>NC_140954.1:79515704-80935704 GCF_014529385.1 Adiantum capillus-veneris
TCCCACCTGCGCATCTTAATCTTGACCTTCTCCATAACCCATAAGAATCTCTGCTTGTGAGTAACTCCCACCCCCAGTGGGGCTCCTAGGTGACAAAAAATCTTCCCTTTTGACACTATCTCCCTAGTCCACATAGACGGATCAAATGAGTCATTCTCGGAGAGAGAGATCAATCTTGATTTTTCCACACTACACTTTGACCCTGAGGCCAAGGAAAACGATGCACAATTCTCGGAGCTTTTTTGATCACCTGAGGGCAAGCTTTAAGAAAGAGCAGGGAATTATCCGCGAAAAGCTTTGCCATCAGTTGGTCGTTATTCACAAGAGCCAATCCTTGAATCTCTCCTTTAGCAGCACTGTTTTCGTAACGTAACCAGAGGGTGGGAACCAATGGTGAACATAAGAGGGGCAAGTGGGCATCCTTGTTTTACGGATCTTCTAACCTCAAAAGCACCCACAATCCTCTCATTGAACAGGAGATCTGATTAGCTTCCAGCACCTAGGGTGCTGACTAGGCGACACATTCGTGGCCCAAATCCTAATGACTTTATGACATCTTCAATAAATGACCATGTTATTCTGTCATAGGATTTATCAAGATCTAGTTGCAGCAAGATATGCTCTTGCTTTGAGAAAGCAGTATATTCAATGCCGACCATTGCAACCAAAATGTTGTCATAGCTTGACCTTCCCTTGATGAATCCATGTTGGTGGGGAGTGACAACGTTGTTGAGGAGGGGGGATAGCCTGAGGGCTACAATTTTGGCAATAATTTTATAGGTAACTCTGACATCATCATTATGGGGCGCCAATGCTTAAGTTGGGAGCAACAGAATTGTTTGGGGATAAGCTTAACAAGGCCTCTTATAATGCTTAAGTCCATGACCCCATCCCCGAAGGCTTGATTTTCCATTCTCGTGATGGGGGACTTTAGATCTTCCCAGAATTCCATGAAGAATTTAGTAGTCAACCCGTCCCAACCAGGGGATCTTTCTTTACCTAGAGCATGCAGCACAAGGGAGCATTCATCCTCAGTGAACGCCTTCTCCAAGAGGTTGGCTTCAGAGAGGGAAATCGTTCTTTTGACGCTCCCAAGGAGAGTTGTTTTGGCGGCATCTATTTCAAGGGAGCGATCCTCGGACTGGCCTATGATCTGTTGCAAGTGGTTGAGCATTAATGCAACCATTTCATCAGGCTTTTCAATATTATTTCCATCCGTATTATCTGTGAGAGAGTGGACCATGCCCCGATTTCTTTTAATTTTGAGGGCCCTGAAGAAATGGGTACGGTTAGCCTCCTCCGGCTGGACGAAAGTTTCTTTGGATAGGATTCTGGCCTTCCTCACCTCCTGCAACTAAAGATCGATTTATTTTTCTTTCGTTTCTAGCCATCTTCTGTGCTCTGTCTCTGAAGCGACCCCTTCTTGTTTTTTGGTGGTTAGGATTTCAAAATTTTCAATGAGTTGATTGAGTTGTTCCTCTTGTTTTTTCTTCCTTTTAGGACCTACAGTTTTGATGGCTTTTTGGATACTCTTTGCAAAAATGTCCTAGGCCCTAGGGCTTCCTGAGTCCACATATTTCCTAAGCTTGCTTATAGCTTTGAGAGCGAGGCTTTTGAAGAGAGGGTCCTTGCGTAAGTGGGCCCCGGAAGGTGATCTAATAAGATCTGTGACGTTATCACCTTCATTTCAAAGCATGAAGGTATCCAATCATCCTGATGAGATCAGTAGCAACAGTCCAGTCAGGAAGCTATATTGGCATATTGCAGGCTAGTGTATGTGAAGCCCTCTGTGTTGCTCCATGGGCCTAACTCCCACATGTCCACCAATGCCCACTTCTCTCATAGGCTTAGCCATTTGGATTGTTCCGATCCAGCTAGCATGTTCGATATGCCAGTTCTATCCCTTCTTTTCTCCACCATATTAAAATCACCTACCAAAAGTCATTCTCCTTCAAAATTTATATCTTTCAAGTGATCCACAGTTTGCCCTATCCTTCGCTACACAAGACCCATACACGCTGATTATAGTGACAATTTGATCAGCCCATTTGATCCTAAGATTTATACATTTAAGTACTTACAAAACTGAGTCAAGAGAAGTGCATTGTTGGGCCATACATTCAAGTGAATTCCCTCGACTTTAACTTTGAGAATTCCAAAATTATATATACTATCTATCAAATTTATAGACACCTTCACAGGGTGGAAGCATGATAGGGTGGAATATTATCTCAGGAAAATAGCTAAGGCCCATAGCTGAAGTCCTCTAATATTGAGTTGGGCCATATAGTTCTTGAAGAAGTAACCCCTCCCACGGGCCGGCAAACAATCATCATTATCCACTTAATGGCCATGTCAGCTCACAAGTTTGAAATCGGGTGCTTGTCTCGCTTGCTTGCAGTAAGGTGCCACTTTCTTCCAAGTCAGTTATGTGCACGAAGGTCGTTTCCATTCCCCCAACATGAAAGTTGAGCAAACATACATATCTTCCCCTTACTCCCCCCCCTTCCCCCCCTTTTCCACACACACAAACACACACACACACAGAGAGAGAGAGAGAGAGAGAGAGAGAGAGAGAGAGAGAGAGAGAGAGAGAGAGAGAGAGAGAGAGAGAGAGAGAGAGAGAGAGAGAGAGAGAGAGAGAGAGAGAGAGAGAGAGAGAGAGAGAGAGAGAGAGAGAGTTATGTGTGTGCTCTCAGTATTTTCCATTGGCAAGATTCCATGTAGTCAAGGAAAGCCCCCCGCCCCCCCAATATCTACTCCGCTCTGCCCTGCTTCATGTCTTTGAAATCCATGTGTGTTTTTTTATGCGAGTGATGTGCATGTGCTTGTTTTGTTTCTACATCAATCTTATTGAATTGCTTCATTGTTGCGGGCTCAAGTGGGGTGCCCTCTTTCGTGGATAATATATTCACTAGTTTTTTTGCATTAACAGCCAACAGTCTTAGGGCATAGGATTAGCAGCAACATTGTTTTTGTTGGTGCATTTTCTCAGGACATAAGAGTAGCAGCAATACACACACACACACACACACACACACACACACACATAGAGAGAGAGACTACTTAGCTACATTGTTTTTTCTAGGTGCATTCTTGTTCTTTCAATTCTTGGATGAGGGAGATTTTTTGTTTTCACTATGTGCTTTGTATTGACAGCTAGTAGGGTCTAAGGATGGGGAGGACACCATCCAACTATTTTGCAAGCAAGCCAGTGCATTCAACAAGTATTATCAAAGGTATACCCCCACGAGTACATACAAAGTTTTGTCTCACACCACATGAGTTCCATGACGAGCATGACCTCTCACTTGTTGGAGTTAACCCTCGCAATAATCTACATCAAAAGCAGGATATCAACGATAAAGACTGGAGTGATGTATTCACATGTTTGAAGCTAGCTATAGGGAGCCACAAGAATGTGAAAGGTTATCACATCAAACGCGAGTTTGCTAAGCTGCTTGTCTATAGGTATTGTGATGTTTATCAGAAAGGTGTTTCCTTCTATGAGGTCCCTCAATCTTCTGCAAAAGGTTTTGCATTATAACATTGTTCTATCGTGAAAAGAGTAGCAAATAAGGAAGTATACATGGTTGCATGGGCCCCTTTTGCAGAGCGTGCAATGAAGAGCAGCAAAGAACACCATAATTTGGACAACAAGTGTAAGAAGTGGGAGGAGATGATGATAAACAACAGTGCATCAATGCGAGTAAAAAGTGAAGCACCAGAGAGAGATTATGATTTTTTCCACCCCAAACAACTCTTTGACCCATTGAATTTGGTAGAGGTGGATAACATGATAATCTTATGCCAAAGAAGGGTGATCTTAGCCAAAAAGGAAATTGAGGATGCAGTGCTAGCTGTTGAGGATGCTAGTCGATCTTTACACGGGGTGAAGGTCACCGCAAAAACCCACTAGTCGATCTCCTTAGGAACAAGATCGTGAGCTTATTATAAATTCTGCTTTTTACTCGCATTGATGCACTCTTATTCTCTTACCTAAATTACTTAATAGAGATAAATGCCATAAATTAAAGGCAATCAAGTATTGGATTTTATTTGAAAACTAACCTTATTTTCTAAAGAAGCATTCTAACTTCTCCGAAAAGAAATGATCTCATGGAAAGCTTACAAATTTTTCTTTAATTATGCATTCAAGTTAAATGAAGAAATAGAATCGTTTTTTCTCTCTACAAAGTATGTGTGTAAGATTATGCAGCAATGCAAGCTTTACAAGAAAGAGTACGAGGAATTCGTAACAGGTATCTCAAAATTTGTAATCTATTGTAAGGGTTTTGTGTTTGGTCTATGGTCTCAAATAAGATCCCTTGAGGGGGTTTGTGCCCATTGAACATAATTTTTTGTATATGTTGTTTGCATGTATTTTGAGTTAAATCAAATGTAGCTCAAATGAGCATTTAAAAGAATAGATTTTAATGATATAATTAAGTTAATATCTAATTCTCTAAAGAGGAAGTTGAGTTTTGAAGGATAATTTTATCATAATCAAAGGAGTTTTTTTGAAAGAGGGTTCTCATTCCAAGTAAGGTTATCCTCCCCTCCCTCTTGTCATTTGGAAAACCCCAAATCTTAAGCCTCTCCTAACTACATGATTAATCCTCTCCACGGTAGCAAAGGTATGCCAAAATTCCATCTTAAAGAAGAATTTGTTAATTATTCATACTCCATTGCATGAGCAATTTTCACTACACTATCATGTCCACTCTTAGGAACTTCGAGTGTTACTCTTACACTACCATTTATTGAAGGATTCTATGTTACCATATACATGTGGTAGTGATGTGTGTGAACACATTTAGGACCGTCAGGTTTTCTCCCCCACTGGGAGTTCTTTTTCCCCCATGCATTATATATACGTCAATCACTCTAGGGATATCTTATATTTCCATTTCACACTAAGTAATATACCCTCTGTTGTGTGCCTTGAGCTTCCTTCGTCTTCTTCAAGTTGTGTGTGATTTCCTGCAATCATAATTCCAACCATTGGTATCAAAGCAGGTTGCGTCCTCTCAGGCTTAATTGCCATAGTAGCTACATCACACGCCTGCTCACTTTCTTTGATTTTTGTGAGCTTTGACGAGCATCAACAAGTCTGCTCAAAATTTTCATTTGGGCTCATTTCGGCCTCCGTTTTTACTACAAGAAATACTGCACATGCTATTTTGTCATTTTGTGCAAAATTTTTGTCAGTGCCATTTTCTGCATAACATGTCCCTTACACTCTTCTACGGTTTGTGCTATATAGCACGTGTAGTTTCCACTTTGTTTCTCCTCGTTTTGGGCAGTTTTCACATTAGGTGCAGCATTTGTCATGGCTCACAACAACACATATGTGTTCAAGATGTTTGTTGTTGATGATAGATTGGATGGGGACAATTAACCTATGTGGGCTTATATGATGCAACATGTCCTTGTGTCAAAGGGCGTTTGGAATATTGTGCAGGGCATTGATGTACATCTTAGTTCTGAGTATGTAGGCGATGTTGAGGACGTTGCAAGTTTTGGTGGCAAGATTGTTGTTGCCAGAGTTGTTTTGCTTACGATTGAGCAAGCCGTTGGGATGTAAAATATTTTCATGTTCATGATTTGATTGCATTGTCTGTGAAGCGCACTATTAGTCCTCATATTTATTCAAAAAAAATTTGCAAAACAGGCTTGGGATATTCTGGCTAGTCTTTATGCAAGTCGCAATGAAGCTAAAATTGCATTGCTGCGTAAAGAGCTGGAGCCAAAGATTATGCATGAAGAATGAGATGGACACTTTCCTTGCTGGTGTCAAGGATATCAATGGGAAAATTATTTCTACAAGCGAAGTCATTTCTGACAGTTCCCTTGTGCGGACTGTTCTTGATGCTTTGTTAGATTCTTACTAGACATTTTCTAGTACTTGGAGACTTATGACCCAAGAAAATCCAAAAATTGTCAAGTTTGATGCATTATGCACATTGTTGTCGCAAGAGTCACTTTCCCAAAAAAAATGGGGCTAAACAGTGTACAGTTGAATAGGCCTTTATTGCTGCTCGAAGAAAAGGTGGTAATAGCAATGTAGCCACTTCTCATGGTTCTTCTGTGAGTGGTAAATCACTTGCTCCTAATGTTTTGCTGGTAACAATTCGTTTGGAAATTCTTGTGAAAGGGGAAAAAAGAAGATATGTTTCCATTATTGTAAAGCTAATGATCACTTGATCAAGCAGTGTCCAAAATTGAAGGCAAAAGAGGTTTGTTCCACTACAAGTGCAGCTATTGTTGAGTCTTCTATGAAAGGAGATTGTGATGGTGATGTTGATGCAGAATGGGCCTTTAATGTAGAGTGCACTTATGATCCTTCTATCGATGATGCATGTATGTCAGTTGCGGAAGATACTCATGTGTGGTACTTTGACCGTAGTGCTACAAAGCACATTACCTCTCATCGTGACTTGTTTACTTCTCTCGAGGATGTCCTCATGGGAATTCAGTCACTTGTGCCATCAATGCATCTTATCCGGTTAAGGGAGTTGAAATGATTGTGCTTACTGTTGCAAATGGAAGTTCTTTCACACTTATTGATGCATTGTATATACCTGGGATCAAGAAGAATATTCTGTCTGTATATGCACTTGCTAGACTTGGTCTTGAAGTCAAATTTGTGGATGACAGATGTACAATACATGATCTCAATTTTGGTGATGAAATTGTTGCACATGGCATTTTATGCCATGGGTTGTATAAGCTCACTTTGTATGAAAAGTGTGGGTAGAATTGTGCAAATGTTGTTGTGGATTCAAAGGCTGTTTTAGATGCCAAACTTTGGCATGCACTTTTTGGACATCTGAGTCTTGTTAATTTGTTGTGTTTGCAGAAATCTGATATGGTTGCTTCTTTGCCGCCTCTTGAAGCACATGTCAAACATGTTTGTGAAGATTGTTCGGGGCACATGTAGGTTGCAGCTTGTGCATAGTGATGTTTGTGGTTATAGTTCCGAAAGCAAAGGTTATAGGTTGTATTATCTGCAAACAAAGTGTCTCTTGGTCTCACAAGATGTTGTGTTTGTGGAAGATTTTGTTCAGTCCTTGTTGTCATGTACTAGAGACAATAATGTAAGCTCACATGACATTTATGAGACTTCGTTGCCTCTTTTCAGTGGTGGAAGTTGAATGTAAATTCGAATGAGGCAAATGTGCAGCTTATGGGGGTTTCTAAAAATTTTACAGATTAGCCTATTACCTATGCAAATGTACATGATGTACTTGATGAGAAAAGGGTTGAGAATGACTAGGCTAGAGGTATGCCGAAATGACTGGTGCATACTTTGCGTGATAGTAATTTGGATGCACCTTTGTCTAGTCGTACGTGTTCAGGTTCTCGCCATGCATCTTATGTATCACATTGTTATGATTTGGTTGTTTCTAGCTTATGTGATGTTAAGGAACCTTTGCCTTTTGATGAAGCACAAAATTCAAAAAATTGGATTGCTGCCATGCAATCAGAATATGATGCACTTATAGAAAATGACACGTGGACTTTATGTGATTTGCCTCCTAGCAAAAACACCATTGGTATGAAGTGGGTTTCCAAGTTGAAACACAAGCCGGATGGTGAGATTGATCGCTATAAGGCTCGACTTGTTGCAAAGGGTTATGCACAACAAAAAGGAAAAGATTATGGCGCAACTTTTTCTCCCACTTGTCGTATGACTACTGTGTTTTTTCTATGTGCATTGGCAACTCATTTTGGTTGGGATGTACATCAGTCAGACATTGTTACTGCTTTCTTGAATGGTGACATATTTGAGGAGGTTTATGTAATGAAATCTCACGGTTTTGTTAAGAAAGGACAAGAGGATAAAGTGTGCACATGTAAGAAAGCTTTGTATGGGTTGAAGCAATCTCCTTGTGCTTGGTATGACAAAGTTGATACTCATTTGGTCAAACTAGGCTTTTGTAACAGTCCAGCAGAAAGCAAGTTGTATGTAAAGTGTGAGGGTAATGTACTTCTCATTGTCGTTCTCTATGTGGATGATTTACTGATCAATGAACCAAATGAGAGACATATTGTTGAATGTAAGGCTGATTTGAATTCTACTTTCAAGATGAAAGATTTGGGGTGGTTAAATCATTACTTGGGTATTTATGTAGTGTGATTTCCTTCTGCTAGAAAAGTTACATAGAGACATTGCTATGTAAGTTTGGACTTGAGGATTACAAAACTATTGACACTCCCATGGAAACAGGTTTGAAATTGAGTCTTCATGATGATGATGATTCTATCTATGTCGTTCTTTACCAAACTTTTGTTGGCTGCCTTATTTATGTATGCAACATGAGGCCTAATATTTAGCTTACAGTTCCACAAGTGAGAAAATTTATGCACAGCCCAGGATCTAAGCATTGACAAGCTCTCAAGAGGAGTTTTTGCTACTTGACTGGCACTTTACATCTTGGATTGTTTTATCCTAAGGGGGGATAATTGCCACCATATTTACATGCTTTTGCGGACTCAGATTGGGCTGGTTTTTTTGACACGCGAGTATCCACGAGTGGTTTTTATTTCATGCTCGTTTGTTCATGTGTATCATGGTTGAGAAAGAAGAAACCTACTGTGGCCACTTCCAGTTGTTAGACTGAGTACAGGGTAGTCTTCACAACTACGGTTGAGTGTGTGTGGCTCAGACGCCTTATGGATGATCTGGGTGTTGGATAGGACACTGCCAACACTATCTACATTAATAGTCAGAGAGCATTGGAAGTTGCGAGGAACCCAGTTTTTCATGCTCGCATAAAGCACATTGAGTATTACCACTATGTCAGGGAGAGGCTCTCAGCAGGAGAGATCAGCTTGGCTTATGTGCCAACACAGGACAACCTTGTAGGTCTTTTCACGAAGGCATTGTCTCGTGAGAAGTTCAAAGCTTTTAGCAAAGCTTTGGGCTTACTCCTCTTTGTGAATCGATCATGTTGGCCGGGCATGGAACTTCCCTAAAATCTATATGCCAGCTCTCGTTCATCGCATTACTCTTAGGGGGGACTTGTTACCATATACATGTGGTAGCGATGTGTGTGAACACACTTAGGACCGCCGGGGCATTTTTTCCCTCAATAGGAGGTTTTTTCTCCGTGCATTGTATATACGTCCATCACTCTAGGGCTATCTTGTCTTTCTATTGTACACTAAGTAATATACTCTATGTTGTGTGCCTTGAGCATCCTTCGTCTTCTCCAAGTTGTGTGTGTTTTCCTGCAACCCTAATTCCAACATTCTACTCTTGCATAATCAATCAAAGGAAGTTTTACGATTATTTAACTTAAGATTATAATTTCGTGTACTCTAAAGGTTTGTATTTGCAACTCATGGTTCACACTAAAGCAAAGGTCATTGTAGAGACTATACACATTGTTCATTTCAAGTTTTTCTACTTTCAAGTTTGTTTTGAAATTACGAAGGGGGGAGTAAGGGGATAGCTTCACGAAAGTGATGACCATGTTTCTTGAACATAAGACTCCCACCGCTTCCATGGAGATGCCTCATGGATGGCAAATGTTGCAAGAAACAAAAACAGGGATACGATCAAAGATGGGGGTTAACTTTGAAACTTACGTTGACACAAAAAGTTTAACTCACAAGAGACTCGTTTGTTCTTAAGGTCTTGTTTAAGTGAACTAAGGGATTATAGTTCAATGAACCTAAGCTAAATTTCAACTAGGAATAAAACTTTACCAAGAAGATTTGATGTGGAGCCTTAGCATAACATAGAAGTTTTAAGTATGAAATTTGTCTTAAATATTTTAAAAAAAGGTCGCCACATGTGTTTACTTGTGGGATGCAAATAGGGATGGCTTTTTCTAGCTAGAACTGATAACCATTGGTTTATATTTTGATATCGAATTCATTCAATACCCTGGAATTGGGATTGGATGGGAGTGAGTCCCGATAAGATTGGAGGACCCACGAATGCGTCTGAAAATCGACCTACTCTAGGTAGGCCTCATGCCATTGGAAAATGAGGAAGAAAAAAGGATCCAAGAACGAATCGGATAAGGGAGGAAGATGTGATTTAATTAAGGAACTCTTCTTATTGTTTGGTTAAAAAGGAACCTTGGAAAGTCCGGGAGCGTAAATGGGCTATCTCATAAATTGTATTCATTGGTCAGGCATTTGCTTTGCTTCTCCGACTATTCATCCAAAAGGAACACATAGTAGATTAATAGTGTAAGCCTTTCCCAAACAAGATAAAGAAAAATAAGAATTGAAAATTGGGTAAAGGCACCGCCTCCATACGTGGCGGAGGAAACATGATATCCAAGTCTTGGGATGAGGATAGGGATATGGCTGAAGAAGTATATGTGACTACTTGAAAAATAAATAAATAGCTTTAATAATACTAAAGGAAAAAGGAATTAAAATATTCTAAACGTAAAAAGGTAAGAACGACCTGATAAATGCACACTCACAAGGGTATGCAACAATTTGCATGCTGCTTTCAAATACTTGAAATGTACTCTCTGGTTGACTTTGTTTTCCTAGTATCCTACTACTACCTAGGGAATGTGCATTTTACCACACAGTTTGGAGGGAGGATGGATTCCGAAGGGTTATAATGTTGGTCGAAAAGTTGATCCGAAGTTTTATATTGTATATTAAGTTAAGAATGGAGAAAGGGATTTTGATTTACAGAGTAGGGATCAAACTTGGGAACGTGGGATATGAGTAGTTGGTAATAGCCCTCACCTTAGAGAAACACATTGATGACTATGCTCGGTCATAACCAAGAAAAAGCGCTGGTGACCTTGAACCAAGGGTGAGTTAGAGAACTCTCACCAACTGACCCAAGAAGATTGAGTTCAAATTTATTCGGATGAGTTTGAATTGAAAGGTAAACCTGATACGGAATTATTTCTCGGGTTTAAGGGATCCGTGTAGAGGAAATGGAATGCTATCACCCCCTTGAAATGGCATCAAAGAGCATGTTGGAATTAGGGTTGCAGAGAAACACACACAGCTTGGAGAAGACGAAGGAAGCTCAAGGCACACAATAGAGAGTGTGTTACTTAGTGTGCAATGGAAAGATAGATAGCCCTAGAGTGATGGGCGTATATACAATACACGGGGGGAAAAACCTCCTAAAGAGGGAAAAAATGCCTCGGCAGTCCTAGTGTGTTCACACACATCACTACCAGATGTATATGATAACAAATCCCCCCTGGAGTGATGCGGTGAACTAGAGCTGGCACATGAGTAAAGGGAAGTGCCATGCCCTGAGGACAGGATCCCCGGGGCAGTCACTTATCAAAAGACCCCTATATCACGTGTGTTCAAGAGGTAATTAATAATAACCCAATATACATACTATACTTACACTGTGAGCCTATTTAAAAAAAACCCACCCCCCTCTGTATGTATACATTTTTATACATTTTGGTCTTTTAATGATCCTCTCCGGTTAACTCACGTGATATCATACACATTCTAAAAAGTGACCGCCCCGGGACAGGATCAGTCCACAAAGGGGAGTAAGCCCAAAGCTTTGCGGAAAGCTTCAAGCTTCTCACGAGACAATGCCTTTGTGAAAAGATCTGCAAGGTTGAAATGTGTTGGCACATAAGCCAAGCTGATCTCTCCTCCTGAGAGCCTCTCCCTGAGATAGTGGTAATGCACCTCAATGTGCTTTGTGCGAGCATGAAAAATTGGGTTCCTCGCAACTACCAATGCGCTCTGACTGTCAGTGTAGATAGTGTTGGCAGTGTCCTGTCCAACACCCAAATCAGCCATAAGGCGTCTGAGCCATACACACTCAACCGTAGTTGTGAAGACTACCCTGTACTCAGTCTCACAACTCAAAGTGGCCACAGTAGGTTGCTTCTTGCTCAACCATGATATACATGAACTTCCAAGCATGAAACAAAAACCACTTGTGGACACTCTTGTGTCAAAACAACCAGCCCAATCTGAGTCCAAAAAAGCAAGTAAGTCTGGCGGCAATGATCCCCCCTTGGGATAAAACAAGCCAAGATGTAAAGTGCCACTAAGGTAGCAAAAAATCCTCTTGACAGCCTGCCAATGCTTAGACCCTGGGCTATGCATAAATCTGTTGACCTGTGAGACTGCAAACTGAATATTCGACCTCGTGTTGCATACATAAATGAGGCAGCCAACAGCAGTTTGGTAAAGAGTGACATCAGTAGGATCGCCAGCATCATGTAGACTCAACTTCAAACCTGTTTCCATGGGAGTGGCAATAGGTTTGCAATCCTCAAGTCCAAACTTACATAGCAATGTCTCTATGTAACTTTTCTGACACAAGGCAATACCACCATCACATTGCTTAAACTATATACCCAAGTAATGATGCAACAGCCCCAAATCTTTCATCTTGAAAGTAGCATTCAAATCAGACTTAAATTCAACAATATGTCTCTCATTTGGTCTACTGATCAGCAGATCATCAACATGAAGAACCACGATGAGATGTACATCACCCTCACGCTTTACATACAATGTGCTTTCTGTTGGACTGTTACGAAAGCCTCGTTTAACCAAATGAGTGTCAGATTTCTCATACCAAGCACGAGGAGATTGCTTCAACCCATACAAAGCCTTCTTACATCTGCACACTTTGTCCTCTTGTCCTTTTATGACAAAACCGCGAGGCTGCGTTACATAAACTTCCTCAAATAT
Source organism: Adiantum capillus-veneris (assembly GCF_014529385.1). Taxonomy (NCBI): domain Eukaryota; kingdom Viridiplantae; phylum Streptophyta; class Polypodiopsida; order Polypodiales; family Pteridaceae; genus Adiantum; species Adiantum capillus-veneris. The sequence goes on from NC_140954.1 coordinate 79,528,380, forward strand.
GTCACCATTCAAGAAAGCAGTAACAATGTCTGATTGATGTACATCCCAACCAAAGTGATTTGCCAATGCACATAGAAAATGCACAGTAGTCATGCGACAAGTGGGAGCAAAAGTCTCTTCATAATCAATGCCTTTTTAATGTGCATAACCCTTTGCAACAAGTCAAGCCTTATGGCGATCGATCTCACCATCCGGCTTGCGTTTCAACTTGTACACCCACTTTGTATCAATGGCCTTTTTTCCAGGAGGAAAATCACATAAAGTCCATGTGTCATTTTCTATAAGTGCATCATATTCTGATTGCATGGCAGCCATCCAATTTTCTGAATTCTGTGCTTCATCAAAAGACAGAGGCTCCTCAACATCATGTAAGCTAGACACGGCCAAAGCATAACAATCTGATGCATAAGATGCATGGCGAGAGCTTGAACGAGTACGACTAGACAAAGGTGCATCCAATTTACTGTCACGCAAAGTGTGCACCAGCCATTTTGGCATACCTCTAGCCTGCTCATTTTCTGCCATTTCCTCATCAAGTACATCATGTACATCTGCATCAGTAATAGGCTGATCTAAAACATTTTTAGAAACCCCCATATAGGCTGTACATTTGCCTCATTGGAACTTACATTCGTATTTCCACCACTGAAAAGAGGCAACAAAGTGCCATAAATGTCCTATGAGCTTACATTACTGTCTCTAGTACATGACAACAAGGGCTGAACAGAATCTTCCACAAACACTACATCCCGAGAAACCAGAATACGTTTTGTTTGCGGATGATACAACACGTAACCTTTGCTTTCAGCACTATAACCAACAAAAATACATTTGACAGCCTTATCATCCAATTTTCTATGCTGCACTTGTGGCACCAAAGCATATGCCAAACAGCCAAAAACACACATGTGCTCAATAGAAGGCTTTCTATCATGCCATGCTTCATATGGAGTAATAGACTGCAAAGCTTTTGTAGGACACCTGTTAAGTACATAAGTGGGACACATGATGGCTTCAAGGCAAAAAAAATGCGGCAAAGCTTGACTTTTGACCATACATCGTGCCATTTCCGTTAGTGACCTGTTTTTCCTCTCAGCAACACCATTTTGTTGAGGTGTATAAGGCACTGTACATTGGTGTTTTATCCACAACTAGCTAGAAATGCATTAAATTCAAGAGACATATACTCCCCCCCTCGATCGGAACGGAGGGTGCCCATAGTACATTTCGAGACATTTTCAGCCATAGCCAGAAATTGTTTGAAGCACATAAAAAGTTCGGACTTCGCTTTAAGTGGAAATACCCATGCATGCCTGGAGTAATCATCAATGAAAGTCACGAAGTACAGGTAATTGCCCAAGGACGGAGTTTGCATGGGTCCACAAACATCACTATGCACAAGCTGCAACCTGCATGTGGCCCGAACTGAACCATCCTTTGGAAATTTAGAACGCTACATCTTACCCAAAATACAGCCTTCACAAACATGTTTGACAGGTGCTTCAAGAGGCGGCAAAGAAGCAACCATATCAGATTTCTGCAAACGCAGCAAACTAGCAAAATTCAGATGACCAAAACATGCATGCCAAAGTTTTGCATCTGAAATAGCCCTTGAATTTGCAACAACATTTGTAAAATTTTGTCCACACTTGTCATAAAAAGTGAGCTTATACAGCCTACGGCACAAAAGCCCAGATGCAACAATTTCATCACCAAAATTGAGATCATGAACTGTACAGTTGTCATCCACAAATTTGACTACAAGTCCAAGTCTAGCAAGTGCGGATACAAACAAGAGATTCTTCTTGATCCCAGGTACATAAAGTGCATCAACAAGTGTGAAGGAACTGCCATTAGCAGCAGTGAGCACAATCTTTCCAACTCCCTGAACTGGATAAGAGGCATTGTTAGCACAAGTGACTGAATTCCCATGAGGGACAGACTCGAGAGAGGTAAACAATTCACTATGTGAGGTAATGTGCTTTGTAGCACCATTGTCGAAATACCACACATGGGAATCTGCAGCAACTAACAAGCATGCATCATGGACAACAGGATTGTAAGTGCACTCTACACTAAAAGCCCATTCTGCATCAACATCAGCAACACAGTCTCCTTTCACAGAAGACTCAACAATGGCTGCATTTGTAGTGGAACCAGCATTTGCAGTGGAACCACCCTCTTTCTTCTTAGCCTCTTTGGCCTTCAACTTAGGACACGACTTGATCAAGTGATCATTGGCTTTACAATAATGGCAACGCATCTTCTTTTTTTCCTTATCACCAGAATTTCCAGACGAATTGCTGCCAGCAGAAGCATTAGGAACAGAATTTTTGTCACTCGCAGTAGAACCATAAGAAGTGGCTGCATTGCTGTTACCACCCTTTCTTTGAGAAGCAATAAAAGCCTATTCAACTGCACACTGTCTAGTCCTGTTTTTTCTGGAAAGTGACTCTTGCCAACAGCAATGTGCATAATGCATCAAACTTGACAACTTCTGGATTTCCTTGGGTCATAAGTCTCCAAGTACTAGCAAAAGTCTGGTAAGAATCTGGTAAGGCATCAAGAACAGTCTGCACAAGGGAATTGTCTGAAATAACTTCACCTGCAGAAATAAGTTGCTCATTGATATCCTTGACACTAGCAAGGAAAGTGTCCATATCATCTTCCTCATGCATAATCTTTGACTCCATCTCTTTAAGCAGCAAAGCAATTTTAGCCTCATTGCGGCTTGCATAAAGACCTGCTAGAATATCCCAAGCCTGTTTTGCAGATTTTGCTGAACGGATGTGAGGAACAATGGTGCGCTTCACAGACAAAGAAATCAATGCATGAGCCTGTGCATCCTTAACATCCCAACGAGCTTGTTCTGTCATAGGCAAAACAACTCTAACAGCTGCAATCCTTGCAGCAAGACCTGCAACATCCTCAAGATCGCCTACATCCTCAGAACCTGGACGTACATCAATGCCCTACACAATGTTCCAGACACCCTTTGACACAAGAACATGTTGCATCATATAAGCCCACATAGGGTAGTTGTCCCCATCCAACCTGTCCTCAACAGCAAACATCTTGAACACATCTGTGTTGTTGTTGTTAGCCATGGTAAATGCTGCACCTGATGTGAAAACTGCCCGAAAATAGGAGAAACGGAGTGGGAACAACCTGTGCTATATAGCACAAACCGTAGAAGACTATAAGGCACCTGTTATGCAGAAAACGGCACTGACAGAAATTTTGCACAAAATGATGAAATGGCCTGTGCAGTAGCCTGTAGTGAAAACGGAGGCCGAAATGAGCCCAAATCAAAACTATGAGCAGACCAAGCTCTTCGAGCTTGCCCAAAATATTTGTCGACCTGCGAACGCTTGCCAAAGCTCACTGAAATTGGAGAAAGTGAGCAGGCGTGTGCTGGAGCAGCTGGCGACTAAGCCCGGGAGGTCGTGACCTGCTCTGATACCAATTGTTGGAATTAGGGTTGCAGAGAAACACACACAGCTTGGAGAAGACGAAGGAAGCTCAAGGCACACAATAGAGAGTGTGTTACTTAGTGTGCAATGGAAAGATAGATAGCCCTAGAGTGATGGGCGTATATACAATGCACGGGGTAACAGAGCAGGAGGAGTCATGTCTTCATGTTGGTCTCAAGTGGGAGGGATGTTAGGAATCACAGTGTATTCATTTGGAGATGGTGCAGACGGAAATCCCTGGTATGGCCTCACACCCTAGGTGCCAGAACACCTTCCCTTTAGACATTACCGCCCCAGTCAACATTGTCGGATCTAGATTTTTCAAAACCACAGTCCGGTGACCTAGATGTAACAATGTATGTTTGCACAATCTCCACACCCTTCCTAACCACTTGAGGGAACACTTTAAGGAATAAAACAAAATTTTTTGCAAAAATAGAAGTTTGTCGTTATTAGGAAGAGACAAACAACCCTTGAATCTCCCCTCTAGCGGCATTCTTCGAGCAATGTTACCAAAGGATGAGACCCAATGGCGAAGAGAAGTAGGGCTAAAGGACAGTTTTGCTTAATTGATCTTTTGACCTTGAAGGCACCCACAACTCTCTCATTGAACAGGAGCTCAAAATGGCCAGTAGCCCCAAGGATGCTAACCAAACGACATATCCATGGCCCAAAGCCCAACACTTTCAATACATCTTTAATGAATGACCAAGTGATCCTATCATAAGCTGTGTCTAGATCCAGCTGGACTAGAATACACTCATGTTTATTACATACTCTATGCCAACCATGGCCGCCAAAATGTTATCATAGATTGACCTTCCCTTAATAAATCCATGTTGGTGGGAGTGAACTTTGTCCAAGAGGGGAGAGAACCTGGGGGCCACGCAGTTGGCAATAATTCTATAGGTCACTGACAATATGATAATGGGGCACCAATGTTTCAACTAGGAACATCATACTTGTTTGGGAATAGGTTTGATGAGGCCCCTTTTAATGCTTGAGTCAAGAACTCCCTCGGTCAAGGCTTTGGTTAGCCAATCTCGTGATCAGGGACTTAAGATCGTCCCAAATTCTTTGAAAAAGTCATTAGTCAAACCGTCCCACCCTAGGGACTTCTCTTTACCTATAGCTTGTAATGGAAGAGAGCATTCCTTCTCTATGAGCCCCCTCTCATAAAGATCGGCATCTGAGAGAGAAACTGTTTTCAAGAAGGATAGTTATGGCTTCATCCACCTCCGATGAGTGGGACTCATGTTGGCCTATGATTTGTCGTAGGTGATCAAGCATTAATTGGGCCATTTCATATGGGTCATTAATAACATTTTTTCCCCTATTGATGAGCGAGTGGATAAGGCCCCGATTTCACTTGACTTATAAGGGGCCTGAAGAAGTGAGCTTGATTGGCCTTCTCCGACAAGAGGAAGATTTCTCTGGATATAATTTTGGCCTTACTCACCTCCTCAAGATGTTGTTCAACCAATTCCAATTTAGGTTCAAGCCACTTTTTACACTCAGCTTCAGAAGTCAACCCTTCGACTTTTTTGGTTGTTAATCACTCCACTTCGTCAGTGAGCTGCTTTAAGCGCTCGTGGTATTCTTAAAAAAGATGAACCCCTATCGAGAGAAGCTTTTTAGACCCGCAGAGACAATGACCTTCTCCTTTGTTTTACTTTAATTGCATGCTTAAAGGAAGGTGGTTTGAGAGGCATTGAGAAGTTACTACCTTCATATTGAACCATGATGACAACTAGTCGGCTTGGTGAGAACAATAACAATGATCTAGCTGGGAGAGGCAGTTCCGACATACTGAAGGCTTTCAAATAGACCTCTAACACAAGACAAAAGATTTTAGATAGTTATGTGTGTTTTTTAACAACGCAATGAGCCCTTCATCAAGGATATGGGTCCTATAAATCGATTGAATGTCCTTATCGAGTATGCATACAATACCAATTTACCCAAAAATTGAACCAAACTATCAACTAAAAGTAGAATTTGAGGATTTTGACATCACCATTGCATTCGAAAGGTCTCCAACTCTTAGAAATGACTACCCATATAGCTCATTTTGTCGCTCGAAGAGAGAGAAAAAGCCAAAAAACCTCCCAAAAAGCCCCCGAAACAATTTGCATTGGCATGGAGTGTTTTAGGGGGTTTTGTGGGAGGATCCGTGCTAGTGTGGACTATTGCGCAGGTTTTTTGGAGAGGGTTTTTAGTTTTTTTTTTCGCTCTCCAGGTGTTAGAAAGAACTATATTTATAGTCATTTCTAGGGTTGTGGGGCCTTCCAAACACAACAGTGATGACACAATCCTCAAATTCTTCCTTTAGTTCATAGATACGATAAATATTTGGATAAAGTGACAATAAAAGTCACATGTAGACCTACCAATACTAACCTCAAAACAAAATCATTGTGCATCAAATAGAAAAGTAAAGTCAAATTGTCTAGAGAACAATGGTGTTGATGTATACATACTTGATGGCAAGATTACCTTGCAGCTTAACTCTTAAATACAACGTCTTGGTTGGATCCGGTGCACGCGCCAGGTTGCCTCCAAGCAAGCTGGTCTCCCCCTCTTGGACGCGGCGCTCTCTCTGAGCAGCTCCGGCATCATCTCCTCCTTGCACCTCGTCTCGCCCTTTTGCACACGGCCCTCTCCGCACCGAGCTCCTGCTCCTGCAACATCTCATCGCTTCGCCCTGTCCTGATGCTCTCGCCGCTACCCCCTGCAACATCTCCTGCGCTACCGTGGGCTCCATGTGCCTGCGTCCGAACGAACTGCACGTACCTGCAACAAACACACACTCACACTCCCTGCACACTTCTACCCTTGCACATCCTACGTGCTCTGCACGATGACACGGACATGGAGCAACCATACAGGCATGTCGCCTAGCCACACCCACACACAAACACAGCCTTTCCTGCTATCGCCTGCATCCCTGCAGCTACGCCGTGTCTCTCTTGCTCTCTCCCCTTGTCTGTATGTGCCTCTGCTCGGCGTGCGCCTCCTGTCCCCCCTCCCACCCACACTCACGAGAAAGTCCAACAGCTTACGAAGACAAAAAATCGACTGCCCGACGAACAACCTGCCACACGTCATCTGTCTCTCTTCGTCTCTCTCTCTACGTGCGCCACGCTCACGCTTTTTGGGGCTTATCCTTCACAAAAAAAAGTGAGTATCTTCCTAGATTTTGCTTAATGTGACGTGCTTGCAAAATTAGGACCACATACTTGATGGTATCTATTTTGGCACACCTACTTGCTCTACTTTTGTTTTTCATTACATAGAATCTGCTTTAGCATATCTAATTAGCATGTCCATGCACGTCACCATTTAAAATCAATCTTAATGAGTAGGATTTGAACACATCACGTATATAGTATAAAACTCAACCTTAACCACTAGGCTATATGCCTACGCTGGTCCTTGAGCCCCTTTGAGCCATTAAAAAAAAAGAATTTAAAACACCCCCCCCCCCCCCCCCCTCCCCAAAAACAAAAAAAAACTAATTAATTAATGGCTTTTGAAAAAGTCGTTTTGGCTGCCTACTATTCGCAAGAACATCTTTTGGTTTTTTTAATTGATTTGTAAATAATGCCTAACTTCGTGAGGTCTCTTTATCATAGGTTTAAAACATTATCGCCTTGCCATCTCAATTTCTTCATCCAACTAGCTTTCATTACTACAGCTGATTGAACGGCCATTCCATCCCCAAGTGGTGTCTAAGGTCTCTAATTGAGATTGAAATCAGTGACAAAAGTTTCACCTTGCGAGAGTAGGTGCCCACCCCCGGGCTTGCTAAAATAAAAAAATGTAGCTTAATCATCATCAACTCATGCATGCCTATCTGCCATGCACTTACAAAAGTATAAATTGCTCTTGGATATCAAACAAGCTCAATGCAAGACAACCAATAAAACTAGCTAAAGATGGGACAAGTCCTTTGCTTTCTCTCCACACCATGATAAAGTTATCTACTTTATCTTTATGTTATGGAAACAAAAACCACTAGTGGACCAAGTTGATGAAGACCCATGTTTGCACTTTATCTTTATGCTATGTTTGTTCGGTTTTCTCTTTGCTCAAAAAATCTTGCTCGATGTATGGTAGAATCACTATCTACTACCATATTTCACTCGTAAGTTATACATGTCTATCCAAAATATATGACTTAGATAGCACTTCACTCTCGCAAAGCAATTGACGATATCACAAGAAGATTTAGAAATTTTCTCATGTAGGGAAACAGAGTCTTTCTCAATGTTTTTCATACAATGCATAACATCATGAGCTTCTGCTCGAGAGGCACCGCATACCTAGCTAGGTACGATTGGGAGCAGGGGATTGCTAGCCCCCCCATCGGGCCGACGGTCCCCTTCCCCCAATCGTACCTAACTAGGTATGCTACGCCTCCCTCAGAGAAGCTGATGATGTTAAGGTAAGTCGGAATATGGAAAATATTGTGAGAATCTGTCCAAAACTTATTGTGTATGTTTCTTAGAGTTAGGGAGTCTACCTGTTGAATGGCATGAGTTGTAGACTTACATTCATTCCTTAGTGCATTTTTCATATCCAAGATTTTGTGGGTACTATAGTGTTAGCATTGCGAACCATCCATTACTTTTCTTAATTATTCCTTGGGTTTGTACACCGTTGCTTCTTCATATGAGAGAGAGAGAGAGAGAGAGAGAGAGAGAGAGAGAAGAAGAAGAAGAAGAACATTATTTTATCGTCGTAGGAAACTATCCCAAGAGACCTTAGAGAGAGAGAGAGAGAGAGAGAGAGAGAGACACACACACACACACACACACACACGCGCGCGCGCGCGCACATAGAGGAGGAAAAACCCGGTTTGGGGGGGGGGGGGGGTGGGGGGGGATTTTCAACTAAAATAAAAAAATAAATGTGTCTCATGCTACAACTATGCCGCTTAGAAATTTGAGATTGCCTATTGAGAGCTAGATAGAACCAATTGGACACATGTTCAAGAGGATAATGGAAATATCCCGCCCAAAATTTTAGGAATATAGTACAAACTATACAAATGTTTTCTTTCGAAAAAAATCCTTTCTGAAATATCATGGAAAGGAAATGTGTGTGTGATTTTTTCTAGCAAGAGCTTGGACAAAGGTATAGTGGCCCATTTGAAATGCAGAAGTATGTCAAGCGTTAGCCTACTGCACGAGGAGAGGACTTGTCTCAGAGTCTGATTGAACACGTTGCTTTGCCTTCTCTGCCTGCAAACCTCAAAATAAGCTTTATTAAAAAGTAATGATGCTCTCTCTCTCTCTCTCTCTCTCACACGCACACGCACACACACACACACACACACACACACACACACACACACACACGACAAAATGGAAAAATGGGAAGAACTAAAAAACAGGTGTAGGGAATGGTCATGTCCTGTTGTAGGCAACGCAAGCATCAGGACGAGGTAGCGCTGAGATTGTGGAGGTTTGAACGAACGAGAGAGAGAGAGAGAGAGGAAGAAGAAGAAGAAGAAGAGAATTTTAACATCTTAGGAAACTATCCCAAGAGACCTCAAACATCTATCCAATGAGGAGAGTTGAACTCAAGACCTATTATTCAAGAGGGAAATGGCATAACCAATCTACCACACTTGGGTGATAGAAAGATTATATCATTTTCTTCTTTTTTTTACCGCGCACATACACACCCAAGAAGAAGAGAATTTTAACGTCGTAGGAAACTATCCCAAGAGACCTTAAAGATCTATGAGAGAGAGAGAGAGAGAGAGAGAGAGAGAGAGAGAGAGAGAACACAAGAGACTTGCATGTATCAATTGTTGATACACTTCAAAAAATCAAGGTGTATATTATGTATGGTTTTTAGAGTATAAGGGTTTGTTCCCACCCTGTGAGTTAGTGGTGTGGGTTATTGTACATAAAGTGAAGAGGGGAGGGCCTTTACATACCCAACAACTTCCGACTTAAAGGCCCAAAGTGGTACCTTTAAGCTAGCCAACTCCCACTAACTGTATACAATGCTCATGCTGAGTGAGGATGACATCTGCCTCTGAAAGATAAGCACTCCCCACACCAAAATTGCTCTCTACAACTCCACTCCAAAATCCCAAGATAACTAGAAACCCACCAATAGGGTAACCTCGAAAGGCACCATAGTATCAATAAGGAATTTGTTCCCAAGGCAGTTGCTTGATATCGAGGGCGAAAGCCCACCAACTAGTACCATCTCAAGCCATGGAGTTGAGGAGACACAAAAGAGAGGTAATAGTCGATGATGAAGATGACTGGTAAACACAAGGAAGACACATGCAAAAAAAAAAAACTCGAAAAACAACACAAAACCACGGCAAAAAACAAAACAAACAACGAAAAAAACAAAACGAAGCCATAATCAATAACAAAAGTGCTCGCAAAGCATCGACACACTCACTCAAGCAACGGCATCAAAGCTGACAACTTGCTGCCGTTAGTGAGGCTATGCTAAAGCCATGTCCAAATGCACAAGCACCAGAAAAATCAGCGTTGTCGATCATACATCGTTTGATAAAGTACAATAAGGTTTCGTATGGGAAATACAATGAATTATAGTTTATATTGTATGGTGTTTCTTTTAACCCTTGAGAACCATTTAATCATACCATGTGGTACTCTACGGTCATACAAACGATTGTAAGGACGTCGTGTTTGTACGCTATGGGCCGTATAACCTCCACCTTAGCAGGGTACTAGTGAAACGGTGCCGCCTTCGGCGGTGGCATGGCCCCTCTTATCCTCAAATCCCTTGCTCTTACTTAAGCATCTCTCTCTCTCTCTCTCTCTCTCTCTCTCTCTCTCTCTCTCTCTCTCTCTCTGTGCGCATTGTTCCTCAGTCAGTCCCTCAGTTGCACGAAGCCTACGGCTTTGCTTGGTTGCCAAAGGCTGCTCACCAGTATTCAGAGAAAATGTGTTACAATTGCGTCGCTTTGAAATTTGAAAATGCTTTCTGAGAGGAAGAGGAAAAGAAAAATTCCCGCTTAGATTTTGAGAAAAATAGTGTAAAAATAGTAAAATTTCGCTCTATTTTTCGATACTTCCTCTTGGAAAATCCATAAAAAGAGGTCATGAATGGTTGTGAAATTGGTTTTGAGAAAAAGTGTGAAGATAATGAAAATACCTCTTGGAAAATCCATAAAAAGGACTCGTGTTTGGTTGTGAAAACAGCCCAGAGCTTAAATTCCCTCGCAAAAGAAGATGATTACATCTAAAAATATGGAGTGATTCATCTCCAAAGCCTACATAACCAACTCAAATTCTAGTTTTAGCATCTTGTGTTGATAGACAACCACTCTTCTTATGAAAAGCTACAAATTTTTTATCTTTAGAGAAATTTAATATCAAGACCAGGGGTATTTTGGGAATCTTGAAAAATCTGAAGGGCAGTTTGGGAATTTATGACAAAATATTGGGGGTATTTTGGGAAATTTTGGAATTTGAGGGTTATTTTGGGAATTTCCATATATTAGAGGGGTATTTTGGTAATTTTCCCAAAAAAGAACAAAAGGGTCTCTCTCTCTCTCTCTCTCTCTCTCTCTCTCTCTCTCTCTCTCTCTCTCTCTCTCTCTCTCTCTCTCAGGCGGACGTCGGACATCTCACACACAACAATAAATATGCCGCCTGCATCTAGGAAGAAGGGTCCCTCTCTCTCTCTCTCTCTCTCTCTCTCTCTCTCTCTCTCTCTCTCTCTCTCTCTCTCTCTCCGCGAGCGCAGAACTACAAAGGACACCCGACTGGCCCTCACTGTTTCCTGTGCAGGCCACTGGTGCGCTAGAGGAAGGAAATGCCACCACGTGTCAGGGGGAGGGGGCGGAAACATTTTCTCTTTGAATTTTTAAACTACCACAAAGGGAATTTTGTATGTTTGTGAAATTGATTTTTGAAACATTCCTCGGAGTCTGTCGTCAATGTTCAAGGAAAGTGTCTTAGCTTAAGATTGTGCTGTTTTGAAGTTCAAAAATGCTGGTGGTGGGCGAGAAGGAGGAATTTTGCACCAAAATAGAGAAAAATAGTGTAAAAACCTGAAAAAATAACTTAATTTTATAAAATATCCTCTTGGCAAATTCAAGGAAAGGAATTTTGTATGTTTGAAAAAGTGATTTTTCTCGAACACTGATGTGCATGTAGTGGCCCTTTGAAAGGCTCTCTCTCTCTCTCTCTCTCTCTCTCTCTCTCTCTCTCTCCACAAGCATTGGACATGGGTAGACCCTACACAAGAATTGGGCACGAAGATGGCCGACTACAAAGAAAACTTCCTACAGCTATCTGAAGATGGATTTGTGATTTGCCCGAGCTACATGGATACCCACCTGTCTCATGGTTTGAGATGTGCTATTGGTCAAATTCGTACATCCTCACACCAGCTAGAAATTGAATTTGGCAGATTTAGGGGAATCCCACCTGAGAGCAGAATTTGCAAGTTATGCGGAATGGAGCCGAAGACAGAATTACACTACATATGCCATTGCATCGTATACTATGAGATACTTGGGCGTTTCCATTGCCTATTTAAAGAAGGCTTTGGACCTCTAGATAGAGTCATGCAATACCAAGATCAAAGATGCTTAGGCTTGTACCTACTGGAACTACGTCGGCACAGGGATAATCTAATGAATAGACAAAGAGCACTACAGCCTCAGAGGCAGATCACAGATTTCTTCGGATTGAGAGAAACAGGAGTGGAAGGAGAAGCAAGAGGCCAGCAGCCAGCACAAACGAGTACCCACATTCATACCAAAGGCACCCTCATTGAGCTTAGGAAATCAAGACGACCACGACCGAGATGCAGAAGCACACTTCACCGGAGGAGACTACAACAAAGGATTAGAAGCATTCTAGCCAGACACCCAGAATGCTCCTAGAAGTTTAATTAATACTTTGTATTTAGTTTTTCACATTTATTTTCACACTTTCACACTTTTCACACTTAGTACTTCAGTACTAAGGTACCTAGACATTGTAACAGATTCACCACTTTTGTATCAGTTTGGTCTCATAGGTCATTCTGGCCTTTTGAAGACGTTAATATAAAATTTCATTTCATTTTCTCTCTCACACACATACACACACACGCGTGCGCGCGCGTAGGCAGAAGTAATCAAGTTAGAGGGCCTTTTAGTAGACCCTCCAAAAGGGCCTTTGATAGTGCCCGTGAATAAAAAAGGCAAACTCATAGGCTTGTTGAATGTGCCGTCGAGATGAGAATTGCTGCTAGTTTGGGGGGTGGTTGAACCACCCTCCAGAAGTGCCTCTCGCCCCCGAAACTGTAGATTGCCTATTGAATCCCGCCTTTTCGAATTGAATACAATGCACACACGGAAAGCAATTGGCTGCCAGCTTGTTTTATACTGGTTGTAGCCGGTGAAAATGAGTGGTATGGGGTTGCGAAGCTCATTTGAAAGGGCCATCCAAGTCGACGGGTCAACCATAAAAAAAACGGTTTCTTTCTCTACCGTGGACGACGGGTCAACCATCAAAAAAACGGTTGCTCTCTCTCTCTCTCTCTCTCTCTCTCTCTCTCTCTCTCTCTCGCGCGCGCGCGCGCAAACATAAACACACAGAAGACGATCCACTCAGCGCATTCTTACTCTCTCTCTCCCTTTTTTTTTTTTTGGCAGGACATATTGTGATACACACCATTAAGTGTATCCTTTAAGATCAATTGGCCTTTAAGATCAATTAAGTGTATCTCAAAATACCCTTGGTTGTGAAATTAAATTTTTCCAAAGATCAAAGAATTTGTACCTTTCATAAGAAGATTGATTGTCTATCAATACAAGATACTAAAACTAGAATTTGAGTAGGTTATGTAGGCTTTGGAGATGAATTGCTTCATTATTTTTAGATATAATTGCCCTTTTTTGCGAGGTAATTTGTGACAAATTACATGCTAAGCACTCAGAAACGGATCTTGATTGTTAGAAAAAATAAAGGAATGATAAGCTTGAATAATTCAACCAAAATAGATACAAGGGTATTTTGGGAATTTTTGAAATTTGAGGGGTATTTTATATATCAAATTACCAAAATACCATTCTAATTTGTGAAGATTCCCAAAATACCCCTCAAATTTCAAAAATTCCCACATAATTTCCCAAAATACTCCTCAAATTTTCCAAAATTCCCAAAATACCCCTGGTTGTGAAATTAAATTTTTCCAAAGATTAAAGAATTTGTACCTTTCATAAGAAGACTGATTGTCTATCAATACAAGATACTAAAACTAGAATTTGAGTAGGTTATGTAGGCTTTGGAGATGAATTGCTTCATTATTTTTAGATATAATTGCCCTTTTTTGCGAGGTAATTTGTGACAAATTACATGCTAAGGACTCAAAAACGGATCTTGATTGTCAGAAAAAATAAAGAAATGATAAGCTTGAATAATTCAACCAAAATAGATACAAGGGTATTTTGGGAAATTTTGAAATTTGAGGGGTATTTTGGGAATTTTCACAAATTAGAGGGGTATTTGATAATTTTCCCTATATTATATTATACTAGTAAAACGGAAGGCGGCATGACCCCTTTTACCCTCAACCCCCTTGCTAGTCACAAATTTCATAAAGCAAATCAAGAAAAGTATTCTCTCTCTCTTTCTCTCCCCAATGTGGGCTTCTGTCTTCCAATTTTTAGCTTAAGTTACTTTTAAGTTCTTTCAGTGTTGAATGGAAGCAACAAAGTTAAATAGATGTCAAGATCTAACCAAAACCTCAAACAAACATTATCTCTTTTACTTGAATATTTGTTGACATACACCTTTACTTGGGAGTCTCACCATGCAAAGGCATGTTTGAAGTTGGAAAACAATTCGACACAGCCATATCATCATCACATCTTTCCAAAAAGAAGGATAAAAATACTCCAAAATAGCCACCCCTCTCTCTCTCTCTCGTCGCCTTTCTCTCTCTATAGCTATGCGTGCATTGTTCTCTCTGTCGCCAATGTTGCATCGCACACTCTCGGATGAAAGAGGTTACGACACGTGCTCTCTCATGTAAAGCCATCTCTCTCTCTCTCTCTCTCTCTCTCTCTCTCTCTCTCTCTCTCTCTCTCTCTCTCCCAGTTCCAGCTAGTAGCACTTCTAGTTTCAGATTCACCAACTAGTAATGGTTTGGCCCCCATAGGTCATTTTGGCTTCTTGAATACGTTAATATATCATTTCATTTCTCTCATGTGGCAATCAACTTCAAAATTTGATGCATTAACAGGAGTCTCTCTCTCTCTCTCTCTCTCTCTCTCTCAGTTCCAGCTAGTAGCACTTCTAGTTTCATTTTATTTATTTTTTTGTACCCAAACATGGTATCAGATTCACCAGTTTGTAATGGTTTGGTCTCATAGGTCATTTTGGCCTCTTGAATACGTTAATATATCATTTCATTTCTCTCCTGTGGCAATCAACTTCAAAATTTGAAGCATTGATGGAAGTCTCCCTCTCCCTTTTATGTCTCTCTCTCTCTCTCTCTCTCTCTCTCTCTCTCTCTCTCTCTCTCTCTCTCCGTCTCAATGTTTGGAAAAAGTGTGCCTCAACTTAGCCTTGAGCCGATTAAAAAATCAAAACAGCCGGTTGAAAGGAGGGAAATAAGGAGAAAATATGCTTGAAAAATGCCAATTATTTTGAAATATCAAATGATCTCCTCTTTCAACCTATCGAGACTGGGGTAAAACCCGTTGCCTCCCCCACCTAAACTCCGCCAAAATTGGGAGAATTAGGATTTGTGTGCAAGGTTCATTGTGCGAACGCTCAGCTAGTAATTGGAGGGGTCAGCCATGGCCTGTCTGTCTATTGGGGTTGGAGTACACTATAGACGTGTGAAACGCCCCTAATATATCATTTCATTTCTCTCCAATTTGAAGCATTAACAGAATCGCTCTCTCTTTGCTTCCTCTCTGCGCGACGACCACACCTTTTGCGTGATTGTCCTGTCCCCTATGCCTAACCATCTTCACCACACACACACACACACACACACCATTTGTGCCTGGACAGTCGCCGGCAGTGTTCGAGAAAATTCATTTTTCCAATATACAAAATTCCTTTTCTTGAATTCGCCAAGAGGAAATTTTAGAAAATTAGGTTTTTTTTCGAGATTTTACACTATTTTTCTTTGGAGCGGAATTTCTCATTTTCTCCTTGCTCTCAAACGGCACGATATTAAGCCGAGACACATTAACCATGCCGTCTCTGTCTGTTGGGGTTTGTGTACACTAGATCATTTCATTTCTCTCCAATTTGAAGCATTAACAGAATCGCTCGCTCTCTGTCTCGCTTCCTCTCTACAACGTCCACACCTTTTGCGTGATTGTCCCGCCCCCTACACCTAACCATCTCCATCACACACACACACACACACACACACACACACACACACACCATTTGTGCATGGATAGTCAAGACTCGCCGGCGAAAAAGTCTCTCTCTCAGCATTTGCAGGCACACTAGCCAAAGAGTCAATTTTCTAGGCTATTTGCAATCGGCACAGAGACAGCAGTCTCTCTCTCTCTCTCTCTCTCTCTCTCTCTCTCTCTCTCTCTCTCTCTCTCTCTCTCTCTGTGTGTGTGTGTGTGTGTGTGTGTGTGTGTGTGTGTGACACACTCGTTGCCTTGTCCAAGGGTGCCTACAAAGGACATTAGGTCTAAAATAATGAAGCAATTCAAAGCCTACATAATCAACTCAAATTCTAGTTTTAGCATCTAGACAATCAGTCTTCTTATGTAAGCTACAAAGTTTTTATCTTTAGAGAAATTTGGTCTCACAACCGGGGTATTTTGGGAATTTTGGAAAATTTAAAGGACATTTTGGGAAATTTTGACAAAATATTGGGGGTATTTTGGGAATTCTTGAAATTTGAGGGGTATTTTGGGAATTTCCACAAACTACGCTCATTCTGCAGCGCGCTGGCAGCGGACGGAGAGAGAGAGAGAGAGAGAGAGAGAGACTCCTTCTGGGACGCCTTGGCCTTGAGCCTCGAGCTGTAGTGCCATGGCATTAGTGCAAGTTCTGCATGATGCTGTCCTTAAAAAGCTTCGAACCACCCGCCCACACACACACACACACACACACACACACACACACACACACACTGGGGGAGCATACCAATGGTGGCCTTAAAAAGCTTCTAACTGCACACAGAGAGGGAGCATACCAATGGTGGCTGCTCTCTCTCTCTCTCTCTCTCTCTCTCTCTCTCTTAGTGGATACCAATAGCGCAAGATGCACCTCCTCTCTCTCTCTCAGCAATGAGCATACCGATTGTGTAGGGCAAGCAATGCGAGGGCCCAGGGGTGAAGGCCAATAGCAGATGAATGCAACTTGTAAGCCCCCTTAGAGCTTGAAAATTGTCTGCCAACTGAAATCGAGAACATTCAAAATAGGAGGGCAGCAGTGCAGGCAGCAGCACGGTTAGTCGAGACTCGAGAGAGTTGAAGAGAGAACCTAGGGCGTAGGCCATTACTTGATGTCCGTAGCGGCCAGCTATTCATTAATGCCTCGGTGACGACGCTTGTGCTGGATAGTCTATTGGGTGGTGTCGATCTCTGGACTCCATATATCGTGCAGGGACGATAAAGATCAAATTTAAAACAACAATTAGAACTGGCCACTACCTGTGCTCCAGTGTGCTCGGTAGCAGCCTCGGCTATTGAGTTACTCCTATGCACGTACATTACGACGTGGATAGTACACTGCATGGTGCTCTGCAGCTCTAGACTCCCTGGACCCTACGTCTCACTCTGGCCGGATGCAAGAGAGCATGACAGGCGTGAGTCGAAGTTGCGGCCATGTTTTTGGGGACATGGGATGCTTGGGGGGTGGCCCGGTGGTGACAGTTGCCAACTTGCCACTATGATTGGTGATTCGGGTGCCAAGAGCACCGTCCGCCAGGAGGTACGTGCACACAGCCGGCAGCCGGGGGCGATCTCTCTCTCTCTCTCTCTCTCTCTCTCTCTCTCTCTCTATATATATATATATATATCACGCAGCCAGGGTGATCTCTCTCTCTCTCTTAGACTCTCTCTCTTTCTGTATCACCGCCCGTAATCGCCACAGCTGCACGGCTCTCTCTCTATCTCTCTCTCTCTCTCTCTCAGACTCTCTCTCTTTCTGTATCACCGCCCGTAATCGCCACAGCTGCACGGCTCTCTCTCTATCTCTCTCTCTCTCTCACAGTCACTGTGACGCCTGTGCGCAGAGCTCATGCGCCGGATGATTGTCCTTACGACAAGTGTAGGGGGGGGGGGGGGGGGGGGGGGGCGGAACCCCTCCCCCATTATCTATTAGTATGTATATATATATATATATTATAGTATAGATCTTCATCACCATTATAGTATAGATATCAAATCAAACAATTTTGAGAATGGCACCCTTTCACTTTCCGTCCGTTGGCTCCCACAGATCTAAAACAGGGAAGGTCATCTCATTGCAAAGGATTGCACTTGTTACGAAAGCCGCAAGCACTTTGGCACCAAAGCATGGGCACTTGCAAATGGCTTTCCTCGAGGAAACACAGAAAAAGAGTGCCAAAAAATAGAACCCATCTACTGATCAATGAAATTGGAGTGAGCCGGAAGCTCTGAAAAAGCTACTTTCATTGGATATACGGGATCTGACAAAGCTAGCAATGAGACCATAAAGATCAGTCGATCATGGATAGGTAGTAAGTGCCACCAAGGCTCATTTTTGAAGGGTGACCCTAATCATTCATTTGAAGGGTAAATTTTTACCTATCCTTCATTTAGGCAAAAAATAGAAGGGCTACTCAAAGATTTTTCAATATTCTATCCTTCTTTCGAAGGGTAAAAATATTTTTGCCCCTCACTGAAGGATAGAAGTGCATTTTTGAAGGGTGACCCTAATCATTCATTTGAAGGGTAAATTTTTACCTATCTTTCATTAAGCTATATTTCGGCAAAAATTAGAAGAGCTACTCAAAGATTTTTCAATATTCTATCCTTCTTTCGAAGGGTTTGGCCCTTCACTGAAAGATATAGAGCCTCCGAAGGGCATCGAAGCCTTCAAAAATTAGGCCTGCACTATGCCACCATAATTGAGCCACCATAATTGAGGCACTTTCTCCAAAAGATAAAATATTAATGAAAATACTTCTACCCAACAAATGCTATACTAAATAGAGCACTAATGATAATTTCGAGGATGGAGACCTGGATACAAAAAGGGCTTTTTACCACATGGTTCCAACCTCAAGGGTGGGGATTGGCCAGCTCAAGGTTTCGTCACATCACCTTGAAATAGATACTAGTAGAGCAGCTCAGACCCCACAACAAATGGATGTGTAAACTATGTAGAGAGGAGGTGGATGGTAAGCAATGGGGGGAGGCGGAGGATGAGGAGCACTATCTATGCCACTGCAGGGTCTACGGTACCATCCAAGATAGATACCCCACCCTGTTCACACAATAGAGCTCCTTCTATCAGCTCTTAGAGTTGGCAGACCAACGTACACTGGGGAGGTTTATACTCGATATTCAATGACAGAGAGATCTCTTTAGAGGCCCACACAGTACCAAGCGGGGGGCGTGAGACACTAATCACCGCATTCTTTCAGATATCCACCCCGCCTCCGGCCTCCAAACTGCAAAGAGTCACGCTCGAGAGAGCAGAGACACTTCGAGCCAGTAGCAAGAGACAGAGCACCTGGTTTTTGGATATCCGGTCTCTACTAGTGAGAGATGACAAAGAACAGAGAGTAGTTAACTGAGAGAGTACACAATGCCTAGCTCAGCTTTCAAGGAGCCGTTGACGCCTTTATCTTTGATGTATACCATTTTATACCCCCAATATAGTATATAGTATAGGATGAACTAGCTAGAGCGCATATCATGCTTGGATACTCTTGGCATGCTAGCGTGTGTGACATATTCGCACCTTATGGAGCCCTTCCCTAACTAGTTATGCATGCCTAGACATCCTAGATGATGCCCATCAATACATATATGACCCACATAGGTTTCTAGACCTAGTACACTTGCATAAGAGTCCATTTGGAGGCCCTTAAAAAGGTGCATACGAGTTTTTCACATGATCCTCTCCATTTGGGTTGATTTGAAGAGTCTCTCATACCTCACATATGATGTAAGCAAGGTACCTCCTCCTCTTATGAGGAGCTCATTTGTACTCATTTCACGATGAATTAGAAGCCACATTACGCACATTTCAACTATGAATGGCTCACTTGTGTTTCCATCATAACTCTACATCTGGTATCAAAGATTTTAGTGCGGTTAACACCTCCTAATAACCCCCTTGATCCTGATCTATTCTCATCTATGCTAGCTCTAGTGTGTATGATCACCGCACACTAGGTTGTCATTCAATTTCACCTCTCTCTCTCTCTCTCTCTCTCTCTGAATAAGCTCTTGTTAGCTCTCAGCCCCTTCATCGTGAGAAAGTCCATGGGCCATCTACTCACATTAAGAGAGTTGCATTAACCAAGAGCAATTAGTGATTTTCATTCATAAACTAGGTTTTCTTTGCTTTTAGGTGTGCATCTTTTTTAAAGAATGTTCTTAAAACCCTCTGCTCTAACTCTGAGATGAGCTCTTAAGCTCGAAAATTGGATTTGATTAGGCCCATCTAATCTACACTTAAGCATATGTGTCTGTCTTGAGGAGTCACCTGCAAGAGTCACTTTATGTTACTATTTAAGGCTATTACTCATGTGAAGTCTTGTGGTGACTAGGTTTAGCTCAATTGAATAGGGTCGTTGACCCCTATTTTGCGGGCTCCAATCCTTTGATCTAATTTAAATCAAGGCTCGTGGGCAATGTGATAATCGAGAAGTTTTCTACATGCTCCCCCCCCCCCCCCCCCCCCCCCCCCCCGCTGCCCTCGCGCTGTCCCCCGCCTGTCCTCGCGCGCGGCAGCCTAGCCCGCCCGCTACCTCTTGAGCTTCCGCCCCCTTGCTCGCCTTATCCACTCCCCCCCCCCCTCCCCCGCCCCCTCACCCTCCTCTTTCCCGAAGTCACCCTGCAATTGGCTCTGGGGCATTGTTCTTTGGACAGTGCTCGGCGCGCTGGGTTGCAGAGTTCTTTCTCCATCCGCTTCTTCCCACAGCAGTAGACATAGATGGAGGCTCCAGCTCCGCCACAGAGGGACTCATCAAAAGCCCCCTCGCCCGACCCCACTGAGCCCACCATTCAACTTGCTCTTTCACCGACAGAGCAAGCGAGCCTAGCCGCAGAGGTAGAGCGCTTGCAGGCGACTTCTGTCATTTGCAAGATTCTCGGCACCCGACCTAGGAGAGGAGAGCTGCGTGACCTTCTCCAGGCTCGCTTCTCGCAGAGGTGGGCAAGATCTTGGACGTACAGATACGCAGACGAGGTTACTATCTAATCGAGTTCGAGACCTCTGAGATAGCGTCTAAGGTCATCGCCATGAGTCCACTGACCATCCGAGCAGCACGAGCCTACTTTCGACAATGGAGGCATGGTTTCGACCCTACTTCGGATGTTCTAGTAGAGGAGGCAGACATCCCCATCTCCGTCTATTTTCCGAGTTTGCCGAGGGAGTACTTACCACTTTTGTCCAGGATAGGCTCAGTCATTGGGACTATCCTGGAGACACCTCGCACGGCAGCCTCAGTAGTTGCCAAGGCGGCTGGCATTCCCTCAATTCGCGTTTTGGTCAGAGACACTCACACGCTCCCGAAGGTCATTCTTCTTCCTCGGGTGAGTGGGGGTTGGTTTAAACAGAGTGTGGAGTATTCGGGCCTCTCGAACCAATGGTTCATTTGTCGACAGATGGGCCATCTTGCGAAGGCCTGTCCATGGAGGAGGCCTCGACCTACACCACAGCCTCAGCCCCAGCCTGCAAGGGCTGGCCAGCAGCCACAGACAAAGACACAGCGCACACATGCAGAGCCACCCTCTGAGCCTGGGGCTCCAGCGGAGGAGGGATGGCAGCAGGTCCGTGGTCGACGACAACAAGGGCCACAGCGACAGCCTGGCACTCAGAGTGGTCCTCAGGAGCCTACTCAGCAGCAGTTGGTTCCCACGGGGAACCAGTTTGGTCCTCTTAAGCAGGATGAGGTCCTTGCTCCCGCCTCCACCCCAGCTTCACCCTCGACAGTTCCTCCCACCCAGAGTTCTCCTCGCCTCCTGCTCCCGCCGCCCCTCCCCCTCTACCTCTGCCGTTCCCCCCCACCCCTCTTCTCCACCGCTCTCCCCTGCTCCTACCCCCCCCCCCCCCCCCCCCCCTCCCGCTTCAATTCCACAGTCGACCCAGGGGGCAGAGCCTTCTCCGGCTGCTAGAAGATCTCTTGGCAGCGCCTTTGCCACGAGTCGCTTAGCGAGAGAGGGACAGCCTTTCTTGAGACCCCCTCTACAGGTACAGACGCCCCCCCTTGCAGCTATCCCTCGTGGTCTGACAAGCATCGACATCCGGCGCCGATGGGACTTCTTCGACTACGACTTTACTCATTTTCTCGCCGACCCCTCAACAGACCATGAGGCAGCCTGCTTCGAGGTGGGTCCATGTTCTGTTCCTTGCAGCTAGGGGGACAGAGGCCTTGGACTCAGCAATTGGCTTCTCCTTTCCACTTTGCAGCAAGGACCAGACTGAGTGGACTCTCGACTCAGTGTTGGGATGGTTACACACACAGGTCCTAGAGTTCTCTCTCACCACATGGGAGAACTAGGAGTTACAGACATGCTTCAGACATTGTGGCCATTGGCCAAGTTTGCGGTGACACCTCCAGATACAGCAGGATGTGCACACATTGTGGTTTACTTCTTTGCCGATACATAGTGCTTGCCATGCTATGTACACATTCATGAGGACTCCTGGACAGAGGAGGTTGCTTTACGTACGGCTTGCTCTGCTTGGGCTTGGGCCAGGCACTCGTTGCAGTCACGCCTATCTAGCGAGCTCGGATGCGGATTACTCCCCATCCAAGCCAGCCTCGAAGATAGACCGTCTAGCTGCTGCAGCAGCATCTGTTCAATCTCGCTCCCCATGAGGATCGTCTCATGGAACGTGCAGGGACTAGGTGGGCCCCAGTTTCAGCGTCAGCACGGCAGACTGCGTCAAGAGCTTCAGAGCTTCCTTGTGGGAGGAGAGATTGATCTCCTTATTCTTCAGGAGCACCATCTGTGTGAGAGCCGCATTAGACGTTGTGGTCAGCTCTTACGTGGACGATATGATACTTTTTGGTCGGCTGCTTTTGGACCTGGAGGCATCCAGGGTGGGGTATGTACGACTATTGCGGACTCTTTGCAACAGGCCATTGTGAGCAGAGGGATTATTGTGCAAGGCAGGGCTCAACGGATTACTATGCAGGTTCAGGGTTGGCTAGTGGGCTTCCTGAACATCTATGTGCCCAATGTGGCGCGTGCTCAAGCAGAGTTTTGGTCACAGATAGTTGAGTCTCTATCGCAGGCAGAACACTAGTGCATAGGAGGGGACTTCAACATGTTGGAGGACCCTTCTGACAGGATTGGTGGTAGCCATGCTACTGTGCATGGAGTTTAGCTAGCAGCTTGGGAGAGGTTTTGTATGACTTTGAGGGTCTCGGATGTTTGGCAGCACTCTAGTTTTGTGAGGCCCCCAGACAGCCTTGCCTTCTATCGTTTGGACCGCATAGTGGGATGAGTGAATCTATCGCGGATAGATCGCTTCTACACTAGTGACCATTTCAGTGACATGGGAGGGACAGTTGGCATTCTGGCAGGGACCTCCTTCTCGGACCATGCACCAGTGATCCTCACAATGACAGACAGGCAGAGAAGAGGGAGCACGATGCTTCGCATCCCAGAGAGGGTCTTATTGGACTCTGCACTCAGAGAGCGAGTAGAGGCTCTCTGGACAGATAGCTTGGACAAGCAAGATTCTCCTGCTGACAGAGTGGCCTCGGGACTAGCTCAGATTAGCCGTTTCTTTCTCCAGGAGTCTTTGGCTCGCCGGGCTGCAGCAAGAGAGGAGCAGCGTCTCAGACGGGGCATTGCTTCGTTACAGAGGATGCAGGAGCAAAATCCAGACAGTCCTTGGTTGGAGGAGCAGCAACAGCAGGCTCGACAGGAGCTTGTTAGCATAGAGGAGAGGCGACATGAGTTTGCTTTCCACCGACAGGCATCTCAGTGGACAAAGGTGGGCGACAGAGTGACAAGTGCTTTCTTTGAGGCAATGGGACCTCGGCACTCGCATGCCAAGGTCAATCGGTTGCGGAGGCCCGATGGGTCAGTTGCTGCTGAGCCCGAGGATATGCGTGCAGTTGCTACTAACTTTTACGATGAGCTACTGTCTGCAGAGACCCAATTAGAGCGTCAGGATGCATGCAGGGAGCAGGTTTGGGCACAGATGCCTTGTCTTGTGACTAAGGAGACGCATCAGAGGCTTGAGTTTCCACTTCAGCTTGAGGAGCTGCACACGGCTCTTAGGGCCCTCCCTCGTGGTAGCTGTCCAGGTGAGGATGGGTTGACTCCCAGTTTTTTCTTGGAGTACTGGGACCTGCTTGGCCCAAATCTCTGTAGTGCTTTTCAGTACATTTTGCACACAGGAGTGATGTCTGACAGCATGAGTGAGGGCTTGATCTACCTCATTCCCAAGGAGGGTGGCTCCTTGATGAGATTCGACAGTGGCACCCCATCACCATCCTCAACTCAGCCTACAAAATTCGTGCCAAGGCTCTGAGTTTGAGGATTCATCCACTTCTAGAGAGCCTTATACATGGGACTCAGACAGGTTTTGTCAAGGAACGTAGTATCCTTGACAACATCTTTACATTTTGGGAGGCTTCTGCCCTAGCACGGCTCCGTGGTGAGGACCTAGTGATTCTTCTTCTCGATTTTGAGAAGGCATACGACAGAGTTGACTGGGAATTTCTAGAGGGCACTCTACTCAGAATGGGCTTCTCAGATGCTTGGATCAGAGGGTGTCAGCTTTGTACAGATAGGCTCACAATCAGGTACTTTTGGTAGGAGGTAGAGGTGATCGATTCATGCTCACACGTTCGGTCAGACAGGGTTGTCCTCTTGCCCCCTTCCTCTTTTTGTTCTATGCGGAGGCGATGAGCAGGATTTTGGTGTCGCAGCAGGTTGGTCTACGGGGCTTAGCACTCCCTATTCGGGGAGATGAGCTACTGCACGCTGAGTTTGCCAACGACTCAGCCTTGTACTTAGATGGCAAGGAGGCCAACTTTCATAGGTGTGAGCAGGCTCTAGAGACCTTCTGTTGTGCATCGGGCGCATTGATCAATTGGAGAAAGACAGTGGCTTTCTCGGTTGGTAGTGCTCATGTGCCCGATTGGATGCCAGGAGAGGGTTTTAGGTGGATTCCCCCAGGGATTGCAGTTCGGTACTTGGGCTGTCAGGTTGGTTTGGACTTGTCTCCCGAGCAGCAGATTGCTCCCCTCCTCCTGTCAATCACGAGGAAGTTGTTACACTCGAGCTCAGCACGACTTTCTTTGTCTGGCAGAGTAGCAGTGACCAACCAGGTGTTGTTGGCGACTATGTGGTACATCACTTCTTGCTGGATCTTCTCGAGTTCTTGTATCAGCCACATAGAGAGGCTGATCAGGAACTTCCTTTGGTCAGGACGTGACACTCAGATAGCCCGAGCCAAAGTGGCTTGGCAGATCATCACTCTTCCTTGTTCACAGGGTGGGCTTGGGATCATTGACCCAGCACAGCAGAGCAGAGCCCTTCTTGGGAAGTTCATAGTCAGAGGACTTCTTCCACGTGAGGAACCCTGGAAGGAGTTCTTGCTACAACGGCTTCGTGCTAGGCTGCCTCAGGCTGGAGGCCCGTGGCGACCTTCGACCAGATGGATCTTCATAGAGATGCGCAGAGTTGGTTTGAGTAGGAGACTAGAGGATTGCTTCGCTGTGAGCTTGCTTCGATCTTGGGAGCCCTTGCGGCAAGGCCTAGAGTAGAGACAACCTACTTGCACGGAGGAGCGCCTATGGCAGCCCCTTGTCTGAACCCCATGGTTAGCACTCAGAGAGGCCACTTGTAACTAAGTCAGACTATGTAAATAATTTATTTATTTATGAGAAAAGAATTATCTAATTAGTTGTGTGCACATCAGAATAGATTTAACAGTTCTGGGGCCTCAGGTGCGCCCAAGTTTGGGCCAGTGCACCTCAGGGAGACCCTAGCAGAAAATACCCTGAAGCCCTAGCGATTGGGAAATCGGGTCTTCAATGAAGAGGTAGATAGTAGCCTCAGATTTCAGGCTCAGAAAATTACGCACGCTAGTGCAAGCACAGGAATGAGATGGGGTCCTTAGACTATTAACCCTAAGGCTTGATTATTTTACGGCCTTAGGATAAGTTAGTTAAAAGTATTCTGAAGTGATTTTGCACTGGACCAAAGAGCCGGACAAGTGCGAACAGGTAATGCCAGAGCATTGCTGGTATGGCAATGCGCTAGGGAGCAGATAAAGTTTTCATTTCTTGCATCTATGTGTGCAATTGTGCACTTAATTGCACATTTCATTAACTAGCATAGGTTTTTTAAAGTCAAAAGTTGAATGGTTTTTAAATTTTAAAGTAAGTGTGCCACTTGCACACTTTCCCATGTAATCTCTCTCTCTCTCTCTCACTCCCTCTCTTCATGCTAGCGCCTCCTCTTCTGGGAGGCTATAAGAGAGCAGCCCCTCCCCCTCTTGCCAAGTTGGCAGTGCACTACCCCCCCCCCCCCCCAAGTTGACCATCCTCTACGCAGTGAAGCTCTCCATTGAAGCTTGAGAGCAGCACCTTGTGGTGTATGTGGAGCCTCTGAGCACCCATCACCTAGAAGTTTCATCGCGTAAAGTAGTAGAAAACTCTCTTTCTCCCTTGTCTAGCTACTGCAAATTCCCTGTTTTCAGCCCCTAATCACTTGTATTAGGGTGAATTTCAGCAAAGTCTTATTAGAATCTCATTCCCCACTACCTACTCTACACATACACCAAGTTTAGAGCATTTCTATCACGAAAAGGACCTCCATTTTGGCATTGGAACGCGCTCAGGTAACAATTTCTGGTTATGTGCAGAAAATTACAGCAAGCGTGTGTGTGTGTGTGTTTTGCATGTTTCTGTTGTTGGTTAATTGCAGGAATGATTACGTCCAAAGTGGCACAGTTAGCGGAAGATAGACCCTCATTCGTGAGAGCTTCCGATGAGTTTTGTGGAAGGTAGACTCTCCCCTACGAGAGCTTCCCAAAATCTCGCAGAAGAGGATAGATCCTCTCAGTAGTCAGAGAGCAGTTCTTCTACTCTCTCAGTCAGAAGCAAAAAAAGGCCAAGAAAGAATAGAGGACGGGCTTTCGCCCCGTTCCTGTGCTTGTAAAGATTCTCCCTTAGTAATAAAGATATTCTCTTTATGGGGGGGGGGGACCAGCCCATCTTCTGGTCCCCAATGAAGTGTCAAGCTTTTCCTCTCTCTCTCTCCAATTCTCTTGAGTATTTGAAGTACAATTAAAAGTCAGTTTACGCTTCCATATTTTTGTGACAGTGGTATCAGAGCAAGGTCATCTCTCTCTTCCTTAAGGGATTGACAACTCTTGGCAGATTGCAGAAATGGGAAGACGCGAGATAGAGTTCTCTCTCCTTCAACAAGAGTAGGTGGAAGAGTTGCAAAAAGCTCTCTCCCATCCAGAAGTCCAAAAGATTCTCCATACTCTTGAGAAAGGGAAGGAGAAAATGCCGATGGGATCGGGAGAAATCCCGCAGAACCCAAAGGCGCCAGAACCAAGGAAAGATCCTTTGATTGGAACCTCCCCCATGCACGAGAGGCACAGGAAACCTCCAGAACGTCATGTGCGGTTTAACTCAAAGGTTCAGGAGCAAGATCCCCCTGATTCCCCTTAGTTCTCTTTCATGAAGGATCTGGATGACATCGTTGCTCCGGAAGACATGTTTCTTGACGATCCGTCGCAGCAAGAAGTGCATTCAAGGGAAAAGACTCCTGTTCATAAGGAGTCTAAGCATAGAAAGAAGGAGCACCATAAGAAGAAGCACCACGGCAGAAAACATTCAAGTCGGGAGACAAAGATGTGAAATTCGACACCTACAATGGACGGCGTGATAATGAAAAAGCTTTGGCTTTCATCCGCCAATTCGAAGTTGCATTTGCTAAAGGGAATTTTAAAGAAAGATCCAAGCTTCGCCATGTTAGTATGTACCTGAAAGGCACCACCAGCAGTTGGTGGTTAACCCTTATCCTGGAAGATCGCAAACCCCAAGATTGGATTGTTTTCAAGGAGTTCTACGCACAGTTCCTTCCTCCAGACTATGAGGAAGAGGTAAAGAAAGAATGGGATCGACTTTCACAGTCAGAGAACGAAACTGTTCTACGCTATGTGGATCGGTTTTGGGACGTTCTCTTGAAAGTCACTCCATTCAAGAAGATTGACGATTCGGAAAAGATGCGCAAGTTTGAAGCAGGATTGCATGAAGCCTTGCAAAAGTCTATGAAGCTTTACCCTCAAGGTAACTTGCAGATACTTATGGAATCAACCCGCATAGCTGATGGAATACATGACAAGGGTACTCCCAGGAAGATGGAGCAAAGCACTTACCATGCCAAGTAGAAGGCTCTCCATGAGCAGCCTACCTCTACTTCTTCTTCGCAAAAGAAGAAAAGAACCACCTCCGGAGCAGAAGCAAAGCCAAATCAGCCCAAGAAAGGGAGATATCTCTCTCCTGCTGAGTTGCGAACTTACATTAGTGAAGGAAGATGCTTCAAGTGTGGACAAATTGGTCATATGAAGGGTGACTGTCGTACCAAACCTCCACAACCACCCTCTTTCAATGCAGTCCCAAATGTACAGGGAAATACAACCAAGGATGGAAAAGAAAGAGCTCTTCTCAAATCATGGGGTAGCATCAACAACCAACGGGCTCTTATTTTGTTTGACCCTAGCAGTACAGACAACTTCATCTCTACCAAGCTAGCTGATGACCTGAACTTGCAGCCCAATCGTTTTGGAGTTTCTATTCAAGCACAATCTGCTTTCAAAGGGCAAAACTCAAACTCTACTCCAATCATAGGGAAGTTGAATCTAAAGGTTGACGACTACAAGGATCAAGAGTCTTTCTTACTACCTTCACTTGAAGGATGCGATGTTATCTTGGGAATGCCTTGGCACTACAAGATGCATCCCATTCCTGACTATGTTCAAAAAACCTTATCTTTTGCTCATAAAGGAAAGAAGTATCTTGTACTTGCAAATGCAAGTGATTGGCGTATCCCTATCGCCAATCACATTGCCATCAAGAAAGAAATGAAAAAGTGTGTTTCAGTGTACTTGATTTTTGCAAGAGAGAGAGATATGTCTGTTTCACAACTTTCTTCCTCTTTAGAGCAAAAAAGACTTAAGTTATTAGAAAGTTATAAAGATTGTTTTGCAGATGAACTTTCAAATGAACTCCCACCTTCGCGACCTGAGGATCATACAATTGATTTGATCCCAGGAAGTTCTCCTCCAAATCAGCCCCCTTATCGAGTTAGTCTAATGCAACAAGATGAAATTCTCAAGCAGGTTAACGAACTTTTGGAGAAGGGCTTAATAAGGCCTAGTACTTCTCCATATTGTTCACCTGTCTTGCTAGTACAGAAAAAGGATGGCACATTCCGCATGTGCATAGACTATAGATCTCTAAACAAGATCACAATCAAGAATCGATTTCCAATCCCTCGGATTGACGACATTCTTGACAAGTTACAAGGAGCAAGTGTCTTTAGTCGTATAGACTTGAAGAGCAGTTATCATCAAATCCGCATAGCTCCTCAGGATGTGCATAAGATTTCATTTAGAACAACCTTCGGGTTGTATGAATTCTTAGTGATGCCTTTTGGACTCACTAATGCCTGATCGGTATTCCAGAGCATGGCTGGTCATGCACCTGGAAATCAGTTTTACACGCCAAAAACAGTGTTCGGGGGTGCTCAAACGATGATGCCTAACCTCATGTATGGTGTCACGGGCATGCTACCAGGGTTTCAGAGCACTCAGGGCCAATTTGGGATGCCACAGGCAAATTTTGGTATGGCTGGAATTACAAATCAGCAGCCAAATATGGCATTTCCAGGTCAACTTAATTGCGGCCAGGGAACACAAATGAACCCTAACAGTGTTCCCATGTTTCAGTCACTTCCATATGACAATTTGACGCAGCTGGAGAGGCCAACTCCGTACAAAGAAGGTGGCAAAGGTGTGTCTTTCACGACCTTTACAGGGTTTGATAACAGGAAGAAGGCTCTCTCATTCCTCCAGCAGTTTGACAAGGCCTATGCAGGGGGAAACTTTACAGAGGCTTCAAAGGTCCGCAAGGCAGCCACTTTCTTGACAGGGAATGCGGGACAATGGTGGACAACTTTATTGCTTCAAGGGCAAGCTCCGTCCACATGGATTTATTTCAAGCAGATTTTTGCAGCAGCATGGTTATCTGATGACTTTGAAGCAGATGTCATGACAGAATGGCACCAGCTTAATGCTGCCACTTGCAAAAATCTGGATGATTACAATCGGAAGTTTTGGAAAGCTCTACTTCCAGTAACTTCCTATAGGTTTGTGCCATTGACAGAACAGATTGAAAAATACTGTTGTGGCCTACCTAAAGGATTGAGAAAGTACTGTACGAAGACAAAAGTCACTACTTTGACGCAACTCATCGAGGTAGCAAACACTGGCAATGGTTTGCTCAAGGGAGAAGATTGTGAATTTAACACTGGCGTCAAGGCAGGATCAGGCAAGAAAAATTCAGCGAAGAAGCGCGTTCCCAATGAGGCTCCTAAAGGGACTCAGGAGTCAGCCAACGCAGGGAAAGATAAAGCTACGGCTGAATCAGAAAAGGGACCAGCGAAGAAATGGAAAAGACGTTTTCCTCGCAAGTCTGAAGAGCAAAAGAAGGTCCTGAGGACAAAGAACAAATGCTTTATTTGTGAGCAGCCTGGCCACATTGCTTACAATTGTCCTACAAAGAAAAGGCCAGCTAATTCTGATGACAAGGAAGACAAGAAAGGAAAGAAGCCCATGGCTGGTCTAGTGCCAGATATGGTGGGCGACAAGCCAAATTCAGATGTAAGTGAGCTTTGCAGAGCATGGGGAAAGGTCAGGGATCAAACAGTGCTTATCTTCTTTAATCCAGGTGCCAAAGCCAACTTCATTTCCCCAGAATTGGCTTCAAAGTTGGGAATCAGATCTGAAGAGATGGGGTATAGAGCAGAGGCAGGTTTGGCATGTCCTAGCCATACAGAGGCTGTGACACCCATCATTGGAAAGTTGCGCCTACATATCCAGTCCTATGTAGATACTGAAGAATTTTACATCATGCCACTGGACGGATGTGATGTGTTGTTAGGTATTCCTTGGTTGTTTCGTGTACAGGGAATCATGGATGCCTACAACAAAAAGATCACTGTACAGAGCAGGGGAAAGACTCACATTCTGGATGTAAAGCTTAAAGGGGAGTCTATTCCCACTGTATCAGCTTCTGCTATTACTTCTGTAATGAAAAAGCATCTTTCTGCGTACTTGGTTTTTGCACGTGAAGTGTCAGATTGTGATGAATCAAATTTATCTGTGCTAGATAAAGAAAGGTCAATGTTTTTACAACAGTATAGTGACTGCTTTTCCGATTCATTACCGTCTCAATTACCGCCAGAGAGACCCGAGGACCATGCGATAGATTTGGTGCCAGGCAGTAGCCCACCAAATAAGCCTCCGTACAGGGTTAGTGCGGCTCAGCAGAAAGAGATAGTAGGCCAAGTACAGGAGTTGTTAGAAAAGGGGCTGATTCAGCCCAGTTCATCTCCATTCTGTTCTCCAGTGTTGTTGGTGCAGAAAAAGGATGGCTCATGGCGTATGTGCATAGACTACCGTGCACTGTACAAGAATACCATCAAGAATAGGTTCCCTATACCTAGAATTGATGATATTATGGACAAATTAGAAGGAGCAGCTATGTTTAGCAGGATAGATCTAAAGAGTGGGTACCATCAGATCCGCATTAGATCAGAGGATGTGCACAAGACTGCTTTTAGAACGACGTTTGGCCTTTACGAATTTTTAGTGATGCCCTTTGGTCTCACAAATGCTCTTGCTACGTTCAATAGGATGATGGACAGAATTTTCCGTCCACACCCACAGTTTGTTGGTACATTCTTTGATGACATGATAGTCTACTCAAAGAATGAAGAGGAGCATAGGCATCACTTGGCCATTGTATTCGAAGAGCTACGCAGTCATAGGTTGCTCATCAATGCAAAGAAAAGTGAATTTTTTCTGGAAGAGATTTATTTTCTGGGACACATTGTCTCAAAGGATGGTGTCAGAATAGATCCTGCAAAAGTTGAAGCGATCAAGTCATGGCCAAATTTGAAGACGGTGCATGATGTCCGAAGCTTCTTGGGACTATGCTCCTATTACAGAAGGTTTATCCGAAATTTCGCTAAGATTGCTTCACCTTTACATGCTCTTCAAAAGAAGGCAGTCACCTTTAGATGGAAACAGAAAGAGATTTCAGCTTTTAATCTCTTGAAGGAAAAGATGACTTCAGATCCCATCATTGTGTTGCCAGATCTTAGGAAGTCATTTGTGGTCCAGTGTGACGCTTGCGGTAGTAGCATTGGTGCAGTGCTAATGCAAGATCGCAGGGTAGTAGCGTATGAGAGCAGAATTTTGCAAGGGCCAGAGATGACCATGCAGGTGTATGAGAAAGAGTTACTGGCTGTGATTCATGCGCTCTTAAGTTGGAAACACTACCTGCTAGGTGCAGATTTCGTTGTCCAAACGGATCATCAGACCTTGCGGTACTTCTTGACACAGACAAAGTTATCTGAGAAGCATATGCGATGGGCAAATATCTTGTCCATGTTCCATTTTCAGATTGTGCATGTGGAAGGCAAGAAGAATGTTGTGGCTGATGCCTTGTCAAGGAAGCCACAAATTTCAGTTGTGTCGATTCCTTATCATCATGCACTTGATGATATGAGAGAACAGTATGAAAATGATGAAGATTTTGCAAGGGTCTTTGAGCAGCTAATGCAAGGACAACGTCATGAACACTATCTTCTCAAAGATGGGTTCATGATGATGCATGGCAGATTGTGTGTCACAAAGCCATTGCGACGCAAAGTTACGGAAGAGAGTCACGTCCCACCGTATGCAGAGCATCGTGGTATCAATGCTACAGTTAAAGCGGTTGAGACATTCTTCTATTGGCCTACATTGAGAAGAGATGTGGATGCCTTTGTGCGAGAATGCCTAATTTGCCAGAAGGTCAAGTTTGACAGGCAAAAGGCACCAGGGTTATTGCAACCACTACCTATTCCAGATAAACCATGGGAAAGTATTGCTATGGATTTTATCTTTGATCTTCCGAGAACGCAGACAGGAAATGATGGTATTTGGACCATTATTTGCAGATTCAGCAAACAGGCTCATTTTATTCCTGTCAGGAAGAAGATAAAGCCAGATCAGATGGCACGCTTGTTTATGAGCAATATTTTCAAGTATCATGGCATGCCACAGTCGATTGTTAGCGACCGTGATCCACGCATGACAAGTTTGTTCTGGAGAGGCTTGTTTGAGAATATGGGCACCACGCTCAAATTCTCTTCGTCATTTCATCCTCAAACAGATGGCCAGTCAGAAGAGGAAAATTCTACTGTCCTGGATCTGCTGAAGTGCTATATGTTAGAGCATAAAGGAAAGTGGGAGCAGTATTTGCCATTGGTGGAGTATGCATACAATAATACAGCGCATTCATCAACTGGCAAGGCACCTTTTGAGATTGTTGAAGGTGGCAAGAAAGTTCCTCCCATACTGCATACAAAAGACAAGATATTTGAAGCAGATAAGTATGTTCAGGACATGGATGAAATGTACAAGAAGGTCAAAGTGGCCTTAGAAAAGACTCAGGCAAAGCAAAAGAAAGCAGCTGATCGTCACCGTCGTGAAGTGGTATATTCACTTGGTGATTGGGTGCTTTTACGCTTTGAAAAGGCAAGGTTAAAGAAGATGAAGGGCAAGGAAAGACTGTTTCCAAAGCTCAGCATGCGTTACTATGGGCCTTTTCAAGTATGCGACATAATCAGTAATGTTGCATATAGGCTAAAATTGCCTGACAGTTGGAAGATTCACAATGCGTTTCATGTGAGTCTTCTCAGACCCTATGTGGGTGATGTGCCAGAAGATATGCCAGCTGAAGATCAGCCGGAAGTCGAGGAACTTGATGAGATCTTGGTCCCGGAACAGATTTTGGCACACAAAGAAAGGAAAGTGAAAGGCAAGGTTGCTAGGCGTTACTTGGTAAAGTTCAGAAACTATCCACCAATGGATGCTAAGTGGATGGAAGAAGGTGAACTTGTAGAGTCACCAACTGTGTTATCACTTTACCTTGAAGCCTTCGGTTTGCAACCTACCTTGACCCCATGAGTTTCAGAGCTACATGGATTGTCAGTGTGACAATGTCTTCTAAAACAAATGATGTACATGGTATTTAAAGTGAGCTCAAATGAAATACTTGTTACATGAATGTTAGAGCTGTACAGATTGTCACTTTGGCAATTGCTCTTATGGAATGTCCAAAAGTTTGGTTAGTGCTATAGAAGTGAGTATTTCTTGTCAGCTTGTCAAGGATACAGTAGTTGCTTCTATTAGAGAGTACATGTGTAACTGCATTCTTAAACTGTCGGTTTGGGTATGCTCGAAAGTGTTACGGGATCCAACGTGTACTATAAGACAGTGGCAAAATGTGTAGCTACCATTTTGTCATTGGAAAGTTAGTGACTCAAAGCAATGGCAGAGTGCGAAGCTACCACTATGTCATTGGGACAGGGTTCACACGCAGGCAATACATGTGTCGACGAGGTGTTGAATACACCAGGGTTGACAATGAGCATGTATGTGTCGTACATGTGTCGACAGGTGTTGAATACATCAGTGTTGACTAGGAGCATATACGACATAGATGCAAACGAGGACGTTTGAGATTTCAAGAGGGGGGTATGTCACCAGCGTGTGACTACTATCT
Organism: Adiantum capillus-veneris; assembly: GCF_014529385.1. Classification (NCBI taxonomy): domain Eukaryota; kingdom Viridiplantae; phylum Streptophyta; class Polypodiopsida; order Polypodiales; family Pteridaceae; genus Adiantum; species Adiantum capillus-veneris. The sequence goes on from NC_140954.1 coordinate 79,562,864, forward strand.
ATCCTTTTTGTTGATTTCTTTCTTATTATCTATTTACTTTCACCTTTTGGAAACACCCCTCGGGAAATCTAACTGCCCTGCATTGCATAGCTAGTGTGGAACTGTTCAGAGGGAGTCCAGGCCTGAGGGCAAGAGAGCACTAAGGTTGGACAAAGACTATGGTTAGCCAAAGTGGGGTCATTGACTAGCCAAAGTGGAATCCTTTGCTACAGAGGCTACATTTCAGTTCTGGATGTGGCCGCAGTGTACAAAGAGGGTCGGATGACCTAGAAAGATACAATGGCAGCATCTCCTAAAATTTAGGGAACTGCTATTTTGGGACCTGAAAATGTGTTGGCGTCATTACCTCCGGAATGACAAGGGGAAAATTTTCTTGCTCTGCTGCAAAGTCCACTGACGCACCAATTGAGATATTTTTAGCCAGGAATACCCAAAGTCGGAAAATGTGCCATGTGGCACTCTGTGAGCATTCTGCTACTCCTGGCCAGAGAGGGGGCACCTAAAATGAGAGAGGAGGCTGATTTTCAGTTTTTGTCATAGGTTAAGAGCTATGGAGTGCTTGCTTTCCCTCCTATGTACAGTGCGGTGCCAGGAGTGATGCCCTGCACGCTACGCACTGCCCTCTCTCTCCCCTTTGGCAGTATGTTATGCCCCTCTAGTGGGCTCTTCATTTGACCAATGTATAGTTGTGTGGGTTCATGCGCGATTGCCGAGGCAAGAGCCTCTTGGACAGGTACTGGATTAGCTAGCGGCTAATCCCCCCGCAGGTACAGGTGAATTCGGAGAGGTTTCACACCAGAAATCTCATCCGATTCAAAGGGCAAGTAGTCCTACAGGTGCGGGAGCTCGAGGACTTGCTACGGATGCGACCGGCACGCGAAACGGAGCCCGAAACAGTAAATTACAGCCTGCTGTGTATTTTTGCAGGTTTAGGGTTTTGGCCCTAAACAGACCCTAATACCCCCAGGAGGTTCGGGGACGCAAGGGGACCGCTGTACAAGCGATCTGGCGCATTTTCGGGGCTGAAAACAGAGAATTCAGCGTGCTGCAGATTCTCGCCAGGTCTTGCAAAGTGCCCGTATGCGTCGGGAAAGTCACTCAATGCGTGGGAATACTGACTGTGAAGGGTCCTAGTACAGTTATGCTGCCGAAATCGGGCCGGAACAGTTGAAATTCAGCCAAGTTTGTGCGGGGCAGCTTGTAGGGATCCACAGCGTTTATTCCCTCTTTGGAAGAATAAAGAAATACCGAAAGGGGCGCTCAAGTTAGGGGCCAATCTGGTGTTGGTCTTCTCATACAGGTGCATTCTAGCATCTGTATCCCATTCCCCTCTCTTGTGTCACTATAGCGCGGGTATAATAGACGACTAATAATGGGTGAAAGCTAAATCAAGGTTTGAAGTAAAGTCTACCGCCCTTTTTGGATTGAACAGGCCGGTTACATAGAGTGCCCTCCAGAAAGTCCCAGTCAACTCTGTCGTAGGCCTTCTCAAAATCGAGAAGAAGAATCACCAGATCCTCACCACGGAGCCGCGCTAGGGCAGAAGCCTCTCAAAAAGTAAAGATGTTGTCAAGGATACTACGCTTATTGACAAAACCTGTCTGAGTCCCATGTATAAGGCTCTCTAGAAGTGGCTGAATTCTCAAACTCAGAGCCTTGGCAAGAATTTTGTAGTTTTAGTTGAGAATGGTGATGGGGCGCCACTGTCAAATCTCATCCAAGGAGCCACCCTCCTTGGGAATGAGGTAGATCAAGCCCTCACTCATGCTGTGAGGCATCTCTCCTGTGTGCACGATGTACTGAAAAGCACTCCAGAGATCTGGGCCAAGCAAGTCCCAGTACTCCAAGAAAAAACTGGGAGTCAAGCCATCCTCACTTGGACAGCTACCACGGGGGAGTGCACTAAGAGCCGTGTGCAACTCCTCAAGCTGAAGTCGCAACTCAAACCTCTGACACATCTCCTCAGTCACAAGACAAGGCATCTGTGCCCACACCTGCTCCCTGCATGCATCCTGACGCTTTGACTGAGCCTCTGCGGATAGTAACTCACGATAAAAGTCAGTAGCAACTGCACGTATGTCCTCTTGTCACAAAGTTATGACGTGGCGGACAATAGAAACCCTAATTTCTGGCTGAAACCCTAAAATTCTTGCAAACCTAAAATATGCCAGAAACCCCAATTGCAGGCTGAAACCCTAATTCAGAAAACCCTAAATCTGCCGAGGGTGCCACATGGCAGCAGCAGTACGGAATTCCGTGATTTGCGGCAGAATTTGCGCTGGCAGCTTTTCTTGCTTTTTCTACGCAAATAGCAAGAGAAAGAGAGAGAGAAAAAGTCTTTTACTTTTTCTTTGGGACTCTCAGAGAGAGTGAGAAAGAGCAGATGCCTTTGGCTTTCAGAGCTTTTGATTTTGAAGCTTTTGGGGCTCTGCTTTTGGGCATCCCTTGTAACCTTTAAATAAGTGGTGAGGGCTTCACTTCTCAGGGCATCTGGACGAAGAGTCTGAGAGTGAAACCCTAGCCACTCTCTTGTACTTTGATCTGATTAATATAAAAAGAAATACCAAAAGGGGCGCCAATCTTTGGAGCCAATATCTCTAAGCTCGGAACTCCGCCGGGCCAGTGCAAATCTATTGTGATCTGTGAATTGTTTTGAAGTGGTTATTTGGTGCTGTCGCGGTTGATTCTTGACTTGGGTGTCCAAGTCTGTTACAGTGGTATTAGAGCACGGCCTATTTCTCTTCTACGGGAAATCCAATCCCCAAATTTTTTTCCGCGGCACCTATGGCTTCAGGCAATGATCAGTCGACTCCCTCTGCATGTGGAGATGCGGGTAGGGATCACAACGAAGATTCCGGCACGGAGTATGGCCCGCCTAGGCCTACTCAGGCGGAGCAGCGAGAGATGGAGCATCGTCAATTGGTTGGCGATGCAACAAAGATGATGCTCAATTTTGCCAAGGACCCGAAGATGGCAAAATATATGAACCAGACCTCTTTGGAAGAGGTTTGGTTCCGTCTATACCTCTTTGGAAGAGGTCTGGTTCCATCTGGAAGAGGTACAGACGGAGTGGCAGAGAACCACAACACCACTCCCGAAACCCGCTCTCAAGAAACCTTCTGCCTCCAAGAAATATACGGAGAAGGAACTGGAGAACGTGGTTGATGCACGGATTGCTCAGCTTTTTGACGTGCAAAAGAAAGACAAAAAGCACGGCAAAAAGTAGAAAAAAGGCACTGACTTCCCGGGATATTTGGGTTGTCGGTCGACATTCGACAAGGCAAAGAAACAGAAGAAGCGTGTCAAGTTTGAAGGCTTACCCAGTTCTTCTTCTTCTTCTTCTGACAGTTCTTCTAGCTCTTCAGACTCGAGCGAAGAAGACAGAAAAAGCAAAAAGCGAAGCAAGAAACAACGCTTCGGAAAGGGCAAGAAAAAGGCAAAGAAGTCTAAATCTCGCCCAGTGAGTGACACTTGTACATAGGACTCGTCTACGGACAGTTCAGACTCTGACAACGGAAACTTTTATGCGAACAAGAAGAATTTTTACAAAGCCAACCAGTATGACTTTCTCGAAGATAAAAGCAAGAAAGTTCGAAAGTTTAAGGTGGCCAAGCACTTAAGTTTGATATTTTTTCGGGATACTCCGATGCTTCGAAGGCTTTGTCTTTTATACAGCAGTTTGACATCGCTTTCGCGGGAGGACGCTATTCAGAGCACTCCAAGATTCGGAGAGCTTCTTCTTATTTTAAAGGGAATGCTCGCACTTGGTGGTCCACCCTTCTATTAAGCAAGACTGTGCCAGTTAGATGGCTGAAATTCAAGAGGATTTTTATTTCTTCTTGGTTGACTCAAGAGTTTGAACGAGATATACGAGCTGCTTGGAACCATCTCCGGATGACCAAGAGCGATACAGTGAATTCTTACTGTGAAAGATTCTGGAGCTCTTTTCTGCCCGCCTCTTCATTCAAGAAGATCTCGTTCAGAGAACAGATTGAGCGGTTTACCTTGGGTCTACCTACAGAGATCCGAGATCATTGCTTGGAACAGAAGTCAGCTTCTATTCAGGAGTTGATGAGTCATGCGAAGCGGGGCTTTGTAACTCACTCTGGCTGTCTGACCTACCCCACAGATGAGGTCACGACACAACGACCCGGACAGACTTCTGGGAATGGAAGTAGAAAGAGAAAGAGCAACCCAGAGAGAAAGGATGCACGACCCAAGCTTACTCCTAAGAAGAGAGCTCGTTTCATCAGGGAGGGGAAGTGCTTTGGATGCGGGGAACTTGGACACATCTCCGCGAAGTGCCCTAAAAAGGCACAGAAAGAACAAAATGACAAGGACGACGAAAGGCTTGAGAGTTCGAGAGCAGCTGAGGACCGTGTACGAAAAGGCAAGATGAAAACAGGACTCGTTCCAGATTGTGTGGGTACTGATCCCGACACCATGGATGAGAGTACAGAACTTTGCCGAGCTTGGGGCAAAGTGAAAGATCAAGAGGCCCTGATTTTCTTTGATGGAGGAGCCCATGCCAACTTCATTTCACCGGAATTGGCTTGCGCGGCTCGAGATTACTCCCGATCGGATGGGACCACTTGCAGAGGCAGTTCTAGCGGCACCCGACAGAGACGTAGCCATTACACCTGTCATTGGCACACTTCGGTTGCATTGTCAAGGGCATTTGGGGCATGAGGACTTCTTCATAATGCCTTTGGAGGGTTGTCATGTTCCCTTAGGGATTCCCTGGTATAACAAGAACAACGCCGTGGTCGATTATCGGGCGAGAAAAGTGACTTTGACTACAGAAAAGGGCAGAAAAATTGTACTTGATATTAAACTGAAGGGCGAGTCTGTCCCTATTGTATCTGCTTCGGCCATTTCAAAATTAATGAAATCCAGTCTGTTTGTTTACTCGATCTTTATGAAAGAGTTGAGTGATGATGATAGGACAAATCTGTCTAAACTTGATAAAGAACGCCAAGATTTTCTACACTCTCACGCCGATTGCTTCTCAGAAGGCCTTCCATGTGAGTTACCACCTGCTCGTCCTGAAGATCATACCATTGATCTGATACCTGGAAGTACACCACCGAACCGGCCACCCTACCGTATGAGCCGAGCACAGAATGAACAGATTATGAACCAAGTGAAAGACCTCTTGGAAAAGGGTCTTGTCCAGCCTAGTACTTCACCGTATTGCTCTCCAGTGTTGTTGGTTTTGAAGAAAGACGGATCTTGGAGAATGTGCATCGATTATAGAGCTCTCAACAAAATCACCATCAAGAACAGATTTTCGATCCCTAGGATCGATGATATACTTGACAGGTTACAGGGATCCTCGTGCTTTAGCAGGATTGACTTGAAGAGTGGATATCATCAGATCAGGATAGCGCCAGGAGACGTCTACAAGACAGCTTTTCGGACGACTTTTGGGTTATTTGAGTTTTTGGTGATGCCTTTTGGCTTAACCAATGCTCCTGCGACATTTAACCGGATGATGGACAGGATTTTTCAAGAGTACAGGCTATTTGTTGGCACTTTCTTTGACGACATCATTGTTTTCTCCAAGAATGAGGCAGAACACAGAGATCATCTACTTCAGGTCTTTCAGGCATTACGAGATCACAAGTTAGTGATTAATGCAAAGAAAAGTGAATTTTTCCTACCAAAGATACACTTTTTGGGACACATTGTGTCAGTAGATCAGGAGTGCAAATGGATCCGGCCAAGATAGAGACTATCCGTGATTGGCCCGACTTGAGGAATGTCCATGAAGTTAGAAGCTTCTTGGGACTATGTTCGTACTACAGGTGGTTCATACGAAAGTTTGCAGAGGTTGCTTTCCCTATGCATATCTTGACACAGAAAGGAGTACCTTTTTCGTTGGGACCCACAGAGGTGACTGCCTTTCAGACATTGAAAGAGAAATTGACTACAGGACCTATTTTGACTTTGCCGGACTTGCAAAAGTCATTTGAAGTATATTGTGATGCTTGTGATCGTAGTCTGGGTGCGGTCTTGATGCAAGAAGGCCATGTCATAGCTTATGAGAGCCATTTGTTCTCTAGGCCGGAGATGACAGCACAGATTTATGAGAAAGAGCTTTTGGCGGTTATCCATGCTCTTACTTAGTGGCGGCATTACCTACTCGGAGCGGATTTTACTGTCTTTACAAACCATCAGAGTTTGCACTACTACTTGTCACAGAAGCAGCTTTCGGAAAAGCAGATGCGGTGGGCGAACATCTTGTCACAGTTCCACTTCCAGATTGTCCATGTGCAGGGACAGAAGAATGTGGTGGCAGATGCTTTGTCTCGGAAACCGTTGGTTCTAGCTATTTCCGCGATACATCATAGGAGCTTCGAGTATATGGTTGATCAGTATGCCACAGATACAGATTTTGCAGATATTTTCACACGGATACGGGATGGGGAGACAGTAGCGGGATACTCCCTTCGGGAAGGCTACTTAATGAAAAAGACTATGTTGTGCGTTACACAACCGTTGAGGGAAAAGGTTATGACTGAATGCCACTGTCCACCTTTTACGGGTCACCGCAGCATTGCTACCACCATGAAAGGGGTAGAGAGATACTTCTTTTGGCCAAGACTCAAGAAGGATGTGAAAGAGTTTGTGCACAGTTGCTTGGTATGCCAGAAGGTCAAGTTTGAAGGGCATAAGGCACAGGGATTGTTACAACCTTTACCCATACCCACCCGCCCCTGGGAAAGTATAGCGATGGATTTCATTTTTGATCTCCCCAAGAACACAGAGTGGTCACGATGGTATCTGGACTGTTATTGACAGATTTAGCAAACAGGCTCATTTCATTCCAGTGAAGAAAACAGTCAAGCCGGATCACTTAGCGAGACTGTTCGTGGCCCAGATTTTCAGATTACATGGCATGCCTGAGACGATTGTCTCCAACAGAGACCCCAGATTTACGAGTTTGTTTTGGAAGGCAATTTGGGAGAACATTGGCACGCGGTTGCAGTTCTCGTCATCGTTCCACCCGCAGACTGACGGGCAATCTGAGATTGCCAATTCAGTGGTTCTAGATTTATTGAAGTCTTATATCTCAGATCAGAAGACTCAATGGGAAAGATATTTACCTTTGGTGGAATTTGCCTACAATAACACGATACACTCTTCGACGGGGAAGGCGCCATTTGAGATTATTGAAGGTGCTGCGAAGGTTCCACCCTTCCTAAGCACGAAAGATAAGATCTTTGAAGCGGATGAATATACACAAGATCTGGATACGGCTTTTGCCAAGGTTTGTGAGACTTTGCAGAAGTCTCAAGAACGACAAAAAAAGGCAGCGGATCACCATCGTCGCGACATGAAATTGAAGGAGGATGATTGGGTGCTCTTACGTTTTGAGAAGGCACGGCTACGAAAGAAAAAGGGAAAGGAGAGGCTTTTTCCAAAGCTTAGTATGCGATACTACGGCCCTTTCCAGATTACTGAAAAGATAAATGATGTCTCCTTCTGATTGAAACTGCCAGATACTTGGAGGATTCACAATGCATTTCATGTGAGTCTCTTGAAACCTTTTAAAGGTGATGTGCCTGATGATGGGGAGCCCGATGAGCAGCCCAAAGTGGAAGAAAACGAGGAGATCCTTCTTCCTAAACAGATTTTGGCACATAAGGATACAAAGAATAAAGGTAAAGTCCGAAGGCAGTTCTTGGTTAAGTTCAAGAATTATCCTGCACTTGATGCGAAGTGCATGGAGGACGAGGACCTAGCAGATACTCCTCAGATTGTGAAACTTTACCTCGATGCTTTTGGTTTAGCATAGTCTACTCCAAATGGAACCCAGAATTCAGCTTGGCCGGAGATCTGGTGCAGTGGGATGCACAAGAGGGGAGTCACTCCACTCCTTTGTCAACAGATGCCTTGATTTAGATACTAGAGTCACTGATGTCTCTTTGAGCTTCAGGGATACTGAGAGCTGACAGTATTCTGCTGTATGACTTTATGAAATGGAATTCCTGATAATGATACTGATTTGTTTCTTCACTTCTTTTGAGTGCAGGAACTGATAGACGAAATGACTGCAGCATTTTGGTCTACTTGATCTCGAATAGACATGGTTGCAATAGGGGTTAGTCAATCGGACATCGATGAGGTCCCGATTGGACCTAGATGTGATTGCTAGCTACATTGCCGATAAATCATGGTCTAAGATCCGAATGAATGGATAATGTCTTGAAAAGTATACGAAGGCTGCTCGCTGCTACTGTACTCTCCCGCTGCGCCATCGCCATCCCCCCCCCCCCTCCCGCTCCCTCGCGCTGCCCTCAGCCCCCGCTTGCCTGTACCCTCCCGCCTGCCCTCTGCCCCCGCTGCCCCCCCCTCGCGCTGCCTTGTTCCAGCCATTCCGCTCGCCCTCAACCCCCTGCTGCCGCCGCACGCCCTCAGCCCTCAGCCCCAACCCGCTTTTACCCCCCCCCCCCCCCCCCCCGACTCGGCCCGTTCACCCATCAGTTTGGGCCCTCCGCCTCGGTTGCTCCCTGCAGATTCGGCACTTTCGGCATCTGTTCTAACTCCTTGGAGCAGTGTTGGTGCGCCCTTTTGCAGCATCCTCCCGTCGTCCTCTTCTTACGCCACAGCAGTAGACACAGATGGAGGCTCCAGCTTCGCCACAGAGGGACTCGCCAGAAGCCCCCTTGCCCGACCCTGCTAAGCCCACCATTCGACTTGCTCTCTCGCCTACAGAGCAAGCGAGCCTTCCCGCCGAGGTAGAGCAATTGCAAGCGACCTCGGTCATCTGCAAGATTCTCGGCACCTGACCTAGCAGAGGAGAGCTGCGAGACCTTCTACAGGCCCGCCTTCTCGCAGAGGTGGGAAAGATTTTGGATGTCCAGATTCTCGGACGGGGCTACTATCAGATCGAGTTTGAGTCCTCCAAGATGGCGTCCAAGGTCATAGCTATGAGTCCACTGGCCATCCAAGCCTCACGTGCCCACTTTCGACAGTGGCGACATGGTTTTGACCCAGCTTCGGATGTTCTAGTAGAGGAGGCAGACATCCCCATCTCAGTCTGCTTTCCGGGTTTACGGAGGGAGTACCTACCACTTCTTTCCAGGATCGGTTCCGCCATTAGGACTGTCCTGGAGACACCTCGCACGGCAGCATCAGTAGCTACCAGACGGCTGGCATTCCCTCAGTTCGAGTTTTGGTTAGCGATACCCACACGCTCCCGAGGGCTATCCTTCTACCTCGGGTGAGTGGGGGTTGGTTTCGACAGTGTGGAGTACTCGGGCCTCCCGAACCAGTGCTTCATTTGCCGCCGGATGGGCCATCTAGCGAAGGCCTGTCCAATGAGGAGGCCGCGACCTGCACCACAGCCTCAGCCCCTGCCTGCCAGGGCTGGCCTGCAGCCACAGCCAGCGGCACAGCGTATAGATGCATAGCGACCCTCCGAGCCTGGGGCCCCAGCGGAGGAGGGGTGGCAGCAGGCCCGTGGCCGCCGACACCAGGGGCCACAGCGTCAGCCTGGCACTCAGAGTGGCCCTCAGGTGCCGAATCAGCAGTAGTGGGTTCCCATGGGGAACCGTTTTGGTCCTCTTGAGCAGGAGGAGATCCCTACACCAGCCTCCACCTCCGCTTCTCCCTCGACAGCCGCGCCCCCCCCAGAGTTCCCTCCCTTTTCCTCATCCTCCCCGCCTTCTGCTCCCGTCGCCTCTCCATCCCGCGCCTCCACCTCTGTCGCCCCATCCCGCCCCTCTTCTCCTCCACTCTCCTCAGCTCCCTCTCCTCCTCCTGCTCCAGTTCCTCAGTCGGCTTAGGCCACTGGTCCCTCTCCGGCGGCTAGGAGATCTCTTGGCAGCGCCTTTGCCACGAGTCGCCTAGCAAGAGAGGGTCGGCCCTTCTTGCGGCCCCCTCTGCAAATTCATACATCCTCCCTTGTAGCCATCCCTCGTGGGCTGACGAGCATTGACATCAGACGCCGCTGGGACTTCTTCGACTACGGGTTCAATCGTTTTCTCGACGACTCCGCAGCAGACCATGAGGCAGTCTGTTTCAAGGTCCATGTTTTGTTCCTCGCCGCTAGGGGGACAGAGGCCCTGGACTCAGCAGTTGGTTTCTCCTTCCCCCTCTGTGGTAGGACCGAGACAGGGTGGTCCCTTGACTCAGTGGTGGGATGGTTGCATACACAGGTTTTAGAGTTCTCTCACCACATGGGAGAACTTGGAGTTACAGATATGCTGCAGACTTTGTGGCCATTGGCCAAGTTTGCGGTGACACCCCCAGACTCAGCAGGATGCAGGCACATTGTGGTGTACTTCTTTGCTGATACGCAGTATTTGCCTTGCTATGTATACATTCATGAGGACTCCTGGACAGAGGAGGTTGCGCTACATACGGCTCGCTCTGCTTGGGCTTGGGCTAGGCACTCACTGCAGTCACGTCTATCTAGAGGACGCTCGGATGCGGATTACTCTCCATCCAAGCCTGCCTCGAAGATAGCCCGTCTTGCTGCTGCGGCAGCATCTGTTCTCTCTCGCTCCCCATGAGGATCGTCTCATGGAACGTGCAGGGACTAGGTGGGCCCCAGTTTTAGCGACAGCGGGGCCGATTGCGTCAGGAGCTTCAGCGTCGCCTTGTGGGAGGAGAGATTGATCTTCTTATGCTTCAGGAGCACCATCTGTGTGAGAGCCGCATTCGGCGTTGTGGTCAGATTTTGCGTGGACGGTATGATACCTTTTGGTCAGCTGCTTTTGGACCTGGAGGCATCCAGGGAGGGGTATGTATGACTATTGCGGACTCATTGCAGCAGGCCATTGTAGGCAGAGGGATTATTGTGCCAGGCAGGGCTCAGTGGATTACTATGCAGATTCAGGGTGGCCTTGTGGGCTTCCTGAACATATATGCGCCCAATGTGGCAAGTGCTCGAGTAGAGTTTTGGTCACAGATTGTTGAGACTTTGCCGCAGGCCGATCATTGGTGTATAGGAGGGGACTTCAACATGTTGGAGGACCCTTCTGACAGGATTGGTGGCAGCCATGCTACTGTGCATGGAGTCGAGTTGGCTGCTTGGGAGAGGTTTTGTATGACTTTGAGGGTCTCGGATACATGGCAACACTCAGGTTTTGTGAGGCCCCCAGACAGTCTTGCCTTCTCTAGATCGGACCGCAGAGTGGGAGGAGTGAATCTATCGCGAATAGATCGCTTCTACACTAGTGACCACTTCAGTGACTTGGGGGGTTCAGTGGGCATCCTGGCAGGGACTTCCTTCTCGGACCATGCACCAGTGATCCTCACAGTGGCAGACAGGCAAAGGAGTGGGAGCACGATGCTCCGCATCCCAGAGAGGGTCTTGTTGGACTCAACACTCAGAGAGAGAGTAGAGGCTCACTGGACAGAGGGTATGGACAGACAGGATTCACCTGCTGACAGAGTGGCCTCAGACCTAGCTCAGCTTAGCCACTTTTTTCTTAAGGAGTCTCTACCTCGCCAGGCTGCAGCGAGAGAGGCGGAGCTGCGTCTCAGACGGGGCATTGCTTCACTGCAGAGGATGCAGGAGCAGCATCCAGACAGTCCATGGTTGGAGGAGCAGTTACAGCAAGCTCGACAGGAGCTTGCTAGCACAGAGGAGAGGCGTCATGAGTTTGCCTTCCACCGACAGGCATCTCAGTGGACTCAGGTGGGTGACAGAGTTAATGGTGCTTTTTTTGAGACAGTGGGGCCTCGGCATTCGCATGCCAAGGTCAGTCAGTTGAGGAGGCCCGATGGGTCAGTTGCTTGTGAGCCTGAGGATATGCGTGCAGTAGCTACTGACTTCTACCATGAGTTACTGTCGGCTGAGCCTCAGTCAGAGCAGCAGGATGCATGCAGGGAGCAAGTTTGGGCAGAGATGCCATGTCTTGTGACAGAGGAGATGCGCCAGAGGCTAGAGATGCCACTTCATCTTGAGGAGCTGCACACAGCTCTGAGGGCCCTTCCTCGCGGTAGCTCTCCAGGTGAGGATAGGTTGACCCGCAGCTTTTTCTTGGAGTACTAAGACCTGCTTGGCCTAGATCTTTGTAGTGCTTTTCAGTACATTTTGCACACAGGAGCGATGCCTGACAGCATGAGTGAGGGCCTGATCTACCTCATTCCCAAGGAGGGTGGCTCCTTGGATGAGATTCGACAGTGGCGCCCCATCACCATCCTTAACTCAGCCTACAAAATTCTTGCCAAGGCTCTGAGTTTGAGGATTCAGCCACTTTTAGAGAGCCTTATACTTGGGACTCAGACAGGTTTTGTCAAGGAACGCAGTATCCTTGACAACATCTTTACTTTCTGGGAGGCTTCTGCCCTGGCACGGCTCCGTGGTGAGGACCTTGTGATTCTTCTTCTCGATTTTGAGAAGGCCTACAACCGAGTTGATTGGGACTTTCTAGAGGGCACTCTTCGCAGGATGGGCTTCTCAGATGCTTGGATCAGGAAGTGTCAGCTTTGTACAAGCAGGCTCACAGTCAGGTGATTTTGGCAGGGGGAAAAGGTGCGCGCTTCATGCTCACACGCTCGGTCAGATAGGGCTGCCCTCTTGCCCCCTTTCTCTTTCTGTTCTATGCGGAGGCGATGAGCAGATTTTTGGTGTCACAGCAGGTTGGTCTTCGGGGCTTAGCACTCCCTATTCGGGGAGAGGAGCTACTAGACATTGAGTTTGCCAATGACTCAGCCTTGTACTTAGATGACCAGGAGGCCAATCTTCACAAATGTGAGCAGGCTCTGGAGACCTTCTGTTGTGCATCGGGCGCACTGATCAACTGGAGAAAGACAGTGGCTTTCTCGGTTGGTAGTGCTCCTATGCCAGATTGGATGCCAAGAGAGGGTTTCAGGTGGATTCCCCCAGGGACTGCAGTTCGATACTTGGGTTGTCAGGTTGGTTTGGATTTGTCTCCCGAGCAGCAAATTGCTCCTCTACTCTTGTCCATCAGGAGAAAGCTGTTACATTAGAGCTCAGCACGTCTGTCGCTGGCTGGTAGAGTAGTAGTTGCCAACCCGGTGCTGTTGGCGACTATGTGGTACATCACCTCCTGCTGGATCTTCTCGAGTTCTTGTATCAGCCAGGTAGAGAGGCTGATCAGGAACTTCCTTTGGTCAGGACGTGACACTCAGATGGCCCGAGCCAAGGTGGCTTGGTCGGTCATCACGCTTCCTTGTTCTCAGGGAGGGCTTGGATCATTGATCCAGCACAGCAGAGCAGAGCCCTTCTAGGGAAGTTCATAGTCAGAGGACTTCTTCCAGGTGAGGAGCCCTGGAAGGAGTTCTTGTTGCAGCGGCTTCGTGCCAGGGTGCCTCAGTCAGGAGGCCCTTGGCAACCTTCGACCAGATGGATCTTTACAGAGATGCGCCGAGTTGGTTTGAGCACGAGACTAGAGGACCGTTTCGCTGTGAGTTTGCTTCGTTCTTGGGAGCTCCTACGGCGTGGCCTGGAGCAGCGACAGCCGATGTGCACGGAGGAGCGCCTACGGTAGCCCCTCGTCTGGAACTTCATGGTTAGCACTCAGAGAGGCCACTTGGTTGGTAGTCGACCTCATGTTTCTTGGGGTCCCATGGCAGCAGGTCCAACGCGCTCTCTAGGTGACTGGCTAGAGTTCACAGGTTTGTCAGAGGAGGTACAGGGTTTCCAGCTGCTGCAGGGCATGAGAGGGGTGCAGAGCATGTGTCAGGACATCTCAGAGTCAGTTCCAGCTGAGTGGCTCACGCCTCTCGAGCCAGTAGCTCCCCGGTGGATGGGAGCCTTCACACGACTAGAGGTTCTCATTTCAGTCAGGGCCTGCTCAGAGACTGTCGTAGCCCTGTTCTTCGAGCTTCAGGGTGGGGGACGACTACAGCGAGTTGCAGTAGAGGCCCTGCAGGTAGCAGAGTGCTGTTTTCAGAGGATCCGAGTTGTGGGCTTCTGTGGGAGGACTTGCGTCATAGACCCTGACCCAACAACTCTTGAGACTGGACACCGGAGGCTTTGGGCTTGGGAGTGCTGTCCACTGGCACGAGTACAGTGGGATCCTGGTGAGTGGCTATGGAGGGACCCCTTCTCTTGTCCAGACCACCCAGGAGACCCCTTCTTTCAGTACACAGTTCGGCTTGGACGGCATATACTAGCAGCACAGAGAGAGGCCCTCCCCGCTGCAGCACGTCATTGGCAGGAGGAGGGTCTCACCGTCGAGTTCTTGGCAAACTTTTGGGAGAGGTTGTGGGACTCCAGACAGCCGAGGCAAGTCACCTTGTTTCAGTGGCTGGTCGAACATAGAGCCAAAGCAGTAGGGAGCTGGCTAGTGCATAGTGGTCTCTCGGCCACATGTGCAGCTTGTGACCATTTGGTGGAGAGTCAGCGTCACTGTCTTTGGGACTGTCCCTCGGCCCAGCAAGTGTGGCTACGAGTTCTTCGGCTGATGCCTGCTCTCTCCACGGCTCGACAGTACACTTGGGGGGCAGTGGCTTGGTCCACCCTCACAGGCCCGGCACTTCAGTTTGAGCTATCTTCCACTAGCAGGATGATAGTGATGCAGGGGGGACGTCCTACATTCCAGCCTGCAACAGAGCTTACTCCACAGGAGTGGTGCAGTGAGAGAGAGGAGTGTTGGGAGCTCATTAGTGGCCTGACACTTTGGTTCATCTGGCGGGCCCACTATTTCCACATCTTTGAGGCTCGCCCTGTGCCACCAGCAGAGACTGTTCGTGACTTTTGGCTCGAGCTGATCCATACTCTCAGAGGACAGCTTGAGGGACTACAGGGCAGCTCCGACCGCATGCGGGAGCGCCGCGAGGCTTTCCTTCGACTCTGGGGCCCTGGGCCTTTCTACACCATAGTCCAGGGGGTGCTGCACTACTGTCCACCTGTGTGGCTCTTCCCTCCTCCCATCTCTTGATTTAGCCTCATTGTATATATGCTGTTTTTTCATTGGGAGTCTCCCCATCATGCTTGTTGTAGCCCTCTCTTGCAGAGGAAGTTGTAGCCCTATGGGTAGTTTTCATTAACTAATAGAAGGATCTTTTTCTTGGGAAAAAAAAAAAGATCCGAATGAATGTTGAATGTCATGTGATGTCCTGTGATGTCGTGTGATGTGACTGTCGATTTGGTACCTGTGCTAGATGTGTGTTCCAAGTACGTAGGTACTAACAGTTAGTGTCTGCTAAGACGGTTTATGGCTTTTGTCAGTTTTGCAGGCGTAATCGTGGTTGATTACAATGCTTTCAAGAGGGGGGTATGTCACAAAGTGATGACTTGGCAAACAGCAAAAACCCTAATTTCTGGCTGAAACCCTAAAATTCCTGCAAACCCTAAAATCTGCCAGAAACCCTAATTTGCAGCAAACCCTAATTTCAGGCTGAAACCCTAATTCAGCAAACCCTAAATCTGCCGGGGGTGCCACATGGCAGCAGCAGTACGGAATTCCGTGATTTGCGGCGGAATTTGCGCTGGCAGTTTTTCTTGCTTTTTCTATGCAAATAGCAAGAGAAAGAGGTCTTTTGCTTTTTCTTTGGGACTCTCAGCAAGAGAGAGAAAGAGCAGATGCTTTTGGCTTTCAGAGCTTTTGATTTTGAAGCTTTTGGGGCTCTGCTTTTGGGCATCCCTTGTAACCTTTAAATAAGTGGTGAGGGCTTCACTTCTCAGGGCATCTGGACGTAGAGTCTGAGAGTGAAACCCTAGCCACTCTCTTGTACCTTGATCTGATTAATATAAAAGGAAATACCGAAAGGGGCGCCAGTCTTTGGGGCCAATATCTCTAGGCTCGAACTCTGCCGGGCTAGTGCAAATCTATTGTGATCTGTGAATTGTTTTGAAGTGGTTATTTGGTGCTGTCGCGGTTGATTCTTGACTTGGAGTGTCCAAGTCTGTTACACCTCTGGCTCACAAGCAACTGACCCGTCGGGCCTCCTCAATTGACTGACCTTGGCGGCATGCGTATGCCGAGGTCCCAATGCCTCAAAGAAAGCATCAGTCACTTTGTCACCCACCTGCGTTGACTGAGATGCCTGTCGATGGAAAGCAACCTCATGGCGCCGCTCCTCTGTGCTAATAAGCTCCTGGCGAGCCTCCTGTAACTGCTCCTCCAACCAAGGACTGTCTGGATGCTACTCCTGCATCCTCTGCAAGGAAGCAACGCCCCGTCGGAGACGCTGCTCTTCCTCTCTCGCTGCACCCAGGCGAGCCAGACTCCTGGAGAAAGAAATGACTAAGTTGAGCTAGTCCTGAGGCCACTCTGTCAACAGGAGAAACCTGCATGTCTAAGCTCTTTGTCCAAAGATCCTCCACTCGCTCTCTAAGTGTAGAGTCCAGCAAGACCCTCTCAGGGATGCGAAGCATCGTGCTCCCCCTCCTCTGCCAATCTGTCACTGTGAGGATCATTGGTGCATGGTCCGAGAAGAAAGTCCCTGCCAGAATGCCAACTGTCCCACCTAAGTCACGGAAGTGGTCACTAGCGTAGAAGCGATCTATCCGCGATAGATTCACTCCTCCCACTCTGGGATCCGAACGAGAGAAGGCCAGATTGTCTGGCGGCCTCACAAAGCTAGAGTGTTGCCACACATCCGAAACCCTCAGAGTCATACAAAACCTCTCCCAAGCTGCGAGCTTGACTCCATGCACAGTAGCATGGCTACCACCAATCCTGTCAGAGGGGTTCTCCAACATGTTGAAGTCACCCCCTATGCACCACTGCTCTGCCTACGGCAAAGACTCAACAATTTGTGACCAAAACTCTACTCGTGCGCTCGCCACATTGGGTGCATAGATGTTCAGGAAGCTCACAAGGCAACCCTGAACCTGCATAGTGATCCACTGAGCCCTGCCTGGCACAATAATCCCTCTGCCCACAATGGCCTGCTGCAAAGAATCTGCAATAGTCATACATATCCCACCCTGGATGCCTCCAGATCCAAAAGCAGCTGACCAAAAAGTATTATATCGTCCACGCAAAAGCTGACCACATCGTCTAATGCGGCTCTCACACAGATGATGCTCTTTTAGCATAAGGAGGTCAATCTCTCCTCCCACAAGGCATCGCTGAAGCTCCTGACGCAAACGGACCCTCTGACGCTGAAACTGGGGCCCACCTAATCCCTGCACGTTCCAAGAGACGATCCTCATGGGGAGCGAGAGAGAATAGATGCTGCCGCAGCAGCTAAACATGCTATCTTCGAGGCTGGCTTGGATGGGGAGTAATCCGTATCCAAGCGTCCTCTAGATAGGCGTGACTGCAAAGAGTGTCTGGCCCAAGCCCAAGTAGACCGAACCGTGCGTAAAGCAACCTCCTCTGTCCAGGAGTCCTCATGGATGTGTATATAGCATGGCGGGCACTGCGTATCAGAAAAGAAGTGGACCACAATGTGTCTACATCCTGCTGCATCTGGAGGGGTCACAGCAAACTTGGCCAATGGCCAAAGAGTCTGAAGCATGTCTGTAACTCCTAGGTCTCCCATGTGGTGAGAGAACTCTAGGGCCTGTGTCTGTAGCCACTCCAACACTGAGTCGAGAGTCTGGTCCCTGCCGCAAAGGGAAAAAGAGAAGCCAACCGCTGAGTCCAAGGCCTCTATCCCCCTAGCTGCAAGGAACAGAACATGAACTCTGAAGCAGGTTGCCTCAAGGTCTGACGAGGAGTCACCGAGAAGCGTGTAAAGTCGTAGGCAAAGAAGTCCCATTGGTGCCGAATGTCAAAGTCGTCAGACCACGAGAGACTATTGCAAAGGGAGACTTCTGTACCAGAAGAGGGGGTCGCAAGAAAGGTTGTCCCTCTCTCGTCAAGCGACTCGTGGCAAAGGCGCTGCCAAGAGATCTCCTAGCAGTCGGGGATGGCCCTGCCCCCTGGGTCGACTGTGGGACTGGAGCGGAAGGGGGGGGGGGGGTGTTGTAGGAGCAGGGGGAGGTTGGGGAGAAGAGGGGCGAGGGGGATCGACAAAGGTAGGGGGGCGAGGAGGAGAGGCGACGGGAGCATGATGCGCGGGGAGGGGGGTTGAGGATGAGGGGGGGAACTCGGGGGGAGGGGGGGCTGTCGGGGGTGAAACTGAGGTGGAGGCTGGAGCAGGGACCTCGTCCTGCTCATGAGGACCGAATCGGTTTCCCGTGGGAACCCACTGCTACTGGGCAGGCGCGTGAGGACCACTCTGAGCACCAGGCTGTCGCTGTGGCCCCTGCCGTCATCGACCACGAACCTGCAGTCCCAGGCTCGGCGGGTGGCTCTGCCTGTGTGCTCTGTGTCTTTGCCTGTGGTGGCGGCTGGCCTGCCCTTGAAGGCTGGGGCTGGGGCTGGGGCTGGGGCCTGTGGTGTAGGTCGGGGCCTCCTCGGTGGACAGGCCTTTGCAAGATGGCCCATCTGTTGACAAATGAAGCACTGATTCGGGAGGCCCGAATACTCCACGCTTTGTCTCAACCAACCCCCACTCACTCGAGGAAGTAGAATGACCTTCGGAAGAGTGTGAGTGTCCCTAACCAGAACGCGAACTGAGGGAATGCCGGCCGCCTTGGTAGCTAATGAGGCTGCCGTGCGAGGTGTCTCCAGGACAGTCCCACTCGCTGATCCTATCCTGGACAAAAGTGGTAAGTACTCCCTCCTCAAACTAGGAAAGCAGTCGGAGATGGGGAGGTCTGCCTCCTCTACCAGAACATCCGAAACTGGGTCAAAGCCATGCCTCCACTGTCGAAAGTGGGCTCGAACTGCTCGAATGGTCAAAGGGCTCATCGCAATGACCTTGGACGCCATCTCGGAGCTCTCAAACTCTGTGGTAGTAGTCGCGTCCGAGAAACTGAATGTCCAAGATCTTGCCCACCTCTGCGAGAAGGCGGGCCTGGAGGAGATCACGCAGCTCTCCTTTGCTCGGTCTGGTGCCAAGAATCTTGCAGATGACAGAGGTCGTGCAGGCGCTCCACCTCTGCAGCTAGGCTCGCTTGCTCTGTCGGTGAAAGAGCAAGTCGAATGGTGGGCTCAACGGGGTCGGGCGAGGGGACTTCACAGGAGTTCCTTTGTGGCAGAGCTTGAGCCTCCATCTGTGTCTGCTGCTGTGGAAGAGAGGCAGAGAAGCGTCGACAAGGGGGGAAACTCCCGTTGGACCAAGCCGCCGAAGGTGCTGGCGAGGCCTGTCAAGCAAAAGAGGCTAGGATGGCGGGCGGACACGGAAGCGGCGGGGGATGGCTGGGCAGCAGGCGAGCAATGGGAGGGCAGCGAGCGGAATGTGCAGTGGGCAGCGGGAGGGGTGAAGCGGGCGGGGGAAATGTAACGGGGCGGGGGTGCAGTGGGCAACGGGCGGGGGGGGGGGGGGGGTCTAGGGGTGCATCACGCAAGCGGGTGGGGGATGCGCAAAGGGCAGCGGGGGGGAAGCGGGCAGGGAGAGGCAGCGGGCAGGGAGGGCTGCGCGCAGGGGGGAGAGCAGCACGAGGGCAGGGGGAGCGGGGCTGGGGGGGGGCCAGCAATGGCGAGGAGGAGGGGGGGGGGGGGGGGGGGGGGGGGGGAGGCAGCGATGGCGAGGGGGGGGTGCGGGCAGCAGAAGCAGCGAGCGCGCGTCCAATTCGAAGTGTTTTTGTGTGTGTAGCTTTGTGCAAATGCCTTAATCAACATTGTATACATTCCGTGTAGAGCTTTAGAGCTTGGGCTCATGGTGCTTCTATGGAGGGTGGTTTTACCGTCCTTATAGAAGGCAGTGCCTAATTCTCTTTGATGCACTAGTACCAAATCGGCTACATAAATGAGGAGTGATGTATGTATTGTAAAATATACATACATTGCACAAAGGATTTGATGCTTTGATGGCAAGTGGGCTCAAGTTTGATGGGAAACACCTTTTGAAGCCAAGCAGTGGTCAATGTTGAGGGTTGGTGGCTGTGGGAAGGTGCTCTTGAGTTGAATGGGTTCAAGGGAAAAAAAGCTCTTGGCTAGCCGGCAATGTGGGAAGTGGCCCTTTTGGGTGGGACTAGCTGGCCGATAGATTGCTTGCCGGTCCGGGCCGGATCGGTCGGCAAAAAAGGGGGTACCTGCAGGTGCGCTAGTCGGCACCCGTCCGTTCATAGACCCGCCTGGATTATGAGCCAAGTTGTGTAGCACCTTTCACATCCGCCCACGAGCCTTGATTTTTTTTTTTCCGAGAAAAAGATCCTTCTATTAGTTACTGAAACTGCCCATAGGGCTACAACCACCTCTTCAAGAGAGGGCTACAACAACCATGGTGGGAGACTCTCCCAATGAAAAAAAACAGCATATGTCCAATGGGGCTAAATCAAGAAATTGGGGGAGGGAAAAGCCACACAGGTGGTCGGTAGTGCCATCGGAGTACACCCTGGACCATGGTGTAGAAAGGCCGAGGACGCCAGAGTCAAAGGAAAGCCTCTCTGCAGTCCCGCATGCGGTCGGAGCTGCCCTGTAGTCCCTCGAGTTGTCCTCTGAGAGTGTGGATCAGCTCTAGCCAAAAATCGCGAACAGTCTCTGCTGGTGGCACAGGGTGAGCCTCAGAGATGCGGAAGCAACGGGCCCGCCAGATGAACCAGATTGTCAGGCCATTGATGAGCTCCCAACACTCCTCTCTCTCACTGCACCACTCCTGTGGAGTAAGCTCTGTAGCAGGCTGGAGTGTAGGTCGTTCCACCTGCATCACTATCATCCTGCTGGTGGAAGATAGCTCAAACTGAAGTGCCGGGCCCTTGAGGGTGGACCAAGCCGCTGTTCCTGAAACCGGCCCGTGGGGCGGTAGACGTTAGCTTTCACCTGATTCTTCAACACTTGACTTTACGACACAAAGCAATGACCTAAAAGGAACCTGTTAACTGAGATTGAATTACACTTTAAGACAAATAGCACGGCCAGGAAGCTAGAATGCTTCCAAGAAGAAAGTGACACCTGTAGGCCCCAAAAGATGGCGCCCCTTCCAGTATTTCTTTATTCTTTAATAGAGGGAATAAAACCTGTGATTCCCTACAAGCTGCCCCGCACAATTTGGGCTGAATTCCATCTGTTCTGGCCCGATTTCGACAGCATAATGGAACTAGGACCCTTCACAGTCAATATTCCCACGCATTAGATGACTTTCCCGATGCATACGGACACTTTGCAAAACGTGGCAAGAATCTGCAGCACGCTGAATTCTCTGTTTTCTGCCCCGAAAACGCGCCAGATCACCTGTACAGCGTTCCCCTCGCGTCCCCAAACCTCCTGGGGGTATCAGGGACCGTTTAGGGCCGAAACCCTAAACCTGCAAAAATACACAGCAGGCTGTAATTCCCTGTTTCGGGCTCCGTTTCGCGTGCCGGCCGCATCCGTAGCAAGTCCTCGAGCTCCCGCACCTATAGGGCTACTTGCCCTATGAATCGGACAAGATTTCTCACGTGAAACCTCTCCGAATTCACCTGTACCTGCGGGGGATTAGCCACTAGCTAATCCAGTGTCTGTGCAAGAGGCTCTTGCCTCGGCAATCGCGCATGAACCCACACAACTGTACATTGGTCAAATGAGAAGCCCACTAGTGGGGCATAACATAACTGCTCGTAGGGGGGAGAGAGGGCAGTGCGTAGCGTGCAGGGCATCACTCCTAGCACTGCACTGTACATAAGAGGGAAAGGAAGCACTCCATAGCTCTCAACCTGTTGCAATCCGCCTGTCTGAAAATGGTGCCCCTTTTGCTGATAAACAACTCGCCTAGCTCTCCCAAAGTCGCAGAATTGCTCACGAGCTAACACCTCGCCCAGTTTCGGACTTTGGCAAACTTAGCTAAAAATATCTCAACTGGTGCGTCAGTTGACTTGGCAACAGAGCAATAAAATGTTCCCCTTGTCATTCCAGAGCTAATGACGCGAACACATTTCACAGCTCAAAATAGTAGTTCCCTAAATTTTAGGAGATGCTTCCACGGCACTCACAGTGGTCGTCTGACCATCAATCACCACTGGAACCACATCGGAAAATGCAATGTCGGTCAGTTATCAGGTGATTTACACTCGTAGCCCCACCGTGGCTAACCTTAGTCCATTTGCCCAACTTCAGTGCTCACTGACTATCCATCCTAGACTCTCACTATCCGCCTCACACCATGCAACTCGGACCTTGGCATTTCCAGAGGGGTGCTTTAAAACAAGTCAAATAAAATTCCCCCAAAAAGAAATCAAAAAGTAAAGTTGCCACAGATCGTGACAGTTCCCCAAGTGTACTGTCGAGCCGTGGAGAGAGCAGGCATCAGCTGAAGAACTTGAAGCCACCTGCTGGGCCGAAGGATAGTCCCAAAGACAGTGACGCTGACTCTCCACAAGATGGTCACAAGCTGCACATACGGCCCAGAGACCACTATGCACTAGCCAGCTCCCAACTGCTATAGCTCTGTGTGCGACCAGCCATTGAAACAAGGTGAATCGCCTCGGCTGTCTGGAGTCCCACAACCTCTTCTAGAAGGCTGCCAAGAACTCAGCTGTGAGACCCTCCTCCTGCCAATGGGGTGCTGCAGCGGGGCGAGCCTCTCTCTGTGCTGCTAGTATATGACGTCCCAGTCGAAAAGTGTACTGAAAGAATGGGACACCTGGGTGGTCTGCAAAAGAGAAAGGGTCCCTCCAGAGCCACTCACCAGGATCCCACTGTACTCGTGCCAGTGGACAGCACTCTCAAGCCCACAACCTCCAGTGTCCAGTCTCAAGAGCTACTGGGTCAGGATCGATGACACAAGTCCTTCCACAGATGCCCACTACTCTGGTCCTTTGAAAACAGCACTCTGTCACCTGCGGAGCCTCTACTGCAACTCGCTGTAAGCGTCCCATACCCTGAAGCTTGAAGAAAAGGGATGGAACAGTCTCTGAGCAGGCCCTGACTGAGATGAGAACCTCCATTCGTGTGAAGGCTCCCATCCACATGGGTGCTACTGGTTCGAGAGGCGTGAGCCACTCAGCTGGAACTGCCTTTGAGATGTCCTGGCACATGCTCTGCACCCCTCTCATTCCCTGTAGTTGGAAACCCTGCACCTCCTCTGACAGGACCGTAAACTCTATCCAGTCATCTAAAGAGCGTGCTGGACCCGCTGCCATGGGAACCCAGCAAACATGAGGCCGACTACCAACCAAGTGGTGTCACAAAAATATGGAAGCATAAACTGACTTTTAATTGTACTTCAAATACTCAAGAGAATTGGAGAGAGAGAGAGAGAGGAAAAGCTTGACACTTCATTGGGGACCAGAAGATGGGCTAGTCCCCCCCCCCCCCCCCATAAAGAGAATATCTTTATTACTAAGGGAGAATCTTTACAAGCACAGGAACAGGGCGAAAGCCCGTCCTCTATTCTTTCTTGGCCTTTTTCTGCTTCTGACTGAGAGAGTAGAAGAACTGCTCTCTGACTACTGAGAGGATCTATCCTCTTCTGCGAGATTTTGGGAAGCTCTCGTAGGGGAGAGTCTACCTTCCACAAAACTCATCGGAAGCTCTCACGAATGAGGGTCTATCTTCCGCTAACTGTGTCACTTTGGACGTAATCATTCCTGCAATTAACCAACCACAGAAACATGCAAAACACACACACACACACACACGCTTGCTGTAATTTTCTGCACATAACCAGAAATTGTTACCGGAGTGCGTTCCAATGCCAAAATGGAGGTCCTTTTCACGATAGAAATGCTCCAAACTTGGTATATGTGTAGAGTAGGTAGTGGGGAATGAGATTCTAATAAGACTTTGCTGAAATTCACCCTAATACAAGTGATTAGCGGCTGAAAACAGGGAATTTGCAGCAGCTAGACAAGGGAGAAAGAGAGTTTTCTACTACTTTACGCGATGAAACTTCTCCCAAAGCTACATGCAACCATGAGGGGCTTTGTTCTAGGTGATGGGTGCTCAAAGGCTCCACATACACCGCAAGGTGTTGCTCTCAAGCTTCAATGGAGAGCTTCACTGCGTAGAGGATGGTCAACTTGGGGGGGGGGGGGGGGGTTAGTGCACTGCCAACCTGGCAAGAGGGGGAGGGACTGCTCTCTTATAGCCTCCCAGAAGAGGGGACGCTAGCATGAAGAGAGAGAGAGAGAGAGAGAGAAAGAGATTGCATGGGAAAGTGTGCCAAGTGGCACACTTACTTTAAAATTTAAAAACCATTCAACTTTTGACTTTAAAAATCCTATGCTAGTTAATGAAATGTGCAATTAAGTGCACAACTGCACACATAGATGCAACAAATGAAAACTTTATCTGCTCCCTAGCGCATTGCCGTCCCAGCAATGCTCTGGCATTACCTGTTCGCACTTGTCCGGCCATTTGGTCCAGTGCAAAATCACTTCAGAATACTTTTAACTAACTTATCCTAAAGCCGTAAAATAATCAAGCCTTAGGGTTAATAGTCTAAGGACCCCATCTCATTCCTGTGCTTACACTAGCGCGCGTAATTTTCTGAACCTGAAATCTGAGGCTACTATCTACCCCTTCATTGAAGACCCGATTTCCCAATCGCTAGGGCTTCAGGGTATTTTCTGCTAGGGTCTCCCTGAGGTGCACTGGCCCAAACTTGGGCGCACCTGAGGCCCCAGAACTGCTAAATCTATTCTGATGTGCACACAACTAATTAGATAATTCTTTTCTCGTAAATAAATAAATTATTTACAGAGTCTGACTTAGTTACATCCCTCTTGGTTCTAAACAGTTGACCTCAACTGTAGAGCGTCAACATAACTGTGCAAGATGTCTGGGTAGTCCTTAAGATTGGACTCAGTCATCCACTTTGCATCTAAAGGAGTGTAATTCTCTTACTTGACTAAATACTTTCGATGTAGACTCCCCGACTTGAGTTGTCTCTCCGAGTGGTGTATTATCTGTTCAGGTTGAAGGATTTCCTCAGTCTCCTCGACTTCCGGAGGATCTTCTTGTACTAGCGCCACTGGAGGAGGTCCAACATATGGTCGGAGGAGACTGACATGAAAAGCATTATGGATGCGCCAGTTAGAAGGCAAATCCAATTTGAAAGTCACGTCATTGACTTTATCTGTAATTTTGAAAGGGCCGTAAAATCTATGGGAAAGTTTGACAACTTTACCTTTGCCGACCCGCTTTTTCAATCTAGCTTTCTCAAACCGAAGCAGGACATATTGTCCTTTTTCAAGATTGAGATTCCTTCTGTGCTTGTCTGCTTTTCTCTTCTGTTGCTCTTGAGTACGAAGAATCGCTTGCTTTACTTGTTGATGGGCAATATCAATATTGCGCACAAATTCATCTGCGGCGAAGATGTTTTCTTTGATCACCATAATAGGAAGTAAGAGTGGCTTCCCATAAATAATTTCGAAGGGAGCTTTACCAGTTGAGGAATGTATGGTATTATTATACGCAAACTCAACTATTGAAAAGTACTGTTCCCATTCGGATTGTCGTTCCGAAACATAGCACTTGAGGAGATCTAAAACAGTGGCATTAGCGATTTCGCTTTGACCATCTGTTTGAGGATGATAAGCTGATGAAAAATCAAGCTTAGTTCCCAAGTTTTCAAACAATGCCTGCTAAAATAGACTAGTCATGCGGGGATCTCTATCGCTGACAATAGTCTTTGGCAATCCATGGTGTTTAAAAATCTGAGCTAGAAATATTCTAGCCATGTGATCAGCTTTGATCGTCTTCTTTACTGGAAGAAAATGTGCTTGCTTATTGAATCTGCCTACTATAGTACAGATTGCACCATTTCCATTCTTGGATCTAGGTAGATCCATAATAAAATCCATGGCAATACTTTCCCATGGCGTGTTAGGCACAGGGAGCGGCTGAAGCTTGCCATAAACTTTATGTCTGTCATATTTTACTTTTTGGCAGACTAAACACTCACGTACATGTTTTTCAATGTCCGCACGGAGTGTTGGCCAAAAGAAATACCTTTCGAGGGCACTAGTGGTGGAAACAATTCCCCGATGCCCGGCATAAGGAGAATTATGTGCTTCATCCATCACCTTCTGTCGTAAGGGCTGAGCTATGCATATTGCTTGTTGATGATAGTGTATTATCCCTAATGGAATAAGGTGGCCTTGAGTAACCAACGTGAAGATCTGCCCAAATTGTGGCGAAGTCTGGATCTTGAGGATACATCTCGCTGAGAGACTCTAGTTCCTCATGATAAATTGTTGTTAGTGCATTGATTGGCAGCTCTAAAGCAGCAGTTCCGTGAAGCTTTCAAACCAGATGACTTGTAAGAGAAACTTTTAAGTGAGTTGGCAAACCTACTGCTCCGAACAAATGAGACTTTTGCAGGCATCAGAACTCATGACCAAAACAAAGTCCCTTGTCGCCAAGCTTCCCCAGCAACCAGGAGAATTTATGGTCAAGAAGTGGGTGGAGAAGGCTCTTCCCAAGACTTCACAACAAAAACTTCGAGAGTCTTCGACCTGAAGCCACTCTAGAGGAGTTTGTCACTGCTGCTACTAGGATAGAAGGAGATTGAGAACATATCAGTGAGAACTGGAAGAAAATCTTGGAAAGCCAAACAAGACAAAATGAAGGCAAAAGGACTAAAAGAGAAAACCGCCTTAGAAACTGAGCTGCAAAAAACCAAAGATCAGTTAAAATAAGACAAGGAAAACAGGGAACAAACGGAAAAAGAGAAATCATTTAAAATTTCATCGGGAGATTTGGTCATGGTAGAAAAAGTTAATGAGCAATTAAATGCTATGTTGCAAGCTTACGAGGCTAGACTGAAACCCAATCAGACATTAGAACAAAGATTGTTGACGTATCGACATCCAAAAATTGAAATCAAACGAATGGAAATATGTAGAAGGCTCATAGAGAAAGCCCAAGCTCTAATGCAGCCAGAAATATTGAACGTCCTTGAACAAGTAGTGCCTCTGCAAAAAAGGAGGACAAAAGCGCACTAAAAGAAAACAAAACAGGTGAACCAAGTTAACCAAGAAATGAAATTCCATTGGATACGAGGATAGTAGCGAACACTACGGACGAGGCAAAGTCTCATGAGATGCTGAAGTGGACGAGCCGTAGCCTTAATCCTTATGGGAAATGATCAAAAACCGCAAAGATGGTAGTGCTACTTTGCAGTCAGTACCCATCCCTGAAATCAACATGGAATATAATTTTTTCCAAGGAGATATACGATCTCTATACGGAGATGCCAGGTCTATAGCATCTGAAGAGAACAAACCACACTCTCTACAGACTTTTCTATCCTTCATAGGACAACGTGAAACAAAATCAGAGGTGTGGTACCTTCTCAGTGGAAAGCCACACCAAAAATGATGGATACCAAAAGCTTGCATGAATTGATGTATTCTCCTATACAATACATACTTTCTCTCTCAGAGTTGCTGAAAATTAGACCGCATCTATGGGGCCAAATGGGCAAGCACTTGGAAAAGATGGGGTTGGAAATCTCTTCACGTGAAAAACTCGCAGATGAGAAAATGGGTACAACTCAATCTAAGAGACTAAAGGCAAAGCCTGTACCAGTGAATAAGGTGGGTGACTATTGCAAGGAGAAGAAGGGAACACCACCTTACCACTAGAGTACAAAGGAGTAAAAATGATAGACTTACTTAATAGTGGGGCTAGAATAGCCATTGCTACAAAGAAAATCTAAGAGATATGGGAAAGACCGGCTCTGAGAAAAACGCCCATGAAGTTGCAACTAGCAGACGGGTATGTAGAGAGACCCTTAGAGATGCTGAAACAAATTAATGTATCCTCTTGCAGAATAGAGTACAACCACACTTTTGTTGTAATCGACTTTGGAAAAGGCAACAACTTTGAGGTTATTTTGTAACGGCCATTCATGCATCAACTCAAAATGGTCGAAGATTGGGGCTATGACCACCTCTACTTGCGGCATAAGGGTGTAAAAAGGCGGGTCAGTACAAAGGACCATAGTTCCAGAGACGTAAATCGAACCCAGTACAAGACTTTGATGTAACTACGGAATCCGGAACACGATTGCCTGCTTGGTTGATGAAGCCATCACATGTTTGGATGTGCGGAGCATCAAAATGTGGAGACCCGAGAAAGGAAGATGTATCTTAGATCAATTGGTAGAAGATGAGTACTATATAAAGGAGCCATTTTTTAAAAAGTTATTCGAACCCTTTGGATGGGAGCAAATACTAACGACTCTAGATGTGTGCGTAAACAAAATAACGACTACGAAGTTTTGTAATGAGCATGGCTATGACATAACTCCCTATTTTACGATAAAGGTGTTGAAGGAAGCTAATGAAACTTGTGAGTGTGAGAGTAGAACAAGCAAGACAAACAACTGTGACAGGAATCATGATGCAAAATCACAAACGGAAGAAGTAAAACCACCACGAGAATATGTCAACATTGACATACCTGAAGAATCGACAAAAATTGTTTCAAAGAAGCCGACACCACAAAAAGAAAGAAGCAACATTTCCAAGTTCCACATTGGAATTTCAACGAACTCAAGAGATAGAGAAGACCGAGGTTAAGGTGAAAGAACGATTGTCTCCGACAATGATCAAATTCAGCATATGCGGAGAAACAAGACTTAAAATCACATGTTCAATTGTGATCGATAATCTAATGACTTATGTATGGCACATGAATAATAATGGGAACGCCACCAATCACCGAGCTAGAGGAAACAGTGTACACAAGTTCTAATTCACAAGTTCCTGGCTTTGGCGTGGCAAAATCCATACTCAAGTTGAGTATTGGGGAGTTCAAGGACACTTTCTACATAATCGATTCCCATCACATCAAAGAGAGCCTAATCTTGACTAAAAGCTATATGAACATCTTCTTTCGACAACAACCAACAGTTTCAACAACAACAACAAAGAAATCCTCAGAAGCATCTCAAATCCATGCAAAAATGAAGCAGCCAACCATTGCAGATAAAGGTAAAGCTAAAGCAAACACTGAAGTAGATCAAACTCACAAGTCAACTTTACCTTCAACGAGCCACCATCAAACCTCCTGTGTAGCCTCTACATCAAAAGCCACACCATCGACAATGCAATGGAAACCGAAGCAAAAAGTTTATCAACCAAAGTTTCCATCACAAAAAAGCCTCCAGAAGAAGCCGAAGAGAATCAACGAAGTGTTGGTATCCAAAAAGCACATCAAAGTGAAAGATCCAGTTTGGATACACCGAGCACAAAATCAACCCCAACAATCGAAGGTGATAGGGTGAGTAGCATCAAATGAGTCAATCACTGCTCAGAGCTACGTCCAAGAAAACGCTTATGTTTGGGCTCAAAAGCACAAAGTTCTACAAAGCACAAAACCAAGCTATCAACGGATGACACCCACCTCAAGCAAGAGAAAGAACGACCACAAAAGGCAAAAGCGAAGACCTTCAAACAAGCAAACAATACGACAAATATGGGTGCTGAAGTCGGACTTCAACAAAGCTACCCAACAAAGACAGGTGCAGCAATGGATGATTCTAGTTCACAAGGATTTTATGAAGGTAACACTCAAATATGGTTACTTAAAGTAGCAGCTCTAACCTGGAACAACAAAGATCAGCAGTCATGTAGCACAAGGCTCCAACCAAAGGTAAGCAACAATGACAACCAAGAGCCAATAGAAGCCAGTTACAACTGAGGGTGCTACGAACTCTAAATGGATACCTATGGATACCTCGTCTTCAACTACAAAAGCTTCTACAACGGAAATAATCTGATATGGATACCGAAGACCGGTGTTCATCAAGATCAAGCAAACGGAGCAAAATGCAAAGAGCGGTCACACAGGGACCAAAGACAAGGTGGGTTCCGAAATCACTAGTGGGAACTCAATCACAAAGAACCCGCACACATCTACAACCGCTTCTCATGGGAGATAAAGCAAAGGTGCCATCAATCACTACAACATCCAAAGAACTTATTCACATAGCAGTGTCAACACACGACAAGTAAGTCAAGAGGAGCCGAAGTATGCCAACCTACTGGACAAAATGGTGGCATCCATAGGCCAACATAATGAAAGAGGCCTAAATTTTCAAAAACTTATGGAATTCGGTTTCTGGCTTTAAACACATACATCCAAGTCGCCATTGAAAATACATAGCATAAAAATCAGAGTCGGGCAGCTAAGCCATTAAATGAGCGAGACGTTAGTCCCAAAGCTTCAAGTAATATTCTTTGTATTCTAAGAGTCTTAGCTATTCAGGTACTACTCAAGCTGGAGGAGTTGAGCATATTTATGTTGTGTTGCTCATGCTGGTATAGGTGAGCACAAGAGTCAAAGTCTATGTATATTAAGTCTGGTGAAGTGAAGGAGGAAATCCTCCAAAAGACACTCACGCACTGAGCACAATGAGGTTTGAATGGCTTCTACATCAAAAACCCTTCTTGGATATAAAATTTCTCATATGCATATAGAGTGTCCCATAATTGGCACTTGCATTAGGTACTCCTCCTTTATTTCTCCCAAGCACTCGCCTTGCATAAATAGGTACTTCAAGTTCAAATGCTCAACTCCAATAAGAGCGATACCAAACGCACTTTTTTCCCACCGGGTTTTTTCCCTTTGTTCATCCATGTTTCATACCCTAATCTAGAAACACTCGACACTATCTTCTTGTATATATTCCTTCTACATCATCAATAAGGAAATGGCTACCCAAGTCAAGAATCAGCGAATCAGAGCAACAGCTACAAGTCTCCACTACCTCTCAAGAGAAAATCTTACCTTCAAGACCAACAAAATCTCCATCAAACACTGGTAAGTTAAACAATGACCTACAACGACAAGCAATGACAAATTCACAAAGAGAGCTATCCACAACAATCAGAAGGAGCTTGCACACTGCTTCAAAATTGCAAAGGGCTAGCATTGCAGTGGAGGCAAATCCATCACCAAGTCCACGACTGAAAGCAACTAAGTCTCCACAAAGAGACAAATCAAAATCCATCTTCACAACCAAGACTAACAACAAAGAGGAGAATGCACAACAAGATGCACGGTTACCTCAACAATCAAATATATATATACCTAGATGAATCCAGGATAAGCCCAAAGTCACCCTTGAAGGAAAGTGGAAGGTATAGACCTATGGTAGTCACCCACAAGACAATATAACCATCAGCTCCATCATGCATAGTTTTGACTAAATACCACGACATCCCCACTAACATCATCAGTGCCCAATAGTGGGTGTAGAACTAGGTACTTACATATGCTCCCCAACAATCAAAGCTCAACTCATGTATCAATAACAACACATCAAATATAAATCACTCAAGGAAGGGCCGAGCGTCATCAACAACAAAGCACTTTCAAAGTTAAAGACCAACCTTAAAGACACACAAGACAATCCTAACAACAAGATTGTAATTGGTCGTGTCAAGGGACGACACGAGCTAGGACGGGGAGAAATGTTGGCGGATTGACTTAATGGGCGCCCCACCTTGTCGGAAACCACATTTGTACTCTATTATTTTTCCGAGCTAGTGTAGCTACATTGTGTGTAAATCCAGTAGCAAGTCGATTCCTTGAGTTGTAAATGATATGTGTAAAGGCCCATGTGAGCCGTCCTTTGGCCATTTAGAAAGCTCTAGGTATAAAAGTCAATAACCTTAATGTGAAAAGGGAGGCTTATCTTTTGAGGAGAAATAAGCTCTGTTGTACGTACGCTCAAGCGACTACAAAACTCCAACTTGTAATTAACATCGCTAATGAATGGGTAATCCGTTTTCAATTTTAAAACTTGCATTATGTTTCTCTTTCCATGCTCTTTCAATTAAGTATAAGCATTGTTAGTTTTATTTGAGGTTCGTGACTACGCGTTGGTGAACCTAATTTTCATATTTGAGTGCCTAAATCACTGTTTTTTGATGTTTCAACTATATGAGAGTGTTCCTAGACCATAGGGCGACCTTTTTGGCATGTTCGGTTGCAGTTTTCCGGACCTTGATCGTGATGGATTGTGATTTTGGTACCTTGTCAGATTGCGACCAAACTTGGTAGGATAGACCTCCTCCTAAAGTTTCGTTGCATTTCGACTTTGTTTGCGTGCCGAAATGGCGTGACGGCCTAGAGCGGTGAGAAAGGACATAGGCAGATTTCCTAATCATTGAGTGGTGGTTGCTTGTTGAGTTAGTGTGTTTGCTTGTTAGGTTCATTTCTTGAGATTGACAACCTCAAAGAGTCTCCGTGCCCCATCCGAGTCGCTTCCCTGAGTATTGACATATTATGTTAGTGAACGACAGCTACGCTGCATACGTCCGATCACGGCGACCAACTAACAGGTCGGTCTCGAGAAGCAAAGATAAACCAAAACTAACACACGGCTATGGAAAGATCATCAACTGTCGCCCAGTAAGCAGCCTATGCACTAGTGAAGTTCTCAAGGAAAACGTCAATCTGTTTGGCTCGAGATTGTGAAGCTAAAAGCAAGAAGACAAAGACAAAGGCAAGCTGAACAGAGATAACGGTAATAGAGATTTGATAGAGGAGATCGGCATGGCACACATGGTGACAACCATAGTGGCCACGATATCAGATTTCTAGTCAGAGGGCAGTTGCCGCCACTAGCTTCAACCAAAGAGAGGCTTGTGAGTGGCAAAGAGTGCTCCGTATAATTAATTTGGACCCTTGTGTTGGAGTTCAAGTTATCGGTGTTTGAACCCGTGGGTCCGAGTTCAAGGCACATGCATCTGCCAAGGAACCAATCGACGTATCTAAAACACTATGGATAAGACCAATTCATTGTTGTTGGTCTGATTATGGACAAGATGTGTTTCAAAGTTCATTATCTAGAAAGCTTGGACATGATGTATTCACTGTTCACCAATGGGGATTGTTGGACGTAGTGTGGTCTAAAATTCAGTTTTCTAAAGGCAACCGATGCTCAAGATGGCATTCTTCTAAGGTAAAAAGTTGAGGGTAGCAAAACTGAAGTGTATCGAGTAGTCCACCGCTTCTGGGGTATCCATGGTAGCTTCTTCATCGACTTGGTCTCACTATTTACGTCCATTATGAGCTGCAGAGAGAGTGTTGAGTTTTGGCATCTCAAGTGAATTGCCCAAAGTGATCCCATTATTTATTTTGGCTTTTAGGTATTTATTTTACTTATTTGTCAAAGTCTAGGTAGGGAAATTTATTGAGGTGGTCTATGTGTAACCCATTGCCCCCATTGTACAAGTATCAATTCGTTTCTAAGGTTGGTTGGTTCAGAGTCTCTCTCTCTCTCTCTCTCTCTCTCTCTCTCTCTCTCTCTCTCTCTCTCTCTCTCTCTCTCTCTTTTGCTTTCTCCCCTTGGTCTCTACGCTTCCGCATCTTCAACGTTTTTTTTCCAAGAAAAAAATCCTTCTATTAGTTCATAAAACTGGCCATAGGGCTACAACCACCTCAACTAGAGAGGGCTACATCAACCATAAGGGGAGACTCTCCCGATGAAAAAACAGCATATGTACAATGAGGGCTAAATCAAGAGATGGGAGAAGGGAAAAGCCACATAGGTGGACGGTAGTGCCATCTGAGCTCACCCCGGACCATGGTGAAGAAAGGCCCAAGGAGTCTGAGTCGAAGGAACTCCTCTTTGTGCTCCTGCATGCAGTCAGAGCTGCCCTAAAGTCTCCCGAACTGTCCCCTGAGAGTATGGAGCAACTCCAGCCAAAAATCTCGAACAGTCTTCGCTGGTGGCACAAGGCGAGCCTCGAAGATACGGAAGCAGATTGCCCGCCAAATGAACCAGAGTGTCAGGCCACAGATGAGCTCCCAACACACCTCCCGCTCACTGCTCCACTCCTGTGGGGCAAGCTACTCCAGCATGTTGAAGTCACCCCCAATGCACAATTGCTCTGCCTACGGCAGAGACTCTACAATGTGAGACCAAAACTCTGCACGTGCACTTGCCACATTGGGCGCATAAATGTTTAGGAAGCCCAAGAGGCAACCCTGAACCTACATAGTAATCCACTGAACCCTGCCAGGCACAATAATACCTCTATCCACAATGGCCTGCTGCCAAGAGTCCGCAATAGTCATCCATATCCCTCCCTAGATACCACCAGGTCCAAATGCAGTTGACCAAAATGTCTCATATCGCCCACGCAGAAGCTGACCACATCGTCTAATGCGGCTCTCACACAGATGACGCTCCTGTAGCATAAGAAGATCAACCTCTCCTCCCACAAGGCAACGCTGAAGTTCCTCACGTAATCGACCCCTCTGGCGCTGAAACTGGGGCTCACCTAATCCCTGCATGTTCCATGAGACGATCCTCATGGAGAGCGTTCCTGTTGAGGGGAAAATAGAAACGGATGGAGAGAAATGAAATGAAATGAAATGATATATTAACGTCTTCAAAAGGCCAAAATGACCTATGAGAGAGAGAGAGAGAGAGTAAGTATGCGTTATGTTTTTTTATGTACTTGTTTGGCCAATGTCATGTCATGTTTGTGCAACATGGAGAATTAACAGACCCACATGCAAATATCAAACTTTTGACCAAGTCCACATCCAAATATCTACAAGAAGTCCACTGAAGTAGAGACGAAATGGGACCACAATTTCAGCCCTATCAACATGAGACCTCACTTCAAGCTGTCTCCCCTCTAAATTCAGAAACGAATGACTCCAAAACAGAGGCTAACAATTAAAGATCCTCTACAACTGATGGCACCTTTTGGTTCAACACCTTGTGCATAGAAAACCTACATACTTCACTGCCACCAACTAGTTTCCCTAGGCTGGCCATAGATAGACAACAATGACATCATTAGCCATCTTGTGGGCATCATATCTTCACACTTTTTTGGCATTAAGGGCATGCACTATCATGCATTTTGATTTGTCTCAAAGGCCAGTTTGGCCTTTCATAGACCTTCCATGATCTACCTTTCTATTGCTCTAGTAACTTGCTAGATGGAATCATACGTAGAAGAAATAAACTTACCTCTTTGTCCCACTTTGCTGTCCAAGTCATCAATCCAAGTAAGCAAACTTGTACAAATGGCCCACAGATGACTCCTATCCATAAACCCTAAAACAATAAAAAGAAGCTACATCAAGAAAAAAATAGGCATTTCTTTCAAGAACTTTCAGCAAATGATGATGAGTTTTCAAATTCTAATAGCAGGGCACTATCATATCAAGAACCTTTTATCAATATTCGATTGTAAAGATGACCTTTTCAAAAGCACATGGAGGATTTAGATATCAAGAGCACATTTTTGCTTGCTTACCCGTGCTTGCAATGGAGTGAGAAATCCTAGACAAGCACCAACTGGCAAAGCCACAATATAGAAGGAACTAAGGTTGATAAAAGCCCCCAGTGCTTGCCAGCCGCAACCTCTTGCAATACCTGATAAAATCATTCTCATTTTGGAACCAATTAATGACAAAAGTACTGGTAAAGCAAAGGAAAAGTGTATCACTACTAACTAGAGCTTATTTAACTTCCCATTTAAAGAGCTGAATGCTACAAGAAACCCCATTTACACAATTCAAGCAAAGCTACTCAAGGTCTAGATCCAGCAACTAGCTAACGACGAGTGTCTTGGAATTAATTACAAAGTCAGGTTTGAATTAATCTGGTGGAGCTTGTGAAGAAAAAGGAAATGACATTGTAGATACTCCCTTGAAAATTCTAAAAAACTCCCCAGCGTTCTAGCACCTCATCTCATAAGCGTGGCCCCTAGGAAGATGCTACTCAGGTCATAACATCCCAAAAAACATCTAACTTGAAAGAGCTCAAACGAGTCTATTTCAGAATTCAAATATTTATCTTGGATTTCCATACTCCTAGAACATGTCTCCTAAAAGTTATTGCTCAAACAGCAACTCTAGCAGTTTTCACCAAAAACCAAGTGTATTTTTCATCGGTTAAGATAATAAAATCCTGGCTAGACTTCAAGCTTGTGTTTAAAGAAAACTGGCATAACTTGGTGTAAAAATTGGAAAATCCTCCTTTTTTTTGTTCCTTTTTCTCATTGGTTAGGAACAAGGTTTCTGGTGAGTACTAACTTCTTGCCTCTCAAGAAAATCCCCAGAAATTAAAGTAACTAGTCTGCAAGGAGCATTGCATCTGCAACCTACAATTTAAAATGGACACATTGCCTTTGAGAGGAGAAATGCAGTCAGTTTTTTCACTTTAATAAGATGTACAAGTCAAAAGACAAATGGACTTCAAATCTTTTGTATCCAAAGACTTTGCTAACAAAATCTTTTGTATCCAAAGACTTTGCTAACAAAATCTAGCTATGGCATCCGTGGTATAAATCTAGCTAGGGCTCTTTCTGTCATCTGTGTTGCATCCAATAAACTTCACAAAAAGGACATTTGAAGGAGCTTTGTGAACTTGTGTGGTAAGTGTACCCAAGGGGAGAGATGTACCCACACACGCTCCAGCGCACACGCGCATGCACGCCCCAAGATATAGACATACCAACATGTGTACATGCATGTATATATATAGACAACAATAAAGATTTTAGAAACAAAAGAGGCAAGCTTATAGAACACATGAGACAAAGTGCAGAAATTTGATTCCTAAAGTTCAAATTCTTACAACGACGTGGATATACCAGAAAGTTGCAAATTTTCTTAATTTTGAAATAAGTAATAAACTGAAAATAAGATGCTACAATGTAAATACCTGCAATGAAGCATTACACAACACACTTTACATCAAAAATAGAGACATAGATCCTCAATTCCACTGCCTATGCCCGAACAAGAAATGAATGATCATCATCTTCAGTACCTAAAAAATTCTAGCCTCTATCATGGCTGAGCTTGGTAGAAAGTCAGCTCACTAATTTTACAAGGTAAGTTTTATTAGGATCTAAATACAATGTCCATGGCGTCATGGGCATTGTTGCCATGATTAGGGATGTCATAGCTAACAAAATATACTAAATGTGCTTGCACCAACCACAAATTGAATATACCATTTACCATTACAAGCATTCCAAGAGAAGAAACACACATACCTTCATGCAGTTTAACGGATTTAACCATTTGAACACTAACAAAATGGACTAATGTTCTTACACCAACCACAAATTGAATATACCATATACCATTATAAGCATTCCAAAAGTAGAAACACGATTACTTTCATGTGCTTTAATGGATTTAACCATTTGAACACTAAGAGGGCTCTAGAAATTAAAGTAAGATCCTTACTAATGCCAAAATGTGATGTAAAGCAAAAAAGATGGATTGATGGCCGAGCACTTTATACATGCTAGGATATGCTTACAGAGCTTCTTGCAGTAATGTTCAACCGAGCCATGTGTGAGGTGTAGTAGGGCTATAGTGCCACTGGCACAGGACAAGAGTTACAATTATAGTTGGTCTTGGTGGACAAACTCTCGCCTGGGTAGTGATGTGGAAGTGATACGGGTGGTGGTCTAGTGGACACCGTGGCCAGATCACCACCACCACACTTTGGAGATAGACTTAGCTGGACTGGGATATTTTGCTAGCCGTTGGTGGCTCTTTATGATTGTATATATGTGTAGTTGGTTCTAGTCGTCATATATGGCATCATAGTTTTTTTCTCACGCGCCCGATTGGCCAACCATGCTTCCGGACGCGTACGAGCACGATTGATGTATGATTGCCTTTTCCATACATGGGGCAGCGAATTTAATAATCTGGCAAAATTTAATTGTCTATGATGTTTAAACTTCAAACTTTAAAGTTTTAATCTGTTTTGTGGTTTTGTGTTGCTCCAATGCTCTCTAGTGTTTTAAAGTTTAAACTTGCATTCTGTGGTTTTTGTGCTACTCTCTAGTGTTTTTTAGGGTGCCGTATGGTATCCCACGTATGGAATCTTCAAGGGTCCTGAACCGGGCTTGTGGCAGGCTTCCATACCCGCCCGCGTATGCCGCATGGTTGACGTTAGAAAAAACTATGTATGGCATTATCTACTTTCTATGGTCTAGCGTCTTGAGTCTCGAGTGTTGGATCCACAACCGCACATCTGCACTCTCCCTTCATATTGAAGCCTCGACCACCCCATTGTACTGTGAGTCCTGGGCTTGGAGCTGCGTGTGCTGCCAGCCAACGTCTGTATTGGTTCCATGAGTTAGTCGAGTTCTATGGAGTACTGAGTCTACTGTTGTGTATCTGAGTTGATTTTTCCTTTGTTGTGTGATGTTTTCTTTCTGTGGTTGAATGAGGTTTCACGCATATTGCAATGAGGAGCACCCACTGTAGAGAGCACGATGCACTTTTCCTGCTACAAGTGCTCTCATTTTTGGCACGTCTGTGAGACCTTAATTAAAGTCTCACTCCGTTGAGCGTAAAGGTGGAGGAGTTAGCTGGTTGAAGCCCCTCGCCTATGCCAGTCTGCTGGTCTAGATTGGTCTAGTCCAGCTTCGCCTTGACCAGCTTGGTCTAGCTGGTCTCGTCCAGCTTAGCCCTCGACCAGCTGGTCTGGTCACTCATCCTGGTCTAGCTCAGTGGTCTAGCCACTCACCCTGGTCTAGCGGAGTAGTCGATCTAGCCTGGTCTAGTCGAGTCTGGTCCAGTGTCCACTAAGTTGAAGGTCTTCGTGCCCAATGCTTGGGTGGGTCTGTTGCTACTACATGACACATACAAGGCAGTCCAAAGATCGACAAAGCCCACTACAGAGTCCTCTTAAATACTACCATAGGAAGCGTCAACCTTTCTTACCGAATCGAAGTCCTCCACCTCCACTTCCCCTACCCCCTTCGGCATCTCCCTCCACCAGCTCCCCACCACCCTTGTCCCCTCCCCCAATACACTCTACACCAACTATGTTACAAGCAGCTCCTGCACCAGCCTCAATGGAGGAGTTGACAAGTATTCTGACCAAGGTGAACATAAAGTTTCCTACCTTGAAGGGACTCTCCTCCGAGGATGCAGACGACCACGCAAGGAGGTTTGTATCTCTCTACAAAGGTCATGGCCTCAATAGAGAAGACGCTTACCTGGTGCTCTTTCCGTCAACCTTGAATGGCTTAGCAGATAAATGATATAGTCAGTTTGCTTTACTACATGGGCAACACTAAGGCAACATTCTGTGAAGCTTTCAGACCACGTGACTTCCAAGAGAAGGTTCTAGATGAGTTGGCAAACCTAGTGTTCCAGCCAAATGAGACTTTTGCAGAACTCACAACAAGAACAAAGTCTCTGGTCGTCAAGCTTCCCCAGCAACCACAAGTCTTCATGGTCAAGAAGTGGGTGGAGAAGGCTCTCCCAAAGATTTCTCACCAAAAACTCCGAGAGAGCCTCCGACCTGAAGCCACTTTGGAGGAGTTTGTCGCTATTGCTACTAGGATAGAAGGGGCAAGGAAGCTATTCAACAACTCTCCTCACGTAGAGACAGCCTCAGTACTCTTGGAAAGTCCATCTCACCCCTTGACTTCTTTACGCAGGGAACTGGAAGCACTGAAGTTACAATGAGCTCTTCAAGAGGAGAGATCCTTCTCTCTTCGACAAGAAAAGCCTCCACATCAAGAAGCTTTGGACCAGATCAAGTGGGAGCTAGAAGAGCTCAGAGCTCAACGGGAGTCTAAGGCTGTGGTATGGTGATGTCGCTCTCCAGGGTATCCTCCGCACAAATACCCCCTTTGGGCTTATTGCCACCTCTGTGAAAAGTCTCGACATGAAGACAAAGATTGCTACTACCTAAAGGGATTGCGGCAACTACAACAAAGTCTTGCTCCTCCTCTTCAACAAGGGTCGGCACTTGCATTCAACATGGTTTCCCCCTACAAACATCCAAACTACATGCCACCTTCTGTTGACTACACCTCCTATGCAAGGTATGCAAAACAATTTTCCATCTCAGAGCTTTTATCATGCTAATGCTCCCTCAGACCCTCAGAGCTTCTATACCTCAGTGTCCACCTCCATGCAGCAGGAGCAGCAACCACCTCGTCTCCCGGCTCGCCCGTCCAATTGGCCCATTTTGTGCTACAAATGCGGGGAATATGGGTATTTCCAAAGCAAATGTCTCGTGTGTCACGAGGACGTGGCAACTGTTAACTATGTCACGAGGACGTGGCAACTGCTGACCTTAGTTGTTGGTTTCTTTCCAATGATTTTTGTTTTACTCTTAAGGCCCTCTTTTTGAAGTTGCAAATGGTCGGACATTGTATGACACTGCTCTCTCTCCCCCCTACGTGCAGTTATGTGATGCCCCACAAGAGGGCTCTTCATTTGTCTGATGTACAGCTATGTGGTTTCATGCTTTTGTGCTGAGGCAAGAGCCTCCTTGAGCAAGAACAGGGGTAGCTAATTGCTACTCCAAAGCAGGCACTGGTGAGGGTCATAACCTCACCGTACAGGTGCGTTTTCAACGCTGTGTATACACTGTAATTTGACTGGTTTTCAGCCATATGGACACCAGAACCATTGGGACCAGTGCCCCACTGATGACACAGGAGAGTTCGAGGATTGTTTAGGGCTGAAAACATGGAAAAAACCAGTAAATACAGCGTGCTGAATTTACTGTTTTTGGGCAGGAATCAGAGGGTTTATGCCAATGGAAGTGAGTTCCAGTAGGAGAATTGGTTTCGCGCAAGTTTTGGGGCTGTTATGCTACCGAAATTTGGCCAAAACAGGTGGTATCTAGCTAGATACAGGTAAAGAATTCCCAGGACTCTACTTTGTAATTTACCCTCTCAAAGTATAAAGAAATACGGAAAGGGGCGCCAATTTTGGGGCCTACAGGTTGTCGGCGTCTACTCGGAGCATTCTAGCTTCTGAGCCGTGTGTGCTTAAGTGTTAATTCCCGTTGTAGGTTTCCTTTGCACGTTCTCTCTGTGTGTGTCTAAAGTAAAGAATTTCGGGTGAAAGCCAAAGCCTATGTCACCAGCGTGTGACTACTATCTATCCTTTTTGTTGATTTCTTTCTTATTATCTATTTACTTTCACTTTTTGGAAACACCCCTCGGGAAATCTAACTGCCCTGCATTGCATAGCTAGTGTGGAACTGTCCAGAGGGAGTCCAGGCCTGAGGGCAAGAGAGCACTAAGGTTGGACAAGGACTATGGTTAGCCAAGTGGGGTCATTGACTAGCCAAAGTGGAATCCTTTGCTACAGAGGCTACATTTCAGTTCTGGATGTGGCCGCAGTGTACAAAGAGGGTCGGATGACCTAGAAAGATACAATGGCAGCATCTCCTAAAATTTAGGGAACTGCTATTTTGGGACCTGAAAATGTCTTCGCGTCATTACGTGCAGTTTGACATGGGGATCATTTTGTTACTCTGTGGCCAAGTCAACAGAGGCTGCAGGTGAGATATTTTTAGACCCGAGGGTCTAAAGCGGGAAAATGCACAAATGAGTGACACTTGGCACTCTGAGGCCAGTTTACTACTTATAGAGAAGGCAAAAACGTGATTTATAGCTGGGAGGCTCATTTTGCAAGTCTCTGTCACAGGTTAAGAGCTATGGAGTGCTTGCTTTCCCTCTTATGCACAGTGCGGTGCCAGGAGTGATGCCCTGCACGCTACGCACTGCCCTCTCTCTCCCCTTTGGCAGTATGTTATGCCCCTCTAGTGGGCTCTTCATTTGACCAATGTACAGTTGTGTGGGTTCATGCGCGATTGCCGAGGCAAGAGCCTCTTGCACAGGTACTGGATTAGCTAGCGGCTAATCCCCCCGCAGGTACAGGTGAATTCGGAGAGGTTTCACGCCAGAAATCTCGTCCGATTCAAAGGGCAAGTAGCCCTACAGGTGCGGGAGCTCGAGGACTTGCTAGGGATGCGACCGGCACGCGAAACGGAGCCCGAAACAGTGAATTACAGCCTGCTGTGTATTTTTGCAGGTTTAGGGTTTTGGCCCTAAACGGACCCTAATACCCCCAGGAGGTTCGGGGACGCAAGGGGACCGCTGTACAGGCGATCTGGCGCATTTTCAGGGCTGAAAACAGAGAATTCAGCGTGCTGCAGATTCTCGCCAGGTTTTGCAAAGTGCCCGTATGCGTCGGGAAAGTCGGTCAATGCGTGGGAATACTGACCGTGAAAGGTTCTAGTACAGTTATGCTGCCGAAATCGGGCTGGAACAGTGGAAATTCAGCCGAGTTTGTGCGGGGCAGCTTGTAGGAACCACAGCGTTTATTCCCTCTTTTGAACAATAAAGAAATACCGAAAGGGGCGCCTAAGTTAGGGGCCAATCTGGTGTCTGTCCACTCATACAGGTGCAATCTAGCAGCCTGTATCCCTCTCCCCTTTGTTGTGTCTTGAAAGTACAGGTAAAATAGACGACTAATAATGGGTGAAAGCTAAATCAAGGTTTAAAGTAAAGTCTACCGCCCTTTTTGGATTGAACAGGCCGGTTTCATGGTTCCATCGACGGGATTAAATCACTTTTTCCCATAGAAGTGAGCCTTGGGCAGTTTTCGGCTTGAAGACACAGGGGATCATAGACGAGACACAGGGAATTGTAATTATGGACAGAGAACAAATGCTTTATATGTGAGCAGCCTGGCCACATTGCTTACAACTGTCCTACAAAGAAAAGGCCAGCTGATTCTGAAGACAAGGAGGACAGGAAAGGAAAGAAGCCCATGGCTGGTCTAGTGCCAGATATGGTGGGCGACAAGCCAAATTCAGATGCAAGTGAGCTTTGCAGAGCATGGGGAAAGGTTAGGGATCAAACAGTGCTTATCTTCTTTGATCCAGGTGCCAAAGCCAACTTTATTTCCCCAGAATTGGCTTCAAAGTTGGGAATCAGACCTGAAGAGATGGGGTATACAGCAGAGGCAGGTTTGGCATGTCCTGGCCATACAGAGGCTGTGACACCCATCATTGGAAAGTTGCGTCTACATATCCAGTCCTATGTAGATGCTGAAGAATTTTACATCATGCCACTGGACGGATGTGATGTGTTGTTAGGTATTCCTTGGTTGTTTCGTGTACAGGGAATCATGGATGCCTACAACAAAAAGATCACTGTACAGAGCAGGGGAAAGACTCACATTCTGGATGTAAAGCTTAAAGGGGAGTCTATTCCTACTGTATCAGCTTCTGCTATTACTTCTGTAATGAAAAAGCATCTTTCTGCGTACTTGGTTTTTGCACGTGAAGTGTCAGATTGTGATGAATCAAATTTATCTGTGCTAGATAAAGAAAGGTCAATGTTTTTACAACAGTATAGTGACTGTTTTTCCGATTCATTACCGTCTCAATTACCGCCAGAGAGACCCGAGGACCATGCGATAGATTTGGTGCCAGGCTGTAGCCCACCAAATAAGCCTCCGTACAGGGTTAGTGCGGCTCAGCAGAAAGAGATAATGGGCCAAGTACAGGAGCTGTTAGAAAAAGGGCTGATTCAGCCCAGTTCATCTCCATTCTGTTCTCCAGTATTGTTGGTGCAGAAAAAAGATGGCTCATGGCGTATGTGCATCGACTACCGTGCACTGAACAAGAATACCATCAAGAATAGGTTCCCTATACCTAGAATTGATGATATTATGGACAAATTAGAAGGAGCAGCTATGTTTAGCAGGATAGATCTAAAGAGTGGGTATCATCAGATCCGCATTAGATCAGAGGATGTGCACAAGACTGCTTTTAGAACAACGTTTGGCCTTTACGAATTTTTAGTGATGCCCTTTGGTCTCACAAATGCTCCTGCTACGTTTAATAGGATGATGGACAGAATTTTCCGTCCACACCAGCAGTTTGTTGGTACGTTCTTTGATGACATGATAGTCTATTCAAAGAATGAAGAGGAGCATAGGCATCACTTGGCCATTGTGTTCAAAGAGCTACGCAGTCATAGGTTGCTCATCAATGCAAAGAAAAGTGAGTTTTTTCTGGAAGAGATTCACTTTCTGGGACACATTGTCTCAAAGGACGGTGTCAGAATGGATCCTGCAAAAGTCGAAGCGATCAAGTCATGGCCAAATTTGAAGACGGTGCATGATGTCCGAAGCTTTTTGGGACTATGCTCCTATTACAGAAGGTTTATCCGAAATTTCGCTGAGATTGCTTCACCTTTACATGCTCTTCAAAAGAAGGCAGTCACCTTTAGATGGACACAGAAAGAGATTTCAGCTTTTAATCTCTTAAAGGAAAAGATGACTTCAGATCCAGTCATTGTGTTGCCAGATCTTAGGAAGTCATTTGTTGTCCAGTGTGATGCCTGCGGTAGTAGCATTGGTGCTGTGCTAATGCAAGATGGCAGGGTAGTAGCCTATGAGAGCAGAATTTTGCAAGGGCCAGAGATGACCATGCAGGTCTATGAGAAAGAGTTACTGGCTGTGATTCATGCGCTCTTAAGTTGGAAACACTACCTGCTAGGTGCAGACTTTGTTGTCCAAACGGACCATCAGACCTTGCGATACTTCTTGACACAGACAAAGTTATCTGAGAAGCATATGCGATGGGCAAATATCTTGTCCATGTTCCATTTTCAGATTGTGCATGTGGAAGGCAAGAAGAACGTTGTGGCTGATGCCTTGTCTAGGAAGCCACAAATTTCAGCTGTGTCAATTCCTTATCATCATGAACTTGATGATATGAGAGAACAGTATGCAAATGATGAAGATTTTGCAAGGGTCTTCGAGCAACTAATGGATGGACAACGTCATGAACACTATCTTCTTAAAGACGGGTTCATGATGATGCATGGCAGATTGTGTGTCACAAAGCCATTGCGACGCA
The DNA here is from genome assembly GCF_014529385.1 of Adiantum capillus-veneris. Taxonomy (NCBI): domain Eukaryota; kingdom Viridiplantae; phylum Streptophyta; class Polypodiopsida; order Polypodiales; family Pteridaceae; genus Adiantum; species Adiantum capillus-veneris. The sequence continues at coordinate 79,607,357 of NC_140954.1, forward strand.
AAGTTATGGAAGAGAGTCATGTCCCACCGTATGCAGGGCATCGTGGTATCGATGCTACAGTTAAAGCGGTTGAGACATTCTTCTATTGGCCTACATTGAGAAGGGATGTGGATGCCTTTGTGCGAGAATGCCTAATATGCCAAAAGGTCAAGTTTGACAGGCAAAAGGCACCAGGGTTATTGCAACCACTACCTATTCCAGATAAACCATGGGAAAGTATTGCTATGGATTTTATCTTTGATCTTCCAAGAACGCAGACAGGAAATGATGGTATTTGGACCATTATTTGCAGATTCAGCAAACAGGCTCATTTTATTCCTGTCAGGAAGAAGATAAAGCCAGATCAGATGGCACGCTTGTTTATGAGCAATATTTTCAAGTATCATGGCATGCCACAGTCGATTATTAGCGACCGTGATCCACGCATGACTAGTTTGTTCTGGAGAGGCTTGTTTGAGAATATGGGCACCACGCTCAAATTCTCTTCGTCATTTCATCCTCAAACAGATGGGCAGTCAGAAGAGGCAAATTCTACTGTCCTAGATCTGCTGAAGTGCTATGTGTCAGAGCATAAAGGAAGGTGGGAGCAGTATTTGCCATTGGTGGAGTATGCATACAATAATACAGTGCATTCATCAACTGGCAAGGCACCCTTTGAGATAGTTGAAGGTGGCAAGAAAGTTCCTCCCATACTGCATACAAAGGACAAGATATTTGAAGCAGATAAGTATGTTCAAGACATGGATGAAATGTACAAGAAGGTCAAAGTGGCCTTAGAAAGGACTCAGGCAAAGCAAAAGAAAGCAGCTGATCGTCACCGTCGTGAAGTGGTATATTCACTTGGTGATTGGGTGCTTTTACGCTTTGAAAAGGCAAGGTTAAAGAAGATGAAGGGCAAGGAAAGACTGTTTCCAAAGCTCAGCATGCGTTACTATGGGCCTTTTCAAGTGTGCGACATAATCAGTGATGTTGCATATAGGCTGAAATTGCCTGACAGTTGGAAGATTCACAATGCGTTTCATGTGAGTCTTCTCAGACCCTATGTGGGTGATGTGCCAGAAGATATGCCAGCTGAAGATCAGCCGGAAGTCGAGGAACTTGACGAGATCTTGGTCCCTGAACAGATTTTGGCACACAAAGAAAGGAAAGTGAAAGGCAAGGTTGCTAGGCGTTACTTGGTAAAGTTCAGAAACTATCCACCAATGGATGCTAAGTGGATGGAAGAAGGTGAACTTGCAGAGTCACCAACTGTGTTATCACTTTACCTGGAAGCCTTCGATTTGCAACCTACCTTGACCCCTTGAGTTTCAAAGCTACATGGATTGTCAGTGTGACAATGGCTTCTGAAACAAATGATGTACATGGTATTTAAAGTGAGCTCAAATCAAATACCTGTTACATGAATGTTAGAGCTGTACAGATTGTCAGTTTGGCAATTGCTCTTATGGAATGTCCAAAAGTTTGGTTAGTGCTATAGAAGTGAGTATTTCTTGTCAGTTTGTCAAGGATACAATGATTGCTTCTATTCAGGAGTACATGTGTAACTGCATTCTTAAACTGTCGGTTTGGGTATGCTCGAAAGTGTTACGGGATCCAACGTGTACTATAAGACAGTGGCAAAATGTGCAGCTACCATTTTGTCATTGGAAAGTTAGTGACTCAAAGCAATGGCAGAGTGCGAAGCTACCACTATGTCATTGGGACAGGGTTCACACGCAGGCAATACATGAGTCGACGAGGTGTTGAATACACCAGGGTTGACAATGAGCATGTATGTGTCGTATATGTGTCGACATGTGTTGAATACATCAGTGTTGACAGTAAGCATGGACGACATAGATGCAAACGAGGACGTTTGAGATTTCAAGAGGAGGGTATGTCACCAGCGTGTGACTACTATCTATCCTTTTTGTTGATTTCTTTCTTATTATCTATTTACTTTCACTTTTTGGAAACACCCCTCGGGAAATCTAACTGCCCTGCATTGCATAGCTAGTGTGGAACTGTCCAGAGGGAGTCCAGGCCTGAGGGCAAGAGAGCACTAAGGTTGGACAAGGACTATGGTTAGCCAAGTGGGGTCATTGACTAGCCAAAGTGGAATCCTTTGCTACAGAGGCTACATTTCAGTTCTGGATGTGGCCGCAGTGTACAAAGAGGGTCGGATGACCTAGAAAGATACAATGGCAGCATCTCCTAAAATTTAGGGAACTGCTATTTTGGGACCTGAAAATGTCTTCGCGTCATTACGTGCAGTTTGACATGGGGATCATTTTGTTACTCTGTGGCCAAGTCAACAGAGGCTGCAGGTGAGATATTTTTAGACCCGAGGGTCTAAAGCGGGAAAATGCACAAATGAGTGACACTTGGCACTCTGAGGCCAGTTTACTACTTATAGAGAAGGCAAAAACGTGATTTATAGCTGGGAGGCTCATTTTGCAAGTCTCTGTCACAGGTTAAGAGCTATGGAGTGCTTGCTTTCCCTCTTATGCACAGTGCGGTGCCAGGAGTGATGCCCTGCACGCTACGCACTGCCCTCTCTCTCCCCTTTGGCAGTATGTTATGCCCCTCTAGTGGGCTCTTCATTTGACCAATGTACAGTTGTGTGGGTTCATGCGCGATTGCCGAGGCAAGAGCCTCTTGCACAGGTACTGGATTAGCTAGCGGCTAATCCCCCCGCAGGTACAGGTGAATTCGGAGAGGTTTCACGCCAGAAATCTCGTCCGATTCAAAGGGCAAGTAGCCCTACAGGTGCGGGAGCTCGAGGACTTGCTAGGGATGCGACCGGCACGCGAAACGGAGCCCGAAACAGTGAATTACAGCCTGCTGTGTATTTTTGCAGGTTTAGGGTTTTGGCCCTAAACGGACCCTAATACCCCCAGGAGGTTCGGGGACGCAAGGGGACCGCTGTACAGGCGATCTGGTGCATTTTCAGGGCTGAAAACAGAGAATTCAGCGTGCTGCAGATTCTCGCCAGGTTTTGCAAAGTGCCCGTATGCGTCGGGAAAGTCGGTCAATGCGTGGGAATACTGACCGTGAAAGGTTCTAGTACAGTTATGCTGCCGAAATCGGGCTGGAACAGTGGAAATTCAGCCGAGTTTGTGCGGGGCAGCTTGTAGGAACCACAGCGTTTATTCCCTCTTTTGAACAATAAAGAAATACCGAAAGGGGCGCCTAAGTTAGGGGCCAATCTGGTGTCTGTCCACTCATACAGGTGCAATCTAGCAGCCTGTATCCCTCTCCCCTTTGTTGTGTCTTGAAAGTACAGGTAAAATAGACGACTAATAATGGGTGAAAGCTAAATCAAGGTTTAAAGTAAAGTCTACCGCCCTTTTTGGATTGAACAGGCCGGTTTCAGCCTACCACCCCACTGGCCGGTTTCAAGGTTCCATTGCCGGGATATCAATCACTTTCTTTCCTCAAAGAGTGAGCCTCGGTTGTTTTGGGTAAAGACACAGAGTACAAGAACGCGGGATTACACTATGGCCGATAAAGGGAAGGGCATTATGGAAGAGGGTTCCTCTTCGAAGGACACACAGGAAACCCCTACGATGTTCGAGATTGGCGGGAGCTCACGGCCACGTCAGACAGTACCTCTTGTTGATGTGAATGTCCCTCCAGTAGTACAGGGCTTTATGACTGGGCAACTTGAGGATGAAGCGTTCAGGACTCAGTTAGTTGCCGCAGTGAATGTCTTTTCGCAACTAGTGCAAAATCCAAGGTTTATGGAGTTCTTGCAAGTGCCACCAGTGCAACAGCAAAATAGGAAACCTACACCGCGTACAGAGCTTGTTCAGGCTCAAGCCCGAGTACTTCATGCGACTCAGCAGGATAGGGAACACTCGCATGTTACGGAGTCAGGGGCTCCAAAACAAGTTTCTCCCATGCTTGAACAGGTGGCTAGAACGCCTATTCCACAGGTTATGCCAATTCAGCCCGCCACCTTTCAGAGCCAGCATGCTGTCTGTAACAAACTGCTGACGTGTCAAAGCCTAAAGAAGGGAGCCAACTTACATATGCCGGCTGAGGGACCTAAACCCTAAGAAGAACAAGTAATAGAAGAAGTCCTATCAACTTATGGGGACCCCGTCCGATGGAGCCCCAAGTGACAAAAGAATTAAAATAAAGCAGGACCCGCACACACGCAAAAACTAATGATGTGGCAGATTTCCAAAAATTGCGCTGGCATGATGACATGGCAGGCTGTACGGATGTCCGCGTTTTGCGCTGGCTGATGACGTGGCAAGCTGTACTGATTTTCGTAAATTGCGCTAGCAGCTTTTTGGCTTTGCTTTTGGACCAAAAGCTTTTAAGTTTTGAAGGCTTTTTACTGTAACTGCTTTTCAGGCGAAGGGTCTTTAAATATGAGGTTAGGGCTCATTCTCTGGCATGCTTCCTGGAGAAGGTGCAGAGTCTGGAGTACCGGCTTGTATTGTGTTGATGCAATATATAGAAATACCGAAAGGGGCGCCAAGGTTTGGGGCCAATACTCTCTGGGGTGGAATTCCGCCACTCCATGTCGCGTGTCGTCTCTCTCTCTCTCAATTCAGTTGTTATTGAAGTGCTAAAAGTGTGTTACAGTCTATTCTTTTCTATTGGCACGTTGTGCCCGCCTTGTGACATTGTCTTGAATGGACAGGAAACTGGTTACCAGGCAATGCACCAAGTTTTTCCACCACCCACGGTACATCCTGGGTATTTCGGGGGTGGATCTGTGTTCCAAAGTATGGCTGGTTATGCGCCTGGAAGTCAGTCGTACATGCCAGGAACAATGTTTGGGGGTATGCAAGGCATAATGCCAAACCCCATGTATGGTAGCATCGGCATGCAACAGGATTTTCAATGCAACCAGGGCCAGTTTGGGGTGCCACAGGGTCATTTTGGTATGGTTGGTTTTTCTTGGCAGCAGCCAGATATGGCACCTCTCACACAAAATGTTAATGGCCAAGATGTGCAAACCATGCCTACTATTGTGCCCATGTTGCAGACTATTCCGTATGACAATTTGGGGGCAGTGGAAAAGCCGAAAGCTTACAAAGAAGGTGGTGCAACTGTGAAGTTCATCAATTTCTGTAGCTTTGGGGATAAAGCAAAGGCTCTCACTTTCCTCCAGCAATTTGATACAGCTTATGCGGCTGATTCAGCCTAGTTCTTCACCATTTTGCTCCCCAGTGCTCCTAGTGCAAAAAAGGATGGCTCATGGCGCATGTGTATTGATTACCGTGCGTTGAATAGGAATACCATCAAGAATAGGTTTCCTATTCCTAGGATTGATGATATTCTCGATCGTTTAGAGGGTGCTACAATTTTCAGCAGGATAGACCTTAAGAGTGGGTACCATCAAAATTCGCATAAGGCCAGAGGATGTGCACAAGACTGCGTTTAGAACGACATTTGGTCTTTACGAGTTTCTAGTGATTCCGTTTGGGCTAACAAATGCTCCTGCCACATCCAACAGAATGATGGACCGGATTTTCCGCTCGCATCAACAGTTTGTTGGGACGTTCTTTGATGACCTCGCATGTGTTTAAGTACCATGGTATGCCACAATCGATTGTTAGTGATCGTGATCCTCGCATGACCAGTTTGTTCTGGAGAGGATTGTTTGAGAACATGGGCACTACGCTCAAGTTCTCGTCTTCGTTTCATCCACAAACTGATGAACAGTCAAAAGAGGCTAATTCTACTGTCTTAGATCAACTGAAATGTTATGTGTCAGATAATAAAGGCAAGTGGGAACAGTATTTGCCTATAATATGGTGCATTCGTCAACTGGCAAAGCACCTTTCAAGATTGTTGAAGGCGGAAAAAAAGTTTGTCCCATTTTGCATACAAAGGACAAGATCTTTGAGGCAGATCGATATGTTGAGAACATGGATGAAATGTATAAGAAAATTAAAGTTGCCTTGGAGAAGACTCAGGTAAAGCAGAAAAAGGCTGTTGATCGTCACCGTCGTGAATTGTTGTTATCACCTGGTGATTGGGTACTGTTAAGGTTCGAAAAGGCAAGGTTAAAGAAGATGAAGGGCAAGGAACGGCTGTTTCCTAAGCTCAGTATGCGTTACTATGGACCTTTTTGAGTGCTTGACAAGACCAGCGATGTGGCTTACAGACTGAAATTTCCTGATGCGTGGAAGATTCATAATGCGTTTCACCTGAGTCTTCTGAGATCCTTCGTGGGTGATGTGCCAGAAGATATGCCAAATGAGGATCAACTAGAAGTTGAGGAACTTGATGAGATCCTGGTACCTGAGCAAGTTTTGGCACATAAGGACAGAAAAATTAAAGGACAGGTTTCAAGACGCTACTTGGTGAAGTTCAAGAACTATCCGCCTATGGATGCAAAGTGGATGGAAGCGCATGAACTGTCATAGTCACCAAATGTATTGCAGCTTTCCCTTGAAGCCTTTGGGTTACAACCTACTTATGCCCCAATCCAACGTGTCCAAAGGAGGGCTAATGATAGGGCTAGCACATCAAATGTACATATGAATTCAGTGTAATAGATGGAAATGACAAAAGTATGAAGGTCTTATTAAGTCATTTGTATCTATGTGTTACGACCCTTCTTGCGGATGCATGCGATGATAAAAGAGTGTTGATAGCACAAGATCATCAGTGGCATGTATTTATGGTATGCAATCAAGGACGTTTGCGATTTCAAGAGGGGGGTATGTCACGAGGACGTGGCAATTGCTAACCTTCGTTGTTGGTTTCTTTCCAATGATTTTTGTTTTACTCTTAAGGCCCTCTTTTTGAAGTTGCAATGGTCGGACATTGTATGGCCAATGTGAACGGTAGTGTCACCCGCAGACGGGAAGTTGGTCGGCACTGTAATTCGTATAGTAAGAGGATGTCTAGGCTCAGTACAAGGTCATGTAGGTCCCCCGGTCGCACTTAGCAAGTTGGTGGATACTAGGAAGTGAACTCACAAGCCATCCCCTAGTGCCAAGAAAGGATCTTCATCTCTACTCTCTGATATTGATGGGGCTTTCTTGGAAGTAGTAGTTGACCTACAGCAGATCAAGGTACCAGAGAAAACACTAGTAGAAAAAGAAAATCTTACTCTTAAGACTATCTTGAGAACACCTTGAAATTAGATTGTGGGAGACATTCACAGAGGGAGATAACTAACTTCTTTAGGGTAGAGACTCGGCAGTCAGATGAGCAAGCTTCACAACAAATTTCAGAGTCCACCTTTTCTAGAGGTATATTGACTGACAGAGCCATTGAGCTTAATAGAGCTAGACGCCCATGTCTAGGAAGGCCATCATAACATCAACAGAGGCTCCATCAGAGGATCGGGACTATTCTACCACGACATGGGAGACGTCTAGTACGACTATTTACAGAGGTGGACATTGACAATGCTCTTCAGCGACCAATGCAGTACATCCTCGAACACCGCCCAATGTCGGTCATCCTCGGACATTGATGTTCATTATAGCTTTTATTTGACTTCATTTTATTTTCTACCTAGACATTGTATTAGATCCACCAAGATTGTATCAATTTGGTCTCATAGGTCATTTTGGACTTTTGAAGACGTTTAATATAACATTTCATTTCATCATCTCTCTCTCTCTCTCTCTCTCTCTCTCTCTCTCTCTCTCTCTCTCTCTCTAAAATGTAGGGCTTGGTACCCTCTTGTATTACGTAATCAAAATTACAAGCCTGGAGGCATTACATCGGCCCGTAGGCATACACACATAATGGATCTAATAGTAAAAAACCCTTGAGATATTCAATGATTACAAACCATAGGGAGAAAACTACCACCGACGTGAAGTTACAAAAGATGGGTGACACAACAAAAGCTAGGAGCAAGGGAGTGAGGAAACAAAGTAGCAGAGAGCTGAAGTAGAAACGGGCCACCCTGACGTCGAGAGGAGGCCGAAAACTCCACCAAAGAATCTCCGACAGCCAACTCCAAATCTCCAAGGCCATATACAACGGCGCATCCAAGCAGAAGAGACATTACCGCCGCAAGAAGACTCTGCACCAAAAGTCCGGGAGAGAGATAGCCTCTAACCATCCCTGGCAATGGTCAACGGGACTATGAAATTCTTCAACCTACAAGCAGAAGCAATATTGGTGAAAATCTGAAGACGAGGTAGGAACCGCTCAACAGCACACCCATAAAACAGGAGAAAAAACAAAAAAGAACAAGCAGTAAAGAGGCAAAACAAGCATACACACACACACACCCCCCTAAACAACAAGCAGTCCTGTAGAACGCACTCATCGCAAGCACATGCAGATCCACAAGCACAAGCATCACACACAAAAGAAATAAGGCACGTACAAGAAAGCAACCTAAACAAACAGAAACCATGAGAAAAGCACTTACATGAAAAGATTCAAGTTCTAAAATCATCTGGCCCCAAAGCAGGCTGCGCAAAAGCAAGAAATCCGTACAGCTACCACGTGGCACTGCCACCGCAAATTGCAAAACTGTCTGTACAATTTGCCACGTCAACATGTCAGCGCGTTTTGGGGGGTATCCGTACAACAATGCCATGTCATCATTTGAATTCGCAAGAGAGTTGGAGAGTGCGTATCCTGTTTTATATTACTGTCTTTAGGTCCCGTCGGCCCCACCGGACGAGATCTTGTAAGTTGGTGGGAACTCTTCTTTGAAAATAGGCCACTCAGCAAGACTTTCCAAGTTGGTAAAACTTCTTTTGCTGCTTCTGCTCCTTCTAGGGTTTAGGCCCCTCGGCCGGGATCTGAAAGTTGGCTCCACTCTTCAGTGGATTGACACGTCAACAGTTTGTGACATCCCCCTTCTTGAAAGAAATTAATGGTCTCCGATTACTCTATATCTGTTGGTATACTTGCAATGCCCACCTCTCTCAGTTTTGCCACCACAATATATGTTGCACAGTTTGTAAGGCCCCCATATGAGGAAAAGCCAATGGTGTATATATATGGTGGATTCCAGCTTTGCACACTGATGAGATCTCTATTTGTGATCGTGGATGGTACGGAGCAAATTCAGGGGCAACTTTGGGGACCTCGGGGACGGAAGCCCCCAAGATATTTTTTCCCTTCGCCCGAATATCTTGGGCGGACGATGGTCGGAAGACAATCGAAAAATGGCCGTCCGGTGGCCGGTGGTCCGTGGTCTTTGGCCGGTGGTCGGCAGCCAGTGGTCTTTGGTCGGTGGCCATAATTTTTTTTCCCCTTCGCCGGAATATCTTGGCCTGAAGACGGCCGGAAGACAATTGAAAAATGGCCGTCCGGTGGCTGGTGGCCAATTTCTAGGAGGACTTGTCTACCCAAAAGCAACTACACATGGGCGCATGGGAGAGTCCTACTTGGACTTGGCTATGTAAGGGCAGCTGCATATGGGTGTTTAGAGGCTCCCTTACATCTATATAAGGACGCCTTCTCATGAGTAATTCGGTAGAATGGTGTGCAGACTTGATGCACACAACACATCCTTGTGTAAGGATTGTCAGTCCCTTGTATTCCTACTTGCTGTAGTTTTCTAAATCGTCATCTAAGCTCTACCTTGAGAGCGCATGGGTAGATGACGCCATCACTTTGTAATAGTGTGCTAATCTAAAGTTTTTTTATTTTCTACTAATCTACTTTCATCGTATATCTCTCTACTCTCCTTGCTACTAGATCCTTATTGTATTCCACATTTCTTACATGGTATCAGAGCACTAGGTGCTCGTAGCTAAGAAAGTACGAGAAGTACTTGTATTACTTTGTAAAATCAATTATGTCGCCGTCTTCAAGTGCTGTTGCCGGTGCTACTCCACTTCGCATCCGTCCACCAGCATTCACCGAAGGAAAGCTTGACGGCACCAACTACACATTGTGGAAATTCAAAATTTCCCCAATTCTGGATTTATATGAATTGTTGGATACGGTGTTGGGACCAAATGGTGCAGACCCGGAGCCCACTGCAACAAATGATCCGGCAAATCCAAGCGTTGAAATTCCCCCGGATGCTACTCTTCTATGTGCCTGGAAAAGAAGGAATGTAGATGCATTATGCGCCATTGTCATGTGTGTAAGTGATTCTGTTCTCACTTTGGTTCAGCATACCACTAAAGCACATGAAGCACATGAGGCGCACAATCACACCAGAATTTAAAATCTGGAAAATCAGCTTGCTGCTGAGAAACTTGCTGATGGAGAGAAAGTGGAGGCCTTTATCAAGCGGATTAAGGACCTCCAAGATCAATTAGCTGCCGTTGGTGCGGCTATTCTCCAGAAGATTTAGCTCATCGCTGCATTCGTATACCTCCGGCGAGATATAATGGTCTTGTTACGGCACTCAACACTCAGGTTCGTCCAGCCCCTTTTATGTTTGAAGAACTGAGTGCAATGTTGCTTGAAGAGGAGCTGCGACTCAGGACCAGGGACGGTGGAGGTGATGCTGCCTTCACAGCCAATATGAAAGGTAAGGAGACTACGTCAAATGCTTCTCAGAAGAAGCCCAAGAAGAGGAAATTTTCAGGTAGTTGTTTTTACTGTGACAAGAAGGGTCATGCTGTTAAAGACTGCAGAAAGAAGAAAGCAGACAAGAAGAACGGCACCATGAAAGCTTCTTGGGAGGAAAGAGAATCTGAAACAGACCTTGAACTATGGGCCGTCATAGAAGAGGTATGCTCATCAGCACAAACTCCGCTTGTTGATGGTTCTTGGATTCTAGATAGTGGTGCATCCCGACATACGACTAGTAAGAAAGATTAGTATAGTTCCTGGAAGCCTCTACAGGAACCCATAAGTGTAATTGTTGGGAATAATGCCAAATGTCCAGCCGAAGGGTCTAGGACAATTTCTTTTTTAACAGCTACACGTGAAACTAAAGAGCTCTCTAATGTGTTGTACGTGCCTCAAATCAAGAAGAATTTGTTTTCCATTGCTGCAATCACTGATCGTGATCTTGAAGTCCGTTTCAAGAAAAACGGAGAAAAAATTTTGGATTCTAAAGGCAACACAGTGGGAAAGGGCGTAAGGCGCAATAACCTCTACAAACTTTCTGCACTTACGATCACTACAGAAAGAGGTACAACTCAATTATGGCATGAGAGATTTGGTCACTTAAGCATTGTTGTGCGAAAAGAGATACAAAAATCTGGGATGGTGGCACACATGCCTCAAATCTCATATATGAATGAAGTTTGTGAAGCTTGCATGATGGGCAAGCAACAAAGAAAGGCATTTCCACAAGAGAGTAGTAATCGAGCTCAGTCGCCTCCAGAGTTGGTACACGCAGATCTTTGTGGAAAAATGTCTACATCCGCTTTAGGTGGATTTTTCTACTTTTTGTTGTTAGTCGATGACTTTAGTAGAAAGATGTGGGTGTATTTCATTCGTGAGAAGTCTGAAGCTTTTGGAAAGTTTAAAATGTGGCAAAAGCTTGTAGAAAATGAAACAGGAAAGAAGGTGAAGAAGCTTCGCATAGATCGAGGAGGAGAATTCATTTCAAATGAATTCAACAATTACTGCAAAGAGCATGGCATAAAACGACACCTTACTACAGCTTACACACCACAACAAAATGGAGTTGTGGAGCGTCGCAATCGGACGGTGGTAGAAATGGCAAGGTGTATGCTCAAAGCCAAGGATATGCCAGATTTCTTTTGGGCCGAAGCAGTAAGTACAGCAGTGTACATTCTCAATCGAAGCTACACAAAGGCTTTGAAAGGGAAAACGCCTCAAGAAGCCTATACTGGTAAGAAACCTTCAGTCTTGCATTTCAAAACATTTGGGTGTTTCTGTTATGCACATATTTTTGATTCACAACGAACAAAGTTAGAAGCCAAAAGCAAGAAGTGCGTATTTCTCAGATATAGTGAAGAGTCTAAGGCTTATAGACTCTATGATCCAGAGACAAAGAAAATACTCACCAGTCGGGATGTGGTATTTGAAGAAGGGCCACATACGGTGGAGAAACCAGTTCGTCCACTTTCTCATCAAATGAAGAGATAACTCACCATGTGCCACACCAAAGTCAGGTAAAAAATCAAGAAGAGGAGTTGTCTGATGATGACTCAAATAAATCTAACCAACCTGTTGCAGCATCACAAGAAAAGCCACTACCAAAGTGGGCTCAACAGCTTTTTGATGCTCGAAAACCTCAAGTTCACAATCCTCATGAAGAGGAGGGGGTTTGCGACGGTCAAAAAGAATAGAGGAGCAAAGGAGAGCCTCCGAACATATCATCAACATGGCTCTCATGACAGAAATTGTGGGCTCTGTGAAGGAGCCAACCTCCATTGAGGAGGCCATGGCTGATCCAAAGTGGAAGGAAGCGATGCACTCTGAATACGACAGCATCACAAAGAATGACACTTTGGAAGTAGTGGATCGACCTCCAAAGAAGAAAGTCATCAGCACAAAATGGGTGTACAAGCTCAAGCATAAAGCTGATGGCTCTTTGCAAAAGTACAAAGCCAGGTTAGTAGCACAAGGATTCTCTCAAGTTGAAGGGTTTGATGTTAGTGACACCTTCGCTCCCACAGCTCGAATGACAACTATTCGTCTTGTGCTTGCTCTTGCTGCTATCTATTTATGGGTTGTTTACCAAATGGATGTTGTGTCTGCATTTTTGAATGGAATTCTCAAGGAGGAGGTATATATTGAGCAACCACCAGGGTTTGAGACGCCCCATTCAAAACAGAAGGCTTACAGATTGAAGAAGGCTTTATATGGCCTAAAACATTCTCCAAGAGCATGGTATGTCAGAATTGATAAGTTTTAAAAAAAACTTGGCTTTAGAAGAAGTGCTTCTGAAGCGAATTTATATGTGCTTGAGAAGAATGGAAAACAAGTCATTATTATCTTATATGTCGATGACTTGATAATCACAGGTGACCACAAAGAGCTCATCCAACAAACTCGTGAGAGTTTGAGTTCTGAATTCGAAATGACAGACTTAGGTTTGTTGCATTACTTTTTGGAGATTGAGGTTTGGTAATCCTCAAAAGGCATCTTCATCTCTCAACAAAAGTATGCAACAGAGATCCTAAAAGCTTTTGGCATGATGGATTGCAAACCTATGAGCACTCCAATGGAGGTAAATGCAAAACTCTCCATGGAAGATTCTTCTCCCTTAGTCGACAGTAAAAAGTACAGAAAACTTGTGGGAAGCTTAATTTTCTTATGCAACACTAGGCCGGATACTTCTTTTGCACTAGGTGTTTTAAGCAGGTTTTCCAACCAACCAAGAGAATCTCATTGGAAGGCAGGTATGTGAGTTCTTAAGTACATCAAAGGTACTTTGGGCCATGGCATTGGCACAAATACTCTTAGTGGGTATTGTGACTCCGATTGGGCAGGAGATTGTGACTCTAGAAAGTCAATTTCTGGATTTTGTTTCTCACTTGGTTCTGGAGTGTTTTCTTGGATTAGCAAGAAGCAGTCAACCGTCGCTCTTTCTTCAACAAAAGCAGAGTATAAAGCTACTTGTGAAGCAGCTTGTGAAGCAGTTTGGCTAAGGCGAGTCCTCATGGACTTAGGTGTTTCTCTTCATTCAGCAACAACACTTCAATGCGACAACCAGAGTTGCATGGCGATTGCCAAGAACCCCGTCTTCCATGCACGCACAAAGCATATTGAGGTTCAATATCATTATGTTCGAGAGCTAATTGAGGATGAAATTGTGGAGCTAGAGTATTGTCCTACTGAAGTAAATTGTGCAGATATCTTCACCAAAGCTCTAGGGAAAGACCAGCTACTTCGACATCTTCATCAACTTGGAGTTGGCACACGGCCAACATAGAGCATCTTCGGGTGTTCATTGAGGGGGGGTGTTGATATACTTGCAATGCCCACCTCTCTCATTTTTGCCACCACAATATATGTTGCACAGTTTGTAAGGCCCCCATATGAGGAGAAGCCAATGGTGCACATATATTTGGTGGATTCCAACTTTGCACGCTGATGAGATCTCTATTTGTGATCGTGGATGGTACGGAGCAAATTCAGGGGCAACTTTGGGGGCCTCGGGGACGGAAGCCCCCAAGATTTTTTTTCCCCTTCACCGGAATATCTTGGCCAGACAATGGCCGGAAGACAATCAAAAAATGGCCGTCCGGTGGCCAGTGGCCGTGGCATTCCCGAAATGGAGTCGGGAACGAAACGCCGTTCCGGAATGGTGTTCCGGAAAGGGGGGGAGGGGGGCAAGGTGGAACAAGAAAAAGTAGGCATTTGGGAGCAGATTTGGGGCTGTTTAGGGGACATATTTGGGGCAATTTGAGGGTAGGTTTGGGGACAGATTTGGGGTTGTTTAGGAGTTGATTTGGGAGTAAGCTGAATGGAGGTTAGCCCCGTTCCTGTTCCAACCCCCCTCCTACTCCCCGTCCCGGACCCTCCCGTTCCCGTTCCCCGTTCCCGTTCCGAGTAATTGTGCTTCAAATAACAACTGAACTAAAAGAGATGTACGATACAGGAGACAGGGAGTGGCAGAGTTCCACCTCGAGAGAGCACTGGCCCCAAGCGCTGGTGCCCCTTTCGATATTTCTTTATAACGCTTGAACTCTGTACATCGCATGTACTCCAACCTCTGCATTTTCACGCGAAAGCATGCTAGAGAATGAGCCGTTGGTTCATATTTAAAGACCCTTGGCCATAAAAAGCAGTTACATGAAAAGCTTCAAGTTCTAAAAGCATCTGGCCCAAAGCAGGTTGCACAAAAGCAGGAAATCCATACAGCTTCCACGTGGCACTGTCAACGTAAATTGCGGGATTGTCCGTCCAGTCTGCCACGTCAGCATATCAACGCCTTTTGCAGGGGATCCGTACAGCAATGCCACGTCATCACTTGAATTCGCAAGAGAGTTTGAGAGTGTGTGTCCTGCTTTATTACTGTCTTTAGGTCCCCTGGGCCCCATCGGACGGGGTCCCGTAAGTTGGTGGGAACTCTTCTTTGAAAATAGGCCACTTGGCAAGACTTCCTCTGTTGCTTCTGCTTCTTCTAGGGTTTAGGCCCCTCAGCCGGGATCTGCAAGTTGGCTTCGTTCTTCACTGGCTTGACACGTCGGTAGTTTGTGACAGCTTAAGGTGGAAAGCCGTTCGTCATAGTGGAAAATCAATCCCCTCTCTCTCTCTCTCTCTCTCTCTCTCTCTCTCTCTCTTTTGGGAAAAAGTTAGGGCTGTATATTACTGAGTACAATATAATCCCCAACGGATGCCAAAATAGCCTATCACGTGGGGTGTACAAGCTGAATGTAAGGAGGAGAGCCACTATAGTGACAACTCGACTAGAACGATCTCATGGTGGTCGGTGTGACAAGTGGAGGAGAAACCACCGAGGAGGGGCATAATGCCACGTAATCTCGCCACCTGTAAGTGTGAAGAAGAGTGGGGATCGTGCCCAACGCCGAAGGAAGGCAAATCGGCGAGCCTCGGCTGCTCGAGATGTACCTGAGGAAGAATCCCACTGCCAAATCAGGGTGTGAATGATGTCCAGCCAAATGGCAGTGAGGGTATCCTGAAGGAGCTGTGGAGCCGCACTTAGAATGTGGAGACAACAAGCTCTCCAAACATTCCATAGTGTAATACTAGTGATGACTGAAAAAACTTCATCACGTGTCTGAGAATCCCCCTGCCAAGCAATCTGTGGTAACATAGCCAAAGTCCCTCGCCAATAACCAGCCGAGGTGAGCATAAAGGCTGGATCTGTGTCTGAGCCCTCGTAGAAAAGACGGGGGCCGAGCATCGGCATCAACCATGAGATAGATCCCCAAGTAAGAAATCCATGTTGAACACCTGCTCTGCTAAGTAGAAAGAAAACTGCAAGCCACACTACATGGGAAGCTGAGCATCGACCAAAGACAGTGTGCAGGTGACTCAAGTAGTCGCAAAGGACAGCGAGTACATAACGGATCATGACCCAGAGTAGCTAGCCGAGTCCCAACTGGAAGTCCTGTATGTGCAATCATCTCTCTCTCTCTCTCTCTCTCTCTCTCTCTCTCTCTCTCTCTCTCTCTCTCTCTCTCTCTCTCTCTCTCTCTCTCTCTCTCTTTTGGCAAGAAAAGGAGTTGTATTCTCTCTACATAAGAGACCTCCGAAGATGCTCAATGGCTTATCACCCAGAGAAAGTACAAAAGCGGGAAAACAATGTGTAGGCTATGTAAACATCAAGGTGGTTTGTACGATGAGTGTAAAATACACCAATGTGGGGGTGCATGATGCCATGTAATATGGTAATACTTCCAACAGAAAAGAACTAAGCTCTCGCCCATGTGTGAAGGAAGACCCATCGACATTGCTCCGCTGCCCTAGAGGAGCAGGTTGAGGAATCCCAATGACTGCGAAGAGTATGCAACAGCTGTCACCAGGAGGTGTATTTTTCCTGTTGCCTTCTCTAAATATGTATTTTATATTTTTCTTTAATTTATTTTTACTCGTTTTCTCGAAACCGTTGAAAAGGTGCAAGTAGACATTGCATGGCCAGTGTGAAACGGCTGCGGCCGAACAAGTTTCTCACATCATCGAGAGTCTAGGTCGGTTAGTCTTGGACTGGTCGGGCTAGTTAGCACTGAATTCTAATGAGTATGGAAGCCTATGTGCGCCAAATGAAGTCTGGGCCACTCGAAAAGTCACTTACAACTTTATAAGTGAGTAGCAACTACGGAATTAACTCAAATGGGACAAATTGGATACTTGGCAAAAGGAGAGTCATCTGCAGGACACCTCAACAAGAGGGGGCGCCCATTTTGAGGCTTGGGCTGATTTTTGTTCATGAAGTGACCTACCGTGTGTGTCTGAGTAGTGGGTACAGTTTGACAGCTTTAATGGAAAGCTTGCCTTCTCCTCTGTCTCATGTAGCGCGATGATTTTCTCTCGTGCATCTCTCTCCCCCCTTTGGCACATATGCTAATGCCCCACTAGTTGGGCTACTCAGATGAATATGTATAGTTCTCGGGGTTTATGCGTGTTTGCCAAGGCAAGAGCCTTCTGAACAAGAACCGGAATAGCTAATTGCTAATCCCCCATAGGTACACACAGTTCCATCGCAGAAGATTGCAAGTTTGGGAGTTTTCTCGCATGAAAACTCGTCCAATTCACAGTGGAACTGTCCCATTGCGTGTGGGAGCCCTTGGGAACGCATAGGCATGTTCACTCCGCTAAAAACATCTGAAACAGAGAATTACAGCCTGCTGTGTTTTTCTGCAGGCTTAGAAATTCGCACCTAAACTGCAAGGGAACACCAAGGGAGCTCCGTGAGAGCCTTGGGATGTGTGTACAGAGTTTTGGGCACCCGACAGCAAAAAAACAAAGAATTACAGCACGCTGAAATTCTGTTACAGCTCACCAGAAAGCTCCCAAATTGCGAGGAAATCCGTGCTAGAAAGGTGTTTTTGGACCTAAAGGGGTTTTTGTGCCGTTGTGCTGCCGAAATCAGGTCAAAAACCTGCGTTTTCACTGTTCAGCCCTCGCTTGGACAGCTTTGTAAGAGTTTGGTTTGAGTGTACGGATCGTCAACTATTAATTGAATAAAGAAATACGGAAAGGAACGCCAACTTTTGGGGCCTACAGGGTGTCAGTCTCATGTGCGCAGTGACATTCTAGTCGTTAGACGCAACTCTGTTCTCTTTTCTTCACAGTGCTCTATGTAAAGTTAGCAGGTATTTGAAATAGTACCGCCCTCTACGTTGTACAGACCGGTTATATGGTTCCATCGACGAGATAGTCGCTTTTTCTTCAAAAAGTGCACCATGGATTGTTGTAGGTGAAAGCAACACAGAGCTTGTCGTTATGGCAGAGAAGAGAGACCAAGTACCTGAAGAGGGATCTTCCTCACATGGCACAAAGAAAGTTCCTTCAACTCTTCAAGAAGAGGACAGGTTGTTTAGAGCTCAACTGCGTTGCTGCATGGACATGTTTCAGTAGTTGGCTAGCAATCCAAGGATGCAGGAGTTCTTACACGCTCCTACACAGGAATTTCAGGCTCTGACACAGGGTTTTCAGCCTCCTACATAGGGCATGACTAAGCCGTTGCAGGAAAAGGAGATTTCCAATGCGCAGAGGACTCATGATGCTCGAGGGAAAGCCCATGTGGTTGAGCAACCAGCCGTGTCCAATGATCCAAAGCAACTTGCTTTAGCTAGACACGAACCGTTTGTGAATGGTCAAGGGAATAATGAACAGGCTATGCGTCAGACCCTTCCATTACCTATTACTTATCCTAGTTATTTTGGAGGTGGTTCAGTGTTTCAAGCTATGGCTTGACCTTCCACAGGTTATATGCCAGGGAATGTGTTCGGGACAATGCAAACAGGCATGGGTAACCCTTTGTACGCGAACATGGGTGTCCAACCAGGATTTTAGGGTGCCTATGGTCAATTTAGAGTGCCTGGAACACAATTTGGTATGGCTGGTTTTTCGCAGCCATACGCCCAAAATGCAGGTATGACAGGTAAAACACGAGTGCTGGAATGGGCAATCGTGGAGCACCACTTTTTCAGGCACCTGTTTATGATAATGTGGCTCCTTTGAGTCAGCCAAAGGATTACAAGGAAGGTGGGCAGGGAGTGAAGTTTGAAACTTTCAGAGGAACTGAAGAGCAATTGAAGGCTTTGACCTTCATACAGCAGTTTGATGCAGCTTATGCTGGAGGAAACTTCACAGAATCTTCAAAGATACGCAAGGCTGCCACTTTCTTGAAAGGGAATGGGCTCCAATGGTGGAGCGCATCGTTGAACCAGGGTCAAGCCCCAACAACGTGGGTCCAATTCAAACAGCTTTTTGCACCTGCATGGCTGACAAACACTTTTGAAGTGGATGTGATGACAGAATGGCACGAGTTGAATGCTAAACAGTGTGCGAATCTGGAAGAGTACAATAAACAATTTGGGGCCGCATTGTTGCTAGTCACCTCTTACAGATTTGTGCCATTGTCAAAACAGATTGATAAGTACTGTTGCGGATTACCCAAGAAAATCAGGGACTACTGCACAAATACTACTGTTATGAATATGTTCCAGTTGATTGAGAATGCAAGAGTGGCAATTCTGATGGATTTAATACACACAAGAAAGGGTCCCAAGGCAAACAGTTTTCAGCCAAGGGCAATGTTGCAGCAAAGCCTTCTGTGCCTACCACAAAGAAGCCCTCCAATGAAGAAGCTAACACGTCCAAGAAGCAGTCTAAATCTTCTTGGGAACGAGGACAAGGACAAAAAAGGCATCTTTTTGGCAAAACCTTTGAAGAATGGAAAGCTCTTAGGGAGGCCAAGAAATGCTACATTTGTGAAGAGGAAGGATATTTTGCAAATGAATGCCCACAAAAGAAGTCACAGGATAAGGATGACAAGTCAGACCATAAAGGGAAGAAACCAAAGCCGAGTGCAGGACTTGTTCCAGATTTGGTTAGTGACCAGCCAAACATAGATGCCACGGAACTGTGCAGAGCTTGGGGTAAAGTTAGAGACCAGACCGTGCTAGTTTTCTTTGATCTAGGAGCCCGTGCAAATTTCATATCACCAGAATTGGCATCAAAGTTGGGCATTCATGCAGAGGAGATGGGTATGACAGGGGAAGCAGGTTTGCAATGCCCAGGTCATTCAAAGCCTATTAATCCCATTTTGGGGAAGCTTCGTCTGCACATTCAGAGCTATGTGGATGCGGAAGATTTTCATATTATGCCACTTGAGGGTTGTGATATGTTACTGGGTATCCCATGATGTTACAGGTTGCATGCTATGGTGGATACTTACAACAAAAAGATTACCCTTGTACATAGAGGAAAGACTCATGTCCTTGATGTAAAGCTTGAAGGCGAGTCCGTTCCAGTACGCAGTAAGATGATTTTTTATTACAGATGAAATAGCCGATCTTTGCAAAAGAAGTACCTGAAGTTGTATCTAGTTTGTCTACCTTAGATATACCTTAGATAAAGACAAGTCAACTTTTTTGAGTGGTTTCAGTGATTGTTTTTCGGACTCTTTGCCATGGGAGTTACCTCCTGAAGGACCTGAGGATCATACCATAGATCTTGTGCCAGGTTCTAGTCCACCGAATAGACCCCCATACAGGGTTAGTGCAGTCCAACAGAAAGAGATTATGAGTCAGGTCAACGAGCTTTTAGAGAAGGAGCTGATTCAGCCCAGTTCATCCCCTTTTTGTTCGCCTGTACTCCTAGTACGGAAGAAGGATGGTTCATGGTGCATGTGCATTGACTATCGCGCCTTGAATAAGAATACAATCAAGAACAGGTTCCCCATACCAAGGATAGATGACATTCTTGAGCAGCTTGAGGGAGCGTCAATGTTTACAAGGATAGACCTAAAGAGTGGGTACCATCAGTTACGCATTAGGCCAGAAGATGTCCATAAGACTACGTTCAGGACAACATTTGGTCTCTATGAGTTTCTTGTCATGCCATTTGGTCTCACAAATGCTCCTGCCACGTTTAATAGAATGATGGCCAGAATTTTTAGCCCACAGAAACTTCGTGGGTACCTTCTTTAATGACATGATTGTCTACTCAAAGTCCGAAGAGGAGCATAGGTATTAGGGATCACTTGACCGCAGTTTTCAATGAGTTATGTAAGAACACGCTACTCATTAATGCGAAGAAGAGTGAATTCTTTTTGGAAGAGATTCACTTCCTTGGGCACATTGTTTCAAAGGATGAGGTACGCATGGATCCCGCCAAAGTGGAAGCAATTAGATCATGGCCAGACTTAAAGTCCGTACATGAAATTCGAAGCTTTCTAGGCTTATGTTCCTACTACAAGAGGTTCATCCGAAATGTTGTTAGAGATTGCTTTTCTATTCCATGCACTGCAAGGAAAAGGAGTTACTTTCAAGTGGACTGCCAAGGAAATTTTAGCCTTCAAACACTTGAAAGAGAAGCTGACTTCAGATCCGGTAATCATTTTGCTAGATCTTTCGAAACCTTTTGTGGTTTAGTGTGATACGTGTGGCCATAGTCTTGGTGTAGTTCTAATGCAGAATGGCCGATTAGTCGCATATGAGAGCAAAATTCTTTTGAAGACCAAAGGGAACGTGCAAGTCTATGAGAGAATTGCTGGTAGTAATTCAAGCTCTCACTAGTTGGAAACACTATCTGCTAGGGGCTTATTTTGTTGTCCAAACATATCATCAAACCTTTCTCACACAAACGAAGTTGTCTGAGAAGCACATGCGATGGGCAAACATCTTGTCAATGTTCCATTTTCAAATTGTGCATGTGCAAGGGAAAAAGAACGTGGTGGTTGATGCGTTGTCACGAAAGCCCCAAATTTCAGCAGTGTCAATTCCGTACCATTGTGAACTAGACGAAATGAAGACACAATATGCTGAAGATTTAGATTTTGCAAGGATCTGTGATCAGCTTGTTGATGGGCAACATCATGAGTACTATATGCTTAAGAATGACTTTCTCATGATGCATGGAAACTTATGCATTACTAAACAATTACGGCCAAAGTTGTCACTAGGAGGTGTATTTTTCCTGTTGCCTTCTCTAAATATGTATTATATATTTTTCTTTATTTTATTTTTACTTGTTTTCCCGAAACCCTTGAAAAGATGCAAGTGGATATTGCATGGCCAGATGTGAAAC
The DNA here is from genome assembly GCF_014529385.1 of Adiantum capillus-veneris. NCBI lineage: Eukaryota > Viridiplantae > Streptophyta > Polypodiopsida > Polypodiales > Pteridaceae > Adiantum > Adiantum capillus-veneris. Next base: position 79,628,894 of record NC_140954.1, read on the forward strand.
GGCTGCGGCCAAACAGGTTTATCACATCGGGAGTCTAGGTCGGTTAGTCTAGGACTAGTCGGGCCAGTCCGAACTAGGGAATTAACTCAAAGGGGCAAATTGGACACTTGACAGAAGGAGCGCCATCTGCAGGACACCCCAGCAAGAGGGGGTGCCCATTTTGAGGCAAGGGCTGATTTTTGTTCATTAAGTGACCTATAGTGTGTGTGTGAGTTGTGGGTGCACGTTGACAGCTTTAATGGAAAGCTTGCCTTCTACTCTATCTCATGTAGCGCGATGATTTACTCTCATGCATCTCTCTCTCCACTTTGGCACATATGGTAATGCCCTACTAGTTGGGCTACTCAGATGAATATGTACAGTTCTGGGGATTTATGCGCGTTTGCCAAGGCAAGAGCCTTCTGAACAGGAACCGATTAGCTACCTGCTAATCCCCCAGGTACGCATAGTTCCATTGCGGAAGGTTGCGAGTTTGGAGAGTTTTCTCGGTGAAAACTCGTCCAATTTATAGAAGAACTATCCCATTGCGTGCTGGAGCCCTAGGGAGACGCATAGGCGTGTTCGCTCCGCTAAAACGATCCGAAACAGAGAATTACAACCTGCTGTGTTTTTCTACAGGTTTAGGGTTTCGCACCTAAACTACAAGGGAACACCAGGGGAGCTCCGTGAGAGCCTTGGGATGCGTGTACAAGATTTTGGGCACCCGACAGCAGAAAAACAGAGAATTACAGCACGCTGAAATTCTGTTACAGCTCACCAGAAAGCTCCCAAATTGCGAGGGAATCCGTCCTAGACAGGTGTTTTTGGACCTACCAGGGTTTTTGTGCCGTTGTGCTGCCGAAATCAGGTCAGAAACCTGCGTTTTCAGCCCTCGCCAGGTTTGGACAGCTTTGTGAGAGTTGCCCCTGCAAACACAGGTCTCCTCTTCTTCTCTCTTCCACACACACACACACGCTCTTGCTCGGGCACTTCAGCCGGTATCAGAGCTTGAGGATTGGAGAGCACCATTGGAGCTTGGCAAGAAAGCAGGCGGGGGAAGCAGCAAAAACTTCAACATGTTTTTGCAGATCTATTTTGGTATGTCAAAAGGTTTCCGTTCAGGCTGATTGTCGAGATTCCTGACCGATTTTTCATGCTCTTCACTTTGCAAAGAAAGTTTTCTCGGAATCCTCACCGATTTTGAGATATGTCATTCAGACTGTCTGCATTGGATACTAGATGCGAGTGCTAGATTTCATGTCACGTCGAGTCGTGAGTGGTTTAGCACATATGCTAGTGGTATGCTTAGACGTGTGTGTCTAGCTCATGGTTCAGCACATGACATAGTTGGTGTATGAGATGTCAGACTATTATTGTCGAGTGGTACATCATACATGTTGCGAGATGTACGCCATGTGCTAGGAGCTTGATCTCTATGAGTCAGTTACGAAACAGCGAACACCAGGTGGTGCTCGACGAGCACAGTTTCGAATTGCATCGCGGACATCTAGTCATAGCGAGAGTTGCTAGTGCTGGCACGATTCATGCGATGCGAGTACATCACATTCGAGACGGTATAGTCTTCGTGAGTATGCAACCATGCATAGAGACGGGACGTGTCTCCTTTGCGAATAGGATGCATGATGCTCTAGTTTGTGAGCATGTTGAGCCAGTTGTGCAGACAGTTATGCAGCAGGGTTTGTCATTCGTGGATACGATGACGGATATGGATGGCTTGAGTGCTGAGGATTTCGTCGTGATTCAGTCATTCATGGATATGCTTAGGCCAGAGGCTCATGCGTATGAGTTGGAGCTGGATATTTCTCTCGACACACAGGGTTCAAGACAGACAGATGCTTTTGGTACACATGTGATATGCGATGTGGGTTCCAGGGATCGGAGTCCGCATGTCGTGATGATTGCCATGAGTGAATTTTTGAGCCAGATTTGATTAAGATGGTGAGATTGGCAGAGATTCCCAGGATTGCATCAGCATTCGGGAGTCTCATGTACGAGATGTTGATCTCGAGACCCGAAATTGCATTTGCAATAGGTGCATTTGCAGTGGGAGTAGTTAGCCATGCAATGGCTGATGTTGGCCTTGAGATAGGGACACTTTGCAGTGTATGTTGAGATACCTGCGGGATGTGTGAGGCTTTGGTGAGGAGTATGTGGTTGATCGCTCCACTGTTAGAGCTGGATGCACACAGATTCAGTGAGCCAGTGGTGGGCGTTGGCTGAGGTCATACTTGATGAAGACCTTTTACAGGTTTTGTATGGTTTCCTTTTATTTTCTCCCTCACGGCCATATTGGCCTTTACGTGGGAGGTTGTTGAGGTAAATCCCCATGTGGCCGGTTAGGCTAGGCGCCCACCCACTACACTTATTCTTTTATGTACATAATAAAATAAGGAGGCTCACATATTCAAAGTGAGTTTTGGCCCTGCAAACACAGGTCTCCTCTTCTTCTCTCTTCTCCATTGTTGCACACACACTCACACACGCTCTCGCTCACGCTTTTCAGTATGAACGTTTCAATTGTATAAACTGATACCTTAAGAACACAAATTTTTCAAATGGGTCATGGTTTATACCAAAAGGTTTCCCTGCACACTATCACAAAATTGAAGAGTGAACTTCACTCAGACTAATCAAGATGAATACTCAAATTAGCCGGTCACCATTGGCAAGATAAAAGAGTGCAACCTTGTAGTGTTAGATGACATATTTCTACCTAAGTTTGAAGGTGGCTTCTTGAACTAAGATTCAACCATGACAAAGACCTGGGTCAAGCTCAAATTTTAAAGGCTCAAAGGTTCAAGACCTGTAAAATAACCCTCATTGCAGGCTTACGCTATCTAGCTAAGAGGATGTTTTTCCCTAGTATGAACAAATATCCTTCTATTTATAAGCCCATAATCTACATAAAAAGTAGATATTTACAGCATGTCTGCTCCTACTAAAAGCAAGTAGAAGGCTTCCCAAGAGATGTATCACATATTTACATCACAAGACCCTCCAGACTCCTTTCCAAACCAGTACCATCTGAATCAGCCATATGCCAACTCAGAAACGGTAGTGGGGAGCCCAAATACCAGCATACTGCCCAGTTAGAAACTCTTGCATGCATGTGATTTGAGCTTTGTAGATTGTGGCCTCAGGCTGGCATGCAAAACCACTGTACCTAGACCTTAACTTATGTAACTTCCCCCTCAAAAGAAAGAGTAGATTTCATAAAAGAAAGCTCATTGACAGCAGGGCCAAATCCTAAACCCTCGTTCTCCCACTCACAACGCTGAAACTTAACTTTCTGGGTCACTAGATTCATGAAACAACAAATTTCATGATACAGCATATGACATCCTGTTGAAGAAGAAAAATACCAAAGATACTAAATCAGAGCTGAAAATAAGTAACCTGAGAGAACTGCTTGATTGCTGTCTAGAAATGAAGAGATTGCCAGTAGCTTCAGCATCCCAGACACAGCTTCTATGACTTCACTATCTCCACTAAAAACATGCCCCAGCACACGGTGAAATGACAGGACGAGAATTGACACGATACAAGCTTGAATTTCAGTCAGCGTTTCTCCAACAAGCACTGCACGATAAGCTGCTTGAGGTCGGCCTGCCCCTAATTCATTGGATACCCTTGTGCTGCAGGAACCAAAATGCAAAAAGCAATGAGGCCTTAAGTTTTGAAGACTTAAGACTTCCATGCAAGACTGCTCTTGTGCAAACAAATGTTCCACTAAAGAATTTCAAAATCAAGCAGTTTAAAAATGCCCTCCTCTGCAGACCTGGAAAAACAAAACTGACCTTACTGTCACTCCAAGACCAAACGGTATTTGAAACGTTATGTTGGCAAAGTTGAGGCTGTTCCAAAAAGTGATAAAAAATTTAGGACTCATTAACTGTCTTTAACTCTTGCAGCATATCAGTGGAATTGAACCAACCATATTGAAAGTGTAGAAGTTTGGAGCTCAGGGTTTTGTAATAAACCAGAAAGAAGAACTAAAATTTCGTAACACCACCACTCTAAACTGCCAAAAGGAAACAAGTATTAATCTCTCTCTCTCTCTCTCTCTCTCTCTCTCTCTCTCTCTCTCTCTCTCTCTCTCTCTCTCTCTCTCTCTCTCTCTCTCTCTCTCTCTCTCAATAATCCCCAATCCTCCCTCCTCTCTAAGAAATGATTGTGTTCCAATGGACTCGCGGACGAGTATCAGTAAAGCTAGCTAAGCGACCCCACAAAAAGTTGCATACAAGGTGCCTTAATCTCGCCATAATGCCAAAGTGAAGAGTCATGCAGAATGTGGTGAACCAAGCCGTCACAAGAAGAATCTGATTCACCACAAGGGCTCTGCCAGCACCCAAAGATAAATGCAAGGATGACCAATGGAAAAGTTTCTTCCTAATAGACTATAAACGGGGGCAAACTGTGGCTAAAGTGACACATCTATGCCAACATGGAAACCCAAATATCTGCAAGTCTTCTGTCTATGTAACCAAGTGCAATTTTCATGCACCCCACTAACAATCCTCTTCCACTCCTACAAGAAAACCAAAAGACTTGTGCCAATTTATGAGAGCACCACTCGCCAAGCAAAAGGTAGCAAGAAATCCCGTAGACTGTCCAAGGTGGGTGTGTCCTATCGTACAGAGAGCATAGTGTCCTCTACATACTCCTGATCCAACAAATCTGATGTGTCAGCCAAAGGCATAGTAAGACCTCTCAATGGTGGGGTCCTGTGCCACAAGAGTAGAGACATGGCCTTCGCAAAAAACAGAAAGTAGGCTACCAGGGGACATCCTTATCGGACTAAGCGAGACAGAGGAAAACGTAGTCCGAGTGTGGCCTCTAATAGTGACAGCACTCGAATCAGTTCGGTATAATGCACACACCAAGAAACCCATCCTCTGAATAGTGCCCTTTAAGAAACCCCAATCTACTCTATCCTAAGCCTTCTCAAAATCAAGAAGCATTAACGCTATAGGCTGATCTGTCTGACAAGCCCACTAGACTGCCTCATGGACAGCGAAGATGTTATACAAAATACAACAGTCTTGCACAAAACCTGTTTGTTGGATGAGATCGGGCATAAAGGGTTTCAGGCGCATACCGATCATGCGAGCAAAGATCTTATACGCGGAAGACATGAGAGTAATCGTTCTCCATTGTCGAAGGGACGATATCCACTATACATTTACCCAGAATCCAGCCATGTCCAGCCACTAGTACCTTCTTTACCACTGAGATGGTGAAGAACGCCATTGACAGGATGAGGACTAGGAGAGCATATGATCATGATGGTTTGGTGGCAGAGCACTTCATACATGCTAGAGATTTACTGTCAGAGGTTCTTGCACGGTGTTTAACCGTGTCATGTGTGAGGGACTACCCGAGTCTTGGAGATTATCTACTATTGTACGTCTCTTCAAGGCAGGGGACCCCACGGTGCCAGGGAACTACCGTACTATTATGATAGGGCACACATTGGCACGGTTGTATGCATCCATTCTTGAACAGCAACTGAGTAAATGGGCAGAAAATGAGGGCATACGAGCAGCAGGACAGGCTGGATTCAGGAGGGGTTTCTCCACTTTGGACCATATTCTTACACTCAGAGCCATTATTGAGGAGGGTCGGGCACATGGGAGACGGATGTATTGTTGCTTTGTGGACTTCCGCAAAGCATTTGACACAGTGCTGAGGGCCAGATTGATGCGCAGGCTACTAAAGTTGGGAGTACCCACAAAGATCATATGGGGGATCATGGCTTTATACGGCTCAGTGACTGACCATGTACGCACTCTTGAGGAGATTTCTGACATTGTTCATTCCACTATTGGAGTGAAATAGGGGTGTCCTTTGTCCCCTACACTATTTGGTATGTATGTAGATGAGGTTTCTCACTACATTGACAGAGAGGGCGATAGAGGCGCTCAGCTAGCAGGGACATGGATGCCTTTGTTATTATATGCTGATGATATTGTGTTGATATCAGAGTCACCAGAGGGCATGCAGAGACAGTTGGATGCATTGCACAGCTTTGCAGAGGATAGTGGATTGTCTGTGAACCTTGGTAAAACCAAGGTTATGGTGTTTAACACCACACCACAGTGGGTCAAGAGATCGGCACCTACACTCGTATATGGTCAGGACACTGGAGTACACAGATGCATATACATATCTGGGGGTGGTATTCACGGGACATTTACTCTGAGGAGAGCAGCAGAGACTAGACTGTCCAGAGCCTATGCTGCATTGGGAGGGCTAGAGAGGATGTGTTCGCAGGTTCAGTTTCAAGAACCACGAACAAAGCTATGGCTCTTTGATACTTTGGTTGCTTCAGCTATGCTTTATGGGGTCCAGGTTTGGGGACCATCTATGAATCATGACAGTTGGAGGAGCATGGAGAGACCCTTGGTATTTATGATATCCCGGATGATTAGAGCCAAGGCCTCCATACCACATGTGATTATTTGGCGGAGGTAGCCGCCCCTCCTATAGAGATTGAGGCTCTTACCAGATCAGTGTCCTTTATGCACAGTCTATGGGATACACATAGAGGCAGATATACTAGATTGGCTCAAGTCCTCTAGACAATTAGCGATGCAGGGAGACGCATCATGTTGGTATGCGCAGATGACCTCATGGTTTCAGAGGCATGGTTTCAGCATGGATAGACTGCCTCCTTTTCAGTATTCCCTCGATGCACCCTCGCTGCCAGTCACACGGACGGAGATCACTAGACTCATTCGTCAGGATCTTATACAGTTGGACACCAGGAGGACATGGGTAGAGCCGATGCAGGAGTTGGGCACGAAGATGGCTTTCTACAAAGAGCATCTTCTCCAACTTTCGGGAGATGGGTTTGTGATTCGTCCGAGCTACATGGACACTCATTTGTCTCATGGTCTGCGATGTGCTATTGGTCAGATTCGCACATCCTCACACCAGCTGGAGATTGAGACGGGTAGATTCAGAGGGATACCACTGGAGTATAGGATATGCCAACTATGCGATAGAGAGCCAGAGACAGGGCTACACTACATATGCCACTGCACTGTGCATTATGAGATACGAGGGCGCCTCCATTGCTTATTCACGGAGGGTTTTGATAGAGTCATGAGGTATCAGGATCAGAGATGCCTTGGCTTATATCTACTTGAGCTACATCGACATAGAGATAGTCTGTTGAGGAGACATGGAGTACGACAGTCTCACAGAGACAGATCACAGATTTCTTTGGATCGAGGGAGCCCGGAGACCAACCACCAGCACAGAGTTGTACCCACATTCATACCAGAGGCACCCTCATTGACAGGGTGACTGAGCTCGGGAGATCGAGACGACCACGACCGAGACACAGGAGCACACTCCATCGACGGAGACTCCATCAGAGGATCAGAGGCATTCTAGCACGACACCCAGAGTGTCATTGAGGGCCTATTCTACATTTCACTTTCACACTTCATTTTTCATTTTTCACATATTACATTCAGTACTTTTTGTACTTGTACTTTAGACATTGTATTAGATTCACCACTTTGTATCTGATGGTCTCATAGGTCATTGTGGTCTTTTGAAGACGTTAATATATCGTTTCATTTCTCTCTCTCTCTCTCTCTCTCTCTCTCTCTCTCTCTCTCTCTCTCTCTCTCTCTCTCTCTCTCTCTCTCTCTCTCTCTGCGTACACTTACCACGGAGTGGTTTTTAGTGGGCCAGCATTCTCATTGAGGAGAGCAGCAGAGACTAGACTGACCAGAGCCCATGCAGCATTGGGTAGATTGGAAAGGATGTGTTCACAGGTTCAGTTTCAGGAGCCTCGGACGAAGCTCTGGCTCTTTAACACTCTGGTGGCTTCTGCATTGCTTTATGGAGCTGAGATTTGGGGACCTTCATTGGATCATCACGGGAGGACAGGCCGCAGTGATGGATGGGGGGACATGGAGAAGCCTCTGGTCTCTATGATCTCGCGGCTCATGAGAGCCAAGGCCTCGGTACCACGTGCTATTGTTCGAGCAGAGCTAGCGGCCCCCCCACTAGTGGTTGAGGCGCTCACCAGATCTGTCTCCTTCATACACCGCATGTGGGAACTTCCCAGAGACAGATATTCCCGCCTTGCACTTGAGTCCTCTCGACAGTTAGCCATGCAGGGAGATACAGCATGCTGGTATGGGGAGATGAAATCATGGTTTCACGCGCATGGGTTCAGCATAGACAGATTGCCTCCCTTCCAGTCCTCACTCGATGCACCCTCTCTGACTCTTACACAGTCCGAGATCACCAAGCTCATCCGCCAGGACTTGACTCAGCTAGACACCAGGAGGACATGGATACAGCCAGCACAAGAGCTGGGCACGAAGATGGCTTTCTACAGAGAGCATCTCCTCCAGCTTACGGTTGATGGTTTTGTGACGAGGCCCAGATACATGGACACCCACTTGTCTCATGGGATACGATGTGCTATCGGCCAGATACGCACATCTTCACACCAGCTGCGGATCGAGACTAGGAGATACAGTGGAGTACCAGCAGAGGCCAGGACATGCCCCCTATGTGACATCGAGCCTGAGACAAAGTTGCACTACAGATGCCACTGCCCCGTCTACTACGAGATACGAGGCCGCTTCCATTGCTTGTTCAGAGAGGGCTTTGGACCATTCTCCAGAGTCATGCAATACGAGGATCAGAGATGCTTAGGTTTGTTTTTGCTCGAGCTACGCTGACACAAAGAGAGCCTGATGAGAGGAGAGGCTAGCCAGTCTCAGAGACAGATCACAGATTTCTTTAGAGCTGCCACCACTGGACACCCGCAGGAGTTACTACCACAGCAGAGCTCGTCGTCTCACACCAGAGGCACACTGATCGACCGAGCGACTGAGCTGGGGAGATCCAGACGCCCACGACTGCGGAGGACTACACAGCATCGGCGGAGGCTGCATCAGAGGATTCGGATCACTTTGGCTCGACATGCACGACGCCCGGTCAAACTGCTGACCATGGAGGAGATTGATGAGATCCGCCGGCGACCGATGCTGGATCTCTTGTGATCTAGCTATCCCAGCTAGCTGCTTAGTTCACACCTAGCAGTTTAGGATTCCATAGTTTATTGTGACATTTGTCATTTCATTTTTGTCATCTTGTTACTCTGACTTTGTATCAGATCCACCACATTGTAACTTTCTGGTCTCATAGGTCACTTTGGCCTTTTGAAGACGTTAATATAACATTTCATTTCATTTCATTTCTCTCTCTCTCTCTCTCTCTCTCTCTCTCTCTCTCTCTCTCTCTCTCTCTCTCTCTGCCCTGCACACCCTCCCCCTCCCGCTGCCCTGCGCACCCTCCCTCCCTCCCTTGCTGTCCACCTGCACGCCCTCCACCTCCCGCTGCCTTGCTGCTGACCTGCATGCCCTCTCCCTCCCACTGCCCTGCTGCCCACCTGTGCGCCCTTCCTCCCTTGCTGTCCACCTGCACGCCCTCCACCTCCCGCTGCCCTGCTGCTGCTGACCTGCACGCCCTCCCCCCGCTGCCCTGCTGCCCACCTGCGCGCCCTCCCCCCCTTGTTCACCTGCACGCCCTCCCGCTAGCGCTGCCATGCTGCCCAGTTGTGTGCGCGCCCTCCCTTGCTGCCCTGCTGCCCACCCGCTTTCTTTCTTCTTTCTTCTTCTTGTTTCTGGTTTCTTGTTTCTTGATTCTTGATTCTTCTCTCTGTTTTTCTTGTTCTTCTTCTTGTTTCTTGTTTCTTGTTTCTTGTTCCTGTTTTCTTCCGCTCAGTTGGAGGAGCTTGTGAGAGAAGAAGGGGATGTTGCAATCACCCCAGTTAAAGGTCGGCCTGCCCATCGCCAGTTTCCTTTTCTCCTAAAGAGAAGAAAGACCTGCGTGCTTATGCACACAATCTTGGGAAGAAAATTGTTTCTCAGCACGTAAACCGGGCCCTCAATACCAAACCTGAAACAGAATGTAAAAAACTCTCTCTCTCTCTCTCTCTCTCTCTCTCTCTCTCTCTCTCTACGTGAGGTGCCAGCCAGCCCATCGCGTGGAGCTCTCAACATCAGCCATCGCATTTAGTCAGTGCGGGTTGGAGCAACAGAACCCCATTAGTACTCAGCAGTGTTACTAAACACGAGTAGAACTGAGGGCCTGCGCAACAAGGGCCGTTATGATGGAGGTCATGAGCAATTCACCAGTTTGCAAGTCCTGTACGAAGGCTACTTTCATGCTTACAAACAAGTGGATAACACAAGTGGAAAGGGACATGAAGGAATGGAAAGCAGAGATGGCGATGCCACCAGGCTTTTTTCCAGGAGCCCCGCACCAAGGGGTGGCTTTTCGACACATTAGTCTTCCCAGCTCTCATGTATGCAACACCAGATTGGGCGCCGAGCCTTACAGGTTCTTGGTGGACACATGTCGAGAGGCCATAGATTATCATGCTATCCCGTCTGATATGCGGGAAATCCTCAGTGCCCCACGACATCATCAGAGGAGAGCTAGCTGCACTGCCTATGCTGGTAGAGGCCCTTTTCCATACAGTATGCTTTGTCCAGAGAGTGCGACAGCTGCCATCCGACAGACTATCATACAGAGCACTTGAGGCATCCCGCCAGCTAGCTGCGGCTGGAGAGAGTGGATCATGGTATGCACAGATGACACAATGGTTTAGCACACATGGCTTGGATATCGAGCAGCTACCACCATTTCAGTACGACCCCGACTCACCATTCATTCGCCTCTCTCATGCGGAGAGGAATCGGATCCTCAAACAGAATCTCTGGCAGCTGTATATCAGAGAGACATGGATCACACCAAGACAGTCTCTTCCACCGAAGATGATGTACTACAGGGATCAGTTCTTGACCATTTTAGAGGGTGGCTTCATCCAGAGGCCTAGATACATGGATGTTCATTGTTTACATGTCTCACAGTGCCAGAGTAGCCATTGGACAGATTAGAGTTTCATCACACAGATTGGACATTGAGACAGGCTGAGCATCACATACTCCCAGAGACCAGAGGATATGTAGGGTATGTACAGCAGAGGCGGAGAGCGAGGAGCATTATGTTTGTAGATGCCGAGCTTACCAGGATATCCGCAGCCGCTACCCTGCTCTGTTTTCAGGGCAACCTACACTCAAAGAGCTTAGGGAGTCCAGAGACCAGCGACAGCTTGAGCGCTTTCTCCTTGAGATTCAGAGACATAGAGACCCGATACTACAGTCATCCAATGGGAGTAGATAGTCCCAGCTTACAGATTTCTTTCATCGAGCGACTCCAGCACCACTTGCTACGACTACACAGAGAGGGGTCACTCTCCAGCAGGCAGATGTGATCCGAGCCAGGAGACGACCTAGAGCAGAGGGATACCATGCTCGATGAGCACACCAGAGGGAGATCTACCACATTCGGACACAATATGAGCAGGCCAGACAGAGAGAGATACAGCGAGTCTTCTCCGACCCAGCTGCCATACTATAGGGGCTCTTCACACCCTACCCTCCTATGCATGATATCCTACACCCTCAGTTTTCTACAAGATGGGAGCTAGATTGCATCTCATCATTGTACCCCCTGAGCATATAGTTTCACATCTACTAGAGATAGAGCTCCATCCCCTCAGTATACTGGCACATGTATTACCCCACCTCTTATCCGATTACTGCAGCACTGTACCACCTCACCTCTAGTCTTGTATCACTTTAGTTCAGTTCCTTTTCAGCACTTTTATCCTTTTTTAGATACCCAGAGGATACACACATGTACATGGTTTTGTCTCATAGGCCGAGTTCGGCCTCTAGAAGACGTTAATAAAACTCTCTCTCTCTCTCTCTCTCTCTCTCTCTCTCTCTCAAGGTATGTCTTGGATTAGTTCTCAGAAGCATTGAATGTGAATAAGCTGAATAGTGCTAATTAACTAGGGCTTATTTCTGTATTGCACCTCACAATACACACAGCCATACCAATGAACATGTATTACAAGCTAAGAACATCTTATCAAGTACAAGTAGACGATGACCATATACTGAGCCCTACAGGGGCAATTCCCCATACTCTGATAAAGGCTGTCATTACTCATAAGTCATCAAGGAAAATTAGGTTACCATAGCATGGCGGCAGAAGGTAATGCTAACTTGAAAAAGCTTCCCATGTACTTCAATGATTGCAGCGAAAGAGGGGCCCGAGTCAGGGAGCATGATGGAGAAAAAATGATATAGCCGTAGAGAAGAATCACACTAATCCAATTGCAGATGCTTGTTGAGAGTGCAGCCCCTGTGAAGCCCAAGCTCGTCTTGTAGACAAGTAGCCAACAGAGTGGCACATGAATAGCCGCCGCTAGGCCCGAGCACACAAGCATAGGATAGACTAGGCTTTGTGTCTGCAAGAACCTGATCAAAGTTTGCGAAGAGGCATGCGCAAAGAGAGTCGGTATCAAATACTTTGCATATTTTCCTGCTTCAAGCGATATTTGTTCATCTTGGCCAAGAGCAATCAGTACCTCCCCCATGTATCCGTAAATGAAGGACAAAAACACAGCCAGTATATTTAATACTATTAGTCCTGTCTGCAAGTAGAGCCCGATCAATCGATATTGCTTTGCTCCAAATGCTTGCCCACATAAAGTTTCTAGACTGCTTGCCATGCCCATCTGATATCAAAAATCATGGGTATACGATTGCTTAATCATCGCCCAAATACTAATTGTGATTCAACAATGACTCTGTTGCTTCAGCAATACCAGCTGAGCGTTGAGCTGAAAATAGTGTTACATATGCGTCCATGATCATACATGCACAGAACTTATAAAGTGTTCAATCAAAAACATTGATCATAGCAGCCAGCAATTGCACGCATGCATGTGCCTGTATGGTGCACACATGCATATGAGTACTCTAATGCTATGATAAAAGTAAAACAGACTGTATTTGTGTGTGTTTTGATATGTAAAATTTCATAAATATGTATCTGTGTATGCATATAACAATCCTCATAACGTGATGCATGTATCCATCATGTGTGTGTGTGTGTGTGCACGCGTGTGCGTGTGCATGTGTGTGCGTGTGCATGTGTGTGTGTGTGTGTGTGTGTGTGTGTGTGTGTGTGTGTGTGAGAGAGAGAGAGAGAGAGTTGTGTTCCTTTCCTTGTACATCTTTTTGGTCGGTTTTCCTCTCTTTGAGGTTTCCCACAGATAGTTAAATCAAATTGATTTACAAAAAAAAAAAGTGTGTGTGTGTGTGTGTGTGTGTGTGTGTGTGTGTGTGTGAGAGAGAGAGAGAGAGAGAGAGAGAGAGAGAGGTGTGTGTGTGTGTGTGTGTGTGAGAGAGAGAGAGAGAGTTCAAAACAAATAAGACTCTAAAGCCAGAGATGGAGATGTTACCATGACACACATGCCAGTGACGTTAGCCACTGAGGTAGCAATGGAGCTGCTCGAGAGCGCAAGCTCGCCCAAGTGGCCGACAAACATGATGGCAATGATCTGGAATGCCATCTGCAACAAGCTCACCGCTATGAGCGGGCCAGCAAGGTGGCATTGAAGTTTCACCTCCTGCCAGAAGATGAGCCACCTGGGGCTCAACCTGCTGCTTATCCAACCTGTGGGCTTTTCTGCAAAGTCAGGCTCTCCATTGAAGCTTGGGTTGATTGTGGGCTTTTCTGCAAAATCAAGCTCTCCATTGAACCTGGTGTTGTTGGCGGTGCCCTTCTCAACGGAGGGCAGGAGGGAAGGGCCTGCACTCATCGTCTTGTGAGCGGTTTCAAGAGAGAGTGCAGAACCAGCAAATTTACACTTGGAGAGTAGACTCTAGGTGCTGTGAAGGAAGAAAGGACTGACATACGGAGTACAAAATGAAGTAAGAATTGAATGATTGCTGACATACAACTGAAAGACAAATTGTGAGTGGAGCTGCTAATAAGAAATGATTTGCAGAGATTATAAACAGGCGCAGCTCCTCTGCCGCTCTGCTTGAATGTACATTACAAATGGGTTCTTAGTAGAGAAGAGGAGCTGAATTGAAGCCCACAAATTTGATTGGCAAAATTTGGCATGCTGATTAAAAATAGCGTGGAAAGTAGAGGAGAGACAATTTCAAGTTAGATTTTCTACTACGTACCAGAAAATGTATTTATCAATTTCTCTTAAATTATAGATAAAACAATGTAAAGGCAACTCTCGCAGATATAAAATCAGATATGTTAGGAAATGCATAGAGTTCCAGATTCTGTTCAATATACCTATTTGTGAAGCCAATTGTCAAAAACACTCGGAGATTGGAATATACCACCAAGATTCCATTCCACATATTTATATTTTACTATTTTGAGATATTGAGTGTGCCCAGAAAGTCAAAAGGAGCGACACATTAAAATAGTGGTAGTCCTCTGTCTTGACTCTGTCTTTCAAAGGCAGGCCTCAGGAGTGATCTTGCCAATACAAACTAGAGGAGCAAGATAATCATATGGTCACACGAGTTTTAGGGTGGATCCGCACGTAGAGAAGGCGGGGTTAAAAGTTACGTCAGCTTTTTTGACGTTATTATTCTAACATTGCCTTCGTTAGTCCAACTCTGTCGAAAACGGCAGAGTTAGCCATGGTAAGCTTTGTTTTGCAGCTACAAGACAGGCGCGTAGGTGCAGCAAGCTTTTTCGCTGGCAAAAACCTCCAAAAAGAGTAACAGCATCCTTACCCCCTCCTACCATGTGTGTGAATTTGCCCTTAGTTATCAGTTATTTGAACAAATAACTAAGCCTCATTCTTGGTCACAAGCTAAAAGAAGCATTAAATGGATAATTATACCCACCCTTTGTAACTATGCCCATTTTGGCATAGTTTCAAGGCTTAGTTGGGAGGATGAATGAATAACTAAGCCTCGCGTGACCATGTGAGAAGCTTAGTTATTCGTTTAATGCTCTGTCTGGGCATAGTTGGCTTAGTTATACATAATTAATAACTAAGACTCGTGTGACCATGCTCTAAGCTAGGGCACATTCGCACGCTACAAAAGCAGCATTTTTGTTGAGATCAGCAATCTTTGCTATAGTGCTTAACTCCCATGTGCTACAGTTGTCTTCTTTGGACTCCGGATGAGAGAGAGTAGAGAGAGATGGTTGAGTTTTCCCAACTTTGCTGAGATTGGCAGAGTTGAGGGATGCAAGCAACGTTCTCAGCAAACGACAAAATGGTGCTGACGATGGCAAAACGCTGCCAACACCACCGTGCGAATGCGCTCTTACAGGTGAGGTAGGCCAAAAGGTTTATGAGGAAATGATTGTGAAATCTGGAGTCTGGACTCATTTAGAACAACACTATGATTAGAGACACCTTAGGCTGGTTTCACACTGTACTGCTCCAAAAATTTGACAAATTTACAATACTAGAGGTAAATTGACTAAATTTTGAAAGTTTTTACAGTAAATTACACTAGATTTCTCCAAATTTTGTAGGTTTTCTCACCCTTCAAATTAAAATTTGTAGGTGGGATTACACTAAATTTTTCAAGCACGAGTGGGGAGGCGGAAGATGCCCCCTAAAATCCCATCCTCTGGGTGGAGGAGATGCATTTTGCACTCTTCCACCATCTAATTGTTCACTCAAGAGAGACTGGAAGAAGGAATGGTGGTTGTCTTCCGCCGCCCAATGTGGACATAGGGCGGGCGAAAGAAACTATGAAAGAGTTGAACATATCCTTTCCTTATTTGACGAAAATGATATAAAATGAATACTTCTTGCTATTCATGCTCACATGAGCAAGGCTACTGGGTCTACTTCATTTCTAATAGCTCGAATCTTCACAAATTCCCATTTCAAAGGTCCCCTCTTTTAAAGGAAAATGATTGTCCAAATTCGATCTCCTGACGCCATCGCTCTGTCCTTCTCCCTCTCTCTTCTCTCTCTTTGTCTAAGCTCACGAGGGAGGCGTGCAGGCTGTAGGAGCATTCAAAGAGCCATTTTCCCCTCTCCCTCCATCCTTGTGTGTGTGTGCAGCTGTTTAAATCTTAACTAATAAGACATAATTGAATTTTTACATTCAAAAGACAGTTGGCCAGGGAACAATGAACATATAAGTACAAAAATAACTCAGTATTAGAATTATTTAGGTACAATGATTGTAGGAAAGAGAGCCTCTTCCAATTAAACAAGTGGTAAAAGAACTTCCTCGGTCCTCAGTGAGTGCTTCATTAAAGTAGGGAAGCTTGCCAAAGAAAAGAAAACCCTCCAAGATAAGATAGAGTCCTTACCTGCATCCATCCAAACAAGACAACAATTCAGTTAGCCTTGGATGTGTTTTACAGGTATCAATGGACCCTATCAGTTGTTATCCATGTCCATCTTACAGATTTTAATTACTTTAGACAAACTAGGTTATTTATTAGAACTTGTATGTTAGCAGTCTTTACTTATTACATCAAAAATGAGTGTTACCTTCTACCTTTTATATTGAGCTGTGAAGCCCACCAAGAATCCATATATCAAGAGTTTTTCTTTTAGAAAAATTAACCATCGTGAGATTTATTTATTTAACCATAGCTTGGTAGCTATGCTTTGCAGTAGTAACCATATACTTACCTTCATGAGTAACAATCTCAAGGTGTCATTGGCATCCCTTTACACAAAGAGAGGTCAAGAACGACTTTAACTGTGTAAGATGCCCAATCTTTTGTTCATGACCAATGGTACCAGAAGAGGGTAATGAATAACTCCCTTTTTACAACAATTAAAATGACAGTATGACCAATCAACAGAGTATCGAAAACTCCATCTATACCAAGTGGACTCATAAATCACAAGCCATAGCTTGGTAGTTATGCCAAAGACGAAAGTAACAGCCATATACTTACCTTCAGAATCCCAAGTTATTAGTATCCCATAAAGAACGGTAGTGTCCGGCCTTGTTTGAGTATGATGCCTTAATGTTTCAACAGCCATAAGTACTTAAAAAACACCCCAACCCTTCATCTCATATGAAATCCCGATGGTGATACTGTACATAAGCCCAAGTGTGGCAACAGTTTATCAAAGAGAAAGACCAATAGTTTCCAAACCTACCAGTCATGCCCCCCCCTTTTTTTTAAAAAATTGAATACCCAAGAGATTTTTGCAGCGGTTACGAACAGAGCAACCCATTAGCTAACACACCTGCATTGGCAATATACTAGGTAGATATGATAACCAATTAGTGAAAAACAACAACCCTTAGTGGCTAGCACAGAGCCTATAACCTCCTGCTAGAAACACTCAGTCTGTGCCAGTGTTCAATAGAAACCGCCACCAAATGCAAAACAAGGTCTCAAGACCCAAGCCAACCATGCGATGGCTCAACAGTTTGTTTTTTTTTATAATTATTATATAGTGTAAAAAAATAGCCCTCAGCAGGGCTAGTACAGAGCAACCCATTACCTGACACACCTGCAGCGGCAATATCCCAGGTAGATATGATAACCATTAGTGAAAACAACAACGCTCAGCGGCTAGCACAGAGCCTATAACTACTTGCAAGAAAAAACTCAGTCCGTGCCAGTGTTCAACAGAAACCGCCACCAGATGCAAAACGAGGTCTCAAGACCCCGGCCAATCATGCGATTGCGCAACAGTTTGTTTAAAAAGGATCATTATATAGTGTAAAAAGCAACCCTTAGCGGCTAGTACAGAGCCAAGTACAACCACCTGCAGCAAACTACGCCCCGTCCGTGCAAGTATTCAACAGAGACCATCCCTATTTTTAATGCAAATCGAGGTCTCAAGACCTAAGTCATCCATGCCATGGCACAACAGTTTGTTCTTCTTATGATCACGACCAATATACAATGTATAAAACAGACGGCTCCAATTTTTATCAACCATGCATAGCATTACAACAAAAAACAAACCAAAACCGGAATTGGTAGTAAGGTAAAACATAACACCTGTGTTGCTTGAGCTGCAAGCTCCATTTCTTTAGCAAGTTCAGACATTGATGAGAATAAGCAGAAAAAAACCTAATCCAAGGCTAAGTGAGGGCCAGGGTATGCCATCACCTCAGTTTATATAGGATGGTGTGCACGCTTCCAGAGCAGGTAGGATGAATGCATTCGGCCGCCCTCAATTGCGTGAGCCTGCGAGAGTGCCATCGCCTGGGGAGGGCGATAGAGAGTGGACAGGGGCCGCCTACTCCGTATGATGATAACACTATTCTTTCACGCTTTGTTTAAGCGGGGGTATTGCCCCATTAAAAGGTGGGTTTTAGTGGCATAGCAAAAAGGTATCACTACTATGCAAAATGGGGGGGGGGGGGGAAGAACCAACGGGGGGAAGAAAGTGAGTTATAACCAGTATACTAGTGTGTGTGTGTGTGTGTGATTGTTCGGATCGTCACAATCAGGACCGTAACAGGAGCACTTGCATCGGCAATGTCTCTTTCTCTCTCTCTCCCCCCTAGGATTGCGATAGAGCAAGAATCATTGGGGCCAAACCATACCTCTCTATGCCCATGCAAGGACTTGCAACATTGCTCCCTCTCCCTGTTCATCTATGCTCGGCGCTCGCACACATTCAGCAGTGTTTCCACCACGCAGGTCCTTGTTGGCTTGCAGTATCAGCCACATGGCATCTACAGATGGGATCTCTCTCTCTCTCTCTCTCTCTCTCTCTCTCTCTCTCTCTCTCTCTCCTCTGCACGTAACCAACCGATTCATGGGCCACATGTGCCCTCACCAAAGAAAATCACCTTGCAAAACAAAGTATTTATGTCTAAAAGCAATGAAGAAAATCATTCCCAAAGCATCTTGTATTGATAGACAATTAGTCTTCCTTCGAAAAAAATAATCTCACAACCAAGGGTATTTTGGGAATTTTTGAAATTTTAGGGGTAGTTTGGGAATTAGCACAATTAGAGGGGTATTTTGGTAAGTTTCCGATGAAAATAAGTGCAAACTTGAAATTCTCCCACTTTCTCACCCTTCGAGCCTCTATTGTTTATTAAAATTTTGCATCGCGCCTTGCCTGCTCTGCAGTTCAATGTCATGCACTCTTTCTCGTGCATGCCCAAAGCGACACGCCTAACGATCCGAATCTACCAAAATACCCCTCAATTTTAAAACATTTCCTAGTATAACATACCCCCCATATTTTTTCCAAAAATTGCCCAAGTGCCCTTCAGTTTTTCCAAAATCCCCATTCTCAAACATGTCTAAAGATAAATATTAACCGATCAAAATTTTGAAATCCCGCTCGACTCTATGCCAACCGCAAATCTCAACAGGTGCATGCACCTCCGTCTGCTTTGTTCCACAACAACCTTTCCCATCTTGCGACAGGACCTCCGATCTAGGTTGCGCCTTCTACAGCTCCTACCACTTGCATCTACATTCGCTTGCGTCCTCTGTGCCACCCCATCTCTCAATAGTTGTGTGCGCCTGCTGTCGCTTGTCCCCTCTGTCTCTTGTGCCGCCCTCTGTAGATCTTAGCACTGACTCCGCCTCGGTCCATGGTCTGGCCTCCACAACACTACACCGTTGCCCAATCTTATAATCGCGCACATTTCGCACCATGAACCTCAGGCAACAGAAACAAGTGGCCTACCCTCCACGAAACAAGGAAAAATATCCCCCTCTTCGATAGCACTCTAGGTTTACTGGAATACCACCTATTAATTTTTTCTCTAAGTTTTAAATTGAGGAAATTACCAAAATACCCCTCTAATTTGTGAAAATTCCCACTTTACCCCACAAATTTCAGAAATTCCCAAAATACGCTTATATCTACTAAATTTGAGACCTAGATAATTTAGAGACCTTTAGTGTAAATCAATGTAAAATTCTAGACCCCCTACACTCACTCACTCCACTCTCAATTAATCAAATGGAATCTTCATGGATTCCACTTGCGGGTAACAATCCACAATCGAACCATCAACATGGAAGCCACAATTAAATCGTATGGGTTGATGAACAAGCGCTGTGCTCAGACTTCCCCATCTATCCCCTACGCCACAGCTAGCCGCTCTTCTCCTCGTCTTCATTTTCATTTTCTTCCCAAGGCCTACCTCTTCATTTTCATTGTAAAAGGCAATCACTTTTCTTTCTTTACCTTTAGTTTCCAAGAGATCTTTTGAGATTCCGTTTAAAAGGACATGCGTACAGACCTATAGGTGGCCAAAACGTTTTTTTTCATTTGTTTTGTTTTGATAGGAACTAGTATGTGACCCGTGCGCTGTTGCAGCCAAGAAAAGCATAGTTATTGGATCTCTCTCTCTCTCTCTCTCTCTCTCTCTCACACACACACACACACACACACACACACACACACACACACACACACACACACACACATACACACGAAGTTATATATAGGTAGGTGTGTATGTGTATCTACGTGTGCACGTGTAAGGAGAATGAAATTGTAGTCCTTGTAAGTACTCTAGGAAGATAACGATGCCTCTCTCTCTCTCTCTCTCTCTCTCTCACACACACACACACACACACACACACACACACACACACACACACACACACAGAGCTTGGGATAGATGTAAAACATCTACAACTTCTCCAAATATGTGAAGCTAAAGTAGTCGGTTTTAATGGATCCTAGAAGCTAAAACAACATTGTTAGCCCGCCATAGAAGAAGCCCAAATGCATCCAATGCTAGGATGCTCTTCATCCTTGCATCCCCAATGAAGGTCTTTTTGTATTCACCATTGCAAGAAAAGGACCCATTTTAACTTTTTGCTTCAATTATTACATCACCATCATAACCTGCAGATAAATATCTCTCAATGCGTCAGCTCCCACAGTGCTCTAATGTAGAGGGAAGTTCCATCGCTACTGATAAGGGGGTGAGAGAGAGCATGGAGACGAATGTGTCCCCTAGTTTGGACAATGGAATGAGTTCCTATCTCTCTCTCTCTCTCTCTCTCTCTCTCTCTCTCTCTCTCTCTCTCTCTCTCTCTCTCTAACACACACACACACACACAGTCTGTCTGAGTTGTGGCTACAACTGCTCACTCCTAAGTCAATGCACACCTATTGCCTTGAGCACCCATCCTCTACTACCAAGCACTTCCCATCAATGGACAATGCTTGTCCCCTCTACGCCTCTACATGATCATTAGTAGCTATTTTGATCAAGGTCTTGGTCTTGGTCCCAATGACCCACCGCACTCTTTCTCTTTCTTTGTCTACTTGCTAGTGGCAGAGCTCTCTCTCTCTCTCTCTCTCTCTCTCTCTCTCTCTCTCTCTCTCTCTCTCTCACACACACACACACACACACACACACACACACACACACATACAATTTTGACTACTATAGTTTGCAAATGTTGAAAAAAGGTCATTTGCATAGTCTCTCTCTCTCTCTCTCTCTCTCTCTCTCTCACACACACACACACACACACAGGCTGACAACAGGTTGTCAGGCGTACAATTTTGACTATTGCAAGTCATTGAAAAAGGATGGAATCGCATAGCATCTAAACTACTTCACTCAATTATTTAAGGACCTTTAATGTGTTTATGGTAAGGAGGATGACCCAATAGGGACTCTCAACAACTCAATTTCGGTGTTAATCTGATAGGCCATGCAAATCAATCAAAAAACAAATCTTGGAGGCCCTCTCCTTCCTCTAATTTTTCAAACTCCATCATAAAGAGTATAGATAATGGACTATTGAATAATAGCAAAAATCTATTGTGCTTAAGAAAAACCTAGGTTTAGTATAATCCCACCTATATCTAATGCACCTTGGAGGCCCTTGCCACGTGACATA
Source organism: Adiantum capillus-veneris (assembly GCF_014529385.1). NCBI lineage: Eukaryota > Viridiplantae > Streptophyta > Polypodiopsida > Polypodiales > Pteridaceae > Adiantum > Adiantum capillus-veneris. The sequence goes on from NC_140954.1 coordinate 79,650,614, forward strand.
AGGAGAGGGCTTTTTTTTGGGGGGGGGGGAGGGGGGGGGGGGGAGACCAAGGCAAAGAAAGAAAGAGAGTGGATTGGGTGCCAAGAAAAGGGTCTCTCTCTCTCTCTGTGTCTCTCTCTCTCTCTCTCTCTCTCTCTCTCTCTCTATCCCTATCCGTAGAAAGAGCCACACACTCGTAACATTTAATTTGAATGTTAGGACACTCACAACGATTGGAGGAAAAAACTTAGATCTATGATAATCCCATCTAATTTTTTTGAGGTTTATCTCTAATTGCAAATGGCTTTAATCAAGCAGGAGGAAGATGCTTGCCGAGAAGAAGCAGATAGGTCCTTGATAGAAATATAGTATACTTGCAAAAATGTTCGGGTATGTTTTGGGTCAAAATAAGCATATGTTGTATTGATTGGAGACAACTGTGCAAAGGATATGACATGGTCTGCATGTATTCTTTTAAAGTAAATTCAAATCAAGCTCTTAAGAGCATTAAAAAAAAACCCACAAAGATTAGAGAACATAAATTAATGTCTAGAGAATCTACAAAGTGCAAAGAAGTTTAGAGAAAAAACCTTCAAATATAGTAAATTTGCCTCTAAAATGTCTGAAAAAAGGTATGGTATAGCCAAATGCTTGAAAATTCCTCAATTTAGTGTAATCCCACATGCAGATTTTGAAATTTATCTCTAAATTATAGATTTGAAGGTGAGGAAACCTACAAAGTATAGAGAAATTGGGTGTAAAAGCCTTCAAATATAATCAAGTTGTCTCTAAAATTTCTCATATGCAAGTTTTCTATGTTTTTAGGAGAAATCACTCTGCCTCAACTCGATTTAGTGTAACCCCCCTCACAAAATTTTGAGCTTTCTTAAAAAAAATTATTTGCCTTTATACGCTCGAGAAAACCTAGATTTAGTGCAGTCCCACTTATAAATTTTCAGATTCACCTTTGAATTCCAAGTCAACCCAAAGGCGATAGCACTGACAAAGCTCAAAGAAATCTAACGTAAAAACCTTCAAAAATAGATGAGAATTGTCGGAATTCCCTCTAGTCATCCACCTTTGCCGTTTGTTGAGGTCTGCTCCTAGCTTGGGCTTGCACATCTTCTGCTTTGGATTTGTCGGATTGAACTTTCCATATTGCCTCAATTCTCAATTTTGTAGATGTCGATGTCGATGTTGGTTTTTTATTTTTGATTCTCGATTGTGGATTTGTCGATTGTCGCTTTGTCGATTGCTGATTGTAAAATCAATGCTTATTCTCCTTGCCCTCTCTCTACTGCCGGTGTGAGATCCCTCTTACCCTCTCTCTCTCTCTCTCTCTCTCTCTCTCTCTCTCATAGATAGACACACACTCACTCATACAGGCTATAGTGAATGGTGCTCTCTCTCTCTCTCTCATAGACACACACACACACACTCACTCACACAGGCTGTAGTGAATGGTGCTCTCTCTCTCTCTCTCTCTCTCTCTCTCTCTCTCTCTCTCTCACACACACACACACACACACACACACACACACACACACACACACACACACACATAATACGTGCAGTACATCCATGACAAATTGTTGGACTCCTATCGCTAAATTGGCGAGCTCAATGTACTTCATTAATGCAATGCAAATGTGGAAAGCCTTCATGCAATGCGCCAACACCTCGGGGAATGGCACGTCGACTTTGTTTCTTATATTCACACACATTGAGGAAATGGGTCTCTCTCTCTCTCTCTCTCTCTCTCTCTCTCTCTCACACACACACACACACACACACACACACACACACAAATGCATGTTGGATTTGGTACTCGTAGAACCAATGGGCCCACACAATGAGCGTTCCTACCAAAACGACGATGCTCCTTATGCAAGGTGTACAATACAATCCTCCAATTCTCATACCTATCCCTATAAGAGTATTATGTATTGGACGGCAAGCGATCTCGGAGCTCGCGAACCCATATGCGAGTTGAACCTGCATTACAATTCAAAGCCACACTGATGTGAAAGTGGATATACTTAGATGTTACCATATATATAAAATGGTGGATGATGAAGCATCCAACCAAATGTAGATAGTGTCCAATGCTTTCTTTGATGTGGCATCTATAAATAGAACATTCCAACCCCATCCAAGAAACATCATAACATCAGCTTTTCATGAAAATCAAAGTGTATAGAGAATTGAATCAACATAATAACTATAGCATGTGACCCATATGTTGGTGCAAACCAAAAGAGCACACTCTCAATACCATTGCAGCTCTTAACTTTGTAACAATATCTTAGCTCTCAATCACTTGCATACATGCATAAAGAGACGCACAAATCTACTCGTTTATGTATGCAAAAGCCATAATATTCAACATTCCCCCATAATGAGTCAAACACCACTACTAGGAGCCTCTCTCTCTCTCTCTCTCTCTCTCAATTGAAACTATTGCGCTCCTTGTGAAGGGAGAGGAGGTTCTTGAGGAGAGGATGAACACACACACACACACACACACACACACACACACACGATCCGACTGGGCATTGTCCCTATTGTTGTAAAGTAAAAGTAGGTTGTATCTAAAATTTCTTGTATGCACATTTTCCAAGTGTCCAAGCAAAAGCATTGTGTATTTGAGTGGGTATTTGATTGCTTGAAAAATATGTAGGTTTCGTGTATTCCCACATATTCAATTTTGAAATCTACCTCTAAATTTTATGTTTGATTTCAATTTCTATTCGATTTGAAGATGAGAAAACCTACAAAGTTTAGGGGAAAAACATTGAAACACAATGAAGTTGCTATAAATTTTAAATCTTTCTATCTGTCAATTTTTAAACTAGAAGTAAACTTAGGTCTAGTGTAATCCTACTGATAAATTATCTATTTGTTGTAATTACTTGAAGGTGAGATAGAACTAAACCTAGGTGTAGTGTAATCTCATTGATAAATTTTGAGATTTAGCTATTCATTGTAAGTTTAAGGCGACCATATCCTAGAGAAATTTATTGTAAAGACCTTCAAATAGTGTCAAGTTTTTTTGTCCATCTCGGGCCTTTGCCACCTCGCATTTGGTCGGTCCACTATGGGCAAGCATTATTATCTAGGTGGTATTTGATTGCTTGAAAAAACGTAGATTTTCTATATTCCCACACTCTCAAATTTAAAATTCATCGTGAAATTTTAGTCTCGATTTTAATTTTGATTCAAAGACGAGAAAACCTACAAATTTTAGGGAAAGAACACTGAAACACAATAAAGTTGACATTTTTTTTTTCATATGTTGGTTTTTAAACTGGAAGCAAACTTAGGCTAGTGTAATCTTACCGATAAATTTGAGATTTAGTTATTCATTGTAACTTGAACGTGAGATGGAAGTAAACCTACGTTTAGTATAATCACACCGCTAAATTTTGAAATTTAGCTATTCATTGCAACTTAAAGCGAGAAAAAACTCAGGTCTAGCACAAATAGTAGAGAAATTTAGTGCAAAAGAACCTTCAAATAATGTCAAGTTTTTTTGTCCGTCTCCCACCTTTGCACCTCAGATTTTCTTGTGCCACTTCGGGTCTGCATACGCCGCATTGGGGCCGCTCGTCATCTGCCTTGGTTTCACTTTGACGGTGCCCTTGGATATGCTCCCTCCGTCCCTTATCTCTCTCTCTCTCTCTCTCTCTCTCTCTCACACACACACACACACACACACACACACACACACACACATTGAAGATTAATATACACATGATTCAAAGGTAAAAAACGTGGAACATCGTTCGGAAAAAATGTGTCTTAGCTGAATAGCCTTTCGTTTCCAATTTCAAAAATGCCAATTGAGGGCAAGGGGAAAAGGAGAAATTTCACCCCAAAATAGAAAAAAATAGTGCAAAAACCAAAATGTCAAAAAGGCCAATTGAGGGCAAGGGGAAAAGGAGAAATTCCACCTCAAAATAGAAAACAATAGTGTAAAAACCTGAAAAATACTCTCACATCGACGGTTGATATACACACGATTCAAAAGTAAACATTGTTTGGGAGAAATGTGTCTCAGCTTAATTGTCGGCGTTTTGAATTTCGAAAATGTCGGCATGATTCAAAGATAAACAATGCTCGGGAAATGTGTCGTAGCTTAATAGCGTGCCGTTTCCAATTTCAAAAATGCTGGTTGAAGGCAAGGGGAAAAGGAGAAATTCCATCCCAAAATAGAAAAAAATAGTGCAAAAAGCCGAAGTTTAAAAATGTCGGTTAAGGGCAAGAGGAAAAGGAGAAACTCCACCCCAAAATAGAAAAAAATAGTGTAAAAACTTGTAAAACACCCCTAATTTCCTAAAATGTCCTCTTGGCAAACTCAAGGAAAGGAATTCTGTATGTTTGTCACAATGACTTTTCCCTAAGTAGAGACATCCAGAAAAGACGAAGGAGAAATTCCGCCCCAAAATAGAAAAAAATAGTGACTAAAGGAAAGAAATTCTGTATGTTTGTAACAATGATTTTTCTGAAGGTAGAAACGACAAAAATAACGATGATTTTTTTGGAGGTAGAAATGATAAAAAATAACGATGTGCCATAAAACTTCTCTCTCTCTCTCTCTCTCTCTCTCACACACACACACACACACACACACACACACATTCCAACCTCGATAGCTGCAACTCAAGTGTTGTCTCTCTTTATCTCACGCGTAATTGTTCCTCATCATTGAGTCAGAGTCCTTAGAAGCGAGCAAGTTTTCGTCTCTTTCTCACTCACACACATGCAGAGGACGCCAAACAACAGCCATCTGTGCTATCGAGTCTCTCTCTCACTCGCCTAGCCTCATTGACTCCCATGCGATGCTAATCAATTTTCTTCGGGGGAATCCTCTCCAATGCAAGTCAACGGGATGTAGCCCTTCCTTTCTCTTTATTATTTTGTTATCCAAGTTCCTTTCTCTTTATTATTTTGTTATCCAAGATTCCAAGTCAGCGTTATCAAAGGTTGAAGTGAAAGGAAGGCTCCAAGAAATGGCAGTGTGTATTGAAAAGGTTTTCCTTTTCCTAAAACGATGAACTGAAGTAATGATTTTTTAATATACTCCAATGGAAGGCTCCCAATGAAAGACACGTGGATACCTTCTCCTTGCTAATAAATTTTAAGCTGCATTATATGATCATTGAGTCAGAGTCCTTAGAAGCGAGCAAGTTTTCGTCTCTCTTTGTCACACACACATGCAGAGGGTGCCAACAACCAGCCGTGCTATCGAGTCTCTCTCTCACTCGCCGCCTAGCCTCGCTAACTCCCATGTGATGCTAATCAATTTTCTCCGAGAGAATACTCTCCAATGCAAGTCAACGGGATTGAGGCCTTCCTTTCTCTTTATTATTTTGTTATCCAAGAGATTTCAAGTGAGTGTTATCAAAGGTTGAAGTGAAAAGAAGGCTCCAAGAAATGGCAAAAGGTTTTCCTTTTCCTAAAAAAGGTGACTGAAGTGATGATTTTTGGCTTTTTAAAAAGAAACCTTAGGGTTGGGCTAGGTTAGGGGGACTTTCATAGTTTTCACTGCATGATAAAAACTTACCTTTCATTTCACATCATGTCTTTACTTTTCTTTGCATTTTATTGTTTTAGAATGTTAGGAAGTATTTACTTTCTCTGCATGCTTGAATACTAGTAGAAAATTTTAAAATTGTAAAATATTCAAACTATTTTCTAGTATATTTTATCGGATTTTTCTCCTTTGCCATCCTTTGCAACTAGCTAATTTCAATTTTCAATCGGCTTAAGTCTAACCTCAAACATATCTTTCTCGAACACTGCTCTATTGATAAACGATTCTCTCATTTGAAGATTTTTTTAAAAAAAGCATTTCGTTAAATTGTTTAATTATTTTCTATGCTTATTTGAAAGCATTAAAATATTATTTTGTTTTGATTTTTAATGTGTCTTTTTATTTTACTTCTTTTTTGTTTTATTTTGTTTCAAAATACTAATCAATGTGCACCATTTACCTTATTATTGAGGCCCTTTCATAATATATAAGCCATTTGTTTTAGAAAGCCATCGTGATCCTTTCACTTGTTTAATAGACTCCAATGTAGGGCTCCCAATGAAAGACACGTGGATATCTTCTCCTTGCTCAAAAATTTTAAGTTGCATTATATAAGTATAGATGTAGTAAGGTGCTTCGTTTGCATTCAAAGGAAAAGAGAACCTTTTCTTTGTTATTTTATTTACAAGACCCCTGAGTTCAATAGCATTACACAGAGTGTTCAAAGATGCTTTGGGGAAAGAGGGGGGAGGTGGGACGAGTAGCGTAGAGATAGGGAGATTTTTCCATATGTAGGTAGTACATCAACACCAGTCTACCAAAAGAGAGAGTAGCATGAAAAGAGGGGACCCATTTCAATGGAAAATGGCACAGTCGATTGTAGTTGAGTTGCGATGAGCAACAGGACATCCCGTGGACTCCTGACGGCGCACACACACACACACACACACACACACACACAGAGAGAGAGAGAGAGAGAGAGAGAGAGAGAGAGAGAGATGGCATGTACATGCAGCTGCCAACGGAGGAGAGGGGATGCGGATCGAGGGAAGAAGATTGCACGCACCAACGGCGAGGGGCCCGTCGTTTGCAATTACAGGAGGGCAACTCTGATGGTGGGAGATATCGTTCAAACAGAATGGTCTCTCTCTCTCTCTCTCTCTCTCTCTCTCTCTCTCTCTCTCTCTCTCTCTCTTCCTTGACATGGAGATGATGCCCGACCATATGCCCAGTCTATGGTCAAGAAGGGGAGGTGCAGGATGGTGGGCTGGGGGAGCGACACGATGGATGAGCCGAGAAAGGCATTGACAGAGGAGACGAGGGCGGCGAATGACACGACCAAGGTGACGACGCAGAGGGCTTTCCCTTTTTCCGAGAGACCATTCCGTTTGAACGATATCTCCCACCATCAGAGTTGCCCTCCTGTAATTGCAAACGACGGGCCCCTCGCCGTTGGTGCGTGCAATCTTCTTCCCTCGATCCGCATCCCCTCTCCTCCGTTGGCAGCTGCATGTACATGCCATCTCTCTCTCTCTCTCTCTCTCTCTCTCTCTCTCTCTCTCTCTCTTCCTTGACATGGAGATGATGCCCGACCATATGCCCAGTCTATGGTCAAGAAGGGGAGGTGCAGGATGGTGGGCTGGGGGAGCGACAGGATGGATGAGCCGAGAAAGGCATTGACAGAGGAGACGAGGGCGGCGATTGACACGACCGAGGTGACGACGCAGAGGGCTTTCCCTTTTTCCCTTCAAAATTGGAGATTCCCTTGGAATTTGCGTGTGTAATTGATAAAGTTTTTGAAACTGGCCCGAGTAAGTGGCTAGTATAGTTATATTTGCACTTCATTAGGTGGTATCTTCAGAGATTCCACCCAAACTTACAATGGTTGCATGCTGTAATTGTAAAATACAATGGGCATCCCGCCTATACGAGAGCACTCAAGCCCATTACATGAGTGACGTCGAATCGCTAGGCTAACCCACTTGGTCATAGTGCATTCGTGGCGAGATGGAGCCATCTTGCTTTCGTCATTGCTCTCTACAGCATTCCCAATAAAAAAAATCCCCCCTCCCCTCCCCCCCCCCCCCGCCTGCCTTTCTAGATGGCGCCACTGAGTTTTTTAATATTTTCCTTCTCACTTAAAGCTCCCATCTGTATCTTCCTAGATTCTTACTAAAAAAATGCATCCAGAATCGTAACGACATATTTAATCCCATACTGGGTCGTTGTTGCATCCATTAATTAATTTGACATGAAGATTCCTTCGGCTCTGTAAATTTTAAAAGTAGGCACTCACTTGGAGCCGATGCACACGCTCTATTCTATATGTATGTCTCCCTCTCTCCCCTCCCTGCCCTGCACTGTGTTCTTGCTACTACTCCATCTAGTGTGAGAGAGAGGAGTCCTACCAAATCACGAGCAAATATTTCCGAGTGAGGCAATAACCGAGCATATTTGTAAACTTATTTGATAGCCTTGATGTGCTTTGTCCTTTAAATTTGCTAATGGTTTGATCTTTCGTGAAAACTTTTTTCCTTCAATCCTTTTGTGATGGCGTTTGAGGTCCAATGTGTGCCTTTGCATCGTAGTGTTAATTTAGGATTTTTGGATAGATTGATGAGTTCTCTTGGGGTTGCTTCTACAACATTAAAAACATCCCTTCTCTCTTGGGGATAGTTTCCCACGACGTTAAAAATTATCTTCTTCTTCTTCTTCTTCTTTAGTTGCTACTTTATTACTTGTGGGAGACTTTGAAACTACACAAACAATTGCCATGCACAAATGTGCAATGCTACATGTCAGCAGAAGGCTAGAATGTTGTACGACGAACTATCTCTTGCATGATAAGCTCTAGATTCCTCTTTGTGTCTCTCTATTCGGCGAGCTCAAATCCAGCTCTATCATAATGGTCTATACTCTCTACCAAGGTCGTTTTCCCGCTCTCTTCTGCCAATAAGAATATATCCACAAGTTGGAGATTGTGAGCTCATAGCGAGCATCTTCTCTTTTCAATAAAGTAGAAGAATAGAGGGAGATAAATCTGGAGTTGGATGGCATGAAGTAAGTAGTCCTCATAAGTTGTGCGAGGGGGAGAGCCGGCAAGCATACGATGATTGCCTTTGTAGGAACCCACTTACGACTTGAATTTTCAAGCAGAGTAACTGGGAATCATTTCCAAGCGATTCCTTTAAAGCAATTGTGGTCGTCGTGGATGCCCTACCTAGAATGATTTGCACTAGTGTTGCCAATATTTCCTATAAGCACAAGATTGGGCAAGGGATCCCTTGGGGTGCTATACTTTTATTTATCCCTCGTCCAATACATGGTCGGGCTTTTTGTAACGAAATCAAAACTATCAAAGGCATCATCCCCGTCATGCACTTTCCCAAGTAAGCTCCTGCCGTAGAAAAAACCTCAAGCTTGGAACCTACCTATGGCCCGCCCGGCCATCCGTGCCACTTGGGATGACTAGCATAGGTTTCAAGCACAAGGATAAAGAGGAGCATGCCACAGGAAACAATTTAATTAGCAAGTCAATTTAAGTGTTCCTTTAAGGATACTGGTTCCACTTTTATGTTATTACACAGATACTTCTGGAGATTCCTCCAATGCCTAGTCTATGTTAACCATTTCACAAAAGACAAGGCAAGACTTGAACTCGGTCGCGCGGAGCGACACGGTAACATAAAGTATTGCGACACTGTAAACCAGCGGCTCATCAAGGCACACTTGATGGGAGACTCGAACATGTTGTTTAATAAAAAAAGAATCCAGACTCCTTTGGTGGTTGGTCGCCTGTCTCTGCTCATCGCCTCCTTGCTTGCGTCCTTCGCTGCAGACGCTCGTTGATTTCTGCTCCTTGAGTCCTAGCCCAAACATGTGCGCCACACAACATCTTGCTAAATTTGTCGATTTATCGATTTTTTGAAAACTGGTAGCACATACTGGCTAGCCCTTAAAAGTTTGAAACTTACCTGTGGCCATCCGCGCCGGCGCGGATGGCTACACGTAGGTTCGAATTAGATGATAGGGTGGATGTAGCCGCATGAAAAACCATTTAACTAGCAAGTTAATCACTCGTGTAATGGCCGCTGGGTGGAGACCTTAAGCTTGACAACTACCTATAGCCATCCACGCCGCTGCGGATGGCTACAGGTAGGTTCACGAGCAAGGATGGAATTGGACGCAGCCACGTAAATAATTTTTTTTATCAACAACCCCTCAATCATGCGTACCTGCCAGCTGGGAGGAACACTGACAATTGAAACCTATAGGCTAGAGTTGTCATTATCTTGCACGCCGTCATTGACCATTGATGGCTACAAGTAGGGTGTGGATGGCTTGCTATTGAGTCGGAGGACTCCATGGCTCAAAAAGTTTGCGGCCTGTTTATTCGATGAGCTGGGCTTATTTCATTGCACCTTTACTTTCAAGGTCAAAATGTCAACATTGCGATTACAATTCCATGAATAGCTTACATTTTCAACTAGGGTGTTTACTAGCACTCTAGCAGCCATGGCGACTAAGCAAGATTATTCTCACACTAAACAAAAACAAAAGTAAGCTTATCTTTATTTTTGAATTGGAGCCAGAAAAGTAAGACATTAAGGAGTTGAGAGAAGGAAGGACCAAGTTGACACTTTCTAGGCTTTTTCAGACACGATGAGAAGTTATTGAATACTGCCCATCCCCTGGTAATCTACACTAACACAAATTTATCGAATTTTTTGTGTGAAAGATTGAATAGAGGGAAAGATAATGTCGTCGCTTTTAATTTTTTACTACTTTTTCATGGCAAGTATATTTACTGCTTGTATATGTGTTTTCGATTACATGCACATTGCATGTTTTTGTCCATACTCTTGATCATATCTTTAGGCTCATGAGTACATTCATTAGGCTGAAGCATTGAAGAGTGCTAGAATGAAAGTGCAAAATAAGGATGTGGTATAACAGTGTTGGCATGGAAAAGGGGTCGAAGTAAACATTCGAGTTACTTGGGCAAACTAACTTTTTGTATACTCAATTGCATAGATTTTGTGTAATTGGTATCTAGTACTTTTTTGTTTTTGTGGTAGTCATTGTGGTGCAGTAGTAGTATGCATACTCCCTCTAATCTTTGCATCATGCAAACAATATCTTGGGCTATTAAGGAAAAATGTCAAAGATTCTCAATATATGCAGGTTAGAATCACGAATTAGTTCTCAAGGAGGTCACCTATAAATATATGTAATTATCATTTAAAGAACTGAAAAGATAATTTAGATTGTAGGAAAAGGATGTGATTGTAATTGTGGATAATTCATAGATAAAAGATTTTAATAATACCCCTTCAACACATGTGATATCATTGTTTGAGATTTAGTTTGGATACCACCCTCTACTATTTCTTGTATACCAAGACAATCGCACTTGTAAACCTATGGGTATGTAAGCTCCTTCGCAATCGATTACGTTCGGTCTAAGCATCCCATTCATCACCTTGCAATCATGGCAAGGAGGCTAGAAAGGGTTGTAAAAATATAATTTTCATTTTTGTCTCTCCTTCCATAACACTTTATTCCCAATAATTTTACTCGGGTTTTCTTTAGCTCGCAAAGATTCGCTCGGAGTTTGGATTTCCTCAGAGAGAGAGAGGTGCTCAGTCTAACAATTCTTCCTCTCCTGGTCCTATCCGCCACAGAGCTCTAACGACGCCCTTTACTCAACACCACTAGAGAGGTTAATTTCTCCATGGTCATCCTCACTTGATTGCTCTTGCATAACGCTCTCCTTGACTCCTGCAGCATCTCTCTGTCTCGTCGTCTCTTTGCATCATATGCACGTTTCCAAAAAATCATTGTGTCTCTTTGCCCACATCATGACGCGCGACCTTCACACACACTCTCTGAGTCTCTCTCTCTCTCTCCTTCCCTCTACCTTCCACGTGCCATAAAACCCTCTTTTCTCCTCAAAAGCACCTGATTATCTACCCAGATTCTTGTTAATGAGACCTACTTCAAAAATCGTAGGAACATACTTGGTGCAACTATGCCGAATCGGCATAGCTACAAATAACTTTTGTGCACTTATATAGGACCTTTGAGATCCATACTTATCATTAGCAATGCCCCACAACTATCATTAAAAGTAATTGATACCTAGCCCTCATGTTACCATTGCCGTACTTTTAGGATATTTGTGCTCCACCGGGTGAGGGTTCACCTTGTTCAACCTCGCTAACTTGAGTCCCCACGTAGCGAAGTTCGCAAGACAAAGTTGAATGATGCTTGCGGCCCTCCCACTTTTTAAACAAGGTGAAGTATTCACATGGGCCTTCAAAAAGCCAAAAGGTGACTATTGAGGGGTCATGAGAGTTAAAAATATATTTTGAAAATGTAAAAGCTCATATTGATATCCACCAAAGAGAAAGTTAGAGAGAGAGAGAGAGAGAGAGGGACGGTACTGTTTAAAAGAAATCTTTTATTTATTCCTTATTGTAAAGTTGTGAAATTTAGTTTACTTCCTAAGAAGTGTTCCAAAAAAACCAAGGTTTAGTGTATTTTTAAGTGACTAGATTTGCAAAATCCTGGCTAGATTATGAGATGGGCTTGACCAACACCTATAAATATTTACAAGTTTTAATGTAAAAACCAACAAATATTTAATATTTTGGCATAGTTGTGAGGTTCAAAGCTTAGTTGGGGGATGAATGAATAACTAAGCCTCCTGTGACCATGCAAGAGGCTTAGTTATTCATTTAATGCTCTGTTTGAGCATAGTTGGTTTAGTTATATATAACTGATAACTAAGCCTCGCATGACCATGATTTAAGTTAGGGCGCATTCACATAGTTATATATAACTGATAACTAAGCCTCACATGACCATGCTTAAAGTTAGGGCTCATTCGCACACTACAAAAGCAGCATTTTCGTTGAGATCAACAATCTTTGCTATTGTGCTTAACTCCCAGGCATGGCAGTTGTCTTCTCTGGACTCCGAATGAGAGAGAGTAGAGAGAGATGGAAGAGTTTTCCCAACTTTGCCGAAATTGATTGAGTTGAGGGATGCAGGCAGCATTCTCTTCAAATGACAAAATGGTGTTGACGATGGCAAAACGATGCCAACACCACCGTGCGAATGCGCTCCTATAGGTGAGGTAGGCCAAAAGGTTTATGAGAAAATGATTGTGAAATTCGACTCTTTTAGAACAACACAAGTACCTTAGGCTGAGTTCACACTGCACTGCTCCAAAAACTTGACAAACTTACAATACTAGAGGTAAATTGACTAAATTTGAAGGTTTTTACATTAAATTGCACTAGATTTCTCCGAAATTTGTAGGTTTTCTCACCTTCAAATTTAAAGTTTAAATTAAAATTTGTAGGTGGGATTACACTTAATTTTTCAAGCACGAGTGGGGGGGCGGATGATGCCCCCGAAAATCCCATCCTCTGGGTGGAAGAGATGCATTCTGCACTCTTCCACCGCCTAATTGTTCACTCAAGAGAGAGAGTGGAAGAAGGAATGGTGGTTGCCTCTGCCGCCCAATGTGAATATAGGGCGGGTGAAAGAAACTATGAAAGAGTTGAACATACCCTTTCCTTATTTGACAAAAATGATATAAAATGAATACTTCTTGCTTTTCATGCTCACGTGGAGGGTGAAAGTGGGGGTTTATTTACTTGGTGAGCTCAAGGCTCTCTTTCCTCAGGACTAAATGACACGGATCATTTAAGGGGGGGGGTGAGGGGATCAATGGATGGGAACTCCACGCGCGACCGCCGAGGTGTTTTGGGCCGTAGATGGCTTATTAAAACTAAACCCGGCCAAGAACTAAACCTGGACAAGGGCCCCGTCCGGGTTTAGTTCTAGGCCGTCCAGGTTTATTGTTTATATCATTGTGTAAAACGGCTTTGGTTTCAAATGTGCGCGGGCGGGCGTAGTGGTTAGCCCATGCCTCAAAAAGCATTGAGGGGCGACATTCTGGGTTCAAACCCCCGCCCTCCAATAGCGCCGCCATTTTTTGGGTGGACTTGCACGCCTCGAGATCCCCGCCATCGTCTTTCACCGTCGATCCCTTTACTCGCCCCCACGTCCCATCCTGTGTCACTTAGTGTCGTGGGCTCTCTTTCCACTATCTAAACATAGAAGCCATCACGTGGCATTATATATAATTTTTTAATCAAAAAACATTGCTACCATGAAAAGCTCTAAAAAAAACTCCACCGTGAAAAGCTACCAGGTGAATAAAATAAAAAAAGCACTCTATGTTGCCTATGTTGGAGTCGCAGATTATCAAGCTGAAGGTTACTTTGGATTCTTGCCAACGTGATGAGCACTCAGATATTTCGTGCGATCAACCCATGCAAAGGTTTATTCTAGTGCTACTGAAACAGAAGATATCAGATTTCAATCAAAGATCAGTTGGCCTAATCTGGAGTCGAATCACCAACACTCATTGCCTTCCCAAGCCCGTTCAACACATTTTTCTACTGATGCTATTAGGCTGTTGGCAATGCAGACGGCAGAGGCAGAAGAAATGGAACGAGTAAACGTCAAAGTGGACATGAGGGTAGGAAAGCTTAGCAGGATCAATCACACCAAAGCTTATGATGGTTATCCTCAAGTAATTAAGCCAACGACTTCAGTGCTAGCTACTTGCACTTTTAGCAGAGTGTGTAAGGGGATCAGTGGGGCAGACACCTCAATGTCGAGGGAAAGTCATTGGGGAATATTGCCACTAGTGCAAGTCATGGTCTGATGAGCCATTGGCTTCAGTCGCACTTTTCGTCCAACTTTGTTCATAGCCTATCTGAAAATTTGACGACGCAAGCATTTCAAAATGATCTGCAAAGAAATAGAAACATCTCTCATGACCAATTCAACGCAGAATACGGTGTCTGCGGGAGTTGGTTAATGTGTAGCTCCAAGGAGATGCAACACCATTGCAGTGGAAGTCAAGTAGTAAATCATGCAGGCGCCTACGCTCCTATCAGGATCGAATAGTCAAAGAGCAGAAGCAGAGGGTAATTCTTTTTTCCACACAAAAAGATTTGATGCTGGGGAAGCTGACGAACACAGACTATGGAGTAATGCATTTCTGGAGACAAGCATTCTAATATGTCAGCACCTATTAGCCTCCAGGAACAGTTCACTACTGCCCATTCAACAACCGGGTGGGATAGGAGAAACTCTATAGACAATATGGCCAATATTGCGGCTTGTAAAGAGCTTCTCTTGCTAATAGCCATGATTCCATGGTAGATCCTATGAGCAAAGGTCCATGTACACAGCAGCTATCGAATCAAGTTCCGATGGATGCAGATGATAGACATTAATTTGGTATTGTAGCCAACACAAACCCTCATTTTCCCTTGGAGGAAACATACTCCAGGGCGGGCAGTGATAATCTATTCACATCTTCTCAAAGGTCTTTTGTGCAGCAGGCAGTTGAGGTAGAAACCCCATATAGCAACTATAATATGCCGAACAGATCGAGTGCAATTGTCGCCAACAACGACTTAATGTTCCATAGCACAAGGAATATTGCTGTTAATATATTGTCTGAGTGCAGGACCAATTTCAACGTCAAGAGGGTTGTACAGAGTTTGTCTATTATCGAATGCATTTTGCAACCTCAAGATTCAGAAATTATTTTATTTAGTTATACACTCAATATACATATATGATCGGTGCCAATCGTCCTCTTCTACAAATACATTCTTCATGATGCTACATCTTATCTCGGTTTTCTTGTAGAGATGAGTCAGCTTTCTTTGCATTGTTTATTACTGGCTTAGCATCATATAAGATCCATTACATCGGCAAAAATTCAAGGAGGGTTTTCTAGACAGAGGGGTTGACTGGGGTGTTGTGGATTGGAGGGCCGCCAAGGCTTGAGAAGGAGAGTTGATTGCATGGGGTGGTGGCGGCGACATCAATTGGATTGAACATATGGAATCTGGTCGTATGCAAAAAAGGGCTAGATTTCTCGCAGGCTTCATGCCGCCACCTCAATTGCATCATTAACAAAACTAGTAGTACCGTTGTTGTAAGCACTAACTTCTGCATCTTTTGGAGGGATTGCACCTTGAGAGCCTTCAAGTTGCATGTTTTGACTAGAGATATTAGTTTCTAATGGATGGACGTTGCGCCTCCTGCACGTGGAAAGTGGTTATTGGAGGCCCAAAATCGATGAATCTTTAGAGTTGTTTTTTGCTCGTTACTGCTCAAAGCACGAGACTCGCAGAAGTTCGAAAGTAGATGCTCAATACAGAAAACAAATCTATTGCTCTTGAAAATGAGATTGTTGTCAAAGGAATCAATAGATCTTTTACAGTTGTTGGTGACGGGCTTGAATATACCGTCTCTATGGCAAGAAGACAAAATTGATGATCGAAGCAAATTACAACACACACACACACACACACACACACACACACACACACACACACACACACACACACACACACACACACACACACAGAAGGTAATACTGATCAAAGGACATAGAACATAAAGTTACATCTACGTGTTTTGTGTATGGTAGGGAGGACATATATTCACAACACTACACGATCCAATTGCACAAGCGGCACAAGCGTGACTCCAGCTCGACAACATTGCAAGGTTAGTTATCTGCATCCAATTTCCCACGTGCATGCGTTTGCTTGGCGCAACACATAAATGCTACGGGGCAAGGCACGGCTTTCATTTCTTATAATTTTTTGGAAAGACCACAATACCAACTCTCCACCATAGTTTTGCATGTCACCTCTGTATGACGTGCACTGTATACTTTGCACTTCCAATCTATGACATTTCATTGCAAGACGATATGTTTAACTATTCACATTGCTTTTTTGTAGCTCGACTCAAAAATCGGCCTGTAGATATGCAACGGACCTTGAATTGCTTCAGTTCTCTTGACCATTATTTGTGAAGAAAACCAGCTGTAGATGAGATCAATTGTACCTTGGGTGCATGTATTACAGATGAAGCACATATGCATGACTACATCAACAACTCTACTCTGATAATTTGTACGAGGTTCACAGATGAGACTTCCAATACTATGACAACCTGGCCTCGAATAAGTTGTACAGTCAAACTGACATTACGAAAGTTGAAATTAAGACGAACGGGGGTAACATAAATCTCCTTCAGCATTGGCTCCGAGACCCTAAGTTCAACAAGCTAGCTTTGATCGCAATTGGTGTGTGCATGCATGATCATTGAAAACACCGACTTGACAATCGGTGTGGCAAACGGTGCAACATGCTTTGTCGATGCCATAACACAAAACAAAGAAGGTGAGGTTATATGTATCATTGTCCTCATTCATTGTACTCACAATAACTACAAAAGAAGAAAGGCAAAACACAGCCAACATCCACCTTCTATGCTACCAACCATTCGATGAAAAGTTTCTTTTTGAAATATTTTCCATTTGCAAGAATTTACATGTAGCACATATACTAGAAAAAAAAAACATTCCTCAGTAGACAAACTCGCTTGGATAAAATCTCAAGTGTAATTATCCCTATAATCTCGAATAATTGATGCACTTAACTTTGTCTCCTCCCATAAACATTATTTCAAATGTATATCCCTTTCACGCGCAGTGCCGCCCTTGCCAAATTAGTCATGCTATTGTTTCCTTTAGTGTTAAATACTAAATGTCAATTTGCATATGTCCTATTGTATTCTATAGATGTTATATAGCAAGGCCCACCAAGCAAGACTTGTTTTTTTGGTTGTTGGGGGGGGGGAAGGGCTGAGGTTTTCTACCATGCGTTGGCACTTTCGTGGATCACTTCCTTCCACCTGATGTGAACAAGCTGTCCTAGCTGGTGGTGATTGGCTGCAGGTACGTGCCTGTTGTGAACCTAGCCTTACTTTATGAAAATAATTCAAGGGGGCAAAGGTAATGCAAAGGAAAGTCATGGTAAGTGGATCACTAGCTATAGGTGGCCAAAACGTTTTTTCCAATTTGTTTTGATAGGAATGTAGCAAGGTGCTTCATTTTCATTCAAAGGAAAAGAGAACCTTTTCTTTGTTTTTTTATTTACAAGACCCCTGAGTTCAACAGTATTACAGAGAGTGTTGAAAGATGCTTTGGGGGAAGAGGGAGGAGGTGGGACGTGGGATGCCATGCGTCACGAGTAGTGTAGAGAAAGGGAGATTTTCCCATATGTAGGTAGCACATCAACACCGGTCGACCAAAAGAGAGAGTAGCATGAAGAGAGGGGGACCATTTCAATGGAAAATGGCGCAATCGATTGTAGCTGAGCTACGATGAGTAGTGGGACATCCCATGGAATCCTGATGTGTGTGTGTGTGTGTGTGTGTGTGTGTGTGTGTGTGTGTGTGAGAGAGAGAGAGAGAGAGAGAGAGAGAGAGAGAGAGAGAGAGAGAGAGAGAGATGGCATGTACATGTAGTTGTCAATTGAGGAGAGGGGATGCGGACCGAGGAAGAAGATTGCACACACCAACCATGGCGAGGGGACGGTCGTCTGCAGTTACAGAAGGGAAACTCTGATGGTGGGAGATATCGTTCAAATGATGGTCTCTCTCTCTCTCTCTCTCTCTTCCTTGACATGGAGATGATGCCCGACACTATGTCCAATCTATGGTCAAGAAGGGGAGGTGCAGGACGATGGGCTAGGGGAGCGACATGATGGACGAGCTGAGAAAGCCATTGACAGAGGAGACGAGGGCGGCGACTGACATGATAGAGGTGATGATGTTAGGGAATATGATGTAGCTAAGTAGATAATTGAGTAATTGACTTAATGGAGAGAGATAATTTTCACACATGAGAGATTATAGAGTATAGAGTAGAGAGAGAGAGAGAGAGAGAGAGAGAGAGAGAGAGAGAGAGAGAGAGAGAGAGAGAGCACGATATACATGGTTCACCCAATGTGGGTTACATCCACGTAAAAGCCACTCAATGACTTTGGTACTTCAAAACAAGAAGTAGATTATAAAGGGATTATATCCTTTTGGAGCTCCCGCCTTGCTTCACTCTCACCACCTCACATCAACTTCACAATGCACCACAATGCTTCACAATCCGCTTTTGTGTGTAGAAGAGGCCTCTATTTATAGGCCAAAAGGGCTGCCGTCTCTTATGAGAGGCAGCCGTGTGTAGTGTCCTTGTGTTGACAAGTCCGACTTGGACTTTCCAACGTGCCGATGTGTGGACGTCTTGAGAAGACAAGTCCATCTTGAAATTGGCCACCAACCATTGAATTCGGCCATTGACTTCCAACCACCGGCCAATAGCTATTGACTATCAGCCACCGGCCAACCGTCCGGCCATTTTCCCACCACTTTTCGGCTGCCGTCCGACCATAAAATTCCGGTTAAAATTTTGATTTCTGGCAAGTGATTTTTCTTCACGCATGATGGCTTCTCCTCATAATGGAAGCGTTACAAATGAGCGTTTTTAATACAAAAAATTACAAGGGATAAATTAGGCTCCATACTTAACAGACGCAGGGGGCTTTCCCTTTTTCCCTTCAAATTGTTGGGGTAAAGGCGCTCCACCTTTTGTCCGCCCGGACGTCCATTGTTTGGCCGCCTGTCTACATGTGTACATACCCTTTATCTTCATTGCATATGATGTAGGGAGGCGTTGTAGTACGACCTAATCGCAACCCACAAAATTGTCAAATCGTGGATTGGTAACCCGGTTAGGGCATAGAAGCACGAGCCTATGATGTATAGACATAGAGGATTCAAGGGATCCTTCTACTCATCATAGAGAGAAGCCATGGAAAGGGCTTCCTCTAATCAACCACACATTCCTACTTACTAATCACTTGCACATAATCATGTGGTTGAAATTAACCTCTCACATCAATCACTCTATTCACAACTCTTAATCACACAACTCCACAAGCATGCAATTAACATACCTACTCCGCATTAGTGTGTCAATTCTGGTACAAACCCTCAATGCGTATGCACACACACTAACCACACACCTTGTAGAGAGATATGAAGAGAAGGAAGGCATAGCCCTCACACACCATGGCCAATGGTGTGGATAGAATAGATGAACTCAAAAAAGGGATTAGAGATCTACCATCACACTAATACAATCTCACTTCACATAATCAAACAAAGAAGACTAATAAGAAAGAAAGTGTAATTGATTATTAGAAATCAAGAGCTACATGGGCATGGAAAGCCCATGAGCCTGATGACCATCCACTCTAGAAAGAGAAGAACTCACCCAAGAATGACTTCTCATTAAGCATAGGGATCTTTTATAGCTTTGGGCTTCAAACCCTTCAACTATGGGACAAAGTTGAGCTCTCTAGCCTAGACTTATACAACTTTGGAACTCCTAAATGAGCCCAAGGCCCTATACAATGAAAAGGAAATATTGTGCACTATAGCACATCTACAGCTTGGTGCATAATTGGTGTAGCCTGTGTTAGCCACTGCTAACATTCCCCCCTTCCTAATTTGGCGTACGTCCTCGTTTGCCAGTGAAGCAAGACACGGTGACATGGTAGAAAGCAAGTCCATGGAAGAAATGTTGAGCTGCAAAACATAAGAACAAGTAATGAGCATCAAAGGCCACCAAGAATGAATAAAACATGAAGCACAAATGAACAATTATGCAAAGTGATTTTTTGCTTCTAAAAGATGGGTCAATCATAGTAAAAAACTAGACAACATAAAGCAAAAAAACACGTAAACTATTGTGAAGATTAAACCACTTGAAATTTCAGTTTTATACATAAAACACAAGCAATCAATTATGACCCTATGCTAATGCAAGTTCATAAATCTATTAGCCTAAAAACTATGTGAACAATCTTAATAAATTATCCAACTCTAGCATGTCTACGGGCTATAAAAAATCTCATAATCTATTAGTACATTCTCAAAGATTTTTGAAGATCATGGAAGTTTTGTTTTTGTCATTCATTGAAAAAAGTAAAGCACAATCACAAGGCTACCACCCCAAGGCAAGTCTAGGTGCGAATTTCGGCTCCTTGAACCTTGAGGAAGGTATTCCAGAAGCCTACTAGCCTACCAAGGGGACGACTAACAGCTATCAGCCCAGGGCATAGGTTTAGGGCCTTGACCAAGCGAGCCACCCTTCACCTGCCAAGTGCCAATAAGGTGCTAGGCCTCACATAGACACAATACAACATAAAGATTTTCTTTGCATGTGTCTAGTAGCATTTTTTCTACTTTTTCTTGACACTTGTTTGCTTCATTGATTCATTTTTTAGCATTTTTTTAATTGCTTCCAACTTGAGATGCTAATGGCAATTGGACTGAAAGGACTAAAGCCGAATCATAGCCCTATGTCATGTTAAAAATAAATGGAGTAATAAGACTATCACTAAGAGTCTAGGACTAATGAGAAATGAACCTACATTAACCTAAGGTCAAGGCCAATTACCTATGAATAGCACACATAAAACCTAATTTTTTGATGAGTTAATTTTCACAAAGAAAAGTGTTGAAACTTTAGGATGTTTAGCTTTCAAACATGAAAAAACCATAGCTTAGAAGCAAACTTTCACTTAAGCCAAGCAAGAGAATGAAGAGATGAGAAGAGAGCAAAATCATGGAAGGACCTATTCATGCTCTTCGTGCATCCTTGAGCAAGCATCCCATTTGTAGAGAAGTCTCTTGATCTTTTATTATAATCCAAGCTTTTTGAAGCTAAGTGAAAACACAAGCTACAAAAACCAATTATTGAAAGCTAAAAAACACACAAAAAGCATTAATGAAAACCTAAAGCTAGGGTCTTGCATACCCAAATTTTCCAAAGGGAAAAAACCCAAGGGAAAAAAGTGCCTTTGGTTATGCACATGATGCTTTAAAGTAGCAAATTTATGCATACATAACAACCATGAGAGATAAAATGAGCATCTACATAAGCAAATTTTGCAATTTTTACCATCTCTCATGCATGGTTCAAAAGTCGATTAATTTCTAGCTCAATCAAATATGGAAAAAGCAAGTCAAGAGCTGAAAATAATGCAACTTTTGAATGAAATGAAGTGACTCTCGATAGCCAAATTTTATAATTTAAAGCTTTTCAAAAAGTTGGTTAACAACTAGCTCACATGAAATTTTACATTGTTTAGAGCAATCTATGAGCTAGAGATGACTGCAACTTGATGAATTGAAAATGAATGGCTCTCAATAGCCAAATTTGTACTTGAAAGCTCAAAAAGTTGGCTAAACACTAGGTCAAAATGAAAAAAATTAACTTTTGACCAAGCTATGAGCTAGCATGTATACAACTTTTAATCCAATTAATTGGAATGTCTCTAATTAGCCAAATTTTGCAATATGCCCCCTTCTTGGATCAATGAGAGTACACTCCTGCCACAACCTTCAAAACAACTTAATTGTTAGTGCTTTTAAGCATTTGTCATTCAAAGCAAGCACTAAAAAATGCACAATCAATCACAAGTCCAAAAATGCTCTCTTTTGGCCGTTAAAACAAGCTCAATTTTAGTGCTTTGCAATGATTCAATTCAGGCACCAAAATGTACAAGCAATCTTAAGTTTAAGCACAAAGTCCCAATGAAGCAAGCACTACTCATCATCCAATGTAACTCTCATGCCTACATGCCAATAACACTCTCCTAATGCTCAACCCAAGGCAATGAAGCTCATTTGTGCATTTCAAAAAGAGCTTGCTATTTAGTGCAATGAGATCTTCAATCAAGCCGACACTA
Source organism: Adiantum capillus-veneris (assembly GCF_014529385.1). NCBI lineage: Eukaryota > Viridiplantae > Streptophyta > Polypodiopsida > Polypodiales > Pteridaceae > Adiantum > Adiantum capillus-veneris. The sequence continues at coordinate 79,672,838 of NC_140954.1, forward strand.
AACCATGCACAAGTCAAATTATTGATGCGAGTAAGGTCCTTTGTGCATAGACACAATCATATTACACACAATCAATGCCCACATGCTCTTAGTAGCAACATTCGTTGTTCAATTAACACATATAGTGTGATCCATAAGATCTATAGAGCACGATACAAATCAATGTGTTGCAAAATTTTATCTCAATGAACGTCCCTACAATGACCTTTGTGAAAGAATAATGTAACTTTTGGTCTTGATTGGCCGTTTTGAGTTTTTCTCTCTCAAAATTTGCAACTTAGAGCACGGTTTTTTCCCGGAAAGGAGGTGGAAACACCCTCTAAAGCAATCATTTTCCAAAAAAATGTGAGCTTATTTCATTTTATTTTTTTCACTTTATGCATGAACTGACATGGCGGTATTGGCGGACTGCAGAACAACGAACTTGACGACTCGAGGGTCCAATGAGGGGAGACGGGGATAAGAGAGAGTGTGTGAGAGAGAGAGCATGTTGTGTGTGTGTGGGGTGTGCCACCAAGCCAGGCAAGCAGGCAGTCAACGCTTCTGTGTGTGTGTGTTTGCAAGGGGCCATGGCAAGCTCTCCGGGTGTCTGCCCGATCTCAGTGGCCAGCTGTCAGCAATGAATGCGCTGCAATGGGCTGAGGAAAGAGAGATGATTGGGAAGATAAGGTAGGTGTGTGTTAAATGGCAAGCAGCTATGGCAGACGAAGACTAGGTGGCCAAGAGACTCGAGAAGCGGCCAATCTCCAAAAAGCGCCAAAACAGCCTATCACTATGCGCAGGCACGAGTCAACTTGGTAGAGAGAAAGTCGGAGAGAGTCCGGGACTTGCGTGTGTGTGGGTGTGTGTTGTGAACGCCACTCACGCCAAAAGTGGCGGGTCCAGAACGAGCCAGAATCGGGTATTTGTGTCGGGTATTTGTGTGTGTGTTTTTTCCCCTTTAAAAAAAAAAAATCATCTTAAGATGTGTTCCCACACAAAGTAGTGTGTGTGTGAATGAACTGGCATGGTTTGTCAAACTAGGGGCAGAGGCAAGTAGGGTTTATGCCAAACAAGGCCGCAAATTGCTTACAAGAGAGAGAGCGAGAGCGCAAGGGGATGCATTTTTTTAATTTTTTTTTTCTTTTTATTAACCTCTTAAGTTAATCATAGCCTTTTAAGCACTCACAATTGATCGATTTGGCATCAATGTACATAAGCACAACTTTTTGTTGCGATTTTCTCCAATTATGAAGCCATAGATAATTCGATGCCCAATGTTCTTTCAAAACAATGAATACAGAAATCCAAAATGATTGCAAATCATGCATTGGATACACATAATATAGTTCAATACTTCCAATATGCCGAACCAAACTTATTTTCACTCATTTCATGAGTTTCTTATATAATTGTCCATAATTGGCACAAAACATGGTCAATTCAAACTCGAGTATTAATCATTGCAAAATTAATTGCTCATTTCCGATTTCTCTATTCATCCAAACTCAATTGAATTTGTCATTTGGCTTGTATGGCTACTCATGAGTGAAAAATGTCCACAATTGAGCATTAATTAAGTGATGAATCTCAATTCCCGAAGCCAATTTGTGGCACACATATCAATTATTTGGCTAAATTAATCATCATAATTGGTAAAAAATACCATTTATTCATTCAAGCACCGATTGCACATGCCATTGAGTAGACACACACACCCAAATTTAGACCAAAATTTTATGCAACTAATCCATCAATTTCACATTGCAATGGCCAAATTGCAAACTTGATTAAGCATAATTGAATGCATACATGCTCGATTTTTAAAAAATTAGCATTATTTTAACCCGTTCAAGCAATGCACACACTCAAAAATTAAGCACAAAATATCAAATTTGGCTCAATTGGCAATGCATTTAAGATTACACCTAATAATTGTACACACTTTTTATGAAAAATCCATAATAAAAAACCATTTAGATGTCCCAATTGACCATCAATAATTGAAAATCAAGTGGTCATGGATGGGCACACACACTCAATTTTTTGGCAATTAGGTTTATCCAATGATTGAATTAGCTTAACATACACATCATTTACATGATTGCATTCTCATGTATCATCAATTCCATCACTTTATATGTATACACATACTAAAAATTAGGTGCACACACACTTGAAATTTTTGACAGTTTTTTCCCTCTTTGGTGTTTGCACACACACAATGATTTTTATGCACACACATGAATTCTTGATGACAATTAAGCATTATTTGGATACACCCAAGTTCATTAGTCACAATTTGACTATCAACTTCATTCCAAATGTATCAAATTAGGTGCAAAGTGTAGGTCAATTTGTGTTACACACCTAATTTTAGCAAATGATTAACAACATTGAACCTCATTAATCAATCAAGAATTGACACAATAAGTGAGTGCACTTACATCGTAATTACACTCCAAGCTATTCCTTTGCTCCACGTGAAGACGCATCATTACACACACAAGTGTGTGCACCATCAAATCGGCTCCAAAATTGACCATTTGTAGGTCAAAATCAAACACTCAAATCATCAAATTAGGCATAAATTAGCACAATTAACTTACTTAGAGTGATGATTCCACCTCTTGCAAGGGGATTTCACATACTCTACACTTCAAATGTTAGTGGTTAGATTAGCAAGGTTAGTAAAAATTAGCATGGAAAGAAGCAAAATTAGCAAGGGTTAGCATGAAATTAGTGAAATTGGGTGTGGAATTGGGGGTTTGGGGTATTCATAACTCAACATTAGCATCAATTTCTTGCACAACATCATCAAATCAAACCAAAAAATGAGTTACACACACTCAAAAACCAACAAAATTAGTAGTGAAATTACTCTATTCTACACATCCTAAACTCAGTAGCTCAAGTTATCGAATTCCGGCAACGGCGCCAAATGTAAGGAGGCGTTGTAGCACGACCTAATCACAACCCACAAAATTGTCAAATTGTGGATCGGTAACCTGGCTAGGGCAGGGAAGCACGAGCCTAGGATGTATAGACATAGAGGATGCAAGGGATCCTTCTACTCATCATAGAGAAAGGCCATGGAAAGGGCTTCCTCTAATCAACCACTCATTCCTACTTTAGCTTTTATCGGAAAAGGAGGAAGGAGAAGAAGAAGGAGAAGAGGGTGACCTCTTTCTTGAACTTTTCTTCCTTTGTTTTCTCTCTTCTCTTTTGGAGTGACGAGCAGAAGGACTATGGGTTGACCGTTTCCTCTTGGGACGAGTTGGTGATAATCTAAACCGTCGTCTTCATGGAGCCACATCTTTAGAGGAACTTAGGGATTCACTTCTTTCTCGTTCTTTGGATTCCCCCTCTCTTATGGAAGAGAGTCCCCTTTTGAGAGTCTCATCAAGAGGCCTCCTAAACTCTCTCTCCTCTTGGAGAGGAAGGGAAATCCCATAAGCATGAAGTTGTTGTGTAACTTTGGCTTGCAACTTAGGGTTGCCCATAGCTTGATGCAACCTAGTAATAAGATAATTGATAAACATGGGGGAATCATCATTAGCACATTCATGTGCAAAATCAAAGTTATCAATGTTCATTCTACTCTCTTGGTTATTGTTTTCAACCATGCTAATTGTTGTGTAACTTTGGCTTGCAACTTAGGGTTGCCCATAGCTTGATGCAACCTAGTAATAAGATAATTGATAAACATGGGGGCATCATCATTAGCACATTCATGTGCAAAATCAAAGTTATCAATGTTCATTCTACTCTCTTGGTTATTGTTTTCAACCATGCTAATTATACTTAGGCGTTTACTTAGTGTATCCTTTTGCAATTCAAAACCTTAGTTGCTACTTCTCTTAGCCTTTGAAAATAAGCACTTAAGTATCTACACCCATGGCTCGAATTGGTTAATTATAGAGTAGAGGGGTGGGTCTAACACAACAGAATTTATGAGGGATAGCTCCTTTCAGACTTCTTATGGCTCAATAATGGTAAACCCGTAGGCAAGTCTAAAAATATCCCATTATTAAGACCAAAGCTCCCGAGGTGTGCACCATATCCCACATAGTGGGCTCAACAAAACCGATAATAGATCCCAAACCCACTTACCCTAATATAATTAGCAAAATCAACCATTAATAGGCTACTTAAGGACCTCTCCCGAGGTGTGCACCATATCCCACATAGTGGGCTCAACAAAACCGATAATAGATCCCAATCCCACTTACCCTAATATAATTAACAAAATCAACCATTAATAGGCTACTTAAGGACCTCTCTTCTTAAGCAAGAAAAGAGAAACCAAATGCTCTAATACCAATGTGATGGAAATGGCATTTTTGTAAGATCACTTTGGGAACAAAGAGGGTGAACTTAATTGGTGCTAGCAGCATGAACATAGTACTTAGTTAGCTTGGCATGAACAATACTTTTGTAAGAGGGAGAGAGAGTTTTAGAGAACATGACAGTAGTTGAGGACCGGATTTACTTGGAGTCGGTGCCCCCTCCAAAAGGCGTTTGTATTATAGATTCTCCCATCAAGAGAGACTTGGTACAATACAATCTTTGTGTTCCTTGTGACCTTGGGATGCTATGAAGATGGAAAGCTTCATCCATCACGAACATAACATAAACTTTGCAAAAAGCATTAAATATCCCAAGCCTCAGTCCCAAGGCCTCAAACACCTTCGAAGGTGGAGAGAACTAGCGGGGAATGAGGGTAGAGAAGAGGAAGAAGAATCATTCATAGGAGAAAGAAATAGTTCCTCACTTATCATCACTCTTCTTGCTTAGTATAGCATAATAGCATAGTAATGAAGGTAAAGAAGATGACAAGCTTAAGCATTGAAGCATGTCCCTTGGTTGGATTTGCATTCCATAACCAAGAGTGTTGGTATAAGCTCTCAACTTCTCAACAAGCTTGGAGAAGGAGATGGACCTCTTGCCCTTTGCACTCCACACAATCAGAGAATGTGTGTGTGTGTGTGGGGGGGGGGGGGGGGGGGGGGGGGGAGAGTATACCCCCCTCTCATGCTTGGTCCACCTCTCTCTCTCTTGTATTATTTTATTATTTTATTTGGATATGTGTCCTCTTTTTCCTCTTTGAGAGAAAGAATTTAATTATTTATTTTTATGTATCCAAATTCTCATTGAACCCCTTTAAAAACTATCCAATAGCATTCAAGCACATTATGAGGGCCACATGGGGAGGATCATTTGAACATGTGTCTTTTATGATTTTTAAGTCATTTGGTTGGACTGAATACTTCAAAGACTTAGTCAATCAAGCAATCATGTTCGTTTTATACTTCTTAAGTCATTTGTTTTGAATTGAATACTTCAAACCTTAGTAAATCAAGCATAGAAACTTTCATGCCTCTTGAGAATTTATCTTTGAATTTAACATTTCAAAAACCTTAGTCATTTAAGCATAAAAATCACCTCAAACTTTAGGCAAGGTTCCCATAACCACTTTAAGCATCTTAGCACCTCATGCTTGGGTAGGATTCCCACGTCGAGGTTAGTCCTAGCTTGCGTGAGGTCAAATGACTTTTTAACACTAACTTTTGGAGGTTTTCAATGAAGCTAACCCTAAGGTCTTTTAAGTTCCATTAGATGCACGTTGCTCTTTGATAAAGACACATCCTTTTGGACGGCTATTGAGATGTAACCATCTCTCCTCTTGGTCCCCTGTTGAGGTAAATCTAGAAGCACTTATTACACATTGCTCTTTGGTAGACCGTTTCCTTTTGGACCCCTATTGAGATGCAACCATTTCTCCTTTTGGTCCGCTATTGAGATAGGTCTAGAAGAACATATATATATCCTAACTCTTGTTCCCCTTTTATCTTCCCATATTAAATGATCAGTTTAATATGAGAAAATCATTTGGTAAAGTTAGATATTATATTTTATGACATTACCTCTCTCTTGAAATCATAGTCGTCCTTGACTATGAGGTAGTGTTTCTTAGTGGATACATAGGGGAGGCGAGTACAACCAGTTTTGTGTAGATTTTGTCAGTGTTTGGGCGACATAGTTTGACTTGTTTACTGTCAAGGCCCAACCTAGCTGTTGCAATGGGAGCATTTGCAACAGGGCTTGTCAGCCGTACGGTGGCTGACACTAGCATGACCCTTCCTGGAGCTTTGTAGACCATACAGAGTTGCGTGCACTATTTACTTGCAGACTCTAGCATGGGTACACACACTCATTACCACCGAAGCTGATATGACTGCGTGTACATCAACAGAGTGAGTCAGTGGGCATAGGTTGAGAGTTTCTCACTTATCGGCACATCGCCTTTAAGTGGGAGATTGTCGGGATAAAGGCGCCCCACCTTTGTCCGCTTGAACATCCAATGTCCGGCCCGCCAGCCCACGTGTATACATATCCTTATTCTTCATTACATATGAGAATAAGGAGCTCCTCATTAGTCTTGTGAGGCTGATCCACTCACCTCCTCTATTTTCTCTCTCTCTCTCTCTCTCTCTCTCTCTCTCTCTCTCTCCCCCTTTTCACTCCGCATACGCACCGCATTCGCACACTCACACAAATTGGAGATTCCCTTGAAATCTACGTTCCTAATTAATGGACTTTTTGAATTGGGACCGAGTAGGTGGCTAGTATAGTTATATTTGCACTTCATTAGAAGATTCCACCCCAACTTACCATGGTTTCACACTACAATCGTAAAATACAACGGGCATCCCGCCTATACAAGAGCACTCAAGACCATTGCGTGAGCGACGTCGAATGGCTAGGTTAACCAACTTGGCTATAGTGCATTTGTGGTAAGCTAGAGCCATCTTGCATATTAAAAAAAAAACTTTCGTCAACCCCTGAGCCCCATCTCCACCCGCCCTTGTTGCGTACTCGCGTCATCGTTGTCTACATTATCCCCAATAAAAAATCCCTCCCATCGAGCTGCCTTTCCAAATGGCGCCACATAGTTTTTTGATATTTGCCTTCTCACTTAAAGCTCCCATCAGTATCTTCCTCGATTATTACTAAAAAAATGCATCCAAAATCGTAACGACATACTTGGTGCAACTATGCTGAAATCCGCATAGTTACAAATAACTCGTACACTTATATATGACCTTGGAGAGTCATACTTATCATTAGCAATGCCCCACAATTATCATTAAAAAGTAATCTATACCTAGCCCTTGTGTGACCATTGCCTTACTTTTAGGATGTTTGTGCTCCAACGGGCGAGGATTCACCTCGTCCAACCTCACCGGCTTGAGTCCCCACGTAGCCAAGTTCGTAGGCAAAGTTGAATGACGCTTGCAGCCCTTCCACTTTTTTAAAAATGGGAGAGTGGAGAACATGAAGGGTCCATAGCATCTTCAACACTTCAAAAAACACATTTGAACTTTTGAGTTTTGATGTTCTCTTTTTTCACAACCATATATGATATCAACTTGTGAAACTTTGTGCATGTGAAAGGAGTCCTAAAGCTTGTTGTCCTTGTTGGTAGAGTGGTTTGTATTGGATCGTGTGTAAGTACTCTAACTAAATATCTTCCATATGTAATTGTGCAAGTCTTTTTGCACATATGTATTTAACCTCAATCTTCATTAAAAGGATAGCGGCACATTTGCACGCAGTGACAAGCCTAAGGTAAGATCAGCGAGCAGCCCAAGGGCTAGGATAGACATGTTGTCATAAAATCTAATATCTAACTAACCCAAATGATTTTCTCATATTAAACTGATCATTTAATGTGGGAGAATAAACGGGAACAAGAGTTAGAATAGAGACATGTGCTTCAAACCTATCTCAACAAGGGACCAAAAGGAGAGATGGTTGCATCTCAATAGGGGTCCAAAAGGAGATGGTCTACCAAAGAGCAATGTTCAATAAGTGCTTCTAGACCTATCTCAACAGGGGACTAAAAGGAGAGATGGTTGCATCTCAACAGGGGACCAAAAAGAGAGATGGTTGCATCTCAATACCATGTTTATGTTGCTACCATCAATTAAGTTCACCCACTATGCTTACAAAGTAATCACACAAAAGTGCTTTATCTAATTTCCTAATTCCGCTACTCTCAAAGTTCATAGGCCATTTCCATTGCATTGGTATCAGAGCATTTGATTTCTCTTTTCTTGCTTAAGAAGAGAGGTCCTTAAGTAGCCTATAAATGGTTGATTTTGTTAATTATAATAGGGTAAGTGGGACTGGGATCTATTATCAGTTTTGTTGAGCCAATTATGTGGGATATGGTGCAAACCTGGGGAGCTTTGGTATTAATAATGGAGTCTTTTTAGACTTGCCTATGGATTTACCATTATTGAGCCATAAGAAGTCCAAAAGGAGCTATCCCTTGGCAACTCTGCTATGTTAAACCCACTCCACTACTCTCTATAATTAACCAATTCGAGCCGTGGGTGTAGATACTTAAGTGCCTATTTTCAAAGGCTAAGAGGAGTAGCAACTAAGGTTTTGAATTGACAAAGCATGCACTAAGTAAACACATAAGTTGAATTAAATAACCAAGAGAGTAGAATGAACATTGACAACTTTGATTTTGCACATGATGGTGCTAATGATGATACCCCCCGTTTGTTAATTATCTTGTTACTAGGTTGCAACAAGCTATGGGCAACCCCGCTTTGCAAGCCAAAGTTACTTAACAAATTTGTGCTTATGGGATTTCCTTTACTCTCCAAGAGGAGAGAGAGCTTAGGAGGACTCTTGATGAGACCCCCAAAAGAAGACTCTCTCCCATATGAGAGGAGGAATCCAAAGATCTTGAAAGTAATGAATCCCTAAATTCCTCCGAAGATATGGCTCCACGAAGATGGCGGACTAAACGATCGCCAACTCCTCCTAAGAGGAAACGGTTAACCCATAGTCCTTCTCCTCATTGCTTCAAAAGGGAAGAGAGGAAACAAAGGAAGAAAAGGGCAAGAAGGAGGTCACACTCTTCTCCTTCTTCTTCACCTTCGTCTTCTACCGATGAAAGCTATGGTTATTCTCCTAGAGAATACCGAGAGGGGAGAACATCACAAATCTTACCCTGCATGGGGAAGGTCACAAAAGCTCAAGAAGTTCAAAGAGGGAGGAAGGAGTATCTATTTTCTCACCTATGATGGCACCTTTGGTGCTACAGACAAAGTATTGGCCTTCATCCAACAATTTGATGCGGCCTTTAAGGACGAGGGCTTCACAGAGTCCTCCAAGCTACGCTATGTAGCTATGCACTTCCAAAAACCGGCTCGTCAATGGTGGGCTAGCCTTCATGGCAACGGCGAAGCCCCAAAGAGATGGAAAACTCTACGAGTTTCCATCATGAAGCAATTCCTTGCAAGCGATGCAAAGGACAAAGTGCTCACCGAATGGTGGAGAGGCTTCTCTCTCATGAGTCTATCCACAAATATGTGGACAAGTTTTGGGATTTACATCCCAAGGCTACTGTCTTTCAAAAGATAGATTTTATTGAGAAAAAGAAACAATTTTGTGCGGGATCACCTGAAGAGATGGCTGAGTATCTCAACTCTCAACAGCCTGGTTCTATCACCTAAGTAATCCACCACACCATGGTTGCTTCGCGCATCAATTCCCAACAAGGGGCTAGACGGAATGTCAAGCCCATGGAAAATAAAGACAAAAGTGATGCCAATAGGAAAACCAATGCCCAAAATTCTTACCAAGGCTATTCCAACAACAACAACAACAAAAATTGGTCCAAAGAGAAGGGAGTTTACAAAGGTAAATATCAATTCTCTCCTAAAGAGCTAGAAGCTTTTTGTAAGGACCTAAAATGTTTTAAGTATGGGGAGCAAGGCCATGGTTATTGTCCTTGCCCCAAGAGAATTGCCCGCAATGAGACTCCTAGAGCCTCTATGTTTGAAGCTCCAAAAGAGGATGCTCATTGCCAAGGATTTCTCCTTTCCTATGCTTGGGAAAAGATGCAAGAGCATGATACCTTTATTTTGTTTGACCTGGTTCAACTCACAACTTCATATCCACAGAGTCGACCACTAAACTAGGCATACAAGCCCACGAGATGGGAGATGCATTGAAAGCCAATGGGGCTATCAAGGGATAAGACGTCTGAGTTACTTCCTTAATTGGAAAATTAAGGCTTCATGTCCAAAGCTATGTGGACAAAAATGATTTCTTCATCTCCCCTCTCAAACATGAAAATGTTATCGTTGGGGCACCATGGTTTAACCGCATGGTTTCCAATATCAAGTTCCCTGAAAGGAGAATCTACTTCACCTATAGGGAAGAGAGCATGTACATAGATGCCAATGAGTCGAGGAACACCCTATCCTTGCAATAAAGGAAATCAAGAGATATTAGAGTTGTCTAATTTCCTAAATGGATCCCAAGATGTTTTCATTGATGACATCCCTAGTGAGCTACCTTTAAAATGAGGGATAATGACCATGCAATTGAGCTCCTACCAGGAAGCTCACTGCCTAACAAGCCTCCTTATCGAGTTTCACAAGCTCAACAAGAGGAGATCATGAGGCAAGTGCATGAATTGGTGAAAAAAGGGATAGTGAGGTCTAGCTCCTCTCCATTTTGTTCACCCTTGGTTTTAGTTCAAAAGAAAGATGACACATATCACATGTGTGTCGACTATAGAGCACTAAATAAGATCACTATCAAAAATAGATTTCCCTGCCGCGGGTAGAAGATATATTTGATAATTCACAAGTTTTGGCCTGCCAAATGCTCCAGACGCATTCAAACTCATGATGGACAAAAATCTTCAGGCCATTCAAATTCTCTTGAAGAGTACAAGCGACACCTCCAGGTAATCTTTCAAGTTGAGATAGAATAAGCTTTTCATTAATCAAAAGAAAAGCGAATTGTTCCTACAAGAGATTCAATATTTAGGTCACATTATCTCTAATGATGGCACCCGTATGGATCCAACAAAGTTAGAGGTAATGAAAAGATGGCCTAATGCAAGGAATCTACAGGAGGTACGAAGCTTCATAGGTATGTGTGCATACTATAAAAAATTCTCGCTAATAATAATCCCATTACATGACTTAACAAAAAAGAACGTTATGTATTTATGGACTGCAAAAGTGCAAGAAGCTTTTGAAGAAGCTTAAGGAGAATCTTATCTCTCAACGTATACTCACACTACTAGATCTCTCAAACCCATTTGAGGTCCAATGTGATGCTTGTGGTAATTGCCTTGAGCTATTTTGCTTCAAGAAGGGCATGCCATAGCATATGAGAGTCAAAGACTCAACTTTGATAAGTGAGTATTGGGCAAATACAAAAAAGAGCTACTAGCTATTCTATATGCCCTAAACACATGGAAACACTATCTCTTGGGAACTCCATTCATCCTATGAATGGATCACAAAGCCTCAATAACTTCATGACACAAACCAAACTCTCCGACGAACAAATGAGGTGGGAAAATTTTCTTTTGCAGTTTAAATTTCATATTGCTCAATTGTTGGCAAGCACAATCAAGTGGTCGATGCACTTTCACAACGGCCAAGGGTAAATGTGGTGTCTATAGCAACTCACAATGTTCTATCTTTTATGATAGATGAGTATGCTACTAATCGAGACTTTAAGTATGTAATTAGAGCCTTTGTATTAGGGAAGAAAAGGAATCATTCACCTTGAAGGATGGTTATCTTCCAAACGACAATAGGCTATGTGTTACTCACCCATACAATAAGAAAGTCATGTGTATGAATCCCATACTTCTCCTTATGCGGAGCAAAGAGGGAATCCATAATCTACTCTTCAAAGAGTAGAAATGTATTTCTATTGGTCTACCATGAAAAGTAAACATACAAGTGTATGTTTCAAAATGCGTGATATACCAAAAGTTGAAATTTGATCGAGGGAAGCAACTTTAATTGTTTCTCAACAGGCTTAACAAGAAAACACATTCTATACCTGTCAAAAAGACTAGTAAGGCACATCAAATGGCAACCCTCTTTAGATCTCAAATTTCCAAGCATCATGGCTTTCTAACATCATAGTGTCCAACAAAGATCCTAGAATGACCAATAATTTCTAGAAGGGTATCTTTGAGAATCTAGGAAGTAGATTAAATTTCTCTTTTGGCCTATCATCCACAAACGGATGACCAAAGTGAAATAACTAATCTAACGATTCTTGATCTACTAAAAGCCTATGTCATGGAAGTAGATCAACATTCTCAATGAGAGAAAAACTACCTCTTATAGATTATGCGTGCAATGACATTGTACATACTTCTATGGGGAAGGCACCTTTCGAAGTTAAAGAGGGAAGATCCAAAAGTCCCTTACTATTTAAAGTACATGGGAAGATCTTTGCTATACTAATGAATATAGCCGAGACTCATAAGAATCGTTTCCAAAGATTAAAGAAGTTATATCCATCTCAAAGCAAAGGCAAAAAGGGCTGTTGCTAATAAGCACAAAACATCCTTAGACTTTAAGTAAAATGATTGGGTCTTGCTAAAGTTTCTCAAGGCTCGTCTAAGGAATACTACGGGCAAGAATCCTATGGGCCACTAAGAGTATTATGCTAAACTATCAAAAAGATACTACGCTCCTTTCTAAATTCTTAAGCCAATCAATGAGATTGATTATCAATTAAAGTTTCCTCAACTATTGGCTCATGCACCATGTTTTCCATGAGATCCTACGTAAGCCTTACAAAGGAGCGCCATCAAAAGAAGCAATAGTTGCAGACTCTCCAAAAATCGGAGATCAAGTACTTCAATCTGAGTCCACAATCTGAGTCCATCCTATGACATGAAGACAAGGTATTAAGAAACGGAAGATTAGACAATATCTTATTAATTTTAAGAATTATTCTTTTAAAAATGCTAGATGGATGCAAAGAACCTAGCTTATGGATAATATGAACCTTGTCATTGCTTACAATGATGCCTTAAAGTAAGAAAATGCATTTTAAATGAACAATGTTTTTGTCTTATGAGACTAGTTCTCCTTTTATTGTGCACAAATTTAATTAGTATTCATGCTTAGAATCATGTTTGTGGTGACGATGTCTCCCAAACACCAAGTAGAACTTGTCACTCTACTTTGGAAGTATGATATGGACTAAAGAGCAAACATGCTTGCGGCAACTGCGTATCCCAAGCACCAAATGGATTAGTCATGCATCTTGGAATGATGTTGTAGGGTAAATAGGGATCCTCGCTAAGTAACACGGACTAATGACTAGGCTTTATCTTCTCTACCTCATAGTCAAGGACGACTATGATTTCAAGAGAGAGGTAATGTCATAAAATCTAATATCTAACTAACCCAAATGATTTTCTCATATAAAACTGATCATTTTAGGTGAGAGAATAAACGAGAACGAGAGTTAGAATAGAGACATGTGCTTCTAGACCTATCTCAACAAGGGACCAAAAGGAGAGATGGTTTCATCTCAATAGGGTCCAAAAGGAGACGGTCTACCAAAGAGCAATGTGCAATAAGTGCTTCTAGACCTATCTCGAAACGGGTCCAAAAGGAGAGATGGTTGCATCTCAATAGGGGTCCAAAAGGAAACGGTCTACCAAAGAGCAATGTGCAATAAGTGCTTCTAGACTTATCTCAACCGGGGACCAAGAGGAGAGATGGTTACATCTCAATACGGGTCCAAAAGGAGATAGTCTATCAAAGAGCAACATGCATCTAATGGAGTTAAAAGACCTTAGGGTTAGCTTCATTAAAGACCTCCAATGGTTAGTGTTAAAAGTCCTTTGACCTTAGGCAAGCTAGGACTGAGCTTGAGGTGGGAACCCGACCTAAGCTTGAGGTGCTTGTCGTGCTTGATGAGGACTAAGGTGCTTGAGGTGCTTGTCGTGATTGATGTTTAAGGTGCTTGAGGTGCTTGTCGTGCTTGATGACTAAGGTGATTGAGGTGCTTGTCATGCTTGATGACTAAGGTATTTGAGGTGCTTGTCATACTTAATGAGGAAGGTGCTTGAGAAGCTTCTCATACATGGGGGGTAAGGTGCTCGAGTCAAAAAGAGACCCTACAAACTTAATGAGGAAGGTGCTTGAGAAGCTTCCCATGCATGGGGGGTAAGGTGCTTGAGTAAAAAAGAGACCTTACAAAGGAGGGGAAAAGTCCCAAAGTTAGGGGAATCTTTGACTTAATCTCCCATTCACCCAAAGGGCACCCCTTTTCTCAAGGGACACATGGGACACATGTCAGACTCTCCCTATGCTTAGCCACATGGTGTGCTTGAATGCTATTAGTTAGGCTAAAGAGGGGACCAATGAGCTTCTAGTTCTATCCAACAAATATCTAGATATTTTCAAGCTTTCTTAAGCTTGCCATATTCTCCATCTTCATTACTATGCTATTATGTATGCTAGCAAGAAGAGTCATGATAAGTGAGGAACTATTTCTTTCTCCTATGGAATGTTTCTTCTTCCTCTTCCTTACCCTCATTCCCCGCTAGCTCTCTCCACCTTCAAAGGTGTTTGAGGCCTTGGGACTAAGGCTTGGGATAGTTAATGCTTTCTACAAAGTTTATGTTATGTTTGTGATGCATGAAGCTTGCCATCTTCATTGCATCACCTAGGTCACAAGGAACAAAAAGATTGTATTGTAGCAAGGCTCTCTTGATGAGAGAAACTATAATACAAATGCCTATTGGAGGGGGGACCGGCTCCGTATGAATCTGGTCCTCAACTATTGTGATGTTCTCTAAACTCTCTCTCTTGCAAAAGTATTGTTCATGCCAACTTAACTAAGTACCATGTTTATGTTGCTACCATCAATTAAGTTCACCCGCTATGCTCACAAAGTAATTTCACAAAAGTGCTTTATCTAATTTCCTAATTCCGCTACTCTCAAAGTTCTAGGCCATTTCCATTACACATGCAGTAAAGGGGGTCCTATAAATAGCATAGCCAAGGGCCTATATAGGGCATAGTTGGGTGGTGATTCATATGCGCTAGTCCCTAGAGTCTTAGATTGGTATCAAAGCTCAGGGAGTAGGGCAGCCATGGAGGAGGGGAGAAGCAGTGTGGAAGGTGTGGTGCATGAGGTTAAGCTCCATAGTGATTGCAGAACAAAAAGCATTAACAACAATAGGATGACAACCACCTGAATGCTTGAAAGCCACAAGGAAACAACGGCTCTTTTGCTTTATAGTCTGCTGTGATCGCATTACAAAAAACTTGCTCTCCCCCTTTGTGTCACTCTCCTTCTCCTGTGAACAAGGAAACAAAGCTAGAGGTCCGCTTGATTGTTAAATTATAGAAGGTCTTGATCTCCTCCAGCTGAAAACAAGAGCCTACACACTGTGAAAGTACCCAGGGAAGAGGGTGGGAGAAGCAACAAAGGGTTTTTTTTGGGCCATATATGGCAGGGGCGAGGGGTGGGTAGGGGCGCGAGAGCTGTGGGCAGGGGATGAGGTAGCACTAGGTAGGGGTGAGGGCTAGTGAGGGGGGAACTAGGGGTGGTTAGGGGGCGAGATAGCACTAAGTAGAGGCAAGGCATGGGTAGGGGGGCAAGGGTGAGTGGTAGGGGGACTAGGGGTGGGTAGGGGCGAGGGGTGGGTAGGGGGCGGGGGGGAGAAAGGATGGCGGCGAGGGAAAAGGGAGGGGGTGGGTAGGGGGCAAGATGGGAGAATATAGGGGCGAGGCGGAGAAAGGGTGGGCAGGGGGGTGAGGGGTGAGTGGGGGACGAGGGAAGGTGGGTAGGGGCAAGGGAAAAGGGAGGGGTGGGTAGGGGGCGAGATCAGAGAAGATAGGGTGAGGGGGAGAAAGGGTGGGTAGGGGCAAGGGTAGGGAGGGGGTGGGTAGAGGGGTGAGGGCTGGTGAGGGGGGACTAGGGGCCAGGGTAGAGAGGGAGAGAGGGGGTAGTGAATGGTGAGGCTGGAATGACATGAAGCAGAGAGATATCATGAGCATGAGTAGGGAATTTATCAGGCTTGAAATCAACATCTTTTTGGTTGTATCCCGTCTTGAGGAAGCTCTATGAAGGGAGTTCACTAGACACAGAGGAGAGCTTTGTTCTGGTTGGAGAGGCAGACATTGGGGCTGATGGTGAAGGGGGGTGAACTCCTGTAGAGGGGATTTCTTTCTGCTTCTATGATTCTTCCAAGTCTCACCAAATTCAAAGGCTTCCACCAAGGGTGCATCAGGAGTAGCTTCTGTGATCTTCAACCTTTGAGCTGGCTCAGGTGGCTCATTAGGTTTAGTTACTGTGGAAACATTGGAAAAGGGTGTACCTTCAGGCAGAGAGTGAATCAAGACTCCAAACCAGGGCATAGATTTGGTAGCATCCAACCACTCCAACAGATCATCATGTGACCTGTCAGGTGGAGTAGGCTATTCCAATTCAAGGCTGGTTGCTAGGGACAAAGGACTATGTTGTACGATGGGATCCATGCCTCTTTTTAAGAAAATTGGTTGCATCGAGGAGCCAGAAGTATGTATCCACATGGCATCATTTCCCAAATCATGAAGTGCTTTAGTGTGTCGCAGTCATGGTCTACCGATGAGTAAGGGAAATCCGCCCTCCACCTGTGGAAGCCGAATCACAACAAAATCCAAACTAAAAGTGAAATCTTGTACGTGCAGAGGCACCTTTTCCACTATGCCCACAGGGTATATTGTCCTCTGGTTGGCCAATGTTATTGTGAAGGGGGCAAGTTGAGTAGGCTATAGACCTAAATCCATCATAGTAAACTTAGGCATCATATTGATGCTAGATCCACCATCCACAATTACTCCTGAAAATTGTTGCCCCAAGACGGACACGATGAGAGGAGGGCTTCTATAATCCATGAGAGGAGCAGCGTAATGGGATATCATATAGGACTCGGATGGTTGAACTGGGAGTTGCCCGCCACTAGGACCTGCTCCAGGGTAAAGTGATTGAATAACTGTAAGGATGTCACTTCGAAAACTCACATCTAACTGCAGCAGGTCATAGAGCGACACTTGTTGAAAAGTGTTCTTCAAGATCGTCTCTATTGTAGGCTTTTCTTTTTCTTCCAGTGGCTTTTCTGGTACCTTGATTGTTGTAGATCAGCCACTACTTCCAAGAAGGCTTCATCAATATTGGAGAGAAAAGATTTGGATTCTTTCATGGCACTGGGGGATGACTTGTTTACAGCTGAAGGCAGGGTATCCACTAGTGTGAGAATGTGTGGGGGAGTTGAACTTGCTAGAATGCTAAGACCGAGAGTGGCTCTCTGGGCCCAAGTGAGGACACCTGAATCTTCCTCTACCAACTGCACCGTATTTTGAGGGGTAACCACGTGGGTAGAAGGGGGCGACTGAGGAACGATGCTAATTGCTATCAGATTGAGCTTGGGAAAGGTATACTCATTCTGGAATTGACTTGGGTTCAAAGCCGTGGATGCACAAATTTTAGGGCAATCCTTACTGTAGTGATCCATTGTTTCAGGGCAATAATGGCATGGAGGGGACCCTTCTGGCAGAGGGCATTTGCTTTGGAAATGGCCATATTCCCCACATCTGTAGCACAAAATGGGCCGATTTGGGCGAGTCGAAGGCTGAGGTTGTCCTTGCTCCTGGTGCATGGAGTTGGAGGTGGAGGCATAGAAATTTTCAGGTGATGAGGGAGCATAGGTAAGATAAAATCTCCCTACTGTAGACTAGGTCTGGTCTAGTTCACACTGGATGGACTCTCTGGGCTGGGCAGTGACACGTGACATACCTCATCACCCATACCTCCACATACTGCATCACCCATTCCTCCACATACGGCATCACCCATTCCTCCATCCGGTTCCACATCTTCCAGGTCACCTTCCCCAGTAAAGCTCTCTCCTATTTTGTTACAGCAGGCTATTGAGCAACAGGCTCCTGAGCAAGAGGCCATGGAGGCGTTGATCAGTGTTTTGGCCAAGGTAAACATCAAGTTTCCTACCTTCAAGGGACTCTTCTCAGAAGATGCAGATGACCATGCAAGGAGGTTTGTATCTCTCTGTAGAGGTCATGGTCTTAATAGAGAAGATGCTTATCTAGTACCATCTACCTTGGATGGCTTAGCAGATAAATTGTACGTTAGTTTGCAGAGAGCCATTTGGCAACTTGGGAAGCTTTAAAACAACATTCTGTGCAGCATTCAGTCCAGGTGACTACCAGGAAAAGGTTTTGGATGAGTTGGCCAACATGGTGCTCCAGCCGGAGGAGACTTTTGCAGAACTCATGACTAACACCAAGTCTCTGGTTGCCAAGCTTCCTTAGCAACCAGAGGAATTTATGGTTAAGAATTGGGTGGAGAAGGCTCTTACCAAAACTTCTCAGCAAAAACTCCGAGAGAGTCTCCGACTTGACGCCACTCTAGAGGAGTTTGTCGCGACTGCTACTAGGATAGAGGGAGCGAGGAATCTGTTCAACAACTCCCCGCAGGTAGAGACCCCCTCAGTGTGTTTGGAAAGTCTTTCTAATTTATTGACTTCTTTACGTAGGGAACTTGAAGCCCTAAAACTACAACGCACTCCTCAAGTGGAGAAATCAATCTCTTTTAGACATGAGAAGCCCCCACATCACGAGGCTTTGGATCAAATCAAAAAAGAGAGCTAGAAGAGCTTCGGTCTCAGCAGGAGACTAAAGCTATGGTATGGTGTAGCTCATGTCGCTCTCCAGGACACCCTCCATAGGACTGTCCCCTTTGGGCTTATTGACACTTTTGCAAAAAGTTTGGACATGAGGACAAGGACTACTACTACCTCAAGGGATTTTGACAAATACAACAAAGTCTTGGTCCTACTCTTCAACAAGGGCCAGCACCAGCATCCAACATGGTTTCTCCCTGTGGCCATCCACACCATATGCCACCTTTGCTAGCTCCTCCAATGCAAGTTATGCAAAGTACTTTTCTGTCTCAGAGCTTTTATCATACCCATGCTGCCTCATCACCTCAAAACTTCTATGCCTCCACCTCCAAATCCATGCACAAGGAGCAAGTACAACCTCGCCCTTCGACTCGCCCAAATCGGCCCATTTTGTGCTACAGATGCGGGGAATATGGTCATTTCCAAAGAAAATTCCCTCTGCCAGAAGATTCCCCTCCATGCTGTCATTGCCCTAAATGAAGGATCACGACAGTAAGGATTGCCCTAAAATTCATGCATCCACGGCTTAAAACTCAAGTCAAAGCCATAATGAGTTTACCGTTCCCAAGCTCAATCTGATAGCATTTAGCACCGTTCCTCAGCCGCCCCCTTCTAGCCACGTGGTTACCCCTCAAAATAAGTTGCAGTTGGTAGAGGAGTCATCGGGTGTCCTCACTTGGGCCAGAGAGCCACCCTCGGTCTTAGCATTCCAGCAAGTTCAATTCCCCCACACATTCTCACACCAATGGATACCCTACCTTTAGCTGTTAACAAGCCATCCCCCAGTGCCATGAAAGAATCCAAATCTTTGCTCTCCGATATTGATGAGGCCTTCTTGGAAGCAGTGACTGATCTATAGGAGATCAAGGTACCAGAAAAGCCACTGGAAGAAATACAATAGCCTACAACAAAGACAATCTTGAAGAACACTTTTCAACAACTGTCGCTCTATGACCTGCTGCGGTTAGATGCGTGTTTTCAAAGTGACACCCTTACAGTTATTCAATCACTTTACCCCAAAGTAGGTTTTAGAGGTGGGCACCTCCGAGTGCAACCATCCATGTCCTATATGATATCCCATCATGCTCCCCTAACGGATTATAAAAGCCCTCGTCTCACCGTGTCCCTCTTGGGGAAGCAATTTTCAAGAGTAATTCTGGATGGTGGATCTGGCATGAATATGATGCCTCAGCTCACTATGATGGATTTAGGCCTGCAGCCTACTCAACCTGCCCCCTTCATAGTAACATTGGCTAACCAGAGGACAGTATACCCTGTGGGGATAGTGGAAAAGGTGCCTCTGTAGGTACAAAATTTCACTTTTAGTTTGGGTTTCGTTGTGATTCGTCTTTCACAGGTGGAGGGTGGATTTCCATTTCTCATTGGTAGACCATGGCTACAACACACTAAAGAACTTCATGATTAGGAAAACGATGCCATGTGGATACATACTCCTGGCTCCCAGATGCAACCAATTTGCTTAAAAGGAGGCATAGATCCCCTCGTACAACATAGTTCTTTGTCCCTAGCAACCATGCCAGCCTTGAACTGGAACAGCCTACTTCACCTGACATGTTAGATGATGATTTGTTGGAGTGGTTGGATGCTACCAAATCTATGCCGTGTTTTGGAGTCTCGATTCACTCTTTGCCTGAAGGTACACCCTCTTCTAGTGTTTCCACAATAACCAAACCTAATGAGCCACCCGAGCCAGCTCAAAGGTTGAAGGTCACAGAAGCTATTCCTGATGTGCCCTTGGTGGAAGCCTTGGAATTTGGTGAAAATCAGAAGAATCATAGAAGACAAAAGAAATCCCCTCTATAGGAGTTCACCCCCCTTCACCATCAGCCCCAGTGTCTGCTTCTTCGACCAGAACAAAGCTCTCTTCTATGTCTAGCGAACTCCCTTCACAGAGCTTTCTCAAGACGGGATACAACCAGAAAGATGTTGATTTCAAGCCTGCTAAATTCCCTGCTCATGCTCATGATATCTCTTTGCTCCATCTCATTCCAGCCTCACCATTCACTACCCCTCTCTCCCTCCCTACCCTCACCCCTAGTTCCCCCTCACCATCCCTCACTGCCCTACCCACCCCCTCCTTGCCCTCGCCCCCCACTCACCCTTCGCCCCCTACCCACCCTTTCTCCCCCTCGCCCCTATCTTCTCCCATCTCACCCCCTACCCACACCCTCCCTTTGCCCTCGCCCCTACCCACCCCCTCCCTACCCTCGCCCCCTACTCACCCCTCGCCCCCCCCTACTCAGTCCGTCCCTTTGCCCTTCCCCCCACCCTTTCTCCCCCTCGCTCCCTTCTTCTCCCATCTCGACCCCTACCCACCCCCTCCCTGCCCTCGCCCCCTACTCAGCCTCCCCCCCCCCCCCCTGCCCAGCCACCCCTCCCTTTGCCCTCGCCCCCACCCTTTCTCCTTCCCACCCCCCCTACCCACCCCTTGCCCGTACCCACACCCCCTACCCACCCCTAGTCCCCCTACCACTCACTCTCACCCCTACCCACCCCTCGCCCCCCTACGCAGGCCTCACCCCTACCTAGTGCTATGTCGTCCCCTACACACCCCTAGTTCCCCCCTCACTAGCCGTCGACCCTACCTAGTGCCACCTTGTCCCCTACCCACGGCTCTCGGCCCCTACCCACCCATCGCCCCTGCCATACATGGCCCAAAATATTCCCTTTGCTGCTTCTCCTCACCCTCTCCCCTGGGTACTTTCACAGTGTATAGGCTCGTGTTTTCAGCTTGAGGAGACGAAGACCTTCTGTAATTTAGCAATCAAGCGGCCCTCTAGCTTTGTTTCCTTGTTCACAGGAGAAGGAGAGCGACACGAAGGGGGAGAGCAAGTTTTTTGTAATCCGATCAGAGCAGAATAGCAAGCTGAAGAGCCGCTGTTTCCTTGTGGCTTTCAAACATTCACCTGGTTGTCATCCTATAGATGTTAATACTTTTTGTTCTACAATCACTATGGAGCTTAACCTTAATTGCGGTGTTACTCGGGCTTATGGTCATCCCTCTTTTGGAGAAGAGCGCTGTTGCAGAAAGATGCAAGGCTCATCTGCAAGCATGGACCATGTCATTTTCTCTCACTATGGTTATGGAGGATAAAGATGCGTTGGATCCAAACCAAGCATATCTCTTTGCTGTGGAGCCTCATTCTATTTTGCCAATTGGGATTCTTGGACTATGCAATTAGACTGGGTTCTGGCCTATTCAAAGGCTTAAGGCAAGCAGTGTAGTGTTTTAACTCCACTTTTGAGGCCTAAAACCTGCTTCACAAAAGATGTATGGATGCGGTACTTAGTGGTTTTCTTTCACAGTTTTTCACTATTCCTCTCACCGACTGAGGAACGGTGCTAATTGCTATTAGATTGAGCTTGGGAAAGGTAGACTCATTCTAGAATTGACTTGGGTTTGAAGCCATGGATGCACGAATTTTAGGGCAATCCTTATTGTAGTGATCCTTCGTTTCAGGGAAATGAAGGCATGGAGGGGACCCTTCTGGCAGAGGGCATTTGCTTTGGAAATGGCCATAATCCCCACATCTGTAGCACAAAATGTGCCAATTTGGGAGAGTCGAAGGGTGAGGTTGTCCTTGCTCATGGTGCATGGAGTTGGAGGTGGAGGCATATAAGTTTTGAGGTGATGAGGGAGCATGGGTAAGATAAAATCTCCCTACTGTAGACTAGGTCTGGTCTAGCTTACACTGGACGGACTCTCTGGGCTGGGTAATGACACATGGCATACCTCATCACCCATACCTCCACATACTGCATCACCCATTCCTCCACATACGGCATCACCCATTCCTCCATCCGGTTCCACATCTTCCAGGTCACCTTCCCCAGTAAAGCTCTCTTCTATTTTGCTACAACAGGCTTTTTGAGCAATAGACTCCTGAGAAAGAGGCCATGGAGGCGTTGATCAGTGTTTTGGCCAAGGTAAACATCAAGTTTCCTACCTTCAAGGGACTCTTCTCAGAAGATGCAGAGGACCATGCAAGGAGGTTTGTATCTCTCTGTAGAGGTCATGGTCTTAATAGAGAAGATGCTTATCTAGTACCATCTACCTTGGATGGCTTAGCAGACAAATGGTACAGTCAGTTTGCAGAGAACTATTTTGCAACTTGGGAAGCTTTAAGACAACAGTTCTGTGTAGCATTCAGTCCAGGTGACTACCAGGAAAAGATTTGGAATGAGTTGGCCAACATGGTGCTCCAGCCGGAGGAGATTTTTGTAGAACTCATGACTAAAACCAAGTGTCTGGTTGCCAAGCTTCCTTATGGTTAAGAATTGGGTGGAGAAGGCTCTTACCAAAACTTCTCAGCAAAAACTCCAAGAGAGTCTCCGACCTGACGCCACTCTAGAGGATTTTATCGCGGCTGCTACTAGAATAGAGGGAGCAAGAAAGCTGTTTACCAACTCCCCGGAGGTAGAGACCCCCTCAATGTGTTTGGAAAGTCTTTCTAATTCATTGACTTCTTTACGTAGGGAACTTGAAGCCCTAAAACTACAACGTGCTCTTCAAGTGAAGAAATCAATCTCTCTTAGACATGAGAAGCCCCCATATCACGAGGCTTTGGATCAAATCAAGAGAGAGCTAGAAGAGCTTCGATCTCAGCAGGAGACTAAAGCTATGGTATGGTGTAGCTCGTGTCGCTCTCCAGGACACCCTCCACAGGACTGTCCCCTTCGGGCTTATTGCCACTTCTGCAAAAAGTCTGGACATGAGGACAAGGACTACTACTGCCTCAAGGGATTTTGACAGATACAACAAAGTCTTGGTCCTACTCTTCAACAAGGGCCAGCACTAGCATCCAACATGGTTTCTCCCTGTAGCCATCCACACCATATGCCACCTTTGCTAGCTCCTCCAATGCAAGGTATGCAAAGTACTTTTCCGTCCCAGAGCTTTTTATCATACCCATGCTCCCTCATCACCTCAAAACTTCTATGCCTCCACCTCCAAATCCATGCACAAGGAGCAAGTACAACCTCGCCCTTCGACTAGCCCAAATCGGCCCATTTTGTGCTACAGATGCGGGGAATATGGTCATTTCCAAAGCAAATGCCCTCTGCCAAAAGGGTCCCCTCCATGCCGTTGGAGAGGGGGAATAGGGAACACACCCAACACACCAAATGTCCGCCTCTCTATAGCCCAGGGATTCCACAGCACCCCTAACCTCTCAAATAACACCTTCAAATTGGAAAATTTGCACTAACCACTCCACTTTAGCACACAAAACAACTATCTCATACCTTGCAAAAACACCTTGCAGCACAAATGCACGCACCCTTCTCAACTCACCCTTTTTGACTCACAAAAAACTCCGATTCTTCCCTCTTGGTAACACCCTTCAAGCTGCAGGCAAACCTTCTGCAAGCACCGGCCAATACACAAAGAGCGAGAGAAAAGGAGGGGAATGGGGAGAAGCAAGACAAGAAATAGGGACAAATATGTGGTATTATTGCATAGGGGAATAGTACAATCAAGTATGCAACTTCAATGGAAAGCTTTGCACTACACAGGCTTGCAACTTTCAATCACACATTCAGGCAAAAAAGCCCTCAAATTTTCACATTTACATTCTTTTATAGGGGTGTCTCTACGAGGCCCAAAAAAGAAAAATATGAGAGCTCCCCATCTCGTGCACTTCACTTGTAGCTTCATTTAGAATTTCCCTGCATTGCCATCACTTGGCACATTTGATCCTTTTGGTATCTGCATGGTGCAAACCATCTTGACTCCTTTAGCCTCTCAATTTGGCCGTCCGACTTGCCTTGCATTATTTGGCAATTCAACCCTTTGAATACCTTCTATCTCTTGCATTTTTCTCTTTCCTAACCCTTTGGCGGGATGGGCCTCTTGTCCGGACCTTTTGAGCCCATTCTCGTGCTCCAAACTGGACCGCTTTCACTGCTTGTGGGACCACCCTTTTCCATGACAGGGGGAGGCAATAGTGAGGTCGCTATTGCCCTCCCTCTTTCCTTCGAAAATTTGGGGGCCCCAAGGGACGCGGGACTCGCCTTTAGTCGGACATCACATCATCATCCATTGCACGCGGGCGCGTGCCACTGCGTCGTCTCCCCTTGCCAAAACCACCACCGACCGCCCCGCGCAGCGCCCAGGAGAGCCGCCGCCCGCGCGCCATAGCCAACGAGGAGGGAGCTCCCCCTCTTTCTTCCCTTGTGTTCGTCTATGAGCTCACGGCCTTGAGAATATAGTGCGACCCCCCTGACCTCCATTATGCATATGGGATAATCCCTTCGACACGTGGCAGTTGTGGGGAGTACCCCCTCTTTGAATGGCTTCCGAGGCCATATAAAAAATGCCCATCCTCATTGTTTTTTTGGCCCACTTCATAACCTTGCCATTTTCTACTGAGAAGCCCAATGACTAGAGTAAAACCTCCACCTGATCGCCTCGATCGTCGGCTTTAATTCTCTCCGTGCTCGTCGAATTTCAACTTTCCTGGGTCCGCAATCCAAGGCGGCCAAAAATTTGAAAAATCTTTTGCAAACACTTTATGTTCAATAGCCCTAGATTTTCCCAAGCCATAACTCGGTGCTCGAGGATCGGAAGGACGTGCTGTGACTTCGTGCGAACTCCAGATGATGTACACTATGACCGAGAACTTTGCCGAGGCCCCAAAGATGCCAAATGGCACATCCTCCAGTGCGGCCAAGTGGGCTCAGACCCGGGCCCCGAAAAAAATTCAACTCGCCATGAAATGCAAACCATAGCTCTGATCTGCAATCTGAAAAGACGGGTAGGCTCCATAAATTGAGCTCTACACACATATACCTCGACTTCCACTTGGTCCACATGTCCCCGGCTGCCTTTTCCGGCAAGAATCTGCAATCCATTGAAACTTTAACCTTCGATAACTTGGGCTCCGTAGGTCGGTTTGATGAGCCGTCTGGACCTGCTCCTTCAGCACTTGAAGCTCTTCATTCCTGGACCCAAAAGCTACACTTTGCATCTCCTTCATGTGCTACCCAAATTAGCTCCTCATGGAGCCTTCCTTGGCATATAAGCCGCATCAGGTATACAACTCCGCTGCTACCGGTCATCCCATGATTTTCCTAGCTCCTCCAGCCCTTTGCCATGCTTCTGCTCGCCTGCATATATCTGCCCATGCCACATTCTAGAGTGGACACACTTTGGCTGCACCATCATTGCCGCCGTTGGTTATATCTCGGGGTTCTTGCCATCATGGCAACCACGTCCGAGCCGGTATCCGATCGAACACAACGGGCAGGAATCGGTTGACCAAAATGAAGGCGAACGCGGAGTTGACAGGTATCGAACTCTGCACCTGCGTCATCCCAGCGTGCACTTCTACCGCTATGCCCGCATGCAGGCAAATGATAGGAATGCGTCTCTTGAATGCTGAAAATGAGGTTTTAATTATCTGTTTTGAAACACTCTATTTTTGAAACAGAAAATTAAAAACATGTATAAATATACTAGTTTTGGTTGCATAAGCTAGCTAGTCTTGCCCTTTTGTTGTGTAGAGCTTGTAGAAGACTAATGACGAGATTAAGAGTGGATTAATGATAATCTAATGAGGTTTAATGGGCTATTAAAATAGAAAATGAAAAGCCTCTTATTAGAGAGAGAAACTAGAGAGAGAAAATGAGCTAGTCTAGAGCTAGTTTGCACCAAAAATGATGAGAAATGGTGGGAATGGTTAGGGGTTGTTTAGGAGATCTTAGAAGCTTTCCATGGAAGCTTGGGGGAGCTGAGGAAGAAGGTGAAAGAGAATGAAGAGAAAACTTTTTCTCCTTCCCTTATTCTTGGGAATTGTTCATTCAGATATTTGGGGACCTTGTGATAATGCTACGCCGAATGGTTGTCAATATTTTATCACATTTACGGATGATTACAACAGAATGACATGGGTTTACTTTCTAAAGGCAAAGTCAGAGGCATTTGAGGTATTCTTGGAGTTCAAAGTTATGGTTGAGAAAGAGAATGGTTGTCAAATTAAATACCTATGTACAGATGGAGGGGGAGAGTACATGTCACAGAGTTTTGATGATTACTTACGTGAACAAGGCATAAGAATACATATTACTTGCAGATACACACCACAACAAAATGGAGTTACTGAGAGAAAGAATAGAGTCATAGCACAGATTGCAAGATCAATGATGAATGAGATGAATATGCCATTAACATATTGGGCTGAAGCAGTTCATACAGCAGTACACATTATGAATCGAACACCAATAGCTGCCATTCATGAAATTTCACCTTATGAGAGACTTTATGGGATCAAGCCAACAGTTTCCTACATAAAAGTTTTTGGATGTGTTTGCTATGTTCATGTGCCAAATGAAGCAAGAAAGAAGATGGAGCTAAAGGCAGTGAAGTGTATATTCTTGGGCTATCCAGTTGAAAAGAAAGGTTACAAGTGCTATGATCCTACGACAAGACAAGTTTATGTCAGTAGAGATGTCAGATTTTGTGAGCATGAACCATGGTATAAACCAAAGCCAGTGATGATAGAAGATGAGTATGAAGAGCAAGAGAATGTGTGTCATGTTGTTGATAAGCCAGGACCATCAACAAGAACTATTTTAGGACCACATATGGCAGAGGAAAGTACATGAAGTGTCAACCCATGGAGTGGTCGTTTGCAAGATAAGAATCAAGACGATAAAGGCAAGAAGAAAGTGGTTGAGGAGCGTTCTGGAGATGAAAGCCACGATGAAGAGCATGGTTTACCGCATGTTGAGAAATATGTACCCCCATATGCAAGAGTTGAAGAGAAGAGTGCACCACAGTTGAGAAGATCAGAGAGGGTGCGTTATCCAGTTGATAGATTGACATACAATGGTTACATGCGTGCACATTATGCATACATGGTTTCACGTGTGCGACATAAAGTGCCTACATGTTTTCAAGAGGCAATTGGAAAATCAGAATGGGAGTCAGCTATGGATGATGAGATGGATGCTCTTGTGAAGAATGACACTTGGGATTTGGTTCGCTTGCCAAGTGGAAAGAAAGAAATTGGTTCAAAATGGGTATACAAAGTCAAGTGCAAGTCAGATGGTAGTGTGGAAAGATACAAAGAGAGGCTTGTTGCTAAAGGTTATGCACAAACAAAAGGTCTTGATTATGATGAGACATTTAGTCAAGTTGCAAAGATGACAACAGTCAGATTGGTGATAGCAATGGCAAGTATGTTCGGTTGGAAGTTACGACAAATGGATGTCGATAATGCATTCTTGAATGGTAACTTGGAAGAAGATGTTTATATGATACAACCAGAGGGTTATCAACATCCAAAGTTTCCATATTATGTGTGTAAGTTAAGGAAAGCATTGTATGGTTTGAAGCAAGCATCTAGAGCTTGGTGTGAAAAGATAACCAGATTGTTGAAGAAGATTGGATTTAAACAGTCTACTGCTGATCACTCATTGTTTTTGAAGCATGTTGATGGAGAGATCGTCGTTATTGTTATCTATGTTGATGACTTGACTCTCACTGGAAGTCATGATGAGCAAATTTTGCATGTCAAGAAGAGTTTGTTGAGAGAATTCAACATGAAGGACCTTGGTGAGTTGAGATATTTCTTGGGAAATTGAAATTGTCAATACTTTATCAGGAATTTGGATGATACAAAGACAATACGCGTTGGATATTCTTGAGAAGTATGGAATGACAGTGTGCAAACCGGTTGATACACCTCTTGATCAAAATGTGAAGTTGTTTGATGATGGACATTACATTGACATAGTGAATGGATTCATAGCGAGAGAGCTTCAAGCTTCGCCATTCGGTGAGTACTTTGTCTTTAGCAGTAGTGGCCAAAAACTGCTTCATGATGGAAGCTCTTAAAGCTTTCCATGTTCGTGGAGCTTCATCGTTGGCCCGTAGGCTATACCACCATTGCTTGGTGGACTTTGGAAAGTACATGGCTACATGGTGTAGCTGAGAGGACTCCGTGAGGCCCTCATCTCCAAACGACACATTGAATTCTTGGATAAAGGCCAAGACTTTGTCCGTAGCACCAAAGGTGCCATTGTAGGTAAGGAAAGAGATGCTCTTCCCTCCCTCTTTGAACTTCTTGAGCTTGGATGATCTCTCCCACACGGCATAGGATTTCCTATGGACTCTTCTTTTTGATGGTTCAAAAGTTGCACCATCGCTTTCTTCAGAAGATGAAGAAGTTTAGGAAGATGGAGAAGAGGGTGACCTCTTTCTCACATTTTTCTTGCCTTGATCCTCCTTGTCAGCACCATCACTTTCTTCATAAGAGGAAGAGGATGAAGAAGATGGAGAAGAGGGTGACCTCTTTCTTGCCTTTTTCTTCTCTTGCTTTTTGTCATCCCTCTTTGAATTATGGTGTGGAGAAGTGTGCGATGGCCTTCTCCGTTTAGGAGGTGATGGAGAGCGTTTTTTCCGTCGTCTTTGCGGAGCCATCTCCACCGAGGTGGCAGGAGACTCACTTCTTTCTCATTCCTTTGGTGGGGGCTCTTGAGTTCTCCTTTGGAAAGGAGGTGTGTCATCAAGAAGCAAATTTTTGAGCCCTTTGTATAGATCCTCTTCTTCTTCTCAAATCAAAGAGAGACCTCTTTTGATAGAGGAGGCTTCCTAGGTACTTTCTTGTCATGGTGGGGAGCTTGGAGAATACCATGAGCATGAAGCTGCCGTTGCACTTGAATTTGGAGGGATGGATTGCCCATGGCTTCTTGAAGCCTAGAAACAAGGTAGTTAACAATCATAGGGGCATCATTAGTAGCCTACTCCATTAGCAAAATCAAAGCTATCAACATTAATTTCACTCTCTTTACTATTGTCAGCCATTCTAGCAATTTTTAGGTATAATATTTTTAGGTGTACTTTGTCACTTCAAGCCCTAGTTGCTGCTCCTCTTTAACCCTTTAGAAAAGCACTCAAGCTATTGTACCCATGGCTCGAATACCATTAATTTCAAGGACGAAAAGAGTGGGTCTTTCAACACCAAAATAGCATCAACTCCTGTCAAGCTTCTAATAGCTCAATAGTGGTTAAGCCGTAGGCAAGCCCCATAGGACTCCACTAGTAAGACCATAGCTCTCGACGGTGATGCCCCATTATCTGCACAAAGGCAAGTGCACTGCAAGGATGAAAAATCCCTATTCTACTTACTCATTTGCAATTAATAATACCAGCTTTATTACTTGGGCACCTTTGGCCTTTTAGTTGACCTCAAACGGACCCCGAACAGGCCAAAAAGTGGCCTCGCTGTGCATAGTTGTCACCCTGCTGCATCCATCAGCACAGCTGGTACTCAGCTTTTTCCAATAATGCATCCCGTCACCATGTGAAGTGGCCCCAAAATATGGTCCTTACGATGACCTTTCTACATAATTATTACAAGAAAACACCCACGTTGTGTCCGTACTTATCCACGTGCAAGTATTGACCCCATTCGACCTCCTGACACCACTAGATGCCATCTGACGCACCTGATTACCTCATGTCATTGGCCCGCGGATAGGTGGCCCGCGGATAGACTCCTCAAGAAGTTTTACGTGCTACCAACTCTTCATTATCATAGAAAAAACACATTGGTACTAGTGATAGTGAAAATCGATGCACTATGTACATGTTGTCCTACCTGTACACATGTGGGCCCCATGTAACCACCTGGCTCTAGAAAATGGGCAATCCTTTATTTTATGCACCATGCATGTGTATATACATATGCGCAATCCCTTGCTCTAAAAAACTCTTGACATAATTTGCCCATCCCCTAGCCTGCTAGATCATTCATGATTAGCAGCAGAAAAAAGAGATATGAGACACGCCGTGTCACAGGCCTCCTCATCCCTCTCATACATTACTTTCTCCAGAGACAGCTCATCTTGTTTCACCATCATTAACCTGGCATGATACAATTTAAGACGCAATCCATTCACCCTTGACTTATGTAGAATCCCATCCAGGTTAGCCAATTGATATGTACCATTCGAGAAACACTCCACTACCTTGAAAGGGCCTTCCCACTTAATTTGAAACTTCTTTTGGAAGGTGTTGTCCAACTTACTGTTGTAGCACAAAACCAAGTCATTCTTCTTGATACGCTTACTTTTGATCTTTTCATTTATCTTTGCCAAAGCCTTATCCTGCATCTGCCCATAATGTTCCAATGCACTCATCCTATCGAGTTGAACCTCTTATAACTGCAATAGCCTCTCTTTGAATGCATCACTAGGCGGCCCAAGCAACTTCTCTAGCATCTTTACCTGTAGGAAACTCTACCTCCACAGGCAATAGTGCTTCTTTTTCATATACCAAATGAAATGGAGTAAACCCTGTACCTATCTTCACCGAAGTACGGTAAGCCCATAATACACTAGGCAATTCCAAATCCCAATTCTTTCCTTGGTGCTCTGTCACTTTTGAAAGAATTTGTACCAACTCACCATTGAACCTTTCATTTAAGCCATTACATTGTGGGTAATAAGGAGTGGTATAATGGTGCCTAATCTCAAAGCTTCCATCTGCTCTTGAACCATCCTTCTCAGCCTTTTCCGCACTGGCTTAGCACCGTCTTTCAGCTCTATATGCATCTCTTATCCTTTGAACCCTCTGATCTCTTCATATGAAGTAATGAACGAATCAACAAAACTAGCCAGCATGTGCAAATATATCTCTTTCTCCATAGTTGAGAGGTCTCCACTTATCATTTGTGTCATCAATTCCTGCTTCTTTGACAATTCCACCTTGGTTTGCATCAGCCCTTCAATCACTTCATAAGGCCCTTCACTTTCATCTTCAATCTCATCTGCAAATGCAACTAAACCAGACTCCTGGATTTCTCTGTCCATCAAAAGAAATGCAGCATCAACATCCTCATCACTACTGGTAGTACTATCACTATCCTCATCAGTCACTGTGGAATAGTCCTCATCACTAGACTCATCCTCATCTTCATAATGCTCTTCTAGTCGTTTCCTTGTGTCCATATTGTATAGCTTCTTGGCACTTGTCTTTCCATAGAGGCTAATTGTACCACGTCTCCAATCTTGAACAGCTCCCACTGCACGTAACCATGGTTTGCCCAGTATAATAGGATATGCTCCCAACCCTGCTGGCATCACATGAAAATCAACCACTGCCTTTGCATCATATGCCTCCACTTGTAAGCTCTTTACAACACCCAAACATTTTACTTTCTAATGGTTTTCCAATCTAATCCGGAAGCCTGACACCCCAGTCACTGTAAGACCCATCTTCTCAATGCATGAGTGTGTTATGACACATATTTGCGCTCCACCATCCACATAGCCTTGTCCTAGATTTTTCCTTTTATGCCACACATCTACTATTGGACAAATGTCTGGTAGCTCATCCATTGTTAACACCTTTACTGAACCTCTCTCTGGCTCTTTCTCCATTGGGTTAACCACCCTCTTCCACTGTCACTTTAGCTTAGGTACCATCTCTATAAGCTGCCCAAAAGTAACATCTGCTTTCCTACTTGTTAGATCCTCCTTCAAGTCATAGCTTAATTGCCCATCCCCTAGTGGAAAATCTGAAACATGAAACTTGCAACGAGCCCTCCTTTTCCTCTTGGCCTTGACATCCTTGCCTTCATGGCTCCTTCCCTTCTTCTTACTAGGACTTGGGGAACTTCTTCCTTCCTTATCCTTTGTGGTCCTCTTCCCAATAAGCATCACTAATGTATCCTCTAGCTTTGATGCCTTCTCCAAGGTGACTACACTTATCACTTTTGTTTTTCCCTTTTCCTCCTGGGTTAATCCACTGGTTCCTTCTTCTCCCTTGATTTCAATGCCATAATCATTTGACCTAGTTAGCACCTGTCTTGGCAATGGATACATGTCTCCTTCCATCCTTGGTGGCTTATCACATTGCGGGCTGATATGGCCCAACTATCCACAATTATAACAAGTGGGCGTCTGCCTCCAAAACCTACCATTGTTTTGTCCAACACCATTCCTAGGTCTTTCTTCACCTCCTGGCTGATTTGCAAACCTCCCTCGACCTCGATTATTTCCCACTTGACCTAGCATGTTTAGGCTGAGATTCTTCATTAAATCTACCACGTGCCTCATGTCTTGCCTTAGCCCATCATCTTGCACTGCTGTAGTGACCACTTTTGGCATAACTTGAGTAACGGAAACCACTGGTTCATGATGAACCCCTGGCATGCGACCTTGTAAAGAGTCCATAGGCTGAAATTTAGACCTCATGGGCAAGGACTCCACCCTTAACTGGCTCATTTTCCTCAACTTCCACTCTTTGTTCCTTGCTACCTCTAGTGCATCTTCATATGTCCTAGGCTTCTTTAGCTCCACTCTCCACCCAATGTATAATTTCCCAAAGACCAGCCAAGAATCTGTCCTTCTTCATCATGTGAGGTGGGGGTACTTGTGGTGCTAAGGCCTTGCACATCCGCTTCCATGCCAATGAAAACTTACGTATGTACACATCTACTGGCTCACCTTCGTTTTGCACCAAACCCTGTCTTCACAAACTCCACTTCCAATTCATGCCTTAGATTGTCCCAAGTCAATCTTACAGGTGGATCGGCCACACACAACTCCTCTTCAAATGCTTTGGACCAAACTCGTGCATCAATCTTCAAACAGATTTGGAGAAGACGTAACATCTGTACAGGATAATGAATCTGATTGCTAATGCAGACAACCTCCATCTTTTCCAAAAAGTCTTCTACATCTTCATCACTTCTTCCATGAAACTCCAGATAAGAGAAAGCCATGGCTACCCAAGTTCAATGCTTTGAGAACCCATTCAAACACACGTGCAAGAACCCAAAACTTTTGACTGACTCAATCCCCAGAAACTTCAATGGCGCTCAAGCTTTATATAAGGACAAACACATGCACATCAAATGAGTTTTCATAGTTAATCATCGGAATGACAACAGGCAAAGGGCATTCTAGTATCTCTCTTAATCTTCATGGCCCAAACATAAAGACTATGCACTGCTGGAAAAACATCTTCTTGGACACATGAACATTTTTCTGGATTCTTTGAGTTAAATGAAAAGGAGTGAATTGAGGGCCATTTTGATCATCCACTAAAGTCAACCATGCAGCTCCCAAGAAAGCACACCTATCTTATCCTCTGATTTTGCCAAAATTTCAGCAGCATAACAGCATAAATGGCTTAAAAGACCAAAAAACCAGCCATCATAACTTGGAAAAATTTTGACAGAGTTTCCCCAGAAGTAGAGTAGTAAGAACCGAAAATATAGACTGTATATGTATGCATAAACTGCCAACAATAGAACCCAAGAATCAAGTAGGAATCACTAGTACATAGCCTATGGCAAGGTCACAAAAAGGGTGCTCCAGCCACCTGTATCACCAAAAGGATCTCACATTTGAGAATCCCCCAGCTCAATAAAACCTCATGCTATTGACTCTCTCACGAAGGCTTATGCAAATCTCGTATAGTCAATTCGAGAAAATCACTATCTTCCAAACCAAGTCTCAGAAATGGCTGGGACTGCCAAATAAAACCAAGTATGGCTCCACAAAGGCGTACAATGGTAGTATCCACAAGTAACGTACAATACCAATAGACAATGCACTCAAACATGCACCAAATGATGCATACCCACGGCAACTGCAAGTGACTTCCACTGTCAGTGTATCACTCTACTCCAGCTACCTGTACCTGTGTGAATCACCTATACCTATACCTGTCCTTGTCACCTGTAACCTGTAACCTGTAATCCCGAATCTCGAAGCTTGAAGCTGGAAGCAGAAGGTACTCGAAGAAGATCCTCAGTGGGGGCACCAAAAGAATGTGAGCGGGATAGAAACACACACAACGCCTCTATAATCACCCGACACACACTCTTGGGATGATACACACACACACTATGGGGCACCACTCGGCTTACACAACCCACTTGGCCGAGACAGGAAACACACCGATGGAGTGAGAGGAGAGAGACTATCCATTTGCTCACTCCACACAGAGACACACACACACACACACACACCCAAAAACCTCAGCTCAAAATAGGAGAATTTTTTATGTTTAGATACAATTGAGCTTGGGCCAACACCAATGGGGAAAATAGCTTACACAATATGGGTAAAATATGCGAGATACAATCACAAATTGGAGCAGAAGCTTCGCGCATAGGAGAAACTTACACAGCCAAAATAGTAGAAAAACAGTGAGGAATTTGGCAAAATGGACAGCACCATCGCGTCCGGAATGGCCCAAAACCCCAGTCTACAATGTCAAAGTGCTCAAATCCGACCTCGGATGAGCAGTTTGTAGCCAAAACAGGCTCCAAAAACAGCAAAAACACAGTTGCGGTTGTTCCTCCTCTTGTCTCCACGTTTTTTCTGTTCTTCTCTCTATTTTTTCAGTTCCCACACTTAGCTTTATTACATGGGCACCTTTGGCCTTTTAGTTGACTTCAAATGGACCCCGAACAGGCCAAAAAGTGGCCTCGCTGTGCATACTTGTCACCCTGCTGCATGACTATTCTCGTCAACGGCTTTCCTTTTGGCCAGCGTTCTGTTCCTCCTTTCCAAGGCCAAGGATTTCCAGGGTGGAAATCAAAGATGTTGTTAATTCTTGAAGGCGATGAAATCTCTGATGTTGTCCTTGGAAATCGTGTTTGTTCGCCTCAACCTATTGATACGGATCATGATAACGTGCTTATCACTGAAGGACCTATATTTGAAGATTGGAATGTTGCATATACGGATTGACAAAAACATGATAAAGCAGCTCATCGGTATATTCTTTCTGATCTTAATGATTCTCTTTTGCTTGATATGTATGAACTGCCTACTTCCCATGACGTATGGAAGTACCTTATTGCAAACTTTCAGAAGAAATCTATTACAAAAATACTTTATTTGAGAGGGTTGCTTAACAAACTACAATATGAAGTTGGTACTGCCATGACGGGACATATTGAGTCTTTCAAATCTATTATTAATCAACTTGCTACTGCCGATGATCCTATTCCACAAAAGCAACTGATTACACTTCACCTTGATATGGTGAAGGACTCCTCTTATGATAACATTGTTACTATTCTCTCTAATAAAGATGGTCTCGATTTCAACCAAGCCTGCATGTCTTTAATTGAATACTTTCAACGTCAAGAACGATGTAATGTTGTTCATGATATAGCTATGATTTCACAAGAGAAGAGTGAATCACAACAGATGGAACGTGCTTTTTATGCTCAAAGGTGTCCGTTTCAAAGAGGAAACTGCAGAGGTGGCCGTCGTGGTAATATTTTCTCTCGTCTCAAATTTCCTAGTAAGCAATGTTCTTACTGCAACAGAAATGGCCATACTGAAGATGATTGTTGGACACGTCAATATGATGAAGAACACAATATTACCACGAAACAACCACGTTTATCTAGAGACTCTGCTTCTTATTCTTGTGAATATTGTGGACGATCTTATCATCCCACTCATATGTGCTATAAGCGTCGATTCGACACAGATCGTAATAGAGCAGTGGCGTGAAGATTTTTATCCATCGTGAGTTTGAATGTGGCTGGAGCATTTGTCAGGCCAAAACTTGTAACTTATCAAATAGATCTTCTAGCCGCGGCACAAGAAATCTTTTTTTTTAGTAGTGATTTGATTTAGTGCTCTATAGTCGACACACATGGATATGTGCCATCTTTCTTTTGCACTAAAAATACTGGTGAATAGAATGGAGAGGAGCTAGGCCTCACCATCCCTTTTTCCACCAATTCATGCACTTGCCTCATGATCTCCTCTTGTTGAGCTTGTGAAACTCAATAAGGAGGTTTATTAGGCGGTGAGCTTCCTAGTAGAAGCTCTATTGCATGGTCATCATCCCCTTGTTTTGGAGGTAGCTCACTAGGGATGTCATCAATGAAAACATCTTGGAATGCATTTAGGAAATTAGACAAGTCTAATTCCTCTTGATTCCCTTTATTGCTACTTGTGAAAACATTAGAACCATTTACAGCTTCTCTAACAAAAATCATATATGCAAAAATAGAGCTTTTCATTGACTTATTAAAAGCAAGCGTATTTACCACGGATATGGTGTTCTTCGAGTTATTAGCATCTATATACATCCCTGTAGGTGAAGAGATCACAATATTGCTACTTCATTACTTTCATTGATGATTTCTCACGGTATACGACTGCATTTTTACTTAGACCAAAATCTGAGGCCTTATCTGTTTTCAAACAATTCCACAAGGCTGCGGAACTTCAAACTGGTCGGAGTCGCCTTAAGAAGCTTCGTAGTGACAATGAAGGAGAATATGTTTCTCAAGAGTTTGTGAATTACTGTGCTGATAGTGGAATTCATCATGAACACACTATTCCATATTCACCTCAACAGAACGACGTTGCTGAACGAAAGAATCGCACTATTCTCAATGTTGTAGGATGTATACTGATTCGTTCTGGTTTATCTCGTGTTTTCTGGGCTGAAGCTACTTTGACAGTAGTATTTATTCATAATCATCTTCCTACTACTGCACCCTCTGGTAAGATACCATTCACAACATGGACATATGACATTCCTTCTGTATCTCATTTCAGAACCTTTGGATGTATTTCTTATATTCATGTTCCCAAAGAAGCACGAACAAAGCTTGATGCTCCTAGTCTTAAAGTTATTTTTATTGGATATTCTGACACTTCCAAAGGCTACAAATTCTATGACCCTTCCCACAAGAAAGTAATTGTGAATCATGATGCTGCTTTTAACGAACAGCTTATGGGAGGCTCATGGTCCATGGATGATTCTGATGGTACTAAATCATTGCTTCAAGCTTTTTCATTTCTTTCAGATGATGAAAATCTTCCTATAGAGAAACTTTCCTCTTCACAACCATCCATTCCGAATGCTGCCAATGATGATATTGATATTTTTGTTGATCTGTCTATTGATTTTGAACAAGGCTCATATCATGTTTATGATGATGATATTGTTGATAATGCTTTTTCTACTTCTGAAGATCCCATTACTTATGATGAAGCTATCTCTTCACCACAAAAGGATCAATGGAAAGAGGCTATAGCAGCAGAGTAAGATTCTCTTATCTCTAAAGGTACATGGATACTAACTGAATTACCTCCTGGTCGTACAACTATTAAGTGTAAGTGGGTGTATAAGACAAAAGTATAAGCAGATGGATACTCCCAAGTAGCTGGTGTTGATTATCAAGAGACCTTTTCACCAGTTGTTCGCATTACAAGTGTTCGAGTTTTATTGGCATTTGCTATTCAATTTGATTTAGAAGCTCATCAAATGGATGTGCGAACTACTTTTCTTAACAGCGACTTGGAAGAGGAAATTTATATGGAACAACCAGAAGGGTTTTCTATTCCAGGTAAAGAAGACCTTGTTGCTCAACTCCATAAGGCACTATATGGTCTCAAACAAGCTTCGCGATCCTGGTATACAAAATTTGATCTTTTTCTCACCTCTAAAGGATTCATCTCTTGCTCTTCAGACCCCAACTTATACATAAAGCGCCAAGGTAGTAATTTTGTGATTCTTGCTCTTTATGTGGATGATACCATCCTTGTTTCCAATGATTTAGGATTTCTTCAGCAAGTGAAAAAGTTATTGTCTTCTACATTTGATATGGTGGATCTTGGAGAGATTCACTCGTGTCTTGGCATTCAAATCCAACGGAATCGTACAAAAGGTATTTTATTCCTTCGAAAATCAAATTTTATTGAATATACTATTCAAAATTTTGGTATGGAATCTGCACATTTAGCCAACACACCTTGTCTTGCGAGCTCTACGAAGAACACTTCTGACAATGGCGGTCAACTTGTCACAAATCAGCCTTATGCTAACTTGATTGGATGTCTTTAGTTTGTTGGCATGAACACTCGTCCTGATATTCTGTTTGTTGCTAATTATCTTGGACAACATCTTGCACGTCCTTCTCTTAAGCATTGGTCTGCAGCAAAGCGTGTGTTGAAATACTTGAAAGGCACTACAGATTTTGGTTTGGTCTATCAACGAAAATTCATATCTGATTCTTTACAATCTCTTTCTCTTTTGGGTTACACTAATGCAGACTGGGCAAGCTCACATTTATCTATGCAATCTACTAGTGGAAACTGATTCTTTATAAATGGTTGTCTTTTTTCTTGGACCAGCAAGAAACAACGTTGTGTTAAAGTTTCTACGACTGAGTCAGAATATGTTGCGGCATCACTTGCAGCTCGTGAGTTGATATGGCTTTGACAAATGCTGGTTGATATTGGTCACTCTCCTCTTTCTAGCACACCCTTGCGGTGTGACAACCAAAGTGCTATTAGTCTTGCAAAATACTATGTTCAACATAATAAGTCAAAGCACATTGCTATCCATTATCATTATGTCAGGTATGAAGTACACAAAGGAACCATTATGGTTGAAAACTGTCCAAGTGACTAGATGATTGCAGACGTTCTGACCAAAGGCCTCAACAAGTCATGTTTCATCCTCTTGCGCTTGGAGCTTGGAGTTGCTTCGGCCTCACTCTTTCTAGATTAGCTTCTTTGCTATTGTAATAGCTTTGTACATATGACATTGTAATCCTATAGGTACCATGCACTATGCACACTCCACATCTGTACATTGTGATTTTTGAGTCACTTGTATATTTGTACATAGATGCACAATTCACTTTCACATCATTATCACTGGTTCATATTTTCACATTGTATAGGGGCTTGGGTTTTTCCCTTGAACTCCCCAAGGGTTTTTTCATCCAAAGCTAGAGACCTTTGTTTGAGTGGGGGTGTTGGAGCTATATATGGCTCACTCTACTCAACTTGGTGTCACCTATATATTTGTATCTTGTCCTCAATATGAATCAGTCTTTGGGAGCGTACATGGTGTGTCTCTTGTCTCGTCTCTCTCTCTCTCTCTCTCTCTCTCTCTCTACATCTCAACAGTTCTTGTATACTTGACACCCATTAGGTGTAACTTAGTTCTAATTTATTGTATTAATGGTTGGTTGGGAGGTAGAGCTCCATCCTTTCATGTGGTATGAGATTTTGCTTCTCCTCTAGATCTTTTATGTAACAATTTTATGATGTATAATCACATTGTAATAAAAGATGATTGATGGTTTCTACACAACTCTTTGGCATATTGTAATTTGTTAGTGCACCATGCCAACAAAGCTACTTCTTTTGCGGCTCAAATTTTGCAATTTCATCTCATTCTTCATGTACAAACCCTATATTTTTATATTTTTTTTGAAAAGTTTTATGAGCTTCCAATTTGTAAGTAAGCGTTACCCATATATGATCTTAAGTCCCTTCCTACCCCAGATTTGAGCCAGTTTTTCATTTTAAAACTTGGTCTAAGGTATAAAAGAATTTTTTGTAAAAACATTATAAGTTTTTGAATATTGAATCATATTGTGTATTCTCCCTCTTTCTTCCAATCCTCGTATCTCCCTTGTGGATTGTTTTTTTTTCCGAGAAAAAGATCCTTCTATTAGTTAATGAAAACTGCCCACAGGGCTACAACCACCTCTGCAAGAGAGAGCTACAACAAGAATGATGGGGAGACTCTCCCAATGAGAAAACAACATATATACAATGAGGCTAAATAAAGATATGGGAGGAGGGAAGAGCCACACAGGTGGACAGTAGTGCCATCTGAGCACCCCCTGGACTATGGTGTAAAAAGGCCCAGGGCACTAGAGTCGAAGGAAAGCCTCGTGGCGCTCCCGCATGCGGTCAGAGCTGCCCTGTAGTCCCTCAAGCTGTCCTCTGAGATTATGGATCAGCTCTAGCCAAAAGTCACGAACAGTCTCTGTTGGTGGCACAAGGCGAGCCTCAAAGATGCGGAAACAACGGGCCCGCCAGATGAACCAGAGTGTCAGGCCACTGATAAGCTCCCAACACTCCTCTCTCTCACTGCACCACTCCTGTGGAGTAAGCTCTGTAGTAGCAAGCTGGAGTGTAGGTCGCCCCCCCTGCATCACTATCATCCTGCTGGTGGAAGATAGCTCAAACTGAAGTGCCGGGCCCATGAGGGTGGACCAAGCCGCTGCCCCCCAAGTGTACTGTCGAGCGGTGGAGAGAGCATGCATCAGCAGAAGAACTCATAGCCACACC
Source organism: Adiantum capillus-veneris (assembly GCF_014529385.1). NCBI lineage: Eukaryota > Viridiplantae > Streptophyta > Polypodiopsida > Polypodiales > Pteridaceae > Adiantum > Adiantum capillus-veneris. The sequence goes on from NC_140954.1 coordinate 79,713,489, forward strand.
TGCTGGGCCGAGGGACAGTCCCAAAGACAGTGACACTGACTCTCCACCAAATGGTCACAAGCTGCACATGTGGCCGAGAGACCACTATGCACTAGCCAGCTCCCTACTGTTGTCGCTCTATGTGCGACCAGCCACTGAAACAAGGTGACTCTCCTTGGCTATCTGGAGTCCCACAACCTCTCCCAAAAGTCTACCAAGAACCCTGTGAGACCCTCCTCCTGCCAATGACGTGCTGCAACGGGGAGGGCCTCTCTCTGGGCTGCTAGTATATGACGTCCCAGTCGAACAGTGTACTGAAAGAACGGGACTCTTGGGTGGTCTGCAGAAGAGAAGGGTTCCCTCCATAGCCACTCACTAGGATCCCACTGTACTCGTGCCAACGGACAACACTCCAAAGCCCATAGCCTCCAATGTCCTGTCTCAAGAACTGTTGGGTCAGGGTCTATGACGCAGGTCCGCCCATAGATGCCCACTACTCGGATCCTCTGAAAACAGCACTCTTCTATCTGTGGGGCCTCTACTGCAACTTGCTGTAGTCGTCCCCCACCCTGAAGCTCAAAGAACAGGGCTGAGAGAGACTCTGAGCAGGCCCTAACTGAAATGAGAACCTCCAGTCGTGTGAAGGCTCCCATCCATCGGGGTGCTACTGGCTCGAGAGGCGTGAGCCACTCAGCTGGAACTGACTCTGAGATGTCCTAACACATGCTTTGCACCCCTCTCATGCCCTGTAGCTGGAAACCCTGCACCTCCTCTGACAAACCTGTGAACTCTAGCCAGTCACCTAGAGAGCGCGCTGGACCTGTTGCCATGGGACCCGAAGAAACATGAGGCCAACTACCAACCAAGTGGCCTCTCTGAGTGCTAACCATGGGGTTCCAAATGAGGGGCTTCCGTAGGCTCTCCTCCGTGCACGTCGGTTGTCTCTGCTCTAGGCCACGCCGTAAGAGCTCCCAAGATCAAAGCAAACTCACAGCGAAGCGGTCCTCCAGTCTCCTACTCAAACCAACTCGGCGCAACTTTGTAAAGATCCATCTGGTCGAAGGTTGCCAAGGGCCTCCTGACTGAGGCACCCAGGCGCGAAGCCTCTGCAGCAAGAACTCCTTCCAGGGTTCCTCTCCTAGAAGAAGTCCTCTGACTATGAACTTCCCAAGAAGGGCTCTGCTCTGTTGTGCTGGATCAATGATGCCAAGCCCTCCCTGAGAACAAGGAAGTGTGATGACCGACCAAGCCACCTTGGCTCGGGCAATCTGAGTGTCCGCCAACAACACCTGGTTGGCAACTACTACTCTACCAGCCAATGAAAGTCGTGCTGAGCTCCAATGTAACAGCTTTCTCCTGATGGACAGGAGAAGAGGAGCAATCTGCTGCTCAAGGGACAAGTCCAAACCAACCTGACAACCCAAGTACCGAACTGCAGTCCCTGGGGGAATCCACCTGAAACCCTTTCCTGGCATCCAATCTGGCACAGGAGCATTGCCAACCGAGAAAGCCATTGTCTTTCTCCAGTTGATCAGTGTGCCTGATGCACAACAGAAGGTCTCCAAATCTTGCTCACATCTGTGTAGATTGGCCTCCTGGATCTCTAAGTACAAGGCTGAGTCATCGGCAAACTCAACGTCCAGTAGCTCATCTCCCCGAATAGGGAGTGATAAGCCCCTCAGACCAACCTACTGTGACACCAAAAATATGGTCATCGCCTCCGTATATAACATAAAGAGAAAGGGGGCAAGAGGACAACCCTGTCTAACCGAGCATGTGAGCATGAAGCGCTCACCTCTACCTCCTGCCAAAAGCACCTGACTATGGGCCTATCTGTACAAAGATGACACCCCTTCGATCCAAGCATCTGAGAAGCCCATCCTGCGTAGAGTGCCCTCTAGAAAGTCCCAGTCAACTCTGTCGTACGCCTTCTCAAAATCGAGAAGAAGAATCACAAGGTCCTCCCCATGGAGCCGTGCCAAGGCAGAAGCCTCCCAGAAAGTGAAGATGTTGTCAAGGATACTGCATTCCTTGACAAAACCTGTCTGAGTTCCATGTATAAGGCTCTCCAAGAGTGGTTGAATCCTCAAACTCATAGCCTTGGCAAGAATTTTGTAGGCTGAGTTGAGGATGGTGATGGGGCGCCACTGTCAAATCTCATCCAAGGAGCCACCCTCCTTTGGAATGAGGTAAATCAAGCCGTCACTCATGCTATCCGGCATCACTCCTGTGTGAAAAATGTACTGAAAGGCACTACAAAGATCTGGGCCAAGCAGGTCCCAGTACTCCAAGAAAAAGCTGGGAGTCAGCCCATCCTCACCTTGACAGCTACCACGAGGAAGGGCCCTAAGAGACGTGTGCAGCTCCTCAAGCTGAAGTGGCATCTCTAGCCTCTGGTGCATCTCCTGAGTCATAAGACAAGGCATCTGTGCCCAAACCTGCTCCCTGCATGCATCCTGTCGCTCTGACTGGGGCTCAGCCCCGACAGTAACTCACGGTAGAAGTCAGTAGCAACTGCACGTATATCCTCGGGCTCACAACAACTGACCCATCGGGTCTCCTCAACTGATTGACCTTGGCATGAGAGTGCCGAGGTCCCACTGTCTCAAAAAAACCACCCCGTCACTCTGTCACCCACCTGAGTCCACTGAGATGCCTGTCGGTGAAAGGCAAACTCATGACGCCTCTCCTCTGTGCTAACAAGCTCCTGTCGAGCCTACTGTAACTGCTCCTCCAACCATGGACTGTCTGGATGTTGCTCCTGCATCCTCTGTAGTGAAGCAATGCCTTGTTTGAGATGCTACTCCTCCTCTCTTGCTGCAGCCCAGCGAGCCAGAGACTCTTGGAGAAAAAAGTGGCTAAGCTGAGCTAGGCCTAAGGCCACTCTGTCTGCAGGTAAAACCTCGCTGTCCATGCCCTCTGTCCCGAGAGCCTCTACCCTCTCTCTAAGTGCTGAGTCCAACAAGACTCGCTCTGGGATGCGAAGCATCATGCTCCGACTCCTCTGCCTGTCTGCCACTATGAGGATCACTGGTGCATGGTCCAAGAAGGATGTCCGTGCCAAGATGCCCACTGATCCCCCCAAGTCACTGAAGTGGTCACTAGTGTAGAAGCGATCTATCCGCGATAGATTCACTCCTCCCACTCTGCGGTCTGATCTAGAGAAGGCAAGAGTGGCTGGAGGCCTCACAAAGCTAGAGTGCTGCCATGTATCCGAGACCCTCAAAGTCATACACAACCTCTCCCAAGCTGCTAACTCGACTCCAGACACAGTAGCATGGCTGCCTCCAATCCTGTTAGAAGGGTCCTCCAACATGTTGAAGTCCCCTCCTACACACCAATGGTCAGCCTGCGGCAAAGACTCAACAATATGTGACCAAAACTCTGTACGAGCACTCGCCACATTGGGCGCATAGATGTTCAGGAAGCCCACAAGGCCACCCTGAACCTGCATAGTAATCCACTAAGCCCTGCCTTGCACAATAATCCCTCTGCCCACAATGGCCTGCTGCAATGAATCCGCAATAGTCATACATACCCCACCCTGGATGCCTCCAGGTCCAAAAGCAGCTCACCAAAAGGTATCATATCGTCCACGCAAAATTTGACCACATCGCCGAATGCGGCTCTCACACAGATGGTGCTCCTGAAGCATAAGGAGATCAATCTCTCCTCCCACAAGGCAATGCTAAAGCTCCTGACGCAATCGGCCCCGCTGTCGCTGAAATTGGGGCCCACCTAGTCCTTGCACATTCCACGAGACAATCCTCATGGGGAGCGAGAGAGAACAGATGCTGCCGTAGCAGCAAGACGGGCTATCTTCGAGGCTGGCTTGGATGGGGAGTAATCCGCATCCGAGCGTCCTCTAGATAGGCGAGACTACAGTGAGTTCCTAGCCCAAGCCCAAGCAGAGCGAGCCATGCGTAAAACAACCTCCTCTATCCAGGATTCCTCATGAATGTATACATAGCAAGGCAAACACTGCGTATCAGCAAAAAAGTACACCACAATGTGCCTACATCCTGCTGAGTCTGGGGGTGTCACCGCAAACTTGGCCAGTGGCCACAAAGTCTGCAGCAAATCTGTAACTCCAAGCTCTCCCATGTGATGAGAGAACTCGAGAACCTGTGTATGCAACCATCCCAACACTGGGTCGAGGGACCACTCTGTCTTGGCCCTACCAGAGAGGGGGAAGGAGAAACTAATTGTTGAGTCCAAGGCCTCTGTCCCCCTAGCAAGCAAGGAACAAAGCATGGACCCTGAAGCAGGCTGCCTCATGGTCTGCTGCGGAATCGCCGAGAAAGCGAGTGAACCCGTAGTCGAAGAAATCCCAGCGGCGTCGGAGGTCAATGCTCGTCAGACCACGAGGGATAGCTGCAAGGGAAGATGTCTGAATCTGCAGAGGGGGCCGCAAGAAGGGCTGACCCTCTCTCGCTAGGTGACTCGTGGCAAAGGCGCTGCCAAGAGATCTCCTAGCTGTTGGCGAGGGACCTGTCTCCTGAGTCAACTTTGGAACTGGAGCAGGAGGGGGGGAGAAGGAGCTGGGGGGAGCGGAGGGGAAGAGGAGCAGGGTGGGGCGACAAAGGTAGAGAGGCGAGGTGGAGAGGCGACGGGAGCAGAGGGCGGGGGGGAGTATGAGGAGGAGGAGGGGAACTCTGAAGGGGGAGCGGCTGTCGAGGGTGAAGCGGAGGTGGAGGCTGGCATAGGGGACTCCTCCTGCTCAAGAGGACCAAAGCGGTTCCCCTTGGGAACCCACTGCTGCTGAGTAGGCACCTGAGGGCCACTCTGAGTGCCAGGCTGTCGCTGTGGCCCCTGGCATCGACGGCCCACGGGCCTGCTGCCACCCCTCCTCCAGGCTGCCGCTGAAGCCCCAGGCTCGGAGAGTGGCTCTGAATCTGTGCACTGTGCCGCTGATTGTGGTTGTGGCCCAGCCTTGGCAAGCTGGGGCTGAGGCTGGGGTGCAAGTCGTGGCCTCCTCCGTGGACAGGCCTTCGCTAGGTGGCCCATCTGTCGGCAAATGAAGCACTGGTTCGGGAGACCCGAGTACTCCACACTCTGTCTAAACCAACCCCCACTCATCCGAGGCAGAAGGATGACCTTCGGGAGCGTGTGGGTATCTCTGACCAAAACTCAAACTGAGGGGATGCTAGCCGCCTTGGCAGCTATCTACTGATTGTGTCGTATGAGGTGTCTCCAGGACAGTCCCAATGGCGGAGCCAATCCTGGAAATAAGTGGTAGGTACTCCCTCCATAAACCTGGAAAGGAGACTGAGATGGGGATGTCTGCCTCCTCTACTAGTACATCCGAAGTCGGGTCAAAACCATGTCGCCACTGTCAAAAGTGGGCACGTGATGCTCGGATGGCTAGTGGACTCATAGCTATGACCTTGGAAGCCATCTCGGAGGTCTTGAACTCGATCTGATAGTACCCCCGTCCGAGAATTTGAGCATCCAAGATCTTGCCAACCTCTACAAGAAGGCAGGCCTGGAGAAGATCTCGCAGCTCTCTTCTGTTAGGTCGGGTGCCGAGAATTTTGCAGATGACCTAAGTCGCCTGCAATAGCTCTACCTCAGCGGCTAGGCTCGCTTACTCTGGCGGCAATAGAGCAAGTCGAATGGTGGGCTCAGCGGGGTCGGGAAAGGGGCTTCTGGCGAGTCCCTCTGTGGCGAAGCTGGAGCCTCCATTTGTGTCTACTATTGTGTCGTAAGAAGAGATCGACGGGCGGACGCTGCAATCAGGCGCAAGAGACACTGCCCCAAAAAAGGAAGCAATGTCGAGGAGGCCGAACTGCAGTGGATGACGGGGAGAAACCGAGGCGGGGGCGGGGGGGGGAGGGGGGAACGGGTTGGGGAAGGCGGAAATGCTGGCGGCAGTAGGAGGAGGGGGTGACGGGGGGCGGCAGAGGGCGGGCAGGCTGGCGAGGGGCGGCACAAGTTGACAGGCAGCACGGGGGTGGGCAACGGGGCAGGGGGGAGGGGGGGGAGGCAGCGGACTGAGGAGGGGGGGGGATGTGAAGCTAGGCGTGCACAGGTGGAGCAGTAGTAGCCCCTTGTGGAAGTGTCCTCTATTTCTATGCATTCATAGATAAAAGCTCTACGTAATGATGTAAGTTTCTTGTGATGGTTCTTTGAAGTTGTTATTGTTAGCCCTCTTGCTAGGTAGCTCATAACTCATGGTTTAAGAAAAGAAATTGCATTATAGGAGGGGTATTGGAGCATCAATGCTAGGTTTTTGAGTGCGTTCTGAGCCAAAATAAGTTAGCTAAAATCAGCCTCATTGAAATGTGGATTTGAGACCCTAGGCACTTGTTTTTAAAGTTTATCTACTCGACCCATGAGTTTGGTTATGTTTAGGGCTAATTTGCTTGGTGATATGTCAAGATTTTCTTGTGAATGTGACGATTGGATTTTGTTGTCTGATATACATTGAGGGTTGCGTTGAGTGGATAGGGGTTAAGTGTGTTTTCCAAGAGATTGGAAACCACTTGGAGCATCCATGCACTAGTCGTGTTAGTTACATCCCACGGATTGACATTTATGTGTGTGGCTCTTGCTATGTCCACAATAGAGGCTTGGAAGGTCTAGCCCCATTATTCCACCGTTGTTATGGATGAGGTGACCTAAAATAGGAAAAAACTCCACACTTGGATATAATTGCCCATCACTCCCTCTAGATTTACCTAGAGAAAAACATTATCTTTTATAAACCACATAGTTGAAGGGTGGCATCTTCAAGTGTGTAGAGGTGTCTTGGGAGTTTTCTTACTTGCCAATGACTTTTTTGGAATAGATTAGGAAGTTTTTGAGATTGATGAGTTAGGCAGTGTTAGAGTCTGAAAGTTAACATTTATTTCTTACGAAAATAAGAGAGAGAACTAGTGTTTGTGAACACTTTCCACTACCTTCCTGCTCTTTTAATTAGGAGTATGCGAAGTAGACAGATCAATGGATTTTTTACCTACCTCACTCTCTATATTGTCATTGTTGAGTTATTCCTTGAAATTTGAAAGTGAGGTAAGCTTAAAAGACCATCAAACAACACTTCAAGTCAAAATTTGGTCTTGAGAGAGTTATGTAAACATGCCGAAATCAAGAAAAAACATGCAAAGTTTGGTTAGAAAAAATATTATTATCTCCTCTACAATTGATGCATGCAAATGTGAGTTTTCTAGCCAAGAATGCTTGTAATCCTTTGTAAAAGACTTGAATGACATCAAAATTCCATAAAAAAGTAATTTCAAGCCTGTAGATAGTAATCATTGTTCTAGTATAAGGCAAAAATTGGACTTTGATCTAAGGATTATCTTGTCAAGGTGAAGTATAAACACTTTTTTGAAGGCTCTAGAAGTATTGAGCTCATTCGTGTACAAATTTCAAGTTAGATCTACTTCCAAATTTGACCAATAGGTAACTGAAAGTAAGTACATCAAAACTAATCCAAAGTGAATGAAAATTTGATAGGTCTTAAAACACTTTGAACTAACTGTGGAAATCACCAAAAGTAAAAAAATGCAAATTTGGGCTACTAGATAATAATCATGTTTAATATCTTTGGTCTTCAAATTGCAAAATTTTCATCATTTGGACATAACAAAGGCTAGATCATAGTGTATTGAGCCTCTTATTCAAGTTTGGACTCATTTGGAAGTGTAAAGTCTCAATTGGACCTAATTTGTTTAAAGCCCAATAGCGAATACAAAAATTGGTTTAGAAACTTAAAAATCGATCCAAACCTCATGAAACTTGTCAAGTGACTTGTGTATAGTGTGCACATTTAGTGTAGATAAAAAAGTGGACAAAATTTCAAATTCCAAGCTATCAGATAATAAGCGCGCTTATTATCTCATACCCTGGAATTTCAATGTTTTGAATTTTTCTTCAAAGTTTTTTAAAATTAGACCCTAAACCGGTTCTAAATTTTTTTTAGTTTATATATATTTTTTCTTTTGTTTACTTAAGAAAATATCACTTTGACCCGTGCAACCAAAGAGATGATCAAGTATCAAGAGAGACACACAAAATTTTATACTTGGTGATGGTTGATTGAGAACCATCACATCTCTCGCGAGCAATTAAACTCAACAATCATGGTTTTCCCCTTTCAAAAATCATGTCAAGGGTTATGACATGTGGTAATGGCTTGTAATAGTGCAATGGGAATGGATCTAGTGTGGCCCAAGTCAATTCAATGAGTGTTAAATGGTAAGAAAATGTACTATCTCCTCAAGAGCACGGGTATTTAATTAATTTGGTTTGCAAGTTTGTAGCTAATTCCACTCAAGAGTTCATAAAATTTTTGATAGCATTGAGGCCATCATCAAGTTTGTCAGTTACCATGAAGCCAATTGAAGGAACATCTAAAACCTCAGATACCTCCTTAGCCTCCCTTGGAGCCTCTTCCTCTTGTGTTTTTGTCGGCTCTTCCTCTTGGGAACTAGGGGAATCCATGATGGGTGACCTAGTTCTATGGCCCTTCTCATTTGTCTTTTCTTAGAGGATCTGGAAGAATCCACCTCCAAGGGAATCTCCTTTGGGATTCCTTTTGTGTTGTCAGTGGCAGAGGTGGAGCTAGCTATTGAGCCCATTGAGAAAGGTCATTCTTGTAATTTGTCCTCTACTCTTATCTGTGCCTATTACTCTTCAAGTGTCAACTTTCCTTTCTTCTTCTTGGAACATTGTGGAAACTTGGAAGGGTTTGATCTCCCACATGCACCTTGCTGGGCGGTTTGAGCCCTATCTTTTGTTGCTTTCCTCTTAACCTCTACCCTTGCTTGTAAATTGGCAAGGTGCACTCTCCCAACTCTATTCCTTGCCCACTTGTCTAAATCTCTCTACCTTATTTCCTCCTCCTACATCTTGCATTCTCCTTTCTCCTTCTCCTCTTATCTTTGCTTCTCCTCAGCTCACTTCAATTGCTTGGCCTCTCGTGCTTTGGATTTAGGACCATTTGGTATGACCTTGTGAACCCTTTGTTTGTGAGGGCCAAACTTGTGCTTTGTAGCTTAGGTAGTAGCTTGAGCTACAGGCTATGGGACAACGGGGGTAATCTCTGCATTAAGAAGAGGGCCTCAATATTCTTCTCTGATGGCTCTAATCTTCCTTTTTTTTGTAGAATATCCAAGGGAGGGGGATCCGAGAACAGCATACGGGTGGCATGATTTTGTCATAAAAACTAATATCTAATACTCCCAAATGATTTTTCTCATGTTAAATTGATCAATTAATATGAGGAAGTACCAGGGGAGTAAAAGCTAGAATATTGGTAAAGCTACCAGACCGGTCTCTGTCAAGGATCAAAGGAGGGAAACTATGGATCCAAAAGGAGGAAAATCTGCAAAAGAGCAATGTGCTTTGACAATGGGGCTTAAAAGACCTAAGGTTCAGATCCATTAATACTTCCATAGGCTAAGGTTCCTAATTTTTTATTCAATTGTCCAAAGGCCAATGTAGGGGAAAATTGGATGGTCATGGGAATACTAAAAATTCTTCCCACGTCACTAAGAAGGAGGGGGAATGCCCATATTGTAGGGGATGAGAGAGAAACACACACACACACACACACTCAATGGCTCACCCTTTACAGAAAGGGAATATTGGACACATGTCAAGCTCCTAGGCCACTTGCCCCCAACCTCCCCTCAAATCCTATTGATGGCCATAGAGGTGGACCAATGAGAATTAGGCTAGAGTGAATTTAGTCTAATAAATTTCAAAATGCTTGATAAAAGAACCAATAGAAATTAAGATCCCTAGAAGAATATTGGACATTCTACCAAGGGGTCCAGTGAGCATTCAGCAGCCCAATGGCTGGCTTGAGTCCTATTGCCCAGAAGACTAGGAGGTCCAATGAGAGTTTAATTGAATTATTTAAATACCTAAAGCTCTCACAAAAGGGGAAAGGGAGACACATGTCACAAGGCTAGAAATTATGCTTCTAACTTATGCTTGGATAAGCTTTACAGGGTCCAATGGGATGTCAGCATGAGCAATTAGCAAGAGGAGTTGACCAAGATGAGAGAGAAGGTTTCTTTTGACTCTAACTCATTGCTACCACACATACACACACACACACACACACATAACTCATGTGTGCAAGAATAACTACATCTCTTTTTCCAAGCATTGAGAAGTAGATGCCTACACCAACAACTGTTGGATATGAAATGAAAATCCAACCGAGAGCCAAGCTTCAATGGCATGATCATCTCCTCTATTATTCTAACTACATCTCTTTTTCCAAGCATTGAGAAGTAGATGCCTACACCAACAACTGTTGGATATGAAATGAAAATCCAACCGAGAGCCAAGCTTCAATGGCATGATCATCTCCTCTATTATTCTAATTACTAAGCTAAGCTATGCTATTAGAGTGATTATGTGAGGAGAATACTTCTTTCTCATAAGATACCTCGTCTTCCTCTCAATCTATCCTCATTCCTTGCTAGCTCTCACCATTTTTGAAAGTGTGTGAGATCTTGGGACTGAGGCTAGGGACACTAGGTGTGTTTTTCAAGCATAATTTGGTGTATGAAGATTTTATCTTCCTTACACCAACAAGTTTTATTAAGAAACACAAATATTGTATTGTACAAAAGTATCCTTTGATGGGAGAAGCTATAATATAAAGCCTTTATGGAGGAGAGACCGGTTCCATGTAAATCTGGTCCTCAACTATTGTCAATTGTTCTATTTCTCTCTCTTTTCAAGTATTGTCAATGCCTAGATAGGTGTAAATTGCTATGTTGCTTTCCCAATTAAGTACTCTATCTATTCTCATTAGGAACTTTTTCTTAATGAAATTCTCACTATGTTATCAATTTCTGGTACACACAAGTTACTAGTGCATTAAATGTTACATTGGTATTAGAGCTATTGGTTTCTCTTTTCTTGCTCAAGAAGAGAGGTCCTCAAGCTTGCTACCAATGGTTGTTGTTATTACAAAAGAGTAAGTAGAATAGAGATTTCTCATCCTTGAATAAGTAGTTAACAGGGACACTATCGAGAGCTATGGTCTTAATAATGGACTCTTGTGGGGCTACAAGAGGTACACCTAAGCCCTAGCTAGGGATCTCTCTCTCTCTCTCTCTCTCTCTCTCTCTCTCTCTCTCTCTCTCTCTCTCTCATTGTGCAAGTAGAAGCTTTGCTTCCTGTTGTTCAGAGCAGAAGGGTAGGATTCTGCGAAAGCACATATACAGAGGAGGCACAAGCAGACTAGGGTGGATGAGGTATTGCATCCAGATGCCATTGGGGGGGAATATTCTTCATTAATAAATTATTTTAAAGATGCACAAGTAGTAGGTGCCATAAATTTTGGGGCTACAATATTTAGCCGATTCATGTGCAAGATTCTTCTCTCTCCACTCTTATGTAGTGTTGTGTATTCTCAAATCATGTCTACATCTCCTTCTCTTACCATCTTTCATTATCAAGTATATTGTGTGTGTGTGTGTGTGTGTGTGTCCTAGTCTAAGTGTGTGTACTTGGGTTTTGAGCAAGATGGTGAGAGGTTGATGGGTACGTGTGTGAGGAAATTTGAATTGTTCAAGCAACCGTTCTCCCAAAATTCTCCCAATAGTGGTATCAGAGCTTTTGGGTTGAGGTAATTGGCAATTGATTTCACACTTTAAGGATCATGTTTGAATTTGCAGTATCAAATTTATAATCAAAGCTTAATTGGTGATTAATCAATCAAGGATTAATCAGAAAATTGACCAATTAATTCCGCCTATCGATACGATCGAGATTTGGTATGTCAAGCTTTAAATTCTATTTAATGGCTAAATCTCGTGCATTGTGAGCGGGTGAGTGAGAGCTGAAGAAGCATAACAAGAAGAATTAGATCTGAAGGAATTTATGGGATAAAATAAACGATGGCTTTGAGAGCCTTTTGACAGTTTCCAAGGCTTATACGAGAACTTGAAACCGATGGTAATTAAGAAAATCGGAGTCCATCAAGCTTTCCAAAAAAATGTAGTGGACTCCAATATTTTCAAAAATTAAACACTAACTACAAAGCCCAGCAAGGGGCTACCATGGAATACAGCCTTGCATGCAAGGAACCCTCCTCTATCGGACCATCACCAAACTCTATATGGCATCATAAGGGGTTCCCATGCTTGGTGAGTCATTTTCCCTTCCTCCTTGCAGCCTGTCAAAGCTTGTGCTAGTCGTCGTCATCTCCTCTCTCTCCCTCGCACAGTCTACAAACATTTCCATCCTCTCCTTTTTCACACACTCAAAGTAAAAAGTGTGACTTTAACTTCTTCAATTAACATTAGTTGGCTGCCCAATTTAAGAAGCAAACTCTTGGCTGCCCACTTTCTATGGCTAAGAGCCAATTCACCCCCATCTTCTTGGATTATTAACGACCCCTGCAAATAGTAGTCGAAATCGATCGGCTGCCCAACCTTAATATCCTTTGTTCACCCACTTCAAATTCTTCTGGCTGCCCACTAAAACCACAACCAATTGAACCATTTACACCCTACTTAAGGTAAAGGTTGCCATCGGACTCCCTCGACGATTGCCCATAAACCTTAACCACATCTTTACCTTTGTTTTGCCATTCTTAGAGCCATACTTACAAGGACTACATTTTCCCATCACCTTATATAGCTCACAATAGCCTCTCAAAAGCCCTTGAGATTCACCTCTCACAATAATCTCCCCCAAGTCATTCATGCTACAAATTTTTGTTAATCGAGGCATCCATCAATCAACAAATTTTTACCATTGGCACATTACCTTGCATATTCTTTTGTCGATTGCCATTTGCTATGGGGTAAGGGACTTTGGATGCCATCCAAAATTCAAATTCCTCACAAAACAACCTGGTCAATCGCTTAGAAATTTCAACCTTGCTTGGTGTTACACTTTTAGATTGAACATCATCACTGGTTATCAAGCTAAGTATCAATTATTTCATTTATTTCTTTTATTTTATCATTATTTTGCATACCAATCATACATATATATATATATATATATATATATATATATATATATATATATATATATATATATATATATATATATATATATATATATATATATATATATATATATATATATATATATATATACCCATTCAATTATATTTCAAAAATATGTTAAAAAAGAAGAAAAAAATATATATATAGAGAAAAAAAAGCACTTCATCATGGCCCATCTGACACAGTCACCCTCCACCACTAAACAGCTCGCAAATTTGCAACAATCACTTACATATGAGTGCATGCAAAGATAAGAAGATAGGCTATTGCACACTACCCACACTGAATTTTCACTTGCTTCAAAGAAAAAAAAATTTAGCAGAAAAGCTTTTACATTCAAGGATTTTTATGGCACTAAAGATGCCAACACGATACTAGCATGGGTTATTCAATTAGATGAATACTTCCATGATGAGGAATTTCCCAAGCGTGACATGGTCAAGTGCGCATAAAATCACCTCACTCTTATCACTGCACTATGGTGGAATGTCACTAAACAACACGATAGAAGACCTCGCACATGGCATGCATTTAAAAAGTCATTTTTACCCCATTTCCTACCCACACAATGCAAAGCTAAAGCACGCCAACAATGGAATTTAATTTGACAAAGTAGAGATAAAGATGTATATGCTTACATTGATCATTTTTGGAATTGTCTCATTTAGCTTCAACCCATTGAGCATATCAACCGCAAGAAACTAAAGCATAAAAATATATCTAGGTTAGCACTGCAAATTGGTGTTAAAGTAAACATGTTAGATTCATTATCAAAAGCCATAAATTTGACACTCAATGCGGTGGAAAAGAAAGGTGGACATCAACTAACACTAACCATAACAAGAGAGTTTCTTCCTCTCCTAACTTTGACAGGAACAAAAACCAGAGTCATATTTTCTTCAAGAGACACAAATTTGATAACTTCGCTATATTATCTCAACCTCATAATGGAAAAAACAACAACCACATGCAATAGATGGGCAACCAAAATCCTTCCAATAGTCAATGTCCTAATCAACCTTCCAATGGTAATAAAAAACAATTAATGTTTCAAATGTTTTTAGTTTGTTCACTATTCAGATAAGTGCACAAAAAACCCTGCTAAGAGCAATGCTCATCTCAATGACCAACCTAACGAAGTTGCACATAACCACAACCAAAGGTCATTCAACAACAACCACCCAAATGATGCACATGTTAACCTCATTGAAGATGTTATTCTTGGTGAGACGACAATGAAGTTGAAGTCAATTATGATGAAGGCTATGATCCTCCCAACTATGATGACAATGAAAATTCTTCTCCATGGATTCCTATATTCCCACACACAACTCTCAAAGTGAAAGGCATAGGTAAAGGTGAATACATCACGATTCTCTTAGATGATGGTAGTAGCCATGATTTCATCTTTGCACAATTAGCACAACAACTTTCTCTCTCTCAACTCTCTTCACCTCACAAAGTAAAGGTTTTCTTTCTTAATCAATGTTTCAACTGTAAAACTCAAGTCGTTATTGAAATTTGCATTGGTGAATTTTTTCATACACGTATATTTCTAATCGCACCATTGCATGGGTATTGATATGATTTTGGGGATGCCTTTTCCACATGAATTTAACTCATCAATCAATTACAAAACATGTACTTTAACTCTCACACATGAAAAAAAACCTACTCCGTACAAGAAATACTCGAACATCAAAAATGTCCACTACTTTCTCATACTCAAGCTAAACAAGCAATTTGAAAGCAAGGAAAAACATATATAGTACTTGTAAACCAACTTTCTGTTCAAAGTGAAACTCCTCAAGACTCTTCAACTTGACAATGAATGAACGTAGTGATTTCTTTGCAATTTACAAAGAACCCTTGGTGATTTTACTTCCATGACCATTCGCACCATGTCCTTCAAACACTTTTCAAATAAAATATAATTTTTGAGAAAATTTCACTTGAATATACAATTCTTCAATTAACTTGCCTTGAAACCAAGGATAATCAAACATCACAACATGATCGTCATAAAAAATTAAAGCATAGTGAGAACAATAAGTACCAAGTTTTGATGTGCCATACATAGAGAATAAGTTCATCTTAAGTAATCAATACAAATTGGGTTGCAGGTTCTTCGTGGCCACATTTCTTGTGGTGATTATGCCACTAGGATTTCTTGCAAATGGGGAAGCCCAATTTTAGTGAGGAAAATAGTGGCCTATAGAGTAGTTGTCTTGGCCAACCTGGAACTACTGGTGGTGTTCTACTCAAGGATGGAGCAAACGGCACAATCGGCTTTTGGTGACATGAGAGAAAAGAAATGGCAAAGCGGGACCTCTTTTGTAGGCGCGGGGGGGGGGAGGGGGGGGAGGCATGGTCAATAAGAAGGGATGGGTTGGGAGAGGTGGAGTTCACAGAGAAGGCATCCACATGGACTACACGACACCTATCATGGTCCACCATAGGCACCAATGATCGTTCGCAACCACGTGGATAGTGCCACATGGACTACGGATCACCCGCAGTCCACGTGGCCAACCGTGCAGACCGCATGGATTGCCACACAATCTGAACGATCCACGTGTCGCAGACCATGTGGTAGTCTACATGATTGGCCACATGGACTATGGATGACGCACGGTTCACATGAAACTACCACATGGCCGTAGGTAGTTCCCACAGGAGAGAGAGAGAGAGAGAGAGAGAGAGAGAGAGAGAGAGAGAGAGAGAGAGAGAGAGAGAGAGAGAGAGAGAGAGAGAGAGGGGGGGGGGGGGGAGGAGAGTTTAGATTATATATTAGAGAGAGGGAATGGCAAGAGAGAGTTAGAGAGGGGGAGGAGGCATGGGGAGAGAGAGGGAGGGAGAGAGAGGGGTGGTTGTTTGGAGGAGAAGAGAGATAAAGAGAAAGAGTAGGCATGGAGAGAGTGTGTGTGCACAGAGGGAAGGATTGAGAGAGTGCATGGGTGAGAAGGTGTATGTGTGTGTTGAGAGAGTGCATGAGTGAGAGAGTGTATGTGTGTAGAGAGACAAAAAACGTGTGTGAAAAGAGAGAGAGAGAGAGAGATGTATTTTTTAACATGATCATAATGTAGCTTTACTAGATAATACTTTTTTTAAAAAGTGAATTCTTTCAAAATAGATATAAATAAAAGATTTGCAACCACTACATTATATTATACACTACATCCCTCTCACAATATTCTTTCTCTTACTCTCTCTCCTTTTTTTAATACTAACCCCCCCTCAAATCTCTCTCTCTCTCTCTCTCTCTCTCACACACACACACACACACACACACACACACACACACACACACACACACACACACACACACACACACAATGCCATCATCATCATCATGCTCTGATGTTTTGCAAATCAAGAATGCATTCACTTCTCCAAAAGCCACCTTGGAGAATGAGGAGGGTATACACAATGCAAGGACACCACAGATCAAGGACAAAATAGTCCGCCTCATCAATTATGTTGATAATGGGCTTACATACTTGGGAGAACTGGAGTCCAAACTTGATGATGATTAATGTCGCCAAGTAAGCGACCTTTTGGTTGCAGTGAATGCAGTCAAGTACGCGACCAGGATGTTGTTTGAGGGTCGATAACACACCATTTCAGTGAGGAGAAAAATTTTGAACTCGGTGACGGCAATATACCACTTCATACTTTTGGCCAAGATTTGTGGTCTTGGCCACCATGGACGTGAAACTTGTCAACTGTTAGGGTGCTAAACCAAACGAGCTTAGGATACCCGACTTGGGAATGAGCTTCAGCTACTTGTAGCGCACTATCTACGGATCGTTTATGTTATAATCCAAAATTTAAGTCTGTAATGGTTTCTTCATTGTTTTTAACGCGTAAGATCTTCTTTGTAATTTGGATGGGACTATTTTTTATGCATAGAAGTGTCAATTTCTTTTTGTAACATTTGTGAGCAATGACATTAGGCATCCAAAATATCCCGGTCAAGTAATGAAATATAAATCTTTTAAAAATAATTTAATTTGGGTTTCAAAAAGATATTAAATAATATCTTTTAAACACAATTAGACATTCTCACTCTCATTTTTCCAATCTACTACTTATTTTCTCAACTCTACTATCATGTCGTGCATTATAGTTTTCCCTTCTTTCAAAAGAGATTTTATCTTTACCAATGGGAAGATTATTTTTGGGGTTAGATATCTTCAAGAGCATGTTGCACCGCAAACATTTAGTGCCCTACATGCCATTATCATGATTGTGAGTAAAGAGTTGACAATGCCACTAGACAAAACAAGCAATCACTTAGAGAGGAGTTTTATGTTGTGAACAAATCTCTCTCTATAAAGTTTGTGGTGGTGGTTGAAGTTAACACTAAGTCTCAAATTAGAGTGGCGTAGCTACTCCTCTGGTGGAAAATTCTCTACATAGACCTTACGTTAGCAGCAAGCTAACACGGATACCATTTTTCGGAGTTCTCTTTGGAAAACATTTATTATTTTGATAAATCAGGAATATTGTAACTCCTATTTTCTTGGATAAACTCTGTAATTAATGAGCTGGGGCTACAAGCTTTCAGATTGTATCCGCCAGTCATCACCGAGCTTTGGTAGAACTTCAGATTATTAGTTTTGACCACCCAAAAACCTTGGCTAAGGTATAAAAGCCAATTTTTTAAAGTTTTTTACAAGTTTCGGATAAGAAATACACAGCGTGAGCTAACGGCGCTCACTTCTCTCCTTCTCGCGCTTCCTACTCTATCTCCGGTTGTCACATTGCGATTGCGTTTGTTGCATTGCAACTGTACGTAAGAGCTCTACGCATTGATGTAAGCCATTCACAATATTTCATAGCTTTTGGCGTCGCCGACCCACGGCCTAATTTCATCATAACTAGGAATTTACACTTTTAAATGGAAAACTAAGCATAGGCAGGGTATTGGAGCATCATTGCTAAGAATTTAGATGCATTCTGGGTCAAAAACGACTAGGGCAAAAATCCACTGCTGTCAATAATCGCAATTTTGAAACTTGCATTTGAGACCATAGGCATGTGTGCTTAGGTCTTATAAACTTGTCCTAGAAGTTTCCTTACATTTGGATGTCATTTGATGATGTAACGGATGTGATTTGCTTGCCGATGAGAAATTGGCTTTTGGTGATTTCAATCACTTGTGTAGCTTGAGTTAGATGTGAGTTGTTAGTTGTTTTCCGAGAGATTGACAACCGCTTGTAGCCTCTGTGCACTAGTTGATTCAGCTTCTTCCCATGGTTTGACAAATTAATCGTGATTCTCGCTAATACTGCAATAAGATAAGATGGTGAGGTTAGACATGCGTCCCACATTTGGCGCCGTTGCCAGGGATCGAAGAGACCTAAACTAGGAAAAAACATGAGCGTCTTGTGTAGTTGTCCTTTAACTTCCTCTAGGTTCACCTAGAGTTCAAAACATTCTTTTAGAAACCGCATAGCTTAAGATTGTCGTCTTTTGCTGTGTAGAGGTAGCTTGGAAGTAATCGTACTTGTTGAGTAACTTTATGGTCGTAGGACTGTAGATTTAGATTAGGATTTGGAGAATGATTGGTAGACGAGACAAGTCTTAAGATCAAGGCTCTGAAAAACATTAAAAACACAAGAAAACGAGTGTTTGTGGACACTTTCCACAATCCCATTGCATGAGAATCTAAGAGTAGGGTAAGTAGGATCCGAGGTGGATTTTAGAAAATTGCTCTCTATGAAAGGATCAAGTGTGAATTGTTATTGGAAGTTGCAGAATTTCAGGTCTACGGCTAGAAATAACTCGAAAAGCCACTCAATCCGACTGGAGAGTATGGCTAAGAGTTGTTTGAACCAGTGGGTAAGCTCAAAGACATTTCGAGGTAAAAAATTTCAAGAGATGGCCAAAACTCAGATTATTTACTTTTTCTTGACATTTTAGGCCAAATTAGGTTTTGACTTGATTCATAGGCTTAAAATACATCATATAAAGACTGTCCTTGAGAAAATCGCAAAAAAGTGCTCAATTTAAGCCTAAAGTTAATAATCACGATTATTAACTTTTTGCTCTAAACTGACCAAGGTTCATACCATTGACTCATTGCATGTGTAAAAACAACTTTTGTAAAGGCCCAAGAAATTTGGATCACTAAACTGCCAAAAAATTGGGTAAAAACTAAAGTTTGTACTGACTTTTTGAATCTTGAGTATAAATTGGGAGAAAATTTATCCAAACTTGTTGAAATTTGATTCATAGGCTTATGTTGATGTGATAAACATGTGTACATGCTCAGTTGACCAAAAAGTTGCAAACATTTGTCAAAAGTAAATAATCGTGATTATTCATATCTGCTCTATTTTTCAACTTTTTGGGCCAAGTCTGCATACCACTAGTTTCACCATGTTGTAATAAGCCCACAAACCAAATTTAGTAAGATTTGGACCAGTGGAGTGAAATTTGTGACTAACATTGCAAAGTTAGTCTACGGACAAATAATTGATGACCATTTGATCAAAAATTGGCCAAACTTGATGAAAATTGGCTAGTGACCTTAACTTAAGGTTCTTAACAAATTTGTGCCAAAGTTGGGATAAAAATCTAGCTGGAGTAAATAATCGCGATTATTTACATCTGCTTCAAAACTTGATGATTTTGTAAATGTGAGGTCAAGTATATCAAGTAGTGTTGGCACATAAGCCAAGCTGATCTCTCCTGCTGAGAGCCTCTCTCTGACATAGTGGTAATGTACCTCAATGTGCTTTGTGCAAGCATGAAAAACTGGGTTTCTCGCAATCGCCAATGGGCTCTGACTGTCAGTGTAGATAGTGTTGGCAGTGTCCTGTCCAACACCCAAATCAGCCACTTAAGGCGTCTGAGCCATACACACTCAACCGTAGCTGTGAAGACTGCCCTGTACTCAGCCTCACAACTCGAAGTGGCCACAGTAGGTTGCTTCTTGCTCAACCATGATATACATGAACTGCCAAGCATGAAACAAAAACCACTTGTGGACACTCGCGTGTCAAAACAATCAACCCAATCTGAGTCCGAAAAAGCATGTAAGTCTGGCGAAAATGATCCCCCCTTGGGATAAAACAATCCAAGATGTAAAGTGCCACTAAGGTAGCGAAAAATCCTCTTGACAGCCTGCCAATGCTTAGACCCTGGGCTATGCATAAATCTGCTGACTTGTGAGACTGCAAACTGAATATCTGGCCTCGTGTTGCATACATAAATGAGGCAACCAACAATAGTTTGGTAAAGAGTGACATCAGCAGGATCACCAGCATCATGTAGACTCAACTTCAAACCTGTTTCTATGGGAGTGGCAATAGGTTTGCAATCCTCAAGTCCAAACTTGCATAGCAATGTCTCTATGTAACTTTTCTGACACAAGGCAATACCACCATCACACTGCTTAAATTGTATACCCAAATAATGATGCAACAACCCCAAATTTTTCATCTTGAAAGTGGCATTCAAATCAGCCTTAAATTCAGCAATATGTCTCTCATTTGGTCCAGTGATCAGCAAATCATCAACAAAGAACCACAATGAGAAGTACATCACCCTCACGCTTTACATACAATGTGCTTTCTGTTGGACTGTTACGAAAGCCTTGTTTGACCAAATGAGTGTTAGCTTTCTCATACCAAGCACGAGGAGATTTCTTCAACCCATACAAAGCCTTGTTACATTTGCACACGTTGTCCTCTTGTCCTTTTATGACAAAACCGCGAGGCTGCATTACATAAACTTCCTCAAATATTTCACCATTCAAGAAAGCAGTAACAATGTCTAATTGATGTACATCCCAACCAAAATAAGCTGCCAATGCACATAGAAAACGCACAGTAGTCATACGACAAGTGGGAGCAAAAGTCTCTTCATAATCTATGCCTTTTTGCTGTGTATAACCCTTTGCAACAAGTCGAGCCTTATGGCGATCGATCTCACCATCCGGCTTGCGTTTCAACTTGTAAACCCACTTCGTACCAATGGCCTTTTTGCCAGGAGGCAAATCACATAAAGTCCATGTGTCATTTTGTATAAGTGCATCATATTTTGATTGCATGGCAGCCATCCAATTTTCTGAATTTTGTGCTTCATCAAAAGTCAGAGGCTCCTCAACATCATGTAAGCTAGACACAACCAAAGAATAACAATCTGTTGCATAAGATGGATGGCGAGAGCCTGAACGAGTACGACTAGACAAAGGTGCATCCAATTTACTGTCACGCAAAGTGTGCACCAGCCATTTTGGCATACCTCTAGCCTGGTCATTTTCAGCCCTTTCCTCATCAAGTACATCATGTACATCTGCATAAGTAATAGGCTGATCTAAAACATTTTCAGAAACCCCCATAGGCTATACATTTTCCTCATTGGAACTTACATTCGTATTTCCACCACTGAAAAGAGGCAACAAAGTGTCATAAATGTCCCGTGAGCTTACATTACTGTCTCTAGTACATGACAGCAAGGGCTGAACAGAATCTTCCACAAACACTACATCCCGTGAAACTAGAATACGTTTTGTTTGCGGATGATACAATCTGTAACCTTTGCTTTCAGCACTAACCAACAAAAATACATTTGACAGCCTTATCATCCAATTTTCTGCGCTGCACTTGTGGCACCAAAGCATATGCCAAACAGCCAAAAACACGCATGTGCTCAATAGAAGGCTTTCTATCATGCCATGCTTCATATGGAGTAATAGACTGCAAAGCTTTTTTAGGACACCTGTTAAGTACATAAGTGGCACACATAATGGCCTCAAGCCAAAAAGAATGCGGCAAAGCTTGACTTTTGACCATACATCGTGCCATTTCCGTCAGTGACCTGTTTTTCCTCTCAGCAACACCATTTTGCTGAGGTGTATAATGCACTATACATTGGTGTTTTATCCCACGATTAGCCAGAAATGCATTAAATTCATGAGACATATACCCCCCCCCCGCCCCTCGATCAGAACAGAGGGTGTCCATAGTACATTTCGAGACATTTTCAGCCATAGCCAGAAATTGTTTGAAGCACATAAAAACTTCGGACTTTGCTTTAAGCGGAAATACCCATGCATGCCTGGACTAATCATCAATGAATGTCACGAAGTACAGGTAATTTCCCAAGGATAGAGTTTGCATGGGCCCACAAACATCACTATGCACAAGCTGCAACCTGCCTGTGGCCCAAACTGAACCATCCTTTGGAAACTTAGAATGCTGCATCTTACCCAAAATATAGCCTTCACAAACATGTTTGACAGGTGCTTCAAGAGGTGGCAAAGAAGCAACCATATCAGATTTCTGCAAACGCAGCAAACTGGCAAAATGCAGATGACCAAAACGTGCATGCCAAAGTTTTGCATCTGAAATAGCCATTGAATCTGCAATAGCATTTGCAAAATTTTGTCCACACTTGTCATACAAAGTGAGCTTATACAACCCACGGCACAAAAGCCCAGATGCAACAATTTCATCACCAAAACTGAGATCATGAATTGTACATCTGTCATCCACAAAGTTGACTACAAGTCCAAGTCTAGCAAGTGCGGATACAGACAAGAGATTCTTCTTGATCCCAGGTACATAAAGTGCATCAACAAGTGTGAAGGAACTGCCATTAGCAGCAATGAGCACAATCTTTCCAACTCCCTGAACTGGATAAGAGGCGTTGTTGGCACAAGTGACTGAATTCCCATGAGGGACAGACTTGAGAGAGGTAAACAATTCACGATGTGAGGTAATGTGCTTTGTAGCACCACTGTCAAAATACCACACATGTGAATCTGCAGCAACTGACAAGCATGCATCATGGACAGCAGAATTGTAAATGCACTCTGCGCTAAAAGCCCATTCTACATCAACATCAGTATTACAGTCTCCTTTCACAGAAGACTCAACAATGGCTGCATTTGTAGTGGAACCAGCATTTGCAGTGGAACCACCCTCTTTCTTCTTAGCCTCTTTGGCCTTCAACTTAGGACACGACTTGATCAAGTGATCATTGGCTTTACAATAATGGCAACGCATCTTCTTTTTGCCCTTATCACCAGAATTTCCAGACGAAGTACTGCCAGCAGAAGCATTAGGAACAGAATTTTTTCCACTTGCAGCAGAACCATAAGAAGTGGCTACATTACTGTTACCACCCTTTCTTTGAGAAGCAATAAAAGCCTGTTCAACTGCACGCTGCCTAGTCCTGTTTTTTCTGGAAAGTGACTCTTGCAACAGCAATGTGCATAATGCATCAAACTTGAAAACTTCAGGATTTCCTTGGGTCATAAGTCTCCAAGTACTAGCAAAAGTCTGGTAGGAATCTGGTAAGGCATCAAGAACAGTCTGCACAAGGGAACTGTCTGAAATGACTTCACCTGCAGAAATAAGCTGCTCATTGATATCCTTGACACTAGCAAGGAAATTGTCCATATCATCTTCCTCATGCATAATCTTCGACTCCAGCTCTTTACACAGCAAAGAAATTTTAGCCTCATTGCAGCTTGCATAAAGACCTGCTAAAATATCCCAAGCCTGTTTTTCAGATTTTACTGAACGGATGTGAGGAACAATGGTGCGCTTCACAGACAACACAATCAATGCATGAGCCTGCGCATCCTTAACATCCCAACGAGCTTGTTCTGCCATAGGAAAAACAACTGTAACAGCTGCAATCCTTGCAGCAAGACCTGCAACATCCTCAACATCACCTACATCCTCAGAACCAGAACGTACATCAATGCCCTACACAATGTTCCAGACACCCTTTGACACAAGAACATGTTGCATCATATAAGCCCACATAGGGTAGTTGTCCCCATCCAACCTGTCCTCAGCAGCAAAAATCTTGAACACATCTGTGTTGTTGTTGTCAGCCATGGTAAATGCTGCACCTGATGTGAAAACTGCCCGAAAAAAGGAGAAACGGAGCGGGAACAACCTGTGCTACATAGCACAAACCGTAGAAGACTACAAGGCTCCTGTTATGCAGAAAACGGCACTGACAGCAATTCTGCACAAAATGACGAAGTAGCTTGTGCAGTACTGCTTGTAGTGGAAACGGAGGCCGAAATGAGCCCAAATGAAAATTTTGAGCAGACCTAGCTCTTAGAGCTTCCCCAAAAATTTTGTCGACCTGCGAACGCTCGCCAAAGCTCACTGAAATTGGAGAAAGTGAGCAGGCATGTGCTGGAGCAGCTGGCGACTAAGCCCGGGAGAACGTGACCTGCTCTGATACCAATTATTGGAATTAGGGTTTGCAGAGAAATGCACACAGCTTGGAAAAGATGAAGGAAGCTCAAGGCCCACAATAGAGAGTGTGTTACTTAGTGTGCAATGGAAAGATAGATAGCCCTAGAGTGATGGGCGTATATACAATGCACGGGGGAAAAAACCTCCTAAAGAGGGAAAAAATGCCTCGGCGGTCCTAGTGTGTTCACACACATCACTACCACATGTATATGGTAACATAAACACGGGAAGGAAAATCTTGTGGACGATTCCTTAAGTAGGAAGAGTACTATAGCAGTAGCTGTCACAACCTCTACTACCTCCTTGATTGACCTTATTTGAGAAGGTATGACTCATGAACCGTATTATATAAAAATCCAGTACTTGATGAACTTAAATAATTGCACGGAGAATAAAGAGAGTAAAAAAGGCTTCCACATTGAAGGCAATGACTTTTAATTTAGTAACCGTCTTTGTATCCCAAATCAACGTGGAATCAAACTTCAGATATTACAGGAAGCTCATGATATAGCTATAGCAGGACACCCGGGAGACATTAAGACTTACTCTACTATAAGGAAGCATTTCTTTTGGCTAGGACTAAAGCATGATGTGATGAACTATGTTACAAGATGTTTAACATGTCAACGTGTTAAAGCTGAACGAGTTTGATACCCCAGTAAGCTTCAACCTATTGATGCACCAAAGATGAAGTGGGAATGCATATCCATGGATTTTATTACAAGAATTCTTACATCTCTGGTATATGACTCTATTTTTGTGATTGTTGATATACTTACAAAGATGACCCATTTATTTCCAGTCAAGATAACTTTTACGGCTAAGGATATAGCTCAAATCTTCGTGAAAGGTGTCTTCATGTATCATGGTTTACCTCGATGAATAATTTCTGATTGCGATGTGAAGTTAACCTCAAACTGTTGGAAAGCCTTATTCTCAGCTGTAGGAACCTAGTTGGCCTTTAATACTTCTTATCACCCTCAAACTGATGCGTATATAGAAAGAACCAGTCAAAGATATGTTAGGAGATTATTGTATGCATGAGCAGAGTAAATGGACTAGATATTTGTATTTGGTTGAATTTGTGTATAATTCTTCATTCCTATTCTCAATTGGGATGTCTCCTTTTCAAGCCTTGTATGAAGAAGAAGAGTGTCTTACTCCACTCAAATGGATAGACCATGTCATCCGATTTCAAGCATCCAAAGAAATGTTGGATGAAATGCAACTAAAAATCGATCTTCTACAGCAAGATATTAAGACTGCTCAAGATAGACAAAAGAGTTATGCTGACCTTAGACGATCTATCAGACTTTTTGAAGAGGGGGATATGGTATTTTGAGAGTAAAACCCAAACGTAGTTTCTTATCAATGGGAAAGTGTAAGAAGCTCATGCCAGATATTGTGGACCTTTTGGTAATCACAGAGAGGATTAATGATCAAGCTTACAGACTCTTATTGCCACCACATATAAAAGTACATGGTGTTTTTCATGTCAGCTTGCTCAAGAAGTATGTACCTAATCCACAACACATTCTTGATGATTCTCTATGATCTACCTCTACTGATGGAACTTTTGAAGTATATCTCGAAGTGATACTTCAAAGTAGAACTAAGCCTCTACATAAGCGAACCATTATTGAACTCCTTGTTAAATGGTCAATGTATCCTCAAGAAGATGCCACTTGGGAACGTGATGATGTAATGAAACTAAATTACCCAGATTTCATGTGGAGGTGAGGACACCTCGAATTTTTTAGGTGTGGGAGTATGTAAGATCCCCAATTTTTGGGTCTCTTTTAATAATAAAAAATTAGTTTTCAATATCTATTTTGTCAAATTTTGATTTAAGATGCTTGATTGACAATATTGGAAGGTTCTAAAGTAAAAGCAAGGCCGTTTCCATGTTGCAATAGGTAAGACGGACGTTTGGTTCAGTTTTGGAAAAATCTGCTATTTTTAGCTTTTTCTTCCTTTTTATGCTTCTATGTGCTTTTTTGTAAAAAGCAGGGTCAGATCCTTAATCTACATGTTTTGGAGAAGCTATGATTCAATTTTGTAAAAATCTGCTATTCGAGTGCTTTTTACACTATTTTTAGCTTTTCATGATTTTTAGAGCTTTTTAATGAAAAGCGGGTCTGCTTTCTTATTCCAGTGGGGACGAGGGAAACCCGTGGTTCAATTTTAGAAAATTTTACTTTTTTTAAAAGTTTTTAATGCTATTTTTAGCTTTTCATGCTTTTCGCCGTTTTTGAAAAGAAATATGCTTTTTAGGATGACCTAAGCATACAAATATTAATTTTAGTCTCCGTCAGATTTAAAAATGATTACCTGGAGGAAAACCGGAACTGAATGGAATTTTTGCGGGAATTATTGTTATAAAAAGCAGTACCGTAAATAGGTCGGGGTAGTACAGGAAAGTCATAATTATGTCAGGACAACACGGTGCGGCATAGTCTAGACAAGGTTCCATTAGTTGGCCAGATACTATTCAATTGATTAATTTTACTGTAAAAATTGGATGGTAAGTGGGAGAATTGACCACCAAAAAAAAATGCATGTATTGAGCAAAGTTCTCAAAAGCTTGTAGCTACTCCTGGCTCAAAAACTAGCGCTAGTTTTTTATTTGCGAGTCACTCCACCCTCGCGTAGTGCATATAAATTCACCTGCAGTGCTCAATTTTCAGTGTACTTATTGTTTCTACTAATGCAAGGCAATACTTACCTATTATATGGAGTGGTGCAAGCTATTCATCACCATATCCATAAGCTCTTCTCTCGTATACGGAAAGAAGAAGAAGAAGGATACTCTCTCTCTGCTTGCTTACTTTCTCGTCTCTCGTTGCATGGTGTACGCGCTCTCCAAAAGCTCTCGTGGTGAATACATCTACATAGCTCTCATCATCGCTCTCTTGGGGAAAATCAAGAAGCCTTTCGACAGCCCCCCCTAATCGATTCTAAAGTACGGTGAGAGGCTCTAAACTCCATAGCCATCGTCATCTTGGTGATCGTTTTTTCATACATGAGTGCATGTATGGATTTTCCAAGTACGTACAATGTCACCCCATGATTATTTTATCATGTTTAGTACGCTGATTTATTCACACGATGTGTTTATGATCACGTGCGTGCATAAAAAGCGCTTTTCGTTTCACGTCATAGAAGCGGTAGGAACACTGTTTTGGTCATAACTCACAAACCATTATGAATCAACCCAAACCCTTTAAACCAGTGATAAAGCACATCATTTAGAACATTTTCTCTCTTAGGTGTCATGTGGAAATCACGCATGAGCTAAGAGATATCGTCAAAAAACAACTTGCTATCCACTGCACTTTAGTCAAAATTTTGGACCCCAAGCTCCTTGGAGTACCACTATATAGATTTATCGGATGGGAAAACCCACTTAACCAATTGAAAATCTTGACTAAACTTGATGATATATGTTTTTAGGTCTCCGTCGTTATCACCTTGAGTATGTAAGTTATTAATCATTCCATAACCGATTTTACATACACGTGTAGGGGTGCTACCTAGAGGGAATACCATTTGACATTGTGAGGTAACCCAGCCGTCTATGTATGATTTATGGTTTGTTTAGATGAGCTGGTTTTAGTTATTGAATGTCCATAAACTTATGTGAGGGTATATGTTTAGTCAACCCGAACTACATAGGTAGATATGATTAAAGTGGCTTTCTTTTTGGGTTACCATTTGTTGTGTGAGTATCATATGGGTAAGGTGTTAGTCTATATTATATATCTGATTTTGATGCATTGGTTTGAAGTCAAACACTTCCATTTGCATGTTATGCATACTCCTAAAAATGGCAAAAAGTTGTTTTTTGTATATGTGTGTAGTTCGTAGCTATTTTGCATCATGTTTATAGTGATGGAATATTATCATATAACGTATGGAACCTTATGGGTTGATGTGGATGCCTCATGTTTATGGGTATGATTTCTTTCCACCTTATGTGCTAGAGAGGTGAAGTGCAGATATGATGCATCAAGTTTGCATGGTTGGATGTTGTCAAAATTGGATTTTTATATCATGTTTAGTTTTTGGTCGGACTTATTTTATGCATGAAAAGCTCATGTTTGTGGACTCCGATTGACTGGAGGGGATATGTCAAACTCCAAGTGTGGGAGTTGGTTCAGTGTGAATATGAATTGTGGCTAATCCCTCATGGATTATGGTTGTGATTTTATGGTGAAAACCGTGTGGCTCTTGGTTGTTTTTTTTGGATATAGTTATGCTGCCAAAATTTTGGCATCCATGTTATGTTCTAAAGTGGTTATGTAGGATTGGTTGTGCCTCACTCAAGTTGGGTGGAGTGCTCACCCGTGGGATGTTATTGGATTATGGTTTATGATTTTGGGATTAGATCATGAAGTGACTTATGGTAGACGTGTAAGGGTAGAGACCCTGTACAGTCTAACTGCTTTTTGGAAAAGATTGTTCGTGCATATGAAAAGTGATATTGTGATTGGACTCACATGTTATGCTTCTCATGGCAG
Source organism: Adiantum capillus-veneris (assembly GCF_014529385.1). Lineage (NCBI taxonomy): Eukaryota > Viridiplantae > Streptophyta > Polypodiopsida > Polypodiales > Pteridaceae > Adiantum > Adiantum capillus-veneris. The sequence goes on from NC_140954.1 coordinate 79,742,217, forward strand.
TGTCACTACAAGTCTAGGATCAACTACAATTCTTAGTCTTAGACTAAAGTATCATTGACTTGGGGCTTTGCTGGATCAAGGGTGTTGCATAGGTGTTCTTCTTTTTGCTAGGCTCATCTACATGATTAGTGCATCGGGGGTTGAATGATCTACACAACTAACACGTTGGGGATTTTGCCTTGGCTTTGCCTAAACACCCGGTGCTGGGCATCGAAGAGGCGTGGCACCTAAACTGGTATGGTTGGTGTTGATACCCTACCACATATTGCTACTTGGGATCCTTTTAGAGCTTGGGTTCATGGAGGGAGGTGAAGCGGCCTCATCTTATGTCTGGCTCAGGTAGGTTGGAGGTGTACTGGGAGGGGTATCTTTCACAAACAATCATCTAGATAGTGCCATAAGCATTTTAGTATATACTCAAAGCCTGCCTTGAGGGTGTCAGTCATGAAAGACAAGCAAGACTTAATCTTACATCAAAATGTGACCCTTCATTTTTACACGTCTAGTAAGCTAGAGTTTGACTTAAATACATAGCTAGTTTTGGAAGGTTTTGTTGTAGGTGCATTGATTGTGGAAGCTCCTTTAAGTACCGTGTAGCTTTGAAGGACTATCATAAGGTTAGATCCTTCAAGTTGATTGAGCTATCAATTTGTTTTTTTCAGCAAGTCATCTACGGATTGTGCTTTTTATTTGCTTCATAGCATTTATTTGTTCAATAGCACTCAAGTGGGTTTTTGGGATAACTTTCTTAATATTGTTTCAGTATTGTATGTCGTACTGGTTCATATGGTTCTTGTTTGGTAAGATTTCAAATTTGGTAATTGTATTCCTATCGTAGCTCAGGGGTCATGATTGGCCCATTGGATATTACTCACATAATTGAATACATGGCTTCCCAAAGTGAAGATACACCATTTTTGCATGTGTAGGTGCTCTGTTGTATATTGAACCAGTGTTCAACTTGGATACACAGCTAGTCACAAAGGCTTTGCTACAACTGCATCGCTTATGATAGATACTTTAAGTATCACCTTTGCAGGTTTAGGAGTAGGCTGGCATGGATGGCGCAAAATAATATACATTTTTTCAATAGCTTATTGCTTGGGTGCTCTTTTGCATGGATGTGTCAGGTAACAACTTCATTGTAGCCACATGTTCTCTATTTGAAATTTCACCTGATGAGAATATTATAAGGTACCTCATTTATTATTGATTATAAGTAGCAAAATTTGGCACTTTGAAGCTTATGAGTATGTGCTTGTGTACAATCCTAGGTTCCAAACACTAATGAGCTTAGAGTTATGCAAAACATCAAAAGGTGTGCATCTCTAGGTTCCAAACACTAATGATCAATTGATTCAAGATTGGGGAATGAATACTTATACTTGATACAAGTGCCATTAGTTATAAGGGTAAATTTGAAAGATCATTATTACAAGGGTGTCCTAGAAACACCAATCCAAGAATGTGATTCCAATAATCGAGCCAAAACTAAATTTCCATCATGGATAAATAATAACACTCCTATTGGATGTGTGGAGCTTCAAAGAATGGGAGTTTAAAGAAATATTATTGTATCTCACAGCAATATGTCAATGAGATGGACTATGTGTCACATCCTTCCTTGAGCATATTTTTGAGTCGTTTGAATTGACTCAAATATTTGCAACCATGATGTTTGTGTCAATGTGAGTGATGAGGAGGCCTATGATTATAAAAATGATCACCATTGTGCAGCTTGACAATCAACAAGTTTTCTCTATCATTTCCATGTTGTACATGAGTTAGAGAAGGAAAAATTACCATAAACTACCATAGAAGAACCAGACTCCAAAAAGGAGGAGTTCCAATGCCCGAGCAAATCTTTCCAAGCAATCCAATTACAGAGCAAGAACACCAATTTTATCCTGACATGAATTAGATACTATGAAGGAAGTAGCACAACAAAAAAATTTGATTACACAATAAGGCAATCCACTATTCTATCCAATACTAGAAAAATTCACCAGCCATCCTCAATCTATGAGATTATGTAATGTCTAACCTAAAAGGGTTTGTAGCATTTTCTTTTCTTCCAATTCTTTGAAGGTGCCAAGGGAAGCGTGTGTGAGTGCAAGTGTGAGAGCACACACACACACACACACACACACACACACAGAGAGAGAGAGAGAGAGAGAGAGAGAGAGAGAGAGAGAGAGAGAGAGAGAGAGAGAGAGAGACCTGCTTTGGGTGGAGTGCCAGTTGGCCTAAATCCCAACAAACTCTCACTTGAAGGCCAACGCAGCCCACAACCATGAAGCAATCTAGTGGCTTCAACCTATACCCATCAACTCACTGCAATGTGTAAACCACTCCAAATCTAAGCCTTTCATCAAAGCATCTGCTGGGTTGTTGTGAGTGTGTACCTTGACCAAATTAATGAGCTCTTTGGCCAAGAAATCTCTCACGAGATGATACCTGACTTCAATGTGTTTTGATTTAATGTGAAACATGGGATTCCTTGCCAATGCAAGAGAACTCTGACTATCACAATATATCATTGGAGTCTCATCAATGCCAAGATTTTTGACCAAGCGAGATAACCATACAGCCTCTTTACTTGCATCCGACAATGCAAAGTACTCTGCTTCTGTAGTGGAAGACGATGTACAATCTTGAAGACATGACCTCCAAGATACTGCTGCTCTAGCAAATATGAAGACATAGCCAGATGTCGATCTTCTATGGTCGACACAACCCGCATAGTCTGCATCTGCATAACCTACGATGGATGCATCATTGTTCCCGAAGCGTAAACACCTACCGACCATACCTTTGAGGTACCTAAGAATGTGCTTCACTGCTTCCCAATGCTTGCTGCCAGGATTTTCCATATATCGGCTCACTACTCCCACTACAAAAGTAATGTCTGGTCTTGTGGCCACCATAGCATACATGAGACTGCCCACTACCGAAGAATATGGTACCTTAGCCATTTTAGCTCGCTCAGCATCAGATTTAGGTGCATCTTCCTTGCCGAGTTTCAAGAATGCCTGCATTAGGGTACTCAATGCTTCCCCCCCCTGCATATTGAAACGCTGCAAAAATTTCTCAAGGTATGTTTCCTGAGATAACTCAAGAATACGACATTTGCAATCTCTCCTGATTCGCATGCCAAGAAAGTGTGTAGCATCCCCCAAATCTTCCATTGCAAAATTATTTCTAAGTTTTTTCTTCAAGTTGGCAATTTCTGCAATGGATTTCCCAGCTATAAGCATGTCATCAACATACAAAACTAGAATGATCATCGAGCCATCATCTAGCTTTCTTGTGTACAAGCAATGATCCTCTTCACTCCTTTTATATCCTTGAGACCTCATACATGCATAAAATTTATGATGCCACTGCCTTGAACCCTGCTTTAAGCCATAAAATTCCTTTTTGAGCTTACATACTAACACCTCACGAGATGCGTTCTCCTGAAAAAACCTTTCAGGCTGCTGCATGTAAACATCCTCATCAAGATCCCCATGAAGAAATTTTGTCTTCACATCCATTTGGACAAATTCCATGTCCTTAATCGCTACAAGACCAAGTACGGTTCTAAGTGTTGTCATCTTGACCACAAGCAAGAAGATTTCATCAAAATCGACTCCCTTTTGCTGTTTAAACCCTTTGGCTACAAGTCTAGCCTTGTACTTTGGATTTGGATCACCTGAGGTAAATTTCTTCTTGTAAACCCATTTGCAAGGTAAAGTTTTTGCATCATTTGGCAGTTCTACCAAGTCCCAAGTGTCATTAGCTAGAATCGAGTTGTACTCAGATTGCATAGCCTGCTCCCACTTCACCACATCATTCGCCATCATGGCTTCTTGGTAGCAGCTTTTGGCTCACCGCAATCTCAACATGATGTAATCATGACCTGGTTCAAAACACGCAGGTGGACGAGAGACTCTAGTAGACCGTCTCACTCCTTAACAAATGCTATCCGCTCCCTCTTGAGCATTGCTAGTGGAAGGTACATCAGTAGCCCGCTGAGTTGATTTCACTGTCTCCGAGGCAACATCCTAAAAATGACTCTCCAAATCTCTATTTCCTTGATAGGTTGTTTATGCATCTTTGACTCATTGAAGATCACATCTAAACTAAGGATGAGTGGACGAGATTCTGGGTGCCAGAGACAATATCCCATCTATCCATCTGCACCACATCTAATGAAAATACATTTGTGTGACTTTGGCTCTAACTTCTGTCGAAGTTGTTTAGGCACATGAGCATAAGCTTCACAAAAACATGTAGATGGTCATAGTGGGGCTTATGCGTGGACCATAATTCTTTAGGAGTATCATAATTCAATGGCATACTAGGCGAACGATTTATAATGTGCACTGTGGTCAAGACGGATTCTGCCCAAAATCCTTGTGTCAGATTTGCCCTAGAAAGCATGGTTGTGACTCTTTTATGAATCGTATGATTCATGCACTCAGCAACTCCATTCTGATCAGGTGTGTATGGTGAAGTAAACTGCCTTTTAATCCCCCTTTTAGCACAAACATTGTCAAACTCCTTGGAGACATACTCTCCACCATTGTCAGTCCGCAGCCTCTTGAGTTTCTTGCCAGACTGATTCTCAACGAGTGCTAAAAAATTTTGGAACATAGGAAGAACTTGATCCTTATGTTTCAAAGGATATGCCCACACCTTTTGAGTAGAGTCATCTATGAATGTCACAAAATAGCTAGCCCCCCCTAGAGATTTGGTTGACATAGGACCACTATGCACTAAATCTAGAGGTTCAGCTCGCTTTTGACCCAATGGTAAGTGCTCGGACCTAGTCTGTTTTCCATAGATACAATGCTCACAAACAAGAAAGTCAACATAAGACAAGACAGGTAAGTAGCCAAAACAAGGCAGAGATCTCATTCCTTTTTGGCTAATATGAACTAGACAGCAATGCCACAACTCAGTAGACGGTAGCTCGGCTATAGATATGTAATCATGACCAACATCTGACACATGCATGGAATACATGGTACCATGCTTTTGACCTCTGAGTACAACAAGATTGCCTTTGCATACTATCCACGAACCATTGCCAAATGTGGTGTTGTAGTTCAAATCATCAAGCTGACCAACAGGAATCAAGCTTTTAGTCAGCTTGGACACATGTTTGACATTATATAAAGTAAAGTGTGTGCCATTCCTTAGATGAAATTTGACATTTCCGACACCCTCAATGTCTAGTTCATAAGCATCACCAAGTCTCACTTTATCACAAGAGTGAGAATAAGTAGAGAACCACTCTCTATGTGGTGTCGCATGGAAACTCGCACCAGAATCTACTATCCAATTCTATGCATACTGCGCATCTTCTATAACAAGAGCCTCGACAGGTAGATCTGCTGTGAAGAACAATACGTCAGAGGTAAGTGGCATAACAACCGCTAGAAGAGTCTCTACAATAGGATCATTTGAGGACTCTAGCACATTGATCTCCTCTAACTTTTCTTTTCCCTTGTTTGAATCATCAGACTTAGAAGTTTCACTGGATTGTTTATCCTTCTTGCTTTTCTGCCATTTCCTACAATCCTTCTTCACATGCCCTTTTTTATGGCAGCGATAGCACTCAACATTACGCATAGAACCCCGAGACTTACTGTGTGATCCCCCACATTCCTTGCTTTTGGCACGACTTTCAGTGCGACCCCTCTGTCTATCACTAGCAACATACGCATCACCATCCTTCTTGCCTTTGAGAGATTTCCTGCAAATCTCCTTGGTAAACAGACTCCCAAGGACGTCATTGTACACTAGACCTATACCAGGTGCCGAGTTTCTAATCAGAGTACTAAACATATCCCAAGATGAGGGTAAACTGCATAGCAAGAAGATACATTTGATTTCCTCATCAAAGACCAAACCTTGAGTGGTCAACTGAGTGAAAATGATATTAAACTCATTAATGTGAGTAGAAATAGTGCCCTCTTCCTTCATACAAAGGTCAAACAACTTCTTCATCAAGAAAACCTTATTAGTGGTACTTTTGTTCTCATAACTAGAACACAACTTATCCCATACATCTCTAGTAGTTCTTTCTCCAACTATAGTAAAGTACACAGATTCGGCCAAATGCAAATGGAGGGTAGATTTGGCCTTAGCATCAAGTTTCTCCCACTCAACATCTGTATACTCGCCCTCTGGGCGCTCCATGATAGGATCCAGTTGGCCTTTTTGTATAGGAACATCTTGAATCTGCTCTTTCCAGATATCAAAATTCATCCCATCAAATTTCCGGATATTATAAATATCCTTTTCACCACTAGATGACATGGCTGCAAGCTAAAGATAATATGGTGATAAACACTGGTAATTCTGGAAAAAATTCGGCAGAGTTTTCCCAAAAAAACTGAGAGAATCTCAATCCAAAACTGTCACACAAGAGATCAGTAACGCATAAAAAGTAATGCTCTCAGAGCATAAGACAGGCACATCAACCACTAACTGTGCATAAAAAGTCAAAAGCTGACCCAAGATTGCCAACACGGTGTCAAATGCACCTAGCCCTCTCTATACATGTCCTATGGCGAGGCCACGAAAAAGGGATACTCCAGGAACCTCTATCACCGAAAGGATCTCAACATTCGAGAATCCCTTAGCTCAAGAAAACCTCACGCTATCAACCCTCACAAAAGGTTATGCAGACAAGAAACCAGCCCAGTCTTTGAAAGGGCCTCTGAACCGAGTCTTAGAAATGATCAGGACTGCCAAAAACAAGCCAAATCTTGGCTCCACAAAAGGTACATATGGTATTTTCCGCAACTCAACGTACATCCACTGTCAACAATACTGGAAGGTGTAGTATACGTGCTCAAACAGGTGCCAAACAAAATGTGCAAGCAGTAAACAAATCCCTGCGGGGAGTAAAACCTCTCTCAAAAGATCTCAAGCACTATCAGAAGTGCCAAAACAATGCATATCCGCATCAAATACTCCCACTGAAATCTGTGCTGATGCTAAACACTGCAACCTGTAAGAAACCTAGATGTCCTGTATGTATGCGAGAACCTGTGAAGAGATGGGTGCTTGAAAAACCCGAGACAATGTCGATGCCAAAAAGTGCTCCTAATCAACTCATAAACACTGCTCAATAGCACATAATAGCCATAAAACGACTATATACCCTCCCAAAATAGTCTTTGAACAATGTGCATCTGTGTCCTGTACCTCTACCTCTAGCTGTAGCAAAAGTGGAGTTGAAAAAATACAACTCCTGAAGCGTAGCTCGGATGAAGCTTTCGAGTGCATGAACAGCTTCAAAAGGGGGGTAAAATCCAAGGACGTCTAGTGGAAACACTCTCGAAATGTTGAATTTGCTGATGCCAAAATCGGAAACCTGTTTGCACTTTTGAAAGTGCACACGCGCGCGGACATAAAAACGGCAAGCACAAACGCTGCTCTGATACCAATTGAAGGTGCCAAGGGAAGCGTGTGTGAGTGCAAGTGCGAGAGCAGAGAGAGAGAGAGAGAGAGAGAGAGAGAGAGAGAGAGAGAGAGAGAGAGAGAGAGAGAGAGAGAGAGAGAGAGAGAGAGAGAGAGAGAGAGAGAGAGAGAGAGAGAGAGAGAGAGAGAGATGCTTTGGGTGGAGCGCACAACAACATTATCCTCTTGCAGCTCCTTATTCTATTGTATTAAAGAATAAGTGTATACATGGTTAAGTTAGTAGATGGGTTAGTAGTAAGTGGGATGTCTGGCAAGTTGTCCTGAATCCCAACATTCTTGACTTCCTTCAAAGTAGAATGATCACTTGACTTTGCACTAAAAACAGCAACAAAGTTTCTCAAAATAACATGTTAGCACTTCTTCTTCATCTATGCAATAGGATCTATAAAATTGTATCCCACTAAATGGACATTTACAACATCACAAACAAAACTATCATATGACAAAGAGAAATAACAAAATAATAATATTCTCAACAAAAACACTCTACACTGTTTGATGTATAAGATCACAAGACTCCTCATCAAAATAGAAAATATACTACTACCAAAAATATGATAGCAACTTTAAACATCATTACGATAAAGCATAGATAACGAAGCTAGGCATGGCCAACAAGGGCACAAAAAGGCCACATTCAACTTTTTTTCTCCCTCCAAGGTTTTACATGGACCCTAGTTCCTCCCAGTGCTTGGTACAATTCAGCCTTTGTAAAAGTAGACCGATGTACAAACTCATGAGCTGACGAGTCAAGCCCAAGAATCTGGAAGAAAGTGAATCTTGGAAAATAAAAAAGAGTCACCGAATAAGTCACCCCTTTCTCTACTATGCCTTATGTGATAACATAGAAAACATGGGACTCGTTGTTGCAAACCATAACCACTTCCTTAATTAGGCTGGCTTACATTATTCTACCAGCTTCTATCCTATCATAAAATTCCTTTGTGAGTCTGGACCTCCATTTGACAATCTTTCCATCTCGATACTTTGGGAAAAAACTAGTTGGCACACGACCAGTAATAGGCATGCCTTGGGGCAATTGTGGAAGTTTTTTTCCTCCTTGAAGGACAAAGCCATTTCTCTGAAGCATTGCAGTCTCTCTAGAAAGCAAGTTTGTGCCTTGTGCCACCATCAATGTTCCAAGCGTGAGTGTTTCTAGTATTGCAAAACTCTTTACAAAGCCACCTGGACATGCACCGCAGGGAGGAAATTTTCTTCATCCCCAAAAGCATGGAGTAGCAACACCTTGCTTGCTACTTGCTATCACAAAATCATTAATGAATAGACCACGTCTTGTTCCTTGGCTTGTTAGCTTACCAAAACAAGTCATTTTCCTCCCTGATATGCCCTTTGTATAGCCCACACAGTCTTGGGAGCACTGTGCTCAGGCCATGCCTCTTGATTTGCACTCACTCTAGTCGCCTTGGTATTTTGTCCAACCTATGTAGTAATCATTCGTGAAAAACTCAGGTCTATGACTATCCTCTTCCAAAATTACATTAGAGTCTACTAAGATAGAATGCTTCTTTTTAATACTTTTCTCTCTCATTGTTGCTCTACTTATTTTTGGACTTAGAATTCCTATCTTGTGCATTGATGAGTGCGCCAACTCGACCAATTTCTTTTGAGAGGCAGAACCCATTTATTTTCCCATAAAACACTCAGCAAGATCCTTAACACTTGGCCCAATGAATGACCTCATTCCCTTTAAATACACATTGTATCCCGCACTTTGAAGGACTGCTAAAGCCATGTCTGCACTAGTGGCCTCAAACAAACTTACATTTGACTTGTATCCCACAGAGGCACGCATACTAGCATGTTTTGTCTCACACAAGTTTGTCATTGGAACAAAAGCGCCAAATCCATCTTGAGCAATAAACCTTTCCCCCCAATGTGACACCCTTACATCCCACAAAGACAACCATGTTTCTACAGTAGGTATCTCACTCTCAATAGCATGCCCTGCTGTCCAAAAACAACGCAACTCGCCTTTGCAAACATCAGCTGCATTTTCACTAGGGACATGCCTCCACTTGCGGCACAAAATTTTATGGTCCTCTTGAAAAGAGGGGCAAATACATTTGATAGTATGTATAGCCATACTCTGTTCCCAATGGAATCTGCATGATCTCTCCTTCTCTAGCATACATTTTTTTGCTCCTCCAAAATACAATGTCCTAACTCCAATCCAGTTTGCATTCGCCTCATCTGCCATAAAACCTCTACAAATCCTTTCTCCATCACAACTTTATTTCACATGTTCCAAAACTCAATTTGTGCATGTTTGTTTTCAGCATGGAACTCACAAGTAGCGAAAGTCAAAACTTCACACCAAAGGGGTCATATACATGGGCTGCCATTGTGGGCCAGCCAACAACACAATGCATGTGGTCAAAGTGAACCCACATGTCCTAGAGATTTCCTCTTGGCCTCATACAATTGACCAAGTCCACACCACTACCGCGGCCTTTAGTAGACATCTTGAAAATGTGAGGCTGTTGACCACTTGCCAACTGTCCTAGAAATAAAACACTATGCACAAATGGGTATGTGCATTTGCTTTTTAAATCAAGAACAATCTCCAACACTTTTGATGCGACACCCTTAGAATTTTTTGCACAATCCAAGCTTCTTTGCACACGGTGCTTGCTTGAAAGAGGAGTGACAGTATCAAGAAAGGCTGAAAATTCATCATCCCCAATATGACTTATTTTGTCCGAATTCAAATCCATGAGCTTGTCCATGATAATTTCTTCTATTTTACCTCGCTCCAATTGCTTTGCAATGGTGTATGGGTCTAAAGTTGCTCGCGTAAACAATGATTCACCAATTGCTTGCTCCATAGCTCGGCTATGTCCTTCACCTATAGGGTGTTTGTGAAAGCCCAAGTCGATTTCACACCTTGTAGTAGAGATTCTATTTGCAAGAATACAATAATAAATGACGGAAGCACATGGACCAACACAATTTGGCATCTGTCCAAAATGTGTGCAAGAGAGTGTTCCATGCTCGCCACTCACCAATTCCTTTGCTAGAGAACGAGACAACCTTTCTTCCATCGTGTTTCATTTGCACATCGTATATGACCAGAGCATCTTCTAAATCAGACTATCCTTTTGAAACTGTCACTACTGCATGTAACATAATTGGTCCACATGTGAGTGTCATACCTCTACTCCATCCCAAACATTGCGGATTTTTGACATGCAGGTGGAAGCTCAAAGGCAGTGTAACCATCATACTATTAAAGAAGCTCCCTGACTTTCACAATATCTTCTACATGATAAAGTGAAACCAGCAAGTTACTTTGAAGGGGTAGGGCCCTTATCTTAACAATCACACTCTCAATTGTAGTGTTGGAAGCGCCCTAAAAATTATCACTCACAAGGATTGGAGATGTTTTTGAAGATTTTATCTTAGGAGATGTTTCCAAACAATCTAATTGGACTTTGTAGAACTGATGAAATTCATGATCTAGCAAAAAAACATTCTCTCCCAAACTATTTTTAATAGCTTCTAGTTTGATTTGTGGGCCTGAAAGGGTGAGTGGACGGAGAGTGAATGCATTGTCAATCAGCTCAAATTGTTGCCTCAATGTATTGACCTTAATCTCCTATACACGATTCTCAAATAGCAACACAAGTTTGAGACCGAGCTTTGGACTGTAGACGGTGATAAGTCGGCTCATCTTTCACAGATGGAATAGTTTCAAATGCAGAGATCTTTTGTTTATATGTTGCACGAGCTAGTGTTCATAATATAAGTTTAAATCGTTAAAAAAAAAGCACTCTACTCAATCATTGAACTCGATTAAAGGACCATCTTAATTTTTTGACAGAGATTGGAGACCTTACGAATCATGATGAAGGGATACTGGGCGGCATGAAAAATCATTTGAAGTCACCGTCTTAAATAAAAGAGGTTGGGCAACATCATTAAAAGCCCAAAATTTTTCCCAATTTCTTTTTAAAGAGCAATATTTTCTCAAAGCAAATATTTACTTAAATCATAAATATTATATTCTCAAACATTACTATGAGAATAATCTGGAGGTCGAGCCATGTGCAAACCTGCATTGTGCAGACCTGCGTTGTGTTGAACCTGAGGGGAAGCTAAGGGAAATCGTCCAGCCATTTGAAGGACCATGCACGTTGAACTTGTGAGAAAAAATGCCCCGCAAACATCGACCCCCATTGAGGTAAACCTGCAAGTTTTTGGACTACGCAATCTGCCTTGAAATCCTCAAAATCTATCCATGGCGATGCATATGGATTTGGGGGGTGTTTTCGTCTTGAAAAGAACATGTTGTACGTGTTTTTCCTTGCGTGATTGCATGTTATGCGTCCCCACAAGCGCTTGCAAAAGGTGTTGTTCCTTGCGTGATTACCCTATGTGCGTCCCCACAAGCGCATCAGTTCCTTGTAGAATCTTAAACCCAAGTACCCAAGTTTAGCAATAAAAAGAACCTCAAATCCATCCACATCCATCCACGGTGTCATGAGTAGATTCAGATTCAAAACAGGTAGATTCAAAGGCTTGAAACTCGGGTAGATTCAGAGGCAAAACACAGGGCTTGAAACTCAACCCATCATGGCTTGAAATGCATCCGTCTCGGACCAGTTGCTTGTTAGTTGATGCAGGTGTTGAAACCACTGTGTGAAGCTTTTTTGTGATGGGGCTAGAAAATAATTGTAATAGTATTGATTATGGAAAATTATTATAGGTGTTGAAATCACTATTTGAAGCTACTTTGTGATGTATTGATGGTGACAAAGCCCCCTAAATTTGTTCACGTCGCCGTGGATACAATTCAAAGGCTTTTCTTAAGAAATCATGGAATGTAAGCCTGTTAAGAGTGTTCTTAGAATTTGAAAATCATAGGAGGACTTCAATAAATTGATAGAAAGTGATGGCATCCCAACCTAGAATGTACTAACAATGATGAATTGAATTCATCCTACCGGCTTCACTCCATCTTCTTACTGATACATCCTAGGAGCCATGCTATGTATTTAAAGCTCTGTAACTAGCATCCCTACTTAACTAGCTTATTATGTTGTTTGGTACTAGACCTGTTTCCACTCATTTTGGCCCAATAAAACTTCATTCTCTTTAATCAAGCTCATTCACTTCTATTATTGGAGTCATCTTTATCACATCTCTATCATAATTAATAAGATAAGTTTTATAATATATTGGGTTATCCCAACTTTACAAGTAAACTAATCTTTGATATAGTATTCAATTTGGGGCTCACAACCCCTCTAAATCTATCCGCCGTGCCACAAATAGAATTTGGGGGGGTTTTGATGTCTGAATTGTGACGATTGTTATCCCTTTTTTGATCTGCTAGCTACATTTTATGATAGATGGTAAACTCTTCAATAAATTTTTTTCCTTGCTTATTCCCTTAAATTCAAGAGTTTTTTAATTAAATTATTGTCCAAAATTGCTTGTTTTAAAAGCAACATTTCTATTGTTTATATATTTTCTGTTAGTATTCTTTTTGTTTTAAAAGAAACATTTTCTATATAATTTTAGTCCCTCTTCTCAAGGAGGCAACAGGAGAAATGAAAAACATGGTGGAAGATCATTAGCTACAATTGAATGTAGTGATCAAGTCAATTCAGTTTCAACCTCTCAAATGTTTGAAAATTTGGGGACCTAAGAATAAGAAGGGGTAAGTCAAGAAATAGGGATTGGTTCAATTCATGAGGTTGACAATGTCTACAGCCCTGAGGAAGCATCCATGCAAATTGTCCCTTATATGGTTCGACATGAGGCAACAAATTCAATTGTTCTTGGGGATGAAAAAAAGTTGTATATGCATAGCGGAGAAGATATTTTGCAAAGGACAAGGATATTTAGTTGTTTTGAATGTTCAACCGTCCCTCTTTGTCAATTGATTCCATATGCATGCGTTTGTGGATTAAGGGATGACGTTTTTGGTTTGAAGGCCAATTTTTTAAAAGAAGTTTTCATGCAAGAAAAGGGTGCTTTTATTGTATCCCTTTGGACTTGTCAAAGAGAACAAACCCTAGTGATAAGTATGATCATGTTTTTATTTGAGCTTACATTCTTAATGGTAATCTCTTGCAACTGGGTTTCTTGTGTTTTTGATGATATTTGTGAAAGTTGGGACCCAATTTGGCTTGAAATAAACAATGAGTTTGAGGATGACTTGGTAGCAAAAGCCACACTTGCAATCTTTGTCCAAACAAGGTGTTTTATGTTTTGGAGGGCAACCAACAAACAGTTGCATAGCAAGCAGCAATTAAGGAGAATTTCAGTATGGTGAAAGAAAAGCATTGTCGTGTGCTATGCACATTTATTGATCCGATTTTCTTTTTTGAAACAGCATTGCTTACAAGTCTTCAAAGGATGAACTTGTAAGTTGCTTTTTCTACTACTCATGAGTTTATTGTAGGGATGTTATGTTGTGATTAATAATTTACATGTTTTTTTATGTAGCATGAATACACATGCATTGGTGCAACTCATTTGAGAGATGAAATGGTCAAATGTTCAAATATTTGTGCGGCCAACCATGACGACTATTTACGAGATTTGCCAAAGAAAGATCAACAAATAATTGCATTTGTGAGAAAGAAGTATTCCAAAGGAACTGAGCCTTGGTACCCTTTAACGAGGCGATACCTTGGGAAGCTGTTGTGCAATGTAAATATTCTTTGATTGTTGCCTAAACTTTAGATCTTTTTTTGGAGAAAAATTTCTTCATTAATGAGTGTTTGTTGTTGTTTAATACAAAGGTGCAAATGTCTAAGGAGTTTCATTTTTGCATGGAGCAATCAAAGTTGAGACTGCCTGAAGATGATCTCAAGAAAGAGGAGGAGAAAATTAGGAATGATCTTACTTGCAAATATGGAGATTGGATTGGGAAGGTGAATTCTAATCTAGATCTTTTTTTGTGAGCTTTTCTTATCTTTGTTGTTAGTGTAATTAGTTGTTTGTCCTAGATTGTAAATATTGTGGATCCCCGTCTTGGAAAAGAGTGGTTCGATTGCATTTGGGCCCTCAAATGGGAGCTAGATAGTTGGACTACTCTTAAAAAGCTCAATTTCATTTCTTTACATGATGCTTCCAAAGAGAATAAAGCTCTATGGACTAGTCTATTAGAGCGGATAAAATTACTTGAGGCGCTTACGGTTTGAAACGAGGAGATCACATGTTCGCGTGTAAGTCTGTCAAGTATACATATTTCTATAAGTTAATATATTTCTGTTCAGTGTGCATGTTTTTTTCCATATAGTTGGCTTTGTCATGATGGCTTGCTTCACATAATTTTAGATAGGGCCACTCGATTGCTAGTTGATTATGTCGATGAGCTAGAAGGTGTTGTTGTGCCCCTTGATTGCACAATTGACATGTATTTTGTGGAGGTGAAGTTGGAAGCAAGAGTACACCTCTTTCCCTTGGAGATTTCTCTTGAATCAAAGACAAAGGAAGCTAAAATTCAATCTTTGCAAAGGGTTGATGCTTTGCGGATGTCAGCTCAACATTTGATCTATAGGTGTATATTGTAATTTCTTTGGTTTTGTGCTCTTTGATTAAATTATATGTTTTCTTAATTTTTTATAATTTTTCACAGATATCTCTCTCATTTGAAATCTCAAGGTTACATTGCCGCCATCCCTATTATGGTAAAACAATGGGTGGTTGTTGCTATTGGAGAAGGATGAAAGTGGCCTCCCGCTATGCATCAGATCTCAAGGTGGGAGTTGGATCATTGGCCTTGGTGTGTGGACATGGTGCATGGGAATGTCCTGAAGCACGAGAGAGAGATGCATGATGCACAAAAGAAGGAATCAAGGTCCAATAATCCTTTGCTTGTGCATCAAGCCCAAGAACAAATACCAATAGGTGGCTATGGTTTAAAATTGAAATCTTTTTTATATACATGAATGGTGCTGTGTGTTATGATTAGTTTTGTCAAGTCTTGTTCTAGGAGATGCGTGCTCTATAGGCAAAGAGGGAAATTCTTCTTATGAGGCTACGATGGAGGACACTTTACCATTACATGGTTGTCTTTCTTTTTACTTTAGTCCTTTTTTTAATGCTTATGATCTAATGATGAGAAAATTAATTCACATTATGAATATTTATTTGAAATTAATTTTTGTGGGTGTTGATGTAGGGAGAGGTGGCACGAAGAGACTAAAGAAAGTGTTCTCCTATGTGTATGCTACGGAGATTCCTTTTGGTTCTTTGGCTTCTTCGGGAGATGGAAGATGCATGGCAGTGGTTGGGGATTACATAGCTATCGCAGGTTATTTTTTAGCAAGTATATGTAACTCTGTATGGGTGCCTATTCATGAACACATGCTCAAGGCACATGCATCCGATATGCTATATACTAGATGTGTACATACTATGGCATGGACATCATATTTCATTTTCTTAGACTTGCCTTTTGGAGGTTTGCATCATCCATCAAACACATGACCACCATGGGATTTTTGTAGTGAGGAGCATGTTTGTAGTTGTGTCCATTTGGCTCATAATACAGTTGCACATTCGGGATGGTTAGTTGTTATGGCTTCAGGTGCAGGTATGATTTTGCTTTCAATAGTTTTTATTGTTTTTCTATCGATTGTAATCTTTTTTTAAAATTGATTATATTGATTTGATATAATTGATTATGAAAACTATTTGGTTTTCATTTTGAGATACTCTCTGATGGGTTGAGAAGTTATGTGGAGGGGTTGATATGCATGTGCATTGTCGCATTATTATTATGCGCCACGATTCATATGGCTACATAGAGAGCTATGGAGAGACAGTTGAGGTAACATTTCTTAAAACTTCCTTGAGACGATGTCAGGAGTTTTTTGGAGTAAGAGATTGTGCATATGTACATATCCATGCATGGTGCATCAAATAAAGAATTGCCCATTTTTCAGAGCCAGGTGGTTATGTGGGGCCCACATGTGTACAGGTAGGACAACATGTACATAGTGCATCGATTTTCATCGTTACCAGTACCAGTGTGTTTTTTCTATAATAAAGAGGAGTTGTTAGCGCGTAAAACTTCTCGAGGAAGCTATCCACGGGCCTATGACATGAGGTAAGCAGGTGCGTCAGATGGCATCTAGTGGCGTCAGGAGGCCAAACGGGGTCAATATTTGCACGTGGATGAATATGGACACAACGTGGGTGTTTTCTTGTGAGAGTTATGCAGAAATTTCACCATTAGAACCACTTTTTGGGGCCACTTCACGTGATTGCGAGACGCATTATTGGAAAAAGCTGAGTGCTAGGTGTGCGGATGATGCAAAAAGGTGACAACTATGCACTGCGAGGTCAGTTTTTGGCCTGTTCGGGGTCCGTTTGAGGTCATCTAAAATGCCAAGGGTGCCCAAGTAATAAATCTAAGTGTGGGAATTGAAAAAACAGAGAGAAGACTAGAAAAAAAGTGGAGAAGAGAGGAGGAACAGCCGCAGGTGTGTTTTTGGGGTTTTTTGGAGCCTGTTTTGGTCGTAAACTGCTCATCCGAAGTCGGACTTGAGCACTTTGACATTGAAGACTGGGGTTTTGGTCCATTCCGGACGCAATGGCGCTGTCCATTTTGCCAAATTCCTCACTCTTTTTCTACTGTTTTGGCTGTGTAAGTTTCTTTCTCCTATGAGCGAAGCTTCTTCTCCAATTTGTGATTGTATCTGGTACATTTTATCCATATTGAGTGAGCGGTTTGCCCCATTGGCATTGGCTCAAGCTCATTGTATCTAATTATCAGAAGTTCTCCTCTTTTGAGATGAGTTTTTTGGGTGTGTGTGTGTGTGTGTGTGTGTGTGTGTCTCTGTGTGGAGTGGACAAGTGGATAGTCTCTCTCCTCGCACTCCATCGGTGTGTTCCCTGTCTCGGCCAGGTGTGTTGTGTAAGCCAAGTGGTGTCCCATAGTGTGTGTGTGTGTGTGTATCATTCCAAGAGTGTGTGTCGGGTCGTTATAGAGGCGCTGTGTGTGTTTTCATCCCGCTCACATTCTTTTGGCGCCCCCACTGAGGGTCTTCTTCGAGTACCTTCTGCTTCAAGCTTCGATATTCAGGATTACAGTTTGCAGACTACAGGTTACAGGTTACAGGTACAGGTACAGGTACAGGTGATTCACACAGGTACAGGTAGCTAGAGTACAGTGATATAGTAGTCGTGATGTCACTTGCAGTTGTTGTGGATATGCATCACTTAGCGCCTGTTTGAGCGCATTGTCTGTTGGATTGTACGTTTCTTGTGGAAACTGCCATTGTACGCCTTTGTGAAGCCATATTTGGTTTTATTTGGCAGTCCGAGCCATTTCTAAGACTTGGTCTAGAAGATAGTCATTTCTGAGACTTGACTATACGCGATTTGCATGAGCCTTCGTGTGAGGGTCGATAGCGTGAGGTTTTATTGAGCCGGGGGATTCTCAGATGTGGAGATCCTTTCAGTGATACAGGTAGCTGGAGCACCCTTTTCGTGACCTCGCCATAGCCTATGTACTAGTGATTCCTACTTGATGCTCGGGTTCTATTGTTGATAGTTTATGCATACATATACAATCTATATTTTGGGTTCACACTGCTCTACTTCTGGGGAAACTCTGCCAAAATTTTTCCGAGTTGTGATGACTGGTTTTTTGGTCTTTTGAGCCATTTATGATGTTATGATGCTGAAATTTTGACAAATCAGAGGATAAGACAGGTGTACTTTCTTGGGAGCTTCATGGTTGACTTTAATGGATGATCAAAATGGCCCTCAATTCACTCCATTTCATTTAACTCAAAGAATCCAGATAAATGTTCATGTGTACAGGAAGATTTTTTTCCAACAGCGCATAGTCTTTATGTTCGGGCCAAGAAGATTACGAGAGATCTTGGAATGTCCTTTGCCTGTTGTAATTCCGATGATCAACTATGAAAACTCATTTGATGTGCATGTGTTTGTCCTTATCTAAAGTTGAGCTCCATTGAAGTTTCTGGGAATTGAGTCAGTAAAAGTTTTGGGTTCTTGCACGTGTGTTCAAAGGGGTTTTCAAATCATCATAATTTGGGTAGCCATGGCTCTCTTTTATCCGGAGTTTCATGGAAGAAGTGATGAAGATGTAGAAGATTTTTTGGAAAAGATGGAGGTTGCCTGCATTAGCAAGCAGATTCATGACCCTGCGCAGATGTTACGTCTTCTCCAAATTTGTTTGAAGAGTGATGCACGAGTCTGGTCCAAAACATTTGAAGAGGAGTTGTGTGCAGCGGATCCACCTGTAAGATTGAGTTGGGACAATCTAAGGCATGGGTTGGAAGTGGAGTTTGTGAAGATAGAAGATACTGACAAAGTGTGGCAAGAAGTACAAGGTTTGGTGCAAAAGGAAGGTGAGCCAGTAGATGCGTACATACGTAAGTTCTCATTGGCATGGGAGCGGATGTGCAAGGCCTTAGCACCACAGGTACCCCCGCCTGACATGATGAAGAAGGACAGGTTCTTGGCTGGTCTTTGGGAGAATATACGTTGGAGAGTGGAGCTAAAGAAGCCTAGGACATATGAAGATGTACTAGAGGTAGCAAGGAACAAAGAGTGGAAGTTGAGGAAAATGAGCCAGTTAGGGGTGGAGTCTTTGCCCATTAGGTCTGAATTTCAGCCTACAGAGTCTTTACAAGGTCGCATGTCAGGGGTTCATCATGAACTAGTGGTTCCTGTTACTAATCAGGTTATGCAAGCAGTGGTTACTACATTGGTGCAAGATGATGGGCTAAGGCAAGACATGAGGCAAGTGGTAGATTTGATGAAGAATCTCAGCCTAAACATGCTAGGTCAAGTGGGAAATAATCGAGGTCGAGGGAGGTTTGCTAATCAGCCAAGAGGTGAAGAAAGACCTAGGAATGGTGTTGGACAAAGTAATGGTAGGTTCTGGAGGCAGACACCCACATGTTATAATTGTGGAGAGTTGGGCTACATCAGCCCGCAATGTGATAAGCCACCAAGGATGGGGGGAGACATGTATCCATTGCCAAGATAGGTGTTAACTAGGTCAAATGATTATGGCATCGAAATTAAGGGAGATGAAGAAACCAGTGGATTAACCCAAGAGAAAAAGGGAAAGAAAAAAGTGCTAAGTGTAGTCACCTTGGAGAAGGCATCAAAGCTAGAGGATACATTAGTGATGCCTATTGGGAAGAGGACCACAGAGGATAAGGAAGGAAGAAGTGCCCCAGGTCCTAGTAAGAAGAAAGGAAAGAGCCATGAAGGCGAGGATGTCAAGGCCAAGAGGAAAATGAGATCTCGTCGAAAGTTTCATGTTTCAGATTTTCCACTAGGGGATGGGCAATTAAGCTATGACTTGAAGGAGGATCTGACGAGCAGGAAGGCAGATGTTACTTTTGGGCAGCTTATAGAGATGGTGCCTAAGCTAAAGCGACAGTGGAAGAGGATGGTTAACCCAATGGAGAAAGAGCCAGAGAGAGGTTCAGTAAAGGTGTTGGCAATGGATGAGCTATCAGACATTTGTCCAATAGTAGATGTGTGGCATAAAAGGAAAAATTTGGGACAAGGTTATGTGGATGGCGGAGCCCAAATATGCGTCATAACACACTCATGCGTTGAGAAGATGGGTCTCACAGTGGCTGGGGTGTCAGGTTTTTGGATCAGATTGGCAAACCATCAAAAAGTAAAATGCTTGGGTGTTGTAAGGAGCTTAGAAGTGGAGGCATATGATGCAAAGGCAGTGGTTGATTTTCATGTGATGCCAGCAGGGTTGGGAGCAAATCCTATTATATTGGGCAGACCATGGTTACGTGCAGTGGGAGCTGTTCAAGATTGGCGACATGGTACGATTAGCCTCTATGGAAAGACAGGTACCAAGAAGCTTTATAATATGGACACAAGGAAATGATTAGAGGAGCTTTATGAAGGTGAGGATGAGTCTAGTGATGAAGACTATTCCACGGTGACAGATGAGGACAGTGATAACACTACCAGCAGTGATGAGGATGCTGATGTTGCATTTCTTTTGATGGATAAAGAAATCCAGGAGTCTGGTTTAGTTGCATTTGCGAATGAAGTTGAAGATGAAAGTGAAGGGCCTTATGAAGTGATTGAAGGGCTGATGCAAACGAAGGTTGAATTGTCAAAGAAGAAGAAATTGATGACACAAATGATCAGTGGAGACCTCTCAACTATGGAGAAGGAGATATATTTGCAAATGCTGGCTAGTTTTCCTGATTTGTTCATTACTTCATATGAAGAGATCAGAGGGTTCAAGGGCGAAGAGATGCATATAGACTTGAAAGAAGGTGCTAAACCAGTACGGCAAAGGCTAAGAAGGATGGGTCAACAGCAAATGGAAGCCTTGCGGGTAGAGGCGGACAAGTTATTGAATGCATGGTTCATAGTTCTAGTAGAGACCACAGAATGGGTGAGTCCAGTAGTGGTCAGTCCAAACAAGGATGGGAAGTGGAGGATTTGTGTAGATTTTAAGCTCTGAAATGCAGCCACTAAGAAGAACCCATATCCTCTTCCATTCATCGATCAGATCTTGGATTCAGTGGCTGGTTATGAGAGGTACAGTGTGTGTGTGTGATGGTTTTTCAGGCTATTTTCAATTGAAGATTGCTCTTAAAGACCGCACAAAGACAACTTTTATTACGCCATGGGGTTGCTATTGCTACATAGTATTGCCATTTGGGTTGTCAAATGGACCATCTTTCTATTAAGAGAGAGCAAATTGGGTATTGGAACCATTCATTGGTAGTTGTGTTAAAGCTTTCATGGATGACTTCTGTGTCTACAGCAGTAGGGTTGAACATCATGAGAAGCTGCAGATGGTATTGGCTTGATATAATGAATGTGGAGGACAACTAAATCCAAAGAAATGTCATCTAGCACAGCCAAGGGTGAAGTTATTGGGCTATATGGTGTCAGAAAATGGCATTGAGGCTGATCCAGATAAGGTTAAGTCTATTATTCTTCTTCCATCACCTACGAGTACAAAGCAATTGACAACTTTTATACACAAAGTGAAGTACAAGGCACGGTTTATTCCATTGTCTTCGCAGCTTCTTTATCCATTACAGCAAGTGGCAAAGCATGATCCATTGCAATGGGATGACAAGTGTGAAGAAGTGTTTCAAGAGGTGAAAGAGGTGCTAGGGGGGTTGTCAGCCATGCAGGCTCCTGATTGGGAGAAAGTTTTTTATGTAAATCCATCAGTAGGGGATGATGCCATTGGAGCCATGCTATTGCAAAAGGGGAAGGGCAGCCATTATATGAGACCAGTGTATTGTGCAAGCCTAGTGAAGTTGGTAGCGGAGAGAAAGTTCTCGGAAGTAGAGCTAGTGATGGCCAATGTAATATTTGCTTGTCGACGATTTCGTCATTACTTGCTACCACGACCTTTTGTTTTCTTCACGAGTTATGCCTTTTTGCCACAGTTAATTAATGGTACTAACATGTCAAAATGTGGTGAAGAAATGGGTAATTGAGCTGCAAGAGTTTGAGTTCTCTTTTCTAGTGGAAGATAGTACAAGGGCTACCCTAGCTGATTTGTTGACCTACAAGGAGAATCCACTTATTGTTAAGGAAGAGGTGGTGAGAAAGGTAGTTGAAGAAGTGCCACATATCAGCAATGCACATGTGTTGTTCTTTGATGGTTCATACACAAAGAGCCATGATGCAGCTTCAGGGGGTATAGCACTTTATGATCCAGAGGGGAAGCTAGTATGCAAGAGAGGGTTCAAATTGGATGCTCATAGTAACAATGAGGCTGAATATGCTACTTTGGAAGCCGGTTTACACATTTGTTTGAAGCATGGGGTTAGAAGGTTGAGCATAAAAGGTGATGCCTTGTTAGTTGTGAAGCAAGTGTTGGGTGTGTGGAAGAGCAAGAACACCTCATTGAAGGAAATGTGATTCAGAATTAAAGGCCTGTTAAAAAAGTTTGAAGCATGGAGCATCAAACACATTGATCATGCTCTAAATGGGGAGGCACATGAAGCGGCTCAAGGCATGATTGGGGAGCTATTTGTGTTGAGGACCAACTTACCTCTTTACCATGGTCGGGAAAGTTTGGCTCAAGAAGAGGAGTTTTTGCTAACAGGAATCATTCCAAAGGAGATTCAGAAGTCTAAGAAGTATGGCTTTGTGCGTAGAGCATATAGGTACAAATCGATTGGTGATGTCTTATACATGAAAGGGGTTGATCTCGTGTTGAGACGTGTACCTTGGCGGGAGGAGCTTTACAGAGTGTTGGAAGAGAATCATGAAGGCGCATGTGGCGGCCATTTTGCTCTAAAGATCACCTTGCATAAGATCTTGCAAGAGGGCTATGTATGGCCCAGTTTGCACAAGGATATTCATCATTGGTGTAGGTCTTGCAATAGGTGTCAAGCATTTGGGAAGAGAGTGTTGAAGCCAGAGCTACGAAAAACCATTATGGCATTTGATGTATTTGAAAAGTGGGGGATTGATGCAATAGGCCCGTTACCTATCACAAACAGGGGCAAAAGCTATATCTTGATGGCAGTGGACTATCTCTCTAGATGGGCAGAGGCTATAACAGTAAAACAGATCAATGCAAAGGATGTGGCAAAATTTGTGTATGATGAAATATGTTGCAAGTTTGGGGTGCCATTAGAGCTACTTTCAAATAAGCGGCCATGATTTAGAGCTAAACTGCTAGACTTCTTATGCGCAAAGATGAAGATTAGGCACCAGCATACCACTCCTCATTATCCGTAGTGTAATGGCTTAAATGAAAGATTCAATGGTGAGTTGGTACAGATTCTTTCGAAAGTGACAGAGCACCAAGGAAAGAATTGGGATTTGGAATTGCCTAGTGCATTATGGGCTTACCGTACTTCGGTGAAGACAAGTACAGGGTTTACTCCATTTCATTTGGTGTATGGAAAGGAAGCATTATTGCCTGTGGAGGTAGATTTGCCTGCGGTCAAGATGTTAGAGAAGTTTCTTGGGCCGCCTAGTGATGCATTCAAAGAGAGGCTCTTACAACTACAAGAGGTTCATCTGGATAGGATGAGTGCATTGGAACATTATGGGCAGATGCAAGATAGGGCTTTGGCAAAGATAAATGAAAAGGTCAAAAGTAAGGATATCAAGAAGCATGACTTGGTTTTACGCTACAGCAGTAAGCTGGAAAACACTTTCCAAAATAAGTTTCAAATTAAGTGGGAAGGCCCTTTCAAGGTAGTGGAGTGTTTCTCGAATGGTACATATCGGTTGGCTAACCTTGATGGGTTTCTACATAAGTCAAGGGTAAATGGATTGCGTCTTAAATTGTATCATGCCAGGTTGATGATGGTCGAGCAAGATGAGCTGTCTATGGAACAAGGAGTGTTGGTGAGGGATGAGGAGACCTGTGATGAGGCAAGGCTCATATCTCTTTTTGCTGTTGCTGATCATGAATGATCTAGCAGGCTAGGGGATAGGCAAATTATGTCAGGAGTTTTTTGGATTAAGAGATTGTGCATATGTACATATCCATGCATGGTGCATCAAATAAAGAATTGCCCATTTTTCAGAGCCAGGTGGTTACGTGGGGCCCACATGTGTACAGGTAGGACAACATGTACATAGTGCATCGATTTTCATCGTTACCAGTACCAGTGTGTTTTTTCTATAATAAAGAGGATTTGTTAGCGCGTAAAACTTCTCGAGGAAGCTATCTATGGGCCGACGACATGAGGTAAGCAGGTGCGTCAGATGGCATCTAGTGGCATCAGGAGGCCGAACGGGGTCAATATTTGCACGTGGATGAATACGGACACAACGTGGGTGTTTTCTTGTGAGAGTTATGCAGAAAGGTTATCATTAGGACCAATTTTTGGGGCCACTTCACGTGGTTGTGAGACGCAATATTGGAAAAAGCTGAGTGCTAGGTGTGCGGATGATTCAAAAAGGTGACAACTATGCACTGCGAGGTCAGTTTTTGGCCTGTTCGGGGTCCGTTTGACGTCATCTACAAGGCCAAGGGTGCCCAAGTAATAAAGATAAGTTTGGGAACTGAAAAAACAGAGAGAAGACCAGAAAAAACATGGAGAAGAGAGGAGGAACAGCCGCAGGTGTGTTTTTGGGGTTTTTTGGAGCCTTTTTTGGTCGTAAACTGCTCATCCGAGGTCGGATTTGAGCACTTTGACATTGTAGACTGGGGTTTTGGGCCGTTCCGGACGTAATGGCACTGTCTATTTTGCCAAATTCCTCACTCTTTTTCTACTTTTTTGGCTGTGTAAGTTTCTTTCTCCTATGAGCGAAGCTTCTTCTCCAGTTTGTGATTGTATCTGGTACATTTTACCTATTTTGAGTGAGCTGTTTGCCCCATTGGTGTTGGCCCAAGCTCCTTTGTATCTAATTATCAGAAGTTCTCCTCTTTTGAGCTGAGTTTTTTGGGGGTGTGTGTGTGTGTGTGTGTGTGTGTGTGTGGAGTGGACAAGTGGATATACTCTCTCCTCGCACTCCATCGGTGTGTTCCCTATCTCGGCCAGGTGTGTTGTGTAAGATGAGTGGTGCCCCAT
The DNA here is from genome assembly GCF_014529385.1 of Adiantum capillus-veneris. Taxonomy (NCBI): domain Eukaryota; kingdom Viridiplantae; phylum Streptophyta; class Polypodiopsida; order Polypodiales; family Pteridaceae; genus Adiantum; species Adiantum capillus-veneris. Next base: position 79,767,209 of record NC_140954.1, read on the forward strand.
AGTGTGTGTGTGTGTGTATCATTCCAAGAGTGTGTGTCAAGTCGTTATAGAGGCGCTGTGTGTGTTTTCATCCCGCTCACAACGATATGTGGTGAGATTTCACTACGTGACACTCTAATTTTTATGTACATGTAGTGCAAAACTCCTACTCTATTTTTTGTTCATAGGAGGTGCTATGTGTGTTTTCATCCCGCTCACAACGATATGTGGTGAGATTTCACTACGTGACACTCTAATTTTTATGTACATGTAGTGCAAAACTCCTACTCTATTTTTTGTTCATAGGAGGGGCATCCATCCATCATGTTTTATTATGGAGAGCATGCAAATGTTTAACTTATTGGGTGTGAAACCAACAGACTCACTAATGAAGCATTACCTCACTGATGATTCTCAAGATTTATCTTCGTCAGGAGAGCCATGGCGTGGTGCATTGCAGAGGAGCCATGGGCTATTGGCTTTGTGGATATGTTGTGTAGGCCGAAGGGTATATGTTTGGAATTTGGGTGTGGACCACTCCTAGTGCTGTTTGTTTGGTTACAGCACGTGCTTGTGCTTCTATTGATAGTGATGAGGATTTGATTGTAACATGTGTGCGGCCTTTGCTTAACTCAAAAAAGCGAGACAAAGAGGAGGATTCTACCTCCAAAGATGTGGATTACGAGTGGGAAAATTTTTTAGGTGGTAATATGCTTGATGATTTGTGAGGCTTCCACCCTCTAGTGGGACATCGTTTATGGTTTTGACAGATTTTAGAGTACTTTTTGTTTATGAGACTTTGATGGCTATGTATTTGGTTTTGATTTGCATATCATATGTGTATGGTGTAGTTTTATAAATAAATTGGTAATTATTATTGTTTCTTGTTTTATGTAATCAGTGTATTTCCAGTGTACATTGAGGCGGTTGCTAAAAGGATGGCATCAGACAAGTAGTACGATTGATGAACAACAACGATCCAATGTCTTTGTGGATGATGAGTGCGACTCATCTTAGTTTTCATGATTACCATACGTACACTTATAGTGGATATTTGTAGAAATTTTTTGTGATCATGGATTTTTTGTATTAAAATGTTCAAAGTGAAGAGGTGTAATGTTTAAAATGTGGTGAAACTCTAAGGTGTTACTACTCTATTATACCAAATTGATTCTTTTGTAGTTTTGAAGAGTTTGATTTTGCTACTTAAGTGGTAAGATTATGGCTCTCCAATTGGACAGCAATGATGCAATGCCTTTGTGGATGATAACTAGCACTTACCTTAGTTTCCATGAGTACCAAATGTATACTTGTAGTGGATATTTATAGTAGCTACTTCTTGTGATTATGGATTTTTGTATTAATAATGTGCAAAACGAAGAGATGTAATGTTTAAAATGTGGTGGGTCTCTAAGGTTTTACTATTATATTATGTAAAAGTGGGCTCTTTTCTCCTTTTTCTATTTTGAAGAGTTTGATTTGGCTACACAAGTAACAACACATCTCACATATAAAATATATTTATCAATTTGTCTTTGGAAATAATCATTTAAACATTGTATTACAGCACATTGCTTATACATATGCATATGTCTACAAATAGATACGAATATATACACACACGTATATTAATTTAAACGTAAAAAAGTACATATGAAGTTATGTCTTGAATTGATTTTCTCGGTTTTTAATTCTCTCAGATAAGTTCGCTCGATGATTGGTAAGACTCCCAAAAAGAAGCATGTGAGGGAAAATATGCTATTACAAGAAGTTATAGAAAATTGGATAAGTGGTGATGATTAGGCAAAAATAATCTACGACTATCGATGATCTTCTAGAAAGAATGCATACAACCAAATAACATAGGACTAAATTACAATAGATCATTGATGAAGCTCAATAAGAATCTTGAATAGTATTGAAGAGGAATGCAAGGATGCGACTAGGGCAAGTACCAATTCTAATTAAGACATTGAGATCCAAGCTCTAGCAAAAGATAAAGTAGAGACATATGGCAATTGACTAGATGGTCTTGACATGAGGATAACAATGGGTATTAAAATATGGAGTCAAGGTTAATGCCTTAGTAGATATAGGTGCTAGAATTTTGTGAGCTATTCAAATTACCAAAAGGCTACAACACAACCATTGGAGTATTATCAAGCCAACATAAAATCTTGTCACAAGGCACTTGCTCCAACTTTAGGTATGATTAACTTCAACCTTCTAGTGAAAATATTTCCCTATCCACACAATTTTATATGCATCCCAAACGAGCTTATGAATGAAGACATGAGAGCCTACAAAGGAGCATAATATTGGGACACTAGAATTTTAGAACTTTTATTCAAGAATAGACAATTGTTGTAAGTACTATTTGCATATAGAAAGAAAGATGGAAAGTTAACCAAGTCAGTAAACCCATGTCAAAATAGTATACCTACATCAGACAGAACTCCATACTATAATGCATGACCCAAAATTTGTTCTGCAAGATAGACATGCAAGGAACTAAGCAATATTGGGTACCAAAGGCTTAATTGCAAAGAGATCCTAAAAACATTTTCCTACCCAAATGACCTATTCCCTAACACAAGACAACCAACCACAAAAAGGTACATATATGCCCAAGATTCAAACTTACAACGGGAGGAGCAACGAGAGAGTACCACCACTTGTAGCTAAAATGGATATGAAAGACAAAGAACTACCCATGACTCATAGCACCAACCAAGACAGCCTATAAGTGGGTATTAAAGCATCAAGAGACAAAGCCTCCATAGTCCAAGAAACAACCAACTTCACAACATTGTGATCATCAACAAATCCACCACAATGACTTTTCAAATCCAACTATATAAAAGAACGTTAAAAAAAACTACAAAATCTTCTATTCAAGAAAAACCACATCAACATTCATTTGTAGCTCAATGTTGAGAGAATCCTTTATTGTACTTGTGCTTATTTGGGTGTTGGTTGTGCTTTTTGTTTTTTGTGATTGAAAATGCAATCCACGTAAAAAATAAAATAGTTTACTTTCTTACATTTAAGGACATCATTGAGATCATCATCCATTGTCAAATACAAGTTGAAGAATCAGAATGAACTGTTGTTGAGGCTTCATCTAGAACTTTGGCTCAATCTCAAATGCACATGACCTGATAACTTGTGAGTGTTGAGATCAAACCACTTCATCAACATTACTTCCCCCCTTTTGACCTTGACATGCACCTGCATAATCACCTGCAAGACTGTGCAAAAATAAGGATAGAAGAGCATAAGATAAACTAGCAATGATCATTTCATCATCATCATAAGCCAAGGAAGCATGGTCAATCACAATTGTGCTTGAGTGAAAGAGAAGCACCATCATTGAACGGATCTTCATGACAGTGATATTGAGTCCCAGAAGTGTGGCACAAGGTTGGGTTCCGAGTATGAGAGGCTCGACAATAATAGTTGCAGAAGTGGACACTCCCATAGCATTCGATAACATCCAGCAAAGAAATCCATAGTGTCATATTTAGGCCCAATTTTGTCTTGTGAATGTGCTCACCAATATTAAGTTTTAGTAAAGTATCCCAAATCCTATGCATTTCGAGGCGCAAGCCATCCAGGCCATCATCTTTTGAGTAAGAATTTCCACTACTGAATACTGAGGTTTGTTGCAACAATGCAGGAGTCGCATCAACTGTATGTTCACCTTTGGAAAGTTTCAAAATATCAGCTATCATCACACCCGTCAAAATGGCTAGCAGAGAATAATTGCGGTAAAAACTTGCTCAGGACATGCTGCAAAATCAACATTGCTGAGGCACTTGGGCAACCAGAATGAGGGTTGAGACATAATCTTCAACACCAACAACACAAAAGGAATTGAGGTTGGAAAGCGGTGAGGGACCAAAGTGTAAATTGTGAGCTTTGTCCTAAGGTGTGAGTCAAAGAGAGAAGAGTGGATTTATCCCACATACTGTGGAGCAAGGCTGTAGAGCTACTTAAAGCTCATTTCTTGAATCAATAAACAACAACTTCATTTTGCACTACATGCTTTTCTATGGTGAGCTTGTGCTAAGCTAAGTCAATACTCAAGATTGTGTTTATGAGTCCAAGCTAATCCTATCTTGGAACCTAATTCACTTGAGTGATAATCTTGCTTACACACATTCACACACTTGCACCATGTTTCTCTTTCATCCACCATAGCTAGCACGATCCAATTCCTAACATTTGGTATCAGAGCCATGGTATGCTAGCTAGGATTTTTGTTATGCATTTGTGTGTTAATACAATTAGCATTAATCTATCATCATTAGATAAATCCATTTGATTTGCCTCTTTTATTGCATAATGCATACCTAATTAGTATTCCATTGGCTAGCATGAGCATGTTCTTGAGCTAAAGACTCTTGAGCCACTACTCACTGGCTAATTGGAAGCCTAATTAGCATTAGATTGCATTCAATTTCCATCAAAAACTTGCATTTTGCATTCAACGGCTGCTCCTTTTTTTAGTAAAATTGGCATTTATGATCTATGTGTGTACGAAGGGCTTTCCGACGCCTTTCCATAGAGCCATTGATTGCTTAAATCACACCTCATTTGGCTTCTCAATTAATCTCACCAAAATCGATCTTTGTAGCCTTTAACCCACTGTTTTGCAAGCTTGATTTCCAGCCTTCAATCAGATTTCTAAAAGTGTGTGTGTGGGGAGGAAGGAGCACTTAATGCATTCATCTATTGTTGGGTTTTTTAAAAGAGGGTCGGTGGGACCATTGCTTAAATAAGGTAGTCGGCGAACCCATTTTGGTGAGAGCATGCGCGTGACGGACTGCTAGCTAACCCCGGCGGTCAATTGCATTGAAATCCAAATTCGGGTCCGGACGGACCCCGGCCGGCCAGTCCAGCATGTTCTTGCTCCGTCCGCTCCTGCCTGCGCCGGCGCTCTTGCCTACCCGATCGGACGCCATCGCTGCTCCCGTCGTCCAGCCACGGACTTCCCCCAAGCGCTCAAGCCCATTTAACCTTTGTTTCGGGTCTGCCCCTGTTGGGTCCCCCTTCCCACGGCGAGCTTCAAGCGCTTCAAAAGCCTACCCCCTTCACAGGGGCGCATTCCCATAGCCCGCTGCCCCAAGAGCCTCAAGGGCCGCAAGCCTCCGAGCACCTCCAAAAGGCCCAAAGCCCCAAGCTCATTACAAGGTGTCATTCCCACTAAGTGGCCAGCTGCCTCGAACCTCCGAAGAACCCTTTAAGGGCTTGCTCCCACTAAACTATAGCAAAGACCCTGAAAGCTTCAAAAGCTTTTCCAAGGCAAATAAACCAAAGTTTTCAAGGCCTTCCAAAAGACATTCAAAGGAGGATATTATCACGCTTCAAAAGGCATCTCCAAGCCAAATATGCCAAGGTAAAACAAAGCTGTGAAGGGTGACTTCACCTCGAGCGAAGAGGTACTTCACATTTCATTAAGAAGATATTAAAATTTCACATCTTGCAACCAAGCATAAAAATTTACAAATAAATTTTCTATCATCGATTGTGCTCATGTAAAGAGGCAGACACTTGCTAGGAGAGTCTCCTAAGCTAAGACCCCTCTATTGGCACAAATGGGGGACAAGGGAATAGAAAAATTCAATGGGGAGGGATTTCACACTTGGCAAATGAAGTTAAGAGGCTACCTTATGAAAAAAAAAATGTGGTCTGTCATTAGCTCTGCATTAGAGCAACAAGCCGAACCCGATGGATTTTTTCCTATGTGGATACCAACTTATCATCCTGTGTGGACATCACCATCCTTGGTGGATTTTTCTTGTGTGGATTTTTTTACCATCCTGTGTGGATATCACCATCCTTTGTGGACTTTATTTTCCTGTGTGGATATCACCATCCTGTGTGGATATTGTTAGCCTATGTGGATCATGCATCTTCAGTATCTTGTCTTAGTCCAAACCTCAAGGGGAGGATTATAAAGTGTGAGCTTTGTCCTAAGGTGTGAGTCAAGGAGAGGAGAGTGGATTTATCCCACATACTGTGGATCAAGGCTGTAGAGCTACTTAAAGCTCATTTCTTGAATCAATAAACAACAACTTCATTTTGCACTACATGCTTGTCTATGGTGAGCTTGTGCTAAGCTAAGTCAATACTCAAGATTGTGTTTATGAGTCCAAGCCAATCCTATCTTGGAACCTAATTCACTTGAGTGATAATCTTGCTTACACACACTTGCACCATGTTTCTTTTTCATCCACCATAGCTAGCACGATCCAATTCCTAACACAAAGTATAGTACCCTTTTCCAATTCCTAACACAAAGTATAGTACCCTTTGACCTGAATCCACTTCAATCAAGTAATCTTAGACTTGAATATATTGTGGGCATTGAAGGAGGAAAGTAAAGTCTCCGGAATGAATCTATGCTTTGTTGGAGTGTTTAGTTATTTTCTACCACTTGTATTGGGGCTTGTTCTTTAGCCAAGCAACTACAAGGCTGAGATGTGATAGGTGTGGTTAGCCTCAGAAGGGGTTCTCCATCTTTGAATTCAAATGAGGAAAGAGAGGATGGATTGTCGAGCTCTCCATGGGCCATCTTGGGGGGTGATTGCCTAAAGTATTTGAGAGAAGCCTCATGTGTATTGACAAGTTTCTTGTCATGGGGACTTCATCTAAATCTTCATAGTAGGGCGCATGATTTCCTCGTTGTTGCCAAGAGAGGTTGCAATATTTGGAGCATTGCACGCTAGGGTAGAAGCATTGAGTGAGGCTTGGGAGATTACTTCATTAATTTCTTTGTGGCTGCAAAAAGTCTGAGATGCGTTCGCTTGAGATTCATCACCCGTCAAGACTTGAAGTGGTAGGAATGTGACGCCAAGATTGCTTAGCAAAGGATGGTTGCAGCAGGAAATGACATGTGGCGCAAGGGTTCCAAAATTGTTGTAGGAAATGCAATAATGTTGTCATGATGGCATCCTCATCATCATCTACATCTAGATCAAAGCAAGGGCTCTCTGTTGAATGGGGGATTCATAAGGCCCATTTCAAATAGCAGCATCATCAAGAATAATGTGAAGTTACCCAAGAAGTGAAATGAGCACAAGGCTACTACATTGTCATCCTGCAACAGGGGCAGAAAGCAAAAGAACCAGATCTTTCTGAAGGGCATCCAAGAAGGTCTCCCACTCGATGAAATCCTCCTCTTGTTGGTCTGCAGGTCGTTCAGTTGGCTCTACTGCAAGGCGGACAGCAAAGCCAGCAATGATGGCCGCTCATCCTCTGTGTTTTCCAATTCTAAAAGTTCCTCTCGCTATGCCTAAATATGGTGGCTCATGAACGTGTACAACAACTGAAACGCCATCAAAGGGCAAGCTCCCCATCCACATGAACAACTGCTAGAGCTCTCTATTTGTCTGCACGCGTGCTGATGAGTTGCGAGCTCTTGCGACACCTTCTGCTTGCCTCAGAGAAATAATGTATTTTTTTACAAGCTGAAAGGTTTGGAAGATTTAGTGTAGAACTCAGAAAAAAACAACACTCCCAACTCTTGAGGACCCAAGTCACAAACTCCAACCTTAGGTAAGTTGCCAAAAATGCCCTTCAAAAGTTCAAAAGCATGTAGACCGCTCGCATGCGCACGAACAAACTGTGTGAACGTGGCTATATTTTCATCAAATCAAAGCACTCCAAGTTTTGCAAAGTAAACTATATTTTTACTAATTCGTACTATTTTCTTACAAAATCTAAGCAGAAAATCCTTTTCCTCTCCTCTTGAGTGACTTTCTTGAATTTCCAAATGGCTTCATTAGGCAAAATTTTGACTCACAAAGGGGCCCTTTAAGGAGTTTGACTTTACCTCTCTCTACCAAAACGGGCGCATGGATAAATTTTTGCAAACAAACTCCAAAGTTGGCGGAGGTTTGACAATTAAAATGTCCTCTTCAAGCTCTATCTACTAATATATAGCACGCCATGAGATTTCTCATATTTTAGAAGATTCTTTTTTTTATTCACTTAGATTCCGACAGAGTTGTCGCATCATAGGTTAATCAAAAAAATAATCTTCTAAAATATGAGGAATCTCATGGCGTGCTATATATCAGTAGATATAGCTTGAAGAGGACATTCTAACTGTCAAACCTCTGCCAACTTTGGAGTTTGTTTGCAAAAATTTATCCATGCGCCCGTTTTGGTAGAGAGAGGTAAAGGCAAACTCCTTAACACTAGAATGGTAACCTAACAAGACATAAAAGTGTCCTTTCAAGGTTTTGGGAGAAATTTCCAAAACCATAGTAGATCCACTCATTTTGAAAAATCCTTTCATGAGCTTATAGTTCAATAACTACTATGTATGGAAAAAAATGAGAAACTTGTAATTTTTCTCATCCCTTGGTCACTACAAGCCTCCAAAGTTGATGGACCATTGCATTTTGCCCAAAACAGCAATTCCTTACGGTTGATTGCATATAAATAAGAGTGGGGATTTTTGTAGGACATGAGATAAAATGCCCCGTTAACTTCAATGGGTTGGTGACCAAAACATATGGTTGCTTTTACCTCACTAATTTTTTTTGGGCAAAAAAAAAGGTACAAACAAGTTGCATTTTTGCCATTCTGCGGACCTATCATCAAAGTTTCTACAGTCACGCTCAATATAGATACTATATACATGTTTTCTTAGTTCCCTTTGGGCCTCTGGATTCAAAAGGAGCCATGGAGCATGTCAAAAGGATAATGGATCTCTTACAATTGGAACCTTGGGGGCAATGATAAAGTGCTAAATACAACAAACATTAAAAAACTGGGTTTAGCATTATGACCTCTAGAAACCCATAGAAACTACTCAATATCTAGCCAAGTTTGTAATCTATGATTACTACCTACAAAATACACACAATTGGCCTAAGAAACTAGCAATATTGAGAAAGCTATACTTGCTACTCTAAAATGTATCGTATTCTTCAGCAATCAAAAAACTCAACCATTATCATATACTATGCTATATAGCATATTAGGTCCCCCAAAACTCAAGGAAGATTACCTTTATGTTAAACATTACACTTACACAATCAAAATTGAATTTAGATATCAAGAAAGCCACCAAAAAAATCATAAAAGTGGTAATTTTGGCCAAAAAACAGGATTCTGCAATTCTTGTAAATTGGTCATAACTTTCAATTTTAACACTTAGCTCTCCCTACAAGCATCAAAACATGTTGAGAACTATGAAGGACTAACCTCTAGCCATATAAACCTCACAGACATGAAGTTTAGAGTGGTATAGTTCCCAAAAATTGAAAAAAAGCCAAAAATAGGATCCGTTTTTTCACACAGTTTAGGTTCAAAAATGTTGTGCAAGAGTAAGGTTAATGGTGAGATCAATACTCCAAAAAAAATTCTAAGTTTTTTTCAGCTCATAAGGCAACTTTGTGGATATATAGCACCTAGAAATTCATTTTCATACTCTTCAAATAATTCAAGAAAAATGGTCACTTAACAGGACACAAAAGTGTCCAAGGACATAAAAGTGTCCTGTTACCATTCTAGTGTTAAAGGTCCCCTTTGTGAGTCCAAATTTTGCCTAATGAATGCTCCCACCCCATGTGTTTTTCATATCTTGATCTCATTGGTCGTTCGCATGCTCACAGACAAACAGTGTGCTCATGAATGTGTGTGTGTGTATGTGTGTGTGTGTGTGCATGCGAGAGAGAGAGAGAGAGAGAGAGAGAGAGAGAGAGAGAGAGAGAGAGAGAGAGAGAGAGAGAGAGAGAGAGAGAGAGAGAGAGAGAGAGAGAGAATGTGCTCATGAATGTGTGTGTGTGTATGTGTGTGCGTGCGAGAGAGAGAGAGAGAGAGAGAGAGAGAGAGAGAGAGAGAGAGAGAGAGAGAGAGAGAGAGAGAGAGATGCTCTCGGGCCTCACTAGCATCTCCGTTTGTAGGCCCCCAACACCTAGTTGATGGTGGTGAATTGTGATGTTACACTTGTAATCAAAGGGGACAAGCTGGATTTTGGGATTTTGTGCAACTCGTCTAGGCAATCATATGTCCTGCTAAAAAATTAAATGTATTCTCCAATGGGCGTGGGAAGGCCCTTGTGTAGACATAGAGAGAGTTTCCAGGTAACATGTCCGGGTTGCCATACGTCCTGTAGACAAACGTGTTCTCAATAGGTGTGGACGAGCCCTTGCACATAGAGAGAGAGAGAGAGAGAGAGAGAGAGAGAGAGAGAGAGAGAGAGAGAGAGAGAGAGAGAGAGAGAGAGAGAGAGAGAGAGAGAGAGAGAGAGAGAGAGAGAGAGAGGGTTCTTGAATTTACACCTTCGATTATCCACGCCTCCAATTTCTAGTTTAAAGATACCATCATCCTCAACAGATTCTATGTTTGGAGAATTTATGTAAAATCGTGCAAAAACATTATATATTGGCTTGCACAAGTTACTTTGTAACTACTCCTTGAATATTCTTTCCCCCCCCCGGCAACAAAAAAACTCGGGTGGCACCTCAGGCACCCTTTCACCCTTGTCCCATCCTCTTCGGTGTGAGACTTGTTCTGGCTGTGAGGATAGTGCAAGAGGACATGGGGGGTTGTTGCCAAGACCCTACATAGGCAACCCTCAAACATGAGAGTCACAACACTATGCAAGTAGTCATAAAAATGTTGGCATGCATCACCACTTGCAATAATCCATTTGGCATGCTTCACCACTTGTTGAGAGAGAGTGGGAAGGAGCAAGAGGGTGAGAAATGATTGCAGTGACACAGAATTACAAATTATATTTTTTATCATCCAAAAATTACAGTGCCTTCGATGTGATGGTTTTCCTGATTCTCATATGATTCCATCTCTCCATTATATATGTATAGAGTGATGGCAAGGTTAAGCTCAACTTGTATGGTACTTGCAGTGCACATAATGCATAGGGAGAAGTTGATCATTTCTTGTGTGATCATTAGTAATATATAAGCATGGCAAAGAATTCCAAACATGGCAAGGGCTAGAGCACTTAGAATCTCGGGTTTTTCTACAAATGGGGACAAGTGATTGCATTTGAAGTCATGGCATTGTGTGAGCTATTCATGATGGACAAAGAAACCCATGATGAGAGACTTGGAGTTTTTGAAATAAGTGTCATCCTTAGTTGTGTTGTGGTTAACTCGGATGCCAAGCGTAGTAGTATGCTTCTAAAATTAAAAAAACAATTCTTGACAAGAGCCATGTTTGGGATTACATCTTTTGGAGTGTGAAAGTGCAAAATATAACCAACAAGAGAAAAGCAAAAACCTGTGGGTTTTTTTTGTAGGTGCATAGCAAGGGTCTCTTTCTAGATGATGTGTATGGTGCAGCTGGACTATAGAAGGATATGCTCATAGGGGTTGGCAAAGAAATCATTGTGATCTTGTTTAATCAGGTCCAAATACAGAAAATCATCTCCCCAAATATAGTCATATTTGTTATGGTGCTCAAAGCATGTAGTCACTCGGGCCTAATGGATGGAAGCTAAATGTATTTTGACAACATTGTTGTTGCATGGTTGATCTTTTTGGCTTTTCAATAGAGCTTCTCTTTTCCTTGTGGGTTCTTGCTCTAGCTAAAAATTTTGAGGCAGAAAAGTTTTCCTTGAGTGTGTATTGTGTAGTAGTACTAACTCACCATATCATGTCTCTGAATTACTATTATCTAGTATGGTATCTAGAAAGTGGCTACAATACTCCTATACATATGAAGCAAGCTAGATGTAGCATTCAAATAAAGTAATCAAATACATTTTAAATTACAAGATCTTGAACTTAATCTTGCCTATCCCAACAAGATATTCCCATAATTGCATTGAGATGCACAAAAACTTTGTTTTGATTCCAATAGGGGTTATGCTGTTTTCCATCTTAAAGTAATTTTTACTATTGAGAATGGATGTGTATTTATGTCAATTCTGCCATGGCATTTATTGTTTTGTTGGATGCTTGCAAGTATTTTGTTGGATGTTCAATGTCTACTTCACGGCTATGATTTACCCAAGATTGGTTGAGATATGCAAACATTATAGTATGAAGTAAAAACATTACAACCATGCCAGACTCCATGGCATTGGCTATCATTCTTCTAACATGGTTCATTGCTAGCACTCCATGAGCTACCTCTCCTCCACTTATTAGTAGATACTCCAACCTCATCTATCAGAGAAAGGGCCTTGGATAATATGTCAATTTTGTATGCAAGATATGGGATAAACAATGACGTTTGAGAAACATTTTGCATTATGTAATGCATTACATCTAATGGTTTCTTGATCTAGATTAGTGAAGCAGTTAGGAATTTTAATTAGAACTCTTTAATAAATAGCTATAAAGTAATGTCAAAGAATTCTAGATTTGGGAGCATTGTCCAATAAGCCTATTTGAGCACAATATTTAAGAATCTTTAAATGTGTGTCAAAAGCTTTAATTTAAAATCTTGCAAATTTATTATTCCCAAACAATCTCTACAAAAGTGTGTTAGCTGAGTCAACGTCAGTTAACAGAAGCTGCTAAAGACTGAAGACGTACGGATGCACATCAAAGATCAAAGTGAAGAAGCAGTAAAGATTGGAGTTACACATTTTCCACATTTTCCCAAAATGGTCACGTATTGTAAATTCTCGATTTATTTCAAGCCATTGTAATATTTTAATGTGTAACGGGCTCAATGGGAGTTCCAAGTTGTAAATAACAGGTCAGTTATTGTATCTAGATTGAAAATACAATAAGTGTGGAGTCTCAAAGGTCTTGGGCACCGGACATTACACATTTTAGATCTTGGCTAAGGTATACAATCCAACTTTCTAAAGATTTTATTAAGTTTTTTGAATAAGAAATACACAGCGTGAGCTAACGGCGCTTACTTCTCTCCTTCTCGCACTTCCTACTCCCTCCTCGATTGTCACATTGCGCATGCGTTTGTTGCATTGCACCCACAGGTAAGAGCTCTACGCATTGACGTAAGCCATTCACAGTATTTTGTAGCTTTTGGCATCACCGACCCACGGCCTAATTTCATCATAACTAGGAATTCACATGTTCAAATAAAAAACTAAGCATAGGCGGAGTATTGGGGCATCATTACTAAGCATTTAGATGCATTCTGGGTCGAAAACGACTATGTCAAAAATCCACGTGTTAATATTCGCGGTTTTGAAACTTGACCTAAAGTAGGGTTTGAGGCTATAGGAATGTGTGCTTAGGTCTCATAAACTTGTCCTAGAAGTTTCGTTATGTTTGGATGTCATTTGATGCTGTAAGGATGTGATTTGCTTTCCGATGAGCGATTGGCTTTTGGTGATTTCAGTCACTTGAGTGTAGCTTGAGTTAGATGCGAGTTGTTAGTTGTTTTCCAAAATATTGACAATCTCTTGTATCCTCTATGCACTAGTTGAGTCAGCTTCGTCCCATGGTTTGACAAATTAATCGTGGTTCTCGCTAATATTGCAGTAAGATAGGATGGTGAGGTTAGACATACATCCCACATTTGGCGCCACTGTTGGGGACGAATAGACCTAAACTAGGAAAAACATGAGCGTCTCGTGTAACTTTGTCCATTAACTTCCTCTAGGTTCACCTAGAGTAAAACTTTCTTTTTAGAAACCGCATAGCTTAAGATTGTCGTCTTTTGCTGTGTAGAGGTATCTTGGAAGTAATCGTACTTGCTGAGTGCCTTTAGGATTGTAGGATTGTAGATTTAGATTAGGAGTTGGAGAATGACTGGTAGACGAGACAAGTCTTAAGATCAATTCTCAGGAAACCATAAAAAACAAGAAAACTAGTGTTTGTGGACACTTTTCACAATCCCTTTGCATGAGAATCTAGGAGTAGGGTAAGTAGGATCCGAGGTGGATTTCAAAAAATTGGTCTCTCTGAAAGAATCAAGTGTGAGTTGTTATTGGAAGTTGCAAAGTTTCAGGTCTATGGCTAGAAATAGCACGAAAAGACTCCAAACCACTCAATCCAACTAGAGAGTAAGCCTAAAAGTTGTATGAACCAGTGGGTAAGCTTAATACACTTACAGACGCAAAGTGGACCCCGAACCCCGATGGCCTCTAAAACGTTGGGATCCGAATGGTGCGCCTCGAGCCTGTCACGGTAAAGCGAACAGGGGGCACCACCTAGCTTTGAGCGGCTACGACACAAACCACGATGATATGAACACCGCAAAGAGAGAGAGAGAGAGAGAGAGAGAGAGAGAGAGAGAGAGAGAGAGAGAGAGAAATTTGCAAATGATGAAAACCCTCGGGGGGTGTGAGGGTGAATTATTTCTGCAGTATTTACAAAGTGGCACACCGTGGTGGTAGAGAGGTAGGGAGAGGAGTTGGTGCAACCTACTTGGTGCATTCTCTAAGATGACTCAATGATTGTGAAATTTACTACCAAGAGGGTGTATACGTGTGTGCGTCAACCCTTGGAGTCAAGAGATGGGTGTGGTTCCCTTCGCATGGTAAAATTCCCAAGGCAAACCCAACACACAAGCCCCCTCCTCGTGATGGTGATAGTGTCAATCCTTCCCACTACACTCTACCAAATGCTAATTGGCTTCTCATGAATTGCCCCCCCCCCCCGATAGTGACCTCTCAGTGCCAATTTATAGATGTTGGCTACTTGGATTATGGTAATCCCAGTGTGGTTAGGGTAAGCTTAATCGGGGAGACAAAGAAAGTGGTCGGCCCGGTGTGGTTGACCCTTGCTTTGTTTTGGGAGGTTTATTAAAAGACGGGAATCTTTAGGTGGGCCTTTGTGACCATCGCCTAGAGAGAGGATATTTACAAAAAAATGGGAATTTACAATGGCTCGGGTGAAAACTGAAGAAAATGATGAAAATAACCTATAAATTATTGGGATGGCGTCGTGGTTGCATGTTTTCGGCAAATGGTGTGTTGCCGGTGCGTCGGTGTCGAGCATACTTCTTTTCGGGGTCGGACGAGGCATGCTTCGGTGCACTTCCTTTTTTTGTTGTTGGCGGCACGTGCTTTGGATCCTTCATCTTTTTGTGGTGATAGCCGTTTTTCGGCTCTTTGTTATTGTCACAGTGAGTTACCTCACCCTACCAAAATCACCCAAACACTGTGGCTATCCCTACCATTTCACTGTACATAGGCGTGCGTGAGTCACGGGACTTTTCCCATATCTTCTTAAAAAACCCTCAATTAGCTAATCATTGGGCTAGTTGAGCCAAAAAAATAAAAATAAAAAAATAAAAAAATATAAGTATATTATGGCCCATGCGTATGTAAATATTTCTTTGTATATAGGGCCTAAATAAAAGATTTTTTCATAATTATTTTGGTATTTATTTAAATATTTCTACCTAGGTGTGTGTTATTTATGCTCTGTATATTGCCTCACCATTACCACAATTTTTCTTACCATTTTTCATACTCTTTATTCCATATAGAAATATTTTCATGTAAGCTTCTCTTATATTTGGTGTAACTCCACCCCAACAAAAATCCAAAAAAACTAGTTTTATTTATGTGTATATTTTTTTCACTATTGTGATTTTTCCCTTCCTACATCTATTTTGTTTTTTTTCTAAAAAATTAGAACACCAAAAATATTTATCTTTTTATGGTAGTCTCATAATGAGAGAGATTTCTTTTGACCCCTTTATATTTTTTCCACTTATATTATTTATATTTGACATGTACATATTTTTTAGACCCCTCAATATTTGATTTTCTTAGTTGTACTATTCACTTATAACATGATCTCAACAATATCTTCAATTATAGACCTACCAAGTAAGGTCAAGGGTAGGTGGCATGCATACATGCACTATGGAGGGCTCACTCTTAGAGGTATTCAAAAGAATCATCCAAAGAAGGACCCCACAAGGACCTTGTGCAGTGGAAAAAAACGGTCGGTTTTGCTGAATTTTTAAAGTTCACTTGCTCTCTGAATTTGAAAAGGTGATACAAACAAAAGTTGTAGCTCGTGGGCTGAACTTTTGCCTCAAATTTTTTCATATTTTTTTGAGCTACGAGCTGTGAGCTATGATTTTATTAGTGGACCCCAGTTTTCCCATGTTATGCAGCCACACTCTCTCTTCCACTTTATCATTTTCCTCTTTCACACACACTTCTCCACTCATCATCCCCACCTCTCTCACCACTCCTCTCTGCACCCTACTCACCTTCTCCTCAACCTTGAAGAATAAGAGAAACCATGGTGAACTCATACCTCCCACACACAATTCCATTCCAAAATTGACTACCTAGTCTCATTTTTCCTCCTCCAATTTACCCATATCTATAAAATAAAACCACAAAATTCAGCCTCTTCTCTTAAAAGACAGCATCATGGTGGTTGATTACTCAGCTTCAATTACCTTGTCTCTCAAGGAAGGTCAAGAATGGAGAAAAAATGTACCGTCAAAGCTAGTGGACCGTCAACAAGCGTCAAAATTGGCCCTACTCAAGACACTTGGAGCATCAACCTTGTAAGAAATCCATCTTTTCTTACCTCTTAAGAGTTTTTCTTCCTTATTTGTATCCTACATGGATACTCCCATTGTAAATATCCAATTCCATTTGTAAATTAATACTAACTCTACTAACACTAACCCACTATGAAAAGTCCTATCACCTCCATTTCTCTCCTCTCTCTTCCCCCACCAACTTCTTGATAATTCCAAGCAAAAGAAATTAGATAAATTGCTGAAAATCTAACCCAACCATGGTTAGAGGAGTAACCCTAGCCTTCAAAATTGCTATAAAAGGAGGGTGTAGCTAGCACAAAAAGGGGAAGCCATAAGCAAGAGCACTATGCTATAGCTTGAGAAGCCAAGCTCAACCTCTCTAGAAGGAGCTCTTGAGTGGAAGCTCATTGTCTTATGCATGTGCATGTGTTGTAATAGGGGATTAGCAAGGGAACTCTATGCCATTGTAAGAGAGAGAGTGATCATTCAATTGAGAGTAGGAAATCTATCATTTCGCCTACTAGTGTAAGCCCAACATTTGCTGAATCAAGGAGGGTGGATTTGGACTAAGCTTGGATACTTTGTCTCCCTTCCAACGTGAAGTAATGGACAACAATGATGCGTAAGTGTCTTGGTGTTTTTTGTTAAGTTCATGATAGCTTGTCTCTGGTGTTGTCATCAATCTAGCCATAAATCCCACATACTGTAAGAGGGCGACAGGGTGGAGAGGACTCCCCTGGCCTTAAGACAGTGATTGGGGTGGCTTTTCTTGTGATGTGTTGTGGTGAAATTTACGCAAGCTATGTTGAACAAATACTAATCTCACTTTGATTTGTCATGACAGATTTGTAAGAAGGTATTAATGCAGCAAGCACCCCCTCCCCCTTTCTCTCTCTTTCTTAAATATATAGTTGTGTTTGCTTGATCATTGCCGATACGTTTCAAAGCAGCCCGAGCACTATCTCTCTCTCTCTCTCTCTCTCTCTCTCTCTCTCTCTCTCTCTCTCTCTCTCTCTCGTGTTTTAGTGTGTGAGAGTGTTCCATTTGTGTTAGGGTTAGTGTAAATTCCTTGCTTGTTTGTGGGTTGCTCTAACGATTCTCCTCTTTTGCGTCCTAGTTCGCTCTTAAACTAGGTGGTGCCCCTTGTGTAGTTGGGTTTGTGTTGTGTTGTGCCCCAGCCCCATTGAGCAGCACGGGAGCCTTGAAGGGTGTCTAGAGGTTGCTCTTCTTGTTGCCCGCCCCGGACCGCCTCAGTGGTTGTCGTAGTTGTGAAGTCCTTCATTTTTTTTCCTGAATTCGTGGTGCGTATACGTGTGTGTGTGTACGTATGTGCATGTGGGAGGATGTGTGTGTGTGTGTATATATATATATATATATATATATATATATATATATATATATATATATATATATATATATATATATATATATATATATATATATATATATATATATATATATATATATATATATATATATATATATATATATATATATATATGGGTGTGTGTGCGTGAGTGCATGTGTGTATTTGTATGTGTGCGCGAGTGTGCGGTGGAAACTGGGCTTTATATACATAATGTATATATGTTTTTATATTTTTTTTCTTCTCTGTTCGGCGGCCAGCGGCAGCTACGCAAGCTTGGGGTGGGTGTGTGTGTGTGTGTGTGTGTGTGTGTGTGTGTGTGTGTGTGTGTGTGTGTGGTGTTGAGAGAGAGAGAGAACGCGCTGCGCCTGTACAGGCCGAGAGGGAGAGAGAGCGGGAGGGTAGGCGGCTGCTGCCGAAACAGAGCGTGAGAGAGGGGGGTTGGGTGTTTGTGTGTGTGAGTGTGAGGATGAGGGTGAGTGTGTGGTGTATGAAGGCGTGGGCTCCATGGTCATGCGCGCTGTGCCTTCCGGCTTGAAACGGAAGAGAGAGAGAGAGAGAGAGAGAGAGAGAGAGAGAGAGAGAGAGAGAGAGAGAGAGAGAGAGAGAGAGAGAGAGAGAGAGAGAGAGAGAGAGAGAGAGAGAGAGAGGATGAGGTGGCGCTAGAGGGAGGGGGAATCTCCTAGGGCGGGTGCCCACCGTGGGGGGGGGGGGGGGGGGGTGTTGTCTTATCCTCCGTTTTGTATGCTGTCTCAAGGATGACGGGGGGGGGGGGGGGGGGGGGGGTAGAAGTGAATGGTGTGGGGGGATAGCGGGCCAAGGGAAGGGTGAGTAAAGCCAATGGGAGGGTGAGGCGAGCGGGTGGGAAGAGGGGGAGGGGTTAGGGAAAGAATATTAGCGGGCCGGGGGGGGGTAATGAGAGTGGGGGAGAAAGTGTGAGGGAGGGGGTGAGTGTAAGAATACGGGAGAGCAGAGGGGGGGGGGGGGGGGGGGGGGGGGAGGTTTCCATGCCGCTCAACACAGAGGGAGCACGAGAGAGGGGTCGGGGTGAGTGCTCAAAGCTTGTGCCTGGCCGGGGGGGTGGTAAATTTGGAAGAGAGGGAGAGAGGATATTAGAGAGAGGTATGTAGGGAAAATGAGAGAGAAAGAGAGGGGGTGTTATTTCATCCAATGCCTGTCGGGCGGGGGGGGGGGGGGGGGGGGGGGGGGAGGAATAAACTACGGGGGGATTAAGGGTATTTGAAACGGAGGGCGTCGGGTAGGCTGGGGTATGGACCAACGGGGCTGAGGGTGGCAAGGCCGGAAAATCAAAGGGGAGGGGGGGGGGGGTTGGGGATGTCATGCCCGTAGGGGTGTTGGGAGGATTGACCAGCCGATGCAGAGCCTTCCAATAGTGTTTCCAAGGCTTCAACAGAGGAAAAATAAGTTTTTTTCTTCTTCTTTTTCTTTGATTTTAAAAAGTCATCTATCATTAGCCCTCTCCCTTTGGCTAGAGGCATTTATGCTTCTAGCCCCTCTTCTGCTTCTTCAGCTGTAGAGTTAGAGGGTTCTCCCTCCTCTGGAATGTCTAGCAGAAATTCTTGGTCCAACCTAAGAAAATACCTTTTCAGTCTCCATCCATTGACCCTAGTCTTGTGAATTCTCCCATCTGCTTCCATCAACTTATAGCTGCCGTTGTCATAACGCTTCTTGATGATGAATGACCCTTCCCATCTGGGTTGAAATTTCTTATCCTTCCTAGTGTCAAATCTGTTGTCGTATCGCAGTACTAACATGCCTTTTTCCAGTCCCTTTTCTTTAAGCCCTTGATTGAAAGTGAGCCGGCGTCGTTCTACCTGTGTTGCATAGTGATTGATTGCTTCTTCCCTATCCACTTGGAGTCTCTCCAGATCCAAGATGTGTTTTCGGAGGTTTACAATCGGAAGATGTGTCTGGCTAGTCAAAACTCGTAAGCTGGCTATCTGTATCTCAATGGGTAGAATTGCCTCCTTCCCATAAACTAGATGGAAAGGGGTGAAACCTAGTGATGTTCGGAATGTTGTTTTGTAGGCCCAAAGAGCTGCCATGAGATGTTTATCCCAGTCCCCTGTGTGATTGTTCACCTGTTTTGTGATGATTTTGCAAATCATTCCATTTACCTTCTCTACCAAGCCATTGCATTGTGGATAGTATGGTGTGGAATGCCGACGTGTGATGCCTAACTTCTTCATCAGTTCTCCCACCAAATCACCTCTGAATCCTGGTCCTCTTTCTGATATTATCTCAAGAGGAGTGCCAAAATGGCAAACGATATGCTCAAAAATGAAATTTGCCACTTCTTGGGCTGTAATGTGGGTTGTGGCCGTTGCTTCTGCCCATCGAGTCATGTAATCTACACCCACTATGATGTACAGTTTACTTGATTGGGCCCTTGGTAAAGGATCGATTGCATCTATTCCCCATTTCTCAAAGGGACCATATGAGATGATAGAGGTTTGTGGTTCGTAGGTTAATGTGCGATCACTGGCCACTTGACAAGCCTTGCATGTTTTACACCAATGGGGTACATCCCTGTTCAAACTAGGCCAAAAGTATCCTGCCTGTAGAATCTTCCTACTGGTGATATCTAGAGAAAAATAACCGCCGCAAACGCCATCATGGCAACTTGAAATTACCTCTGTGATTTCATTAGAGGTTGGCACCCGCCTAAGAATTTTATCTTTGCCCTTACAATACAAGTGGTCATCTATAAGGTGGTACCTAGTAGCCTTCCTTACCAGCCCATTGTTTTTGGCCTTTGGTGTGTCCTGCTAGACATTCTCCTGTATCTAGAAAACCGATGATATCAGGCATAGCATAACTACCTTGGAAGAGGGGTAGCTTTAATTTGATCACCCCTACGGGAACGTCTTGTATTCTTTCTTTAGCTAGAGCATTTGCCTCTTGATTTTCTGCTCTGGGGACATGGAATAGTTTCACTGCTTCAAACTTCTTTAGAAGGTCCTTAACTTGGCAAAGTTGACCAAGTAAAACCTGATTTTTACAATCCCAGGTGCCATTTATCTTCCTTATCAAAAGCAAAGCGTCACTGAACACATTTAGGCACTGAATTCTTTGTGAAATACATTGTTCCAACCCAAGAATTAGGGCTGCATATTCTGCTTCATTGTTTGAGTGGGGGTGTAATAACTGTCCAATGGAGAATACTCTTTTTTGTCGTTAATTGAAAATGACCATGCCTCCTGGCAGAATGATCCATTGTTCTCTTGTATGCTCCGTCAAAGAAAAGAGAGTGAGCTCTTTCTAGCCTAGGACTTTCTACCATTGGTGTTTCTTCCTTTGCTTTCGTGTTGACCTTCAGTTTCTTCTCATAATGGCGATGAGTGAGAACTCCCACTAAACTAGCCCTGGTGGAGTTTTCTACTTGCAAGGTGTAGTCAAACTCTTGTAGTCTAATTAACCACTTTGAGATCCTAGATGAGACATCCATGTGTCGCATTACATATGGGAAAACCTCCTCCATTGTCAGGATTACAAAGGGTCTAGGCAGGAGTAGGAGCGGAACTTTGTGGTAGCAAACATTAGTGCCAGAACCATGTGTTCTACTTCGGTAAATCCTTTTTCTGACGGGGTCATGACACGACTAGAGAAGTAAATAGGGCGCATGAAAGAAGTTTTGGGGTCCTTTTGCATTAGCACTGCTCTGAGTGTATCATTTCCCACAGTAGGGTTCACATAAAATGGCTCGTCCCACTTAGGAGGTGAAATAGTGGGAAGCTTAGCTAGGATTTTCTTTACCTGAGTAAACTGCTGCTCATTCTCTTCACTCCATGAGAAGTCATCCCTCTGGGTGAATTGTTGTAGGGGAAGGACCACTTGAGATAGCAGGTGAATGAACCTGCTTAAATATCTTACCTTTTGAAGGAAAGAAACCAGCTGCTTGGCGGTGGTGGGTGACGATAAAGATACCAGGGCCTGAATCTTGCTAGGGTCAGCCTCGATTCCTTTTGCTGAAATTACATGACCAAGGAGAGTGAATTTGCTTTCACCAATGTGACACTTGTCCAGGTTGAGTTGGCCGCCCAAGGTTTGCACCCTGGTTAAGCCATCATAGACTTTGCTTAAATGAAGGGCTCGTGAGCTATAAATGAAAAAATCATCTATGAAAACCCGTATTGATGTTCCAAAGTAGGGTTGGAAAAAAAAGTCACATAGCGTTGAAACGTGGCCGGGGTGTTAGTGAGGCCAAACGGCATCACTCTGAGGCAAAACATCCCCAAGGTGTGATGAAGGTTGTCTTCTTCTGATCTTCCTCCGCAATGCTAATCTGGAAGTATCCTGAGTAGCCATCGCATACTGTGTATCGCTCATGACCTGCCACTTCATTGAGTATTTCATCTTGTAATAGGAGGGGAAAGTGGTCCCTCTTTGTGGTTGCATTGAGAGGTTTATAATCCACACAGACTCTCCACTTACCATTTTTTTTTTGTGTGACTACTACTGGGGAGACCCATTCTGAGTCTTTGACAGGGTAGATGAAACCTACTTGTAGCAAACTTCTCACTTCTTTAAGCAACGCCTCTTGTTGGATTACTCCAAGTCTTCCGAGATTTTGAACTACGGGTTTACTACCTTCCTTGAGCTTTATGTGGTGTTGTACTACTGTAATACCTGTGATCTTATCATAGCCATCAATGAACAAAGTAGTGAAGTTACCTAGCATGGAGACATACTCCTTCCTTTCTTCATTAGTTAACTCATTCAAGAGCATTTTTTGTAGCTTACCTGCATCCTCCAAGAACTGCATACCTGATGATCCCTCTTGGTTTGTCGAGGTTGTTTCAGATTGTGTTAATCTGTTCGGGTTTTTAAGAATGACCCCCATTACTTCGATGCTACTGTCACTTCTGTCGGTGGTGGTCGTCTCTTCTCCTGAGGTAGACGAGTAGTCGCTGGTGGACTCATCTTCTGAAGCCTCCAAGATCATGTTGCGCTGCTTTCTCGTCCTCATGTGTAGAATATGGACTTCCCTTTAGCATCCTTCATCTAGATCATCCCGGTGCTCTAGTCTTGTTTAGCTTCCATAGCCATAAGCCAAGGCCTCCCAAGAATGATGGGGTAGCCCTCCCCTTTTTGTGGCATGACGAAGATGTCTACCTCCACTTTTGTATTGAATGCTTTTACTTTGACCACATTTAAAATGCCTACGCATTTCACTGTTACATTGTTTGCCATCTTGGCTCGGCAGGGTTCCAAGCCGGCCTACTTACCTCTTGACCTAGATGGTGCATCATTTTTTCACTCATGACGCATATTTGCGCGCCACCATCTATGTAGACGTTTGAAATTCGTTCCCCTTGATGTGAGCGTCCATGGTTGGCAAGATTTCATCGAGATCCCTCTTGGAGATAGCCCCATCTATCCTGGGCCTTGATTTCCTAGTACTTACCATTTTTGTCCATTGCCTCCTCATTCTGGGTGCAAGGTGGAGTAATTCGGGCCAAGTTATCTTCGGGCCCTGCATTAACACATCTTGAACTAAGTCATAGGGTTTTGCATACTCACCTAGTGAGAAGTCCACGATGTCTATCTTCCGCCGCGGTTAGCTCCTTGCTTGCTAGACTCGGCCTTTCCTTTCATCTTCTCTTCTCTTTGAGATACCTCCTCGTGCCTCGCACACTTCACTCCCATAGCATCCACTTCTTTCACCTTCGCTTTTCCTTTGTGCTTCTCTCGAGCTGATTCTTCTACCTTCGCCTTCCCTTTAGCCTCCAAGCTAATAATACTCACCGCTTGGTTCACAGCAGGTGGTGGGGGTAGTGGCGGAATGAGAGGTTGGGGTGGTGGTTGTTGTTGTATAGGTGGTCGAAGGATTTGGACCGGTGGGATTGGTATTGGTTGCCTAGGTGGTGGTGGTTTTGCTCTTGGCGGAGAGATCTGATTCTGTCTCCCCCCTCTATTGAAATTTTGCCTCCTCGGGTGTGGGCAGTAGTACATTCCATGGCCATCTTCCCCGCAGTTGTAACAGTGGTACTCTGGGTTCTGCCTTTGTTGTCCTCTTCCTTGTTCTGGGTTCCTGCCAGATGCATGTCCTTGCTGCACCAGATGCACATATAAACTCTCTAGTTGGGTGGTGATGCGACTCATCAGGTCTTGCTGCTCTTCTGATGCCTCCTGCGGTTGGACTCTATGATTGGCTGTTGCAGCCACTGGGGTTGGTCGGGCCGAGCTTGTTTCCTCTGACTCATTTACTCTTGCTTGCATGCGCAGCTTCTTGTCTTTAAGGTGGGCTACTTCGACTGCCAACTCATATGTTGCAGGAAACCTTCCCTTCACCTTCTCTCTAAGCGGCGACCGTAGACCAACAATGAAACGGTCCTTCTTTAGGAAATTAGGCGCTCCTTCTCCTTCCTCCAGTGAGGCAACCCATCTCTCCCATAAGTCCACAAATTTGGACTCGTAGGTGGCATACTCCAGCATGCCTCCCTGCTTTAATTCTGTCAGTAGCTGCCATAGCTTCTCCGAGGTTGTGCCTCCACCAAACCTCTTTACAAAAGCAGCCCTTAACACTTCCCATGCATTCTTGGTAGCCTGGGGCAATGCATTATACCAGGACTTGGCCTCTACTTTCATCAGTAGAGGAAAAATTTCAAGTTGAAAATGTCGTCATCTTTGTTGGAGACGACAACAATGTCGAAATCATCCAAAAAGTCGGTGGTGAGACCCTCTCCCTTCTTTCCACTGAACGTGGGGAAAGAAACACTTGCCATGGTAGTGACTCAGGAAATTAAAAATCTCTTTTTCTTTTTCTTTTTTTCTCTTTTTTTTAAATTACATTAATAGTAGCGGCTCATAGAGGCTTTTTACCGAGGTGGGTGGATAGGTTAAAACAGGATAAAGATAGAGACATTAAAGGAATGATGGGAATATAATGGGGAGAATGATAGGGTTTGGGGAATTGAGGATTTCTCCTAGTACCGCCGCACCGAATAGGTGTACGATCTTCTATTGGTAGAAGACTTTCCTATCTATATAAATATTCACATGCATGTGCTGCAGGAATCTGAACGGGAATGCTGTCGGCCCGTTTTCCATCATGCACAGAGGGTGGAATACTTACTCATACTCTTACTGTGCCAGTGTTGATGAGTCGGCACATCCACAAGAGGTCGTCTCCTTTCATGGGTTCTACCTTTCCTTTGTTGCTCAGTACATACGGGGTGATGGCGACGCGTCTGACCACTCCCAGCCTCTTGGCTAACAGCAATTGCAGGTAATTTCCGTTGTCGGCGTGCTGCATGAATTCTAGTCCATTCAGTTGCAACTCGTCCCCAGCCCACTGGGTTTCTCCCATGGTAGAGAGTTTCTTCAGGATAAGTTGTACAGGGAGAGGAGGAAGATCCTCCACTCGCTTTCCAAAATAGCGAGAGCAGTAGCCGAACCACTCTTCTCTAGGACATGGGAATCTCTTACCACTTCTTCTTTCGGATTGTCGAAGTGGATTGGTAGCACTCGCATGCGTCGTGCAAATCGGTAGGCAACCTTTCGCTGCTTAGCTTCGGATGACTTCTTCTTTGGCAAAGTGGGTATAACCCGGCTTTCTGAGCTTGAAGCACTTGCTTGGCCAGATGCTTCTCCCTTCGGGGTCATGTGTTTCCAGACTGGCTTATCTTCTCCTTGCCTTTGGCTCGAGCAGCCCCTTTAGGCCACTTTGGAGTTATAACTTTGACTGCAGTTTCTTTAGGGAAAAGAGGTCTCACCGTTTGCTTCCCTTCCTTGATGTGAATGACTTCTTCGCGATGAATGTCGATGTAGATGACTTCAGCCCTTTCGCTGCCTTCGTTGTTGGCACTCATTGACAGTGTGCCTTGGTTGACAACAGTGATGGAACTTCACCGACCTCCCACCTGATGCTCTCAATTTATAGTTAGAACGAGCGACAAGAGATGGAGAATTTACCTCTTGAATGATGATGACACTGCAGCCTAGCAGTAGCACCTCAATGAAGGTGGCTAGTGCCTCCTTCGTCTCCTCTTCTTCCGTCCTCCAGTTAGAAAATTCCTTGAGCCATTTGTCCATGATTGATAGTGGGCATCACTTTCAGCATTGTAAAGTGAAGGGTCTTAGAAATCCCTCCTCAGTGGGGGCACCAAATGATGGACGCAAAGCGGACCCCGAACGCCGATGGCCTCTAAAACGCTAGGATCCGAATGGCGCGCCTCGAGCCTGCCACGGTAAAGCGAACAAGGGGCACCACCTAGCTTTGAGCGGCTAGGACGCAAACCACGATGATATGAACACCGCAAACTTACACACCGAGAGAGAGAGAGAGAGAGAGAGAGAGAGAGAGAGAGAGAGAGAGGAGAGAGAGGAGAGAGAGGAGAGAGAGAGAGAGGAGAGAGAAAGAGAGAGAGGAGAGAGAGAGAGAGAGAGAGAGAGAAAGAGAAAGAGAGAGAGAGAGAGAGAGAGAGAGAGAAATTTGCAAATGATGAAAACCCTCGGGGGGTGTGAGGGTGAATTATTTCTGCAGTATTTACAAAGTGGCACGTCGTGGTGGTAGAGAGGTAGGGAGAGGAGGTGGTGCAACCTACTTGGTGCGTTCTCTAAGACGACTCAATGATTGTGAAACTTACTACCAAGAGCGTGTATACGTGTGTGCATCGACCCTTGGAGTCGAGAGATGGGTGTGGTTCCCTTCACATGGTGCAATTTCCAAGGCAAATCCAACACACAAGCCCCCTCCCCATGATGGTGATAGTGTCAATACCTCCCACTACACTCTACCAAATGTTGGCTCCTCATGAATTGCCCCCCCCCCCCCCCGATAGTGACCTCTCGGTGCCAATTTATAGGTGTTGGCTGCTTGGATTATGGTAATCCCAGTGTGGTTAGGGTAAGCTTAATCGGGGAGACAAAGCAAGTGGTGGGCCCGGTGTGGCTGATCCTTGCTTTGTTTTGGGAGGCTTATTAAAAGATGGGAATCTCTAGGTGGGCCTTTGTGACCATCACCTAGAGAGAGGGTATTTACAAAAAAAGGGAATTTACAATGGCTCGGGTGAAAACTGAAGAAAATGATGAAAATAACCTATAAATTACTCGGATGGCATCGTGGTTGTGTGTTGTCCTCGAATGGTGTGTTGCCGGTGCGTCGGTGTCGAGCGTACTTTTTTTCGGGGTCGAACGAGGCATGCCTTCGACGCACTTCCTCTTTTTGTTGTTGGCGGCGCGTGCTTTGGATCCTTCATCTTTTTGTGGTTGTCGTAGTTGTGAAGTCCTTCATTTTTTTCATGAATTCGTGGTGCGTATACGCGTGTGTGTGTGTACGTATGTGCATGTGGGCGGATGTGTATATATATATATGTATATGTGTGTGTGTGCGTGAGTGCATGTGTGTATTTGTATGTGTGTGCGAGTGTGCGGTCGGAACGGGGCTTTATATACATAATGTATATATGTTTTTATATTTTTTTTCTTCTCTGTTCGACGGCCAGCGGCAGCTACGCAAGCTTGGGGTGGGTGGGTGTGTGTGTGTATGAGTGGGGTGTGTGTGTGTGTGTGGTGTTGAGAGAGAGAGATAATGCGCTGCGCCTGTACAGGCCGAGAGGGAGAGAGAGCGGGAGGGCGGGCGGCTGCTGCCGAAACAGAGCGCGAGAGAGAGAGGGGGGGGTTGGGGGTGTGTGTCTGTGAGTGTGAGGATAAGGGAGAGGGTGAGGATGAGGGTGAGTGTGTGATGTATGAAGGCGTGGGCTCCATGGTCATGCGCGTTGCGCCTTCGGGCTTGAAACGGAAGAGAGAGAGAGAGAGAGAGAGAGAGAGAGAGAGAGAGAGAGAGAGAGAGGAGAGAGGAGAGAGAGAGAGAGAGAGCTAGCGGGAGGGGGAATCTCCTAGGGCGGGTGCCCACCGTGGGGGGGGAGGAGAGAGTGGTGAGGGGGGGGGGGGGGGGGGGGGGTGGGTAGAAGTCAATGGTGTGGGGGGGATGGTCGGGATAGCGGGCCAAGGGAAGGGTGAGTGAAGCCGAGGGGAGGTTGAGGCGAGCGGGTGGGGAAGAGGGGGGAGGGGTTAGGGGAAGAATATTAGCGGGCCGGGGGGGGGGGGGGGGGGGGGGGGTAATGAGAGTGGGGGAAAAAGTGTGAGGGGGGGGGGGGGGGGGGGGGGGGGTGTAAAGGGTGAGTGTAAGAATATGGTTCCATGCAGCTCAACACAGAGGGAGCACGAGAGAGGGATCGGGGTGAGTGCTCAAAGCTTGCGCCTAGCTGGGGGGGTGGTAAATTTGGGAGAGAGGATATTAGAGAGAGGTATGTAGGGAAAATGAGAGAGAAAGAGAGGGGGTGTTATATCATCCAATGCCCGTCGGGCGGGGGGGGGGGAGGGGGGAATAAACTACGGGGGCGATTAAGGGTATCTGAAACCAAGGGCGGACGGTTAGGCTGGGGTATGGACCAACGGGGCTGAGGGTGACAAGGCCGGAAAATCGAAGGGGGGGGGGGGGGGGGGTGTCATGCCCGTAGGGGTGTTGGGAGGATTTACCAGGCGATGCCGAGCCTTCCAACAGTGTTGCCAAGGCTTCAACAGAGGAAAAATAAGTTTTTTTTTCTTCTTTTTCTTTGATTTTAAAAAGTCGGCTATCAACACTTTGAGGTAAAATTTTCAAAAGTTTTCCAAAACTGAGATTATTTACTTTTTCTTGACATTTTAGGCCAAATTAAGTTTTGACTTGATTTATAGGCTAAAAATAGATCACGAAAAGACTGTCGAGTGAAAAAGTTCAAAAAAGTGTTCATTTTGGGCCAAAAGTTAATAATCATCATTATTAACTTTCTGCTCTAAATTGGCCAAGGCTCATACCATTGACTCATTGCATGTATACAAACAACTTTTGTAAAGGCCCAAAAGATTTGGATCACTAAACTGGCAAAAAACTGGGTAAAAACTAAAGTTTGTATTGACTTTTTGAAACTTGAGTCTAAATTGGAAAAAAAAAATCCAAACTTAATGAAATTTGATTCATAGTCTTATATTGATGTGATAAACATGTGTACATGATCACCTGATCAAAAAGATGAAAAAAAAAATCAACAGATGATGGTGATCAAAGGAAAGTCAATGTAGAAAAAGTTCAACCCACGGACACCGCTACCACAAAAGCACTCAATAAAGAAAGAAATCTTGAGACGATCAAGTACAACATTGTTGGTGAGAATGAAGAAAAGTTGTCAAAACAAGTAAACCTAGATTTTTAGCTAGATAAGAATCTCATGTCGTTTCGCACTTGGAAAAGATGTGGCCAACCACAGTTGAAAGATGCTCCTGAATTTGTGAGCATATCAGGAAACAAACGAGCAAAATACTGGGGAATCATCTCCACCACCATTTAAGTAAGTTCACAGATCATCAAAGCTCAATTCCACGTGATCACAACAAAAGATATGCCAGACGACATCATAATGGGAATGCCAATGGCCAAGAATATGTTAGAGATACCGAATTCAAACATGATGGAGTCATCACAGACATCAAAGAATGAAGACCAAGACTGGTCACCCGTGGACGACAGTACAAAGTCCTCAAGCACAGTTAAAATGGAGACTAATGCCAAGGCAAAGCATATTGAAGATGATTCATCTCCATTGAGTAGAACTTCAGAAGAGCTTAAACAAAATCAGGCAATAGCAACCACGATAGCTATGGAGCAAAAAATGCCACCAAAGCTAGATGGAACGAAGATCAAAATTGTAGACAAAGGTAAAGCTAAAGTGGAACTTCCACCGATTAGCAAAGAAGATGTGACATCATATGTCTCTACATTAGAGAACCCTCATGGATCAGCCTCTTCAAGCAAGTCAGGCTTTCAAAACTTCAAGTCAATTGCTAACCTAACTAAAACCTCTAAGGAGACACCCAGAAAAGCAAAGGTATATCAGCCAAAGTACTCAAGAAAGCAAAGGAAAGTCAAGGAAGTGTTTATGCTGAGCAGTTTAGTTAAAGTCAATGATCTAGTTTGGATTAAGGACAGGAAATCAACACATGAAGACAAACACATGGGATATATAGCATCACAATGGAGCTTAAAAGAACAAGAATACTATGGAGGTAACAGACAAATGTGGGTGCCAAAACCGCAGGTTAGGGCATATGAAGTAACGTCAAGTCCCTCCCAAGACAGAAGGCCCATGAGGTATCAACCACGACAATATCTTAGGATACCTAAGCATCAAGTATCAACAAAACCACATTGAAAGATGCTAAAGTCTACCACAACTCACAACAGGATACAGAACAAAGATGGATCTCAAGGAATGTTCTTCTTGGACAAGGATTCTACATAGGGTATACAAAGATTTGGCTACCATTCAACCACAAGCCAACTGCAACTACACCAGACTTGCATGAAGATCTCAACATCTTAGCAGGACCTAAAGCTCAACAAAGTCAACAAAGGAGTTACAAAGGTCATCAAGAGGTTTGGATTCCTAAGTCTTCCAATGCTCCTAGTCAAAATCCAGATGCCAAAAGTGAACAAAGGCCTCCAGCAACATCAAAGACTTCTATCAACAAGCCTAATTGGAGAATCAAACAACCAATGGAGTCTTCACAGTCAAACAAGGACAACCCAACCAACGCGAATGCAGATTCGAAGATGATAAAACAGGTATGGCAAAAGAAACCTTCAATGCCAACTTGGTCCTTCACTAATCCTCTTTTTGAGGATTCAAGCTTACTTTTACCTGAAGAAATGTTTGTAGTAAGCACAAGAATGTAAAAAGTCAAGTCGCCAGGGTGTAAAAAACACTTTTTGGCATAGTCAAACTCGGGTTGCTGAGCCATAAAATGAGCAAAGCATTAGACCCAAAGCTTCAAGTCATATTAAACTCTGTGCTAAGGTCGTAGTTATTAGGCTTACCCTCAAGCTGGAAGAGTTGAGCATATCTAAAGTCGTGTTGCTCATGCTGGATGAGATGAGCATAAGAGTCAAAGTCTATTAACTTACAATTGGTGATGTCGTAGAGTCCAACACTCACGCACAATGCACAGTAAGATAAGAGCACATATCCTCGTCAACGAAAACCATTCTTTAAGGGGTGCCAGCTTGCAAAGCCATGTCATATGCTTTTATAGCTACACCATCTTTCTGAAGAACCCATCAAAATCTTACTTGCACAGCATATTGCTTTCCATGCATTTTTGTGTATGCATAAATAGGATGTCCCACCATTGGACATATGCATTAGACACTCTTTTTTGCTTCCACCTATGCACCTTGAGTGGACTACAACACGCAAACCAATGTTCCATCATGCTACCGTTTCATATTTGCTACCTTTTTAATTCCATATCTATCAGCAAATAATCCCTTGAGTACTTTATCAATATTTTCCATGCTAATAAGTACTCGAATAATGCGCGTATACCAAAGGCACTTTTTTCCCACTGCGTTTTTTCGCTTTGGTCATCCAGGTATAAGACCCTAAATTAGAACCTCATCATTCTACTTCCCTTGTACATATTTTTCATAAATAAATAGCAACCTCATCATGATGCTATTACAACGGAAAAATGTAACATCATCTCTCAAAATTGACTACTCGGATCAATGAAGATGTTGCAGCAAATTGAACCTCATCAACAAATCCAACGACAAAATGAAGATCAACCCATCAACAACCAATCAAAACCTTCCACATCCTCCAAGGACACTTTTTCAAGAGTGACCAGGGACGGGCAAAGGGGGGAATGTTAACTTAGTCAATGTCAGTAACAGAAGCTGCTAAAGACTGAAGACGTACGGATGCACATCGAAGATCAAAGTGAAGAAGCAGTAAAGATTGGAGTTACATATTTTCCACATTTTCCCAAAATGGTCACGTATTGTAAATTCCCAATTTATTTCAAGCCATTGTAATATTTTAATGTGTTACGGGCTCAATGGGAGTTCCAAGTTGTAAAGAACAGGTCAGTTACTATACCTAGGTTGCAGATATAATAAGTGTGGAGTCTCAAAGGTCTTGGCACCAGACATTACACATTTTAGACCTTGGCTAAGGTATAAAAGCCAACTTTGTAAAGATTTTATTAAGTTTTTTGGATAAGAAATACACAATGAGAGTTAACGGCGCTCACTTCTCTCCTTCTTGCGCTTCCTACTCCCTCCTCGGTTGTCACATTGCGAATGCGTTTGTTGTATTGCAACCGCAGGTAAGAGCTCTACGCATTGACGTAAGCCATTCACAATATTTCGTAGCTTTTGGCGTCGCCGATCCGCGGCCTAATTTCATCATAACTAGGAATTCACATATTCAAATCAAAACCTAAGCATAGGCGGGGTATTGGGGCATCATTGCTAAGCATTTAGCTGCATTCTGGGTCAAAAACGACTACGTCAAAAATCCACTATTGTTAATAATCGCGATTTTGGAACTTGACCTAAAGTGGGGTTTGAGGCCATAGGCATGTGTTCTTAGGTCTCATAAACTTGTCCTAGAAGTTTCATTCCGTTTGGATGTCATTTGATGTTGTAACGGATGTGATTTGCTTGCCAATGAGCGATTGGCTTTTGGTGATTTCAGTCACTTGAGTGTAGCATGAGTTAGATGCAAGTTGTTAGTTGTTTTCCAAGAGATTGACAACCACTTGTAGCCTCTATGCACTAGTCGAGTCAGCTTCGTCCCATGGTTTGACAAATTAATCGTGGTTCTCACTAATACTGCAGTAAGATAGGATGGTGAGGTTACACATGCGTCCCACAAAGTGGTAGCAACAGAGGCACCCTAGGCTTGTCATGAATCGATACCACTGGCTTGCAGGCTAAAAATGTGTCTACAGGTTTCCATCTCCTTCCTCTCCCTGATGCAGTCTGCTCGATGCATGCCATGCAACGTCGCCTTTTTTAACTGAAAGTTAAAAAGATGTGTCTTGTTCAACAATTCAAGAAAAAGGGATTGAGTTTACTGGCCGTCCACTATGCCAAGCCAACTAATTGAAGAGGTACATCACTCCCTCTTGAATCTACTTATTAGTTGGCCACTCAGCTCAAGAAGCAAAGCAGAGATATTCCTTGATTGCCCACTCTTGATTTCTTTTGACCACCCCATATTCAAAAGCTTTGGCTGCCCAACCTTCACAATCTTTGGTCACCCGTTGTACCCATTGCCCACCTGGAGATACCCGATTGGTAAACCAATTACATTGCCATTGATTATTTTATCTTTCTAAAGAAAGAGCCTTTCGTTGATGATTTAAAATTCCAATTTAACCTACCATCGAGCTAAAGGTCTTAAATGCCAACGATTTCACCAAACTTGTGCTAGCCAGTAAGAGACAACCAAGAGTTTAAAAACTCCTCATACTACTCTAATATTGTTCTGACAATTACTATATTTGGAAGTTCAATCGCATTGATTGATTTCCATCTATAGTGGGACAAGGGAGTTTGGATGCCATACAAAAATTCTATTTTCTTGCAGATTAACTACTTAATTGATCGCCAAATCTCAATCGTGTCTAGGTATTGTGCTTTTGGGGACTGGCCATCATCACAGATTATCGAGCTAAGTACAACTTACTTCCTTTAGTTACTTCATTTTCTCATTATTTTGCATAGCAATCATTTACACATGTATATATAGTTTTTTAGTGTGTGTGTATATATATATATATATAAAGAGAGAAAAAAAAATTAAAAAGAAAAAAGACGATCATAGCCTGTCTTCCACATCCACCCACTATTGTT
Source organism: Adiantum capillus-veneris (assembly GCF_014529385.1). Classification (NCBI taxonomy): domain Eukaryota; kingdom Viridiplantae; phylum Streptophyta; class Polypodiopsida; order Polypodiales; family Pteridaceae; genus Adiantum; species Adiantum capillus-veneris. The sequence goes on from NC_140954.1 coordinate 79,800,685, forward strand.
GAGCAGCTCACAAATTTGCATCAATCACTTGCATATGAACATGTTAGCAACTGAATATGGCAAAAGCCCAATTTTGTATTATTTATTTCAACAAACTTATTGTAATTATTTTTCGGGACTCAATCGAGTTTCCAAATTGTAATTGTAAAGACATGGGTCCTACGGGCAAGGCCACCGGCACGGCCGAACAGTGTGTATGCTAGGGGGAGGCTATAAGATAGCATGGTTGGGTGGAGACTAGGACACACATTACTCTTGTCATGTCATTGGTATCAGAGATATTCTTGGGAAAGAGAAAAAGCGGGTTGCATGTGCATGCGACGCGCATCTTCTCTCCACGATGCGCACAAGGGACAACGACGGCTCCGTTGTGTGCATCAAAAAGAAGATAGGCACAAGGTTCTGTGCACACCACGGAAAGGAAAACAGTGACCGCAACCATCCCACCTATGCCCTCCACAATGCACGACCAAGGCGGACAACCAAGGCAAACCTCGACCAGCAACTAGGCTCCGTTGGAGCCATTGGCTGTGCGCATAGGAAGGCCCTCTACACCCTTGCATGAAGGAGGGTTGAACCCACCCCATGAGGGTAAGAGGCCAATTCTCTACTATCCAAGCTATTGAGCTTTGCTATGTATAACAAGGAAAGATAGCATAGTTGAGTTGACAAAGAAAGCTACAAGGAAAGGAAAGCTACAAACTTCAAGGAAGTAGTTTCACCCTTCCTTTTCACTTCTTAGAGAAAGGCAAGTTTTCCTCCAAAATTCATTTTTCTTCAAGGAGGAAGCTTCACAAGTGAACAAAAGCCTTCACAAAAATGATGAGTTTTTGAGAAAAATCAACGAAGGTGTTCTTACGACGAACGAGACATGAAGCGCTACAATTTCCACGAGGCGAGGATTGCAGGCAATGCAAAAGTTGCCGAGCATAAAAAACACAAAGACTTAAAGCTTTACAAGGTACAAGTTGACGTTTTTTTTTCTCTCTACATTAGTGTGTGTCTACCATGGCCATCAAGGATATCCCACCTACACACACATTTGATTTTGAGCACGTACATCAAAATCCGAGCACCACGGGTGTTGCCAACATTAATATGCATGACGATGATGATCTACAAGATCATGGACTTGTAGATATGGCTGCTTTCAAGACTTTGGAAAATTTCCAAAGCGTACTTGAACGCAACCTCTCTGTGCTAAATACAAATGTTACAAATCTTACTGAGGTACTTGTGAAATTTATGAATTCACAAACAGCTCAAGGAGCCCCAACTGGCACGATTCAAGGAACCCCAAGCTTGCACAACTCAAGGAGTCCAAGAGACAAGTGCTACAGAAGATGCAGAAGGTAGCAATGCATTGCTTAAGAATCTCACCATTCCTATGTTTCATAGTCAAGAGCGTGATCGCAACAAGGTTGTGGTCAATATGTTCTTACACAAATGGAGTGATATTCATAGGTTGAGACACACCCCAAATATAAAGACAGTTGTGGAAACAAGTTTATCTCTTAAAGACAAGGCCTATAAGTGGTGGATGATATTTCCAATAGATGCTCGTCCTCCGTCTTGGGCTGCGTTTCAAGCTTCTTTCTCCAAAGAGTTTTTGGACTGAAGAGGATAAGAATTGGTTAGCATGGGATGCATGCCACATGTCTGGCCTCTCTGTCACTAAGTACCTTTCCAAGTATTAAGAAATCATATTAAAAATAGAAGGTCTAGATGAATTCCAAAAGATACGCGGTTTTAATAGGGGCCTTGAAAAAGACTATCATCTTCATGTCAAGACCCAACATCCAAAAACTTTGGAAGAAGCCATCAGTCATGCCCAAAGATATGATGATGACCAAGAGAGGAAGGGAACTTTTGTCAAACTCAATGTGGCTAAGAGGCAATGGCAATTCAAGATCTCCCACACGCTCCAAGAGGAATAAGAGACAATCCACCTCTCCACACCCACAAGAGGCTAAGAAGCCTAAGAAATCATGAGATACTCCACAAGGGTCTCTCAACACTACTGATTTTGAGCGTGCAAAGAAACACAATTTGTGTTTGAGATGTCTTTCGGACCAAAATAACAAGAAGTATTGTCCTCTGTTGCAAGGCAAAGAAAAGGCCATGTACACGGTGCAACACATCACATTAGATTCATCTCCTAAATTTTGTGATGTAGAGGTTCTTCATATGGAAGAAAATCACAAGTGTTGTGTGCCTGCTTCAATGTGGCAGTCGACCTTTGGCCCCCATGAGTTGATTTGAATACATGGCACTATTAACAGACAATGTGTTCATATTTTAGTGGATGATGGTGCAACTCATAACTTCTTGAACTATAAGCTAGTCAAAAAATTGAAGCTTACACAGACTCCTTGCTCCCACAAGTATGTGATAGAACAAATGTCTGGAAATGATGAAGAAGTATGGGACACGGTAGTTCAAGGGGTTGAGCCTATTGTTCAAGATCATACGATGACCCTTGACTTTCAAGTTATGAACATGTATAATGTTGATGTAGTTTTAGGATGGGAGTGGCTGCATGGTTTAAGAAACATATTGCACACTAGTTATGAACACAACTCCTTATCCTTTATGGCCAATGGTAAACATGTGCTTTTTCTTGGTGTGAAAAATATACCATCTTGACCTCTTATATGTACAGCCGAGCTTTCTATTTTATAGAAAGCAGATTTAATAGATGAAGTTTTTTTTGTGTTACTGCTTGTCTACAAGTCTTGTGAATTCTCAAGAGCGAATTGCTGTGAAATCTAGTTATGGTATGCAAAGTGAAATGAACTTTAATGATAAGCAAAATGTTAACAATTCTAAAGAGCAAAGTTCTCTCAATTTTGATTCTATTGAGCAACTTGCAATTGTTGTAAAACAAACATTACAAGAATTACAAGATTCTCCATCCTAGCATAACTCTAGTTTACTTTCTCCTTTTGCACGGAAAAAGCTAACTCACTTACTCACGGAGTATAGTGATGTATTCCTAAGTGATTTACCATCGGGTTTACCCCCTACATGTGATGTAGCATGGCATAGTTGTCCTATTGGGAACTAAATCGGTGAGTAAACCACCTTATCGTATGAGTGCTAGCGAGTCCAAGGAGGTTGAGAGTCAGTTGGCTGACTACCTTGCCCGTGGTTTCATTATACAACACCATTTTAGATAATTTGGGAAAATCCCATTTCCCAAATGCTAGTTGGGATGTCAAGATTGTGTTATTTAACTCTTTTAAGGCTCAATTTGTCGTTAGTCTAGATGTGATGTTAACATTCTACCTATTATTTTTATTTTCCTACTTAATAATCTATAATAAAACCACTAATGTAAGTTACAGCAAAAGGATTTGCAATCAATAAATGCTTTTAAAACTTTAATCAAGGCTTTTAGAGATGGCATCTTAAAAGAAGAGGTATCCAACAACACCCAATAAGATGGCTACTAAGCTATATAGGTTTATTGCACCAATATCAAATGTTCTTATAATATCAATGACCTTAATTTACTTGTATAGCAAAGTACTAAGTCTTTACTTTGCATCACTATCAAATACCAATTACACCATAACTAACATTTAGCAATCGGAAAAGATTAACAATACTATAGAGTATCCTATGGCCCTAAGACCATAAGATACCACATATGGCACTTATAGTGCCATTTGATATATTTTGTGTCCTATAATGTAACATGAGACACTTATAGAAATAAAATGTCTTAACTTTGCAACACTATCAAGTTTTGATTACATTCTAATATCGTATAATAGAACCATAACTAATATTTAGCAATTAGAAAACCTAAATAGTAATATTAAAGTATCCTATGGTCCTAAGATCATAACATCCTACTTATGGCACTATATCTCTTTTGTGACCGTAAGTTGTTATATGAGACACTTACATAAATATAACTTTATAGTTTTAAGTACAATTTTTTCTTTACATAGAAATACAATATAAGAACTTTCCATATAATTTTGTGGTCATGAGATTAAGATTCTATACAAATATGCTATATCTACTCCTTAATACATGTTTTAAGACTTTAATGGAAGATCTTAGAGTTGTTGTCTCTAGGAAAAGACATGTTTAAAAACACCATTTGTTGTGACTACCATAAAATTTTGTACATCGATTATGCCAAATCATATGAATTGTAGACACAAAGATTACCAACAGGTACTGGTCTCATGTAAAACAAAGCACTAAGTACAAAGAGTATGGTGTCTTCAAGATAGAGGGTGTTAAACAAACACCTTTTTGTAGTACTCCACTCTTTTCATAAAATTGATGATCTTGATCTTATATCAAACAAAGTACTAAGTACAAAGAGTATGGTATCTCCAAGTTTGAGGGTGTTAAAAAAATGGTGTTAAACAAACACCATTTTTGTAGCAATAACATTTATAAACAATAATTGGTAGTTTATATCACTCCCAAAAAAAACATTACTAAGAAAGAAACCATAGCAATATGCCATAAATATTAACACTAGGTTGGTAACCTAACAATACATAAAAGTGTCCTTTCACGGTTTTAAAAAAAACCTCCAAAACCATAGTAGATCCACTCATTTTGTAAAACCCTTTCATGAAGTTATAGTTCAATGCCTACTACACATGGAAAAGATAAGAAACTTGTAAAATTTCTCATCTTTTGGTCACACCAAGCCTCCAAAGTTGATGGACCAGTACATTTTCATCAAAATAGTCATTTCTTACGTTTTGTTGCATAAAAATAAGATTAGGGATTTGTGTAGGACTTGAGATAAATTCCCTAGCTAACTTCAATGGGTTGGTGATCAGAACATATGATTGCTTATCACTCACTATTTTTTGTTTTGCCAAAAGAAATACGTACAAAAAAGTTGAATTTTTACCATTCTGCAAACCTATCATCAAAGTTTCTATAGCCACGCTCAATATAAATAATATATGCATGTTTTCTTAGTTCCCTATTGTCCTTTAGGCTCATAAGGAGCCATGGAGCATGTTAAAAGAATAATACATCTCTTACCAAGGGGAATCTTGGGGACAAAGATGAAGTGCTAAATGCAGCAAACATGAAAAACCTGGGTTCAACATTATGAGTTGTATAATCCCATAGAAACTATTCAATATCTAGACAAATTTGATCCTTATGACTAGATATGGTTACTACCTACAAAATGCATGTAGTTGTCACAAGAAACTAACAATATTGAAAAAGCTATACTTGATATACTAGAATGTTTCGTTTTCTTCTATAATTGAAAAAATCAACCATTGTTGTCTACTATGCAAAATAGGGTATTAGGTGCCCCAAAACTCAAGGAATATTAGCTTTATGTTACAATATGCAAAATAGAAAATCAAAACTGCATTTGGATATCATGAAATCCACCAAAAAAATCATAGAAGAGCTAAAATTGGCTAAAAAACAGGATTTGACAATTTTTGTAATTTGGTCATAACTTACAATTTTAACATTTATTTCTCCCTAGAAGCATCAGGACATGCTGAGGACTACTAAAGATAGTTCTCTAGCATTATAGACCTCACAAACATGAATTCTAGAGTGGTATAGTTGCAAAAAGTTGAAAAAAGCCAAAAACAGGATCCGTTTTTTCACACAGTTTAGCTTGTGAAATGTTGTGCAAGGACAAGGTTAAAGATGGAATTGATATTCCAAAAAAATGTCGAGTTTTTTTCAGCTCATGAGACAACTTTCTAGATAGATAGCACCTCAAAATCCACTTTGAAACTCTTGACATAATTCAAGGAAAATGGTCACTTAACAGGACATAAAAGTGTCCCAGGACATAAAAGTGTCCCATTACCAACCTAGTGTTAAACCATTAACTTACAATGCTATTTAAATAAGAAAAGTATCCTCATAATAAGATGCACCTCACAAATTCAAATCTTTGTTACTTTTCAAGCTATAACATGCATGTTCTCATTAAATAAAAAGATTGAAAATATATACAACACCAAAAGTTTTGGTGGATGATATTTATGATGCATGATGAGTACAACAAAGATCAAGTTATGTTTAAACTCTTTTTCTTCAAATTTGGAAACCTTCAAAAAATATAATATCGTTTTAACATGTATGATCATACAGTCAATAATCAAATTGTGATTATAAAACAATGAGTACATTCTACACATGGCACCCAATATGTTACATGACAACTTTTGTGGTACATTTTAGAAAAAGCACCTTGTTTGTCTTATAGCCTCAAGGTCATAGGGGTTTAATAGCATATGATGCAAATCCCTTGGATTCTTTTGACATTAAAATTGTGGAGTGGTAATTTAAAATGATAAACACTTCAGAAGATTCTCAAAAAGGTTTTCTTTTCCCTTAACAAAATAGGCCTTCTTTTTTAGCTATCATTAAATTGAGCCTAAGTGTGAACAAATAGGCTTATGTTTTTCTTTGCAGTTCTCAATATAGAGGCTTTTGCTTTTTACTTTGTGACTTGGAAGTAACCTCCTTGAACTTAGAATCATAGGGTACTAAATCCAAGCCACACACAGTAAGTGATTTGTGGAATCAATTATACCACCTTGTGGCCTTATGTTCATAGGGTGCAAATGTAATGGAGTGAAAATCATGTGGCTTCTTATAGTTACAATTGGTAAAGGTCTTGTAGAAGATAGAGGTGGTGCCCTATTGCATTGAGACCATAGGGTGCTTTGCATAAAAACAAATAGCAAGGTTCTTACAATTTGGCTTCATGTAGCTACATTTAGTAAACGTATAAAAAAATATCAAATGGTAAAAAAGACTTTAAATTTTTTAAATCCTCTTGTATCTTGAAACCATAAGCACTCTCACAAGAGATTCCAAAGATCATTTGTAGATGCCAAAATATTACAAAAGCTTGTTCCATACATCTTGTTTCATGCTTAAGTTGACAAGGAACCCTATGGCCCTAAGACCATAGGGTGGTTAAGTTTCCTTAGGTAAGGACCATATGCTCATCTTTTGGCACCTTCATGTTAATAGAGAACCCTATGGCCTTAGGTTCATAGAGTGGTTAGGCTGCCTTATCTAATACATACATAAGCATTATGTACTAATGGATATGTACTATAACCCTTTAGTCCTAGGGTCATAAGATGCTCTTTGGAATCTCTTGTGAGAGTGCTTATGGTTTCAAGATACAAGAAGATTTAAAATATTACAAAAGCTTGTTCCATACATCTTGTTGCATGCTTAAGTTGACAAAGAACCCTATGGCCCTAAGACCATAGGGTGGTCAAGTTTCCTTAGGTAAGGACAATATGCTCATCTTTTGGCACCTTCATGTTAATAGAGAACTCTATGGCCTTAGGGTCATAGAGTGATTAGGCTGCCTTATCTAATACATACATAAGCATTATGTGCTAATGGCTATGTACTATAACCCTTTAGTCCTAGGGTAATAGGACGCTCTCTAATATTGTGGTCTTATAAGACTTTTGCCCTAGGTTAAAAGAATGATTTCTATGTAAGTGGAAAACCGTATGGCCCTAGGGTCATAGGATGCTCTCTATTATTGAGGGCTTGAACCCTATGGTGGTCACAAATTTCCTTATGTAATTGCATACAAGATCCTTATGTACTACATACATAGATGACCTAATGGCTCTCTATTGGAATTTTGTGGCCACAAGGTCATAATCTTATCTTGTTGAACCCTTAAGCTAATAGACAACCATATGGATGATCTTCATGTTGAAAATGAGCCTTATGGTTCTAAGGCCATATGGTGCTATTTATGTCTACAAGGAACCCTATGGCCCCAAGGCCATAGGGTGGTCATGTTGCTTTATGTACTGCAAACAAGACCTTAGGGATTTCCACTTGGTTTTTGTGGTGTATGACCCCTGTGATCATGAGGCCATAATTTGTCTACAAGGAACCCTATTGCCCCAAGGCCATAGGGTCGTCATGTTGCTTTATGTATTGCAATCAAGAGCTTAGGGATTTACACTTGGTATTTGTGGTGTATGACCCTTGTGATCATGAGGACATAATTTTTCTACAAGGAATCCTATGGCCCCACGGCCATGGGGTGGTCATGTTGCTTTATGTACTGCAAACAAGAGCTTAGGGATTTCCACTTGGTTTTTGTGGTGTATGACCCTGTGATCATGATGCCATAATTTGCTATATGTTCTTCTACAAGCTACTTACAAAGTGTGGTCCACAATTATCACCTTATAATCAATAGCTCACTAGCAATACACTTTGGATCCCTTTTTTAACGATTCATAAAAACTCTAAGCAATATGGTGATTAAATTTATGACCATACGGTGCTCAAATTTATACCAAAAACTAGTGACTCACCTCTAAAAAGCCACCCTTAGGTCCTAGGGCCATACGGTCCTCTCTTTGTTAGTGAAGATCTCTATGGCCCTACAAAAGTACTATGTACTACATACATGTACCTCATGTCCAAAAGGTGTTCTATTTTGAGACATTGAACCATAGGATCATTATATTGCATATTTGTATTAACAGCCTAAGGTCACCAAAGTGGCCTACAAGAGCATTATGTACTACCTACAAAGTACACTTAATGGATCTTAGGCCATTAGGTGTACATAAGGTTGCTTAGGTGTTATGTAGAAATTCTATGACCATAAGGTGCTATATTTTGAAGCTAAATACCATAGAATTGTCTCCTTTTTGCCTATGTACTAGCACCATAGGGCCATATTTGATCTTAATGTTAACAAGGATCCCTATGGCCCTATGGCCATAGGGTGCTGTTTATGATTACAGGAAACCCTATGGCCCTTAAGGCCATAGGGTGGTCATATTGCTTTATGTACTACAAACAAGAGCCAGGGATTTTCACCTTACTTTTTGTGGTGTATGATCCCTATGATCCTAAGGCCATAATTTGTTTTTTGTTTTTCTACAAGCTACTTACAAAGTGTGGTCTACATTTATTACCCTTAAGGTCACTAGCAAGACACTTTGGATCTCTTTTTTGACAACTTTGGAAAAAGTCTAAGCCTCTTAGTTAAGCTATAACATAAAATATTTGACACTCCTATTTAGGATATTTTATTGTTTCATAGAGTCATAACCCTATGGTCTTGAGGCCATAGGGTGTCATGGGAACCATATACTTTGCACCCAATGGTCACACTACCCTATGACCCTAAACTTTAGATTCATGGGTTTCTCTAAATTCTATAAATGCTACATACAATTTCCATAAACCTAAATTGATACAATTTTATCAAGGTCTTATAAACCTAAATTGATACAACTTTATCAAGGGCTTATAAACCTAAATTGTAAGTGCTCTATTTTGCATCTAAGAACAATTTTGCACTTATACGTCAATAAGGAACCCTATGTCCCTAAGGCCATAAGGTGGTCTAGTTGTGCTACGTACTAGATACAAGATCTATGTGTGCTACATACAAAGATGACATAATGGCTCTCTACTTGTATTTTTTGGCCCCATGGTCATAATCTCATCCTTTTGCATCCTTACATTAAAAAGGAGCCCTATGGCCCTAAGGCCGTAGGGTTCTAGTATGGATCCATTAGTACATAATGCCAAAACAATACAAACCCTTGTTCCATGATCTTTTCAAGTGTCAATCTATTTGAAAACATAAGATTTATCACAAAGTACATAATGATAGAACATTACAAAATATTGCTCCATCATCTGTTCAAGTGTAAATATATTTGATCCAGCCTATGGCTTACGGTCATAGGGTGTTGATACCATAAAGTGAAAATTTTCTTGTGTTTATAAATCAACTTTTGGCCTTATGACAATGTACATTGTCCTTAACATCGAAAATAAACTCAAGTTACAAAATAAAAAGAAATCTTTAAATATGAAAACTAAACATTTGGCACATCAAACTCACATGCTACTCAAAACTTTGATAGAAAGATTTAGAAAACTTTCACATCTTCATATTTTGTGGTTATATTTGATTCATCTATTTTGAAGATACTTTAATTACCAAGCATACATATCTTATGGACACATGGTTCAAAAGGTGCTCTTTGCTCTTTGGCACCATTTGTTCATGAAAGATTTGCACACTTCAATTCAAATCATCTCATTAGAAAATACTCTAAATCATAAGAATACACAATTGTTTTGTGAAATAAAATCAGACCAATGTTTAAGATTTCAAAATCAATGTTCAAGATTACAAAGTCAAAGAAAAACACCAAACCAAATACCAATGTTCTAAAGATCATGAAAGAATTGAAATTTTGGCTAGCTTAACCTGTTTCCTGTAGAAGCTCTAGAATGGCATCAGCCTCAACATCTAATGGCTCATCGATTTCTTCATTCTCTGAGTCCTTGCCATTATCATTTTGTGGAGTAGAGACCAAACCTACCCACCTTTTAAGCTCATCATCTTCATCTATTGTAGAATGGCAAAGAGCTTCTAGCTCAGTCATTTGCTCATTGGTACAAGCAACTGAGATCACCTTTCGTTGTTGTTGAAGTTCCTCTTTAGTCCCGTAACCAAGTGAAAATATGTCCACTACCTTATCATCCTCTTTGAGACAAATACACTTGATGGCGCGCCGAACAAAAAAAGCTTTGGCGGTAGTCATAGCATCAAACTCTTCACTGTCGTCAATGCCTAGAGTAGACATTGGTTGAACGAGAGACTCCTTGAGACTAGAGTGATTGGCAAATTGTTCTTCTTGACTAAAGAAAGCCCAAAATCCAAAAATTACTTCACGAAGAGCAGTGGGTTGGACGGTCTCTGATGCTATTAAAGAGCCAAGAGGCAAAGCATACAACTCATACCATTTTGCTTTTTCAGAGATTGCCTTCTCAAGAGAAGCAGCATGTTGGTACTTGACTAGACCAACAATAACAAATTCTGATGGTTGATGTGCTATCCTACAAACTCCATCAATAACCTTTCCAAATTGAGCAGCACTCCAACCACTAGATATAGTGCCCTTGTGTGTTGTGTATATGATACATACACCAACACGCACTGTAGAATTATTCTCACCTTGGAGAAACTCAATGCCTTCTAGATTCTTCCCCACGCACTTTATGGTCCATGGCAAGCTGAATTGTAATCTAGATGAACCATTCTTTTGTGAAATGATCCATTGCACATATCCCTTGGTAACTTCTGGAATTGTTGGGGTCTCCTTTGTTTTTTGAAGCCTAAGATGTATCCATTGGGTGCAACTAATAAAGAGAGATTTGTAGATCTCATCTGTAATGTTATAATGAGATCTACATTCCTCCCATGAAGTAATGGCTTCTACTGGATCAAGATCTTTGAATAACTTGAACATCTCAGCCAAAAACACCTTCGTTTGTTTTATGTTTGTTGCACGTGCAGAGAGGTCGATCATGTCCGGTTGATGTGGTTGCTTCACCAAGCAAATCTTTTCTTCTTTGAGCTCCTATTGTAATAGCTTAACATCGTTATCTTCTAAGCCTCGTAAGCATCTAAAAGTAGTTATACTTGGTTGGCATCCACGTGAAAATGAGGCTTGATGGTTCTCTAGGATGTTTATCCACTCCTCATAGATGTCTTTTGGATACATGACCATGTGGGCTTCTCTATTCGCAAATGAGCTATGGTTAAATGTGATGTTTGCCATCACAAAGGCCTACAAGAAACAAAAAGTAATAAGGTTTATCTACAACTGCAGATTAAGAAAATTAGAAACAAGAAATAGAACTTACATCCCGATCTTTTCGACTCTCATGACCATGGGGAACACCTGCCTTTGGTTTTTTTGGACAAGAATATTCTAGCCACTGTCCACGCCCATGCTTCAAGACCTCCACATAAGGTTGGGTTTTCATTGTTGTCTGTGTCTCTATGTTCTCCATTTTGGAGATTCGCACTGCAATCTCTTTAGGGGCATCTACAACAATCCTTGCAATTCTGTATTTGTAGAACTCTCTCCTTGAAGCATACTTTGTGCTCTTGTTGCGCAAAAATTCTCTAGCTGCTATTATGGAGTGTTGACTAGAAAGAATCCAGTAGTGGTATGTTGCCAGCTTGTCTGCATGTACTTCATTAGCCTTTAGAGGCTCCTTTTTTATGGGATCATATGGCATAAGGTCAGGTGCATCAGAGACTGGTCTAGAATGCTTTGCAAATTGTCTCAAAAGGAACTTTACATACACACCTGACACTGGCCTACATTTGAAGTGATCAGGTGCAAGATTGCATTGGTCAACAGAGATGAGTTGTGTAAACTGCACCCCAAACTTGAAGTAGTGCTCTATTCCAAGGTACCCGTCTAACCCACTCTTGAAAGTCTTCTTAACATCCTTATCAAGATCTTTTTCTCATGGCTGAACAATTGAGGCTAGCACCTTCACTGAGGCTGAATCTGCAATTACTGCTATTGAAGGAGTTATTAAAGGAGGTTCAGTTAAGCTAGCTTCATCCCTACGTGGAGCCTCTAGAGGTACAAGTGAAAGACTTTCTTGCTCCACATTTTTGATGCTATTTCTGACTGAGGGCGTCTCACTCTCCTTTCAAGTCTTCTTCTGATTAACTTGACTTGTACCTTCATTTTTTCGCTTCTTACTATTCTGTGCCTTCAGCTGGCTAAAAACTGAATAACTTTCTTGAAGCCTTCAATAAACATGTCCATGAGATTCTCGATGGGAGTATCTTCTCTGATTTCTATCCACCCTGCCTTTATCATTGTCTCTCCATCACTGCTATCTTTGAGCAACTCCCAAGCAAAGGCCATGGGCTCTAGCAAGTAACAATCACCGTTTTGTACTTTCACACCAAGACATGGGGACATGTCAAGATCTGAGCAATCTTTATTTATATCCTTGACAATTCCACAATCTTTGAAGGGAGATTGTTCTTTATCTCTAAAGAACAAGTGGACTCTCTCATCAGATTTACCACTTGGTAAGTGAAAATCTAGATACCATGGGCTTGGAGTGGAGCCTGTTGCATCAACTGACTTTGGCATTCTTTTCTTTGAAGAGGATTGAGCCATATCTCTGAAAACATAACAATATAACATTATTTGTATTTATGTTCGATTTGAATATGATTGAGCCAAGTTTATGTAAACTTAGCAGCATAACATTACTTTGTTATAAATGGCTCTAGTGCTACATGGCTGGCCTAGGTGCCCAAGTAGAGTCTCTATATTGAATGCTACTAGTCAAATAGAAAACTACCTCACATTATCTAGCCATGCTTGATCTCTGAACATTGTACATTGCCACCCTATGGCCCTTAGGCCACAAGGTCTTCAGATGGGACATACGACACCTTGTGATCCTATGGCCCTAGGGCCATAGGATCTCCAAAAGGAGCTTATGGAACCCTATGGACATTGAGATTGTACATTGGCACCCTATGGCCATTGGGCCACAGGGTCTTCAAAAGGAACATAGGGCACCCTATGACCCTAAGTCTATAGGGTCTCACATCATACTTGAGGGCATCCTAGGGCCCAAGGGTGGCCATAACAAACATAGGGAACCCCATGGTGCACATTAACGGGCAACATGGCAGCCCTTACGGCCCTAGGGCCATAGGATCTCCAAACGGAACATAGGGAACTCTATGGCCCTATAGATCTCTAGATGGGACATAGGGCACCCTGTGATCCTATGGCAGTAGGGCCATAGAATCTTCAGAAGGAAAATAGGAAAACCTATGGCTCTTGATATTGTTTATTCCTAAGCTATGGTCTTGGGCCACAAGGTCTCAAGATGGGACATATAGCATCCTTTGATCCTATGGCTCTAGGTTCCTTATGTTCCTTTTGGAGATCCTATGGATCTAGTGCCATAGGATCTCGAAAAGGAACATAAGGAACAACATGTCCCTGGAGATTGTACCTTCCCACCCTATGTCCCTTGGGCCACAAGGTCTCCATATGGGACATAAGGCACACTTTGATCCTATGGCCCTATGCTCCTTATGTTCCTTTTGGAGATCCTATGGCCCTAGTTCCATAGGATTCCCATAAGGAACACAGGGAACCCTATGGCCTTTGAGATTGTACATTGCCACCCTATCGCCCTTAGCCCATAAGATCTCTAGATGGGACATAGGGCACGCTATGATCCTATGGTAGTAGAGCCATTGGATTTCCAAAAGGAACATAGGGAAACATATGGCCCTTGAGATTGTACATTCCCACCCTATGGCCCTTGGGCCACAAGGTCTCTAGATGGGAAATAGGGCATTCTTTGATCATATGGCCCTAGTTTCCTTATGTTCCTTTTGGAGATCCTATGGCCCTAGGGCCATAGGATCCCATAAGGAACATAGAGAACCCTATGGCCTTTGAGATTGTACAAGGCCACCCTATGGCCCTTGGGCCATAAGCTCTCTATATTGGACACAAGGAACCTTGTGATCCTATGGGCCTAGGGCCATAAGATCTCGAAAAGGAACATAGGGAACAATATAGCCCTTGAGATTGTACATTTCCCCCCTATGGCCCTTAGCCCATAAGATCTCTAGATGGGACATAGGGCACCCTATGATCCTATGGCAGTAGAGCCATTGGATTTCCAAAAGGAACATAGGGAAACATATGGACCTTGAGATTGTACATTCCCACCCTATGGCCCTTGGGCCACAAGGTCTCTAGATGGGAAATAGGGCATTCTTTGATCCTATGGCCCTACGTTCCTTATGTTCCTTTTGGATATCCTATTGCCCTGGTTCCATAGGATCCCCATAAAGAACATAGAAAACCCTATGTCCTTTGAGATTGTATAGTGCCACTCTATGGCCCTTGGGCCATAAGCTCTCTAGATGCGACACAAGGCACCCTATGATCCTATGGCGTTAGGGCCATAAGATCTCAAAAAGGAACATAGGGAACAAAATGGCCCTTGAGATTGTACCCTTCTCCCCTATGGCCCTTGGGCCACAAGGTCTCTAGATGGGACATAAGGCACCCTTTGATCCTCTGGCCATAGGTTCCTTATGTTGTTTTTGGAGATCCTATGGCCCTAGGGCCATTGGATCTCCAAAAGGAACATAGGGAACCATATGTCCCTTGAGATTGTACATTTCCACCCTATGGCCCTTGGGCCACAAGGTTTGTACATGGGACATAGGGCATTCTTTGATCCTATGGACCTAGGTTCCTTATTTTCCTTTTGGAGATCATATGGCCCTACGGCCATAGGATCCCCATAAGGAACATAGAGAACCATATGGACCTTAAAATTGTATAGTGTCACCCTATGGCCCTTGGGCCATAAGCTCTTTTGATGAGACACAAGGAACCCTATGATCCTATGGACATAGGGCCATAAGATCTCGAAAAGGAACATAGGGAACAATATGGCCCTTGAGATTTTACCTTTCCCCCCTATGGCCCTTGGGCCACAAGGTCTCTAGATGGGACATAAGGCACCCTTTGATCCTATGGCCATAGGTTCCTTATGTTTTTTTTGGAGATCCTATGGCCCTAGGGCCATTGGATCTCCAAAAGGAACATAGGGAACCATATGTCCCTTGAGATTGTACATTTCTACCCTATGGCCCTTCGGCCACAAGGTTTGTACATGGAACATAGGGCATTCTTTGATCCTATGGACCTAGGTTCCTTATGTTCCTTTTGGAGATCCTATGGCCCTAGGGCCATAGGATCCCCATAAGGAACATAGAGAACCATATGGCCCTTAAGATTGTATAGTGTCACCCTATGGCCCTTGGGCCATAAGCTCTCTAGATGAGACACAAGGAACCCTGTGATCCTATGGCCCTAGGGCCATAAGATCTCGAAAAGCAACATAGGGAACAATATGGCCATAGGTTCCTTATGTTTGTTTTGGAGATCCTATGGCCTTAGGCCCATTGGATCTCCAAAACTAACATAGGGAACCATATGTCCCTTGAGATTGTACATTCTCACCCTATGGTCTTTGGGCGACAAGGTTTGTCGATGGGACATAGGGCATTCTTTCATCCTATGGACCTAGGTTCCTTATGTTCCTTTTGGAGATCCTATGGCCCTAGGGCCATAGGATACCCCTAGGGCCATAGGATACCCATAAGGAACATAGAGGCCCTTGAGATTGTACATTCCCACCCTATGGCCCTTGGGAACCTAGGGCCATTGAGTCGCCAAAAGGAACATAGGGAACCATATGGCCCTTGAGATTGTACATTCCCACCCTATGGTCCTTGGGACACAAGGTCTGTAGGTGGAACATAGGGCATTCTTTGATCCTATGGACCTAGGTTCTTTTGGAGATCCTATGGCCCTATGGCCATAGGAACCCCATAAGGAACATAGAGATCCATATGGCCCTCGAGATTGTACAGTGTCTCCCTATGGCCCTTGGGCCATAATCTCTTTAGATGGGACACAAGCGACCCTGTGATCCTATGGCCCTAGGTCCATAAGATCTCGAAAAGGAACATAGAGAACAATATTTCCCTTGAGATTTTACCCTTCCCCCCTATGGCTCTTGGGCCACAAGGTCTCTAGATGGGACGTAAGGCACCCTTGATCCTCTGGCCATAGGTTCCTTATGTTTGTTTTGGAGATCCTATGGGCATAGGGCCATTGGATCTCCAAAAGGAACATAGGGAACCCTATGTCCCTTGAGATTGTACATTCCCATCCTATGGCCCTTGGGCCACAAGGTCTATAGATGGGACATAGGGCATTCTTTGATCCTATGGATCTAGGTTCCTTATGTTCCTTTTGGAGATCCTATCGCCCTAGGGCTATAGGATCCCCATAAGAAACATAGAGAACTATATGATGGTTGAGATTGTACAGTGTCACCCTATGGCACTTGGGCCATAAGCTCTCTAGATGGGACACAAAGCACCCTGTGATCCTATGGCCCTAGGGCCATAAGATCTTGAAAAGGAACATAGGGACCAATATGGCCCTTGAGATTTTACCTTACCTCCCTATGGACCTTGGGCCACAAGGTCTCTAGATGGGACATAAGGCACCCTTTGATCCTATGGCCATAGATTTCTTATGTTTGTTTTGGAGATCCTATGGCCCTAGGGCCATTGGATCTCCAAAAGGAACATAGGGAACCATATGGCCCTTGAGATTGTTCATTCCCACCCTATGGCCCTTGGGCCACAAGGTCTCTAGATGGGACATAGGGCATTCTTTGATCCTAGAGCCCTAGGTTCCTTATGTTCGTTTTGGTGATCCTATGGCCCTAGGGCCATTGGATATCCAAAAGGAACATAGGGAACCTAGGGGCCCTTGAGATTGTACATTCCCACCCTATGGCCCTTGGGCCACAAGGTCTGTAGATGGGACATAGGGCATTCTTTGATCCTATGGCCCTAGGTTCCTTATGTTCCTTTTGGAGATCCTATGGCCTTAGTGCCATACGATTCCCATAAGGAACATAGAGAATTCTATGGCCTTTGAGATTGTACAGTGCCACGCTATGGCCCTTGGGCCATAAGCTCTCTAGATGGGACACACGGCACCCTGTGATCCTATGGCCTAGGGCCATATGTTCCTTTTGGAGATCCTATAAGCCTAGGGCCATAGGATCTTCAAAAGAAACATATGGAACCCTATGGCCCTTAAGATTGTACATTTTTACCCTATGGCCCTTGGGCTACAAGGTCTGTAGATGGGACATATGGCACCCTTTGATCCTATGGCTCTAGGTTCCTTATGTTTCTTTTGGAGATCCTATGGCCCTAGTGCCATAGGATCTCCAAAAGGAACAGAGGGAATCCTATGGCCCTTGAGATTGTACATTCCCACCCTATGGCCCTTAGGCCACAAGGTCTCCATATGGGACATGGAGCACCCTTTGATCCTATGGCTCTAGGTTCCTTATGTTCCTTTTGGAGATGTTATGGCCCTAGGGCCATAGGATCTCTAAAAGGAACATACAACCCTATGGACCTTGGAATTGTACATTCTTACCCTATGGCCCTTGAGCCACAAGATCTGTAGATGGGACACCCTAAACCCTGTGATCCTATGGCAGTAGGGCCATATGTTCCTTTTGGAGATCTTATAGCCCTAGGGCCATAGGATCTTCAGAAGTAACATAGAGAATCCTATGGCCCTTGAGATTGTACAATCCTACCCTATGGCCCTTGGGCCACAAGTTCTGAAGATGGGACATATAGCACCTTTGATCCTATGGCCCTAGGTTCCTTATGTTACTTTTGGAGATCCTATGGATCTAATGCCATAGGATCTCCAAAAGGAACATAGGGAACCCTATGGCCCTTGAGATTGTACATTCCTACCCTATCACCTTTGGGCCACAAGGTCTCTAGATGGAACATAGGGCACCCTTTGACCCTATGGCACTTAGGCCACAAAGGAATTAAGATGAGATATAGGACATCCTTTGATCATATGGCCCTAGGGTCATATGTTCCTTTTGGGGATCATATGGCCCTAGTGCCATAGAATCTCTAAATGGACCATAGGGAAGCCTATGGATCTTGAGATTGTACATCGCCACCCTATGGACCTTGGGCCACAAGGTTTTCAAAAGGAACATAGGGCACCCTGTGACCCTAAGTCCATAGGGTCTCACATCATACTGGAGGGCATCCTAGGGCCCAAGGGTGGCCATAATGAGCATAGGGAACCCCATGGTGCACATTAACGGGCAACATGGCAGCCCCATGCCCCTAGGGCCCTAGGGCCATAAGATCTCCGACAGGAACGTAGGGAACACTATGGCCCTTGAGATTGCACATTGCCACCCTATGACCCTCGGGCCACAAGATCTCCAGATGGGACATAGGGCAACTTGTGGTCCTATGGCCCTAGGAAACCATATTGTTCCTTTTAGAGATCTTGTGGCCCTATTGTTCCTTTTGGACATAGAGCACCATGTGATCCTATGGCCCTAGGGCCATAGGATCTTCAATAGGAACATAGGGAACCCTATGACCCTTGAGATTGTACATTGACACCCTATGGCCAGATGGGACATTGGTCACCCTATAGTACGATGTGAGACCACCCTATGGCCTTATGGTCATAGGGTGACTTAGGGCCATATGTTACTCTTTAGTATGAGGTGAAACCCTATGGCCATAAGGCCATAGGGTGCCCTAGGGCCATAGGTTACCCTCTAGTATGAGATGAGATCCTATGGCCTCTAGTATGAAGTGACACCCTATGGCTTTATGGCCATATTGTGCCCTGGGGCCATATGATTCCCTCTATTTTGATGTGAGACCCTATGGCCTTATGGCCATAGGGTGTCCTTTATAGCCACACCCTATTTGCCCTTCTAAAGATTCTATGTGTAGTTTTATTTTAGTGACCCAGGGCCATAGGGTTCTCTCTATGCCATCGAGGGCTGAAGGCCGTAGGGTCCCCTCTATGCTAGTAAGATCCTATGGCCCCAAGGCCACAAGGTGCCCTTATTATTTCAAAAAAAACCCTCTATGCTCTATGCTCTATGCTCTATATTAGGAACCTATGGCCTTCAGGCCATAGGGTCCCATGTATGCCATAGGGAGCTATATTTGTCAATAAAAAACACTATTTTCTCTATATTGGCACCATGTGGCTTGAAGGCCATAGGGTCCCCTCTATTCTAGTAAGAGTCTCTCTATGCTCTATATTGGCACCCATTTGCCTAAAGTCCATAGGGTCCGCTCTATGCTAGTAAGAACGGATCTATGCTCTATATGGAACCCTGTATGCTAGAAACCACTATGAGGGTTTTTTGGCAACCTATGGCCATACGATGCTCTCTTTATGGCCATAGGGTTTGTTGAATACTAAGGAAAACTCTCCATGGTCCATATCTGGGCATCTAATGGCGGTTGTGCCATTTTCTAATAAGAAACCACCATTTCTCTAGGTTTTTCTTCTATTGTTTTACGACAACAAGGTGCCATGCTCCATGGCAATAATTAAAAAAAACCTAAATGCTCTACATTGACACCCTATGGCGCAGGGCCCAGGTGTGATCTATGCTACCATAAACCCCTCTATGCTCTACGTTGACACCCTACGGCCCCAGGGCCCCAGGGCCACAAGGTGCTCTCTCTCTCTCTCTCTCTCTCTCTCTCTCTCTCTCGGATTTAAATTGTTCATTTGGCCTTATTATCAGTCCTCCCTCTCTCTCATCTTCCTCTCCTCTGTTTGTCTCTCTTACTCTCCTTTCTCTCTCACTCCAAACAACTATTTATCTCCCTCTTCTCATCTCTCCCCATTCATAAAGGGCTTCAATATCTACCTATGGCATCGTCATTCACGCACCCCCTACCACATCTCCTCTTTCTAGGACCTATCTCACACCAACAGAAAGGTTAGTTATTTTCTTTTTTTCTGTTTTACAGTTTTACAGTTTTACTATTTTTTTATAGAGGGCGGAAAATATTTTTTTTTAAAAAAAGATTGAGCTTACCTGTGAGGCACTGCGTAGAGAGGAAGAGAGAACGCGAAAGAGGTGGTACCATAGGGCGGCAACGGGCGGCTATTCGATGTCATGAGAGGGCGGCAACGGGCGGCTATTCGATGTCGTGAGAGGGCGGCACCACAGGGTGACAATGGGTGGCTATTCGATGTCGTGAGAGGGCGGCACCACAGGCACAGCAAGGGTGACAGAGGGGCGCAAAAGAGGCATTTGGGAGAGGTGTAGGGAGGGCGCACGGAGGGCGTTTAGGAGAGGAGCAAGGAGCGCGCACGGAGGGCGTTTAGGAGAGAAGGAAGGAGCGCGCAGAGCTGTGCTCGAGAGAGAAGACTAGGGTTTCGAAAATTTTGAAAAGAAAGAGAGAGAGAGAGAGATAGAGATTAGGTTAAAATTTCAAAATTCAAAATTTTACTTTCAAGTTTTAAACCTAAACTTCCCGCTCTCTTTCATTTTGAATTTTGAAGAGTTTATAATCATTTTCTTAAGGAGGAGAGTCATACCAAAGGAGTCATAGCAAAAAATTTACGTGAGACTTTGTCAATGCCCGTGTCGTCTCGCTACGAGTGGAACGATACCCATGGTCGAAATCTCCGTCCCGGGACCAAAATCACATACTGAAAAATACACTAAAAAACATTCAAAATTAGAGAATTTTCCCTCAAAAAAGTGCGATATTTTTTCGTGCAGTATTGATCGGGAGACTTGAAAACACATTTTAGAAAAAATTGGGATAAGCAAAAAAAAAAAGGATTTTTTCGCCACATGCAATTGCGCACTAATTGCACGTGTTTTGAAAGTGTAAGTATACATGCAACATACATGTATATATTTATACAAATAGTATTTAAACGAGGAGGTCATATAGTAGAATGGGTTGCAAAGGTGTTGGTGCGCATTTGCGAAGAGGCTTGTAAAGGTGCAATTTGATCACACATTTGATCATGCGATACGTGCACACCATTGTTTTTTATGTCCCTTCAAAGACGTAAACATGTCATATGGATGTACATCCACGGGACTACTTGAGACACGGTCTCTAGATATAATCAATGGTTGTGGCATATTATCAATGAATGTGGATGCGCCACGTGGCATATCGTGCAGCTCATACGTACCCCCTTATGTCATGGCACAAGCTCTAGCTTTCTGAAATCACTATATATAGCACCCTATGGCCCAAAGTCCATAGGATGCATATATAGCTCACCACAAAACACGAATTGAGGAGACCTTGTGGTCATAAATCCATAAGATCTATATATATTTATCTAAAAACATCAACTATAGAATCCTATGGCCTTTTGTCTGTAGGATGCTCATATAGTCATCATGAAACACCTACATATAGGGCCCTATGGACCTAAGGCCATAGGATGTATATATATAATCACTCCCTAGGCTATGGACCTTGTGTTCATAAATCCATAAGATCTATATATATTTAGCTAGAAACATCAACTATAGCATCCTATGGCCTTTTGTCCGTAGGATGTTCATATAGTCATTATGAAACACCTACATATACGGCCCTATGGACCTAAGGCAATAGGATGTATATATATAATCATATCAGTACACCTACATATAGCATCCCATGGACCTAAGTCCAAAGCATGTATACAAACTCATTGTGTCCCTAAGGCCACATGATGCTATAAACCCATCATGAGACAACTACATATAATGCCCTATCGCCCTCAATACAAAACGCCTTGATAAAACATCATATAGACTAAAGTCCATATGATTTATATATAGTCAACACAAAACACCTACATATAGTGCCCTATGGTCCTAAGGCCATAGAATGTTATAGACCCATCAAAAGACAACTACATATAGTACCCTATGCCCCTTAGACCATAGGATGTGTATGTATGCATTGCGAAACACCTGCATATATCATCCAATGGCCCTAAGGCCACAGGATATTATATACCCATCATGAGACAACTATGTATAGTGTCCTATGGCCCTTAGGCCATAGGATGTGTACAGTTGCATCGCAAAACACCTACATATAGCTCTATATTGGCCCTAAGGCCATAGAATGTTATATACCCATCGTGACATAACTACATATAGTTTCCTATGGCCCTCAGTCCATAGGATGTGTATAGTTGCATCACGAAACACCTACATATAGCATCCTATGGCTCTAATGCCACAGGATGTTAAATACCCATCGTGAGACAACTACAAATAGTGCCCTATGGCCCTCAGGCCATAGGATGTGTACAGTTGCATCGCGAAACACCTACATATAGCATCCTATGGCCCTAAGGCCACAGGATGTTATATACCCATCATGAGACAACTACAGATAGTGTCCTATGGCCTTAAAGCCACAGGATGTTATATACCCATCATGAGACAACTACATATAGTGTGCTATGGCCCTTAGGCCATAGGATGTGTACAGTTGCATCGCAAAACACCTACATATAGCTCTATATTGGCCATAAGGCCATAGAATGTTATATACCCATCGTGAGATAACTACATATAGTTCCCTATGGCCCTCAGTCCATAGGATGTGTATAGTTGCATCACGAAACACCTACATATAGAATCCTATGGCTCTAATGCCACAGGATGTTAAATACCCATCGTGAGACAACTACAAATAGTGCCCTATGGTCCTCATGCCATAGGATCTGTACAGTTCCATCGCGAAACACCTACATATAGCATCCTATGGCTCTAAGGCCACAGGATGTTATATACCCATCATGAGACAACTACATATAGTGTCCTATGGCCCTTAGGCCATAGGATGTGTAGAGTTGCATTGCAAAACACCTACATATATCTCTATATTGGCCATAAGGCCATAGAATGTTATATACCCATCGTGAGATAACTACATATAGTGCCCTATGGCCCTCAGTCCATAGTTTGCTATAGTTGCATCACGAAACACCTACATATAGCATCCTATGGCTCTAATGCCACTGGATGTTAAATACCCATCGTGAGACAACTACAAATAGTGCCCTATGGCCCTCAGGCCATAGGATGTGTACAGTTGCATCGTGAAACACCTACATATAGCATCCTATGGCCCTAAGGTCACAGGATGTTATATACCCATCATGAGACAACTACATATAGTGTCCTATGGCCCTTAGGCCATAGGATGTGTACAACTGCATCGCAAAACACCTACATATAGCTCTATATTGTCCATAAGGCCATAGAATGTTATATACCCATCATGGGATAACTACATATAGTGCCCTATGGCCCTCACTCCATAGGATGTGTATAGTTGCATCACGAAACACCTACATATAGCATCCTATGGCCCTAAGGCCACAAGATGTTAAATACCCATCGTGATACAACTACAAATAGTGCCCTAAGGCCACGGGATGTATATTTACTCAACACAAAACACCTGCATAAAACATCATATGTACTAAAGTTCATATGATTTATACATACTCAATATGAACCACCTACATATAGCATCATATGGCCCTAAGTCCATAGGATTCTGTATACCCATCATGAAACAACCACATATAGTGCCCTCTGTGTATATAATCATAATGAAACACCTACATATATACTCACAATAAAATGATTTTGTGATGGTTTTCTTAACAAATATTTATTGAAACCTTCTTGCAGGTATGGATTTTAATCAAGGTGATAGAGTATGCATGTTTGTAGCCACACAAAAGGTTGCCCTTGGGAGTGTCTGTGAGACAAACCCAAATGCATATTGCTCAAGAATGCTTATTGGTGAAGGAAATGTATCAGTGTCAGTTGATTTGTGTTTTCAAAAGAAAGCACTCATTCCATTTCCAACAATGGATGCATTGACAGTGGGAGATGCTTTTCACAGTATTGTGAAATGGAGTACTAGGTTGCTACAACATATGGATGAGATACACTACGAAGGGGTTTCTATGTCTGAGACTCACAAAGGAATGGGAGCATTCGAGGCACAGTCTGATGGAATGAGCTATAGGGAGGTTTGGAAGGATAAGAGGGTTCAACTTTGGGATGAAAGAAAAACACATGTAGTAGCCGAAGGGGTTGTCATGTATGTGTGTCCATTTGATTCCATGAACTTTTGTGTGCTAGGTGAAGATAACATCGGTATTGGTATTGAAACATCCTATGCTTGTGAGGCTACTATTTCTGCACAATATGATGTATGCAGCATCAATCTAGTTTGTTGGCCTATCAAGAGAGTGACAACTCTGGATGGAAAAGCGTTGTTACAATATGAGGATTTACATGCTAGTGACGCATTACAAGATACATGCATTGAATCAGCTCGTTTGGTAGAGCCTATTTCAAAAAAATGAAAATATTGCTTTATGAATAGGAAGCCAAAAATGTCTATGAAACCTTCTAAGAGATCCAATCAAGCATCCCTATCATCTGTCCAACTTGTTTCAACCATAGATTGTTGCTCTATGAGGTGTTGTCAATATGCCAATAGAGATAAGGTCATGGCTATGCGCAATGAATTTTGGGGACAAAGTTTGAAAAATAGAACCAACTATGTGTATGATACAATGTTGACTGCTTGGAGTGAGAACAAGGCAACTACAAAGACTTGCTATGTATTTTCTTTTAATGGAAATGAGGTCTGTACTAGAGCTTGGTACAAAATTCACGGCATTCCAAAAACTTCATTTTATCGTTACCATGAACAGTTTGAAAATGGGGTTCGACGCTCAGTGCATGGTAATGATGGTGTCATAAGAAAAGGAAGAGACCATACAGAAATGGGAAGGGCATTGATGCGCTCTTTTGTAGATGATAACTCAGAGAAAATGCCACATAAGAGTAGAACTATGGAAGATGGTACCAGAGAAACTTTGCTTGCAATACCAAACACGTACAAGCAAATAGACATCTTACATGATGTCAATAAAACACTCGAGAGTATGTGTGTCAAGCCAATGTCTAGCACTACATTCAATAGGGTTTGGAATACAGAGTTTGCTAATGTGACCTTGTCAAAAACAAGCGAGTTCTCAAAATGTGTTGTGTGTAGTCGGATAAAGTCTCAACTAGAGTCAACAAAGGATGATGAGCTGATTTCACATTTGAAGGATGAACGTAAAATTCACATGATGCAACAACAAAGCTGTAGAAATGTGTACTACACCTGGTGTAAGTTCTCACAAATGCAAAAGGATAAGTACTTATGCATTATACATGATAAAATGGACCAAAAAAAGACAGCAATACCTAGATTGCGAGTGAACTCAAAAGACTATGCGAATGCATATCAGTTGCAAGTATCATTAACAGGTATGATAACACATGGGCATGGGCATGGGATGTATGGTCATTTCTCGTTGAATGGTCTATGGCCTTCAAATCCGAATGCTACAATTGGTTCCCTTGCATTATGCTTACAGAATTTGGAAAGAACAGAAAACCATGGGCTAGGAGATTTATGTCATGATGGTATGCCACACAGCAATGTAACATTGTTCGATGCATTGAATTCAAGGACAGCTTTAGACCACCAAAACAGAATGATGAAAGAGCATGAGAGGAATGCATCAGCAGCAGTAACACCACCGTTGGCTATTGAAGGATGTAATGGAGAGATTTCTAACTTGCAATCAGCCTCCTCTCAATGTGTTGTGGATACCATGTCCACTCCCGTGTTTCAAAAATTGCTTGAGAATCTTCTGCTATAGCTAGATAATTGTGCAGGAGAGAATAAGAATCGATATTTATTTGCATACTTATCCTTGCTAGTAGCAAAAGGTGTTTTCAAAACCGTGCATTTGGGATTCTTAATGGTGGGTCATACACATGAGGACATAGATGCAATGTTTAGCAGGTTCTAAGAGAGATTACGAACACGAATGACCTACACTTTTCCACATATGATGGAACATTTTCAAAAATGTGAAAGTTCAACTCTAGCACCATTTTTGATGACGCAATTTCCTGACTTTAAATCCTTTGTTAAAGGGTACATGTGTGATGGACAAGATGCTCTTGTTGGACACTCTAAGCCACTTCAATTTCGTTTCTTTATGCAAGGTGAAATCCCAGTAATGTAGTACAAAATTCACCCCAAATCACCTGATTAGATGCCGAGGGAGTCAGGAATTGAGTTGTGGAAAAAAGATGATCAAGGGAAACCAAAATTGCCATTAGGTTGTCCAGATGTGGTTCCTATAGCATACTATGTGAGGGATAGTCCTCTTGTTATTCAAGGGATTAAGACATATCTTGAATTTTGGAAAAGATGGACTCTACTAAAGGGAAAGGAGCACGATTCTACAAAATACATGGATCCAGTTATTATTTATTGGCAAAAAATAATTAGTGAGCTTGAACAACCAACCAATAAACAACTTGGTGAAGATACATCATTTTGGTCAAAGACTACAGGGAGTCATAGAATGCAACAGATAGAGGAAGACATAGATGAGTTTCAAGGATATGAAGAATTGAATTATCACTATGTTGGTTCTCAAAGTGCAAGGCCATAGGAAGATTTTAGGCCTCAAATTGATGTAAGGAAAGGGGATTTTGTTCTTGTGAGACCCGCAGATCGAGAATATCAGATATGGCTAGGAGACCCGCAGATCCAGAATATCCGATATGGCTAGGAGTTGCAGAGACCCGCAGATCCAGAATATCCGATATGGCTAGGAGTTGCAGAGTCAGATGTTGATGTAGACAGCTCATCTCCTAACTACAAGAAAGTTTTCATTCAATATTGGGCACCAAAACATCGGAAAAAAAATCCCACAATCCAAGAACAATATGAGGATTGTTGGAAAAAGAATTAGTGCTGCAATCTTGCTGACCCAAAGCGTTGGGAGTGTGTTGATTCAATTGTGTGGTCATGGACTCCAAGGGGTGGAAGACTTGCAGAAGCAATTAAAATCCCATCCAATGTTGTGGAGAAAGCACAAGCTAGCTTTATAGGAGAAATTGACTAGCATTTCATTTTCATATATTGTTTTTCTTGCTATCCGTGTCTATGTATGTTTTATAAAGTATCAATTAACACCAACATGAAAAAAAAAGGTGTTTATCAACACCACCATTTTCTTGAGAATCTACCTCTTTGTCTAATGTAACACAAGTCCTCAAGACAAGTCCCAAAATAATTGAAATTTTCCCAAATCAAATGGGAAATAGGAATCCTTAGGCATTGAAATCAGTCCCAAAGATGTGGAATTATCCCATTTTATCTAAAAGAGTGTTATACCTAGCACTTTGCCTTGGGCATCACCAATTCTATTGTTAAAAAATAAAGATGGTACTATGTGCATGTGTGTAGATTATCATGGATTGAACGCCATAGCCATAAAAAACAAGTATCCTCTACCTCGAGCGGATGAGTTGTTTGATCAACTCCATGAGGCAAGATACTATACAAAGATAGATCTTCGTTCAAGATACCACCAGGTGCGTATCCTTTTAAAAGATATCTCTAAAACTTCCTTTAGAACACAATTCGGGCATTTTGGATTTTTGGTTATGCCTTTTGGTTTAACCAATGCTTTAGCTACATTTATGACACTCATGGATAGTGTCTTACGTCCCTCTTAGAAAATAAATCAGTTGGTGCGGTACTTCTCGAAGAGGGAAGACCTATTTTCCTTTGAAAGCAAAAAGTTGGATAGAGCTCAATAGGATTATTTTGTCTATGAGAGAGAGCTCTATGCCATAATTCACGCTTTACAAAAGTGGCGACACTATTTATATGGTGCCGAGTTTGAAGTAGTTTTTGACCATGAGAGTATAAAATGGTTTACTACTCAAAAGGACTTGAAGGGCCGTAAGGCTAGATGGGCAAAAATCCTTCAAGACTATGATTGTAAGCTACAATATTGCAAGGGTGATATAATGTAGTAGCAGATGCACTAAGCCAGATGCCTCAGATTAATTCACTTGCTTTCACAGAAATAAAGAGTGAATTTTTGGAGTCATTATGTGGCAAGTGTGCACAAGATCAATCATATGCTAAAGTGTAGAGTGCATTTTTAAAAAGGGATCCCTCACACTCACATGTCTCTGCATATCCAGATCAACATGTTTCTGCACATGCAGACAAAAACTCCAACACACAAAGCTCCACCCCTACTTAGGAAGAGCTTAAGCGATGAAAGAATTTTTACATTGATGATGGCTACTTAATTCACAAAGGTAGAGTATGTGTGCAAAAGGATTCAGACACTAGGAGCCAAATATTATCTGAGTGCCACATCCACGTATTCGTAAGACGTATACCTTAGTCCGACGGCAATTTTATTGGCCAGGCTTATATCATGATGCTCAAGAGTACGTACTAAACTGCCAATAGTGCCAAGTTAATAAGGCAGAGCGCCTCAAGGTAGGTGGCCTTTTACATCCTTTAGAGATTCCACAAGGTAAGTGGGAGAGCATCTCTATGGATTTTGTAGTAGGACTACCTAGTACAAATCGTGGCCATGATGCCATATGGGTAATTGTAGACCGTTTAACAAAGATGGGTGGATTCATTCCCACTAAGACTACGATTAAGACATCAGAATTAGCACGGATATTTGTAGACCATATATATAGACTCTACGGTCTTTCAGCTAGTATCATTTAGTGACAGAGATCAAAATCTCGATAATCACTTCTAGAGAGCTGTGTTTCAAAAGTTGGAAACTACACTTAATCTTAGTACCGCTGATCATCCAGCTTGATCATCCAGAAACAGATGGTAAAACCAAAAGAGTTAATCAAGTGCTAGAGGATATGCTATGAGCATACATTAGCAAGAAGCAAACCAATTGGGAAGACTACTTGCCTATATTGGAACTTGCTATAATAGTTCAAAGCATGTGACTACAGGGTTTAGTCCCTTTATGCTTTTATATGGTTTTCAACCTAGATCGTCTGTTAACGGTGGGGTTGGCTAAGGAGAAGATACAACAAGTGAAGGATTTTCTCCAAGACCATTTTGACATGCTTCGAGTTTCTCGACAGAATGTTAAGCAAGCTCAAGATCGATATAAGAATTACGCAAATGAGCATCATCGTCTTGCTACTTTCAAAGAAGGAGACAAGATTTTCCTCAAGGTTTCGGAGCATTCAAAAAGTCTGAAGATGGAAAAAGTTGATAAACTTTCACCACGCTATTGTGGACCATTTACCATTCTCAAACGTATAGGTCAAGTGGCCTATAAGTCAGCTATCCTCAAGCAGTCACAAAGTTTTCATGTTAGCGGTTTACAAAAATAGCTAGAACAAAATGATAATGTCATTGACACAGGTGTGTTAGTTGACCTTATTGAACCACCAAGCATCCCTCAGGAACCCAAAAAGATTTTGGACTCTCATGAGCTTCGCACCAGACATCATGTCAGATGATAGGTGTTGGTAAAATGGCTAGATAGACTTGAAGAAGGTTCTACATGGGAGAATGTCTTCACATTTAAGAAACATTTTTCTACATTTTTTTAAGGACAAAAACGATTCTCCAAGGGGGGGATAATGTAAGGACATAGGTCCTACGGGCAAGGCCATTGGCACGACTGGACAATGTGTATGCTAGGGGGAGGCTATAAGATATTAGCATGGTTGGGTGGAGACTAGCACACACATTACTCTTTTCCTTTTAGTAATATACTAAATATGTAGATTACTTGAACTCACAGTAGACAATAGAAGGTAATTTTGATGGTGGCTGAGGTATATGTAAGGGCCCTCTTTTAGCCCTTACGCAAGGCAAACACATTGAAGCCACCAGCTTAAAAAGATGAAAAAGAAAAAGAGAAAAAGAAATGTTCGAGGAAAATTTGGGTTCAATTCAAGCACCAAGGTATACTCACGAGACACTTCCGGCTTACACCATGGGAGTAGGGGCATAACCAATGCATGGAAAACTTAGCTTTTCATTTTAAGAAAGTTAAAGAAAAAGATAAGGAAAAAGGGAAAAGATAACACAAGGAAAAAGGAAAAGAAAAAGAAAGAGCAGATAAGGATAAGGATGAGGTGAGTAAATAGCTTGTTGAGAAAGTTTTGATAAGTAAGATAAGTTATCAAG
The DNA here is from genome assembly GCF_014529385.1 of Adiantum capillus-veneris. Taxonomy (NCBI): domain Eukaryota; kingdom Viridiplantae; phylum Streptophyta; class Polypodiopsida; order Polypodiales; family Pteridaceae; genus Adiantum; species Adiantum capillus-veneris. The sequence continues at coordinate 79,831,076 of NC_140954.1, forward strand.
ATAAGGAAGGTAAGCTATCAAGATAAGTGAAAGCACTTATCAAAATTTTGCATAAAAAGAGGTCTTCTCTTCTCATTTTACACTTCCCTTCTCATGTTTAGAAGTGCAAGCCTAAGAGTAAGCTTGGGAAAGCCATAGCCAAATCTCTTTCACACACACCTTCTACACACACCTCCAAGAGAATCCATGGCCAAAACCCAAATCAAGTTCAAAACCTGATCTTCTCTTCACATTACCCTCTCCCTATCCTCTCTCTTGATTTTCAATCTTCCCATAGCTTGAATTCCTTTTGCCTCTTGTAATTCTCTCATTCCCAAGTGGTCTAATTGGTAGTCTCCAAGCAAAGTGAAGAGGGAAAGATTTGCCTACATCAACATACTTCTTCAGTACTCTCCCAAATCAAGGAGTAGACTCTACCATATACACAAGGTAGTATTTATATTATTCTCTTTATGCTATTCCACTTTCTTGGAAGTGATTTATTTTCATGCTTACTTAAATTCATGTTTAAGCTCTCACATTTTTCATAAGCAAGCCTTTTGCTTTGGAAGAAGAAATAACTTCTTGATTTTGTTGTTTCCTTCTAATTATGGTTCATACTAATCATAACTAGCCACCTTGCTAACAACTAACCATGATGTTATTTCAAGTTCTATTATTTCAACTTGCTTAGACTACCAGACTAATATGGCATAAAGAGATTAGAAAGCACTCTCTTTAACTATACGTGACTGGAGGTCATAATTATCTAAATAGTATGCATGATTGAATGGTGACTAGTATCCTCAATTATCCTTTATTCTCCCGCATAAATCTATTTATTGATTTTGAAGTTGTTTTATGCACTTATCTAAAGCCCTTAATCAAAGGCTACTAGCTAATGGAGTTATTTTTGGAACTAACCTTCTTTTCCTTGAAGGGGAACTATAAATTTTCCAAAAGAGATGCTCTTGATTTTGCATAAATATGTGTGTAAAAGAGTTTTTTGTGACATACTTATTTAATATCTAAATTAAAGAGAAGTTGAGGTTTGAAGGGTAAGTTTATAATTACCAAAGAAGCTTTTCTTTGAGAAAGAAGATTCTCAATTCCCAATAAGGTCATTCTCTCCCTTCCCTCTTGTTGCTGGTTGGTTGTCAAGACTCACCATATCAATGCTAGCAAAGCAAGAACCACATACATAAAATGTCAATCTGTGGGACGTAACTGACCTGACTAGTGCATAGAGGCTACAAGAGATAGCTAGTCTCTCGGAAAACCCAAGTCTATGCAGCTCCTGATTATCTATCTCTCAAGTGTGTGTCAAACACCAAAAGCTACTTTCTCTACCACCACCTTATCGAGACAAATTTGTGTAGCTACAGGTCACCGAATGAAATGAAACTTAATACCTAGCAAGGAACAATCCTCTACACTCTCATGTGTTCAAAGGTTTTTTTTGACACTTGGACAAAATCCCGCATAAGATAAACAACCCATTTTTGGGTTGTCGATTTTGATGCCAGAAGGCTTTGTAGCTTCCTCTAGACGAGCTATATCTATCTCTAAGGTCAAGATCCAATTTTAGTGTGTGTATTGTGCATAGGGAGCAAAAATATCTCATAGATGGGCACGACTAAAAGTACACTTTATCGCAAAATACTTACATTAGAAGAGAGATATTTCACCTGGGAATGCATTGGTATGCTCAGAACATCAATGTAATACCGTATGCGAGAGAGACGAGAGATTGAAGAAATAGTAGACAATCATTAAGCTGCGCAGCAATGCTTACTCTTTATTATCCAAAACTTAGGTCTTAAAGTTACAACAATTGGATTTTATACCTTAACCAAGGTGTAAAAAGGTATTTCTTGCTAATTGGGGCTTAGTATAAGGTTAAGAGACTGCACAAAATTACAAACGTGGAAGCCATTTGCCCCTTTAGACTCACTGGTACTTAATAACATTACAATGACTTTGGACTTGTGTGGATTTTCAATAATAAAATGTGTTTGATTACAATGATTAGGCTTGAAAAAATGTGTGGAGTCTTGCTTGATGCTCTTCTTTTTCTCTTGTTAGTTGAGCAGCTAACATTCCCCCCCTCCTTGCATGTGTCATCCGTGACACAACTATTTAGGGTGCTAAGTAGTGGTCGGGATTTTGTGTTTTTGTTCTCTTTGCTTGATGCTCGAGAACTTGTTGGTACTTGATACGCAACTCTTTGTGTTCAGTGGACATGAATTTCATCTTGATTGCATTTCTCAGCTCCATTGCTAAATAGCTGACAAACCGAGCCCGCAGGTTTGTGATGATAGGGCCGAAGATCTTTAGTCTATAAGTGAAAAATCTTGTGTAGAATGCCTCTTCAAATGTCTACATATGATATGATGGGAGAAACATGGCCCTTGTGTAGACTCCATGAAGGACTTCTTCGGATGGTTGGCAAGAGAGATCATAACATAGACCTTGTGTACCTTTGAGGAAGGACATCTATGAAGCATTTTTTTTCCTGTCCTATGAAAGGTTTGTAAACAAGTGAGGAGCATCTTTATAATTTTTACTAGCATAATACATGCTTAATTTGGAATACCCCAAAGTAGTTGTATGGTCAAAGATAGTGTTTCCACCATTTATGACTTTGTCGGTTGGTTATTTGGAGGTGGTGGAAACCGGGGATAGTTAAGCCAGGTTGGTCTTTTCTCTTCGAGGAGAAGGTGTTGTTGCAAATTTGTGGCTCTTGGTATTGAGCATTGCACACGATCCTGTTTGATTAGTAATTGTGCATTTGTGAACAAAATGAGATACCAAGGATGTCGGTTAAGACAGATCTCTCGCCATTTCACGTGTTGTAGTGTAGGGTTGGCCTAGATATCCTTGAGGAGTCTTTCTTTGATTTGGAGGACTTTGAATTTAATGAGAGGGTAGGGGAAAGCTTGCTAATGCCACATTTCATTGATTGTGGAGGGCGTGAGTAGATTGACATTGATTGAGTGTATAATCTGTTCTTCCCATTGCATTGCCTTATTCCAGATGATCTTTGTTTCCCTCTTCTATCTACTTTTCCAAAACAGCTTCCTCCTCAGCAGTTAGGCTTTTTGGAGTGGTGGAAGGTTCCACTTCTTCTTGATAAATTTCAATGTTAGGAAGACTCGTTTCTTCTATAGTTGACACATTCAGATCCATGAACTGAAGGGTATCCTTATCTTACATTGTGGCACTAACTTGCTCATCTCTTGACGTGGTTGCATGCACCACAACAGCTTCTTCAATCTTGCTTAACTCCTTGCTAAGCTTATCAATTTTCTTTTGGTAGTTTTCTGCACGTTGCATGAAGCTAATGAAATATTTGCTTCTTTGCATCTGCTCAATCTTTAGCTCCATCTCTAAGTCTTTAACCTTCTGTTACATTGTTTGATAGGCAACATGTATGCCCTATAGTGTGGCTACTGCTGGGTTATCCTTTAGCTAATTCAAAAGTGCATTTTGTTCTAGGTATCTTGCTTCCACTTGGGCTAACTGTGTATTTGCAATGTTAAGCTGAATCTATAGGCATTGTACCGTAGACTCTGATTTGCGTAGAGCTAAAGTTTCCTTTGTGACTTGTTGCTTGTGATTCTTATTTGTTTTTTGGAGAGTTCCAGATTCGGTGTTGTCTTTGCAGCAAGTTTAGCCAATTCTTGTTCTTTGAATTCCATGGCTTCTTTGTATGACTCAACACATATATTAGCCAAGTCTAGCCTTTCCTCACTAAGCTACAAACGTTTGTATACACTATGTAGATGTTGGTGGCGAGCATAGATTTCATCCTTCATTTTGTCTATTACATCGTGTGCATACTATGTATATTCATCTATGTCCTCTAAATTCTCCATTGTTCTCATGTTTCTCACTTTTGGATGATTCATTTGTGTGTCCTAAGTCTGAGCCATTGGCTCATCAAGTTGGTTGTCTTGAGGATTTGGTGTTGATATGGGACTAACTGGTTCAATTTCTTTGAGTGGTTTGAAATTGGGCTCCAAATTAGTAGCAATGGGAGTGGCCTCCTCTAGTGTAGTCTCCTGCAGTGGTGGTGTATTTGTGGGACAGACTTGTGGAACTTCGGTAGTAGAGTTTTTTGTTTCTTTGGGTGAACCCTCCTAAGTATGTGTGTTGTCTTGTTCTTGCGGTTGAGCATGTTCTCATTGTCATTCCTCTTTATGGTAGAGATACTCTGGGCCAGCCCGAGGGTCATCCTTTTCATCAAACATTGGGTGTTTAGTTCAAATTTTGACTCTTTTGGGAAATGGTTTCCACTTTTCCTTAAAATATCCTTTGCGCCCTCTTTCTAGCTCAAAAGCCACCTTCTCTTTTTCAAGTCTTGCTGCCCTTTGTGCTGGTTTTTCAATAACCATTGTTGGCCTATGTTTCTAGGATTGATTTACTTCATCCAATTTAGCTTTCCATTTCTCTTTACTTTTTCTTTCAAGAGGAGTGTCTTCCTCTTCTTGCACTTCCTCCTCTATGTTACCTTCTTCTTTTGTTGTTGTGTATTTGGGTTCCTAAGCTGGTACATTGACTAATTGAGTCCGCATTCTTGTTGCCACTCATGGATCCCGTCCTTGCATTTATAGCTCCTCATCAATCTTGTTGAGCAGCCACAAATTTTGCTCTAGGGTAGGCGGTAAATTCTCTACTTGGCCTATAGCGTGATAGGCAATTCTAGTGAGCACTTTTGGAACTCCTAAAAATGTGATGTTCTCTGTATTCTTCACATGAATGAGGGTAGTGTAGATGTATTGTGCATGGTTCACTTCTGTCATCCCCTCTTTCTTTGATGCTTGAGTGAAGGTGGAAGCCACGGCATGATTGGGAACTCTATACATTGGTGGTCTTTTGGCAGTGAAGTGAAAATGTTGGTGATAGAGCCGCAACGCCTGCTCTATTTCTGTTTGCTTCAACTCCAAAAAGGATAATGATCGGCTGGTGAAGATTTTACTAGTCGGTAACTGTATATCCCTCATAGGTTTTCCTCCTTTCTAAAGCTTGAGTGCTTCTCCACTTCATCCTCTGTTATGTGAACCTTGATAGGAGAACCATTGAGATTAGATATGGTGGATTGTCCTTTCTCTATGATACTGTGCAAGAGCTCATATGCTCATTTTTCCATTTCTATGTAGTCCTTAAGGCCAATCTTTTCCTAAAGAGGTCAAATTGTCTATTCTTTGATGAGGTCCTAAGTTTCCCTTGGTAGAATCTGTAATGGAATTGGCCTATTTAACTTGAGAGTAGCAAAAATTAATGAGAATACTTTTGAGAGATTACTTTGTGAGCATAGCGGGTGAACATAATTGAAGATAAAACCATAGACATAGCAATTAGTTAACTTAGCATGAACAATACTTTTGCAAGAGAGAGAATTTAGAGAACATGGCAACAATTCAGGACCAGGTTTATGTGGAGCCGGTTCCCCCTCCAATAGGCATTTGTAATAACATAAACTTTGAAGAAAGCTTTAACTATCCCAAGCCTCAGTCCCAAGACCTCAAGCACCTTTAAAGGTGGAGAGCTAGCAGGGAATGAGGGTAGGGAAGAGGTATTACCCCCCCTTGTAGCTCATTCTTGAAGCTCATTGGACCCCTCCAGGCCTAGCAAATCATAAGCAGGAGTCATACCAAGCAACAAGGGTAGCCTTGGGACAAGTGTCCCCCTTTCCCGTTTGAGAGAGAGGACTTGATAAATGCAAACTCAATTAATTAAATCTACTAAATTATCATTGGACCCCTTGGGTGGCCAACCAATAGGCTTCAAGCACACCATGAGGGCAACATGAGGAGGATGCTTTCTTTGTACCATGCATGCCTTGTGTGAGTGCGAGTGTGTTCTCTCTCATCCCCCCTCATGTAGGGCTTGTCCCCCTCCTTGTAGGGATTGAATTTTGACTTTTGTACACCTCAATTCACTCAACCTTGTCCTTGATTCCCATCACAAGCTTGGTCCTTAAGCTCCTCAGACTTGGGCTAGGTTCTCACCTCAAGTACAACCCTAGCACCTCAGACACCTTAAACATCAAGAACCTCAAGCATCTCAAGAACCTCAGTCATCAAGCACCTCAAGAACCTTAGTCATCAAGCACAACAAGCACCCCAAGCTTGGGTCGGGTTCCCATCTCAAGCATAGCCCTAGCTTACCTAAGGTCAAAGGACTTTTACGCTCATTTTTGGAGGTCTTCAATGAAGATAACCCTAAGGTCTTATGCTCCATTGGTTAGCCTTGCTTTTTGATAGACCATCTCTAATTTGGTCCCCTTTACCATTGGCTCCATGTTGAGATAGATCTATAAGCACATGTCTATATCTTAACCCTTGTTCCCATTTATTCTCCCACATTAAGTGATCAGTTTAATATGAGAAAGAAAATCATTTGGATTGGTTAGATATTAAATTTTATGACATTACCTCTCTCTTGAACTCATAGTCGTCCTCGACTATGAGGTAGAAGAGATAAAGCCTTAGTCATTAGTCAATCTTACATAGTGGGTAGAGGATCCCTTTTTACCCTACGACATATTTCCAAGATGGATGACTAATCCATTTGGTTCTTGGGAGACATAGCTGTCCCAAGAATGTCTGATCTTTAGTCCATTTCATTCTCCCAAAGTAGAGTGACAACTTCTACTTGGTGTTTGAGAGATGTCGTCATCAAACATGATTCTAAGCATGCATACTATTTAAATTTGTGCACAATTAAAAAGAGAACTAGTCTTGTAAGACAAAAACATGGGTCATTTAAAAGAAATTTGTACATTTGCTTACTCTAATGTAGCATTGTAAGCATTGACAAGGTTCATACTATCCTTAAGCTGTATTCCTTGCATCCATCTAGCATCTTAAAAAGGTTAATATTTTAAAATTAATAAGATGTCGTCAGATAATCTTACCATGTTGTAGTACCTTGTCTTCATGTCGAAGGATAACTTTGGGTTGTAGCACCTCTTCTTGGTCTTCAACTTTGGGAGGGTCTTCAATAATTGGCTCACTTGGGGGCTCTCCTTTGTAGGGCTTAAGTAGGTTCACATGAAAAGAATTTTGTATGAGCCACTGGTTGGGCAACTTGAGTTGGTAGGCCATCTCATTGATAGGCTTCAAAATTTGGAAAGGACCATAGTATCTTTTTTCTTGCTTAGCATAATACTTTTGATGGCCCATAGGATTTTTTCCCGTCGTTTGCCTTAATCAAGCCTTAGGAGACTTAAGCAAGACCCAATAATTTTCTTTGAATGTTAAGGCCCTTTTGTGCTTGTCAACAACAGCTTTTTGCCTTTGTTGAGAGATAGATATAGCCTCCTTAATCTTTTGAAAAGATTTTTGTAGGTCACGGCTATACTCATCGGCAAAGATCTTTGAGTAGAAAGGGACTTTTAGGTCTTCCCTCAATGATCTCGAACGGTGCTTTTCCCGTAGAAGTATGTACAGTATTATTGTAGGCATACTCTACAAGAGGTAAGTACTTTTCTCATTGTGAGCATTGATCTACTTTGGTAACATAAATCTTGAGTAGATCAAGTACAGTAAGATTGGCTATCTTACTTTGGCCATCCGTTTGTGGGTGATAGGCCGAAGAGAAATTCAATCTTGCTCCTAGAATTTAAAAGAGACCTTTCCAAGAATTACTGGTCATTCTAGGATCTCTATCTGGCACAATGGATGTGGGTAATCCATGGTGTTTGAAAATCTAAGATATGAATAGAGTTGCCATTTGGTGTGCCTTAATAGTCTTTTTGACAGGAATAAAGTGTGCTTTCTTGCTAAACTTGTCGACTATTGTCCATATTTCCATATTCCCATGGATAGACTTGGGCAATCCAAAGATGAAATCCATGGATATACTCTCCCATGGTAAATTTGGGATAGGCAATGGCTGGAGTAATCCAGGTTGCTTCCTTCTATCATATTTGGTCTTTTGGCATACTACACATTTTGAAACATACTCTTGTATGTCCACTTTTATGGTAGGCCAATAGAAATATGTCTCTACTCCTTGAAGTGTAGGTTGCATAACTCTATGCCCCGAGTAGGAGGGAGGAGCATGGGATTCATACATAACTTTCTCACGAAGGGAATGGGTAACACATAGCCTATTTCCGTGGAGAAGATAACCATCCTCCAAGGTAAATGGTTCCTCTTTCTTCCCCAAATCAAGGACTGACATTATGTGTCTAAAATCAGGGTCAGTAGCATACTCATCTATCATAGAGGATAGATCATTGTGAGTAGCTATAGACACCGCATTAACTTTTGGTCGTCCTGAAAGTGCATCAGCCACTTGGTTGTGCTTACCAGCAATGTTAGCAATATGGAAATTAAATTGCAAAAGAAAATTTTCCCACCTCATTTTTTTGTCAGAAGGCTTGGTTTGCGTCATGAAATACTTGAGACTTTGGTGGTCGGTTCGTAAGATAAATGGAGTCCCCAATAGGTAGTTCTTCCATGTTTCTAGGACATGTAGAACAGCTAAAAGCTCTTTTTCATAAATGTCCAAGACTCGTTCATCCGTATTGAGCCTTCGGCTCTCATATGCTATGGCATGTCCTTCTTGAAGCAAAACTGTTCCAAGGCAATCACTACAAGCATCACATTGGACCTCAAATGCCTTTGAGAGATCCGGAAGCATGAGGAATGGTTGGGAGGTAAGTTTCTCCTTAAGCTTATCAAAAGAATTTTGGTCCTTAGCAGTCCATACATACTTAACATTCTTCTTAGTTAAGTTGTGTAGTGGTCCTGCTACTTGAGAGAATTTTTCTATGAAGAGTCTATAGCATGCGCACATACCAATAAATCTTCTTAGCTCATGTAGAGTCCTTGGATTAGGCCATGCTTTTATTACCTCTAACTTTAATGGATCCATACGGATACCATCTTGAGAGATAATATGACCTAGGTATTGAATCTCTTGAAGGAAAAATTCGCTTTTCTTTTGGTTGATAAAAATCTTGTTTTCCCTCAATGCTTGAAAAATCACTTGGAGATGTTGCTTATGTTTCTCCAAATACTTGGAGTAGATGATGATATCATCAAAAAATAGTCCAGTGAATTTGCGGTAAGGTCTAAACATTTTCTCCATTAGACGATTGAATGTAGCTGGTGGATTATTCCATGGGATATTCACTAAGGGTTACCGTATGGTATCACGTGAGTGTACAATAGGGGGGTTTTCTAAGGCCAAATGGATAGATTTTACATAGGAGGGTCCCGTATGTAGGGGTGAAGAAGGAAATTTTGCTGCACACAGGCGGAATTCCCCTATTACTACTAGTGAATCCCCCGTGCATTAGTCAAGCCAAAAAGCATGACTACATGTTTCTCATAAAGACCAAACATTGTGCGAAACACGATCTTTAGGATATCTCCATCCACTATCCCTATTTGATGATAGCCACTTTTAAGTTCAATTTTACTGAAGTAGGTAGAGCCTTGTAGCTTATCAAACATATCTTCTACCCAAGGCACGTGAAATATCTTTTTGATAGTGATATGGTTTAGGGCTCAATAGTCCCCACACATACGGTATGTACCATCTTTTCTTTGCACTAAAAGGACTGGAGAACAAAAGGGAGAGGAACTAGGCCTCACCATTCCTTTGTCTTCCAATTCTTGTACTTACCCTCGCGGGGTTCACTATGTGTAAAACTACCATATCACGTGCGTTCAAGACATGTTTGTAAAACCCCTTATCTCTGAATTTTCTTAGGAATATAATGTACCCTTTTCTTTTAAAATTTATAAGTTTTTTTGAAATTTGAAAAAATAATACCCTTCTGTATATATATTTTTTTGTAAGTTTCAAGAACTTTAAATACCCTTCTGTTGAACTCACGTGATAGGTTATATTTTTATTAGGTGACCTCCTCGAGTACTTGCCTCATGATCTCCTCTTGTTGAGCTCACTTGCATCTATCAAGCTCTTCAGAAGAGAGTTTTTTTTCTCCTTTGTAAACTCACTTCTCCTTGGACCGATTGTTGTTGTTGTTGTTGGAAGTGCCTTGGGAAGAACTTTGAACATTGGTTTTCCCCTTCGCATCATTTTTGTCTTTGTTTTCCATAGGCTTGAATTCTGTCTAGCCCCTTGATGGAAATTGATGCGTGGAGCAACCATGGTGTGATGGATTATTTCTCTAATAGTACCAGGCCGTTGAGAGTTGATGTATTTGGACATCTCTTCAGGTAATCTTGCATAGAAGTACTGCTACCTTTCTTTGGAAAAGTTTATCTTTTGAAAGACAGTAGCCTTGAGATGTAAATCCAAAAACTTGTCTACATACTTGTGGATAGACTCATTAGAGAGAAGCTTCAAGTTACGCCATTTGGTAAGCACTTTGTCCTTTGCATCCCTTGCAAGGAATTGCTTCATGATGGAACTCGTAGATTTTTCCATGTCTTTGGGGCTTCGGCATTGCCGCGAAGGCTAGCCCACCATTCACGAGCTGATTTATGAAAGTGCATAGCTACATGGTGTAGCTTAAAGGACTCTGTAAAGCCCTCACCTCCACAGGCCACATCAAATTGTTTGATGAAGGCCAACACTTTGTCGGTAGCACCAAAGGTGTCATCATAGGTGAGAAAAGAGATACTCTTTTCTCCCTCCTTGAACTTCTTTAGCTTTTGTGACCTTTGCCATGCAGGTGTGGGACAGGTGTCTAATCTCACTCCTATCTTATTTGCAGATTTAGCGAGAACCATGATTAAATTGTCAGTCCATGGGATGAATCTGATTTGACTAGTGCATAGAGGCTACAAGAGGTTGTCAATCTCTTGGAAAACAACAAAAAACTCGCATCTAACTCAAGCTACACTCAAGTGACTGAAATCACCAAAAGCCAATCACTCATCAGCAAACAAATCACATCCGTTACAGCATCAAATGACAATTAATGGTAATGAAACTAAATGCTTAGCAATGATGCCCCAATACCCCTCCTATACTTAGTTTTTGATTTTGAAGTGTAAATTCCTACTTATGATGAAATCAGACCGCGGGTCGGCGACACCAAAAGCTACAAAACATTGTGAAGTACTTACGTCAATGCCCATACCTCTTACCTACAGTTGCAATGCAATAGACGCGACTGCAATGTGACAATGGGAGAGGGAGTAGGAAGCGCAAGAAGGAGAGAAGTGAGCGCCGTTAGCTCACGCTGTGTATTTCATTATCCAAAACTTGAAAACAACTTACAAAACTTGTCTTTTATACCTTAGCCAAGGTTTTTGGTGGTCAAAACTAATAATCTAGGAGTTCTAACTAAAGATGGGTCAAGACAGGTTGATACAATCTGGAATCTTGTAGCCCCGGCTCATCAATTACAAGGTTTATCCAGAAAATAGGAGTTACAATATTCTTGATTTATCAAAATAATAAGTGTTTTTAAAATGAGAGCTCCAAAAAATGGTATCCGAGTTAGCTTGCTGCTAAGCTACTAACATTCCCCCCCTCCTCGCATGTGTTGTCCCTTGACATAGCTTTATGGGCTGAAATAATATTTGGGTTGATGGCTGGCAAGGCGGTCTTTAAGTGGATGTAGAGCCTTTTCATATTTGATCTTTCTATCTTTGTCTGGCACCTGCCAAAACTGCATAGTGACTGTTTTTAAGCTCGACTGCAGAGTAGCCAATGAATCTTGAAGTCAACTTGTTGATCACTGGCCCAAAAATCTTTGTTTGCCAAGTGAAAAACCCTATGGGGTGGATGCATGAATAGCTGGCCCGGTTTTAACCAGTTGAAAGTTGCTTTTGGAGGCTTAAAATTTAGGGGGTATGAAATTGGTGTTATGGGCAAGAATTGTTTGAATTAAATAATCATGTGGAGGATACAAAATCATTTGAATTTAATAATCGCGTGGAGGATTCAAAAACTCATGTGAAGCCCACGTAAGACGAATGTTCAGTCGAATGTTTGCATGACTGTACTTCTCCATATCTCGATGCCTTTCTCCTTCTGCACCTTTCTCAGCTCACTCTACAGCCCCCTGTGCACGCTTCTTATCCTTCGCTATGGATAGAAACCTAGGAAAGAGCCCAAGGAATGCAGCCCGATAGGTCTCCCCCACAAAGACCCGACATTGTCCCATGAAGGTATGTCACCTCTCTCTGTCTCTCTCTGTGTTGTCTACATTGGAACTATATGTGTAGTAGAGTATTGAGGTTTGGATATATTGAGTAATGAATATGGATTTATTCTTTTCAGAGACTGAAGTTACAGCCTCCTCCCAAAATCAGTCACTTTGTTCACCCCAAGGATGTGGAGGTGCCATTAAAGGCATTCTGCACGACAAAGGAGGATTTTCACAGAGAATATGGGTTAAGTCTTGAGGGGAAAGATGTTAGGAAGTTGATAGATGAAAATGTGCCCATATCCGACTGGATGAAAGTTTTCACGTGTCTTCCAGTGAAGGAGAAAAAAGTGCCGATAAAAACAGCAAGGCCGGATCACTACAAGGCACTCTACCAGCTCTACAAGCAGGTGTATCAATCCAAACCACCAAACAATCTGCTGGGAGTCAAGTTTGCACACGGATATGTTTATTTCGTATGCACAAGACCGGTAAAGTGGGATGAGTTTGCATCTGAGGTGGTGAAGAATGTGACCAATGAAGGTCACTTAAATAGGAAAAGAGAACAATGGAAGTTAGAGACTTCCCAAGTATCCACAGGAACCCCGAGTGGTTCTGCTATCTTGTCAGTAAATACCCCATCCGGAAGTACACCAGCCAAAAGTGGGATTTTTGCGACTACTCAGTCTATGTTTGGTGTTGAAGTATCCACTTCCTTGCAAGAACTACTTGTTGAGGTTAGAAAATCTCATGGCAATGTATCAATCGAGTGTCAGAAGGCTAAGGATTCTCTGGTCAAATCTGTTGCTGATGTGCACCGTTGTGAGGGTGCCCTTGACACCATCCGAATTCACTTCCCTGCCAATGCCAATGTACCACCAGGCTTGCTTGACAGCCTCCAATAAAAATTTGACCAAGCAAAAGCCACCCTACAACAGCAGACACATGTATGCTTTTAACTCCATCTGATTGTAGTGTAATACCTGCAAAGTACTAGTTTGGATGTACAATATACTATAGTATATATACTGTTGTGGAATGATTACACAATAATACCTATAAAGTAAATTGATTACTATAAATAATGGTAACATACCTGCAAAGTAAGTTGCAATAACGGTATTGATATTCTATTGGTGAACATGTTACTATAATTTCTATCAATGATCACAATAACGATATGAAAGCAACATAATACAGGTATAACAACAAAATAATACCGATATAGTAACAAAACAAAACAGTAGTTTAACACTAAAGTAACGGTATGATTATAATAACCATATTGTACTGAAACTCTAATAGTGAAAATGGTATTATAAGTTTTACAATATCGGTATTATGGCTCTATCATACCGGGATGGGTAGAATGTGGTACCACAAAACCGAATAATAAAAAAACATAATAGTATGACAATAACATCAATTCGGTAAGGGTAGATGACAATACTGGTATATGATGTTATCATACGTGTAGGATTATATCCTACCGGTATGATTACATCCTACCAGTATGATTACATCTTACCGATATGATTACATCTTACCGGTATGGTTAGATCCTACCGGTATGGTTAGATCCGACCGGTATGATTACACCCTAACGGTATGATAAAATCCAACCGGTTTGATGTTATCCTTCCGGTATAATATTATCCTACCAGTATGATGTTACCGGATAATATCCTACCGGTATGATGTTATACTATCCAGTATAATAACATCATACCGGTGGGATAACATCATACCGGCAGGATGTAATCATACCGGTATGATAACATTGTTATACCGATCCTCAAGCATTCATATCGATTTTCTACATGTTTGACATTGTCTGATAACAGAGGTCTCTTGCCTATAGGAAGAATTATCCAAATTCTTGGAGCATGAGGAAACCTTTGGTCTCTGTGTCACGTTTGTGACAGACATGATTAGTCAACCAATGCTACCTGAAACCATAGTCTTGCCTGTACGAGTTTCAGCTCTTGGACATACTGTTGTTCTCGTTGATGTGTGCAATGCTTGTGGTGTAAAAATTCATGATCACAATCGCTCACCATGTTGTTATATTGCCTTGTTCACATGCATACCATGCATTCTGCTATGCTCACTTGGCTGAGAAAGCAAAGTGCCTGCTTAAGGATTGCCCTGGAGTTATTTCTGCAGAAGACAAATCCCTTCTAAAGAAGAAGCCACTTGAACCATGCGCAATAACAGGTGGGAAAATTGTTTCAACGGGTAAGAAACACACCATTGTTTTAATCAGGTGGTTGATTTTTGTCTTCTCTGATGTTTTTTAGAGTCAAGCTGCTTCAGAACTACTGCCGGTAAAGACACAGGGAACGATGCACTAACGCCTGCAAACAAGACACCTGTGGAGGTTTTGCTTGATGAAAGTGTCCTTGGTAATGCTGAGAAACCTGTTTCTGAAACAATAGAAGAAGAACAAAACTTTGAGGTAAAGGAGCAGAGTACGACTGGTGCTGAAGGGAAAACCCAGAATGAGGAAGACGATGTGTTTCTAGACACTGGCGTGCGGGTGAGAAGATCAAAGACCCTGAGAAAACAAGGCCAACATGGCAAGAGTAAGTTTTTTCATTGATTAAGGCTCTAATAAGTGATCTTTTGTTGCACAACTTTCTAAAGCTGATGGTTGTGTAGATGTCATGCTAAAGGGAAGTCCCGAGGAGACCTTGCTTAGCATATGAGAAAGGCAAAAAAAATAAAATCAAGGAGACTGCAGATGAGAAGCTTGAAATGGAGCAAAAAAGCAAGGAAGAGGATTAGACCTAGGGGCATCCAGAAGAGGAGATGGACATAGAAGACACTAAGGAGATGCAGAATACCGGCACAAGTTCTAACCCTAAACCCAGAGCCTGCAAAAGATTATAGTTTGCCCCCCCTATGTTTCTTTTTATGTAACCAATTCTGAAATTAATATAACTTTCTTTCCCATTCGACGTCTCTTTCATCTTGTGCCTAATTTTTGAACATTGTGTATTTTTATTGTATGATTTCAATCTGTAGATATGTCCTAATTGCATAGTTAAATTTAAGTCTTGTGTAATTTTGCATCTCCAGATATGTTTTCAGTTGAATAATGGCGCCTTGCAAATAGGTTCAGGGTTGACAAGCAGAATGGCAGGGCTGAAATTCGTGCAATATGGAATTGGGTGTTGTCTCCTCCAGTGCTCCTGTTTCCTCTATGGTATAGACTGTGTAAAAGAATCCCATTGATATGGCCAAGCCCACCACCTCTGTTGAGCATCCAGCGTAGGGTTCTCATTTTGGACCTTAATGGCTTACTGTTGAAGGAATTTGATGTAAAATATGGTGAAGAATTGCCCTACTGGCCGGAAATGCGCCATGTTGTTGAAGGGGATACACAGTTTTGGGTAAGGCCACATGCACAAGTGTTTCTGAATTTTTGTTTCAGATGGTTCAAAGTGTGAATATGGAGCTGCTACGAGTTTGAGAAGCTCAAACGCACGTTAGCAACAGTGTTCCCAGACCACCACAAAAGATTCAATAGAGTGGTAAGTCAAGCACAGTGCACAAGGGCCCCTTTTAAAATGGGCAGGACAGATAAACCGGTGTTCCACAAGAATCTTAAAATTTTTTCCGACCTACCACCTGACACACTTATCTTTGATGATTCTGGATGTAAGCTAATGTTTAATTCATTGGGGTCATTTCTTGTTTTTCCCAGGCTAGAAAAGCAGTCTAAAGAAGTGCGCGCCTATTTTCTGTCAACCACTGTCATAAACTGGCTGGCACATTGGTTGATCTCTAAGGACAGAATTGAGTATACAAAGAGGAATGTAATTTGTGAAGACGGACAACCTGACGACGCCTATGTGCGTCATTTTTATTGGAAATGGCGGATTGACTTAACAAAGGAACAATTTTTTTTTGTAAAACAAAAGCTTCATAAAGTCTGTGAAGTGGGCGACTTTTGTCGATGTATTTTTTTGTTGATGGATGTAAATGGAGAATTACTTAGCCTTTTTGTCAATCAATGTAACAGAATTCATGTATAATACATTTACAAGCAAGTTTCACGGAAATACGTTGTATTCTATATTTGAAGTATCTTGCAAATAAAAGGAGAGAGGGAGGGGGACAAAGAGAGAGAGAGAGAGAGAGAGAGAGAGAGAGAGAGAGAGAGAGAGAGAGAGAGAGAGAGAGAGGCTGATTAGGGTTTTTTAGAGAGTGCATCTTCTGGCGAAGGAGGAGGAGAAGCAGGCAGCAGGAGGGTTGGCAAGCAAGTTGTCAATGTTTCATCTTTCCTGGTTAGAGTGGACTCACAGAAGCACATTGATTTTGCTCTATCCAGTCCTTTTGGTGGTGGGCGACCTGGTCGTGTGAAAAAATGAGAAGATTCAAACAGGGACTTGTATGATACTGGTATGATACTGAGAAGTGAGTGGTTTCAAACACATTCAGTTTACAGTTAAAGGCAGAGATCATGTTTGTACTATTATTGTACTTATACTATAATCTCCAACTTGTATGATACCCGTACAAAACCATTAAATTGCAGCCTTTATAGAACCAGTTTATTTAAAACGTAAGGACATGTAGTGATTCAAAGGGATAAAAAAAGACATTTTTTTATTTTAAAAAGGAAGTTTGGACAAAAATTTTAAACAAACTAATTGCTACAACTCAAAAGGCATACTATTGTAGATAGACTCACTGAGATCAAGTGATATTGTATATAGTTTTGAGTTGCTGGGATGGGGTATCATGGGGATTTTGATTGCCCGAACAAGATGTGAATATATGAACACCTCTTGCTTTTTGTCCAAAAGCTCATAGGTCTTCTCATTTATCATACAATAGTAAAACCCTTTGATAGCGTAGGATCCTCGCCCAATAATATTGCCCCAATCATCTTTAGCGTCTGAATGAAACTCCTCAATATCTGCAGTGCATTTCACAATATAGAAATCCACTTTTTCTTCATTGTCATTTGGTGCGCGAACAACAAAATTATCACCAACAATAAGAGCTTGATTGAGGGTGTCATAGTGTCCTTCATACGCTACATCCTCATTTATTTCATCGTCATCGTCTTCCCCATCTTCTGTAGGCTCCAAAATAAGGTATGTCCAGAAAGGAACGTGTGACTTGCTCACACATCTCCTCCACTTTTCCTATTTACATGCACGACAGAAGCAAGACAGTGAACATGTTCTCAAATCAGTTGTATCATGCTCTGAATATGCAAAAACAGAGCACATTGAGCGGGTATTTTTTACAGCCTTCACATCCCAATTTTTTTCCCTTTCGACATCCCCCAATTCAATCACCCAAAAAATCATGCTTACATAACGGACATGGGATGCATAGGTGGCTGTAGCACCATCTGAGAAGGTCTGTCTCAATAATGCCACAACATCTGCAGCACAGTCTATCTTTGGGCAATTTGGTTGCAATTGGTATTGAGTTAAAGACCTTTTTATCACTGCTCCCGCATCGTCGTGTTCTCCCTTACCATGGCCGGATCCAAAAAAGTTCCAAGACATTTTCCATCCCATAAAAACACTGTATTTGCATTTTATTCAATGGATAGAAGAAGATTAATATACTCTTGGCACGATAAAATTACAAAAAAAAACACGAATTATAATATTATTGATGTTAGACAAGCATTTTATTAAAACTTTAATGCCAATATTATAGGTCTCTATATTAAAACCACCTTCAGATAATGTTTGTTAGAACATGGTATACCTGGCAAGGAAATAAAATGGTCTTCTTGCTTTGAATTGTGAAGCTGCTCCATCAGACCATACCCAATGATGCCTTATGTTTAGAACAAATTGCTTTAGCCATTCTGCATGTTTCAGAAAACAGTGTTGAACAAAATGTGTGTCATGTTGCTTGTCATCTGAAATGAAGAAGTGAATTGTCTTGTCGATATCACCTGCATAATATAAAAATCATAAATTATTGAAGGCTTAATACAAAAGAAATAATACTGATCTAGGGTGATGTCGTTACTTGCAATTCGGAAATATGTTATGTGCACAAAAATAGTTACTTGACTTGAATACCAATGCATGGACTGAATCTCATTTTGTTCTTTGTAACTATAATTTTCAGCAAAGTCAACAGCTGACACAACAACATCTTCTAGAAATCTTTGTATACATTCCTTATATTGTTCTGCTTGCCACCTATACACAAAATTATGCATTATGTATTTCTTAAGATAGTCTTTGAACATGACTGAGAGATCATGGCATGATATTTCCTTATGCGACAAGACTATCCTTTTCTTCTTCTTACCGTCACGCGCAGTTCCTACTTCTAGGTCCTCAAAAATCTTCACCACAATATTTTTAGCAACACAAAAATCTAACTTAGCCGGGCCACACCTTTTACATTGACCACTCAAGCAGGCAAGGGCATGGAAGGTGGACGTATCTGATTTTGGACACAGTATAGAGTCCAATAAGGCTGTTACACTCTTGATAGGGTTTTTTGGTGCCTTGCATCCACCATTGTCTTTGCATATGTTGCATTGACATTGGGAAGCTTTTCCATGCAGATCGAATACAGAACTTTGCATGTGATTTATGGCATCCTTTAGGAAGGACATTTGAACATGTGAAATGCAGTAGCAAGTATATCGGTCTCTCAATTTCCGCACAAAATATGGCTTCATGTACTCAAACTCACGCTGCCTTATTACAATTTCAGGGTATTGTTCTTTGAAGTTGAAAAAGAGCTCCACCTACAATGAAAAACATATATGGTTAAAGAACATTGAAGAAAACTGCAGGTTTTTATTATCTTTGAAGAAAACTGTTACATTACTATAAACCAGTATTTTTATTTTAAACCAGTATGTTTTTTCACTTACTTGGTTAGGCAAACCAGTACATATGAACACATGTCCTTGGTACGTACCAGCGGTAAATAAGTGTCAACAACCAGTTCAAATGCTCTTACTGCTGATGTAAACCAGTCTTTTCATTTAAAACCGGTATGTTATTTACCTAACCAGTACATGTGAGCACTTAACCACGATGTATACCAGTGAGAAATAAGTGTTAAAAAAATTTTACTGGATATGTAAACCAGTATTCTCCTTTCAAACCGATATGTTTTTTACCTATCTGACATGACAAACAGTACATGTGAACACTCGACCAGTACATGTGAACACTTAACCACGATGTATACCAGTGAGAAATAAGTGTTAAAAGTTTTTCACTGGTTATGTAAACCAATTTTTTACCTAACTGGTATGACAAACAATACATGTGAACACTCGACCAAGATGTTTACTGGAATAAAATGTGTAAACGATTTTAAATCTATTTATTGGTTATGTAAACCGATATTGTAATATCAAACCGCTATTAGTTTTTATATAGCTGGTTATGTTAAGTAGTATGTCTACTACATACCACATATACACTTGACCGAGATGTAAACTACTGTGAAAAATGTGTTAAACAGTTGAAATTAATTTACTCGTTATATAACCGGTCTTTTCATTTCAAACCGGTATTAGTAAGTGCATAATTGGTCGGGTTAACTAGTACATCTTTCACATACCACATATATACACTTGACCACCTAGTGGGGAAAAAGTGTTAACCAGCTAAAATTAATCTACTGGCTATGTAAACCACTTTTTTCATTTAAAATTGGTATTAGTTATTACATAACTGGTTAGGTTAACCAATACATCATTCACATACCATATCAAGAGTTGTTTAAGATGCTTATACTGGTCATGGAAA
The DNA here is from genome assembly GCF_014529385.1 of Adiantum capillus-veneris. Classification (NCBI taxonomy): domain Eukaryota; kingdom Viridiplantae; phylum Streptophyta; class Polypodiopsida; order Polypodiales; family Pteridaceae; genus Adiantum; species Adiantum capillus-veneris. The sequence goes on from NC_140954.1 coordinate 79,850,906, forward strand.
CCCATATCCAATATTTATCTACTTTTAACTAGGACCAAATACATATTCAATATTTCCATTCATAGTTTTTTCATGCGGAAACCATACTTCATACGCATATGAGTATGAAAGTATGGTTCAAGTATGGTAAAACTTCAACCATACTTTCATACTTGACCTCAACCACTTGTGTATTAGTAAATGCAAACTGCATTCGCTCAACCCTTCTGATCTGTTGCATCGATTTCCACACTGCAGATGTTCATGACCCATTGCATACAGAGAACCTAGTGCAAACCTGCAAACTGTATTCATTTAGCCAGTTGCGTACATAGAACCTAGCACAAACCTGCAAACTGAATTTGCTACTAGTGCTGACTCGAAGCTGTCAATATTGGGGAGCAACTACCATGTGGAAGAGATGAGGCAAGGCTGCGAAGCAAGGAAGGGCATACTATGAACGCTATGCAGGCAGGAGGAGACTCACAGAGTACAATCGCTAGGAAATTTGGGGTTTTTAATTTTAGTCCCGTTTGTTTATACATATCATACCCGTGTGAAAGTATGTGTTTGTAAACGTATGTTTCGGCAAACATATGCGTATGATAAAAACTATGTTTCCATTTATATTATCCTTCACATCCAATATTTATCTACTCTTAATCTAGGACCAAATACAGATTCCTCTTATTTCCATTTATAACTTCCTTCATATCCAATTTCATATCTACTCTTATCAACCCAATTATAGTGAATATAGGTCATGAATGCAAATATTAGAAAACAAAAATGGATATAGTGAAGCAAGTTATTACCTGAGATTGTTCAAGAAGATGCACAGGATGTTTGACATATGAATTTCTTCCAATATGCTTTCTGCACACATCCTTCTTATTGGGTGAAACACGAGTGTTAGACATCCAAAAAGAGAAGATCAACTCTTTCTCATCAGGTGTTATGAAACCACGATCCATGGGCTATCGAGCACACAAAGAGATTGGAAAATTTCCATCACGTGCTGCCCTCAACCGATTCTTTGCAGCATTTAAGTTCCTCTTGTGCAAATTTAGCAATTTAGATGCAGCCGAAACATTCACTTTTGAGGTAGATGTACACTCAACATTCATAAGCATTGTGGTGATGAACCTTTTAAGAAAGAGCTCTTGTCCGCTCTTGGGTAATTTGATTGCATCTATTGTGTTGCGTATGGCTTCAACGAAGGTTGTTTGTGCCCTGGGCATTTCAAGGTCTCCAAGAGAAGGATGATTGACAAACTTGCACAAAATATCTGAGCGTGATGCCACATCGAGGGTCTTTGTAAGCTGATTGAAGAGCATAACAAGGTCATTGCAAAGTCTTTGATGCTTTGTATCATCAGCACCATTTTGTTCATTATCTTCCTCACGTGCTACCTGCTCAAGCTTATTCTTAGCACGCTACTCCCTCTTTCTCCTAGCATGATATTCCTTGACCGCATCAACAACATACCTAGCACACAGTTCACAGTGAGGCTGAGAGCAGTCACATACAATGTGAGATTCTTGCTCCATGCTAGAGAGGGAGAGATTGAGCGAGGTGATAGGCCTATAGAGATCAAGAGCAGTATATGACAGCAATTGATGTGTGATAGGCCTACAAAGTAAAACAGCAATCTATGCTCCTACACAGAGAGTTAGAGAGAGACAGCAAATGAGAGAGCAAGAAGACAAAGAGCTGGCTGACGTGCATAGTTAAGAGCTACAGAGCCGTCTTCTATATTTGAAAGAGAGGTGTGGAAATAGTAATGCTGTAAAGAGCTGGCTGACGTGCATAGTTAAGAGGTACAAAGCCGTCTTCTATATTTAACAAAAAGTTGTGGAAATTCTATATTTAATTAAAAATCTGTTCAAAATAATATATCGAATTGAACTAATATAGATGGTTTTATGTACCGGTTATAAAGCCTCTGTCCGAGACAAGGTTTTTGGTCCACCTATTCATGCATCCACCCTGTGTAGAACGCTTCCTCAAACGCCAACATATTATGAGAAGGTAAGAACATGCAGTGGACATAGAAGCCATAGAGGACTTCTTTGGAAGGTTGGCCACTAAGATCGTAGCATAAACCCTTATTGCCCTTGAGGAAAGACATCCACGGGGCTCCTGCTTGCTCTGGCTCATGAAAGACTTCAATGCAGGTAAGCAGCATCCGGCAAATTTTGTAAAGCATAGCACATGAGAGATTAGGGAGACTTTTGAAGAATTCTATGGCGCCTGTTAGGGTTTTCACCATGTACTCCTCTGTCGGCGTTCCCTTTTCTGGAGCTGGCAATCTTGGATAATTCAGCCATGTAGGCCGCTTCTTTGTTATTGCCTCATGTGCTTGTCACGTCCTTACTCTTGGTACAGGACAAAAAGTTGGATCCTTTCGAAGTGCCGCAGGTGCTCTTGTGAACAGAATCACCTATCTAGAATTCTTCTTCAGCCAGCTCTTTCTCCACTTGGGGTGGACTTCATCTGTGCCTTCTATTTGCATATCTTTAGAAAGTCTTTCCTTGACCTAGAGCAGCTCTACCTTTACCAAGGGATATGGCAGTGACTGTTGATTCCATTGTGCATTGATTTGGTTGGGAGTGAGTTGAGTAACATTGACAAAGTGAAGAACTCTCAACTCCCAATCCATCGCCGCTTTCCATTGCTCATCTGTCTCCTGGGTAACCTTTTCTTTAAGTGCATCTTCCTCAGCTTTTGACATCTGGACCATTGGCCCTTCATCAGCTTCTGTTAATGGTACTTGGAAATCTTCTTTGCCACCTAGCCCTTGTGCTGGCTGTGTTTCCATCTCAGTGAAAGAGACTGAGGGAATATCAATATGTGGTTGTTTCAACTCACCTGATTCTTCTTATGTCTCTTGTTGTCCATCTCGCTGTAGCTGGTTGACTCTTTTCAGCTCCGCTATTTCCTTGAGCAGCTCTTCTTCTTGTTGCACTCGCATTAATGCCTAGTCCATGCGTTGTGACTGCTCCAGCTTTAGCTCTAGCTCGAGATCTTTATTCTTTTTCTCTAGTGCTTTATTCACTTCGTTTGTACCTTTGATTGAGGCAAGTTCAGGATTTTCTCTTATTTATCACAAAAAGGTTGTCTGATTGTTGATCCTCTTCTTTGAATATTGCAATGAGTTGTTTGCTACATCTAGTTGTACTTGGATCTTCTGCATTGACAGAGTTGTAGTTAAGAGTTCCTTAGTCACATCTGTCAACTGTTTGTATTTAGATTTGCAGGTATATGTTAACTTCATGAGGAGTCTGTCTAACTCTTCCATTTCCTTTTGCTACTTGTCTCTTGCTAGCTGGTGTTGTTCAGCTTCAGATTTCAATTCTCGGACTTGTTTTTGCAGATCACTGTTAAAATTTAATATGTCCTCTAACTCTCCTTGGAGAGCGTCAATCACCATCTCCAATTCTTTAGCCTTTGTCTTTTCTCATTGGCTGAGCTTTCACTGCTATGTCTTTTTGGAGAGCTCTCGGCAGAATCTTCATCAGATTTGTAAGCTCGTTTGGTTGACCTTGTGGCTCGAGGGGATGGTTGTGTAGACATGATCCATGTGTTCTGATCCGGGGCAAGTGGAAAATTGTCTGCCATGCCGATAGCATGGTAGAAAATTCTTGTGAGTACCTCAGGTGCTCCCAGATATGTTATCTTACCCTCTTTTTTTGTAGCCTTCAGTGTAGATAACACATACTGTGCGTGGTTGATGGGTTGCATGGTTGTCGACTTTAACATTTGTGTAAATATAGTCGCAATTGCATGATTGGGTGTTGTGTATCTTGGAAGTCTCTTCGCAAGAAAGTGAAAGTGTTGATTGCTGGTTCTTCCACTTGCTTCTGGATAAGATCGGCAAATGTTGCAGCAGCAATTTCCTTGGTGAAGGTACCTGCCATCTTTCTATCTCTAGCTCTCATGATCATCCCTTCTGTTGGCAATTTGAGGGCTTTGGCCACTATCTCTTTCGTAATTACCACTTCGACCTTGTTCCCTTGTTGGTCAGAGATTTGGTTTGTTCCATCTTCCTTGATTGTAGACAGGAGGTCATAAGCTTTCTAAAAATCTACTCCACATGGCTCCTGGTCATAGAAATCTCTGATCCCAAGCCTTCTGTTAGCTTCTTTTGTCTTGGTTTTTGCTGCGACATCATAGAACTCTTTTGGCAGAAGTTGTAGTTCTACCTGATGTCCTTCTTCACTTTTGAATCTACCTGTGAAAACCATTGTGTTATTCTCCTCAAGCTGTTCTTTAGACAGATAGGTTGCTTTGGCTGTCTTTACTAAACTCGGGTCCAGTTGGTATGGTGGTAGCTCTTGCAGCTTCTCCTTTTGGGAGACTCTCTTCTTGGCCTTCTCTCAGCTTGCATGGCTCTTGCTAAGTCAATAGAGTGTCAAAGTTAGAAAATTTGGCTGATTCCGCCCTCAAATGTCCTTCAGCTTGAATTGCTGACAAATTGAGTCCAATTTGCTTCAAACTAATTTTTGAGCATGCATAGATGCATAAAAACATGTAAAGATCAAAATCATGAAGTCAAAACAAAAAATTGAAAGAAATGTAAATAATCACGATTATATACAGTTAAGAGATTTTTCAACTTCTTGCAATTTTGACATTATAGGCTTGAAGTATGCATCAATTAAATACTCTGAGTGAAGTGTGGGCTCATTTGAGTGAACATGGTGAAAATGGTGCCAGATTTAGGCTTTAGGTCTTTGAAACAGTAGACGTAAAGGAATTTTGAGATTTTGAGCTCTAAATTTTTTCAAACTTGGTTAGTGGACTTAGGACATCATGTACTTTGGCCCCATGATGGCAAAGTTACAATTTTCCCCCATCGTGGCAAAAAAGTAAATAATCATGATTATTTAACTTTTTCATTAAAATGAACATTTTTTGGTGTAACTTGGTTCTAGGCATGGTGTAGACCCTGTGTTTGTGATATGAGGTGATTTGGATCAAAAATGTGATTCATCACTCAAAAATTGGTTTGCAAGGACTTCTTTGCATTTTTTGGTAATTTTCCAAGTTATAATTGATCATGGCTCATACTTGAAATGTGGCATGTAATAGGTGTGTACAAGTGATAGGTGAGGTGATGATACCATTTTCAAGCCAAAATATTGCAAAAGTAAATAATCGTGATTATTTACAGCAGTCAACTTTTTCTTGCAAAACTTGAAAATTTTGACCTAAACATATTCTATACACCTAAAACAAGTCCTAAATTGAATTTGGTCTTGTCGGCATCACTTCGTGCTTTGTCGACTCTGAAATCATCGATTTTTGTGACTACATGGCCTGTAGAGTTGGTTAGTCACTTAGGAGGCTATAGACTTGTCTGCTGCGCTACATAGTCCTGAAGCAACTCATCCAATTTTGGCCCATTTGGAGTCAGTTTGACCTCGTATGTCAAATTTGATGCTTTGTAGCCTTCGAGCCGTTTTCTGATTTTCAAGGGCATGGCTTGATTGATTTTATGAAACCAATCATATACATTGTGTATAGACCTCGTATGTAAGCTGTCTGTGGAGTCAGAATCCAATTCTGGCATCTGCCAAAAACCTAGCTTTTCTACTTGGGACCCCCTAGACCCTTGCTGAATGGTCAACTATTGATATAGAAGTGTTCTATTATGTTGGGACATGCTACAGTTCAAGTCTCATCTGGTTTGGTTGACCTGACATGCCGCTATGTTCGTTTTTTGGTCGTAGGTCTTCGTGCACTGCTCGGATTCTAGGGTTTTTTTCAGGGGTTTAGACTAGCTACCGGCCATACATAATGGATCATTGATAAGTATAGAGCTTACCCCTCATGTCTCGTGTGAGACGACGCTGAAAACATGCAACTATGGACTCCAGAAAATGCGTGCAAAGAAGGTTGAAAAGCTCTCTCCAAAGGAAACAAGTGGAAATGAGGTGATTTTAGCCTGCCTTGGGTATCTATACTCGGACTTTCCAAACAATTTTTCCGCAAACTCCTCTGTTAGTCCTACTAGGCCGTGAGATCTATGTTAGACTCAAAAATTTCCCCAATCGGATTCCTGTAGCTCATTCCGCAAGAATTGTATAAAAGTAGGTATGCCGCCTAATTTAGGCTTCCCACTTCCATTTGCCGATTTGATTGAAATTTTTTGTGCATGTTTGCCTTGCCTTTTTTATTATCAGCGTATCGTCAGTTTCTCCATCTGAGCTCATTTGCTATTTATTATTAATTTTTTACCTATTTATTAAGAAAATCAAAGAAAATAACAAAATGCACTAAAAAAGCCAAGTGAAAATCCAATAATTAATGAAATCCATTGAGAAACACAGATTTATTATTTTTTGTTTGATTTTTCCATTTTTAAGCCTCAATATCAAGAAAAATAACCAAAAAGGACTTTTTTTTAATGATTTTTTGATAGTATATACACTATTTACACTCACCGGGAAGATATTATCAGTTAAATTCCGCTATTGATGATTTATAAGAGCATTATTAGGTAATTTTGCAAAAAATCACACGTTAGCATCAAACTTTTTCCTCTCTCTTTAAACATTTTCCTTAATTACTTAGTGCCCTTCCATCCCTTCTAGATGGCGTACTCCGAGACGACTATATGCATGGGTTAAACAATGTATCTATGCATAGCCTTGGTTGGCTCTACCGTGCTTTGAAGATCAATGCAGTTCAAATCATTTCCTATGCAAGAGTTGGGTCTTGAGTAATTAACTCAAGGGTTTCTAATGTCAAGGCTTTCTGATGTTGTCTTCCAAAGAGAAAATCTTGTAGCTTCTGTACTCTTTGCTTGATTGTACCATCAGGATGCTTTAGCACGCTCATTGCCTGATGTGTTGGTATCACTTTTGACTGTTGTCAAGTTTTTAGCCGCCATTGATATCTTGGTTTGTCTTGGTCAGAATGGTGTGGTTGAGTCTTTTGAGACTTAACTCTCCATTGTTTGATCAATTTTGTAGTTTGCTGAGAAGATAAGTGATCCTTTTTCTTCCAACTCCATTTCATGTTAGGTTGCTTTCTCAGAGATGCTCCTCTCTGGTGTTGTGATCTTTGGAAGCATTTTTGGTATTGCTGATGATGTTTTGGGCACCCATATTTGAATCGGGTTATCGTTAAGCTGTGCTTTTGGTACCAAAATTTGCTTGACTCTTTGCATGCTACTTGGAGCATTTACTTGTTGATAGGATGGAGAGGATTGATTGCTTTGTGGTTTGCTTTGCTGAGCACTGCCTTTCCATTCCTCCTTGCTTGGTGCAATTGGAACAATGAGTTGTCCGCCTTTAGGTGATAGCTTGAGTTGACTGGTATCCCAATATGGTACTGCCTTGTATGTCCACATCCATGAGATTCCAAGAATCATTGTCTCATTCATGTGTTTATCTAGTAAACATACAAACTGACGAGGACATGAACATCCGTGTACTATCACATTTAAGTTGACTACTCCCAATGTTGGTGTTGGGTTCTTATTGCATCCTTTGATAGTCACTATTGCTGCTGTCAAAGACTGATTGGTTGCTTTTTTGTATGTGGAATAACTGATTGCATTTACTCGAGCTCATGTATCGACCAATACATTTGTGCTATGATTGTTGAGATGTGCTGTGATGCAAAGGTTCATTCCAGCTAACCATTCATCATCTGTTGACATTGCATCTTTCTGCAATTCCCATTGTCGAACATCTATTTCCAAAGTGTTGATGGGAATAGGTATTTGTTGATTCTTGAGAGCAGCTTTCCTTTTGAGTACTCAAAGCCAAGCTTCTTCTTGGACTTCATCAATAACCTGTTGTGGTTTTATCTTTCTTTGCTTAGCTACATGCATCCTTTCTAGCAATTCATTGGTTAGTGGCAAATTGTACTTCTTTAATCGATATCCACTAATCCAATTAGCCATCGGTTCACCATCTAGGGTGGATAACTTAACTGCTCCATTTGGAGATACCTCTTCAATGATAAATGGTTTGTTTCCCTTTTTCTTAAACTTGGGAATGTGTTGCTTAAGGGAATAGACTAAAACTAAATCCCCTTTTTTGAAGATTTTTGTAATAAGATGGGAATCAAAAAATGTTTTTTTTTCTGCTTTTGTGCATAGATGTGAGCTATAGCAATTAGCCTTTCCTCATCTAGCTTCTCTATCTTCAAGTCTCTCTAACAATTCATGCCTAGTCCACTCAAGATCCTTAGTTACCCTTAGTGTCAGCAATAGAAACTCTATTGGTAGTATGGAATCAAGACCATACACAAGGTTAAAGGGTGTTGCAATTAAAGTTGTTTTAAATGAAACTCAATAAGCCCATAGAGTTGCATGGAGATTCATTTCCCAGTCTGTCCTTCCTGAACTAACCACTTTAGTCAATACCGACCTAAGAATTTTATTCGTATGCTCAGCTTGTTCGTTTTCTTGTGGGTGATATGGAGTTGATTTGTTATGGATGACCATAAATTCATTAAGAAGATACTCAATTACCTCACTGAGGAAATGAGTTCCCCTATCACTGACAATTTCTATTGGCAGTCTATATCTTGTGGAACACATACTCATATAAGAATGCGGTGGTGGTTCTGGCATCATTCTTTTGAGTTGCCTTAGCCTTGTCCCACTTGGTAAAATAGTCCGTAGCTACAATGATATATTGAGCTTGGATTCTATAAGCAGGTGGCTATTTGGCCCAACAAAATCTATACCCAATTTTGCGAAATCTCTAGCCCCCATCATTGGTCTCAAGGGCATGCTATCTACACATGTTGGCATTTTTGCTCGTTGACAAGCATCACATCTCTGAACATACTCCTTGGCATTTACAAAAAGTGTTGGCCACCATATGCCTACCATTAAGATTGCTCTTGTGGTTGTCTCACTAGAAAAGTGACCTCCAGCTAATCCAGCATGTGCTTGTCCTATTATGGGAATATATTCGTCTTCATTTGCACAAAGACGCAAATGTTGATCCTTACCTCTCCGATACAATTGGTTTCCAGTAAGAGCATAGTCCCTTGCTTCTATTTTGATTGCTCTTTGATGGCATTTACTCATATCCTCAGGAAATCTTCGGCGCGATAAGTAAGTGACTAGATAGTTACTCCACTTAGGAACATGTGACATTGTTACATGAGGCATGGGTGTTTGGTTTTGACATCAAGGACAATTTTTCACAAAAGAATGAACACCACTCCTCATAGTTGGCCAAAATACTCCACGTCGCAAAATCCATCACATAGTTTGATCTTCTACAAGTGAAGTCCTACTATGGTAATATGTGCTTGACTTAGGTATTGGTTTTTCTCCTCAGGATTGATGCATAAGAGCAATATTCCATCCCAATTTTTTTTGTAGTACAACCTTCCCGCTAGAAATTGATACATAGCCAATCGCTTAATTAATCGGACTGTAATAGGAAGTGGTATTTGCGAATCCACTTGAGATATGGTCATCAATGATACCATATTTTTCGACCATCGATGTATCATTTCCACGGAGAACAGATAGGCATCTGTTAAATCATCGTCTACTCCTTTAGGTGGTTCTCCTGCCCAATCCTAGATAAATGATCTTCTCTTTGATGAGTAGTGCCCTTTTTCACAACTACAGTGAAATCAAATCCTAGAAGAATGATGAACCATCTCACTATTCTTCATGTGTTACATGGCTTGTTGACCAAGTATAATAAGGCTTGGTGGTCCACAAAGAACACAAATTTGTTTGCTAATAGGTAATGTCTATACTTTTTTACGGCATAGATCATTCCTAATCCTTCCCTTTTGGTGGTGGTATAATTCGTTTCTGCCATATTCAACTATCGGCTAGCATAAGAAATAGGAAAATCAATTTTCCCGTCTCCTGGTTGAGCTAGTATACACCCAATGGAAAATTTGGAATCATCTACATGTATGTGGAATATCTTACTTCAATTTGGTGCTTTCAATATTGGAGCTGAAGTGAGAGCTTGCTTAAGCTTCATGAAGGATTCTTCACACGCATCAGTCCATTCAAAGTGTGTAATCAAGCTATACATGGGTTTTGCAATTATAGCGTACATATAAATGAACCGTGTGTAATATCCACAATGTCCCATGAAGTGTTGAACCCCCTTGACTATTGTCGGTCTAGGAAAATCAGCAATAACCCTTTTTAGACACTATATGTCCAAGAATTTCTCCTTGTCTACCCATGAATGTGCACTTCTTAGGATTTAAGAAAATCCTATAAAGTCTACATTTTTCAAATATCTTTTTGATGTGTTCAAAATGATGAGCTCGGATTGATGAATGTACGCATAGATCATCCATATATACTTCTAGGAATTTCCTAAGATATTCCTTAAAAGAATGGCTCATCAATCTTTGAAAGGTGGCAGGAGCATTAGTTAACCCAAAAGGCATAACCCGATAGGAAAAAATACCCCATTCCGTTGCAAAGGCAGTTTTATGCTGATCTTTTGGGTCAACCAAAAGTTGATTGTATCCCGAAAATCCATCCAAAAATCTATAAGCTTCTTTTCTTGCAACTTGTTCTAAAACATGCTCAGTGATTGGAAGAGGAAAGTTGTCTTTAATAGTAGCTGCATTCACTTTCTTGAGGTTGACACACACTCATAATTTTTTATTTTTCTTGGGTACTATCACAATTGGAGACACCCAATTTGTGTGGTGTTAAATTTCATAAATGAATTCATCCTCCCTTAGCTTTTCAATCTCTTCTTTAATCTTCCTAGAAAATTTTTCATTGTATGTGTATGGCCTTTGTCTACTTGGTTTTGCATCATCTCTCATGGATATGGTATGTTGACATATTTGTGGATCAACACCCTTGAGATCCTTGTAAGACCAAGCAAAGATATCTTGGTAATCTTTTAGCATGCTTAACAAAAGCCCTTCTTCTTCTTCCATAAGGTCATTTGCAATGTAGGTTGGTCTAGGCTCTTCTCCTGGTTCAACCAAATCTATCTTTTTTTCGTTTTCAGGCCCTTCGTAGGACTCACCCTGTTTTCGTAGTTCTCTAACAGGTTGTTCGACTATGATTTTTTGATCTTGGAGAGTATATTTCTTGTGTTGAGAGTATAATCTGTTGATTTTTTTATTTTTCAAGCATTCCTAATGGTCTTTCAATGTGTCCATCAGCCAATTGCAATTTCATTTGAGTTTGTCTAATGGTTGGATGTCCCTAAAATTCCCATACTGCTTTTGTGGCTATGGCTATGCCTGCCCCACTATCCAGTATTGACAAGGTTTCTATGTCATTATATTTCACTGGAAGGGTTGTGTTTCCTTCTTCCCCTTCGTAGTATTCTCCAACTTTGTTCATTGGAGCCAATCCAATCTCTTTCTTGTCCATTTTGTGTTTCAATGTTCTCAATTTTCTGTGATTAGCCCCGTTATTCCCACCTTCTCTAGGGTTTTCTGTAGATCATTCCATAGATATGGCCTAATTTTCAATAGTTCTACCAAAGTAAGAGTGCATTGGAGGGGTGTAGACATGATTGAATGAATGTTGTCTACTTCTAGGGTTTGTTCTGCTCTTTTCACTTGAGTGGTCTTACACACTATGGATTCATCCTTGTGATCTCCCAAGTAAGAGGGTAGTGTTTTCAAGGTCAATGGTTTAGACATCCTTGAAGCTTCAGATCCACAATCCCCATACAAAGATTGTACGTCCATGTCCCTATCAGGAGGTAGATTGTCTGGACATACTTCCTCTATCGGAGCTGACTTCATAGTTAGGCTCCTATCATTGATCTCTTTAACTTTTTCCCATAAGTGTCCTGGCCAGTCTTCTTCTACGAATGGAATTCCGTTTAAGGTATCTTCGCTGTCCGGCACTATAAGTTCTGGCTCTTTTGTTTCAAGGTGGGGTTCTACCACCACTTCGGATTTTTCTTTATTGTCTCTTACCACAAGCTCCTCAGGTTTTTCCATACTTTCGAACTTGGGTTCTTGTTTTTCCAGTAACTCTTGCGTGATTCTTACCAAATTTTGATAAGCTTCAAGCTTAGCCGCTTCCATGTGTGGAGAAGGATAGTTTTTCCATTTGTTTTTTTATATTTTGGCCTGATTTAAGTCCCGCTTGGTAGGCTTCCAAGGCTACATTAATAGGCTCAAAAATTTTGTCAACCAACATTGATCCTCTAGATTTCACGGTGGTCTCTTTGATCTCACGTCCAGTTTCTTTCACCTTTTCCTGGAATAGATTTTTTGCTTTCTCCTCAATTTTAACCCTTTGTTTCTGTTTTCTCATCTCATACCTTTTTTTCTGCTTCTTTTGGTCTTTTGAGAAGAAATTTTTGTATTTTTTGAATCATCAAAGGAGTTATGTTTCTTTTTGTTAGCCTGGGCTCTGGTGATTACCTTGATCAGAACAATCAGTTCACTCTTAGATGAGCTACTAGGTATCACTTGGACTATGTTCATGTAACATTTAATGGCCTAGTAACTTGTGTGTAGCGGAAAATAGCATGAACATAATGAGCATTTCATTAGAATAGATTCCTAATGAGATTAACAAGAGTGCTTGGTTGGAGAGAGCGACAAAAAGCATAACACCTAGTTAGATAGCATGAACAATACTTCAAAAGAGAGAGAAATTAAGCAATTGACAACATTTGAGGACCGGATTTGCATGGAGCCAGTCCCCCCTCCAAAAGGCTTTGTATTATGGTTTCTCCCATCAAGAGGGACATTTTACAATACAATTTCTTGTGTTCCTTCAATACTAGCTAGTGCAATGAAGATGGAAACTTCATGCACTACGCAAAACACTTATCAAACACAACATCAATTCCCTCACGGTCTCAGACCCAAGACCTCACACACCTTCAAAGATAGTGAGAGCTAGCGGGGTATGAGAGTAGATTGAGAGGAAGAAGGAGTATTCTTACGAGAAAGATGTACATCTCCTCACATAATCACTCATATTAGCATAGCTTAGCTTAGTAATTAGCATGGTAGAGGAGATGAGCATGCATTGAAGCTTGGCTCTTGGTTGGATTTGCATCACAAAGCCAAGAGTTTTTGGTGTAGGTCTCCCTTCTTACAAGCTTGGAGTAGGTGATAAGCTTTCTATTAAATCTTAAGAAGAAGAGAGAGTCTTCTTTACTTCACACATGAGCTAGTGTGAGTGTGTAGGTGATAATGCCTTTGAAAAATCAGCCCCCCTCTCTCTCTCTTGTCGACCCCTCTTGCTATTTGCTCTTGCTAGCATCCTATTGGACCTCCCCAAGCTTTTAGCCAATGGTAATTAAGTAGCATAAGTGATAGCCTTCTGACATGCGTCCCCCTTTCCCCTTTTGTGAGAGCTTTAGGTAATTATTTAATTCAACTAAATTCTCATTGGACCTCTTTACCTCTTGGCCAATAGGAATCAGGCAATCCATTGGGCTGCTGAATGCTCATTGGTCCCCTTGGGAGACTGTCCAATAGTCTTCTAGAGCACTTAATTCTTATCGGTTCTTTTATTAAGTGTTTTTAAATTAATTAAACTAGAGTTACTCTAGCCTAATTCTCATTGGTCCACCTCCAAGGCCATCCAATAGGAATTGGGTACACCTTGTGGGCATCTGGGCTAGGGAGCTGACATGTGTCCCTCATTCCCTTTGTGTAAAGGGATCTTGTGTGTGTGTGTGTGTGTGTGTGTGTGTGTGTGTGTGTGTGTGTGTGTGTGTGTGTGTGTGTGTGTGTGTGTGTGTGTGTGTGTGAGTTTCTCTCTCATCCCCTACTTGCAAGGCTCGCCCCCTCCTATGTAGGGATTGCCAAAGACTTTTGGGACACACACAAAGCATCCAATTGCCCCAATGTTTGACCTTTGGACACAACCTTTGAATTTTGGAACCTTAGCATTTTGGAAGTCTTAATGGGCTGAACCTTAGGGTCTTTTAAGCCCATTGGGATCTTTTAAAGATGTCCCCCCCTTTGGATCCCTATTGTGGCTGGTCTGCTAGCTTAACCAAGATTCTAGCTTTTTCTCCCATGGCACTTTCCCATATTAAATGATCAGTTTAACATGAGAAAATCATTTAGGAGAATTAGATACTGATTATTATGACATTACCTCTCGCTTGAAATCATAGTCATCCTCGACTATGGGGTAGAGAAGATCAAGCATATTCATTAGTCCTTTTCTTAGCGGCGGGTAGAGGATCCCTATGTTACCCTATGACATCATTCCACAATGGATGACCAGTACATTTGGCGCTTGAGAGCCTGAGGCTGCCACAAGCATGTCTGCACATTAGTCCTATCATCTTCCATAGTAGAGTGACAAGCTCTACTTGGTGTTCGAGAGACGTCGTCTCTGCAAACTTGATCTAAGCATGCATACTACTGCATTTTTGTGCACAATAAGAAAAAAAAGTCTTATAAGACAAAACTTTTGCTCATTTTTAACATTTGTATATTTGCTTACTCTTGGGAAGCATTGTAAGCATTGACAAGGTTTAGGTTATCCTTTAATTGTATGCCTTGCATCCATCTAGTATCTTCAAAAGGATAATTCTAAAACTTAATAAGATATCATCGGTCGGATAGTCTTACCGCCTCTTAGTACCTTGTCTTCATGTCGGAGAATGGACTCGGGCTACAGCACCTCTTCTCGGTCCTCGATCTCGGGTGGGTCTGCAATAGTTGGTTCTTGAGGTGGCTCTCCTTTGTAAGGCTTTAGTATGCTCACATGGAAAGCATTGTGTATGAGCCAATGGTTGGACAACTTGAGTTGATAGGCCATCTCATTGATTGGCCTAAGAATCTGGAAGGGACCATAGTACCTTTTTGCTAACTTAGCATAGTACTTTTGGTGTCCCGTAGGATTCTTACCCATCGTGTGCCTTAGTCGAGCCTTGGGAAATTTTAATAATACCCAATCATTTTCTTTAAAGTCTTGGGCTCTTTTGTGCTTGTCAGCAACAGCCTTTTGCCTTTGCTATGAGATAGCAATAGCATCCTTAATCTTTTGGAAAGATTCTTGTAGGTCTCGGCTATACTCATCTGCAGCGAAGATCTTCCCGTGTACCTTAAGTAGCAAGGGAATTTTTTATCTTCCCTCAATTACCTCAAAAGGTGATTTTCCCGTGGAAGTATTTACAGTGTTATTGTAGGCATACTCCACTAAGGGTAAGTACTTCTCCCATTGGGATCTTTGATCTACTTCCATTACATAGGCTTTTAGTAGATTGAGTATTGTTAGGTTAGCTATTTCACTTTGGCCATCCGTTTGCGGGTGATAGACCGAAGAGAAGTTTAGCCTTGTTCCTAAATTCTCAAAGAGACCCTTCCAAAAATTACTTGTCATTCTAGGATCTCTATCCGACACTATGGACATTGGCAAGCCATGGTACTTGAAGATTTGTGAAATGAAGAGGGTTTCCATTTGATGGGCTTTGATAGTATTTTTGACAGGTATAAAATGAGCTTGTTTACTAAACCTGTCTACTATCATCCATATTCCCGTATTCCTATGGATAGACTTAGGCAATCCAAAGATAAAATCCATGGATATGCTCTCCCATGGTGAATTAGGGATTGGCAAAGATTGAAGCAATCCAAGTTGCTTCCCTCTATCAAACTTAGTCTTTTGGCATACCACACATTTAGAAACATATCTTGTATGTTTTCTTTCATGGTAGGCCAATAGAAATATGTTTCAATTCCCTTTAGGGTAGACTGAATCCCTCTATGTCCTGCATAAGGAGGAGCATGAGATTCATACATTACTTTCTCATGTAGTGAGTTAGTAATGCATAGTCTATTTCCATAGAGAAGATAACCATCTTGTAAAGTAAATGGTTCCTCTTTGTTCCCTAGTCCAAGGGCTAAAATCACGTCTCTAAAATCGGGATCAATAGCATACTCATCTATCATAGAAGATAGATCATTGTGAGTTGCTATGGAAACCGCAGTGCATCGGCTACTTGATTATGCTTGCCAGCCATGTGAGCAATATGAAAATGAGATTGTGAAAGAAAATTTTCCCACCTCATTTGTTTGTCGGAGAGCTTGGTCTGCGTCATGAAGTACTTAGGACTTTGGTGGTCCGTTCGCAGAATAAAAGGAGTCCCCAATAAATAATGCTTCCATGAGTCTAAGGCATGTAGAACTGCGAGGAGTTCCTTTTCATATATACCTAAAGCTTGCTCAACAAGGTCGAGCCTTCTACTTTCATAGCCTATTGCGTGCCCTTCTTGAAGTAAAAACAGATCCAAGATAATCACCACAAGCATCACATTGGACCTCAAATGGCTTTGAGAGATTCGGTAGTGTAAGCACAGGTTGAGGGATAAGCTTTTCGAAAGCATTGTTCTCCTTGGCAGACCATGTGTACCTAACGTTTTTCTTTGTTAGGTCATGTAATGGTCCTGCTATTAGTGAGAACTTTTCTATGAAGCGTCTATAGTATGCGCACATAACTATAAAGCTTCTTAACTCATGAAGATTCCTTGGTTTGAGCCATCCTTTTATTACCTCTAACTTTGATGGATCCATTTGGATGCCATCTTGAGAGATAATGTGACCCAAATACTCAATCTCTTGTAAGAAAAATTCACTTTTCTTTTAATTAACATAAAGTTTATTCTCTCTTAGAACTTGAAATATTACCTGGAGGTGTCGCTTGTGTTCGTCTAATGAATTAGAGTAGATGATGATATCATCAAAGAACACTCTAGTAAAGGTTCGGTGAGGCCTGAATAGCTTCTCCATCAAGCGGTTGAATGTGGCTGGTGCATTGGTCAAGCCAAAAGGCATGACAATGTATTCATAAAGTTCAAACGTGTGTGAAATGCGGTCTTTACAATGTCTTGATCAACTATCCTTATTTGATGAGTCACTTTTTAGATCAATCCTACTGAAGTAGGTGGACCCTTGTAGCTTATCAAATAGGTCTTCTACTCATGGAATGGGAAACCTATTCTTGATAGTGATCCTATTTAGTGCTCTATAGTCAACACACATACGATATGTGCCGTCTTTCTTTTGCTCTAGTTGCACAAGAGAACAAAATGGAGATGAGATAGGCCTAACCATGCCCTTCTCAACTAACTCATGTACTTGCCGCATAATCTCCTCTTGTTGAGCTTGAGAAACTCTATAAGGAGGTTTTTTAGGCGGTGAACGTCCTGGAAGAAGTTCAATTGCATGGTCATCATTGCCTCGTTTAGGAGGTAGCTCACAAGGGATGTCGTCAATAAAGACATCTTGAAACCCCTTGAGAAAATTGGATAACTCTAATTCCTTTTGATTGTGTATATTTTCTTTTGCTAAAACATTAGGTTCATTTTGAGAATCTTTAACAAAAATCATGTACACGGAAATAGAGCTCTTTATTGACTTGTTGAAAGCTTGTGTATGTAAAATGGGTATAGTGTTACCCATTTCCTTAGCATCTATATACATATCTTTTTCCCTGAACTTAAAGGAGATTCTCCTTTCAAGGAATTTAACATTGGCAGCCATGCAATCAAACCATGGTGCCCCTAGGATTACATCCTCATGCTTGAGAGGAGAGATAAAGAAGTCCTCTTTGTCCGCATAGCTTTGGACATGGAGCCTCAATTTCCCGATTAAGGGAGTGACTGAAGCTTCTTGCCCCTTGAAAGCACCGTCTGCGGGTAGGACATCTCCCATCTTGTAGGTTTGTATGCCTAGCTTGGTGGCCAACTCTATAGATATAAAATTATGAGTAGAACCGGGGTCAAAGAGAATAAAAGCATCATGTTCTCTTACCTTTCCCCAAGCATGGCATAGAGGAGATCCTTTGTGGTGAGTTCCTCCATTTGGATTTTGACCAAGGTAGCTCTAGGAGGATCATGGTAGTTGTTCTTTTGTGGACAAGCCCTTGTTTTCCGCACTTGAGACACCGGTTATCCTTGCGATAACACTCGAGCTCTTTAGGAGAAAATTTATTTTTGCCTTTATAAACTCCCTTCTCTTTAGCTTTGTTGGAGTTTCCCTTAGGAGACTTTTGGACATTGTCCTTCCCCTTAGGCTCATTGGAACCCTTGTTTTCAAGGGGCTTAGAATTCCTCTTAGCCCTTGTTTGGAAATTGATTTGAGAGGCCACCGTAGTATGATGTATTACCGCCGATATGGTGCGTGGCCTTTGGGAGTTAACATACTCCGCCATTTATTTGGTTAAGCCCGCACAAAATTGCTGCTTTTGCTCTCCAAAATCCAACTTTTTGAAGACAGTGGCTTTGAGTTGTAGGTCCCAAAACTTGTCTACATATTTGTGGATGGATTCATAAGGAGAGAGCTTCAAGCGTTTCCATTCGGTGAGTACTTTGTCTTTGGCATCGGTGGCCACAAACTACTTCATAATGGAAGTTGTTACAGCTTTCCATGTTCGTGGAGCTTTACCATTGGCCCGTAGGCTAGACCATCATTGTCTAGCGGACTTTTGAAAGTGCATAGCTACATGGTGTAGCTTAGAGGACTCTGTGAAGCCCTCATCTCCAAACGCCACATCGAATTGTTGGATAAAGGCCAAGACTTTGTCCGTAGCACCAAAAGTGCAATCATAGGTAAGGAAAGAGATGCTCTTCCCTCCCTCTTTGAACTTCTTGAGCTTGGATGACCTCTTCCACGAGGCATAGGATTTCCTATGGTCTCTTCTTTTTTATGGTTCAAAGGTTGCACCATCACTTTCTTCAGAAGACGAAGAAATTGAGGAAGATGGAGAAGAGGGTGACCTCTTTCTCGCCTTTTTCTTGCCTTGATCTTCTTTGTCTTGACCATCACTTTCATAAGAGGAAGAGGATGAAGAAGATGGACAAGAGGGTGTCCTCTTTCTTGCCTTTTTCTTCTCTTGCTTTTTGTCATCCCTCTTTGAAATATGGTGTGGAGAAGTATGCGATGGTCTTCTCCGTTTTAGAGGTGATGGAGAGCGTTTAGCCCACCGTCTTTGTGGAGCCATCTTTGTCGAGGTGGTGGGAGACTCACTTCTTTCTCGTTCCTTTGGTGGAGTCTCTTGAATTCTCCTTTGAGAAGGAGATGCATCATCAAGGAGCAAATTTATGAGCCCTTCATAGGGATTCTCTTCTTCTTCCTGAATCGGAGAGAGACCTCTTTTGGAAGTCTCACAAGGAGGCTTCCTAGGTGCCCTCTCGTCATGGTGGGGAGCTTCAAGAATCCCATGAGCATGAAGTTGTCGTTGCACTTCACTTTGGAGGGATGGATTGCCCATAACTTGTTGAAGCCTAGAAACAAGATAGTTAACAAGCATCGGGGCATCATTAGTAGCTTGCTCATTAGCAAAATCAAAGTTATCAACATTAATTTCACTCTCTTTACTATTGTCAGCCATTCTAACAACTTCTAGGTGTAAACTTTTTTAGGTGTACTTTGGCACTTCAAGCCCTAGTTGCAACTCCTCTTTATCCCTTTAGAAAAAGCACTCAAGCTACTATACCTGTGGCTTGAATACCATTAATTGCAAGAAATAGAAGAGAGGGTCGTTCAACACCAAAATAGCACTGGCTCCTGTCAAGATTCTAATAGCTCAATAGTGGCTAAACCATAGGCAAGCCCTGTAGGACTCCACTATTAAGACCATAGATCTTGACGGTGATGTCCCGTTAGCTCCACAAAGGCAGGCGCATAGCAAGGCTGAAAAATACCTATTCTACTTACTCACATGCAATTAATAGTACCAACCATTTATAGCTAGCTTGAGCACCTCCCTTCTTGAGTAGGAAAAGATAAACCTTGTGCTCTGATACCAATGTAACATTTAATGGCCTAGTAACTTGTGAGTAGCGGAAAATAGCATGAACAATACTTCAAAAGAGAGAGAATCTATTCTAATAAGCGTTTCATTAGAATAGATTCCTAATGAGATTAACAAGAGTGCTTGGGTGGACAGAGCAACAAAAAGCATAACACCTAGTTAGATAGCATGAACAATACTTCAAAAGAGAGAGAAATTAAGCAATTGACAACATTTGAGGACCGGATTTGCATGGAGCCAGTCCCCCCTCCAAAAGGATTTGTATTATGGTTTCTCCCATCAAGAGAGACATTTCACAATACAATTTCTTGTGTTTCTTCAATAATAGCTAGTGCAATGAAGATGGAAACTTCATGCACTATGCAAAACACTTATCAAACACAATATCAATTCCCTCACGGTCTCAGACCCAAGACCTCACACACCTTCGAAGATGGTGAGAGCTAGTGGGGTATAAGGGTAGATTGAGAGGAAGAAGGAGTATTCTTACGAGAAAGATGTACATCTCCTCACATAATCACTCATATTAGCATAGCTTAGCTTAGTAATTAGTATGTTAGAGGAGATGAGCATGCATTGAAGCTTGGCTCTTGGTTGGATTTGCATCACAAAGCCAAGAGTTGTTGGTGTAGGCCTCCCTTCTCACAAGCTTGGAGTAGGTGATAAGCTTTCCATTAAAGCTTGAGAAGGAGAGAGAGTCTTCTTTAATTCAAACATGAGCTAGTGTGAGTGTGTAGGTGATAATGCCTTTGAAAAATCAGCCCCCCTCTCTCTCTTGGTCGACCCCTCTTGCTATTTGCTCTTGCTAGCATCCTATTGGACCTCCCCAGGCTTAGCCAATGGTAATTAAGAATCATAAGTCATAGCCTTCTGACATGTATCCCCCTTTCCCCTTTTGTGAGAGCTTTAGGTAATTATTTAATTCAACTAAACTCTCATTGGACCCCTTTTCCTCCTGGACAATCGGAATCAGGCAAGCCATTGGGCTATTGAATGCTCATTGGTCCCCTTAGGAGACTGTCCAATAGTCTTCTAGAGAGATTAATTCTTATTGGTTCTTTTGTTAAGTGTTCTTAAATTAATTAAACTAGATTTACTCTAGCCTAGTTCTCATTGGTCCACCTCCAAGGCCATCCAATAGGAATTGGGTACACCTTGTGGGCATCTGGGCTAGGGAATTGACATGTGTCCCTCATTCCCTTTGTGTAAAGGGAGCTTGTGTGTGTGTGAGAGTTTCTCTCTCATCCCCTACTTGCAAGGCTCACCCCCTCCTATGTAGGGATTGCCAAAGACTTTTGGGACACACACAAAGCATCCAATTCCCCCAATGTTTGACCTTTGGACACAACCTTTGAATTTTGGAAGCTTAGAATTTTGGAAGTCTTAATGGGCTGAACCTTAGGGTCTTTTAAGCCCATTGTTGTACATGGATCTTTTACAGATGGCCCCCCCTTTGGATCCCTCTTGTGGCCGGTCTACTAGCTTAACCAATATTCTAGTTTTTTCTCCCCAGGCACTTTCCCATATTAAATGATCATTTTAACATGAGAAAATCATTTAGCATAATTAGATATTGATTATTATGACAGTTCACTACTATTCTACCCTTGTTTAAAGGATTCTCCAAGAACTCTCCTCCTTTTTGCAACATTGTATGAAATAATCTTCAACTGGCTTGAGGTTTTTGTCAGGCTCTGGGCATTCATTTTTCCAATGATCATCTATGCCACAGTTATGGCAGTTTCCAGTTCTTGGCTTAAACATGGGTCTTACCATAGGAGGTATGACACCTTGATTAGCTACATAATACATTGGTGCAAGCTCTGGTGTAGCATAAGTCATAAGTTCTTCCATTGGTGGTGGATGTGAATTATACCAATCTCCTTCTACCATTACTGTAGATGGAGTAGGCTCAACATAGGGTGTAACAGGAACTAGTGCTTGTTCATCTATGAATCCCTCTGGATGCATGTACTTTACAGGCATTGCATTATGTCCTAGGTATGGAGGTTGTTGACCCAACACGGGTTGAGGTCTTTTCATTCCCATTGGTGGTCTTTGAGCTGGGGCCATGTTAGGCTGATATCTGTACATGGGTTGTCCTTGTGGCCTCATAGGCATGTATTGAACATTCCCATCATACTTTGGTCGATAATATCACTCATTGGTCTCATGGTTGGTCCATTTCCTGGTCCTCTCATAGGTGTTTTTTGCATGTTATTCATCATGTCATTCATCCTTTTGAGCATGTCTTCTATGGCTGAAAGCGGTGTTTCAGCAGCCGTTCCCACTTGAGTTGGTTTAGTGGATGTTGTTTTTAGGGTTGTATGCTTCTTGCTATACAGTATAGCATGAAGTTCTTTGTTTAGCAGTCCCTCTAGAAACAATTATACTAGTCGTTCTTCTGCAGGTATCTCTAGCTTTGGGCATTTGGCAATGTATTGTTTCACTTGAGTTGCACAATCCCTAACAGACTCACCTTGTTTCTGTTTAAAACTATAGATTTGAGCTATCGTATTGTGTTTGATCCCCGTTTTGGAACAAGCAACTACAAATCCTTGAGTTAATGTATTTAAATCCATGATCAACCTTGGTGGAATGTTTTGCAACCATGTTAATGCTTTTCCTTCTAATGTCATTCCAAACCCCTTAAATTGAGTATGAAAATCGAATATGCCTTCTTCTCTTAGCACTTGCTTAAAGATTGCTAAGTGATCATAGGGATCCTCATATCCATTGTATTTTTTGACCCATTTTTGAAAATCTAGTCTGACATGTCTATTTAGTTCAACTCCCAGTCTCGGCCTGGCAGTTGGTCTTGTTCCGAGTCCTTCAAACCAATCTGTTGAAAATAGTGACTCATGTAGCCCTTGACTGGCTTTCATGTCACCCAATTTTCTTTGTGATGAGGTGGTTTCTGGTTTCTTAACATTACTCTTAGAAGATATCTCACGGTGTTCTTCTCTTGGAATAGTTTCTGGTCCTTGGCCCAATATCCAATCCCTTATGGAGTATCCTTGATGTATGGTTTTTTCTACCTCCTCAAAGGAGTCATCATAACAAAGTTGTTATAACAATCACTAAACAAGTTTGTTATAACAATCCCTAAATAGGTTTGATCCCTAACCAACTAAACCCTTATCTTTGATCTTGAAGATATAGATGATCTTCATGAGTGTTAATTGTCCTGATTTGGCATGCGAAGTCCACATAAGATCCTTGATGTTTCTATCCTCCCAACAATAGACTCCAATCCTAGGATTGTCTGTACTACGTGGTTTCAAAGGCTTCAAATCAACTTGATCGTATCCTCAAATTCTAAAATTAGTGATCCTTGTTTTGCTGCCATATCTGGAATTATGGTGTTTACTTTTAACCCCCATTTGTCTATCACATCAGGGTTTTCGACTTGTAAATACTGAGTTACGTTTCTATCCATGTACATTTTTCCTTGTTTGTTTGCCCTGACTTTCTCTTCAAACTCAATACCATGGTCATCAATGCGAATAGCATACTCTTCGTTAGGATCCAAGTAAACCTGAGCTCCATGGCGATTAGTCTTATAAAAGAGAGTATATGCTTATGGTACACTGTCGTTCCAGTTTCTAAGAGAGTCAAATAGAAAGACATTTCAGATGTTGAATCTGAAAAAGTGTCTGAGACTTCTTCAAGGATAGTGTGCAGCAAGGGATTGCCTTGAGCCAAACTCTCTTTGGTGGATACTCTACTAGAGGTTTCTCCAAATATGCCTTAGTTTCCTAGTATATGACCGGATCTAAGGTTCATATAGACTTATGAAGCTCTGGATAGAGTACTTACCATTGGATCGACTTGTTATCAACTTTTTCCACTTAACTTGATTGCAACTTCTGTTCAGCTACCGATTCTTGTTTGCAACCTGATTCCTGCATCAAATTTGATCAAGTTAGCTATTCTTTCACAAAGATTGTATAGTTTTTTCTAACTATTCTGATTCTTCTACGTGGATCACTTCAAATCCAGCTATGGGAGTCAGCAATTGACACTTTCAAATTTCACTTTTGCAAAAAAATCAAAGGACTAATCATCAACCTGAAAACTAAGTGAACATGTACCAATTTGGATCTGATTGAACCCAAAATTTCCGAGTGGCCTTGTATTATGTTGGTCTACCATTGTACAAGTTCAAAAGTAAAAAATGGTAGCTCTCTATAGCAGTAGTAAATAATTGTGATTATTTATTTTTCTCAGTTTTTTGCACTTTTTGGCTTGATTTGGTAAGTGTACAACTTGTTAAGATCCCTGGACAAGTTTCACTAAGTTTGGACAAAATTTGTTCAAGTTTAGCAATTGTTTCCTGTCCGCAGACTCTGATTCCAAATATCTGGCTTAAGTCTCACTTTTGTGATCCAAATTTCACCAAAATTGATTTGTGTGGTCTACTTGATATGCTTGACCTTGTGGTATACTCAAATGTGTAAAATATATCAATTTTTGAAGCAGATGTAAATAACCGTGATGATTATTTACGGCATCTATTTTTTGCATTTTTTTGTCCCAACCCTGACACAGGTCTGTCAAGCACCTCACCTTGAGGTCTCTAGCCAAGTTTCATCAAGTTTGGACAATTTTTGTTCAAATGGTCATCAGTTTTGTGTCCGTAGACTGACTTTGCAAATTTGGTCACAATTTTCAATCCAATAATCGAAATCTTACCAAATTTGGTTTATGGGCTCATTACAACATGGTAAAGCTATTGGTATCCTAACTTGGTCAAAAAAGTTAAAAAATGGGACAAATGTAAATAATCGTGATTATTTACATCTGGTAAATTTTTGCACCTTTTGGGTCAACTGAGCATGTATACATGTCTATCACATCAATATAAGCTTATGAATGAATTTTCATTGAGTTTGAACAACATTTTCCCCAATTTATACTCAAGTTTCTGAAAGTCAGTACAGACTTTAGTTTTTACCCAGTTTTTTGGTCAATTTGGTGATCCAAATTTTAGCCTTTACAAAAGTTGTTTGTACACATGCAATGAGTCACTGGTATCAACCTTCTTCAGTTTTGAGTTGAAAGTAAATAATCGCGATTATTTACTTTAGGCCCAAAATGAACACTTTTTTGCACTTTTTCTATGGGCAGTCTTTTCATGAGCTATTTTAAGTGTATGAATCAAGTCAAAACTTAATTTGGCCTAGAAATTCAAGAAAAAGTAAATAATCTGAGTTTTTGCAAACTCTTGAAATTTTTACCTCAATGCGTCCTTGAGCTTACTCACTGGTTCATACAAATTTTAAGCATACTCTCCAGTCGGATTGAGTGATTGGCAGTCTTTTTATGTTATTTTTGGCCGTAAATCTGAAATTTTGCAACTTCAAATAACAACTCACAATCATTATTTCAGAGAGAGCAATGTTTTGAAATCCACTTTGGATTCTACTTACCCTACTACTAGGTTCTACTGCAATGGGCTTGTGAAAAGTGTCCACAAACACTCGTTTTCTTGTTTTTATGGTTTTTTGAGCTTTGATCTTAAGATTTGTCTCTCCATCAATCATTCTCAAAATCCTCATCTAGTTCGACCATCCTAAAGGCACTCAGCAAGTACGATTACTTCCAAGCTACCTCTACACAGCAAAAGACGACAATCTTAAGCTATGCAGTTTCTAAAAAATAAAGTTTCTACTCTAGGAGATCCTAGAGGAAGTTAAAGGATAACTTCACAAGACACTCATGTTTTTCCCTAGTTTAGGTCTCTTCTATTTTCGGCAACGCTGCCAAATGTGGGACGGGTGTCTAACCTCACTTCTATCTTATTGCAGATTTAGCGAGAACCATGATTAAATTGTCAATCCATGGGACAAAGCTGACTCAACTAGTGCATAGAGGCTACAAGAGGTTGTCAATCTCTTGGAGAACAACAAACAACTCGCATCTAACTCAAGCTACACTCAAGTGACTAAAATCACCAAAAACCAATCGCTCATCTGTAAATAAAGCACATCTATTACAGCATCAAATGACATCCAAATGTAACAGAACTTCTAGGACAAGTTTATAAGACCTAAGCACACATGCTTATGGTCTTAAATCCCACTTTAGGTCAAGTGCAAAAATCACGATTATTAACAGCAGTGGATTTTTGACCTAGTTGTTTTCGACCCAAAATGCATCTGATGCCCCAATACCCCACCTATACTTAGTTTTTTATTTTGAAGTGTAAATTCCTACTTATGATGAAATTAGTCCGCGGGTCAACGACGCCAAAAGCTACGACTGTGAAGTGCTTACGTCAATGCGTAGAGCTCTTACCTGCGATTGCAACGGAGCAGACGCGACTGCAATGTGACAACCAGAGAGATAGTAAGAAGCCCGAGAAGGAGAGAAGTGAGCGCCATTAGCTCACGCTACATTTCTATTATCCAAAACTCGAAAATAACTTACAAGAATTGGCTTTTATACCTTAGCCAAGGTTTTTGGTGGTCAAAAATAATAATCTGGGAGCTCTAACTAAAGATGGGTAAAGACAGGTTGATACAATCTAGAAGCTTGTAGCCCCGGCTCATCAATCACAACGTTTATGCGGAAAATAGGAGTTACAATATTCCTGATTTATCAAAATAATAAATGTTGTTACAGTGAGAGCTTCAAAAAATGGTATCCGAGTTAGCTTGTTGCTAAGCTGCTAATAGCTGGGAATGATTTGCGATGTCCTCCCCTCTTGTATTCTCTAGGAGAATAGCCATAGCTTTTGTCGGAAGAGGAGGAAGGTGAAGAAGAGGGAGAAGAGGGTAACTTCTTTCTAGACCTTTGTTTCCTCTCTTCCCTTTCAGAATGATGAGGAGAAGGATTGTATGGTGATCTTTTCCTATTGGGAGGAGTGGGCGATCGTCTAAACCGCCGTCTTCGTGGAGCCACATCTGCAGAGGAACTTAATGTTTCATTGATTTCTTGCTCTTTGGATTCCTCCTCTCGAATGGGAGAGAGTCTTCTTTTTGGGGGTCTCTTCAAGAGGCCTCCTAATCTCTCTCTCCTCTTGGAGAGGAAGGGATATCCCATAAGCACAAAGTTGTTGAGTAACTTCGGCTTGCAAAGCAGGGTTTCCTATAGCTTACTGCAACCTAGTGATGAGATAATTCACAAACATGGGGGCATCATCATTAGCACCTTCATGTGAAAAATAAAAGCTATCAATGTTCATTCTACTCTCTTGATTATTGTCAGCCATGTTCACGATATTTATGTATTTACTTAGTGTATGCTTTGGAAATTCAAAACTTTAGTTTCCACTCCTCTTAGCCTTTGAAAATTGGATCTTAAGTATCTACACCCACGGCGCTCCAAGTGGTTAGTTATAGAGAGTAGTGGAGTAGGTCTAACATAGTAGATTTGTTGAGGGCTAGCTCAAGTTTCGGACTTCCTATGGCTCAATAATGGTAAAGCCGTAGGCAAGTCTAAAAAGACTCCATTATTAAGTCCAAAGCTCTCGAGTGTGCACCATATTCCACATAGTGGGCTCAAAAAAATTGATAATAGATCCGAGTTCCACTTACCCTAATATAATTAACAAAATCAACCATTTATAGGCTACTTAAGGACCTCTCCTCTTAAGCAAGAAAAGAGCAACCAAATGCTCTCATATCAATGTAATGAAATTGGCCTATTTAACTTGAGAGTAGCGGAAATTAATGACAATACTTTTAAGAGATTACTTTGTGAGCATAGTGGGTGAATATAATTGAAGATAACAACATAGACATAGCACTTAGTTAACTTGGCATGAACAATACTTTTGCAAGAGAGAGAATTTAGAGAACATGACAACAGTTGAGGATCATATTTATGTGGATCCGGTCCCCCCTCCAATAGCCATTTGTATTATGATTCTCCCATTAAGAGAGACTTGTTACAACACAACCTTTGTGTTCCTTGTGACCTAGGTGATGCAATGAATATGGAAAGCTTCATGCATCACAAGCATAACATAAACTTTGAAGAAAGCTTTAACTATCCGAAGCCTCAATCCCAAGACCTCAAACACCTTCAAAGGTGGAGAGAGCTAGCAGGGAATGAGGGTAGGGTAGGGAAGAGGAAGAAGAAACATTTCATAGGAGAAAGAATTAGGTTCTCACTTATCATAGCTCTTCTTGCTAGCATAAATAATAGCATAGTAATGAAGATGGATAAGATGGCAAGCCTAAGCATTGAAGCATGACTCTTGGTTGGATTTGCACTCCATAGCCAATAGTGTTGGTGTAGGCTCTCAACCTCTACTTGCTTGGAGAAGGAGAGGGAGTTCTTGCAACTTGCACATTGCATAATGAGAGTGTGTGTGAGTGTGTGTGGGAGTGTATACCCCCTAAGAAACCCCCTAGCTTTCTTTGGTCAACCCCCCCTTGTAGCTCATGCTTGAAGCTCATTGGACCCCTCCAGGCCTAGCCAATCATAAGCAGGAGTCATACAAGGGTAGCCTTAGGACAAGTGTCCCCCTTTCCCCTTTGAGAGAGAGGACTTGATAAATGCAGAATCAATTCATCAAGTCTCCTAAATTATCATTGGACCCCTTGGGTGGCCAACCAATAGGCTTCATGCACACCATGAGGGCAACATGAGGAGGAACTTGACAAGTGTCCCTTTTGGTTTCTTTGTACCATGCGTTCCTTGTGTGAGTGTGTGTGTGTTCTCTCTCATCCCCCCTCATGTAGGGCTCTCCCCCTCCTTGTAGGGATTGAATTTTTACTTTTGTACACCTCAATCCACTCAACCTTGGCCTTGATTCCCACTACAATCTTGGCCCTTAAGCCCCTCAGGCTTGGGCTGGGTTCTCACCTCAAGTAGAGCCCTAGCATCTGAGGCATGAAAAGCACCTCAGGCACCTTAATCATCAAGCACCTCAAGCATATCAAGCACCTCAGTCATCAAGCACCTTAAGAACCTTAGTCATCAAGCACAACAAGCACCTCAAGCACCTAAAGCTTGGGCCAGGTTCCGACCTCAAGCACAGCCCTAGCTTACCTAAGGTCAAAGGACTTTTACACTCATTATTGGAGGTCTTCAATGAATCTAACCCTAAGGTCTTATCCTCCATTGGTTAGCCTTGCTCTTTGATAGACCATCTCTCGTTTGGGCCCCTTTACCATTGGGCCCGTGTTGAGATATATCTATAAGAACATGTCTATATCTTAACCCTTGTTCCCGTTTATTCTCCCACATTAAGTGATCATTTTAATATGAGAAAATAATTTGGATTGGTTAGATATTAGATTTTATGACAGAATCTGTACTTCGACTTTGGTTCCATGAGCACTCTTGAATGATCCATGGTACAAAATGACATGCTGGCTATCCAATTGGTCTTTTGCCAACCAAGTGAAATTTGCCTCTCTCAAGAAGTCTTCCTCTAGTTGATATGGTGGGAGTTCAGCAAATTTCTTCTTCATGATCTTTTTCTTTGGAGCTCCCAAGGTAGATGAGAGAGAACCTGACAGTGTATCAGCACATTCAAAAATTAGACCATTCTGGTAAGTTACAACAACCAAGTAACACAACTAAATAAGCAAAAATGACCCCTAAAAATCACAATTTTGGCAAAGTCTATCTTCGGTGCACCTAAGATGCAGATGGGTGTAGGTGCATGCAAAAATGGTGTCAGAGGGATTATATAGAAAATATGAGTGTTGGTGGTGATCTGAAAGAATTTTGAGAGCCTTTAGAGTTTTATGATGGGAACTTTGAACAATTATATGTTCGCTTGACCGCTTTTGTACTTATGGTAATTGACCAAGTGAGGATTGCAAACTTGATGAAACTTGGGCAAGTGTTTAATGTGACTATTGTGAACATATATGTGTATCATAGATGCAAGTTAGGCTCTTCCCTTGCCATTTCTATCTTAGGCACGCTTAAGATAAAAAGAGGATGATTTAGGTCCATTTCTTATTTTTGGTGCTCCGATGGGTCTTATAGCAAATATCATTGATGATGGGTGAAGTTGGGTTGATTTGGAAAGCTAAAAGTGATATTTGGGCACAAGTGACTATGGGATGTGGCATAGTGCTTTTATGAGTATTTTGCATGAAAAGTATGTTACAGTGTGAAGTAGTGCTTGTGATGGGGAAGGAAAACATGCTAGTGTAGAAGTGGGTGCCAAAAAATGGTTCCATGCTTGTGATTTATCTTCAACGCGTTGAAGAGAGAAGTTACCGTTTATTGCATTTTAGGCCTTGCTTTTTCCCTATCTACCTTCTACTTGGTCATTGATGGTTGTTAGAACCCTTGGTTTGTTTCTTGATAGCTGATGTAGTTCCTGATGAGGTTGATTGTCTTTTGTTGGGCAGGGTTTGACTTGGAGTTATTAATCACTAGTTACTTGCTCCCTAGAGGTTGGTGGAGGTCCAATATGGTGTAGAGAATGTCCCCCTTGATTTTCAGGTGAGTTGGATCAAGATTTTGCATTGTGGTGCAGAATGTCACTTTGCGGAGTGAATATGGTCTTTTTGTCCTATAATGATGAGTGAGCCTCATTTGCACCCCTAATTCTCCATATTTTCTTAACATGATGGCCTCAAAACATTTGTAAATTCTGGTCATCATCTGACTCCTTTATCTTTGGTGCACCAAAGATGTTAAGTTAGATTTTCTAAAGCTTTTTGCACTTTGGAGCTTAGCAATGTTTTGTCCCCTTAGTGATGAGCCTCTGGTTCAGTTTTGGTGAAATTTGTGTGTCAGGTGTAGCCAATGCTAGCATTTTTGCCCTTGACCGTTCCCAAATTTCCATGTGGTAATTAAAACACTTCTAGATGTAGTTGGGAACTTACCCCTCATGGATGGGGTGAGTAAGAGTCAGTAGGCAGTGTGGAGGAGACACCACTCAGAGCTCCTTCTCTAAGGTCTAGAATGCAAATGAGAGAAATATTGGCCTACGGGGCTATACATACCTAGAGCTCCTTTTAATTACCTACCCAATGAGCTCATCAGGTTTATTTGCATACTCTCGGATTGAAAATTTCTAAAAACAGACATTTCTCAATCATTCTGTCGTGATTTGCCTAGATGACTAGTTGGTGAAAAAGGCCGCTGAACTTTTTGATTCGATTCGATTCAAATTTTATTTTGACTCTTCCCTTGAACTTTGAGACTTGTATTTGAACTCGGACTCCAATTTTGACATTCTTGCTTATTTATTATATTTATTTTGGATTTTATTAGCTTTATTAGAAAAAAATTAAAGAAAGCTAGCAAAATCACTCAAAAATCTATATTCGATACTCATAAAACTATAAAAAACTTCCACTCTTATTATTTAGCCATATTTTTGTGAATTGCTCTATTTTTTCATGATTTCGGCCAAATGACACTATAACAAATGAAATTATACTACATTATAATTATTGGAAGATATGTATAGTATATACACACACCTAGGGGTTATCAAATGGAAATTCCCATTCATCTCATTATTAGGGCAATCACTTAATTGGTTCAACAAAAATCAGACATTAATAAACAATTACTTCAAATTATTGTGCTTTTTACTTTCCAGATTCATATACTTCTATTCTTTTCCGATTGTTTCCTTGTCTCCCTTCTCCTGGTTTCAATTCAGCCTTGGTTGTGCAGTGTAGAGGTTAGAAAGTTGTGTCTATACATAGCCATGATTGGACCTTGTGGGACGGGTGTCTAACCTCACTCCTATCTTATTTCAGATTAAGTGAGAACCATGAATAAATTGTCAATCCATAGGACGAAGCTGACTTGACTAGTGCATAGAGGCTACAAGAGGTTTTCAATATCTTGAAAAACAACAAACAACTCGCATCTAACTCAAGCTCATCGGCAAACAAATCACATTTGTTACAGCATCAATTGACATCCAAACGTAAAAAAACTTCTAGGACATGTTTATAAGACCTAAACTCTCATGCTTATGGTCACAATTTCCACTTTATGTCAAGTGCAAAAATCACGATTATCAACAGTAGTGGATTTTTTACCTAGTCGTTTGCGACCCAGAATGCATCTAAATGCTTAGCAATGATGCTCCAATAGCCTGCCTGTTAGGAAATAAGATGTAGCTAAATAGATAATTGAGTAGATTACTTAATGGAGAGAGATAGATTTATATACACGAGATTATAGAGTAGAGAGAGAGAGAGAGAGAGAGTACACACGATATACGTGGTTCACCCAATGTGGGCTACGTCCACGGGAAAGCAGCCAATCAATGGCTTTAGTACTTCAAAACAAGAAGTAGTTTACAAAGGGATTATACCCTTAATGGAGCTCCCGCTTTGCTTCACTCTCACCACCTCACACTCACCTTGTTGCATCAACTTCACACTATGAAATGTGTGTAGAAATGGCCTCCTTTTATAGGCCAAAAGGGCTTCCCTCTCTTATGAGAGACAGCCATGTGTAGCCACCCTTGTGCAAAGAAGTCCAAATCGGACCCTCCAATCCGCCCATGTGTGGCCGCCCTCTTGAGAAGACAAGTGCGCTTTTGAATTCGGCCACCGGCCACCGGCCATTGACTTCCAACCACTTTCCGGCCGTTGTCCGGCCATAATATTCCGGCGAAAAAAAGTCTCGGGGGCCTCCGCCCCTGAGGCCTTTAAAGTTGCCCCTGATTCTTGTCCGTGAAAATTTTGGTTTCCGGTGAGTGATTTTCCTTCACGCACGATGGCTTCTCCTCATAATGGGGGCCTTACAAATGTGCGCTTTTACCACAGAAAATTACAAGGGTAAATCAGGCTCCATACTTAACAATCTCCCACTTGGAAACTGATCTCCAAACCAAACCTGTGACTGCTTTCCATTCTGGCTTCTTATCCTTGAATGCCGATTGAAGATGAGCCAAAGCTCAACTTCTCCTTGTTGACCACCTTTGTAAACATGTCTGCAGGATTTTCACTTGTATGCACCTTTCCTAGCTTTAGTTGTCCCTCTTCCAAAAGAGTGCGTATGAAGTGATATCTCACCTCAATGTGCTTTGTCCTTGAATGAAAGGCTGAGTTCTTTGCAAGATGGTAGCGCTTTGGCTATCACTGTACAAGACACAATTGTCTTGTTTGAATCCAAGATCTTCTAAGAATCTGTGAAGCCACAGAATTTCTTTGTTTGCCTCCGTCATTGCTACATACTCTGCTTCCGTGGTAGAAAGTGAAACCACTTTCTGCAGCTTTGAAGCCCAGCTTACTGCTGTGCCTCCAACCGTGAACACATAGCCAGTAGTGCTCCTTCGAGTATCTTTGTCACCTGCCATATCTGCATCAGCATACCCTTCTAGAAAAATATCAGTTCCTGCAAAATACAAAGCATTTGTTGTTGTCCCTTTTAGATACCTAAGTATCCACTTCACAGCTTGCCAATGCTCTTTACCTGGGTTGTCCATGAACCTACTCACAACACTGCATGTGCAATGTCTGGCCTTGTCCAGACCATAGCATACATTAGAGAACCTACCGCTGCAGCATATGGAACTTTAGACATATAGACTATCTCCTCTTGTGTCTTTGGACACATATCATTCGTTAGTTTAAAATGACCAGCCAAAGGTGTAGAAACTGGTTTTGCATTTTGCATTGCAAACCTTTCTAGTACCTTCTTGATGTAATCTTCTTGAGATAGCTTTATTGTCTTCTTCGTCCTGTCCCTTGATATTTTCATACCAAGTATCCTCTTTGCAGCACCTAAATCTTTCATTGAAAAAGATTTGGACAGCTCCTCTTTTAGCTCTTTGATGTCCTGCATGTTAGCACTTGCAATCAACATGTCATCAACATACAACATTAGGATGATGAATTTACCATCTCCCAGATTCTCCGTGTAGACGTAGTGATCCGAGTTGCATCTTGTGAATCCATGATCCAACATCCATCGATCAAACTTCAAGTACCATTGTCTTGATGCTTGCTTTAAACCATACAAGCTCTTCTTTAATCTGCAAACCATTTTCTCCTTACCTTTTACTTCATACCCCTTTGGTTGAAGTATGTAGATTTCCTCCTCTAAGTCACCGTGAGGGAATGCCGTATTTACATCCATTTGCTCGAGATTTAGATCATGAGCAGCCACAAGGCTTAAGACAAGCCTAATTGAGTTCATTTTTACAACAGGAGAAAATATTTCATTGAAGTCAATACCTTTCTTTTGAGAAAAACCTTTTACCACAAGCCTAGACATGTACCTTTTCTTCCTACCTTCTTCTTCCTTTAGCTTGTACACCCATTTGTTTTGAAGTTCCTGCTTACCTTTAGGCAACTCAACCAACTCCCATGTTTGGTTGCGATGTAGTGAGTCCATCTCCACTTGCATGCTCTTCGTCCATTCTTCTTTGGATTCATGTTGCATAGCTTCTTCATATGATTCCGGCTCTCCAGAATCTGAGATCAAGAGATGGTTGAAGGAAGGAACAAACCTTTCTGGAGGTCTACTTGCTCTTGTAGATCTTCGGGGAATAGGTTGAGGCTCAACATTTGGTTGACGTTGTTGCACATTGTCACCGTTTGCAGTCCTTGAGTCTTCACCGTCCTCAAGCTCCATGTACTCATCACCTGTTTCTTTTGTTTGTTTTCTTTCCAAGTAATCTTTGTACATATTTTGTTCGTTAAAAATTACATCCCTACTCCTTAAGATTTTACCATCTTCAGGATTCCATAGGCGATACCCAAAGTCTCCTTCTCCATAGCCAATGAAGAAACACTTTTTGGACTTTGCATCTAACTTTGATCTTAGGCTTCTATCTATGTGCATGAAAGCCTCACACCCAAACACTTTGAGAAATGCATAATTCACCGGTTTACCTGTCCATGCCTCTTCTGGAACTCCCCCATCCAATGCCGTTGAGGGTGACCGATTGATTAAGTACACAGACGTACTTACAGCTTCCGCCCAAAGCTCAAGCGGTAGGCCTGCATGTAGCCGCATGCTTCGTGCTCGTTCCATGATTGTCCTATTCATCCTTTCCGAAATCCCATTTTGTTGAGGTGTCCTTGGGGTTGTCCTTTGCCTCCGAATTCCATTGCTAGCACAAAAGCTTTCAAAAGCTTGGCTGCAATATTCGCCTCCATTGTCGGATCTGAGGTATTTAACCTTGGTACTTGTTTCATTCTCCACAAAGGCTTTCCACCTTTGAAATATGGAAAATACATCGGATTTATTCTTCATGACATAAACCCATGTTTTTCTAGTCGCATCGTCTATGAATGTTACATAGTACAATGAGCCACCAAGTGATGGTGTACTTGCAGGACCCCAAACATCAGAATGAACCAACTCAAGTTTTTTATTTTTTCTTTCATTTCCTGATTTTTGAAATTTTACCCTCTTTTGTTTACCATAAACACAATCTTCACAAAACTCTAAGTCCACTTATTTCAAACCTGGTAGAAGCTTCTTTGTTTGAAGGATTTGCATTCCTTTGGCACTCATATGCCCAAGTCGGTAGTGCCACACCGCACTGTCAACTTCTGTAGTTGCTGCACAAGCTGAAGGTTGCGTGCTAGCAGTACACAAGTAAAGTGTACCGACTTTTTCACCCTTGGCAACCACCAAAGATCCCTTTGAGATCTTCCACCGTTTGTTTCCGAATGCAATGTTGTGACCTTCATCGTCCAATTGTCTTGTAGAGATCAAATTTTTGCGAAGAGAAGGAACATGCCTAACATCTTTAAGCTTACATTCATTTCCGTTAGCAGTTTTGACAGAAACTGTACCTTTGCCGACAATCTCACAAGCTTCATCATCTCCCAAGTATACATACCCAAAATTACCTTTGGTGTAGTCTTGGAAATGTTGCTTGTGTGGTGTCGCATGGAATGAAGCCCCGGAATCTACTATCCAGGAATTAGACACATTGTCTAATGAGAGAATTAGAGCATCTTGCTCTACTTTACCTGCCACATTGGCCTCCGATGTTGGCTTGTTGTCTTGAGACTCTGTCTCCTTCTTCTTCTTGGACCAGCAATCCTTCTTGACGTGGCCCTTCTTACCGCAGTTCCAACATTCAAGAACTGACTTTGTGCGTGACTTGCTCCGCCTTGAGCGATCACGACCCTTTTGGTTTTTGAACCTCTCCTTAAGCCTTCCTCTTGTTTCCACTGATAGTGCAGCACTTGATGATTCTCTTGTGCTTCTCCTTCGCATTTCCTCGCTTAGGAGAACACCCACAACATCATCAAACTTAAGAGTATTTGTGCCAGAGATAGAATTACTTACAGCCATCACAAGGCTGTCCCAACTATCCGGTAGAGATGATAGTATAAGGAGAGCTCGCACTTCGTCATCGAAATTGATTTTCACTGATCGAAGTTGACTTATGTTTGTGTTAAAGTCATTTAGGTGTTCTGCAACTGAACCATTCTCTGACATCTTTAGATTGAACAAGCGCTTCATAAGAAATACCTTATTGGATGCCGATGGTTTCTCGTAGAAGTCGTCAATTGACTTCATCAAGTCCTCCGTGGTCTTCATCTCCAAAACATTGAAGGCCACCGTTGACGCCAAGCTTAACCGGATTGTTCCCAGTTCCTTTCGATCAAGGACAATCCATGCTTCATCTTCCATTGTTGCGGGCTTCTTCGCAAGACCGCCTAGTGGCAAATAGAGGTCCTTCTGGTAGAGACAGTCTTCAATCTGCATCTTCCAATGTTGGTAGTTTTTGCCGTTGAACTTCTCAATCTTGAGCTTCCCTTCCTCCGCCATAACTCCCACTCAATTCAAGGAATCCTTTCCTTGAGATAATTTAGCTACGAGCAAACCTTGCTCTGATACCAGTTGTTAGGAAATAAGACATAACTAAATAGATAACTGAGTAGATTACTTAATGGAGAGAGACAGATTTATATACACGAGATTATAGAGTAGAGAGAGAGAGAGAGTACACACAATATACGTGGTTCACCCAATGTCGGCTACGTCCACGAGAAATCAGCCACTCAATGGCTTTAGTACTTCAAAACAAGAAGTAGTTTACAAAGGGATTATACCCTTAATGGAGCTCCCGCCTTGCTTCACTCTCACCACCTCACTCTCACCACCTCACACTCATCTTGTTGCATCAACTTCACACTATGAAATGTGTGTAGAAATGGCCTCCTTTTATAGGCCAAAAGGGCTGCCCTCTCTTATGAGAGACAGCCATGTGTAGCCTCCCTTGTGCGAAGAAGTCCAAATCGGACCCTCCAATCCGCCCATGTGTGGCCGCCCTTGAGAAGACAAGTCCGCTTTTGAAACCGGCCACTGGCCACCGGCCATTGACTTCCGACCACTTTCCGGCCGCCGTCCGGCCATAATATTCTAGTGAAAAAGAATATTCCGGCCTTTAAAGTTGCCCCTGATTCTTGTCCGTGAAAATTTTGGTTTCCGGTGAGTGATTTTCCTTCACGAACGATGGCTTCTCCTCATAATGGGGGCCTTACAAATGTGCGCTTTTAGCACAGAAAATTACAAGGGTAAATCAGGCTCCATACTTAACACTGCCTATACTTAGTTTTTTATTTTGAAGTGTAAATTTCTACTTATGATGAAATTAGGCCATGGGTCGACGACATCAAAATCTACGAAATATCGTGAAATACTTACATCAATGTGTAGAGCTCTTACCTACGGTTGCAACAACGCAACAGACGCGACTGCAATGTGACAACCGGGGAGGGAGTATGAAGCACAAGAAGGAGAGAAGTAAGCACCCTTAGCTCACGCTGCGTTTCTATTATCCAAAACTTGAAAATAACTTTACAAAAATTGGCTTTTATACCTTAGACAAGGTTTTTGGTGGTCAAAACTAATAATCTGGGAGCTCTAACTAAAGATAGGTTAACAAAGGTTGATACAATCTGGAAGCTTGTAGCCCTAGCTCATCAATTACAGAGTTTATCAAGAAAATAGGAGTTACAATATTCCCGACTCATCAAAATAATAATTGTTTTTACAATGAGAGCTCCAAAAATGGTATCTGAGTTAGCTTGCTGCTAACATTCGCCACCTCTTCGCATGTGTCGTCCCTTGACACAGCTTTATGGGCTGAAATAATGGTCGAGCTGACGGCTGGCAAGGTGATCTTTAAGTGCATGGAGTGCCTTCTCATATCTGATCTTTCTTTCCTTTTCTAAAACCTGCAAAAATTGCATAGTGACTCTGTTCTTGAGCTTGATGGCTGAGTAGCCTACGAATCACGAAGTTAAGTTACTGATCACTGGCCCAAAAATCTTCATTTGCCAAGTGAAATACCCTGTGTAGAACGCTTCCTCAAATGCCAACATATTATGGGATGGCAAGAATATACAGCGGGTGTAGAAGCCATAGAGGACTTCTTTCAAAGGTGGCTGCTTAGGGCGTAGCATAGACCCTTATTGCCCTCAAAGAAGGACATCCACAGTGCTCCTACTTGCTCTGGCTCGTGAAAAACTTCAATGCATGTGATCAACATTCGATAAATTTTGTAGAGCATAGCACATGAAAGATCAGGCAGACTTTTGAAGAATGCCATGGCGCTCGTTAGGGTTTTCACCATGTATTCCTCTGTTAGCGTTCCCCCTTCTCTGGAGCTGGTAATCTCGGATAATTCAGCCATGTAGGCTGCTTCTTTGTCATTGCCTCATGTGCTTGCCACGTCCTTACTCTTGGCACAGGACAAAAAGTTGGGTCTTTTTGAAGTGTCACAGGTGCTCTTGTGAACAGAATCAAGTATCTAGAATTCTTGTTCAGCCAGCTCTTATCTGTTCTCTTATCTATCGCAAGAAGGTTGCCTGATCGTCGTTGATTCTCTGCTCTAAGTATTGTAGTGAAGCATTCACCATGTCGATCTGCACTTGGATCTTTTGAACTGACAAAGTTGTAGTTAAGAGTTCGTTGGTAACCTCTGCTAGTAGCTATTCCTCCTTGGTCTTGCAGGCGTCTGACAACTTCGTGAGAAGTTCACCTAGCTCCTCCATTTCCTTTTGCTGCTTTCTTTAGCCAGCTGGTGTTGTTCATCTTTAGATTTCAACTCTTGAATTTGTCTCTGCAGATCGGTGATGACATTCATCCTATCCTCCAGTTCTCCTTGTAGGGCATCTATCACCATCTCCAACTCTCTAGCCTTAGCACTGTGGCTAAGTGCTGATGTTCGCATTTTCTCTGTCATCTCCTGCATCTTCTTTGCATATTGGTTTACTTGGAGAATTACTTCATCATTTTTTCGCCAGTCCTTATTTCCTCTGAGCTTCCTAGACGTTTTGGCAGTCTTTCTATGTGGCTCCTTGTGTGGGACTCTGGAAGCTACTGGTCATGGAGGGGTTTTTACCTCTCTTTGTGGTTCTATGGTTGCTTCAGTCATTTCCTGTTGGGTGGTGGTAGACAGTGTGGCCTCTATTTCTTGTGCCTTTGGTTGCTCAAAACTTGGTGCCTCCTTTGGTTCAGGACTTGCTACTTGTTCTGGTTCTGGCTCTTTTGCTTTGCCTTCCTCGGAAGTAGTTGCAACATGTTGATCATATCTAGCTGCCTCTTGTGGTTTAGGCTCCTTTTCCTTGGTTTGCTCTCCCTCAATTGGTTTAAGTGTTGGTGAAGGTGGAGGGCTTGGCATAGGGTGGTCTTGTTGTTCTGTAGCAGGTGAGGTAGGTTTAGGAGACATCTCTTCTTCATCATACTATGTCTCTCCTTGTGTTTTTTCCTCTTCTACTTGTCTCTCCCGCTCCATCACATCTTCCCTTGCTTTTCTTTCTGCTTCTTGAGCTTCTTTTTTCTTCACGACTTGTGCTTCTTGGTACTTGCGTTCAAGAGAATCCTTGGGATCTTTTGGTTTCTTCCAGACAGGATTCTTGGTTTGGGGGCCTTTCATATCCCTTGGAACCCACCGTGCTGGTCCTCACCTGCAGCTTGGCGGATTCTTTCATAGGTCTCTTTTTCCCATTCGAACCTCGCTTTCTTTTGCTGAGGTTCTTCCTGATGTGCAGCCACTGCCTTCTTCTTCATCTCCTCTCTTCTGGCTCTCTTCTTTTCATTGTCTGAGCTTTTGCTGCTATGTGCTTCATGAGAGCTTTCTTCAGACTCCTCATCAGATTTGTAAACTCTTTTTGTCGACCTTGTGGTTCTTGGAGATGGTTGTGCTGACACTATCCATGTCTTTTAATTTGGGGCAGGTGGAAAATTGTCTTCCATGCCGATAGCATGGTATGCTATTCTTGTGAGTACCTCAGGTGCTCCCAGTTAGGTTATCTTGCCCTCTTTCTTAGTACCCTTCAGCATGGATAGCACATACTGTGCGTGATCAATGGGTTGCCTGGTTGTTGACTTTAACACTTGTGTAAATGTAGTCACAACTGCATGATTGGGTGTTGTGTACCTTGGTGGTCTCTTTGCGAGAAACTGGAAGTGTTGGTGATATAACCGTGCTGGTTCTTCCACTTGCTTCTGGATGATATCAGCAAAAATTGCCGCAGTGGTTTCCTTGGTGAAGGTACCTATTGTCTTTGGGTCTCTAGCTCTCATCGTCATCTCTTCTATCGGCAACTTGAGAGCTTCAACCACTATTTCTTTTGTAATTACCACTTCTACTTTCTGCCCTTGCTGGTCCGTAATCTGGGCTATTCCATATTCCTTGACTGTGGACAGGAGCTCATAGGCTTTCTAAAAATCTACACCACATGGTTCTTGGTCGTAGAATTCTTTGAGTCCAGCCTTCTGTTAGCTTCTTTCGTTTCGGCTTTGCCGCGACATCATAGACCTCTTTTGGCAGAAGTTGTAATTCTACTTGATGTCCTTCTTCACTTTTAAATCTACTTCTGAAAATCATTGTGTTATTCTCCTCAAGGTGTTCTTTGGACAAATATGTTGCCTTAGCTGTCTTTACTGAACTGGGGTCCAGCTAGTATGGTGGCAGCTCTTGCAACTTCTCTTTTTGGGATACCCTCTTCTTGGCCTTTTTGCAACTTGCATGGCTTTTGTTAAGTGAATAGAGTACCAAAGTTAGAAAATTTGGCAGATTCCGCTTTGAAATGTCTTGCAGTTTGAATTGCTGACAAATTGAGTCCAATTTGCTTCAAATCAAATTTTGAACATGCATAGATGCATAAAAACATGTAAAGATCAAAATCATGAAGTCCAAATAAAAATTTGTAAGAAAGGTAAATAATCGCGATTATTTACAGCGAATTTTTTCAACTTTTTACAATTTTGGCATCATGGGCTTGAAATAGACATCAATTAGATACTTTGAGTGAAGTGTGGACTGATTTGAGTGCAGAGGGTGAGAATGGTGTCAGATTTAGGCTTTCAGTCTCTAAAACAATAGATATTAAAAAAAAACTGAGATTTTGAGCCCAAAAATTTGTTCAAACTTGGTTAGTGGGCATAGGACATCATGTTCTTTGGTCCCATGATAGCAAAGTTGCAATTTCCCCCCATCTTTGGCCAAACAGTAAATAATTGCGATTATTAACTTTTTCATCAAGATGAACATTTTTTTGGTGCAACTTGGTTCTAGGCATGATGTAGACCCTGTGTATGTGATATGAGGTGATTTGGATCAAAAAATGTGATTGATAACTCAAAAATTGATTTGAAAGGACTTCTTTGTGTTTTTTGACAAGTTTTCAAGTTATCATTGGTCAATGTGGCTCATACTTGAAATGTGATATATAATAAGTGTGTACAAGTGATAGGTGAGGTGACAATACCATTTTCAAGCCAGAATATTGCAAAAGTAAATAATCGCGACGATTATTTATAGCAATCAACTTTTCCCTACAAAACTTGAGAATTTTAATCTAAACATATTCTATACACCTAAAACCTAAAACAAGTCCTAAATTTGGTAAAGTTTTGTGTTGTCGGTATCACTTCGTGTTTTGTCGACTCTGAAATCACCAATTTTTGTGACTACATGGCTTGTGGAGTTGGTTAGTCACTTCTGAAGCTATGGACTTGTCTGCTACATAGTCCTGAAGCAACTCATCCAATTTTGGCCCATTTGGAGTCAGTTTGACTTCACTTGTCAAATTTGACGCTTTGTAGCCTTCGAGCGGTTTTTTTCTTTTTGGGGGCTTTCCTTGATTGATTTTATGAAACCAACCATATACATTGTGTATAGACCCAGTCTATAAGCTGTTTGCGGAGTCGGAATCCATCTCTGGCATATGTCAAAAACCTAGCTTTTCTACTTGGGATCCCCCTCGACCCCTACCGAATGGTTAACAGTTGATATAGAAGTGTTCTATCATCTAGGGGCATGCTACAATTCAAGTCTCGTCTGATTTGGATGAGTGGACAGGCCGCTATTGTGGATTTTTGGTCATAGGTCTTCGTGCACTGCTCGGATTCTAGGGTTTTTTCCTGGGGTTTAGATTAGCTATTGTCCGTACAGAATGGATCATTGATATGTGTAGAACTTACCCATCATGTCTCATGTGAGACGGTGTTGACAACATGCGATTGTGGACTCCAGAAAATGCGCGCGAAGAAGGTCGAAAAGCTCTCTCTCCAAAGGCGACAAGTGAAAATGAGGTGATTTTAATCTACCTTAGGTATCTATACTCGGACTTCCCGAACCATTTTTGCCCAAACTCCCCTGTTAGTCCTACTAGGCCATGAAATCTATGTTAGAGTCAAAAATTTCTCCAATTTGATTCATGTAGTTCATTCTACAAGAATTTTGCAAAAGTAGGTCTGGCCTCCTAATTTAGGCTTTCCGCTTCCATTTGCCGATTTAATTGAATTTTTTTGTGTTTGTCGCCTTGTCCTTCTGATCATCAGCGTGTCTTCAGTTTTTTCATCCGAGTTCATTTGCTATTTATTATTAAT
Source organism: Adiantum capillus-veneris (assembly GCF_014529385.1). Lineage (NCBI taxonomy): Eukaryota > Viridiplantae > Streptophyta > Polypodiopsida > Polypodiales > Pteridaceae > Adiantum > Adiantum capillus-veneris. The sequence continues at coordinate 79,893,381 of NC_140954.1, forward strand.
TTTTGACCTGTTTATTGAAAAAATCAAAGAGTAACAAAATGCGCTAAAAAAGCAAAGTAAAAATCCAATAATTAAGATAACCCATTGAAAAACACAAGTTTATTGTCTTTTGTTGGATTTCTCCATTTTTAAGTCTCAATATCAAGAAAAATGATGAAAAATAACCAGAAAGGACTATTTTTTGATGATTTTCTAATATTATATACACTATTTACACTCATCAAGGACATATTATCAGTTAAATTTTCCCTGTTGATGATTTATAAGGACATTATTAGGTAATTTTTCAAAAAATCACACGTTAACATCAAACTTTTTTCCTTCCTCTTCAAACATTGCCCTTAATTACTTAGTTCCCTTCCACCCCTCCTAGATGGCGTACTCCGAGACAATTGTGTGCATGGATTGAGAAATCGTGTCTATGCATATCCTTGGTTGGCTCTACCATGCTTTGAAGATCAATGCAGTTCAAACCATTATGATGTGCAAGAGTTGGGTCTTGAGTAATTAACTCAAGGGTTTTTGATGTTGAGGTTTTTTGATGTTGTCTTCCAAAGAGCAAATCTTGTAGCTTGTGTGCCCTTTTGCTTGATTGTACCATCAGGATGCTTTGGCACACTGATTTTTTGAGCTGTTAATATCACTAGTGACTATTGTCAAAAATTTACCCGCCATTGATATCTTGGTTTGTCTTCGTCAGAATGTTGTGGTTGAGTCTTTTGAGCCTTAACTCTCCATTGCTTGATCAGTTTTACAGTTTGCAGAGAAGATAAGTTTTCCTTTTTCTTCCAAATCCATTTTGTGTTAGGTTGCTTGCCCAAAGATGCTCCTCTCTGTGTTTTGAACCTTGGAACCATCTTCGGTACAATAGATGATGGTTTAGGCACCCAGATTTGAATCGGCTTGTCCTTAATCTGTGATTTTGATACCCAAATTTTCTTGACTCCTTGCATGGTGCTTGTAGCATTTTCTTATCGATAGTATGGAGAAGATTGATTGCTTCGTGGTTTTCTTTGCTGGTAACCTCTTTTCCATTCCTCTTTTCTTGGTGAAATTGGAACAATGAGTTGTCAACCTTTAGGTGATAGCTTAAGCTGATTGGTATCCCAATCTGGTACTGCCGTGTACTTTTAGCGTTTTCCTATCGATAGGATGGAGAATATTTATTGCTTCGTGGTTTGCTCTGCTGGTAGCCTCTTTTCCATTCCTCTTTGCTTGGTGAAACTGGAACAATGAGTTGTCAACCTTTAGGTGATAGCTTAAGTTGATTGGTGTTGTGAACTCGTGCTATGAAGACATGGTGGTGCAGAGCAAGAAGAGGGACGAGAGAGAGAGAGAGAGAGAGAGAGAGAGAGGAACTCGACACAGTATGCAGAGAAGAAAATCACACGCTACTCTCTATAATTCTATTAATAAAATGTCCTTACATAGCTTTGGTAGGGTGATATCAACCACACCTTTTTCCTCATGCAAACTCAGCTAATCTGATGGTCTATAGCTGTATGCTTTGAGTCTTGTTCTCATGGGCTAACCGACAAGGGCTTGAACCCAACAATTGGTATCCCAATCTGGTATTGCCTTGTATGTCCACATCCATCGGATTCCAAGAATCATTGTCTCATTCATGTGTTCATCTGGTAAGCATACAAATTGATGCGGACGTGAATATCCATGCACTATCACATTAAGTTGACTACTCCCAATGTTGTTGGGTTCTTGTTGCATCCTTTGATAGTCGTTATTCCTGTTGTCAAAGACTGACTTGTTGCTTTTTCGTATGTGGAATAACTGACTGCATTTACTTGAGCTCCTGTATCGACCAATGCATTTGCGCTAAGATTGTTTAGATGTACTCTGATGTGAAGGTCCATTCCATCTAACCATTCATCATCTGTTGACACGACATATTTCTGCAATTCCCATTGTCGGTGAAATAGTTCCATAGTGTTGATGGGAATATATATTTCTTGATTCTTTAGAGCAGCTTTTCTTTTGAGTTCTCGAAGCCGAGCTTCCTCTTGGGCTTCATCAATAACCTGTTGTGGTTTATATTTCTTTGCTTAGCTGCATGCATCCTTTCTAGCAATTCATTGGTTAGTGGAAAATTGTACTTTTTTCAACGACATCCACAAATCCAATTAGCCATTGGTTCACCATCTAGGGTGGACAACTTAACAGCGCAACTTGAAGATATTTCTTCAATGACAAACGGTCCATTTCTCTTTTTCTTAAACTTGGGAATGCGTTGCTTAAGGGAATAGACTAAAACTAAGTCCCCTTTTTTGAAGATTTCTGTAAATAGATGTGAATCAAAAAAATACTTTTTTTTTCACTTTTGTGCATAGATGTGAACTACAGCAGTTAGCCTTTGTTCATCTAGCTTTTCTAAATCTTCGAGTCTCTCTGACAATTCATGTCCAGTCTACTCAAGATCCTTAGCTACCCTTAGTATCGGCAATAGAAATTCTATTGGTAGTATGCCATCATGACCATAAACAAGGTTACAAAGTGTAGCATTTAAAGCTATTTTGAATGAAACTCGATAAGCCCATAGAGCTTCATGGAGATTCATTTCTTAATATGTCCTTCCTGAACTAACCACTTTAGTCAATACCGAGCTAAGAATTTTATTCATATGCTCATCTTGTCCGTTTGCTTGTGGGTGACAGGGAGCTGATTTGTTTTGAATGACCATAAACTCATTAAGCAGATACTCGATTACCTCATTGAGGAAATGAGTTCCCCTATCACTGACTATTTCTATAGGCAGTCCATATCTTGTGAACACATACTCATATAAGAATGTGGCGGTGGTTCTGGCCTCATTCTTTTGGGTTGCTTTAGCCTCGTCCCACTTGGTCAAATAGTCCGTAGCTATAATGATATATTGAGCTTGGGTTCTATAAGTAGGTGGTTGTATTGGCCCAAAAAAATCTATACCCCATTTTGCAAAAGCTCTAGCTCCCATCATTGGTCTCAAGGGCATGTTATCTACACGGGTAGGCATTTTTGCTCGTTGACAAGCATCACACCTCCGAACATATTCCTTGGCATCTGAAAAGAGTGTTGGCCACCATATGCCTGCCATTAAGATTGCTCTTGCGGTGGTCTCACTGAAAAAGTGACCTCTAGCTAATCGAGCATGTGCTTGTTCTATAATGGGAATATATTTGTCTTGATTTTCACAAAGACGCAAATGTTGATCCTCACCTCTCCAATACAATTGGTTTCCAATAAGAGCATAGTCGCTTGCTTCTATTTCAGTTGCTCTTTGATGTGGTTTACTCATATCCTCAAGAAATGTTCGGCTCGATAAGTAAGTAACTAGATAGTTACTCCACTTAGGAACAGGTGACATTTGAAACGATGTTACATGAGGTCTGGCTGTGTTTCTTGATAGTGAGGATAATCTTTCACAAAAGAATGAAAATCACTCCTCATAGTTGGCCAAAATACTCCAAGTCTCAAGATCCGTCGCATAGTTTGATCTTCCGCAAAGTGAAGTCCTACTATGGTACTATGTGCTTGATTTAGGTATTGGGGTTTCTCCTTAGGATTAATGCATAAAATCAATATTCCATCTCGATTTCTTTTGTATAGCCTTCCAGCTAGTAATTGATACATAGTCGATTGCTCAATTAACCCGATTGTAATAGGAAGTGGTATTTGTGAATCCACTTGAGCTATAGTCATCAATGATACCATATTTCCGACCATCGAGGTATCATTTCAACAAAGAACAGATATGCATCTGGACCGATCATCGTCCAGTCCCTTCGGTCGTTCTCCTAAAACATCCTTGATAAATGATCTGCTCTTTAATGAGTGGTACCCTTTTTCACAACTACAGTAAAATCAAATTCTAGAAGAATGATGAACCATCTCACTATTCTTCCTATGTTGTATGGCTTGTTGACCAAGTACAATAAGGCTTGGTGATCCACAAAGAATACAAATATGTTTGCTAATAGGTAATGTCTATACTTTTTTAAAGCATGGATCATTTCTCGAGGAGGTCACCTAATAAAAATGTAACCTATCACGTGAGTTCAACAAAGGGTATTTAAAGTTCTTGAAACTTACAGAAATATATATACAGAAGGATATTATTTTTTCAAATTTGAAAAAAAAATACGGATTTTAAAAGAAAAGGGTACATTATATTCCTCACAAAATTCACAAATAAAGGGTTTTACAAACATGTCTTGAACACACATGATACGGTAGTTTTACACATAGTGAACCTCCCGAGGATCATTCCTAATCCTTCCCTTTCGGTGGTGGTATAATTCTTTTCCGCCATGTTCAATTGCCGGCTAGCATAAGAAATAGGAAAATCAATTTTTTCGTCTCTTGGTTGAGCTAGTATACATCCGGTGGCAAAATTGGAAGCATCTACAAGTATGTGGAATATCTTATTCCAATATAGTGCTTCAATATTGGAGCCAAGTGAGAGCTTACTTAAGCTTCATGAAGGATTCTTCACACTCATCATTCCATTCAAAGTGTGTAATCAAGCTATACATGGGTTTTGCAATTATAGCGTACATGTAAATGAACCGTCTGTAATATCAACAATGTCCCATGAAGGCTTGAACCCCCTTGACTATTGTCGATCTATTCAAATCAGCAATAACATGAATTTCATCCATATCAGTAGCTATGCCATTTTTAAACACTATATGTCCAATAATTTTTCCTTGTCTACCCATGATGTGTACTTTTCAAGATTTAAGAAAATCCTATAAAGTCTACATTTTTTGAATAACTTTTTGAGGTGTTCAAAATAATCAGCCCGGATTGATGAATGTACTCATAGATCATCCATATATACTTCCAAGAAATTCCTAAGATATTCTTTAAAAGCATGGCTCATCAATCTTTGAAAGGTGGCAGGAGCATTAGTTAACCCAAAAGGCATAATTCGATAGGCAAAAATACCCTACTCAATTGCAAAAGCAATTTTATGTTGATCTTTGGGATCAACCAATAGTTGATTGTATCCAAAAAGCCATCTAAAAATTTGTAAGCTTCTTTACCTACAACTCGTTCTAAAACATGCTCAATGATTGGAAGAGGAAAGTTTTCTCTAGTGATAGTTGCATTCACTTTCTTAAGATTGACACACCCATAGTTTTCCATTTTCCTTGGGTACTACCACAATTGGAGACACCCAATTTGTGTGTTCAATTTCATAAATGAATTCGGAATCCTTTAGCTTTCAATCTCTTCTTTGATCTTCCTGGCAAATGTTTCATTATATGTGTATGGCCTTTGTCTACTTGGTTTCGCATCATCTCTCATGGGTACGATATGTTGACAGATTTCTAGATCAACACCCTTCAGATCCTTATCAGACTAAGCAAAGATATCTCGGTATTCATTCAGTAACCTTAACAAAAGCTCTTCTTCTTCTTTTGTCGGGTCATTTGCAATATAGGCAGGTCTAGGCTCTTCTCCTGGTTTGGCCAGATCTATCTTTTTTGCGTTTTGAGGTCCTTCATATGACTCGCCTTGTTTTCGTACCGCCCTGACAGGTTGTTCAACTATGATTTTTTTATCTTGGAGAGTATATTTCTTGTAATGAAATGGAACTCTCATTACATCTGTATCATCCTCTTCTGTGGTTTTTATTTCTATCGTATATATCTCCTTTAAAGCTTTTTTCAACTCTTGATACTTCTTTTTCCATTCAACTCGTGTCATGGTTGAACCCTTGTCCTGGTTTTTAGGCTTTGTTTGAGCTTTCTTTCTTGTTTTTCCCAATGTTTTTTTCATTTCATGTTCTTCGTTTAAAGGATATCTACTAGTGATTTTGTCCTTGACACAATCATGTGCATCTATCTGCATCAGGAACTGTGCTCTACTGGAGACTGATGGCATAGGTCTAGCTTTCACATTTCTGGTGTCTCTTTTTCATCTATAGCATTTTTTTCTTCTTGGTTTCTAGTTTGGAAAGTCAAAAAACTTTTCCTCTCCTCCTTTCATGAGCAGTTTAGCTCTCACATGTTCTTTTTCTGACCCCGAATCATCTGAGGTAGCTGAATGTTCTTCTAACTCATCTGTTGCATCATAGTAGAGGCTTGAAAAGAATTGTTGAGCTTTCATCAAGTCCTTGGGTTTTAGAATTTTGTCTTCAATGTGAAGGGTTGAGATCGTTTGGATGGGAATTATGTCGTAGCCATCCTCATTGCAAAATTGAGTAGGCATAGACGTGTTTACACATACATCCATTTTCGTAAAATTTAAGTCCACTCAAATGGCTCTAAAAAAGGCTCTGGAAAGGGTTCAGGTACATAGGCTTTGTCTATGAAATCCCTTTTTAAAATACATTCTTCTTGTTTTAAGCTCCTGTTTTTGCACATCCAAACAGGAGTGTCTTTGTTCCACTCAAATGGCTCTAAAAAAGGCTCTGGAAAGGGTTCAGGTACATAGGCTTTGTCTATGAAATCCCTTTTTAAAATACATTCTTCTTGTTTTAAGCTCCTGTTTTTGCACATCCAAACAGGAGTGTCTTTGAAAGCTTAGTTTCAGCCGAAGAGACTGCACCAAATTCTTGTATGGGTGTTTTCATGACATCTCTATAAGTGTGATCTTTTAGATTAACTCTTGTTATCGATCCCACTTGTTTCAAGTACAGGTAATTGTTTCCCCAATCTTGGATAAGTTGTACTTGATGCATGAAAGGTCTTCCCAAGATAATTTCATAATTGAGTTTCTTCCCAAAGTCCACTATGGTGAAAGTGTGTTGATATTTAATCCCACAGGAATTAACTATCACTTTTTCAAGCAGTCCTAAAGGTCTTTTGATGTGTCCACCATCAGCCAATTGCAATTTCATTCGAGTTTTTCTAGTGGCTGGTTGTCCCCAGGATTCACATACTACTTTCATGGCTATGGCTATGCCTGCCCCGCTATCCAGTATTGCCATGGTTTCTATGTCATTATATTTCCTTAAAGGGTGGTGTTTCCTTCTTCCCCTTCGTAGTATTCTCTAACTTTGTTCATTGAACCAGACCTAATCTCTTTGATATCCAGTTTGTGTTTCAATTTTTCCAATTTTTTTGCGAGTAGCCCTGTTATTCCCACCTTCTCTAGAGTTTTCTATAGACCATTCCATAAATATGGTGTTGGCGGATACTCCGCGACGGACGTCAGCACAGCGAGAACTCACCTAACAAGATTTGTCAGCTAAGGACGAAGCTCGATCTGCAGGCACGTGGAAGCAAGCATAGGGTGTCAACCTACACTCGACCGACTCTCGACTACTTCCTACAGAGGTCTCTACCCAATGTCTAAGCTACAGCCTTCAGGAGTATATAAGAGGAGATTTCCTACAACTCTTTCAAGAGCCAAATACCCATCAAACGTCTCGAAACGCTACGGAACTTGAAGAAAACCCTATTAACACCAATAGGTCGCTCTCCCTAAGGTCCATAAACCAAAACTCCAACCCTAAACACCCGGTGCAAAATCACGTAGGATGTCTGGTCGAAATTTGCAGGTCGTCGTTTCCAAAAACTAAAGTGCCTAATGTGTAGCTCTACTCAATGCGAACGCGTGGATATGCTAAAATGCAAAAATAAACAACGTATGCTCACCGAATCACCAGCTATAGCTCGTGGGTCTAGCTCACAAATCTAGATTGTACACACGCAATGTAGGTATGGGCGCATAGCTCGCTTTGAGGGCAACACGCTGCACTTCTCTACACTCGATTGCAACCATCGGTGCGCGCATAGCATCAAGATAAAACTCTCACTCTCTCTCGTACTCAGAGTACGCTTACTCACACAGACAAAAACTTAAAAATGACAAAAGGTCCTCCTTGCATTAAGGTCAAAAGTGGTATAAAGACCTTACAATCTCAAACCCTAATGTTCCAATTTAACCATTCACTTAGTATAAATGTCAAAAATGGGATACAATCTGGAAGCTTCTGCAAGCCCCACTATTTACAAAGGTGAAATGACGGTTTTTGTCAATTAAAGAATAATTACAAAAAATAATATCCTACCGGGCAATCATCCTCCGTTGAGTGTGTCCAGCCGCTAACACTCCCCCCTCCTAGTTTATATCATCCCCGACATGGCAGTAGAGCTGCTTCTTTAGTGTAGGCTTTCGTGCATCTTCAGAAGAGACTCATACCGCGCATGCTGAGCCAGTAATGTCGGGCCGAATATTTCTGTATTGATGTGGTGAAGAAACCGGTGTAGAAGGATTCTTCAAAGGCCTGGAGGTGATACGAGGGCAAAAACATGATTCTCTGATAAAGGGCATGTATCACCTCATGAGAAGGCTGAGCAGACAGATCATATGCACATCTATATGTGTCTTGGAAGAAGAAGATGCTGTCTATTGCATGTCCAGGTTTAAAGGTTTCAAAAATCGCCAGAAGGGTTTTACAATTTTTTTTGAGCATGATGCAAGAGAGGTCAGGCGAGCTAGTGAACAATTTAATGGTGCCCGTTAGGGTTTTCACCATGTATTGCTCACTCATTCTCTCGCCTGCCTTCAAGCCTGGCAGCTTTGGGTAGTTGAGCCATGTGCGTTGACTTTTCTGCAGCAGCTCTTGGGCTTTCCAGGTCCACATCCTTGGTAGAGGGCAAAAGCTAAGGTTGTCTCTGACTCTTTTAGGTGCCTCTACCAAATGAACTAAATACTGTGGGTATTTCATTAGCCATGCCTTTCTCCACTTTGGCTGAGAGTCCACAATCAGCTTAACTCCTTCTGGTTTGGAGATATCTGCTTTGTACAATGGCACTATTGGCTCCTCTTTAATCCGTTTGTTTATTGTGGTAGCTTCATACTTGATGAGAAGAGGATATGGGAGAGAAGGTTGTAGCCATTCATGCCGAATGATATTGGCATCTAACTTCTGAATGGTCATAGACTTAAATACTCTCTGCTCCCATTCCTTTGCTTCTTTGGCCGTGTCTTTTATTACTGCTTCTATTGCCTTCTGTAGAGTTTCTTCTTCTTCTTGTGTCAGATCCTGGGGTTCTTGTGATGGTCCCACAAGGATGTCCTCTTGCATAGTGGTGTCCACTGGATCTGACACATTTTCTATGTCGATGCCTTCCATTGTTGCTGGCCCTGTGCTCAAGTGTTGCTCTTCAGTCTGCTATTGGACTTTCAGCTCATCTATCTGCTTCTGATATGCCTTCTTTTCCTATTCAGCTTGATCTCCCATGTTTACTAAGAGGTCGTTCAAATCTGCATTGGTTTTTTCAGCCTCTTCTAGCTTCCTCTTGGTGTCTTCATTGTCTGTTTGCAATCTCTCTAGTTCCTCATCCATCTTCTTTTTCAAGGCTTCTAGCTCATCTTTCATGGACTTATTCTCATCTTCCAGACGGCTTTGCATTACTAGGGAGCCCTCGCCCAGTATCAGTCTTTGTCTCTTCTCTAGTGTCAAATCCTTTTGGAGTTCCTTCATCTGTTCTTCATATAGATCATTCTCTGAAGCAGTGTCAGTCGAGGTAGCAGCTCTGACTCTGGCCGGAGATTCCCTTAGCCTTTGGATGGTATGATATTTCACTTTCATTTGATCTTTTAACTCTATCACTTCATCCTGGCTTGCCTCATGTTCTAGCTCAGCCTTTTCCTTAGCATTCCTCAAGGTTTCAACCTCTTTGGACTCATCAGCAAGCTGCAGTGTCAAATTGTCCCTCTCTTTCTCCGCATATGTCAGTGATTTGCTGATTTTTTTGTACTCCTCCTCTGCTCTTTGAAGATTTTGTTCCGCTGCCTGACTTTGTCTTTCCATCTCTTGGCATCTTTATAGTGCCGCGTCCAGATCGGCTTGCAGCTTGGTTTGTTTCTCTATGTTCTCTTGGTCCTGTTTTTATAGTGAGTCCACTTTAGCTTTGATATGAACTTCATTTGTTTTGAGATTGTCAATTTCAATCTCAGTGGCCATCGACCTTGCTTTGAACCCGGTGAGTTTTTTCATCACTACATCCCAATCATTGGTTGGTGGTTGTAGACCCACTGTATCTGTGTCCATCTCTCCTTCAACTCCACTAACCGAGTGCTCTGCATATATTCCTTGGGTCTTGTGCTCGACAACTCAAAAGCTGCATTAGCTGCCTCTTCTTGAGAGTACCCAACAGCTAGGAGATCAAGAAATATTCTATAGTTTCTTTCTTCTGGATTTGGTTTCTCATCTTTTGGCTCCACTTCTGCCTTATGCTCTTTGTTGTTCTCTTGTTTGGAGTCTTGTCTCCCATCAGGTTTGTTCAACTCCTCCTTTTGTTGGGTTTGTGGAGGACTAAGAGGACGTGGTGATGGTGGTGGGCTGGATTCTCGGCTTGATGATGGTGGAGTTGGTTGCTTCTTCTTGAAATCCCGATCCGCCTTTGTTTTTCTCTCTCTTTATTGGCCTTCCTACTCTTCTAGCACCTGCCGCCTCACTTCGCCCACCTCTTCTTCTGTAAATGGTATATTTGGGATATTCTCCGCTGTAGCATCTAAGATCTTGAAGTTCTTGATATAATCTTCAAACAAATCCCTGTGAATCCTTCGAGATGATCCAGACATAGCCTCAAGGGATGGCTTCCATAACTCGCTCAGATCCCCTTTTAGTGCTCTCTCGGCTCCGAAACTTTCCATCAGTCTTTCTAGCCTTGCCGCTTTTTGTGACTTTGTTTCCTTGATTGGCACCTGTAGAGTTTCTTTCTTTCCCTTCTTTGGCTTTGGCGGCTCTTCTAGCACTCTCTCTAAACGTCGCTTCAACCTTGTGGCTACCCTGGGAGCCTTAGGAGGTTCTTCTTCTTTGTCTTCCTTTAGCCTTAGCCAATCATTTTGTGAGGGAGGTAGAGGCTAGTTTCCCTTTGCTTGCAATGCTCCATAAATGACTTTTGTTATCAACTCACCAGGTACGATATAGGTGGGATTTTTGGTCCCCATCTTCACAAGATTGTCGTGGATGTAAGCGGCATAATTTATCTCTTTTGGTTTGCTCTTCTGCATTGCCCAGGTGAAAGTGGTGGCAATAGCTCCAGGTGGCATCCTGTATTTCTATGGCCGCTTGGTACACATGTGGAAATATTGATTGTATAGTTGGCTCATGATCGCCACCTTCGGGTTTGCAATATCTTCTAATGTGTAGTTACTTTTCTTTTTCGAGTAGACCTTAATGTCATCTCGCCTCTTTGTCACACTATCTCCTTTGTTAAAGATGTCAAGTGCTGTTGCCACCACCTTCTCTGTGATGACAGTCATTGTATCAGGCTTGCCTTCCAGATCTGTAACTCGGGCTATGCCGTCCTCTTTGATTGTGGTGACAAATTTCCACACTCTTTTAATAGCAATCCCCGCTGGCAAGGCTTCAAAGTAATTGTGGAGATCCAGTTTCTCCAAGTAATCCCCCATCTTGCTCCTCACAAATTCATTGAGCTCTCGAGGTATCATGGGTAGCTCCACTGCATTTCCCCTCAGATCTTTAAATACTCCTTGGTAGATTCTCAGTTTCTCCAAGTAATCCCCCATCTTGCTCCTCACAAATTCATTGAGCTCTCGAGGTATCATGGGTAGCTCCACTGCATTTCCCCTCAGATCTTTAAATACTCCTTGGTAGATTCTCAGATCATTGGTCTCTAGCAGGTCATCTTGAATCCACGTGCTTGTGGGCTTCAGGGTTCCCTCTGGGATAACAAAAGGCTCCACTTCTTCTAAGTAGTCCTTGATAGTCATCCTCTTCTTCTTTGCAGGTGATTTTGTGGCTGCCATGGGTCCTGTGGCACTTAGTAGTCCAAAGTTAGCGTTTTTTATAGATTAGCTGATAAACTGAGTTCTGACTACCCAAATGACTTCAAAATCTAAATAAGAACTCAAAAGGAACTAGGAAAACCCTGCATGTGCCCACATTAGATTTTTGGCTGAAAAATAATCATGTAGACATCCTACGCGTAGGATGTCTACCTTCTCTGTTTTTTGTGAAACTTGACAGGCTTGAGGCCCTTGACCTGTGCAACATGGCTATGTAATTGGAATTGGGTTTGGGCATCAAAAAGTGCAATTTTGAGTAGATTTAGACTTTTGGGTAGGATGTGCTAAACAGGTGGCAAATGATATTCAATTGGGTTGAAATTTGATATGCACGCTTCTTATACCATGTAAATGGCTCCCTTGAAGTCAATTTATGCACAGAAGATCAATATGACACTGGAGACATCCTACGCGTAGGATGTCTATTTTCTCAAAATGACTTGAAGTTGGTTCTATGGGTAGTCCTTAGCATGTAGAACATGGCCCTGCTTTTAGATTTTGATTTGGATAAGCATTGGTGTTGTTAAGAGCATGTGTAGTGTTTTTATGCTCAAAAAGTGCATCTTGGAGGTTTTGGGGGCCAAATGTGATGGGAATGGCTTGAAATTTGATACATGAGCTTGTGAAGGTGTTATAAAGACAATTGGAACTCAAAAACACCAACTGGAGGTCAAATTGGTCATTTAAACATCCTACACGTAGGATATCTATTTCATTAATTTTCATATCTGACCCCACAGTTAGCTTGGAAATGTGCTAATGAGTATATTGTGCAAGTTTCATGTGATTTGGACTAGTTTTGGTAGGTTTATGACCCATTATTGCCTCTATGCTCTGACTTTTCATTTTTTGATGCATATGAGGTCAACTCTTGTCCAAATGTGATGAAATATGACGGATAGCATGTATAAGCTATGTAGAAGTTGTGTATGAGGTGAGATGTTGAGTTTGGTTCCCAAATATGGCCTTGAGACATCCTATGCATAGGATGTCTCTTGATGAAATTTATATGAGAAATGCTACTAGTACATGCCCTGAGCCCCCCTGAGTCCCCTTTAAGCCCTATTTCAAATAAAGAAGTCAAATAGATAGATAGAAACTCTCTCTTGGCTTTCAGAGCCTCTGAACCGTTTTCTGACTCTTGGAGTGCTTTTCGACGATGAAATTTCTTGATGTTAGTCTCCATAGCTTCATGGTTCCTAGCTTTGGCTTCACCTGAGCTCTGTTTGGCAATTTGTAGCTCTAGAAGTGCCCGTGGTTATGTTCATATGTCGTCGATGACTTGTGGTGGTCTACCACCATAGGACTTGGTCGTTGATGGTCTAGGAAAGCTGCTCGTGAAGTTTGGTGGCAAACGGACATCTGGTTTGGCCGTGAGAGCTAGTTGTCGCTTTCTGTGTCTGATGCCGTTTCTGAAGCTTAGTCCCGCTTTGGGTCGCCTTATGGCCATGTGGGCTATATAGCCTTGTAGAGCATGTCGAGATGCTCCTACCCATGAGTTTTGGTAGCATTTGGGCGACTTTCCACCGATTTACCATTTGGTGGCCTCTTGCAGGGCTCTAGAAGTTAGGGTTTTTCCCAATGGTTTTTTGCCGCCTTTGTGCATTCAAGAGTGGTCTCCTATGCTAGAGTAAACCGCCGATGAAGCCTTATTGCTTTTGGGTTAGCTGTTAGGTGGCCACCTCTACCTGTAGGTCTCTACTGCTCATTTCCCGTGTGAACCCTCCACTAGTTTTCGCGACAAAACATCAAACATACGCGAAAAGCTCAAGGTGGTAAGCCTACCTCTCATATTTGGAGCCTATCGGGTGGTAGTGCGCGTCATAAAAGCAGCTGGAAGTCCGGTTCGCTCTCTCTCAAGAAGGTAATAGTAGAAATGAGCTCTAAGTGAAGTGAAAAAATCTTATAATGGGGGTCCCCGAACCACTTTCCATGAAATTTGACATGTGCTCCCAACTTCTTGCAAGATGCGGTTTAGGCTCGAAAAATTATCGATTTGGACTCCATTTGCCCAGTTTCCGAGAAATTTGACGTTTCGGTCAAAATCTGGCCAAAATCCGCCTTCCGCTCCATTCACATAATTGCACCCCCATTGTACCATAGGTTGTCCTATAGTGACTGATTATTCCCATAATTTTTGTTTTTCATTACGATCGTATTTCACCTGCTTTTTGTATTTTTGAAGTTTTTTGCCGATAATTAGTAAAATTAAAAGAAAATAGCAAATTAAACCCAGAAAATCCCCAAACATCATAATAACTCAAAAACATCACCGCAAAACACTATATACACTCACATGCAATTTTTATGGCCGGATTTCTCCGTTTTACCAATATTTTGCCCGGAAAAATGGCTATTTTGACATATATATTCACTCCTAGGGGCCTGATTTGGCATTTGGCCCCATATACTTGTAGATTCATGTTGTATAAGGGCATATGTACTTAGGTTAGTCCAAAAAATTTCGCAATCAAACGAAAACCCTTCAAAGTAGTCGAAAAACATGCCCTTTTTTGCTCTTTTTACCTTCATTGGGTCTGCATTTGAGAATGCCTCCCCTCCTCCTAGTCAGAGTCCTCCCGGATGACAAGGTATCGCCTCGGCGTATGTGCACTGCATGGGTTAAAAATTGTGCGAATGATCGGCCGTATAATGTGGCCCTATTTGATGCATACTCAGTCAATGCATGGAAAAATCAATGCTATGCGAGAGGAGGGAATAAGCAAGATGCTTATGGCATTCGACGTCGAGGTTTCCTGTTGATTTTTGATTTGGTTAGCGGATTTTCTTTGCAAGTAAAAGTTGTAACTCCACAGCTCTCTGTTTGATCGTCTTTCTTGCAAACGTCGCTTGGTTTGCCATGGTTGTCTCCGTGGAGAGAATTGTCGTGGCGGAATTGGCCGTAGTCGTTTTCTCTTTTGCTTTGCATTTGTAGCTTTGTTTTGGAGGTTTTTGTAGTTTTATTGCCACGTCCGTGGTCTTCATTGTTGAGTTGTTGATCGGCACCCACATAGACCGGTTTGCCGATTTTATATGTAGTGTGTGTCTGCATGCCGGTGTTGCTTGTACTGAAGGGAGTTCCTGTTGCTTTGGTTTCGGGATCCAAATGCAAGTCGCATTTATGTTGTTACTGAGCATTCTCTTTGGGATCCATGTCTGTTGTTGGTTGAATTGTGTGCTTCTGTTGACTTCTGTTGAATTGTGTGCTTCTGTTGACTTCTTCTGTTGTATTTTCGTTTGTATGCCATGTCACCTTTATCCTTCCGCACCCATACTTTTTTTTCACGTGTTTCTAACCTTGATCTTTCCACTATGGTCGGTGTTGATTTATGTTTGTAGTGAACATGGTTGGCAGTTCCCTGGTTGTTCTCCATGGGTATTGTGTTATTCTTTAGTGGCACCCATCCTTTTGGTTCTTTATACAGTGATTGTGGTGCTATCATCTGGTTCTCCTGGTTTGCTGAGCAAAGTCTACCACCTGTTGTTCTTGTGCATGCTAAATTTTGACTATATCCGAATTCCAATCTATCTGCACATTATACTCTTTTTGCCAAGGTTGTCCCAACAACATGGGGTGTAGTGTGCTCGCATCCTCAACCACGTAAAACTTGTGGGGGTAAATATATTGATGTATTTGTACATGCAATATAGTCCAGCCCAATGTTCTTAGCGAATGTGATGTACTATTTTCCAACACTCGTGAAGTAGGATGTAGTTGATCTTTGGGCTTGAGCTGTCTATATAATTTGTAAGAAATCAAGTTTTGCTTGAGCAGAATCAAGCAATGCCGTCGATTCAACTTGATTGCTACCCACTTTGACTGCAATTATTGGTTCCACTGTGTCTTCACCATAATTCTTTAGCCGAATAGCATTTATTCACAACGGTGATCCACTTTGTTGTTGTTGTCGTAGAAGTCTTCTTTTTGCAATGCGTTCTTTTGCTTCTGCTTGGGCTTCTTCTCGTATCCTCTGTTTCTCCTTCATCCATTGTTTTTCTTGATGGATTTGTTGAAGCATATCCTATGTTAGTGGTAAATGATACTTTTTTAACCGACACCCACTAATCCAATTTGGCATTTCTTCTCCTGCCAATCTAGCAAGTTTGACAGCTCCACTTTGTGATAAGTCACTAATCACAAAGGGTTCCATCCCTCGCTTTTTAAGTTTCTTGGCATGTTGCTTCAACTATAAACAAGTACATAATCACCTATTTTGAACTCTTTCATGCGGACATGCTTGTCAAAAACTCTTTTTGTCTTCTCTTTTTAGCATAGATCGAAGCTACAACTTTTAGTCGAAGTTCATCTAGCTTTTCAAGATCATCTATTCTTGAAGAGAGCTCATGCCCTGTCCATTCTAAGCCTTTCGCTACTCAAAGAGTTGGAGCTAAAAACTCTATGGGTAATATAGCGTTTAGACCAAACACCATGTTGTACGGTGTTATTCCGATTGATGTTTTGTAAGCTACCCTATATGCCCATAGTGTTGAGTGTAACTGCTGATCCCAGTCTATCCTTGACTCTGAGACAATTTTAGTCAGAACAGTGCATATTGTTTTATTTGTGGCCTCAGCTTGTCCATTTGCCTGTGGATGATATGGAGCAGATTTTCTATGTATGACCATGAACTCCTCTAGCAGATATTCAATGACTTCATTAAGAAAACGTGTTCCTCGATCACTGACAATTTCTATTGGTAATCTGTATCGTACAAAGACATTCTCATACAAAATTGTGCAGTGGTCCTTGCGTCTGCTTTTTGTGTTTCCTTGGCTTCCGCCCATTTTGTGAGATAGTCTGTAGCCACAATGATATATTGGGTATGGGTGCGATATGCAGAGGGTGAAATAGGCCCCACAAAATCAATGCCCCATTTTGCAAATACCCATGATCCCATCATTGGCCGTAGTGGCATCTCATCTCTCTTTATCGGCACCTTAGTGCGCTGACATGCGTCACAACGCTTTACAAATTCCTCAGCATCCATATGCAATGTAGGCCACCATATTCTTGCGGTTAAGACAATTTTTACCGTCTTATCGCTTGAAAAATTGCCTCCACTTATTCCTCCATGTGCGTGTTCCAGAATCAGTAGGTATTTGCTTTCACTTGCACATATTCTAAGTTGACTGTCCTTTCCTCGCTTGTAGAGTTAATTTCCAATTAAATTAAAGTCGCGAGCCTCTAGCTCTATAGCCCTTTTTCGCACTTTTGTTATGTTTTCAGGAAATGTCCTTGTTGTTAAAAAATCAATGATATATTGACTCCATGCAGGTGCAATGTTTACCTGAAACAATGTCGCGCGATCCACTGGTCGTTTGGCACTACATATAGTACAATTGTTAACATAAGCATGTGTGTCAGCATACATAGTTGGCCAATAAATTCCTAATTGTTTCAGTCTTTGGTGTGTTTACATTGTTGAACAATGAAATGCACAATCCTGGATGTGTGCTTCTTCAAGATAACACTCGAATTCCTCTGGATTTTTACATAATCGTAGAATTTGGCCCGAGCCTAGATGGTACAGTCGTCCTGCAATCAACTGGAAGTTTTTTGTTTGTCGAAATGTTTGTTATTTGGAACTGTCCTCCTTGTTATCAAATCTACCTCCAAAGGAAAGAATGCTAACAATTTCCTGAGACCATTTGGGTATCATTGCAATATTGAAAAGATAAGCATCAGGTATGTCATCGTCTACTCCTTCAGGAGCTTCCCCGTTTTGCAGCCTTGAAAGATGATCGGCCCGTATATGAGTTTTACCCTTTTTTACTACCACTGTGAAGTCAAACTCTAGCAATATAATAAACCGGTGTACAATTCTTCTAGTATTGCATGGTTTATTTACTAGATACAAAAGAGCTTGATGATCTGTGAAGAACACAATTTGTTTGCGAGCAAATAATGCTGAAATTTCTTTACAGCATAAATCATTCATAATCCCTCTCTTTCAGTGGTTTTGTAGTTCTTTTCTACACTATTAGCTGTCGGTTCTCATAACAAATTGGAAAATCCATTGTTTCGTCTCCAGGTTGAGCCAGAATACTCCTAATTGCGTATGCAGATGCATCAGTGTGAACATGGAATATCTTTTCCCAATCTGGTGCTTTAAGTACATGTGCTGATACAAGGTTTTCCTTAAGTTTTTGGAATGAAGTTTCACACTCCTCAGTCCAGTCGAAACTGACTAATAAACGATACAGAGTTTGTGCAATGACTGCATACATGTATATGAATCTTCGATAATATCCGCAGTGTCCCATGAAGGATTGTACTTGTTTGGCATTAGTAGGCCTGGGCAAGTCTGCTATGACTCTTATTTTGTCTAGGTCAGTGGTTATGCCATTTCTTGAGACAATATGTCCTAAGGTGCGGCCTTGTCTAACCATAAAAGTACACTTTTTGGGTTGAGACAGATTCGATATGTTTCTGCACTTTTTGTAAATGGTCAATATGTTCTTCTCATAGAAGAGAGTGTACACAGAGATTATCCATACATATTTCTAAGAATATTCTCAGGTATTCTTTAAATGCATGAGTCATTAACCTTTGGAAGGTAGCTAGGACATTGGTTAAGCCAAAAGGCATAACTCTATACGCATATATTCCTCATTCTGTGGAAAATGCTGTTTTGTTTTGATCCTCTATTTCAATTGCCAGTTGGTTATACCCTGAAAACCCATCTAGAAAGGAATAAGCCCGTTTCCCAGCCACCCTCTCAAGTACATGTTCTGTGATCAGCAAGGGATAATTATCCCTTATTGTGGCTGCGTTTACTTTTTTTAGGTTCACACACACACGAAGCTTTCTGTTCTTTTTGGGGACAACCACAATGGGTGACACCCAGTCTGTATGCTCGATTTCATAGATGAATTCAGCATCCATCAGCTTGTCAATCTCCTCTTTGATTCGTTTAGCAAATGTGTCATTATATGTGTAAGGACGTTGTTTGCTAGGTTTGGCATCTGATTTCCACGGAATTGTATGTTGGCATATCGATGGATCAACTCCTTTGAGGTCTTTGTAGGACCATGCAAAACACATCTTTATACTTCTTGAGAAGTTGTGTTAGCATTTCTTCTTCTTCATGCTCTAAAATAGTTGCTATATAGACAGGCTGAGGCTCTTCGCCTGGCGCAGCGAGGTCTATTCGTTTTGCATTTTCCGGCTCATCCTAAGATTCTTGGTTTATTCTTTCCCTCATTGGTTGTGTCATTATGATTTTTCTGTCCTGGATGGTGAATTTTTGATAATGGGATGGTACATTCATGTTTTCTTTTTCTGACCCCTCCTTACCATCACTTTCTCCCTCAATAGTCCATACCTCTCGTAACGACCGTTTTAGTTCTTGGTATTTCTTTTTACGCTCCATTCTTTTGTTTTTTCCTGTTTTGATTGTTGAGACTTTTTTAATTTTGTTTATGTTCTAGTCTTCCGTACTTGTTTTATTTCCTCACGCGTCCTTTCCCTTCGAACTCTTGAGAATCTTCTTGATATTTGGTCTTTCACACAATCCTCTGCCTTGACAAGCATTAGATAGTGAGTTTTATCTTTTATCCTGGGCATCAGATTCTCTCTAATTTTGTTTTCTTCTCTTTTTTTTCTATAGTGTTCCTGGTGTCTAGGGTGTTGATTTGCAAAATCATAAAACTTGATATTCGTTGTTGTCACCCCACGCTTGCTTGAACTGTCTGAACACTCGTTATCTGCATCGTTATTTAACTCCAGATGCTCAGAGGAGTCATTAAACTCTTCTTGTTCTGGTGGGTCTACATTCTCATCTCCTGCTAGTATAAGGCTTACCATGTAATAGGGTAGCACATCATAGCCATCCTTATCGCAAAATTTTGTCATTGGGCTATCTGTAATGGTACAGACATCCAATGTTGCTAGTATGTGTTCCCATTCCAGAGGTTCTAAGGCATCTTCGGGAAAAGGTTTTGGAATGTAATCCTTGTCCTCAATAGCTCTTTCTAAGACGCATTCCTCTCTTTTTAAGCTCCCACAATGTGAAGCTCCGCACATCCATAGCTCTTTTTTATGCCCTAACCATGCTGGGAGTTCGGACCCTGCCAATGTAGCTGAATCAAACTCTTCCACTGGTGTCTGGTTCACATCTTTGTAACTATGGTCTTTTAGGTATGTTTTGATTGTAGTCTTGCCATGTCTGAGGTATATGTGGTCGTAACCCCAATCTTGGACCATCTTTAATTGTCTCATGAATGCTCTTCCCAAGATGATCTCATAATTGTTCTTTTTGTCAAAATCAACTATTGCAAATGTATGCTCATACTTGATTCCGCACGAGGTGACAATTACTTTTTCTAAAAGTCCTAGAGGCTTTTCCATGAATCCATCTGCCAGTTGCAATTTCATTTTGGTAGCTATCAAAGTCGGTTTTCCCCATTTTTTCCAGATTTTCTTGGTGGCGATAGCGACTCCTGCTCCACTGTGAAGAATAGCTTTGGAAACTGCTCCTTGGAATTCTACTGGTAGTGTGGTATCTCCATCTTCCCACTCGCAATATTCTCCAACCTTGTTTAAAGGTACTGGCCTAGTGTTTAGTTGAGGCTTGTCCAATTCTCTGATCCCTTCTTGAAGCTTCGAGGTGGGGTCTTTTACTCCAAATTTTTCTAAGCATTTGCCTACGGTGGTCCACATGTTTGGCCGTAACCTCAGGAATTCGGCTAATGTGATTGTGCATGCCACAAGGGTGGACAATAACTCAATCAACCTTTGTGAATCCATCACTCTGTTGGAAGAAAGTCTTTGAGATGGGATTGCTCTCACCTCAGACTTAGATTCATACTCCCCTAGGTAAGAGGGTAGAGTTTTTAGCGAGTCTGGTTGGCTGCGCCCCGAACTAATTGATCCTTGGTCTCCCCCTTGTGAATGCATATCAAAGTTCATTTATGATCTTGCCTCAAATTCTTCAATGGGAGTTAAGATCTCATTTTTCTCTTTTCTCGTGCTATTTACTTGGCTGTTAGCTTCATTGGCATCACGGATTTCTTCCACAGGTCATCTAGACCGTTACAATCCTTACCCATTTCTACCAATGTTTTAGGCTAGAAACCATCAATTGTCTCATCGGTTGTATTTGGCACTATGATAGGTTCTCTCCTAGACTCAGAGGCAGTCATGAGTCTCTTCTTCGTGTCTACTTGTTTCTCTAAAGTTGGTTTGATAGGGGTTGGAGTTGGTACCTCATGCCAACTTGCAGGTTTACCAAGTGGGTTTTCTATCAAGGATTGGGCTGTTTCAATCATCTTTCGACACATTTCCAACCTCTGTTTTTCTATTTCTGCATATGGATAAGTCATCCATCTTTGATCTTGGGTTTGGTTGTTTTTGAGTCTGGCTTCGTATGCTTTTAAAAGTGCGTCTAACTGCTCATTTACTTTTTCTACCAACACTGATCCTCCTGATCCTGCATTTTGGGTTCTACTATTTCCTTGGGCCCTATGGTTGCCGCAGTGTGTAAGCTTATACTAGTTAGATCTTCTAATGCTCTAATCTATCCTTTGTGTGTTTTAACTCCTCGGATAGAGCCGTTTGCTCTCGTTCTCTCCTAGCTTTCATACGCGCCTTTCTAGCTTTCCAAGTGCTTCTCTGATTTTTCATTTCTGAACTTGGGGCATCGGTCTTTGGCTCTTCAATTATGGGTTCATTTGTCATTCTTTGAGCTTGGGCTCGTGTCACTGTCTGAATAGGTATTATTGTCTCGTTTTTTGACCCTCCACTGGAAGGCACTGTTTCCAGCATGTTCAAGGTAGTTTTTGCTCCTTTGCTCGGGTTCTTAGGGAAATTGGGAATCAAATGAGTAATTCCACACTCGGTGCAATATGCATTGACTCTAATGATTTCATCATGAGGACAGTCTCTTAACCAATGGTCTCCACCACACTTGTAGCAGGGTCCCTTAGGCTGTTGAGGTGCTCCTTGAGCTCCTCTTTGTTGGTATGCATTCCTCTACCTGCCCATGCCTCCGTTGGCTATGAACAACAGTGTTCGTTCATCCAAGCTATATCTTCCTTCTCCTGCTGCCTGTGCAGCTGTTGGTGGTCCTGTACTTCCCATCATGCTCCAAGGTTCTGGCGTTGGGGGTTCTTCCGGTGGATTATAGACAGGATTTGCAGCATATCCATTGGAATCTTCGCAATATGCATGCATAGGTACCAAAGACTTCTCTTCTAGTTCGTTTACTGTTGGTGTGTATCTTATGCCGATTGATGTAATCCTGGTAGGGGTGGTTGTTGCCCCAATACTGGTTGTGGTCTTTCTACACCTACAGGTCCTGGTAGGTTTCCTGCTTGATACCTACGCATTGGTGGAAGTTGAGGAAATACTACCTAAGCCTAGGGAGCATAAGGTCGCTCTCTCACATATCCCTTGTTATAATAACATTCCTCCGTCATATGGTTTGTCCATTTTTGTTTAATAGCACACCACTTTGGCTATTTAGCCTGAGGCTTGGCATACATAGTAATCTTTTTTAGCATGTCCTCTACAAGCTGCTCCTGGCTTACAGCTACTTCTCCTTTCAGTGTTGTCTTAGCGGACTTGCTTCCACTTTGTTGTGAGGATGAATTGTCATCAAGATCCTTGAATTTATCCTGCTTGTAGATCGCACAATTGTCTACAAGGTAAAGAGCCTCCTTAGTTAACTCATTTAATGTTATGCTCCTCTTCATATGTAAGTCCTTATGGAGATCTGCGTTCCTTAGTCCTTGAATAAATATAGGCATAAGTCTAGACTAAGTTGGCAGTTCTTCCACAGGGCAGAACTTCACATATCTTTTTAGTCGTAGGACTGCCTTTCGCACAGATTCCCCCTCTTTCTATTTTAACACTCAAAGTCTCTACGCTCCACAGAGTCAAACCAAGTAGCAGCATCCTCCTCTAGGGTAAGTCCAAACCCTGCAAATTGGGTAGGGAAGTCTAACACCTCCTCAGCTCTAATTACACGCACAAAGGCTGCTACATGATCCCTAGGATCTTTGTTTCTCGTGTATTTCTTGTTTACCCATTTTTACACGTGAGAAGGTCTAATTCTACGATGGTCTACAAATCTCATCATTGGTTCTCCTCGTCGTACTCGATATACCTCCTCTGGCCTTTGGTAGTGGGAGGGTTCCTCTCCCAGAGGTGCCCTTAAGCCATAATTTTTGATGGTTTTTGCAAGAGGTGGTTCATCTCTTCAAACTCGTTCTATGGGTTGTCTTCAAGGCTCTGTCGACTCCTGCGTTTTTGGCTTACTCTCGCCTTGATACTGTGAATAGAGCGGTGGTTCTTGTAAATCTCTTAGCCCTTGTGCGGCTGGATAACCATCTAGGTTTCGGTCTTGTTCTAATGTCGCACTTTGTCAAAGCCATGCCTGCAATGATGGTTGGGTTGCTTGCTGGTTCTGGTAGTTGAACGTCTGTTGTCAATTAGAATGTGAGGTCGTGTCGTACTCTTCTGAAAATGGATTTGTCGACTTGCTAGGGGTATCGGTGAACCTTGGCACTTCTTCGGGGGCATATGTTGATGTTTCTGGAACTATTGCCTTTTCTACCTCCTCTAGGAGAATACGTTTGTATTCTCGTCTGTACCTATCAACAAAAATGATATCCTTCCCCATAGCAATTTCATAAGAGAATAAGTAAAGAACCTTGTCTTTGCTTAATTCGTTTGGGTAGGGTTCTTTGCATCGAAAATAAGAGACTACTCACTCACTCTCATGCTTGTAAATTCCCACATTCTCATTGTAGATAGAGACCCTGATTGTTTTCTTATCATACATAAAAAGATCTCCAGGTCGATCAGTTTTTGGAGGCGGTTCTTGAGTTTTTGAAACCGTTTTTCCTTTTTCCACGTTATCTCCATATCTCTTGTAATCCTCAGGGTTACTAACTATCAGATAGTGGTTCCCCTTTTCATCTCGGAATCTATCTCCATCATCATAGACTTGAATTATCTCTAGTATCTGAGCAGGTCTTTCTTCTATACAAATACACTTGCATCCTCAATAGTCATAATAAACTAGGGCTCCCCTAGAGTTTGTTCCTTCTAAGAAGATTATAGTGAACTTGGCATCGTTCAAAGGGTTTTGGGAGGTACTTCCTCCTAGCATTGGTCCTTCATCGGAGAAACCTCCTGGCTATTGACTACCCATTATGAAGAAGGACTTATCTGATGAAGTGTCAGTATCACTACCCTCCTCAATGATCGGTGCTAATGGATCTAGCCTTGCCTGAGTTACACTCTTCTCGGTGGACACTAAGCTACCCTGATGACCTGCCACTTTTTGATCTCTAGGAATGTGTCTTCCTGATCTTAAATTCATCAAACTTAGCAATGCAATTTATCACAAATCCAACCACTCACTTGGCAAAGGATCAGTTTTCGCACAAGCCACTGAATATACCTGTACACAAGCAAGTAATTTTGGCAACAATCGAATCAAAGCATTTAACCGCTAGAGGTGGTCTTAGTAATGATTGGTATAACTGGAGGGTTAACCTCAACCACTACTGTATTTAATACACTTCAGATGTTCTTGATTAGGTCTGCTAATCTGGAACTGTGCTTCACTCGAATGTTGTCAGTTTACAAGGAAAGTCTTAATTCCGTCTTTGCTCCGTCAAAAGGTCAAACAAGGTCCAATTTCACTTCTAAAAGAAGTTCTGGAACTCTTAAGTCAATTGGAACATCACTCTATGTCCATAGTCAGATTTTCTCTTCACTAAGCCCCTGTAGACATCCTACGCGTAGGATGTCTACGTGCTATGTTTTGGCTGGATTTTGCACTATAGATTCCCCTTGATGTGCTGAGTCCACAACTGTTTTTACTTTTTGATTTGGACACCTGTAAGCTGGTCAATTGACCAGAAATATTTTCCAGCAGCCTGATGTTGGTCTGACCAGTCAAACCAACTCCAATTTGGACCAAAATTGACTAGGGGACTTGCCTCAGGCTATACAACACCCCGCTATGCCTACAGTCATTTTTTGACTTCAATATCATGCAGTAGACATCCTACACGTAGCATGTCTAACTGCTCAAAATTGCTTCAAATGAAAACCACAGACTCCTCTTAAGGTGCTGATCACTTTGGTATGCTCAAAGTTGGGATTTGGAGTGCTAAATCACACAGAACACATCCTACGCGTAGGATGTCTATATGATCTGTTTGACCCCAAACTTGAGTCACAGCTTCCCCTTGATGTCAGCAACCCAGTGATATGCTTAGATTTTAGTTTGGATCTCAAAAGACCCCAATTTTAGCTATCCTAGCCCTTTTCAATCAAAAATGCTAAAGTCTACTTAAAACCCAATTTTCTCACCCAATGGAGATGAAACCTTTCTCGTGCACTCAATAAATCATGTAGATCATGCTCATGTAGCCATCCTATGGTTTTGGTCTTAAAATAATGCCTTGGCACAATTTGGGTAGGATGTCTGGCAATTTTCTTTCTTTTGGCCTTATCCTATCAAGATATGGTCACACTTCCACTTTCCAGGTGAAAATAGGGTAAAACCTACCCTCTAAACACACTAATCAACTCAGATTTTCAAAATTCACACAAGAACACCCTGTAGACATCCTACGCGTAGGATGTCTACTGGTTTAAAATTTAATTTTTTTCTGACACAAGTACTCCCTATGCTCTGCACCTCTCTTAGAAATACTCACAGAAACTTTTGAACTTCACTTCAGCTTTTAAACACTCTTTTTCGTCTTTTACAACCCTTTGATGAGCCTAATCAGCAAATATAACATGCATAAAGTGCTCCATATCATAAATCATGATTTCCTACTTACCCTACTTCTACTCATCATGTGAGATGGTGATATTGGTGTCTCGGTTGCTTCCTGGCCTCTCCAGACTCTCAAGATTTTCTTTCACCGCCTCTACCACTCCCACTCCTACTCTCTACACCACAACTTAACTAATACCTAAAACTATCTAAGTCTACCTGAGTCTACCTAAGTCGAAGGATCTAGGCCAGACACTCGCTCCCTAGACTCCTCCTAATACCTAGAGAGTCCTCCACCCTTTGATCCTATCTAAATGTAAAACAAGACTCTAGCAAGCCAGAGAATCCCTCTCCTCAAGGACTAGTCTCGGTCACCTACCTAGGGTTTTCGTCCCTGGCAGCGGCACCAATGTTGGTGGATACGTCGCGACGGACGCGAACACAGCGAGAACTCGCCTAACAAGATTTGTCAGCTAAGGACGAAGCTCGACTCGCAGGCGTGTGGAAGCAAGCATAGGGTGTCAACCTACACTCGACCGACTCTCGACTACTTCCCACAGAGGTCTCTACCCAATGTCTAAGCTACAGCCTTCAGGAGTATATAAGAGGAGATTTCCTACAACGCTTTCAAGAGCCAAATACCCATCAAACGTTCTCGAAACGCTACGGAACTCAAAGGAAACCCTATTAACACCAATAGGTCGCTCTCCCTAAGGTCCATGAACCAAAACTCCAACCCTCAACACCCGGTGTAAAATCACGTAGGATGTCTGGTCGAAATTTGTAGGTTGTCGTTTTCAAAAACTAAAGTGCCTAATGTGTAGCTCTACTCAATGTGAATGCGTGGATATGCTGAAATGCAAAAACAGACAACGTATGCTCACCGAATCACCAGATATAGCTCGTGGGTCGTGCTCGCAAAGCCAGATCGTACACACGCAATGTAGGTATTGGCGTGTAGCTCTCTTTGAGGGCAACACACTACACTTCTCCACACTCGATTTCGACCACCGATGTGCGCGTAGCGTCAAGATAAAACTCTCACTCTCTCTCGTACACAGAGTACGCTCACTCACACAGACAAAAACTTAAAAATGACAAAAGGTCCTCCTTAAACCCTAATGTTCCAATTTAATCATTCACTTAGTGTAAATGTCAAAAATGGGATACAATCTAGAAGCTTCTACAAGCCCCACTATTTACAAAGGTGAAATGACGATTTTTCTCAGTTAAAGAATAATTACAAAAAGTAATATCCTGCTGGGCAATCATCCTCTGTTGGGTGTGTCCAGCCGCTAACATATGGTCTGATTTTTAATAGTTCTCCTAAAGTAAGAGTGCATTGGATGGTTGTAGATGTGATTGAATGGATGTTTTCTACCTCTAGTGTTTGTTCTGCTCTTTTTACCTTAGTGGGTCTACACACTATGAATTCATCTTCGTTATCTCCCAAGTAGGAGGTTAATGTTTTCAAGGTCAATGGTTTAGACATTCTTGAAGCTTCAGATCCGCAATCCCCATACAAGGATTGTACATCCATGTCCATTTTAGGAGGTAGGTTGTCTAACCAAACTTTCTCTATAGGAACTGACTACAAAGTCAAGCTCCCATCATTAATCTCTCTAACTTTTTCCCATAAGTGTCCTGGCCAGTTTTCTTCTACAAATGGAATTCCGTCTAAGGCATCTTCGATGTCCGGTACTATAAGTTTAAGCTCTTTTTTTTCAAGGTGGGGTTCTACCACCACTTTGAGTTTTTCCTTATTGGTTCCTACCACGAGCTCCTCAGGTTTTGCCATACTTTCGAGCTTGGGTTTTTGTTTTTCCAGCATCTCTTGTGTAATTCTTAACAAATTTTGATAAGCTTCAAGCTTAGCTGCTTCCATGTCTGGAGAAGGATAGTATTTCCATTTTTTTTCATGTTTTGGCCTGCTTTAAGTCTTGCTTGGTAAGCTTCCAAGGCTGCATTAATTGGCTCAAAAATTTTGTCTACCAAAATTGATCCTCCAGATTTCACGGTGGTTTTTTTTATTTCCCTTCCAGTATCTTTCACCTTTTCCTAAAATAGCTTTTTTTCTTTCTCCTCGATTTCAACCCGTTGTTTCTGTTTTCTCATCTCATATCTTTTGTTTCTGCTTCTTTTGGTCTTTTGAGAGGAAATTTTTGTATTCTCCGAATCATCAGTCGGTTCGCTCTCAGATGAGTTACTAGGTATCACTTAGACTACGTTCACTACTGTTTTACCCTTGTTTAAAGGATTTTTCGAGCAATCCTCTAGGAAGTGTCCTCCCCTTTTGCAACACTGTATGCAATAAGCTTCAACTAGCTTGAGGTTTTTGTCAGGCTCTGGGCATTAATTTTTCCAATGATCATCTACACCACAATTATGACACTTTCAATTTATTGGCTTAATCATGGGTCTTACCATAGAAGGTCTAACACCTTGATTAGCCACATAATACATTGGTGCGAGCTCTGGGGGAGTATAAGTCATAGGTTCATTGGTGGTGGATGTGAATTATACCAATCTCCTTCTATCATTCCTATAGATAGACTAGGCTCAACATAGGATGTAACAAGCACTAGTGCTTGGTCATCTATGACTCCCTCTGGATGCATGTACTTTACAGGCACTGCATTATGTCCTAGATATGGAGGTTGTTGACCCAACACGGGTTGAGGTCTTTCCATACCCATCGGTGGTCTTTGAGCTAGGGCCATATTAGGTTGATATCTGTACATGGGTTGTCCTTGTGGCCTCATAGGCACGTATTGAACATTTACATCATACTTTGGTTGATAAAAGCACTCATTGGTCTCATGGTTGGTCCATTTACCCTCGATTACACACCATTTTTGCAGCCTAATTGGTTGTCCTTGTTGAGGTATCCCTTGTCTTGGTCCCCTCGTAGGTGCTTTTTGCATGTTATTCATCATGTCATTCATCCTTTTGAGCATGCCTTCTATGGTTGAAAGTGGTGCTGCAGCAGCCGTTCCCACTTGTACTGGTTTGGTGGATGTTGTTTTCTTGCTTTGGTTATCCTTAAGGACATCTTCTTTGTTCAAAATATCGCAATTGTCTCCTAAGTCAATAGCATCTGACACACACTCTTCTAGGGTCGTATACTTCTTGCTAATACAGTATAGCATGAAATCCTTTGTTTAGCAGTCCCTCTAGGAACAATGATACTAGTCTTTCTGTTGCAAGTATCTCTAGCTCTGGGCATTTTCCAATGTATTGTTTCATTCGAGTTGCACAATCCCTGACAGACTCACCTTAAAGCTGTAGATTTGAGCTACCGTATTGTGTTTGATCCCCGTTTTGAAACAAGCAGCTACAAATCCTTGAGCTGACCTTGGTGGAATGTTTTGGAACCATGTCAATGCTTTTCCTTCTAATGTCATTCCAAACCCCTTGAACTAAGTATGGAAGTCAAATATGTGTTCTACTCTTAGCACTTGCTTAAAGCTTGCTAAGTAGTCATATGGACCCCTAGATCCATTGTATTTTTTGACCCATTTCTGAAAATTAGCTGGCCTGACACGTCTATTTGGTTCAACTCCTGATCTCCTGGCAGTTGTTCCTGTTACGAGTCCTTCAAACCAGTCTGTTCGAAATAGTGACTCATGTAGCCCTGGACTGGCTTTAGTGTCACCCGGTTTTCTTTGTGATGAGGTGGTTTCTGGTTTCTTAACATTACTCTTAGAAGATCTCTCACGGTGTTCATCTCTTGGAATAGTTTCTGGTACTTGGCCCAATATTCAATCCCTTATGGAGTACCCTTGGTATTTGGTTTGTTATACCTCCTCTGGAGTCATCATAACAAAGTTATTGTTATAGCAATCCCTAAACAAGTAGGTTGGTAGATCTGCTAAACCCTTATCTTTGATCTTGAAGATATAGATGATCTTCATGGGTGTTAGTTGTCCTGATTTGACATGCAAAGTCCATAGAAGATCTTTGACGTTTCTATCGTCCCAACAATAGACTCCGATCCTAGGATTATTTGTACTAAGCCGTTTCAAAGGCTTCAAATCAACCTGATTGTATCCCTCAAATTCTAAAGTAGGTGGTCCTTCTTTTGCTGCCATATCTAAAATTATGGTATTTACTTCTAACCCCCATTTGTCTATCAAGTCAGGGTTTTCGACTTGTAAATACTGAGTTCCGTTTTCTATCCAGATACATTTTTTCTTGTTTGTTTGTCCTGATTTCCTCTTCAAATTCAATACCATGGTCATCAATGCAAATAGCATACTCTTTGTTAGGATCCAGGTAAACCTAAGCTCCATGGCGATTAGTTTTATAAAAAGAGAGTATATGCTTATAGCGCACTGTCGTTCTGATTTCTGAGTGAGTCGAATTGGAAGACATTTCAGATAGAGTCTGAAAAAGTGTCTAGTACTTTCTCGAGGATAGCATACAAGGAATTGCCCTGATTCACACTCTCTTCAGTGGATACTCTACTGGAGGTTTCTCCAAATATGCCTTGGTTTCCTAATATATGACCAGATCTAAGGTTCATGAAGAATTTTCAAGCCCTAGATAGAGTACTTACCATCGAATTGACTTGTTGTCGATTTCTTCCACTTGACTTGATTGCAACTTCTGTGAAGCTATCGATTCCTTGTCTGCATCCTGATTCCTGTATCAATTTTAATCAAGATAGCTATTCTTTCACAAAGACTGTATAGTTTTTGCTAACTATTGTGACTGGTCTATGTGTATCACTTCAAATCAAGCTAAGTGAGTCAGCAATTGAGACTTTCAGATTTTTACAAAAATCAAAGGATTAATCTTCAACCTGGAAACCGAGTGAACATATACCACTTTGGATCCGATTGAACCCAAAATTGCTTGGTGGCCTTGTATTATATTGGTCTAACACTATACAAGTTCAAAAGTCAAAATTTGTGTCTCGGTGTAGCAGTAGATAATCGCGATTATTTACTTTTCTCGGTTTTTTTCACTTTTTGGCTTGATTTGCCAAGTATACAACCTGTTAAGGTCTCTACACAAGTTTTAAGAATCTGGCTTAAGTATCACTTTTGTGATCTAAGTTTCACCAAAATTGATTTGTGTGGTCTACTTGATGTGTTTGACCTGGTGGTATACTCAAATGTGCAAGATTATCAATCTCTACAGTAGATATAAATAATACAATTATTTACTCCTACTATGTTTTTGCAAGTTTTTGTTTCAATCTTGACAAAGACATGTTAAGTATCTCAACTTAATCTCCCTAGCTAAGTTCATCAAGTTTGGATAATTTTTTTTCAAATGGTCATCAGTTTTGTGTCCGCAGACTGTCTTTGCAAATCTGGTCACAATTTCCAATCCAATGATCCAAATCTTACCAAATTTGGTTTCTAGGCTTAATACAACATGGTAAGGCTAGTGGTATGCTAACTTGGTCAGAAAAGTTGAAAAATGGGGCAGATGTAAATAATCGTGATTATTTACTTCTGGTAAATTTTCGTATCTTTTTGGTCAACTGAGCATGTACACATGTCTATCACATGAATATAAGCCTATGAATCAAGTTTCATTGAGTTTGAACAAAAAAAATTTCAATTTACACTCGAAAGTCAGTACAGACTTTAGTTTTTACCCAGTTTTTTGTCAGTTTGCTGATCCAAATCCTATCTGCTGAGGCGGTCCGGGGTGGGCAACAAGAAGAGCGGCCTCTAAACACCCTTCAAGGCTCCCGTGATGCTCAATTCGGGCTGGGGCAAGCACAATCAGAAACAACAACAACCCACAGCCAGAAACCAAACAAGAAAAGGGGCACCACCTAGTTGTAGATGCGAACTAGGACACACGTGATATCTCCTTGTACTCAAACGCACAAAGAGAGGGGAATGCAAGATAGCCACACACACCAAACACAAACATTCACCACGCCACAGAGAGGTAAAGAGCACAAATCAACTTGAGCAACTCAGTCCTAGCCTTAAAGACTTGATGCACACAAAGCTTGATAGAGAGACAACACAAAACCTGACCTTGTTGCCAATACACAAATTGTCTTAGGGTCACAGGAGCCCTCTCACCGAGCACCCTCTTACAATTTACCTTTTATGCAAACACTTCAACAAGCCCTCAAACCACCAAGCATGAAATGGCACAACAAACTTCAAGGACAATATACCTTCAACCACTTGATGAGCCAACTTATCAAGTCAATTTGGAGAGAAGAGTCGTAGTTGCAGTATACAATTGCACCCAAAACTATAAATCTTGTTTATGCACAAGAGTAGGCTACAAGTGTGGTGAAGAGTATGGCATACACTCCACTCCTCTACATGGCATAACTAACTTCAAGCTTCTCCATGCACCTATGTGTAGTGATGGAATAGAGCACTCACGATGCACACACTCTACACAACTAGGCTTGAAGAGTGGTGTGTTATGTGTTGAGAATGGTGTGGTGTAGTGTGATCATGTGATGATTTACAAGGGAGAGAAGGGCTCTATTTATAGGTTTTAGAAGCCCCGATTAGGATTAGGCCTAATCAAGTAGATTTGAAGGAATAAAAGATTATGCATATTTTTATTTTTATTTTAATGAGGGTGGGTCTCTCTGGTCCTTTGAGTCACATGGATGTGGGCTCAAGGGAAGAGAATTATTGAGGATGAAAAGAGAGAGGATTGAGTGAATAATTTGGGAGTGCCTACTCTAGTAGAGGGTGCATTTTACAATAAGGTTAGTGGTTAGTAGTTAGTAATTATCACTAAAAAATATTTACAAAATCATTCACCAAATGGTGAGATATATGATGAGAAAAGTTAGAGAAGGGATGAGCTTGTAAAGAGAGGTTGAAGCTTTGGAGAAGTTGACATTCACCTCTTTACATCACCGGAAGAAGAAGCAGTCAGCATGGCGAAGCAGCGCGTGTCGATGAAGCTATGTTATTTCAAACCTTGGAAAATTCATGATAAAAGCCTTCATTTGCAGAGGTTATTTTTGGATTTTTGCTGATTTTTTGAAGTTCTTTACAAAGTTGAAGAGAGTATGGTAATATGGACATATATGTAGAGAGAAAGGGGGACACATAGGGTGTAGAAATGGAGGATGAAGGCTATGGAGGTGTGAGAGATGTGGCAATGGTGAAGAGGGTGAATTAGGACATGGGAGTTGCAGGTTTGGGAGTGGGAAGGATAGGGAGGAGTGTGTGTGAAAGAGGAAAATGATAAAGCGGAAGAGGGAGTGTGGTTGCATAGCATGGGCAAACTGGGGTCCACCAATAAAATCATAGCTCACAGCTCGTAGCTCAAAAAAATATAAAACACTTTGAGGTGAAATTTCAGCTCACGAGCTACAACTTTTGTTTGTATCACCTTTTCAAATTCAGGGAGCATGTGATCTTTAAAAACTCCGCAAAACGGACTATTTTTTCCACTGCACAAGGTCCTTGTGAGGTCCTTCTTTGGATGATTCTTTTGAATACCTCCAAGAGTGAGCTCCCCATGGTGCATGCATGCATTCCACATACCCTTGACCTTATTTGGTAAGTCTATAATTGAAGATATTGTTGAAATCATGATATAAATGAATAGTACAACTAAGAAAATCAAATATTGAAGGGTCTAAAAAACATGTATATGTCAAATATAAATAATATAGGTGGAAAAAATATAAAGGGGTCAAAATAAATCTCTCTTATTATAAGTCTACCATAAAAAGATGAATATTTTTTGTGGTCTAATTTATGAGAGTAATAAAGAATAGATGTAGGAAGGAAAAAATCGCAATAGTGAAAAAATATACACATAAATAAAACTAGTTTTTTTGGATTTTTGTTGGGATGGAGTTACACCAAAAATAAGAGAAGCTTGCATGAAATTATTTTTATATGGAATAAAGAGTATGCAAAATGGTAAGAAAAAATGTGGTAATGGTGAGTCAATGTACATAGCATAAATAACACACCATAGGTAAAAAAATTTAAATAAATACCAAAATAATTATGCAAAATCCTTTTATTTAGGCCCTATATACAATGAAATATTTACAAACAAATGGGCCATAATATATTTTATTTTTTTGATTTTATTTATTTTTTTGGCTCAACTAGCCCAGTGACTAGTTAGCTGAGGGTTTTTAAGAAAATATGGAGAAAGTCCCCTAACTCACAGACGCCTATGTACAGTGAAATGGTAGGGATAACCAAAATGTTTGAGTGATTTGATAGGGTGAGGTAGCTTACTATGGCAATTATGGAAAGCCGAAAAACGGCTATCATTAGCCCCCCCCCTTAGATAATGGTGCATTCATGTACCATTTATCCGACCATACAGCATGTAGATTGTGTAACGTCTGTCTTTGTCTGCTTTCATCTTTGAAGAACCTTTGTTGTATGATTAAGAAACCTTGTGTGATATGAAAGGTTCTCAGAGCCAATAGCAGGATGTAATGAAGTGACTGAGTAAACCTCCTCCATTGAGAAAGTTTCCATAAGCATCCCCCAGGATCAAAGATCTTGAAATATCTTTCCCAAAGAGAGATGTATGGTACGGAATCACTTACTGATTTTGGTCGAAGAAACTTGTAGATTTTATTGTTGTCCATCATTGCATCTATCACTATGAATGTGATATAAAAGATTGGTTGCTCTTCCTCCTGTGTAAAGTTGATGTATCTGCTACGATCTTCAAGAGCTTGTATGAGCAAATTCTTGAACTGTAGCTCATAAAATTCATTCAACCTGGATAGGCTCATCAAGTCAAAAATTCTATGACCTTCATGATTTAGGAAAGCTTGATCCATGCTTCCAACTGCTATTGGAAGATATTGCAAATAGTTTACCATATAAGTAGATAATAGACAAAGGTTTCTATTGCTTCCAACACATTGGAAGAGAATAGGTTTTGGTACTGATTGATGAAATATCCACATGTAGCAATCAACAAGTTTTTCATCTATGATGAAGACCAGAAGCATCACAATGTGCAACCTCCATACACCAAAGAACCAAATGAAGAAGGTTTGGAAACATCCGTTCATCACCAAGTATTCATGTCCTCTTCCACTTAAGAAGGTATGGTGTCCCCGATGAAAGGTATATGTGAAGAGAGGAGAAGTTGACTTTGAAGAGGTGAAACCCAATGTGAAGATGATTTGGGCTTCAAAAGCTTGGACTTTCTTGCTAAGAGATTGTCCCATGAATGAAGAGCCACCCACTAAAACACCATTGGAGAGAATGATACCCCTCTGACAGTTTCCTTTTATGATTTTATTTTTTGCTACTCTCCCATGTTCTTCATCCCCTTCTGAGCACCCCCTTTGGCAAGGTTGTAACTCCTCACATTGTACCAACTCAAAGGTTGATGGATTACTATTTGATTTTGTGAAAACTTTGGCTTCTTGCATGATAGGTTCCTCCATGCTTAATATACGTGGGTCATACCAATGCTTTTCAACATCCTCAAACACTTCTTGAAGATTATCCTCACATGGATTCAACTCATACTCTTCTACTTTTTTTTGGAGTTGGCATTCCATGTACACAATCATATCTTTATGATCAATGTGGTCCATGATCTCCCAACCTATGATTTCATCTTCTTCTTCACTCTCTTCTTTTAGACGAGATACACTCTCAAAACATTCCATAAGATCAAGGTTACCTTCAAGGTCTTCATTCTCCATAGAGTCATGTTGCACAAAAGCTTCGTCTGCTCGGACTAGAATTTGATCCTCCGCCAAAAGGTTGGATGTATCCATTATTGAATCATCAATGCCATTTGAGATATCTTGTGTTGATTTTTGCATGCTTGGGATAAAGGTAGAAGAAAGAGATTCCACATTTAAATCTTGGCCACACACTTTAACACTTGAATAATTCGTTGGTATGTAAGTAACTTCTTCAATATTTAACGGAGTAGAAGGAGACAAGTATGGAAAAGGAGCTGACTCCTTGATAGAAACACTTTCATGATGGTTGGTTCTTCAAGCATGATGGAAACCATTTTTGATGTAGAAGTACTTGTGAAGCTTCCTTCGGGCAATAGTGACCGCTTCTTCAAAGGTAGAGGGTCCACTACAAGTAACCTTAGTCTTTAGGAAAGGAGACAAACCCGAAATAAATTGCTCCATTTTTACATCATCTGGAAATGTAGAACTAAATCCACATCTTCCCCATTGACGAGAAAAAATATCCTCATAAGCATAGTAGTCTTCCCCATGTTGTTGAAGTCTCCCTAATGAAGCCCATGCTTTCTCTGTTGTTGGAAATTTAAAGAATCTGGTCTTCAAAGCTTTGGAAATTTGGGTATACCCATCTTCAATCTGAGAAGACATACTCCAAAACCATTACTCAGCGTTGCCTCTAAGGCATAGCAATAGAAAATCCCCTTTTTCAATGTCATCCCTTTTACCAAGGATACGACAAACCATTCTAAAATCAGCAAGAAAATCATCAACATCTTCTTCTAGATTTCCGAAGAAGATTGGGATATCATCAAAGGTATAGCGTGTCATAGTCTCTCAATGCTAGAACCACACAAAGATTAGTTCCAAACAATCATTTTCTCTCATGACATCAACTAACTACACAAAGTTTTGAAAGGTCTTTCAACATGAATTCTAGATTCTTATGTGAAATTTTTTTTTCCTTTCTTATGTTATGCTAATCCAAACCATACTCTAGATCAATTTTTGTTGCATTGAAATTAAACTCAGTCATACAAGTTTTCATGATTCATATAATCTTCTTGATTATGCTAAAATTCAAGCATTCATGCAATACAACAACAATAAGCACAAAGTCATTCCTCAGTGGGGGCACCAATTTGAGGCGGTCCGGGGTGGGCAACAAGAAGAGCGGCCTCTAGACACCCTTCGAGGCTCCCGTGCTGCTGAATTGGGGCTGGGGCAAGCACAATCAGAGACAACAACAACCCACAGCCAGAAACCAAACAAGAAAAGGGGCACCACCTAGTTGTAGATGCGAACTAGGACACACGTGATATCTCCTTGTACTCAAACGCACAAAGAGAGGGGAATGCAAGATAGCCACACACACCAAACACAAACATTCACC
Source organism: Adiantum capillus-veneris (assembly GCF_014529385.1). Classification (NCBI taxonomy): domain Eukaryota; kingdom Viridiplantae; phylum Streptophyta; class Polypodiopsida; order Polypodiales; family Pteridaceae; genus Adiantum; species Adiantum capillus-veneris. Next base: position 79,929,940 of record NC_140954.1, read on the forward strand.
ACGCCAGAGAGAGGTAAAGAGAACAAATCAACTTGAGCAACTGAGTCTTAGCCTTAAAGACTTGATGCACACAAAGCTTGATAGAGAGACAACACAAAACTTGACCTTGTTGCCAATACACAAATTGTCTTAGGGTCACGGGAGCCCTCTCACCGAGCACCCTCTTACAATTTACCTTTTAGGCAAACACTTCAACAAGCCCTCAAACCACCAAGCATGAAATGGCACAACAAACTTCAAGGACAATATAACTTCAACCACCTGATGAGCCAATTTATCAAGTCAATTTGGAGAGAAGAGTCGTAGTTGCAGTATACAATTGCACCCAAAACTATAAATCTTGTTTATGCACAAGAGTAGGCTACAAGTGTGGTGAAGAGTATGGCATACACTCCACTCCTCTACATGGCATAACTAACTTCAAGCTTCTCCATGCACCTATGTGTAGTGATGGAATAGAGCACTCAGGATGCACACACTTTACACAACTAGGCTTGAAGAGTGGCGTGTTATGTGTTGAGAATGGTGTGGTGTAGTGTGATGATGTGATGATTTACAAGGGAGAGAAGGGCTCTATTTATAGGTTTTAGAAGCCCCGATTAGCATTAGGCCTAATCAAGTAGATTTGAAGGAATAAAAGATTATGCATATTTTTATTTTTATTTTAATTAGGGTGGGTCTCTCTGGTCCTTTGAGTCACATGGATGTGGGCTCAAGGGAAGAGAATTATTGAGGATGAAAAGAGAGAGGATTGAGTGAATAATTTGGGAGTGCCTACTCTAGTAGAGGGTGCATTTTACAATAAGGTTAGTGGTTAGTAGTTAGTAATTATCACTAAAAAATATTTACAAAATCATTCACCAAATGGTGAGATATATGATGAGAAAAGTTAGAGAAGGGATGAGCTTGTAAAGAGAGGTTGAAGCTTTGGAGAAGTTGACATTCACCTCTTTACAGCACCGGAAGAAGAAGCAGTCAGCATGGCGAAGCAGCGCGTGTCGATGAAGCTATGTTATTTCAAACCTTGGAAAATTCATGATAAAAGCCTTCATTTGTAGAGGTTATTTTTGGATGTTTGCTGATTTTTTGAAGTTCTTTACAAAGTTGAAGAGAGTATGGTAATATGGACATATATGTAGAGAGAAAGGGGGACACATAGGGTGTAGAAATGGAGGATGAAGGCTATGGAGGTGTGAGAGATGTGGCAATGGTGAAGAGGGTGAATTAGGACATGGGAATTACAGGTTTGGGAGTGGGAAGGAGAGGGAGGAGTGTGTGTGAAAGAGGAAAATGATAAAGTGGAAGAGGGAGTGTGGCTGCATAGCATGGGCAAACTGTGGTCCACCAATGAAATTATAGCTCACAACTCGTAGCTCAAAAAAATATAAAAAACTTTGAGGTGAAATTTCAGCTCACGAGCTACAACTTTTGTTTGTATCACCTTTTCAAATTCAGGGAGCATGTGATCTTTAAAAACTCAGCAAAACCGACTATTTTTTTCACTGCACAAGGTCCTTGTGAGGTCCTTCTTTGGATGATTCTTTTGAATATCTCCAAGAGTGAGCTCCCCATGGTGCATGCATGCATTCCAAATACCCTTGACCTTATTTGGTAAGTCTATAATTGAAGATATTGTTGAAATCATGATATAAATGAATAGTACAACTAAGAAAATCAAATATTGAAGGGTCTAAAAAACATGTATATGTCAAATATAAATAATATAGGTGGAAAAAATATAAAGGGGTCAAAATAAATCTCTCTTATTATAAGTCTACCATAAAAAGATGAATATTTTTTGTGGTCTAATTTATGAGAGTAATAAAGAATAGATGTAGGAAGGAAAAAATCACAATAGTGAAAAAATTATACACATAAATAAAACTAGTTTTTTTGGATTTTTGTTGGGATGGAGTTACACCAAAAATAAGAGAAGCTTGCATGAAATTATTTTTATATGGAATAAAGAGTATGCAAAATGGTAAGAAAAAATGTGGTAATGGTGAGTCAATGTACATAGCATAAATAACACACCATAGGTAAAAATATTTAAATAAATACCAAAATAATTATGAAAACTCCTTTTAGTTAGGCCCTATATACACTCAAATATTTACAAACAAATGGGCCATAATATATTTTATTTTTTTGATTTTATTTATTTTTTTGGCTCAACTAGCCCAGTGACTAGTTAGCTGAGAGTTTTTAAGAAAATATGGAGAAAGTCCCCTAACTCACAGACGCCTATGTACAGTGAAATGGTAGGGATAACCAAAATGTTTGAGTGATTTGATAGGGTGAGGTAGCTTACTATGGCAATTATGGAAAGCCGAAAAACGGCTATCATTAGCCCCCCCCCTTAGATAATGGTGCATTCATGTACCATTTATCCGACCATACAGCATGTAGATTGTGTAACGTCTGTCTTTGTCTGCTTTCATCTTTGAAGAACCTTTGTTGTATGATTAAGAAACCTTGTGTGATATGAAAGGTTCTCAGAGCCAATAGCAAGATGTAATGAAGTGACTGAGTAAACCTCCTCCATTGAGAAAGTTTCCATAAGCATCCCCCAGGATCAAAGATCTTGAAATATCTTTCCCAAAGAGAGATGTATGGTACGGAATCACTTACTGATTTTGGTCGAAGAAACTTGTAGATTTTATTGTTGTCCATCATTGCATCTATCACTATGAATGTGATATAAAAGATTGGTTGCTCTTCCTCCTGTGTAAAGTTGATGTATCTGCTACGATCTTCAAGAGCTTGTATGAGCAAATTCTTGAACTGTAGCTCATAAAATTCATTCAACCTGGATAGGCTCATCAAGTCAAAAATTCTATGACCTTCATGATTTAGGAAAGCTTGATCCATGCTTCCAACTGCTATTGGAAGATATTGCAAATAGTTTACCATATAAGTAGATAATAGACAAAGGTTTCTATTGCTTCCAACACATTGGAAGAGAATAGATTTTGGTACTGATTGATGAAATATCCACATGTAGCAATCAACAAGTTTTTCATCTATGATGAAGACCAGAAGCATCACAATGTGCGACCTCCATACACCAAAGAACCAAATGAAGAAGGTTTGGAAACATCCGTTCATCACCAAGTATTCATGTCCTCTTCCACTTAAGAAGGTATGGTGTCCCCAATGAAAGGTATATGTGAAGAGAGGAGAAGTTGACTTTGAAGAGGTGAAACCCAATGTGAAGATGATTTGGGCTTCAAAAGCTTGGACTTTCTTGCTAAGAGATTGTCCCATGAATGAAGAGCCACCCACTAAAACACCATTGGAGAGAATGATACCCCTCTGACAGTTTCCTTTTATGATTTTATTTTTTGCTACTCTCCCATGTTCTTCATCCCCTTCTAAGCCCCCCCTTTAGCAAGGTTGTAACTCCTCACATTGTACCACCTCAAAAGTTGATGGATTACTGTTTGATTTTGTGAAAACTTTGGCTTCTTGCATGATAGGTTCCTCCATGCTTAATATACATGGGTCATACCAATGCTTTTCAACATCCTCAAACACTTCTTGAAGATTATCCTCACATGGATTCAACTCACACTCTTCTACTTTTTTTTGGAGTTGGCATTCCATGTACACAATCATATCTTTATGATCAATGTGGTCCATGATCTCCCAACCTATGATTTCATCTTCTTCTTCACTCTCTTCTTTTAGACGAGATACACTCTCAAAACATTCCATAAGATCAAGGTTACCTTCAAGGTCTTCATTCTCCATAGAGTCATGTTGCACAAAAGCTTCGTCTGCTCGGACTAGAATTTGATCCTCCGCCAAAAGGTTGGATGTATCCATTATTGAATCATCAATGCCATTTGAGATATCTTGTGTTGATTTTTGCATGCTTGGGATAAAGGTAGAAGAAAGAGATTCCACATTTAAATCTTGGCCACACACTTTAACACTTGAATAATCCGTTGGTATGTAAGTAACTTCTTCAATATTTGTCGGAGTAGAGGAGACAAGTATGGAAAAGGAGCTGACTCCTTGATAGAAACACTTTTATGATGGTTGGTTCTTCAAGCATGATGGAAACCATTTTTGATGTAGAAGTACTTGTGAAGCTTCCTTCGGGCAATAGTGACCGCTTCTTCAAAGGTAGAGGGTCCACTACAAGTAACCTTAGTCTTTAGGAAAGGAGACAAACCCGAAATAAATTGCTCCATTTTTACATCATCTGGAAATGTAGAACTAAATCCACATCTTCCCCATTGACGAGAAAAAATATCCTCATAAGCATAGTAGTCTTCCCCATGTTGTTGAAGTCTCCCTAATGAAGCCCATGCTTTCTCTGTTGTTGGAAATTTAAAGAATCTGGTCTTCAAAGCTTTGGAAATTTGGGTATACCCATCTTCAATCTGAGAAGACATACTCCAAAACCATTACTCAGCGTTGCCTCTAAGGCATAGCAATAGAAAATCCCCTTTTTCAATGTCATCCCTTTTACCAAGGATACGACAAACCATTCTAAAATCAGCAAGAAAATCATCAACATCTTCTTCTAGATTTCCGAAGAAGATTGGGATATCATCAAAGGTATAGCGTGTCATAGTCTCTCAATGCTAGAACCACACAAAGATTAGTTCCAAACAATCATTTTCTCTCATGACATCAACTAACTACACAAAGTTTTGAAAGGTCTTTCAACATGAATTCTAGATTCTTATGTGAAATTTTTTTTTCCTTTCTTATGTTATGCTAATCCAAACCATACTCTAGATCAATTTTTGTTGCATTGAAATTAAACTCAGTCATACAAGTTTTCATGATTCATATAATCTTCTTGATTATGCTAAAATTCAAGCATTCATGCAATACAACAACAATAAGCACAAAGTCATTCCTCAGTGGGGGCACCAATTTGAGGCGGTCCGGGTGGGCAACAAGAAGAGCGGCCTCTAGACACCCTTCGAGGCTCCCGTGCTGCTGAATTGGGGCTGGGGCAAGCACAATCAGAGACAACAACAACCCACAGCCAGAAACCAAACAAGAAAAGGGGCACCACCTAGTTGTAGATGCGAACTAGGACACACGTGATATCTCCTTGTACTCAAACGCACAAAGAGAGGGGAATGCAAGATAGCCACACACACCAAACACAAACATTCACCACGCCAGAGAGAGGTAAAGAGAACAAATCAACTTGAGCAACTGAGTCTTAGCCTTAAAGACTTGATGCACACAAAGCTTGATAGAGAGACAACACAAAACTTGACCTTGTTGCCAATACACAAATTGTCTTAGGGTCACGGGAGCCCTCTCACCGAGCACCCTCTTACAAATTACCTTTTAGGCAAACACTTCAACAAGCCCTCAAACCACCAAGCATGAAATGGCACAACAAACTTCAAGGACAATATACCTTCAACCACCTGATGAGCCAACTTATCAAGTCAATTTGGAGAGAAGAGTCGTAGTTGCAGTATACAATTGCACCCAAAACTATAAATCTTGTTTATGCACAAGAGTAAGCTACAAGTGTGGTGAAGAGTATGGCATACACTCCACTCCTCTACATGGCATAACTAACTTCAAGCTTCTCCATGCACCTATGTGTAGTGATGGAATAGAGCACTCACGATGCACACACTCTACACAACTAGGCTTGAAGAGTGGTGTGTTATGTGTTGAGAATGGTGTGGTGTAGTGTGATCATGTGATGATTTACAAGGGAGAGAAGGGCTCTATTTATAGGTTTTAGAAGCCCCGATTAGGATTAGGCCTAATCAAGTAGATTTGAAGGAATAAAAGATTATGCATATTTTTATTTTTATTTTAATGAGGGTGGGTCTCTCTGGTCCTTTGAGTCACATGGATGTGGGCTCAAGGGAAGAGAATTATTGAGGATGAAAGGAGAGAGGATTGAGTGAATAATTTGGGAGTGCCTACTCTAGTAGAGGGTGCATTTTACAATAAGGTTAGTGGTTAGTAGTTAGTAATTATCACTAAAAAATATTTACAAAATCATTCACCAAATGGTGAGATATATGATGAGTATATGATGAGAAAAGTTAGAGAAGGGATGAGCTTGTAAAAAGAGGTTGAAACTTTGGAGAAGTTGACATTCACCTCTTTACAGCACCGGAAGAAGAAGCAGTCAGCATGGCGAAGCAGCGCGTGTCGATGAAGCTATGTTATTTCAAACCTTGGAAAATTCATGATAAAAGCCTTCATTTGCAGAGGTTATTTTTGGATTTTTGCTGATTTTTTGAAGTTCTTTACAAAGTTGAAGAGAGTATGGTAATATGGACATATATGTAGAGAGAAAGGGGGACACATAGGGTGTAGAAATGGAGGATGAAGGCTATGGAGGTGTGAGAGATGTGGCAATGGTGAAGAGGGTGAATTAGGACATGGGAGTTGCAGGTTTGGGAGTGGGAAGGAAAGGGAGGAGTGTGTGTGAAAGAGGAAAATGATAAAGTGGAAGAGGGAGTGTGGCTGCATAGCATGGGCAAACTGGGGTCCACCAATAAAACCATAGCTCACAGCTCGTAGCTCAAAAAAATATGAAAAAATTTGAGGTGAAAGTTCAGCTCACGAGCTACAACTTTTGTTTGTATCACCTTTTCAAATTCATGGAGCATGTGATCTTTAAAAACTCAGCAAAACCGACTTTGTTTTCCACTGCACAAGGTCCTTGTGAGGTCCTTCTTTGGATGATTCTTTTGAATACCTCCAAGAGTGAGCTCCCCATGGTGCATGCATGCATTCACATACCCTTGACCTTATTTGGTAGTTCTATAATTGAAGATATTGTTGAGATCATGATATAAATGAATAGTACAACTAAGAAAATCAAATATTGAGGGGTCTAAAAAATATGTATATGTCAAATATAAATAATATAGGTGAAAAAAATATAAAGGGGTCAAAATAAATCTCTCTCATTATAAGTATACCATAAAAAGATGAATATTTTTTGTGGTCTAATTTATGAGAGTGATAAAGAATAGATGTAGGAAGGAAAAAAATAACAATAGTGAAAAAATATACACATAAATAAAACTAGTTTTTTTGGATTTTTGTCGGAATGGAGTTACACCAAAAATAAGAGAATCTTGCATGAAATTATTTTTATATGGAATAAAGAGTATGCAAAATGGTAAGAAAAAATGTGGTAATGGTGAGTCAATGTACATAACATAAATAACACACCATAGGTAAAAATATTTAAATAAATACCAAAATAATTATGAAAAACCCTTTTATTTAGGCCCTATATACAATGAAATATTTACACACAAATGGGCCATAATATATTTTATTTTTTTGATTTTATTTATTTTTTTGGCTCAACTAGTACAGTGACTAGTTAGCTGAGGGTTTTTAAGAAAATATGGAGAAAGTCCCCTAACTCACACACGCCTATGTACAGTGAAATGGTAGGGATAACCAAAATGTTTGAGTGATTTGATAGGGTGAGGTAGCTTACTATGGCAATTATGGAAAGCCGAAAAACGGCTATCACTGCCTTTACAAAAGTTGTTTGTACACATGTATAGACTCTCTGGTACCAAGCTTGGGCAGTTTTGAGCTAAAAGTAAATAATCGTGATTATTTACTTTAGGCCTAAAATGAACAGTTTTTTGAACTTTTTCACTGGGCAGTCTTTTCATGAGCTATTTTAAGCCTCTGAGTCATGTCAAAACTTAATTTGGCCTAAAATGTGAAGAAAAAAGTAAATAGTCTGAGTTTTTCTAAACTCTTGAAATTTTTATCTCAATGTGTCCTTGAGCTTACCCACTGGTTCATACAACTTTTAAAGCCTACTCTCGAGTCGGATTGAGTGGTTGGTTGTCATTTCGTGCTATTTTTGGCCGTATACCTGAAATACTGCAACTTGACATGAAAACTTACTATTGATTTTTTCGGAGAGAGCAATGTTCTGAAATCCACCTCGGATTCTACTTGCCCTACACCTAGATTCTACTGCAATAAAGTTGTGGAAAGTGTCCACAAACACTCGTTTTCTTGTTTTTTATGGTTTCTTGAGCATTGATCTTAAGACTTGTCTCGTCTATCAATCATTCCCAAAATCCTAATCTAATTCTACAATCGTACAATCCTAAAGGTACTCAGCAAGTACGATTACTTCCAAGTTACCTCTACATAATAAAAGACGACAATCTTAAGCTATGCGGTTTAAAAAGAAAGTTTTTACCCTAGGAAATCCTAGAGGAAGTTAAAGGATAACTTCACAAGACGCTCGTGTTTTTCCCTAGTTTAGGTCTCTTTGATCCCTAGCAGTGGCTGTCTAACCTCACTCCTATCTTATTGCAGATGTAGCAAGAACCACGAATAAATTGTCAATCCATGGGATGAAGCTGACTCAACTAGTGCATAGAGGCTACAAGAGGTTGTCAATCTCTTGGAAAACAACAAACAACTCGCATCTAACTCAAGCTACACTCAATGACTGAAACCACCAAAAGCCAATCGCTCATCGGCAAACAAATCACATCCATTACAGCATCAAATGACATCTAAACATAACAAAACTTCTAGGAAATGTTTATAAGACCTAAGCACACATGCTTATGGTCTCAATTCCCACTTTAGGTCAACTGCAAAAATCACAGTTATTATCAACAGTGGATTTTTTACCTAGTCGTTTTTGACCCAAAATGCATCTAAATGCTTAACAATGATGCCCCAATATACTTAGTTTTTGATTTTGAAGTGTAAGCATAGAGCTATTACTTGCGGTTGCAACGCAACAGACGCGACTGCAATGTGACAACCAGGGAAGGAGTAGGAAGCGCGGAAGGAGAGAAGTGAGCGTTGTTAGCTCACGCTGCGTTTCTATTATCCAAAACTTGAAAATAACTTTACAAAAATGGGCTTTTATACCTTAGCCAAGGTTTTTGGTGGTCAAAACTAATAATCTTAGGAGCTCTAACTAAAGATAGGTTAAGACAAGTTGATACAATCTGGAAGCTTGTAGCCCCAGCTCATCAATTACAGAGTTTATCCGAAAAATAGGAGTTACAATATTCCCGATTCATCAAAATAATAATTTTTTTTACAATGACAGATCTAAAAAATGGTATCCGGGTTAGCTTGCTGCTAACAGACCTATTATGTTATAGCAAAATAAACACATTATGATGTGCAAGAAATGGCGGGCAGGAAAATCCATGAACCATAATATTCAAGTGAATTTTTCCTAATGTTGGAGTGATTCGTTTGGTACATCCTTTTAGCTCTACATTACTCAAGTGGTTGAGTTGTTTCCTTGAGATAAGTTGAGTAACTGTCAGCATTGACCCGAGCTCCTGTGTCTGCTAAAGCTTTCACTTTGTATCCCTCCTTTAGAATCACATTGATCCTCATTTGAAGACCATCCATCCACTCATCATCAGTCTCTACCTCATACTCAACGATGGGCTGAACTTGGAGAGTATTGAGTGGTATTGCTTGTAGAACATGTTGCCTTGCAGCTTTCTGTTTTAGAATCTGAATGCAGGCCTCCTCTTGAGCCTTGTCTATCACATATTTTCATTTAAGCAAAAGGACCATGTCCTTTTTTCTTGAATTTAGGTACATGTCGTTTCAACAAATATACTAGGACTAAATCCCCTGGTTTGAAAAATTTGGTCAGTAATTGTGACTCAAAGAACTGTTTTTGTTTTTGTTTTTGTTTTTGTGAGTAGATGTGAGCAATGGCTGCTAATTGTTTCTCATCCAATTGTTCCAAATCTTCAAGCCGTTTAGACAATTCGTGTCCCGACCATTCTAACTCAGCGGAAACTCTGAGGGTGAGCAATAAGAATTCCATTGGCAAGATCGCATGCAAGCCATAGACAAAATTATAAGGAGTCGTCTTCATAGCTATTTTGAAGGCAACTTGATAAGCCCATAAGGAAGAATGAAGATGCATTTCCCAGTTTGTTCTGCCTGAACTAGCAATTTTAGTTAGTACAAAGCTTAGAATTTTGTTCGTATGTTCTCCTTGACCATTCGATTGAGGATGATAGGGAGCAAGTTTGTTATGGATTACCATGAACTCGTCTAATAGATATTATATCACCTCATTAAGAAATCTGCGATCACTCACAAGCTCAATAGAAAGTCCATACCTAGTGAATACACATTCATACAAGAATGGAGCAGTGGTTCTAGCATCGTTCTTCCAGGTGGCCGTGTCTCAGCCCACTTGGTTAGGTAATTTGTGGCCACAATAATATATTGTGTCTAAGTTTTATCTCGGGGGGTTCACCATTCATTTTCCCCCTATATAACCTGCATTCGTGGGGTATTAAAAAAATCCCTCTTTTAACATGTCTGAATGAATAAAATGACCCCTTATTTTAGGAAAATTTTCCAAATTGAATTTAGAAACCCCTTATTTTGATGTATCTTTTTTTAATTGCCTAATTTTTTTGTATTTTAAAACCCCTCCTTTCGAACCCATGTTATACGTTAACACTAGGTTGGTAATGGGACACTTTTATGTCCTATGAAGTGACCATTTTCCTTGAATTATGTCAAGAGTTTCAAAATGGATGTGGAGGTGCTATCTGTCTAGAAAGTTGTCTCATGAGCTCAAAAAAACTTGACATTTTTTTGGAATATCAATTCCATCTTTAACCTTGTCCTTGCACAACATTCACTACAAGAGGCTATTCATATTAGCGACGCTCAAACAGCGACGCTCAAAAAAAAAAATCCCCGGCGTCGCTATGAGCGTCGCAAACTTACAAGTAAATTTGCGACGCTCATAGCGACGCCGGCTGGACAAAAAAAAATAACAGAGAGCGCCCAAAAACTCAGATCTCAGATGTGAGTTTTTCGGCGCCCTCAAGCAAGGAGCAGGTAACGCTCTCTCTCTCTCTCTCTCTCTCTCTCTCTCTCTCTCTCTCTCTCTCTCTCTCTCTCTCTTTCTTCTCCACACACACACACACACACACACACACGAGGAGAGGAAGGAGAGCCAGGTATGCTCCTTCCCTCTCCTCACTCTCATGTTCCCTTCCCCTCTTTCTCTCTCCCTCTCTCTCTCTCTCTCTCACACACACACATAGTGTTTTTGAGAGAGAGAGAGAGAGAGAGAGAGAGAGAGAGAGAGCGAGAGAGAGAGAGAAAGAGTACAAACATAAACAAAAACGCACACACACATACATAAACAAAGAATGCACACACACATTGAGAGAGGAAAAGAGAGAGAGAGCATGCATAAACAAAAAAACGCACACATTGAGAGAGGAAAAGAGAGAGAATATGCATAAACAAAAAACGCACACATTGAGAGAGGAAAAGAGAGAGAAAACATGCATAAACAAAAAAACGCACACACATTGAGAGAGAAAGAGAGAGAAACTAAGTTAACGTCGTAGGAAACTAATTAAAATTAAAAGACCTAAAGATCTAGCCGACGAGGAGTTGAACTCAAGACCTATTATTCAAGAGGGAAATGGCATAACCAATCTATCATACTTGGCATGGGTGATAGAAAGGTTATACCATTTATCTCTTTTAATTGGCACACACATCCACACATGCGCACACACACAAGAAGAAGAGAGTTATAACGTCGTAGGAAACTATCCTAAAAGACATTAAAGATTAGGTTAGATGTAGACTTACGTTAAATTAGATTTAGGTTTATTTAAGTTAAATTAGATTAGATTTAGGTTTATTTTTAGTTAGATTTACGTTTACGCTAGATTTAGATTTACGTTATATTAGATTAGATTTAGGTCTCCATAGACTGCGATGCCTGCATGAAGCGGGTGAAGAAAGCCCTCAATGGAATATAGGGTATTGCTTCCTTCACTCATGGTGGGCTCCGTCGATCTGGCAAAAGTACTGGTGAAATGTCTTCAGAAGATAGGGAAGAAGGTGGATCTTCAGGGCGGCAAGAGTCACTACATCCCCGACAATGACCATCTAGACAACCTCTAGTCATTCAACAGCAACTTCAAAGTTAGTAACAAGAGCAAGAACGGTCCAAAGGTCCAATTGCTGTCGTCAGATGTGGATGGAGATGAGGCAGCGTCACCGCCGGAAGTTAACTCTCACATCTTTAGTGATGAGAATGCCAACTCTTGCCGAGTTATGTGAAAAATTATGTGTTAAATCAGTTTTAAGGTTCTTATAATCCCTGTTAGTTTAGCTCTTTGTTTTTAATATAACATAATTTACGTTAGATTTAGATTTATGTTATATTAGATTAGACTTAGGTTTACTTAGGTTTACCCACACACACACACACACACAAGAAGAAGAGAGTTTTAACGTCGTAGGAAACTATCCCAAAAGACGTTAAAGATTAGGTTAGATGTAGACTTACGTTAAATTAGATTTAGGTTTATTTTTAGTTAGATTTACGTTTATTTAGATTTACGCTTATTTACGTTAGATCGAGTCCACGCAAGAATTACTTACGGTTTAGGGTTTAGAGTTAGACGAACAGTGAAAAGATCTACTGTGAAAAGATGTTAAGATGCTGTGAAGTGCTACAGCTAGAGAAGAGGCAAAGGGGTTTTGTCCACTACATGAAGTAACATGTAGACGTGGGTCTGTAGATTTCTTGTACCCACAAATATAGGTATTGACCAATAAAGACGAGATTATAACCCGGTGGTTCTGATCTCTATGCACCTCTAGACCGAGGTGTGCGGGGATTGGACATGACTAGAGAATGTGAGGTAGACACACACACACAGAGAGAGAGAGAGAGATAAGACGAACAATGCCAATAGAATATTAAATTTGTTGTCCAGGTTATAAGATTTTTATCCTCATTATGAGTAGTGACGAGGATGTGGGACCGTCCAACTGAAACACGTATCTCTCAACGAGGGTCTTATGTCCTTGTAATCAATGCAAGCATGCTGTGCGGCGGACAAGACGTGTTTCTTTGCAGCACGTTCGCGAAGTTGGCGAGTTCGATCCATCTATTATAGATTGAGTTGTTTCCAATTATAACTCGTCGGACTCTGACGCTGGCCAACAAGCAGTAATCTTGCAACCCAATAGACGTGTTCACAGGCGCTTTGGTCAAGCAGCATATGTGAGGCCACAAGATGTAGCCTCTGACAGCTCGGGGGATGATCATGCAGAGCACATTCCCAACGAGGCAATGTTTGAGCCCGAGATTGATGAAATGATCGAGACGATCATGGATTCAGAAAGGCTTATCTATGATGATATGAAAAGTGAAGCCGATACGCCACTGTATAATGGAGCACGTATGTCTAGATTGAAAGCACTCCTGGTTCTTCTCAACATGCAGGCAAAGTTTGGATGGAGTGACACTAGCGTCATAGCGCTTTTCAGGTGATCTATTACAATTAGTTTACTTTAATAAAACTCTAAATGTATAATGATCTGATAGATTTTTACACGACTGTATCGTATTTTTATGTTGTGTAGATTGCTTAAAGAGCACATACTACCAGCTGACAATGTGATGCCAGATTCCCGACATGAAGCAAGAAAGATTTTGCGAAACTTGGGGATAGATTACAATTCTATCCACGCTTGTCCTAATGACTGCATTCTTTTCAGAGGGGAATACATAGACATGGAGAAGTGTCCGAAATGTGATTCCGAAAGATATCGAGTAGATATCCACGGGACAAAAATTCCACATAAGGTTTTGCGACATTTTCCTCTGCTTCCTCGCATCAAGCATTTCTTCGAATGTAAGTCCATGGCCGCCCTAGCATCATGGCATGAGGAGAATAAATCTTCGGATGGTGTGCTACAAATTCCTGCAGATTGCGCAGCCTGGAAACATATCGATGGAACATGGTCGGATTTTGCCAGGGAAGCTCGAAATTTGTGCTTAGGCCTGGCTATGGATGGCGTAAATCCATTTGGTCAAAGATCAACATCTTACAGTGTATGGCCCATTGTCATCGTCAACTACAACATTCCCCCGTGGTTGACTACGAAGAAGGGGCACCTATGGCTAAGCTTGATTGTGCCAGGGCGATATAAAGTGGAGAATTTGGATGTGTATCTTCGTCCACTATTGGAAGAGCTACAACAATTGTGGATTGGCATAGAGGTGGTGGATATGAGCTGACACACAGGACGACGGAATGCTTTGATCAGAGGCATTCTAATGTGGACCATGCATGACTATCCCGGGCTAACAGAATGCTCAGGTGATCTATTGACACTCCTCACTCAGACACTATAAATTTTGTTTTTTCCCATAGTTGATCTATTATCATGTGTATACATGCAGGGCTTCAAACAAGCGGATACAGAGCATGTGTCACATGTGGACCTAGACTGAATGCACGTAGGGCGCCCTCACTGAAGAAGCAAATCTACGAAGGTTATCAAGCGTATCTTCCAGAGAATCATGTGTTACGCGGCGGCTTTTTGGGAAGAGAGCCACCAAGGATGTCTGCACAAGCATGGTTAGAGCAGAAGGAGATGTGCGATGACAGATTGCCTCCAGGGATGAAGAGACTATCTCTATGGTACGAGTTACCATACTGGCCCCGACTCATGATCAATCACTTGCTCAATCCAATGCACATATTCAAGAATGTGGGTAATCTACTATGGGACCATCTGACCAGCAAGAAAGATACTTTGGGAGCCATAGTTGACCTTAGAAATGTGGATCGTATGGAGCAATATTGGCCGCAAACAGCGTCTGATGGATCGATAAAACTCCCTAAAGCACCATGGATTTTCACAGGAGCCCAAGAAGGCAAAGTAAAAGAGACCATTCGATCTTTGCAGACCCCCACTGGCGTAATGCACTCGCTCCGAACGTGTTTTACTAAAGAAGGAAAGCTTACCGGTTTGAAATCACACGATTGGCATAAAATGTGTCAGGTACGTTCATAGTGGACTTTAATATCATTGCTGCACATACTTTACAGTTTATTTTACCGGTTGCCATTGAGGAATGTTTGTCTCTCGACATCCATAACACAATCTACAAACTTGCAAAGCTGGTGCAATGGATCTCACAAAAGGAGATCAACGTAGACTCCATACCATTCGCCAAACTAAATGCTGCGGAGCTTGTGTGCATGTTTGAGAAACATTTTCCTCCTACCATGCTAACCATTCAGGTGCATCTTCTTGTTCACATAGTTGATGAGGTGGAAATAGCTGGCACAGTTCATTCCAGATGGATGTTCTTCTTAGAACGTTTCATGAAAACGCTTAAGGGATATGTGCGTCAAAAGGCACGTCCGCAGGGTAGCATGGCAGAAGGTTGGTTGGTATCAGAGTCCCTAGTGTACATTGGAGAGTGGCTAGATGGATTTGATAAAGCCCGGGACACGCTATGGCGAACCATAGATGATGAGCGCATATCTGGGATTGTCATGTGCAATCTCGGTGTTGAGAAGAAGATGACGGAAGATCTAGAGGCTAAAATCAACCGATTTTGCATGCTTCACAATCCAGTGATGCAAAAGTGGATTTCACAATATGAGGATGCAAAGCAAGAGCGACAAAGGGCACGAATCGAGTGGAGACGGGGAAGACGACCACCAATGCACTATCCGACGGGTCTGGAGAGCCTACCAACATTCATGAGCTTAAGATGGTTGCACAACCAATTGAAAAGCACACAACAATGTTGTGACGAAGTGACTGAGGAAGAGTGGGAGTACTCTCGGGGTTGCGCGACCAAGGTAAGTTTGCAATGTACGACTAGCTAGTGACTTTATTTCTAAACGTTTGAAGGGCCACTCATAATCTTTGTTCGTTGTAGTATAAGTCATACACAGCAGAATGGTGTAAAGGTCGACATTTTAGGGTGGAACGGATCGACAAAAAGCGTTTTACTCAAGATTGTGGAATCATGGCAAAATTTGAACAGTCTAGTCGACGACGTTCCTCTGATGCAGATCCTGTGGTGGCGGAACTCACTTACTTCGGCACGCTACAAGAGATTTTGAGGATCGATTACACAGGATTTTTTGTCGACTTGTTCGACGTGCAATGGTTCAAGATAATCATGGAGGGTCGCAACGCTACTGTGCGTAGAGGAGAGTCTGGTTTTCTTGAGGTGGATTCTACTAAGAAATGGACTGACCTAAGAAACACTTTCGTACTACCCGAGCATTGTGAACAAGTAAGTATGTAAATAGTTAACATCCCCCTTTTACAAGTTAAGTACGTCATAGAGGTAGCCCCTCGTAGTGCAAGGACGTATGAAGGCTACCATGTGCCAATCACAACGGCATCAATGGAGGAGATCAGAGAAGATGCTCAATCAGAAGCCGCTGTGGTGGTGCCAGACGAGCATCAAGATGCTACTACTCTATATGTGGTTCATGGAGAGGAGCTACAAAATGAAACAGAGGATATGTGTTTAAACGGAGAGCTCTATATAGATATAGGAAGTTATGCTGAGTTATGCGAGGATAAGAGAGAGATCTCTTAAAGCCACAAATATTGTATTTGAACAATTTTTCTCCGTGTTGTAAAAGCTCCGGCTCTCTAAGTACCTTCCATGGTGTATAACGCTCTTTTCTACTCGCGCTCACATCTTTTGATTGAAAATTCTGAGTTTTCGACTTGCCTCTTCTATCACTCAATTCATTGCGTCATTGTATTTATATGCGTCATTACGTCATTGTATTTAATGGTCTTTGCGTCATTGTCTACTCTATTCATTCAATATTAAGTTTAAATATTCGTGTGTTTAATGCAGGTATGGATGATGAGGAGTTTCTTTCTTCTTTGTCACCGCAGCAGAGACAGTGGTACGTGGAGCGTCATCGATCTGGCGCATCATCGCGCGTTCCTACTCCATCCGCATCTCCCTCTCTATCGGAGCATTCGGCGCGCTTCGAAGCTTCGGTGTCGACGAGACGATCTTCACACTCGTCTAGACACCGGCGCTCTAGTGGTGGCGGTGGCGGTTTTTGTGGGGATTCCGCCGCCGATGCCTCCACACTGCCTCGTGTTCGACGAGGCTCTTTACCCTCCCCTTCTTTGCCCGCCCCCACACCAGCCACAGCATCGCCATCTACGCCAGGTTTTGCGCGGCTGACTAATCCTAGCAGCTACACACCTCTACCTACTCCGCCAGGAGCCACCCCACTCGACACTCCTCGCTTCGGGACCCAGACGCCGGTGGAGACACCTGACGTCCGTACCCCCATCGACACGCCGCTAGAGACCCCTGCCGGGACACCCAGGTTCACGCGTCACCGGCCAGAGGGCTTGCCTTACTCCGTCGACTTCAACGGCGGCATCATCATGGATGATGACGGCAAGAAGGTGATCTCGCTCATGCGTGGTCTTTGCTCTCAGCTGTTTAGACACTACATACTAAACAAATGGAGTGAAGTACCAAGTGATTTAAAAGACAGAGTCATCAGCATACTTCATGATGAGTTTCCCGTTCCAACACGGGATCAACGCTTCAATGAAGACCTGATGAAGATTCGAATGCGCGAATACTGCAAACACAAGCGTTCCGAAGTGCAAAAAGCAGTCAAGCATGGGTGGAACAGGCCAGATTGGCTGGCCAAAGAAGATTGGAAGAATGCGAAGAAAGCAGCACGCGAGAATCCCGACAAGTGGAAGCAACAAAAGGATGCAGCCAGAGCACGAGTAGAGGCAGGGAGCTCGCACCACTTGGGGAGTGGTGGATGGGCATCATTTGAGACCGATTTTGTAAGTGTTTTCGCATTGCTCTTTATGTTCGATAGTTTAGGGTTTATGAGTTTTTTAATTCTAACATAATGAAATCTTTGTATGTTTTGACAGTGGTCGATGACAGGACGTGATCCCACACCGTACGAGCGCGAGTACGCAGGCAGGAAGGGCTTAAACGCCCTGATGGACATTCTCAGTTCTCGCGGCGGCATGGTTAGTATTAGGGTTTACTCTTTTCTATTTTTTGTATTGTTTTATAAATGTCGTTATATGTTTATACTTACTGAAAGCTGTCTTATTGTCTTTTTTTGCAGAATCTGACAGATACGCCGCTTGGACGCGTTGAGACGTCTGACTAGACGATGTCAGTTTAGCCGTAGCTAGATAGCATTAGTTTAGGGTTTCTCATAGCTTATGTATCATGAGACGGATTTTATACGTCTTTTTGAACCATGACGTATATTATTACATTTGTCACCGCAGTTCATTTTGCCAATCAATTCTTTATGCCTATGATCTTGTACAATTGTCATTATTACATTTGCCAATCAATTCATTTTGCCTATGATGTGTACAATTGTCAATTTTACGCTTGTCAATTTTGCAAACAATGCGTCTTGTGGGTGACTATTTTGGGTCTATTATCTACCCTTGCACTTTTTTTAAAAAGTGAATCAAGTACAATATGGTTGATGGGTGGCAGGGCATTCAATGCCCTATCACCAAAAAAAAATTCTTTCAGGCGTCGCTATAACCATCGCTATTTATGGCTCTGGAGCGTCGCTATAGACTTCTGTGTAAACGTCGCTATAACCGTCGCTATGACCGTCGCTATGAGCGTCTCTATATAGCGACGCATATAGCGATGCCTATAGCGTCGTATATAGCGACGCTCTCGTAGCGACGCTATTAGCGACGGTTTTAGCGATGCCGGGGGTTATAAAAACCCAGTGTATTTCCGTCGCTAACAGCGTCACAAGAGCACACAACCTCTTGTAGTGATTTCACAACCTAAACTGTGTTAAAAAACGGGTCCTGTTTTTGGCTTTTTTCAACTTTTTCCAACTATACCACTATAATTCATGTTTGTGAGGTCTATAATGCTAGAGAACTATCTTTAGTAGTCCTCAACATGTCTTGATGCTTCTAGGGAGAAATAAATATTAAAGTTGTAAGTTATGACCAAATTACAAAAATTGTCAAATCCTGTTTTGTAGCCAATTTTAGCTCTTCTATGATTTTTTTGGTGGCTTTCATGATATCCAAATGCAGATTTGATTCTCTATGTCGCATATTGTAACATAAAGCTAATATTCCTTGAGTTTTGGGGCACCTAATACCCTATTTTGCATAGTAGACAACGATGGTTGATTTTTTCAATTATAGAAGAAAACGAAATATTCTAGTATATCAAGTATAGCTTTTTCAATATTGTTAGTTTCTTGTGACAACTACATGCATTTTGTAGGTAGTAACCATATCTAGTCATAAGGATCAAATTTGGCTAGATATTGAATAGTTTCTATGGGATTCTACAACTCATAATGTTGACCCTAGTTTTTTCATGTTTGCTCCATTTAGCACTTCATCTTTGTCCCCAAGATTCCCCTTGGTAAGAGATGTATTATTCTTTTGACATGCTCCATGGCTCCTTATGAACCTAAAGGAAAATAGGGAACTAAGAAAACATGCATATATTATTTTTATTAAGCGTGGCTATAGAAACTTTGATGATAGGTTTGCAGAATGGTAAAAATTCAACTTTTTGTACCTATTTCTTTTGGCAAAACAAAAAATAGTGAGTGAGAAGCAATCATATGTTCTGATCACCAACCCATTGAAGTTAACTAGGCAATTTATCTCAAGTCCTACAAAAATCCCTAATCTTATTTTTATGCAACAAAACGTAAGAAATGACTGTTTTGATGAAAATGTATTGGTCCATCAACTTTGGAGGCTTGGTGTGACCAAAAGATGAGAAATTTTACAAGTTTCTTATTTTTTCCATGTGTAGTAGGCCTTGAACTATAACCTCATGAAAGGATTTTACAAAATGAGTGGATCTACTATGGTTTTGGAGGTTTTTTTCAAAACCCTGAAAGGACACTTTTATGTCCTGTTAGGTTACCAACCTAGTGTTAACATGATTACATAATGCACCCCCTGAGAGTTTTATAAGTTCTTGGCTGGATTGATCCCACAAAGTCTATAGCCCACTTAATAAAGACTCGTGCTCCCATCATAGGTCCAATGCATATTATCGACCCTTGTCGGCAATTTTTCTCTTTGACATGCATCGCATCTTCAAACAAACTCTTTTGCAGCCGTAAATAAAGTTGGCTACTAGATACTTGCCATCAATATAGCTTTGGCTATGGTCTCATGAGAGAAGTGACCTCCTAATAGACCTGCATGTGCTTGTTCTAAAATAGGAAGATATTCCTCCTCATTTGTGCACAATCTAAGATGTTGGTCTTTCCCTTGTCCTTAGAGCTGGTTTCAAATCAAGATAGAGTTAGCGGCTTCCGTTTCTATTGCCCTCCTTCATATTTTACTCATGTTTTTTGGAAAGATTTTGTTGGTTAGATATTCTACCAGCACTACAAGAGGCTATTCATATTAGCGACGCTCACACAGCGACGCTCAAAAAAAAAAATCCCGGCGTCGCTATGAGCGTCGCAAATACGCCGGCTGGGCTAAAAAAAATAATAGAGAGCGCCCAAAAACTCAGATCTCAGATCTGAGTTTTTCGGCGCCCTCAAGCAAGGAGCAGGTAACGCTCTCTCCCTCTCTCTCTCTCTCTCTCTCTCTCTCTCTCTCTCTCTCTTTCTTCTCCACACACACACACACACACACACACACACACGAGGAGAGGAAGGAGAGCCAGGTATGCTCCTTCCCTCTCCTCACTCTCATGTTCCCTTCCCCTCTTTCTCTCTCCCTCTCTCTCTCTCTCTCTCTCTCTCACACACACACACACACACACACATAGTGTTTTTAAGAGAGAGAGAGAGAGAGAGAGAGATAGAGAGAGAGTACAAACATAAACAAAAATGCACACACACATACATAAACAAAGAATGCACACACACATTGAGAGAGGAAAAGAGAGAGAGAGCATGCATAAACAAAAAAACGCACACATTGAGAGAGGAAAAGAGAGAGAGAGAGAGAGAGAGAGAGAGAGAACATGCATAAACAAAAGACGCACACATTGAGAGAGGAAAAGAGAGAGAAAACATGCATAAACAAAAAAATGCACACACATTGAGAGAGAAAGAGAGAGAAACTAATTTAACGTCGTAGGAAACTAATTAAAATTAAAAGACCTAAAGATCTACCCGACGAGGAGTTGAACTCAAGACCTATTATTCAAGAGGGAAATGGCATAACCAATCTATCATACTTGGCATGGGTGATAGAAAGGTTATACCATTTATCTCTTTTTATTGGCACACACATCCACACACGCGCACACACACAAGAAGAAGAGAGTTATAACGTCGTAGGAAACTATCCTAAAATACGTTAAAGATTAGGTTAGATGTAGACTTACGTTTAATTAGATTTAGGTTTATTTAATTTAAATTAGATTAGATTTAGGTTTATTTTTAGTTAGATTTACGTTTATTTACGCTAGATTTAGATTTACGTTATATTAGATTAGATTTAGGTCTCCATAGACTGCGATGCCTGCATGAAGCGGGTGACGAAAGCCCTCAATGGAATATAGGGTATTGCTGCCTTCACTCATGGTGGGCTCCGTCGATCTGGCAAAAGTACTGGTGAAATGTCTTCAGAAGATAGGGAAGAAGGTGGATCTTCAGGGCGGCAAGAGTCACTACATCCCCGACAATGACCATCTAGACAACCTCTAGTCATTCAACAGCAACTTCAAAGTTCGTAACAAGAGCAAGAATGGTCCAAAGGTCCAATTGCTATCGTCAGATGTGGATGGAGATGAGGCAGCGTCACCGCCAGAAGTTAACTCTCACATCTTTAGTGATGAGAATGCCAACTCTTGCCGAGTTATGTGAAAAATTAGGTGTTAAATCAGTTTTAAGGTTCTTATAATCCCTGTTAGTTTAGTTCTTTGTTTTTAATATAACATAATTTACGTTAGATTTAGATTTATGTTATATTAGATTAGACTTAGGTTTATTTAGGTTTACCCACACACACACACACACACACACACAAGAAGAAGAGAGTTTTAACGTCGTAGGAAACTATCCCAAAAGATGTTAAAGATTAGGTTAGATGTAGACTTACGTTAAATTAGATTTAGGTTTATTTTTAGTTAGATTTACGTTTATTTAGATTTATGCTTATTTACGTTAGATCGAGTCCACGCAAGAATTACTTACGGTTTAGGGTTTAGAGTTAGACGAACAGTGAAAAGATCTACTGTGAAAAGATGTTAAGATGCTGTGAAGTGCTACAGCTAGAGAAGAGGCAAAGGGGTTTTGTCCACTACATGCAGTATTATGTAGACATGGGTCTGTAGATTTCTTGTACCCACAAATATAGGTATTGACCAATAAAGACGAGATTATAACCCGGTGGTTCTGATCTCCGTGCACCTCTAGACCGAGGTGTGCGGGGATTGGACATGACTAGAGAATGTGAGGTACAAAGAGAGAGAGAGAGAGAGAGAGAGACAGAGAGAGATCGAGTTGTTGCCAATTATAACTCATCGGACTCTGACGCTGGCCAACAAGCAGCAATCTTGCAACCCAATAGACGTGTTCGCAGGCGCTTTGGTCAAGCAGCATATGTGAGGCCACAAGATGCCTCACATATGTGTGATAAACCCCGGGACACGCTATGGCGAACCATAGATGATGAGCGCATATCTGGGATTGTCATGTGCAATCTCGGTGTTGAGAAGAAGATGACGGAAGATGTAGAGGCTAAAATCAACCGATTTTGCATGCTCCACAATCGAGTGATGCAAAAGTGGATTTCACAATATGAGGATGCAAAGCAAGAGCGAAAAAGGGCACGAATCGAGTGGAGACGGGGAAGACGACCACCGATGCACTATCCGACGGGTCTGGAGAGCCTACCAACATTCATGAGCTTAAGATGGTTGCACAACCAATTGAAAAGCACACAACAATGCGGTGACGAAGTGACTGAGGAAGAGTGGGAGTACTCTCGGGGTTGCGCGACCAAGGTAAGTTTGCAATGTACGACTAGCTAGTGACTTTATTTCTAAACGTTTGAAGGGCCACTCATAATCTTTGTTCGTTGTAGTATAAGTCATACACAGCAGCATGGTGTAAAGGTCGACATTTTAGGGTGGAACGGATCGACAAAAAGCGTTTTACTCAAGATTGTGGAATCATGGCAAAATTTGAACAGTCTAGTCGACGACGTTCCTTTGATGCAAATCCTGTGGTGGCGGAACTCACTTACTTCGGCACGCTACAAGAGATTTTGAGGATCGATTACAGAGGATTTTTTGTCGACTTGTTCGACGTGCAATGGTTCAAGATAATCATGGAGGGTCGCAACGCTACTGTGCGTAGAGGAGAGTCTCTTTTTCT
Source organism: Adiantum capillus-veneris (assembly GCF_014529385.1). Classification (NCBI taxonomy): domain Eukaryota; kingdom Viridiplantae; phylum Streptophyta; class Polypodiopsida; order Polypodiales; family Pteridaceae; genus Adiantum; species Adiantum capillus-veneris. The sequence continues at coordinate 79,953,120 of NC_140954.1, forward strand.
TGAGGTGGATTCTACTAAGAAATGGACTGACCTAAGAGACACTTTCGTACTACCCGAGCATTGTGAACAAGTAAGTATGTAAATAGTTAACATCCCCCCTTTACAAGTTATGTGCTTGAAAGCTCTCATGTAAGTTATGTGGCTCTGGCAGGTAATATTTCATCCTACAAAGACTACATCAAACTGGTGGTACGTCGTAGAGGTAGCCCCTCGTAGTGCAAGGACGTATGAAGGCTACCATGTGCCAATCACAACGGCATCAATGGAGGAGATCAGAGAAGATGCTCAATCAGAAGCCGCTGCGGTGGTGCCAGACGAGCATCAAGATGCTACTACTCTATATGGGGTGCATGCAGAGGATCTACAAAATGAAACAGAGGATATGTGTTTAAACGGAGAGCTCTATATAGATATAGGAAGTTATGCTGAGTTATGCGAGGATGAGAGAGAGATCTCTTAAAGCCACAAATATTGTATTTGAACAATTTCGCTCCGTGTTGTAAAAGCTTTGGCTCTCTAAGTACCTTCCACGGTGTATAACGCTCTTTTCTACTCGCGCTCACATCTTTTGATTGAAAATTCTGAGTTTTCGACTTGCCTCTTCTATCACTCAATTCATTGAGTCATTGTATTTATATGCGTCATTACGTCATTGTATTTAATGGTCTTTGCGTCATTGTCTACTCTATTCATTCAATATTAAGTTTAAATATTCGTGTGTTTAATGCAGGTATGGATGATGAGGAGTTTCTTTCTTCTTTGTCACCGCAGCAGAGATAGTGGTACGTGGAGCGTCATCGCTCTAGCGCATCATTGCGCATTCCTAGTCCATCCGCATCTCCCTCTCTTTCGGAGCATTGGGCGCGCTCCGAAGCTTCGGTGTCGAGGAGACGATCTTCACACTCATCTAGACACCGGCGCTCTAGTGGTGGCGGTGGTGGTTTTTGTGGGGATTCCGCCGCCGATGCCTCCACACCGCCTCGTGTTCGACGAGGCTCTTTACCCTCCCCTTCTTTGCCCGCCCCCACACGAGCCACAGCAGCGCCATCTACGCAAGGTTTTGCGCAGCTGACTGTTCCTAGCAGCTACACACCTCTACCTACTCTGCCAGGAGCCACCCCACTCGACACTCCTCGCTTCGGGGCCCAGACGCCGGTGGAGACACCTGACGTCCGTACCCCCATCGACACGCCGCTAGAGACCCCTGTCGGGACACCCAGGTTCACGTGTCACCGGCTAGAGGGCTTGCCTTACTCCGTCGACTTCAGCGGCGGCATCATCATGGATGATGACGGCAAGAAGGTGATCTCGCTCATGCGTGGTCTTTGCTCTCAGCTGTTTAGACACTACATACTAAACAAATGGAGTGAAGTACCAAGTGATTTAAAAGACAGAGTCATCAGCATACTTCATGATGAGTTTCCCGTTCCAACACGGGATCAGCGCTTCAATGAAGACCTGATGAAGATTCAAATGCGCGAATACTACAAACACAAGCGTTCCGAAGTGCAAAAAGCAATCAAGCATGGGTGGAACAGGCCAGATTGGCCGGCCAAAGAAGATTGGAAGAATGCGAAGAAAGCAGCACGCGAGAATCCCGACAAGTGGAAGCAACAAAAGGATGCAGCCAGAGCACGAGTAGAGGCAGGGAGCTCGCACCACTTGGGGAGCGGTGGATGGCATCATTTGAGGCCGATTTTGTAAGTGTTTTCGCATTGCTCTTTATGTTCGATAGTTTAGGGCTTATGAGTTTTTTAATTCTAACATAATGAAATCTTTGTATGTTTTGACAGTGGTCGATGACAGGACGTGATCCCACACCGTACAAGCGCGAGTACGCAGGCAGGAAGGTCTTAAACGCCCTGATGGACATTCTCAGTTCTCGCGGCGGCATGGTTAGTATTAGGGTTTACTCTTTTCTATTTTTTGTATTGTTTTATAAATGTCGTTATATGTTTATACTTACTGAAAGCTGTCTTATTGTCTTTTTTTGCAGAATCCGACAGATACTCCGCTTGGACGCGATGAGACGTCTGACTAGACGACGTCAGTTTAGCCGTAGCTAGATAGCATTAGTTTAGGGTTTCTCATAGCTTATGTATCATGAGACGGATTTTATACGTCTTTTTGAACCATGTATATTATTACATTTGTCACCGCAGTTCATTTTGCCAATCAATTCTTTATGCCTATGATGTTGTACAATTGTCATTATTACATTTGCCAATCAATTCATTTTGCCTATGATGTGTACAATTGTCAATTTTACGCTTGTCAATTTTGCAAACAATGCATCTTGTGGGTGACTATTTTGGGTCTATTATCTACCCTTGCACTTTTTTCAAAAAGTGAATCAAGTACAATATGGTTGATGTGTGGCAGGGCATTCAATGCCCTGTCACCAAAAAAAAATTCTCTCGGGCATCGCTATAACCGTCGCTATTTATGGCTCTGTAGTGTCGCTATGAGCGTCGCTATAGACTTCTGTGTAAACGTCGCTATAATCGTCGCTATGAGCGTCTCTATATAGCGACTCTTATAGCGACGCATATAGCGATGCTCTCGTAGCGACGCTATTAGCGACGGTTTTAGCGACGCCAGGGGTTATAAAAACCCAGTGTATTTCCGTCGCTAACAGCGTCACAAGAGCACACAACCTCTTGTAGTGCAGGTAGCCACTCCACTGTGGTGTGGTTGCAATGTAGAATAACGTGGCATGGGGTATGTAGGCTTTCACTTTACACTTAGAGCACTCATTCACATATGCATGAACGTCCTTCTTCATAGTAGGCCAATAAACCCCCAACCAAGTTAATTGTTGTAAGGTTTGTTCGTGTGTGCAAAGTGTAGTCCTACTATTGTAGTATGATCTTGACTTAAGTAGGCTATTGTTCCTTTGGATTGATGCACAAGAGCAGGATTCCATCTTTGTTTTTTTTATACAAACGTCTAGCCATCAACTGATACAATGCGGATTTCTCGATCAATCGTCGTGTAATGGGAATAGATATTTGAGAATCTACTTGCACAATGGTCATTAGGGTCACAAGGTCTTCTAACCACTTGGGAACCATTTCCACAAAGAACAGATATACATCTAGCAAATCATCATCTACCCCTTTAGGTGCTTCCCCTATTGTGAGTCTCAATAGATGATCTGCTCTTTGGTGTGTGGTGCCCTTTTTAACCATCAATGTGAAGTCAAATTCAAGTAAGATTATGAACCATCTTACTATCCTTCCAGTATTGCAGGATTTGTTTACCAAATAAATTAAGGCTTGATGGTCTACAAAAAAGACAAACTTGTTGGCTAAGGAGTATTGTTCGGAATTTCTTGATCGAATGCACTATACCAAGGCCTTCTCTTTCTTCGTTTGTATAATTCTTTTATGCCAAGTTTAATTGTTGGCTAGCATAGGAGATAGGAAAATCCATGGTCCCCTCTCGTGGCTGAGCTAAGATACAGCTTATAGCAAAACTTGAAGCATCAACATGTACATGATACACCTTGTCCCAGTTGGGAGCATCAACATGTACATGGTACTTTTTCCATGTGTATTGCTATGCCATTTTTAGACACAATATGTCCCAAAAATTTTCCTTATCTAACCATAAAAATGCATTTTTTGAGGTATAGGAAAATCCTATATAAGCAACATTTCTCAAAGACACATCGTAAATGCTCAAAATGACTCTCTTGTTGGGTGGAGTGCATACAAAGGCCATCCATATATACTTCTAAGAAATTTCATAGGTATTCCTTGAAGGCATGGCTCATCAGCCTTTGAAATGTTGTCGGTGCATATTTCAAGCAGAAGGGCATGACTCTATAGGCAAAAATTTCCCATTCTCTAGCAAAGGTTGTTTTTATGTTGGTCCTTGGGATCTATTGTGGGTTGGTTGTACCCAAAGACACTGTCCAAAAATCTATAGGCTTCCTTGCTCGCTACCCATTCTAGCACATGATCAATGATGGGAAGAGGATAGCTATCTTGTATAGTGGCAGAGTTCGCTTTTTTGAGATTTACACACACTCTGAGTTTGCCATTTTTTAGGTACCACAACAATTGGTGATACCCAATCTGTGTGCTCTATCTCATAGATAAACTCTTCTTCCTTGAGTTTTTCTATCTCTTCTTTGATTTTTTGGCAAATATTTTATTATAGGTATATGGTCTTTGTCGAATTGGCTTGGCATCATCTCTCATAGGGATGGTATGCTGGCATATTGTAGGATCCACTCCTTTGAGATCCCTATATGACCATGCAAAAACATCTCTATATTCCTTCAATGTCCTTATGAGAATATCTTCTTCTTCTTGTGACAAATCTATAGCTATGTATGCATGTCTCGGCTCTTCTCCAAGCTCTGCTAGGTCGATTTGTTTCGTATTTTTTGGACCTTCGTTGGATTTCCCCGGTTCTGTTGAGTGTCGTATTAGTTGCTTGACAACAATCCTGCGATCTTGCAAAATGTATTTTTTATAGTAAGATGGAACATTGATTTCTCCATGTTTATCGCTATCACATTCCATTTTCGTTGTCCACAACTCACAATTGTGTTTTCAATTTGGCCATTGGCTTGACCATTGGTGGTCTTGCCCCCTAATTTGTAATAAACTTAAAAAGTGTTGTTTCTGTAGGTTCTTGAAACATAGGCTCCCTAGGGACCGGAGCCGATTGTCTATACCACTCTTCTTCTATTCACATTGTCAAAGAGCTTGTTTCAGGGTATTGAGTAGCAGGTACTACAGCTTGCTCATCCATCTATTTGTTGGGTAGCATATACTTGACTGGTATATCATTATTCCCAGGGAGTGGTGGATGTTGGCATAATGTTGTTTGTGGTTGCTCTATATTCATTGGCAATCTCTGCATGGGTGCCACATTTGGCAGGTAGCAATACATGTGTTGTCCTTGTGGTCTCATTGGCACATACTGAACATTCCCATCATATTTAGGCTTGTAGTAGCACTCGTTTGTCTCATGATTTCTGCATTTTCCTTCAATGGCACACCATTTTAATTGCCTTTGCGGTTGTCCTTGATTTGGTCCCTGCGTTGGACCTCTCAACGGCATCCTTTGTATGTTGATCATTGTATCGTTCTTACGCTTCAGCATGTCCTCTATAGAACTGGTAGACACCGTAACACCTGGTCCAACTTTTGCTGGCATGGTGGTTGTTGTTCGTTCTCTTTGTGCGTTTTTAGCTTTACTTTCCTCATTATAAATTAATCCATTGCATCTTTTTCTTGTATAATATAATCACGTGTTTTCAAGTAAAACCTTAGCTTAGGATTAATTTTCTATTATTATGAATGCAAGTAATCATTATCCACCGTAATCATTAGAGATTTACAAGTGGTATCAAAGAGTTATTGTGAAGTTCACTATAATTAACATTAGCTTTATTACTCATTGTAAGTATTTTTATCTTTTATTATTAAGAATCTTCATAGTCTAAGTGTTTCATTCAGCCTATGATAAGTGGCATGGAAAGCGTGGGAGGATGAGCCAAGTGTCTTCTAAAAAATAAAGTTTTATGTCTTTTTCATTTAATGAGAAAGGTTTTTTGAGTCTTTTCAAAATGGAGGAGTGATCAATATTAAGTGTGTCGAGTAGGTTACAAAAGGTTTCTTTTTCTCTGTGTGTGACGAGTGGAGCCATGCATGAGCTTTCCTCACTTCCTTCCTTGGCACCCCCTTGCCAGCTCCTAGTCCTCGCAGGCTCACACTAATGCTATCCCGGATCTGCTACTACAAGCCGTAGTAAGCCATATGTTGTGTACTTCGAATCAAACCCCGTGCTCGCATAAGCCTTGCTACTCAGTCTCGCCACCAACTTGTAACCATCAGCATCGTCATCTGCAACTAGTGGCCACTTGCAACCGCCAAGGTTTGGCTCATAACTCCTCTCGCAAAGTGTCGCGGTAGAGCCCCACGACAACCATACTTCCAAGAGTCCTCGCTGCTCATGGCAACGCTCTGACTTTCTCATCACCACTCGACTGCCGCCTAAGCACTCCGCCTGCAGCCTCACCTGCGTTCATCACCCAGCCCAAAGACCAGCTCGGCTACCTGAGTTTGCCTTTGCCTCAGCATTAGGAGCATCTCAAGCTACCCTGCAGTCCAGCTCGCCCGGCCCCGCCGTTTGTACTTGCTCCAAGTTCCACTATTACTACCTGCAGAGTAGGTACCTTTTCTCGTGGCCAAGCTTGGTTCAATTTTTTTTCCAATGCCCAATTTCACACTTTTTCAAAGCGTCATTCCAAGAAGTTATTCCCACGCCCATTTTCTTTTGCTCTCAAACTCTTGTCCCAACAATCAATTCTATTCCAATTAGGAGAATCAATCAAGAGTGATGAAAGAAACCTATGGTAAAACCTCAAGCTCAAGTAATCAACCTAGCTACTCAAAGACAAATACATCAAGGGTTACTATAATATCGGATTTTTTGGCAAGAGAAGATAAGTTCATAAAGAGTTGCATCACAAAATCACACGAGGTAGCGGAAAAACAACATCAACGAGGCATATCACGTCTATGCTCAAAAACTGGTAAAAGTTCTCAACTCCTAAATCTTTGTAATTAAGGAGCCTAGACGCTGCTTGAGAGAGTCTCTTAAGTAAGACTGCTCCGCACAATGACCACCAAGAATCTGGACAAGTTTAATGGCCAGAACTTTGACACCAAGCAAGTTCAAATTAAAGGGTACGTGATGAAAAAGAACCTATTAGCTGTTGTGAAGCCAATTGGGGAAGGGGAAAGCATCATTGTTAAAGAATATGATGTAATTAAGGAGTCTAGACGCTGTTTGAGAGAGTCTCTTAAGTAAGACCGCTCCGCACAATGAGCACCAAGAATGTGGACAAGTTCAATGGCCAGAACTTTGACACCAAGCAAGCTAAAATTAAAGGGTATGTGATGAAAAAGAACCTAATAGCTGTTGTGAAGCCAATTGGGGAAGGGGAGAGCATCATTGTCAAAGAATATGATGTTAAAGAATATGTCCATTGTGCTGTGGGCGGCCGAACACTGACTATACTATGTTGTAAATATACTTTGGATAATAGTTAAAAGAGAAGAAGAGGAGAGCAGCACGTTAAATGCTTGTTGCAGGGTAACGATTGTGTATGTGTGTCTCGATGTGTGTTGGTGTGTGTATGTAGTCTTCTTTCCTACCTTCTCCATCACCTGCGCACTCTACAAAGTGGTATCAGAGCTCAGTTTAAGGAGCTACAGTCAATACACAGATTTCCGCAGCTCTGGAAAACAGCAAAAAAGAGAGGTTTTTTGGTCATAACTCCCTCACCCGAACTCGGAATACAGTGATCCAGGAGTCTATCTTTATGTTTTTGCGCATTTCGAACGCATTGGTATACTCAGATTTGCCAAAACCTGCAATTTTCTGTAGCAAACAGCCAGCTCACACAAGCATAGGAGATTTCCAGTTTTGCACTCGGTAGTAGATTTACAGGTTACAGGTGAAGAATTCAGCATTTACACAGGTTTTAGAGAGCGACATAGAGCTTTTGTATCATGATATTGTGTTATCGAAGATTATGTTTGGTTGTTGTGGGTCCGTTATGGACAGTCGCCTATGTAAGAAAGGTTGTGGGAAGAAGTTGAGGCGGTTATAGTGTCAGATTGAGTACTTTGTGGTTATGTATGGATATGAGGTTAATGTATTTTGGAAAACTGCAGCCTTTGTGAGGGTCGAGTGAGGTTTTTTGAAGCCTTTCCTTGGGAGATTTGGTACCTTGGCAAGGTGGATTAGGTACTAGAGCGAACCCCCGACTGGCCCCGCGAAAGACCTCATATGTCGTTTACGACTATGAGAAGAAGGTGGATGTATGGATATGTGGTACAGGACAGCGTATGGATTGCATTTGCATACAGGTCCATGTGGACATTGTTTTAGAGTATTTATGCATAGTATTGAGTCAGTCTGTGGCAAAGTGAGTCAGTGGATTTTTCCTTGGCAGTGAGAGATTTTCTGTCAGTGTTTATGAGCACTTTGGTTGAGATTGTCACTTGATATATTGTCCAAATACAAACAAAACTCTGCTGAAATTTTGTCAAAATCCTTTGGAAGAAATTGAGAGAGTGAAGATGGTAGAAAGTTCAACTCAAGTCACACAGTTTGTTGGAGAGAAGCTAACCAGAGAGAACTACAACATATGGTCTTACAGGATGGAGAACTTTATCATGGGCAAAGGTTTATGGGATTACATTACAGGTGAACAAGAGTGTCCCGAGGTTGGTTTGGAACCAAATAGAGAGAATGTTGAAGCACATAAAACATGGCAAGCACGAGTAGAAGCTTACAAGAAGTGGATCGAGAATTCAAGGAAAGTGATGCATTGGATTTCACTATGCATTAGTGACTTCTTTATACCACATGTGAAGAAGGCTCAATCTCCAAAGGAAGCATGGGAGATACTAGCAAGAATGAACAGCTCCAATACAGAACCACGAAAAGTTCACTTGAAGCAAAAGTTACATTGTGTATGGCAAGGAAATAGATCCATATCAGATTATGTGACAGAGATAAAGCAAATACAGGAAGATCTTGCGAGTATTAATGTTGAAGTTCCAGATGATGACTTAGTTTCAATGACATTGAATGGTTTGGGACCGGAATACAAGTCATTGGATACATCTATATCTGTTCGAGGACACATGCCTGATTTTGAAGAGTTAGTAAACCTTTGTTTGCAAGAAGAGGTGAAGTTAGGCAAGTCAGGTCCTTCTACATCAAATAACAATTCCAGAGATCGGGTTTTTTACTCTAGAGGTCGTGGAAACAATAGAGGTGGAAGAGGAAACTATGGTCGTGGAAACAATGTTGGAAGAGGTCAATGGCAAAACCAACAAAGTCAAAGTTACAATGATTATAGCCAAAGAGGCAGGGGGAGAGCCCGACCTCGTGGACGAGGAGGTGGACGATTTGTACATCCTCAAAGAGATGGATATTATAACAGATGTGGCATTTATGGTCACTTTGAAAGAGAATGTTATACAAGGCTAAATCAAAATCGTGATCGTGGTGGAAGAGGCCGAGGTTATGGCAAACATGGAGGAAACTTTTCTGGATACAATCCTCATGATCAAAATATATATGACAATAGATCAAGTGGACATTTATTTCCTATGGAGCATGTTGTTGGAAGCATGGTGGAGCCACATCATACAGATGATTGGTATTTAGATAGTGGTGCCACAAATCATATGACATATCATGGTGAATGGTTTGATAGAAAAGAGAAGTTAGAAGAGGATGAGTTTGTCGTTACAGGTGATGATACTATGCATCGGATACACATGTTGGTTCAGTTCCATTGCTAGAAAAAGACGGGACATACAACACATTGGGAGATGTTCTATATGTGCCTTCAATCACAAAGAATTTAGCATCAGTTGGACAGATGACAGATCAAGGGTTGCAAGTCCGTTTTAATCGCTATGGCTATTTCATAGAGGAGTTTCACAAAGGCAAACCAGGCAAGATATTGGCATGTGGAAGAAAGAAAGGTCGCTTGTTCTCATTGGAAGCTGGAGATCCATGTTTACACAGTGGTATGTATGCAAACAAATCATCCACTCAAGATAATTGGGCAGAGTTATGGCATAAGAGGATTGGTCATGTCAATTTTAGAAGATTAAAGCATATGCAATCAAATCAAATTGTACGCGGATTACCAAAGTTTGGCAGATTGAATTTTGATCATGTTTGTGAAGCTTGCCAATTTGGAAAGCAATCTCGTTTACCATTTCCAAAGAGGGGGAGAATTAGCCAAAGTCCTTTGAAAATTGTTCATTCAGATATTTGGGGACCTTGTGATCATGCTATGCCGAATGGTTGTCGATATTTTATCACATTCACGGATGATTCCAGCAGAATGACATGGGTTTACTTTCTAAAGGCAAAGTCAGAGGCATTTGAGGTATTCTTGGAGTTCAAAGTTATGGTTGAGAAAGAGAATGGGTGTCAATTTAAATGCCTACGTACAGATGGAGGAGGAGAGTACATGTCACACATTTTTGATGATTACTTACGTGAACAAGGCATAAGAAGACAGGTTACTTGCAGATACACACCACAACAAAATGGAGTTGGTGAGAGAAAGAATAGAGTCATAGAAGAGATTGCAAGAGCAATGATGAATGATATGAATATGCCATTAAAATATTGGGTTGAAGCAGTTCATACAGCAGTACACATTATGAATCGAACACCAACAACTGCCATTCATGAAATTTCACCTTATGAGAGACTTTATGGGATCAAGCCAACAGTTTCCTACATGAAAGTTTTTGGATGTGTTTGCTATGTTCATGTGCCAAATGAAGCAAGAAAGAAGATGGAGCCAAAGGCAGTGAAGTGTATATTCTTGGGCTACCCAGTTGAAAAGAAAAGTTACAAGTGCTATGATCCTATGACAAGACAATTTTATGTCAGTAGAGATGTCAGATTTTGTGAGCATGAACCATGGTATAAACCAAAGCCAGTGTTGATAGAAGATGAGTATGAAGAGCAAGAGAATGTGCGTCATGTTGTTGATAAGCCAGGACCATCAACAAGAACTATTTCAGGACCACATATGGCAGAGGAGAGTACAGGAAGTGTCAACCCATGGAGTGGTCGTTTGCGAGATAAGAAGCAAGACAAGAAAGGCAAGAAGAAAGTGGTTGAAGAGAGTTCTGGAGATGAAAGCTTTGATGAAGAGCATGGTTTACCACATTTGAGGACACCTGGCAATAAGAATATTGAGAAATATGTACCCCCATATGCAAGAGTTGAAGACAAGAGTGCACCACAGTTGAGAAGATCAAAGAGGGTGTGTTATCCAATTGATAGATTGACATACAACGGTTGCATGCGTACACATTATGCATACATGGTTTCACGTGTGCAACATAAAGAGCCTACATGTTTTCAAGAGGCAATTGGAAAATCAGAATGGGAGTCAGCTATGGATGATGAGATAGATGCTCTTGTGAAGAATGACACTTGGGATTTGGTTCGCTTGCCAAGTGAAAAATAAAGCAATTGGTTCAAAATGGGTATACAAAGTTAAGTGCAAGTCAGATGGTAGTGTGGAAAGATACAAAGCGAGGCTTGTTGCTAAAGGTTATGCACAAACAAAAGGTCTTGATTATGATGAGACATTTAGTCCAGTTGCAAAGATGACAACAGTCAGATTGGTGATAGCAATGGCAAGTATGTTCGGTTAGAAGTTACGGCAAATGGATGTTGATAATGCATTCTTGAATGGTGACTTGGAAGAAGAATTTTATATGATACAGACAGAGGGTTATCAACATACAGAGTTTCCATATTATGTGTGTAAGTTGAAGAAAGCATTGTATGGTTTGAAGCAAGCATCTAGAGCTTGGTGTGAAAAGATAACCAGATTCTTGAAGAAGATTGGATTTAAACAGTCTACTACTGATCACTCATTGTTTTTGAAGCATGTTGATGGAGAGATCGTCGTTATTGTTATCTATGTTGATGACTTGATTCTCACTGGAAGTCATGATGAGCAAACTTTGCATGTCAAGAAGAGTTTGTTGAGAGAATTCAACATGAAGGACCTTGGTGAGTTGAGATATTTCTTGGGAATTGAAATTTTCGACACTTTATCAGGAATTTGAATGATACAAAGACAATACGCATTGGATATGCTTGAGAAGTATGGAATGATAGCGTGTAAACCGGTTGATACACCTCTTGATCAAAATGTGAAGTTGTTTGATGATGGACATTGAGGATGTCACTATGTACCGCAAGATGGTTGGAAGCCTTATTTACTTGACAATAACAAGGCCAGATTTGAGTTATGCAGTGGGTGTTGTGAGTCAATTCATGCAAAATCCATGTAAAAGTCATCTTGATGCAGTGAGACGGATTATGAGATATGTGAAAGCCACTGTGAGTTATGGAATGTTTTATGAAAAGAATGGGAAACTTTGTCTTTATGGTTACACAGATGCAGATTGGGCAGGAGATTTTATGGATAGAAGATCTACAAGTGGTTATGCATTTTCCATTGGCAATGGTATGATAAGTTGGAGTAGCAAGAAGCAATCAAGTGTAGCATTATCAAGTACAGAAGCTGAATATCGCGGAGCAGCTTTGGCAGCATGTGAAGAGTCATGGTTGAGAGTACTTATGGTAGACTTTGGTTTTGACTATCTTGACAGTGTCATTATATATTGTGACAATATTAGCAACATCATGTTGGCAAAGAATCCAGTTTACCATGCTCGCACTAAGCACATTGAGGTACATTATCACTTCATTAGAGAAAAAGTTTTGGCAGGTGAGATTGATTTGGTGTATGTGAAGACAAATGATCAAGTTGCGGATATATTCACAAAAGCTCTTGGAAAGGAGAAGTTTTGCTACTTTTGTGAAGCATTGGGAATCCATCATATGCAAGCTCACTCTGAGCTTGAGGGGGAGTGTTAAAGAATATGATGTTAAAGAATATGTCCATTGTGCTATGGGCGGCCGGACACTGACTATACTATATTGTAAATATACTTTGGATAATAGTTAAAAGAGAAGAAGAGGAGAGCAGCACGTTAAATGCTTGCTGCAAGGTAACAATTGTGTGTGTGTGTCTCGATGTGTGTTGGTGTGTGTATGTAGTCTTCTTTCCTACCTTCTCCATCACCTGCGCACTCTACAATCATGACACAAGGCGCACATGCACAATTTGTGTCAAAATATGAGCAAGCCCTAGGCATTATTATCACTGCATTAAATGATAATTATGTTCATAACATAGATGAATGCGACACTTCATTAGAAGCATGGGAAACCTTGGAACAAATGTTTGCTGCAAAGGCTAAACACTCCAAAATTAGCCTAAAAATGCAGCTTTACGGACTCATAATGAACGCTAATGAAGATTTAGCTAGCCTTTTCAATAGGCTTCAATCCATTTGCACTCAATTCCCGGGGGATTCACCATGGAAAACTTAACGCACCATGTAAGTGCAAGGGAGGGGTTTTTTTTACAAGTTACATAAGTGTATAAGTTAGGGGTAGGCCCCCAATAATTTATATCCCAAGCTCAAAAATAAGTGAGGGGAGTATCATATTTATGGGGAAGGGGGGGGGGGGAGGAGACCGCCCTGTGTTGATTACTTGTAACGACTGGTCACCGGTGTGCACTAGAACTCGGATGAATTTTGGAGAAGGTACGTTGCCAATCACTCTTTGATTAGCTTTACTCATTTAGATCATGTGATACCTAAATTTTATATGTAAGATAGGGGTATGAGAGTTTTCTTCATTGATTGTCGTATAAGCATAGAAAGGGGGGTCATATTCCCTGATATGAGTCGTATATAGGGGTTTTATCAAAGTTGTCCGCTCGCAGGTGGCGTCCCGTTTTGTATATAGAGTGAATCCCCTGGGACTCAATTAGTGTCTTTAGATGCTAACGTGGATGATGAGGACAAAATTGTAGTCTTGCTCAAAGCACTTCTACTAGAGTATGATCACATAGTCACACTAATTAAAGAAAAGGAACTTGTACCTAGGTTTGAAGATGTGGTCAATTCACTTTAGGATGAAGAAAAAAAGCACTCTGTTTGGTGGATACAGGCACATACAGACGTATGCACACCAAAACCTGTAAACACTCTATTGTTTTGAAGAAATCCATGTAATTCAGCCTAGGATGAGTTGTAATCATGAGGTAATTAAACAATACCCTTTTTACTCCTCTGGGTCTACACCCTTGTAAGAGGCCGCATGGTCGTGGGAAAGCCCCCTTAATTTTTAAAAGTCAAAACCCTTAGTTTTGAGAGAGTTCTTATCATTAGTTTTGAAGGAGCAGAAAACGTGCACTGTGGAGACCTCTTGCTGCCTCAACTTGTAATCTTCTTTTCTCCTAAGCTCGTAATCAGAATTTGTTTCCGAATAGCACATTGCATTGCTTGTCTCTTGCTCTGCAATCTAAGAATAATCATTTCCAATTCTGTTGTGGTTCGCGACACATTGTTTGTGAGCTAAATGCATTGATTTGGAGGTTAAAATGGTTGCTTTTTAATGTTTTGACCATGGATAAGTGTTTCTATGCTTGAGGAAGACCTTTCCAAGTACTTCTGTTTCAGTTTTCTGCACATTTTTTGTTATGGATCGTGATTTATGTACCTTCCCACATGGTGACAGAACTTGGTAGGATTGAGTCCTTAAGTGTTGTGATACCTTTCCTTATATTTCGTGGTGTTCTGGATTCGTTTGGATGCCGAACAGGCGTGATGACCTAGAGTGGTGAGATTGGACGCATACTGATTGTCTGACTAAGAAGTGGTTGATTTGCTCGTGTCGTAGAATGAGTATCCCCTTGAGTTCACTTTGGTGAGATTGACACTATCATTAAGTCTCCATGCCCCATCCCGAGTCACTTCCTTGCATATTGACATTATGTTAGTACAAAAGAGCTATGCTGTAGACGTCCGTCACGGCAACCCGCTAACATTGGCGCCGTTGCCAAGGAAACCGATCCTTAGGTGGTGAGTGACTCAATGTACAAAAAAAAAAAAAAAAAAAAATTTCTCCCTTCAAGCTTTTGATACCCGTTCCGCTTATACATAGACAGTGAAGCAGCTAGACGTAGGTTTAGTACTTGATAGAGACTAAAGTCCGTGACAAGCCAGTGCTATTCCTTAACACTAGAATGGTAACCTAACAGGACATAAAAGTGTCATTTCAGGGTTTTGGGAAAAAATTCCAAAACCATAGTAGATCCACTCATTTTGAAAAATCCTTTCATGAGCTTATAGTTCAATAACTAATACATATGGAAAAAATGAGAAACTTGTAATTTTTCTCATCCTTTGGTCACTCCAAGGCTCCAAAGTTGATGGACCAGTGCATTTTGCCCAAAACAGCAATTTCTTACGGTTGATTGCATATAAATAAGACTGGGAATTTTTGTAGGACATGAGATAAAATGCCCCGTTAACTTCAATGGGTTGGTGACCAAAACATATGGTTGCTTTTACCTCACTAATTTTTTTTTGGTAAAAAAAAATAGGTACAAAAAAGTTGCATTTTTTCCATTCTGCGGACCTATCATCAAAGTTTCTATAGTCACGCTCAATACAGATACTATATACATGTTTTCTTAGTTTCCTTTGGGCCTTTGGATTCAAAAGGAGCCATGGAGCATGTCAAAAGGATTATGGATCTCTTACAATTGGAACCTTGGGGGCAATGATAAAGTGCTAAATACAGCAAACATGAAAAAACTGGGTTTAGCATTATGACCTCTAGAAACCCATAAAAACTACTCAATATCTAACCAAGTTTATAGTCTATGATTAGATATGGTTACTACTTACAAAATACACACAATTGGCCTAAGAAACTAGCAATATTGAGAAAGTTATACTTGCTACTCTAAAATGTATCGTATTCTTCAGCAATCAAAAAACTCAACCATCATCATATACTATGCTATATAGCATATTAGGTCCCCCAAAACTCAAGGAAGATTAGTTTTATGTTATACATTACACTTACACAATCAAAATCGAATTTGGATATCAAGAAAGCCACCAAAAAAATCATAAAAGTGCTAATTTTGGCCAAAAAACAAGATTATGCAATTCTTATAAATTGGTCATAACTTTCAATTTTAACACTTAGCTCTCCCTACAAGCATCAAAACATGTTGAGAACTATGAAGGCCTAACCTCTAGCCATCTAAACCTCACAAACATGAAGTTTAGAGTAGTATAGTTGCCAAAAATTGAAAAAAGGCCAAAAACAGGACCCGTTTTTTCACACAGTTTAGGTTCAAAAATGTTGTGCAAGAGTAAGGTTAATGGTGAGATCAATACTCAAAAAAAAAAATGCTAAGTTTTTTTCAGCTCATAAGGCAACTTTGTGGATATGTAGCACCTAGAAATTCATTTTCATACTCTTCAAATAATTCATGCAAAATGGTCACTTAGCAGGACACAAAAGTGTCCAAGGATATAAAAGTGTCTTGTTACCATTCTAGTGTTAAGAACAAAGAAAGTTGTGAGTGAAGTACAAGATAGTATTTTGTTCTTTGATTTTTCACATGCTTGGAAAGGGTTGTTCCACCACACACTTTGTTGTTATTTTTGTACTGTTAAGTTCAATTATGTTTGCAGATTCATTTCAGTTTATAGGAGTAGGTTAGGAAACAAATTACACCATCATTTGGGGCCAAAAGGATTGAGGGAAAAATTGTCAAAAAACCTTATTTTGGTGTTGAAGACCATACCTCTGAAAAGTTGAAGAAGTGGTGGTCGGAGCTTCAAAACTGGACCAAACCTAGCAAAACTTTCAAGAAGTGAATAAAAACATTGAAAAAGACTGTGCTAGAAACTTTCAAATTGCCTATTCAACATGGATCCTGATCCATGTACCTTTTGGGCAAAATGTGTTGAAACTATTTCCTTTGCTTAGAATAGGTTCTCAGGAATAATAACCTTGAGTTTGGTCAGAAATAGAGTACTAAAAGATCAGAAAAATCAAGAGATTGGGGTAAGCAGAGCAAAACCTTGAGAAAAGGGGAAAATAATGAAAAACTGAACTTTTATCTGTCCAAATTTCAAAAAGGATGAGAATTGAGATCAACTAGAAGCAGGGAATCAATAGAACCAAATTTCATGAACAGATACTTCCCGACATGGATCGTGATCCATGTTCCTTTTTAACATTTGACAGTGAGACTTTATCAATGTACTCCTGATTACTAAGTGAACAACTTTTCCATAGACAAAAACTAAAAAAAGCTGGTTAAAATACCAAAAAAAGGAGTTGTTTGCAAAAAACCGCAAAACAGACAAAATCTTGCTTCTCACTTGGAAAAAACTAATCAAATTCAAAAAGGATTCATAGACAAAAACTAAAAAAAGCTGGTTAAAATACCAAAAAAGGAGTTGTTTGCAAAAAACCGCTAAACAGACAAAATCTTGCTTCTCACTTGGAAAAAACTAATCAAATCCAAAAAGACTTGGGGAATAGCATCATCATACCTTGTGTGATCAGCTCACAAAGTGTCAGTCCAAAATCTTGCCAAACATGGATCGTGATCCATGTACCTTTTTGGAATTTGAGCTGATAAAAGGCAAGCAGGGAAGTGGTAACAATTGAAACACTTTCTCCCAAAGGACCCTTATCAGAAAATTTCAAAAAGAGGGCAAAAGGGGACAAAAATCAGATCAAGGGAAAAACCACTGAAACAAACACTAAAACTAACTTTTGTCTGTCCTAAAAAGCTTTAAAGCATCCAAAAACCATATAGCCAGCATTACTAGGCCAAGGACTAGCTGTGAGAGAAAATTCAGTGTGTTTTGACACAAAGGAGCATGGATCGCGGTCCATGTTCCCCTTACACAAATTGATACCAAACTGGTACCATAGTAGAGGGCATCAGAGAGAGTCTATTGGTCCTTCCAGAGTTGAATCTGGGTACAAGAAACCATCACAACATCTCAGAATTGACAGAAGCTCATGCAAGTGACAAAATCAACTTAGCCTCCAATCTAGAGGTTCATTTCCTAAAAAATTTGTACCATAAGACCTCTTAATCATGTTAAATCTGATGATGGAAACAGAAGTTCAATTGGCTTCTCAACATGGATCGTGATCCATGTACCTTTGAGTCAGAACAGAGACATAAACTTACCATACAAAGAGCTAGTCCATAGCAACCTGATGCATCTTTCAAAATTGAAATTGGACCCACATTGTTGAGGTTGTGAAGGGGATTGTGTGCTAAGTTTTGTCAAATAAAAGCAAGAACTAACAAGAACGGTTGTAAGCTCACAGCTATCAAGCAAATTCTTGACAGGTTGCAGGTACTGGAAGATACTACCCAGCAAGCAAGATCAAACGGGAGATCCAAACTATTTAATGAGGTAACTCGGTTGGGGTTTTGTATTACCAATTCTTCATGAATTTGCGGTCGGGAAGATTGTACTAGAATAGGAACCCCAGCATCTTTGATCAAGGGAGTAATCACTCGACGGAAGAAAGTGTGAACCAGAGACCACTGCCGCCTTTGGAACCCATTTTAGAGGAGAGCTTCTCTGACACTTCGTCTGAGAGATCATACAACCTCATGGCTGAAGATTCTAACAAGTCAAACCCTAAGGGAACAGCTTCGATGGGTGCAGGTCCTTCTCAGCCTGCATTTGATGTAAAATTGTTGTATTTGAAGTTTTAATTCGAAAATGTGCTTAAGGCCAAAATCTATAAGAATGGAATGGACCGCTACTGTGTTAAGTTGGAAAATAAGACGAGTGAGTTCAGAGACCTTGTAGATGTTGATTATGACGGGATAGATATTTTGACCAAGAGGGAATAATGTACCTGGTGGTTCATAACCCTTTTATTGTGGATAAATGGGGAATGACCGGCACCAAGGACAAGGTAGATAGTGAACTGGCCGATGCACCACCCAAAATGGAGAAACAAAACACGGTACTTAGACGCACCAATGAGACAGAGCGCCTTAACACAGACAACACATATGTGGGGCTTTATAAGTTCAATAATGGAGAACAAACACTCTATTACAAATGCGACGAGCCATGCATCAAAGAATTGACAAACCAAAAAAATTTGTATGTTTACACGTACACAAAGGGCAAAAATATTCAGGTGGTCAAGTATGGCCGAAAGTACTCTCCAATGGATCAAAATGAGTTAGAGAGATATACATATTTTGGAGAGTGTAAGGTCTCTGACTCCGATCAAAAGAGCACCATTGTACCATAAAATGAACATAATGGAATAAGTTACTATTTTTAGCAGTTTTCCAAATTCTGTCAGTGCCATGATATTTAGAATGTTTTAAAGCTTCGAAATGTGAATTAAAATAATTTTTGTAAAAAAATTCCAAAAATAGCAAGTTTTTGGTCACCCGACCTGTCCAGTTTTGATCGTCTCGAAAAACTGCACCCGTACCCCGAATTTGAAAAAATGCAATTTCGGACCCCGGGGGCTGCTAAATATGGCAAGTACTCGGTCCAGTACATCTTAGTTAGAGCTCCGTATAGCAATTTACGGCATCGAAATCCAACTCGTATGACCCGTTTTAGCCAAAAATCAATTTTTCCAAAAATTGAGCAGGGAGGCACCGGAGCCCGGGACTGTGTGGGAACAGGTTCCAGGACACTCCAGACCAGCTTTAGCAGCTAGGGGGCGCCCTCTTGCCTTGTGGGAGTCTTTGGGAAGTTTCCAAGCCAGTAACTAAGTCTCAGAGCCAGTTACCCAAGCCAACCTGACACTTCGTGGGTAGGGGAACTGGACTTGCCAATGCAGAGACTGAGTGCTCCTGCAGTTGCATTTAGCAAGGCTGGTCGATTTTCAGCCTGTAGGAGCCTATTTAAAGGCCTGTACACACACACACACACACACACACACACACACACACACACATATGCTCACACACACACACCTAAACATACTTTGGGAAGGTGCTACCGGTACACACACCTTTTGAAGGAGAAGCAAGGAGGGAGGTGCTGTCGAATTCTCGCCTCAAGAAGCTCGATTAGATCAGAAAATCCAGAAGAGTATCAGCCCTTAATCACGATAACCACAGTTTAATTAATGCTATCTGTAAATTCCTTTCTCTACCATCTAAATTCCTCGTCTATTATGCTTATTCCTAGTTGTAATTCTCTATAATTACTCTCTAAATCCTCTTTAACCATATTCTATTATGTAATCTTCATTCCATAGCTGAATTATCAGCCATTCATCATTCTCGATTAATGATTAGTGTATAATTATTAGAATCTTCTCTCTCTAGGCGGCATAGAAATTAGTCAATAAACTAGTAATTGTGTAGATTTAAGGGAATCACTTTTTCTATCACCCATTAATAATGTAACTAAATTAAATTCATTTCCTTTATGCATTAAGGTGTAATTAAGGAAAAATTAATCTGTTATTAAGTCTCTACGAGTTGACTTTCCTCACACATATGCATAAGATAAATCTGCATCATCTAGTTGCTAGGAAAAAGATTAATCATACTTAATTCATCTCTCTGATAATTCCATCAGTGAAATCCTATTATTCTTAATCATGTAAGCCGAGTAATTATCTTTAGAGACGGTTCTCATAGGAATATGCATCATCCATAATGATTGCTATATGGAAAAATTTAAACCTCTCATGTAGCAGGCATTGTTTGATGTTGCTAATCTATCATTTGGCTTGTTATGACGCTTGCGGACATTAGCTCTTTTCTCCAAGTCAACTATTTAAAGTAGTGAGTTTAAAATGGCCCCGGTTAAGAGGACTCTCTTTGGTGGAGCCCACGACCACGAGGCAGGAACGAGCAAGGTGAACAGGAAGGGAAAAGCTCCCATGGACGAACAATTACCGGCCATCTCACGGACCATCGACGAAGAAATGGAAGAGGTAGGTCATAACTTCATTCAAGTTGTTTAATTTAACATTGCACACGTTTAGTTAGGAATGAACATATCCCCAAACATGTTGGAGAAATCCGATGGAAACCTCGGCATTGAATTCATTGTACATTAAGTTCTAAAGTAGGAAGGAAATGATTGATGGGTATGCTGGTTGCAATTAGGAAAGAATGTCTCCTAGGGAAAATTTAGCTCGACATGTTCATTTTATTTCCAATGTTGAATCAATCCTGACCCCCCTACTGATCACAGGGGGCAGAGTTCCTCGTTAAGGACTCTTGAACCCACGACTTGTTTTTTATGGGTGGATACCCACAACTTGCTTTCTATGCGGTGGGAACCCACGTCTTGCTTTCTATGCGGTGGGAGTGTCCATGATGTGCTTTCTATGCGGTGGACATATCTAGTTGTATGGGCAGCTAGGCGACAACGGGAGGAGTGAACTCTCGCTGGAGGGGGGATGTTGTACCTCTAGAACATTGGAACTTTTATGAATAAGTTTGAGTAGAATTTTTACTAGAATTCTGTCTTGGTGCTGTTTGCAATATTGGTTGAAGGGCTGTCTTAACGAACAATGTGATTCGGAATTAAACAAGGAATATCTATGTTGAACAACCTTTGTGGTAGTAATTAGTTCACACAAGGAAGTGTGAGTGTGGGGGTGGAAAGTGGGGGCTTGGCTAGGGTTGCCAATGCCTACGAGATGGGTGGTCCCGATTGGTCGGGAACTCTCTGTCCCCATAGTGCTTACTTCGATATTAGTAATACTCATTGCACCTAGAGCGGTGAAATCTCGAGAGTACGTGCCTCTGAAACATGGGGAAAAAGGCACTCGGGTTTTCTCTCCTCTTGGAAGGTGAGCCTTAGGATCGCTAGATAGTTCAAGTACGCTTCCCCTGTGAGGTGGAGCTAGATCTCCCTGCTAGTAGGCTCGAACTCGACTCTGTTTGTGATGAGAGATAGTCCGCTAGTCGAACCCTGAACCATTTTGTTTGCTTCCGCAATAGATCTAGTGGCCACCGGGTTCACCATCAGATCCGCCATTGGAGACGGCGGGGTGGGGACCTCACAGAGAGCCACTCCACCAATATTATGTAAATCCAAAAGAGGTAAAAACCACGACTACGCACACCAGACCTGAGACTGTAACTGTGAGCCCCTTGAGAACCAGGGTAGAGAATTCTTATGGTTTCTGACATCACTTACACCACTAGAATCCCTCCGACTATTACACGAGATCGACTTGATGAATGTATAGGGGATAGGATACCACTGCTAGTACCAAGAGAAGATTATGAACCTAGAGAAGCCACACCGGGCGGACCAAGAGTTGCTAGAATGGTTGCAGAGGCAAAACGTATGCGACCATCTCAGGTGGAAAAATTCGTACCCAAAAAGTATAATGGATCTAGAGATCCGTATGCCCATGTTTCAATCTTCAAAAAAGTGTTGAGAGCGGAACAGGTAACTGATTTCCACACTCAATATGAAGGATTTGGGTTGACATTAGAAGGTACTGCCTTGACTTGGTTCCAACCATTAAACAGCTTGGAATTCCCAAGTATCGAGAAAGTTCTCCAAGAATTCCCTAAGGAATTATCATAAAGAGGGATCAAGCATAACATTGTCTCCCAGATCTATGTATTTAGGCAAAAGGAAAAAGAGAAAGTGAAGGAAGCATCACTTTGTTTCAAGCAGTACATTGAAAGATGCCATGATCGAGAACTACCTCAGGATGAAAGACTATCAATTCTTTTCATAGAAGGATTGTGAAATGACACGCTCAAACAGGACTTGCACTTGAAGGCATGTGTAACTTTTGAGCAAGTCACAAAGGAGCTCTTGTATCTTGTAGACAACTGCAAGGCATATGGGGAGGTGACTAAAGACACAGATCAGGGGACGAATAGCCCCTCTTCAACCACTAGTGAGCCCATGACAAAATTGGGAGGGCAAAACCTAACTGTTCCGGACGTTGATCGACGAATGATCGAGGAAGTGATCAGGAGGATAAACCAAGGAAACAAGACGAACCCAAACACACGAAAATTGCCCACCCAAAAATGTGATACTTGTGGAGTAGATCATCCAACCCAGTGGTGCAACCTTGAACAAAGGCCAGGAGCAAACGCACAGTGAATATTGAAATGTTGTGCTGCAGAACAAAAATGAACAAATCATGAAACTCACGAATGTTTCTATAATCAGAACTATGTTAGAGAGAGACAATACAGACCACGTGGAGGACAGTAACTTCCACCCCCTCCAAGGTACCAAGTGGGACAAAATAATGCAATCTTGGGGCAGGAAAAAGCTCAACCCGTGTTGGGACATCAAACTCCCTTACCCCAGGAAAATAGGGCTAAGGTATCAACCCATAGAACCACCTTCTGATCAGAGTATGGTCCAAGTAGTCTCATATCGAGAAGATTCAGACAATACTTATGAGAGGGGATTTTATGGGAATGCATATGCTCCAGAGGGACATAATCCATGGATAATTCCAGAAGAAATGCCTGAACCCTCATACATAGCACAGCCAATTAAAAACCATTATTTGTTCGATGAGAATATGCTCATGTTCATGGAAAATCAGGGCTATAAACCTAGGGGCTACCCTCCTAGAACAGAACAACCAATGGGAGCTCCACAAGCTTCTCCAGCACCTGTAGGACCATGCTATGATGTGGCGGTGACCATTGGGCTAGAGTTATTCCAGACAAAGGAGAACGGGTGAAACTTTTTGGATTTGGTGACGGATGCACGATCGACCATCTCATTCCACACTGTCCAAAAAACCCCAAAAACAAAGGAAAAGCAACAATGAACAAAATGGGGATTGTGCCAAGTTCGAGTGGATCAGAAACAAAACCGAACATTCCAATAAACACGATCACTAGATCTCAAGCACATGAGGCAGCAAGGAACATCCCAGGCAACCAAACAGAGATAAACAACTTGTCTGTCCGAACCCCTAGAAAATCCTGGAAGGCAAAACAAAACAAGATGAAAGGCAAAAGGGAAAAGAAAAAAACGTCCTTGGAAACCAAACTGCTAAAAACAAAGGAACAAATCAAAAGGGAAAGAGGCCTTAAGGGCATCAACAAGATAAAAAAACCATCGAATCTGCCATCAGGAGGGTTAGTCTTGGTAGACAAGGTGTTTGAACCTTTGGACACAATTCTGAAATCTTACGAGGCAAGGCTAAAGCCTAACCAAACCCAAGAGGATAGGGGGTTAACGTACCCTCATCCAGGCTGTGAGAAAGAGAGGCCAAAGATGTGCAAGGAGCTCATCCAAGCCGCTCAAGCACTTATGGAACCATCAGTTCCTACGGCTCCAAAGATCGAGGTACTAATGCAAGAAAAGATTCAGGAGTTAGAGGGGTAGGGAATTGAAGAGAATAACCTACCAAATCCTGTAGACAAAACACCATTGGATACGAGGGTGGTAATACAACAGATGGAACGCATTCTCAAGTACCAATTCCAATTCCGGAGGTAGAAGAACAATGGCCTCAAGAGCTATGGGAACAGATCAGGAATAGAAAAGATGGAAGTGCCACACTTGTGTCAGTTCCTATCCCAGAAATCCACCTAGAGCATGGGCTCTACCCAAATGACATCAGATCATTGTATGGAGATGCAAGCACAGCAATATCGGAAGATAGTAAACCTCAGTTGTTGAAGACTTTACCTTCATTTATTCGTAATCCTGAAACTCGATTGGAGGTAAGGAAAGTCCCATCTCAATGGAAAACCAATCCTAAGATGGTGGATACTAAAACTCTTCACGAGCTGATGGCATCCCCTATCCGTTGTACACTAACTCTGTCAGAGTTATTGCATATCAGACCGCATCTTTGGGACGAGGTTGGAAAAAATTTGGAAAAAATAGGGATGGTAATTCCTTCACCCGAGGTTTCTCCAAACACACTAAAGACACAACCCTCAAAACAAACTAAACATGAGCTAGTACCCGTAAACAAGGTAGGGGATTATTGTGAAGGTGAAGAAGGAAATAATACTTTACCGGTGGAGTACAAAGAGATTAAGTCGATAGAAATCTTGGATAGCATGGTTGGAATAGCCATAGCTACCAAATCCATGTGGAAAAAATGGGGAAAACCTACTCTCAAAAAAACGAGAATGAAACTTCAATTGGCAGATGGGTATCTGGAAAGACCCATAGGCATCTTGGAGCAGATTGTAGTAACCTCTTGTGGAATTGCATATGAACACACATTTGCTATTATGAATTTTGTTGAGAGCAGCAATTTTGACATCATATTGGGCAGACCATTCATGCATCAACCCAAAATGGTGCAAGATTGGGGCTACGACTATATCTATCTCAGGAACAAGGATGTCACTATGAAAATTAGTGTCACAGATCATAGCTATAGAGACGTAGAAAGAACCCCAGGAGAAGACTTGCATTCCACAACTGACCGGGAAGGAGGAATACAGGCTTGGTTACAGAACAAAGCTCACCAGTGGACAGCAGAAGCTTTGGAATGTGGAATTCTAAAAAAGGAAAATTGCATTCTTGATAGGATTGCACAAGACGAAGCATACATACCAGAGCCTTTTCCAGAAGAGAAGTTCGAACCTTTTGGATGGCAACAGATACTAGCAACTCTTGATGTTTGTGTAAACGAGGTGACCCTCACCAAATTCTATGATGAGGAAGGGTATGATATCATTTCACTCCAGATGATGGGTGTCAACCTAACTCCGAAGACAGAGGGAGAAGTTCTTGACCAGGACGGGGTGGCCGACTGCCGACGCATAGTGGACGAAATCTTTGTAAAAGATCATGACCAAATGGATGAAGAAGATTTCCAAGACTCGACTGATAAGATATTAGAAGATAATGCAGACGACGAGCTGTCTAGTAGCTCAAGTCAGAGCATCAAATGAAAGGGTCGACGGGTGATCTACTATGATTTCCCAAACCAAAACCCTCAAATACAACGCAGGTATCGAGATAAATGTAGAAACAACCAAAACAAGTACAACGAGGACTCAGTACCTCTATTAACTGACAAAATGTAGTACTTAAGATTAGTAGAAGCGATTGCTGACTGCCTCAAGGCCAGGAAATCAAAGAGTTGAAAGAAGCCCTAAAACAAGAGAAATATGACAGGCAGATCATGACGGTAGGTCATAGGGCCCTACAACAGGCCAAGGATGAAGAAATTGAAGATTTAAAAAGGCAACTGGCTGAGGCAAGAGGGGAATTATCAGCTCTAAGAGCAGATCAGCCAAAATATCAGCAGACCCCAGGGGGGTTTGAGTAGGGAGGAGAATTTGAACATTCAAAGTTTGAAGCTCATCAAACCGAGGTACCCACTACCAACACTAGAAAAGGCACTCAGGAATCTATAGATCTAGCCACGACATCCACTTTGGAGTCGGCAAGAGATGAAATTCAGTGTTGAATCTCAGAAGTAAAGGACCCTTCACACAAGGCGTATATATAAGGTAGTTAAAAACCTTGGGCACGAGATGATCACACTACCATTGATGCGGCAAGAAGTGAGATTATGGCACCTAAAGATGCTCCCTAAACTTGAACCAAACATCAGAGGGGACTATAGAGAGGTTCATGTTACGGCCCTTCAGATTCAGGCCATCATAGATAATCAGCCCCTCTGGCAGAAAAAGTGGTTCGATCAGCGGCCAACTGACGAAACTGAAGGTGCCGCAGGAAGCGTGTGCGAGAGCAGAGAGAGAGAGACCTGCTTTGGGTGAGCGCACAGCAACGTTATCCTATTGCAGCTCTTTATTCTGTTGTATTAAAGAATAAGTGTATACATGGGTTAAGTTAGCAGATGGGTTAGTAGTAAGTGGGATGTCCGGCCAGTTGGCCTGAATCCCAACAAACTCCCACTTGAAGGCCAACGTAGCCCAAGTGACTTGGTATGTACAACCGTGAAGCAATCTAGTGGCTTCAACATATACCCATCAACTCACTACAATGTGTAAACAGCTCCAAAGCTAAGCCTTTCGTCAAAGCATCTAGTGGGTTGTTGTTAGTGTGTACCTTGACCAAATCAATGAGCTTTTTGGCCAAGAAATCTCTCACAAGATGATACCTGACTTCAATGTGTTTCGATTTGGAGTGAAACACGGGATTCCTTGCCAATGCAAGAGCACTCTGACTATCACAATATATCACTGGAGTCTCATCAATGCCAAGATTTCTGACCAAGCGAGATAACCATACAGCCTCTTTACTTGCATCTGACAATACAACATACTCTGATTCCGTAGTGGAAGACGACGTATAATCTTGAAGAAATGACCTCCAAGATACTGTTGCTCCAACAAATATGAAGACATAGCTGATGTCGATCTCCTATTGTCGACACAACCCGCATAGTGTGCATCCGCATAACCCACAATGGATGCATCACTTTTCCAAAGCGTAAACACCTGCCAACCGTACCTTTGAGGTACCTAAGATTGTGCTTCATTGCTTCCCAATGCTTGCTGCCAGGATTTTCCATATATCGGCTCACCACTCCCACTGCAAAAGGAATGTCTGGTCTTGTGGCCACCATAGCATACATGAGACTGCCCACTGCGGAAGAATATGGTACCTTAGCCATTTCAGCTCGCTCAGCATCAAATTTGGGTGCATCTTCCTTGTTGAGTTTCAAGAATGCCTGCATTGGGGTACTCAATGCTTTCCCCCCCTGCATATTGAAACACTGCAAAACTTTCTCAATGTATGTTTCCTAAGATAACTAAAGAATACAATGTTTGCGATATCTTCTGATTTTGCATGCCAAGAAAGTGTGTAGCATCCCCCAAATCTTTCATTGCAAAATTATTGCTAAGTGTTTTTTTCAAGTTGGCAATTTCCGCAATGGATTTCCTAGCTATAAGCATGTCATCAACATACAAAACTAGAATGATCATCGAGCCATCATCTAGCTTTCTTGTGTACAAGTAGTGATCCTCTTCACTCCTTTTATATCCTTGAGACCTCATACATGCATCAAATTTATGATACCACTGCCTTGAACCCTGCTTTAAGCCATAAAGTGCCTTTTTGAGCTTACATACTAGCTCCTCATGAGATGCATTCTCCTGAACAAACCCTTCAGGCTGCTGCATGTAAACATCCTAATCGAGATCCAGTGAAGAAATGTTGTCTTCACATTCATTTGGACAAGTTCCATGTCCTCAATCGCTACAAGACCAAGTATGGTTCTAAGTGTTGTCATCTTGACCACAGGCGAGAAGATTTCATCAAAATCGACTCCCTTTTGTTGTTTCAACCCTTTGGTTACAAGTCTAGCCTTGTACTTTGGATTTGGATCACCTGAGGTAAATTTCTTCTTGTAAACCCATTTGCAAGGTAAATGTTTTGCATTGTTTGGCACTTCTACCAAGTCCCAAGTGTCATTTACCAACGTCGAGATTGAAGCTCGAGCTCAAAAATTCAAAAATTCAAAAATTCAAAAATCTCTCTGCAACGCTTGAAAGAAGGTAGTAGACTCGCTCAGAGACAGCTTGCACAAGGACATGCAATGAATAGTAAGGGGGAATGTTTGGTGGATACAGGCACATACAGGCGTATGCACACCAAACCCTGTAAACACTCTATTGTTTTGAAGAAATACATGTAATTCATCCTAGGATGAGTTGTAATCATGAGGTAATTAGACAATACCCTTTTTACTCCTCAAAGTCTACACCCTTGTAAGAAGCCGGATGGTCGTGGAAAAACCCCCTTAACTTTTAAAAGTCAAAACCCTTAGTTTTGAGAGAGTTCTTATCATTAGTTTTGAAGGAGCAGAAAATGTGCACTATGGAGACCTATTGCTGCCTCAACTTGTAATCTTGTTTTCTCCTAAGCTGGTAATCAGAATTTGTTTCCGAATAGCACATTGCATTGCTTGTCTCTTGCTCTGCAATCTAAGAATAATCATTTCCAATTTTGTTGTGGTTTGCGATGCATTGTTTGTGAGATAAATGCATTGATTTGGAGGTTAAAATGGTTGTTTTTTAATGTTTTGACCATGGATAAGTGTTTCTATGCTTAAGGAAGACCTTTCCAAGTACTTTTGTTTCATTTTTTTGGACATTTTTTGTGATGGATCGTGACTTATGTACCTTCCTATATGGTGACAGAACTTGGTAGGATTGAGCCCTTAAGTGTTGTGATACCTCTCCTGAAGCTTCGTGGTGTTCTGGATTCCTTTGGATGTCGAAAAGGCATGATGACCTAGAGTGGTGATATTGGACGCATACTGATAAGTGGTTGATTTGCTTGTGTCATAGAATGAGTAGCCCCTTCAGTTCACTTTGGTGAGATTGACACTCTCATTAAGTTTCCGTGCCCCATTCAGAGTCGCTTCCTTGCATATTGACATTATGTTAGTACAAAAGAGCTATGCTACAGACGTCGTTCGCGGCGACCCGCTAACACACTCTAATGACAACTCTACGTCAAATGGATCTTATGTTATGCATAAGGCTAAGTGCGAGCATTGTGGCAAGTGAAATCACAAATCAAGTGATTCTTTCAAGGTCAAAGCATGCACCCTATGCAAAAAACTTGGTCATACACCCTCAAGATGTTTCAAGAAAACCCAAAATAGGGATAAAGGCAACGTCAACCTCACCGATAATGGAGAAGGAGAAGAGGAGCCATCACAAGCCCTCTTTGTCATTGATGTACTGTAAAGGTTTTCAAATACCCTCTAAGCCACTACATTATGTATCCCAAAATGAACCATAGCATGATGTATCCATTTTGAACCATGCTATGATGCCATCATAATTGTGAACCCATGTATTATCTAGAGTGCCTTATATGAACCATCATGACCTATTGCATCCATTGAGATCTAGGCATGATGTATCTTGGGCACATCTAGGATGCAGTTAGGCTTATGGGGGCGATTGTTAGGATAACCCTAACTTCACTACATGTGAACCGCATCCAATTTAGCTCCTCACACCATTATGGGAAGCATGCCTACACCAAGGACTTCATTTGCATGCTACATGGAGAATACACTTGTCCTAAACCTCCTCATGCACACAAACACCTAGCCACCTATGTGGATGCACCAGCATCTACCACCTCTACTACTTGTATGTATCACTCCGTCAATGGAGTTCCACTGTACAAACTCACTCTCTCATTGTAAAATAATCCATTGCATCTTTTTCTTATATAATATTATCATGTGTCTTCAAGTAAAAACTTAGCTTAGGATTAACCGTCTATTAATATGAATGTAAGCAATCATTATCCATCATAATCATTAGAGCTTTACATATGGCATGGGTGGTCCATACCAAATCCTTAATATTATTTTCTTCCCAACAATAACTCCAAGTCTTGGGTTATTAGTGGGGATACGTTGTCGTGCTGTGGCACGTATATAGTGGGAACGGGCATTAAACGATTTATCTTGTGACTTTTTGACGCATAAGTATACTTCATATAATACTCATATGCATAAATAAAATCTTTCTACCATACCTTAGTATTACCTTTGAAGTAATATAAATGTACATTACTACTAGAAAGTACTGCAAGAGAAGTATCAATGATTGTGCCTCTTTTTGTCTGGGGGAAAAGCATTTGTATATTTCTTCTAATATCTCAGCTATACCCTACCATATATAAATTATTTTCTTATTTTCACATTTATTTAATAATATAACCCTTCAATAATGCATACCTTCTTGGATACATACAAGAGGGAAGGGCCTACTAGAAGACTTTATGAAAAGGAAGATCTAAAGCTTCTTGGACCATCCCAATTTGAAAATCCCAACCTAAGGACATGGAGAACAGGCCAAAACCAAGTCAAGCTCTTTTAGTAGTCCAATTTTTCCTTTTGAAGCATGTCAATCCGAGTTACAGGTCAAAAGTTACAGGGAAACCAGTGAAAAACCCCCTCACAACTACACTGCAAGAAGAGATGGTAAACAGGTGAATCAAGCGAAAAGAGGTAATCTTGGTCTTTTTCCATAAAATAAGATATTTGGAGGATAAAAGACACAAGCATGTGAATGTGACACCTCAAAGATACCTTGAAGGACAAGACACACAAGTTGGGACCCCCTGCTCTGTTGGAGCCTCATTGAAGATGCCTGGGTGGGGCCCACATACATCATGCACCCACATGGAGCCTCAACGACCAAAAATGCTGAATTTCATGATATTTTGAGTCCTAATATTGCCCATTTTAATAAATATGCAAAGAACATTTTATTTGAGCTAACTCTTTAGCCTAATCAAGTGATTATGTAAAACATGGCTGCCTCACCTATAAAAAGGGCAACCTTCTCTGCATTGGGGGCAAGTTATGAGTGAGTGAGAATAGCTCAATTCCATAGTGACACACTCATCTTAGTGCCACACTTTCTCTTGAAGAAAGGCTGAAGTCTTGCCTCATCTTCTCTCTCCATTAAGGTGGTGGCGATTGCTCTCATGTATGATATATGTTGCTAATTTTACTTTCATTAGCATATCTAGTCCAATACTTGTCTCTAACTCTATCTCTATCTCTCATTATCTATCTTTAATACCACCACCACACTTAGATCTATCTCTAATTCTATCTTACTCCTCCTTTGATCTCTCTTGTTGTGTCCTAATTGTTTCATTGGAAGGTATTCAAGCAGCAACCTTGTCAATGTAATGAGTACAACCTTCTTGCGGGAAACAATTATGAGCAAAAGGTTAGTAACCATATCTTCATCTTCCACAAGCATCTCTCTCTCTTAAGGTTCTCATTCTCTTCCACAAACTCTAGAATCTCCTTGCTACAGGTACTTCTCTCCCCGCAGTATCCTTATTGCCTAAGGGCAACAATAGGGCTTGGGAGAGAAACTCTCTTCTTCTTCTCCTTTCACTTCTTTCACACCTTTATCTTTGAACATACTAAGTATATCATTGATGAATAACCATAATCCACATAGAGGTAATTTCTTTCAATTCCATTCAGTGAAATCTATTAGGGTCAACATTTGGATTAGTCGAAAGATTCACTTTCAGCAACGCATAGTGTTTCTATTTGGTCCTGAAAGGCTCAACGAAATACTTCTCTCACCAGATCCCATCATACTACCTATTATTGACTATGACTTCTCTTTTGATGTGAATGTGGTTATTTTATTATGAATCAAGAGTATTTGTACTCACAACTAATCCCAATCGCTAGACAAAACATATACATTATAGTAAGCACAAAGCTACAATTCCAAAGAGCAATCCGCAGCTTATTTGGACAACAAAGATTAAATATCATTAACTCATCCATTAACCATTTTATCCTACCCATGATACGATATGATCGTAATCTCGATGTTTTCATTTTTGTTTTGTTATGACTATCTTTCATGAGTTCTCTCCATCACGTGTGTGTTTGTAAGTAAAAGTGAGCGGCTTCTTTGGCTACATTTCTTCTTTGGCTCTAGAAGCTATGTTATCTACATCTTAACTCTTTCTCATAACCCTTGAGCTTCCTCACAAACTCTCACAGCAAGAGGCCCGGTGCCTTCCTGGCAAGACCGCCTACTTCTCGATAGCGTTTTAATGTTTAGCATCTATTAACTCATACCCTTCTAATTCTAACATTGGAGGTCCCTCTTTTATAGCCTTATTGGATATTAAAGTATCCACCTCTAATCCCCATTTATCCACTGAATCAGGGTCTTGTAACTTGCAATATTGTACTCCATTTTGGTCTACATACAGATTATCTTGTTTGTTTGCTCTCACCTCCCTTTCAAAGTCGATGGTATGGTCATCTTTTCACACTGCAAACTCCTCATTTGGATCCAAGTAAATCCGTGCTTCGTATTTGTTGGTCTAAAAGAAAGTCAGGATATGCTTGAATTTGAGTGAGGTCCCTGTTCTTGATTGAGTCAAAAAAGAAGACACGTTTGAGCTTGAAGCGGAGTAAGTTTCTGGCACTTCTTCCACAATAGTTTTTAATGGTCTCCCTTTGTTTACACTCTCCTCAGTGGATGATCTACTCCTATTATCTCCTAAGTCAATCAAGTTTCCTAAATCTCTACCAGATCTTAGGTTCATATGTGGAGTTATTCACTCAATTGAACTAATACTTCAAACCTGGAAATGTAGCTTTGATTGCAACCGCAATGCTTTAAATGCTTTTGCTCTCAACTTGACACCAAGTCACGAGTCCCTACACACCAGCACTCAAAACCGTATGTGATTCCACAATTTAACATCAATTTGGTCAATAAGGAGTCAAAAAGATACAAAATTTCCTTTCTCTATCCCTCAATAGACTCCTTGTGTAAAAAATATATGAGTTTTGTGCAGGCTATCTTAGGTGCACCGAAGATATCTGCACTCATAGGTAGGCTCAATTTCAACTTTCAACTCATAAATGAAGTCCTTATGACCTACCATAGACAACCCTTATGTCAAATTTGCGAAACTACTTCCCTGGTGTCAGATTTATCTTCAGTGCGCCAAAGAGAAATCTTTTTCTTTTTCACTTTTTCTTGCAATTTGAGGCTTGGGTTGGGTTCTTCAAGTGATTTCAAGCTTGTACCATGAATTTCACAAGGTTTTGACCCCTTACCAATGTTTTTAGCTCTTAATTTTGAGCCTAAAGGATGGTTTTTCCAATTCCCTTGGTGTATTGATTTTTTCACAACTCCAATTTTGATGAAACTTTTTAGGAGCTAAATTATGTCCCTTATAAACCTTGGGGATTGAAAAATGAGCAAAATATCCCTTCCAATGAGATTTTTATCTCTAGCGTGCCGAAGATAAATCTCTTCCAGATTTTTACATTTTTTGTTTTTTCCTTCACAAATTGACTTTCCCTCAAGTTTTAGAGTTTATTCACACCCTGGTTTCAATTTTTAACTTGATTTGGCTTTTCCTTGTTGATTTTCTCTGAAATTTGTGGTTTTTTAAAATTCTAGGCTTGACCAGGCCTTTCAATGATCCAATTGTTTCCAAAATCAATGGGGATAGTCTAAACAAGTTGGTCTACCACCTTGAAAGTTAAATTTCTTAGTTTTAGTCTCAAAAACTCCTTGTCTATCTTTGTCGC
Source organism: Adiantum capillus-veneris (assembly GCF_014529385.1). Taxonomy (NCBI): domain Eukaryota; kingdom Viridiplantae; phylum Streptophyta; class Polypodiopsida; order Polypodiales; family Pteridaceae; genus Adiantum; species Adiantum capillus-veneris. The sequence goes on from NC_140954.1 coordinate 79,986,645, forward strand.
CCCTAAGATAGACTTGTCAATTGTTTTGGTTTTCTTCAATGCACCTTTGACCAGATGCATTGCTGATGGTTTCTTACTTACCCTACTCCTACTAAACATGAAAAAAGAGTGTAGAAAGTGAAAAATGCAGCTTTGATTCTCAGTTCCCTACTTTCTATCTAGGTAACACCCTTACCAATCACTAGCCAGTCTCAAGGATCCTATACCTAATCCGTCCTACTAACTAATGCTCCCAAGGTCCTTACCGAGTATCTCTACTCTCAAGCACCTCTCATTCATGACAAAGTCAAAAAGTATGTTACTTTGGACAAAACTAGAGGAATTAATGGAAATTCAAGTGAGTGTTTTGGGGTTTTCTCTAGTCTAGGTTGCCTCATCCTCGGCAACGGCGCCAAAATGTCGAACGGCTGTTAAGCCTCACCATATTGATGCTAGCAAAGCACGAACCACAGACATAAAATGTCAGTCCATGGGACATATCTGACCCAACTAGTGCATGGAGGATACAAGAGATAGGTAATCTCAAAACCCAAGTCTATGTCGCTCCTGCTTATCTATATCTCAAGTGTGTGTCAGACACCAAAAGCTACTTTCTCTACTGCAACCTTATCCAGACGAATTTGTGTAGCTACAAGTCTTCGAATGACATGAAACTTAATAACTAGCAAGGGCAAATTATCCTCTACACTCTCATGTGCTCAAATGTCATTTCTAACACCTGGACAAAATCGCGCATAAGATAAACAACCCATTTTAGGGTTGTCGATTTCGGTCTCAGAAGGGCTCTATAGCTTCCTCTAGACGTGCTCTATCTATCTCTAAGGTCAAGATCCAGTTTTAGAGCGTGTATTGTGCATAGGGAGCAAAAAAACCTCGTAGACAAGCACGACTAAAAGTAGACTTTATCGTTCGAAAATTACATTAAAAGAGAGAGCTTTCACCTGTTGAATGCATTGGTATGCTTAGAACAAAAATGCAATACCGTACGCGAGAGAGACAAGAGATTGAAGAAACAATAGACAGTCATTGAGCTACTGCACCAATGCTTACTCTTTATTATCTAAAACTTAGGTCTTAAAGTTACATAAATTGGCTTTTATACCTGAGCCAAGGTGTACAAAGGGACTCCTCTCTAATTGGGACTCAATATAAGGTTAAGAGACTGCACAAAATTACAAACATGGAAGCCATTGGCCCCTTTAGACTACTGGTACTCAATAACATTACAACGGCTTTAGACTTGCGGGATTTTTCAATAATAAAATAGGTTTGATTACAATGATTAGGATTGAAAAAATGTATGGAGTCCTGCTTGATGCTCTTCCTTTGCTCTTGTTAGCTGAGCAGCTGACACTTGCCATTGAAAAGTTCCCAATTCCTTAAGCCTCTCCTAGTTGTGCCTAAACTCTATCTTGAGAAGAAGTTGTTAATCATTTGTACTTGATTACAAATTATTAACAAAAGGCTCATTACATGAGCCTTTTGCACGACAATAGTATGTCCACTTTTAGGAATTTCACAAATTACTCTTACACTATCAGTCATGGAAGGATTCTACTCTTGCATAAACCATCATTTAATCTTGCACAATTAATTGAGAAAATATTTAGATTATTTATTTTAAAATCACAAGTTGATGCCTTCTAAAGGGATGTTAGTGCTTACCACTCATGGTTCACACTTAAGGTCATTGTATAGAGCATATGCATTGTTCATTTCAAGTTTGTTTACTTCCAAGTTTGTTTACTTCCAAGTTTGTTTTGCAATTTCAAAGGGGGGGGGTAAGGGGATAGCTTTACGGAAGTGATTCCACCCGTGTTGCTTGAACATAAAACTCCCATCACTTCATGGCCATGGAGATGCCCCATGGATGGAAAATGATGTAAAGAAAAAAAAATGGGATTCGCCCAAGATAGGGTTAACTTAAAACTTGCGTCGAGACAAAACCTTAAACTCCCAAGAGACTCGTTGTATTTCTTAAGGTCTTGTTTGATTAAAGATTAAAATGAACTAGCAACTAAAAGATTATAACTCAAAGAACTTAATCTAAATTTAAACTAAGATTAAAACTTTACCGAGAAGATTTGATGTGGATAGCCCTAGCATAACATAGAAGATTTAAGTGTGAACTTTGTCTTACATGCTTGGAAAAGGCTGGCACGGGTCTTTACCTATGGGATACAATGGGGGATAGTCCTTTTCAGCTAGGATTGATAATCATTGGTCTATGTTTTGAGCTTGGGTTCATTCATTGTCCTAGAAATGGGATGGAATGGGAGTGAGTCCTGGTCGGCGGGTGATAGGGACCCACGGATGCGTCTGGAAATCGGCCTAGTCCGGATAGGCCTGATGCCGACAGGAAAGGAGGAAGTAAAATGGATACACGAATGGATCAAGATAAGGGAGGAGGATGTGATTTAATTAAGGAACTCTTCTAATTGTTTGGTGAAAAGGAACCTTAGAAAGGCTAGGAACCTAAATGGGCTATTCCTCAATTGTCGTCATCATCTGGACCTTTGCTCTGCTTCTTGGATTTGATTTAAAAAGAATCTAGAGTATATTCTTTTTGTGAGCCTTTCCCACACAAAATAAAGAAAAATAAGAATTGGATATTGTGTCAAGGCACCGCGGCGGAGAAGACATGATACCCAAGTCCTGAGAAGAGGCTAGGGATATTCTTGGAGGAGTATATGTGATTGCTTGAAAGATGACCACATAGTTATACTTATACTAAAGGAAAAATAAAGTAAAATATTCTAAAAAGAAAAAGGGTGAGAACTACCTGATAAATGTACATTTGCAAGGGTATACAACAGTTTGCATTCTGCTTTTAAGTGTTTGAAATGTAGTCTTGGTTTGTGTTAACCCTCACAGCTCATGGACACCCCATCACCTACGACGGACGTGTATTATGTATTTGGTAGAGTCAGGTACCGGGCTTGTCGGACCAATAGGAAAAGGGTAAGAGTGATCGCCGATGAGAGGTGCACTCTAACTGGGACATTCAAGGGATTAGTTGGCTAAGCATGGGCGCCCAAGTGTGAATGGGGTGAGCTCATATAAAAGTCAACTAAACCTAAAATTCACTCATTCTCTCATTTGTGCAATAGAAGAGTGCTCTTGCTCCATCTCCATCTCCATCTTCTTCTTCTTCACCTCCTTGTGTGTGTGTGTGTGTGTATGTGAGAGAGAGAGAGAGAGTGTGTGTGTGCGATCGAGCATTGCGACGACGGCACAGCGGCGGCGAAGCGGTTGAGCGCGGCGAAGCGGCGGCTCCTTCTTCTTCGCGGCAAGGAATCCTCCACGAAGCAAGCGTAGAGCGGTGAGTGACACACCATCGCTTCCTTTGATCTTACTAGTTAAGCTAGTTGTGTGCTTGGAGCCGTCTGTGGCTCGCACACAGTGTTAGGCAAGTCCCTTGCTTCGACAGTGCGGCAAGGAGCACACATTTTTGGCGCCGTTGCCGGGGAAATGCCCAACACTAAGCTCGGTTAAGCACCGTACGCTTTCTTGTGATGCAATTTCAATTGAAGGATTTGTGAAGAAGGAAGGTGTGTGGTTGTGTGGAGAAGGATTTGTGAAGAAAGAAGGTGTGTGGTTGTGTGGAGAAGATTTTCGTTACACTGTACTGTCTTTTTTGTTTTCTGTAAAGAAGGAGTTACAATTTTTTTGCAATGTATTGTTAGAATTAAGGTATTAGCTATGGAATGTTAGTTCTGTAAGGTTCAATGTTAGTTCTGTAAGGTTAGTTTTGTAGATCTGTTAGCTACTGTAGTATTGTGTAAACAGTGTTAGAGTGTGTGTGGCAGTATCTCTATTAGTTGTAACTAGATAAGTTAGGTGTAGGTTAAGTGTGTGTGCGCGCGCGTGCGCGGCACGGCCGCGGTGACTTTTTTTTTTTGTAATCTTTAAAAAAATTTTAAAACTTACAAATTAAAAGAAGGATCGAGCTGGGGATCATTCCCCAAGCCCAAGCTCAAACCCAGACCTCAGTCCTCAGTTTTAAAATATAGTTTATACACCTTTTTATATTTAAAAACTATTTTTAGGATTTCGAGGACTATAAAGACTATTTTTAGGATTTCGAGGGCTTCACGTAGCCAAATACGGAGCTGTAAAGCACGGCACGTTCCTTTAGCCAAAACGCTTGTCTTGAGCTATTACACGCCATATTTTGTGTCTTGGTTACAAAAAATAACCAAGAATAACGAAAAACTTGGGTTATAAACACCTAAAAAAAAAAAAACTAAGTGAGCGGCCTTCACGGGCACTCACCAACGCGTTTAGAGTGTGGAGGTCACATGTACCTACGCTCTGGACGAGTGTTAGAGCACGAGCATATTGGTAGTGCCTCCATTTATGCGGGCACCCATTATTCCTCCACCCTAGGTTCTGGACCTTCGGCCGGGACTCAAGGTAGCGCGAACCAAGATCCTCATATCGCGTCTAGTGATTCTTCCTTTGACTACGAAGTCATGGAGGGGTATCCTACACCAAACCCTAATAGTTCAAGTCAAGACATGCATGCCATGGGCCCACGGCCCGGGTCCAGCGTGTTTAGCCGCTTAAAAGAGACCCTAAGTAGAGCTACTCGCTCCGAACATGCGGTTAATGAAATAAATGAAGGGAGTGGGGCAGTAAATTTGTCATTCATGCCTAAAATAGACCCTATGCTTCTTGAGAGTGTGCATGTGAATGTTCCATCCACTGCACCTCCTGATCCTTTAGGACTATCTCCCTCTCAGGTTCTACTACCCGATGGTAGGAGTCTTGCCGAAGTGCAAGAGATCGAACGCTATATGCAAGCAACAAGGGAGAGGGAAATTGAGAACCTACCAAGGCTAGAACAAAGTCGAGCCCTGAAAGCAAAGGCTCCTATGACAACAATCATGCCAGCCAAGCAACCGAGTGCTCCCAAGGTAGCAGTCATGGAGGGGCAAGCAATGGGGAGCAATAATGCTTCCACCTTGAGGGAAACCTCCAGCACGCCAGGCCTAGATGGGATATTCCTAAACGAAAATTGGGAGTATGACCTACAAGCAGAAGCTTTAACTGATCGGTACACAGGACACACCTATCATGTGGGTTGGTTAGATGTTCTACAATCCACATCAGGTGCTACTAGCATAGATGAGCAACAACAGAAAGTATGTGATGTCCTCCATAGGATTGTCGAGTTAGAAAGACAGAACACAGGGATCAACATGCCTTCAACAGGCCTAATGAGATTCTTGGATACAGGAAAGGCCAACCAACCAACCCTATCACAAATGGAGACTCCCTCAGTGAGCCCCATTGATCCTCCATATGTTGTTTCGCCAAGAGCCTCAGTACAATCTGAGCCCACAAGTGGCAGCTTTACCTTCCCAGATCTAGCTCATCTTTCTCTTAATGACACTACGGCTACCATGCATATCCCAGTGGTGAGCGTGACAAGAAGTACACCATGGAGTTCATTTGTTAATATTGTGCCGATTCCTAGTAGCACAGTGCCCCCAACTATACCTACATGTATGTATCAATCATGTGCACCTGTCGTACCTCAGCCTCGTGTAGCTCCTACCCCTCCGATTATTCCAAGAGCTTACAATCCACAATGGCATTATCCAAGCTCTTATACAAGTGGAGCCATGCCATTTAATAATAACATGCCATATCAGGCACCCCCTATGCCTAGGGCCACGCCTGTAAACTTTGGACCACCGTCTGGTACACCACCATACGAAATATGGGACCCAAGAGCCGCGCGTATGCCAAGGCCAAGGCCAACTCCCATCTCACATGTGATTCCAGGAGCACATGCACCCATTATACCTGCTCAAATAGGAGATTTGGCAGCATTTGCTCAAACTATCGGTCGCTCTATTGCGGAAAACATGCGTAGTGCACCTGATAGAGAGCCTAGGAGCAAGGCAGTTCAAGTAGCTAAGCTCACACAGAAATTCAGTGGAGACGGAGATGCTAGAAAGCATATGGAAGTCTTTGAGCATGTGTGTGATTCCTTGGAAGAGCACAATGAGCTACATAAGTGTAAGGCTTTGAGTTTGACCCTAAGCGGAAAGGCTGGAGATTGGTATAGAACCTTAAGAGTAGAAGAGAAAACGATCTACTCTACTCTTAGGAGACTGTTCTTAAAAGAATACATACGAGAAGGAGTACTTTGGGGTGTAGCCTCTCAGCTCCAGAAAGCCCAACGAGAAGAAGGTGAATCCGTGAGAGACTTCATTAGTCGCCTAAAGAATTTGAATTCTCGATGCAATCCAAACAAGCGATTCAACAACAACCAATTGCTCGATAGATTCATTAGGGGACTACGACATGAAAGTATCTATAATGGCCTAGTCATTAGAGGTATCACTACTTGGGAAGTAGTCACCATGAATGCAATCCAATTGGAGGATAATTTAATGATTGCAGGAGAAAGAGTGTCTGCCGAGCCGAAGTCTAGTAGCTCGCAAGCGTCAGGGCATGAGCCAATGAAGATAAAGCCAATCGTGAAAGAGCAAACGATATCTGAGATGACTTTGGCAGATCTCACCAAGGCCATCCAAGAAAGCCTTAGGGGTAATCGTGCTCCACAAAACACTCATATGTATCCAAGAAGGGAGCAACAATGGTGCTCAATTTTCTTGGGCCCACATACTACGAGTGAATGCCCTACTTTCAGAGTAAAGTTTAACGGGACTTGTAATGCGTGTGGTAGGTATGGCCATCAAGCAAAGGATTGCCTAATGCTTAAACGCATCATGGAAAATAGACCACCTATAGCTTGGGCAGACTCACCTTGAGTTCCTGCATTGATGCCTACCCCACCCATGGAGCAACAGTTGCCATTACAGCACATGGTCCCTAAAACCCAAAATGTGGTCCAAACCACACCGTTGCCACCTCCAGTGCTAGGACCGCAACCCCCTCATCCAAGAGTTACACCTATGAACCAAATAGGTTGCGAGTCATCTAGTACTTATGTAGATTGCGAAGAGGACATAGACTCTAGTATCACCTATGGAGTCGACATGCTTGAGGAGTGTCCCATGTACTATATGGAAGACCATTGGGGACAAATCAAACCGGTATATCAAGCTACTGCGCTAGCAGCAAGAGGCCAAAACATTAATAGTTTTGCCCGGAGACCACCTCTTCAGTGCTACAAATGTGGTGGACCGCATCGAGTAGCTGAGTGCCCCATTAGAATGCAAAAGAATGCCGCACGAATGCAAACAAGTCAAGGGAGTGCATTGGCAATGCCAATACTCACTTGTAATCGTTGTGGCATAGATCATTTGATCTCACAGTGTCCTAACAATCCAAACGCACCAAAAATCACACCATTGAACATAATAGAGATTGTTGATGGGACACCACCAACTATAAACATAGCACCAGTGAATGCACTCACACGGTCGATGCTCCAAAAGTAAAATTACATCCTCGAAGAGAGAGATGTTGCATCCATTGGCTGAGTGAGAAAGAAGAAAACACGAAGAAAGAAATCCCTTAATGCTTCTAGCTCAAAACCTAGTTCAAAGACTAACATAGGGACAGGAGAGGATCCCGTGTATATGAATGACCCTGAGGATGACTCAGATTCGATAGAGACCACGGAGACCAAAACTGTTACTACAAAGGAAAAATCCAGTAAGGAGGATCACGAGAGGGAATTACGACGAACACCAAAAGAATATTCAAAGTTAAACCACCCAGCTGCGAACCCCCAAGATAAGCCACGAGAGACAAAAAATGAGGATTGCAAGAGAAATATTGGAACCTATCCAAACCCAACAGTGGAAATTGAACGAGTCCAACAACTGAGGGGTTTGGTGGAAGAAACTCAACGAACATTAGAACCTGAACCCAAACATATCCAGATGTCGGACACAGTGTTTCCCACACAAGTTCAACCTCACAAGAACTACAGGCCGTTAGCTATACCTAGTATCATTCGGGAAGAGAGTGAGGGTAGGACATCTGAAAGTGGACACACACCTTTCCTAATAAGAGAATGTTCAATGAGGGAATGCCCGACCCCCTTGAGTAAGTGGAGATTCCATCTTCCCATTCTCTTGTCAGGGTCCTACGTCCAACAAGATGCCATTAAATGTTGCCACGCTGATGGATTTCATGTCCTCAGAAACACGTACGACTATCATATCTAAGTTATACGGAGATCCAGAATTATTCCTAGCACTACGAGCGCTTCTCAATGGAGAATTACAGGCCGGATTACCATAGTTTGCACATATGAACAAACCTGACTCGGTGATGAATGATGAGGAACATTTAGCACCACCATCTGACCTAGCGGGTCATGAATCTGTAATTGAAGTACCTGTTAACAAGTTGGGGCAATACTTTGAAGGTGATGAATCTAATGCTACTCTACCAATCACTACTAAAGGATTAACTGTAAAGGGGGTCCTTGACGGTGGTGTGGGAGTCAGCATGGTGACAAAGAGTTGTTGGGAGTCTATGGGGAGACCTCACCTTGAAGCCACAAGCGTAGTGATAAAAATGGCTAATGGATCTATTGTTACGCCTATTGGAATGCTAAAGGATCTCAGGATCAAGGTCTTGGGACACAAGGTAAGGCAGACTTTCATTGTTATGGAATTTTTCCAAGCATCCTATGTCATTTGAGATGATCTTAGGGCGTCCATTCATGAGGGAAGCAAAAATGGTGCATGACTGGTCCAAAAACCACGTCTACTTACAGTTCCAAGACACTGTCATTCGAGTTGATCTTTTAAGTGGTCGAATGCATCCTCTAGGAAATAAATTCATCATTGATAATCAATCAGACACAAAAATTCACTCAGCTCCATTACAGTATTGTTACACATGTAACGAAGACACGGATATTGGGGAGAACTCTCCTTATATGGATATCCTACCTGGGATGACTGAGTCGGACAATGTGGATTGGGTCCACCTAGCAGCAACCATAGACACTTAGGGAAATAGGGGGACGACCTGGGTAACACCTGAGGGGGATGAAATGCTTGTACCCTTAAATATTCTACAAGCAATGCATATAGCTTTTGACAAGACTCATCCTAATGTAACGAAGAAAACATACAAGTGGGTCCCTAAAGCTTCTTTAGTGACCATAGCTAGTGCTAAAAAACAGAAGCCTTGTAAGAAACGTACCACTCGCTCCAAGAAAAGTAAGAAAATTTTGCGATGGATCCCTAAATGACTATTGGAAGCCCAAGGCTACTATCAAGGAAATGATAAAATTTGGGTGCCAAAACGTAGATTTTGCTCTTACCTATCACCTGACCCATGTGAGCCCAATCCCGTAGCTCCAAAACGAATCAATGATCGTGGAAAGAAAAAAATCACAGAATGCTACACACCTAGTCCAGAGCTAGTTTGGGCTCCAAGGCAAAACCAATTTATTCCACCTAGCTCAGGAAGGGGGGAGTCCCATGAAGCTTCTAGCTCCTCATGTAATACATCCATAGAGGTAAAAGCTTCTACACAGCCTCCATCTATAGTAGTGGGCCTCCATGAAGCTACAAAAGAATCCACACCTCCCAGTGTTCAAGAATCACCTGATGAACCACTTCAAGTTTGATTCTAGGAGAGTACCTTACCACCCTTGCAACTTGACGAGGCACCTAGGGTAATAGAAAACTAATGGAAAAACTCCTCACCTATTACCAACTGGAACAATTGGTTTCAAAGGGTGACAAGCTCATTTCAAATGGTATGATCTACCCAAGGAAGGGGGGAGTGTTTGCTGATAGTCATCATTCATTTGTTTCCCTCTCAACCTTTTTCCCTGACCTCTCAATCACCAATCTTAGGGAATGTACATATAAAGCTTTATACTCACAAAAAACAAAAAAATAAAGAGCAAGAGCAATTAGCAAACGAGTATGCACAATAAAAGTCAAAACATTGACCCAGACCTACACATTTACATCCGGTACACTGAAACAGAAACCTATGTCATGAAACACCTTTGATCCTCATCACTTGAGTGATGGAGGGTAGGTAAGATTAGTACGATAGGAGTGTTTCGGTTTCAGAGTTGAGTGATTAGCAAAGTTCTCTTTTCCCACTGATGTGCCTCCTAGAGGTATTCTTTGTGTTTCTTAGTGTGTACATGAACGTGTTGTTGTGGCTAGGATTTGGACCTGCATAGAATCTTTCTCTCATTCACACTTCAAATCAAGCGCGACCATCAACACAAACAGGTGTTTCTTGTCCATTAGCATTGCCCCTTATCTTTTTTGATTCTATGTTTCTCTGCTTTGATTGTGCTTGGTAGCATAATATTCACCGCATTTGCTTATTATCAAACATTTAATTCAATGTAATTTTTTGTCATAATCACTTTTCTAGGTTTAAAAATCAAGCAGTCCGAGTAAGCTAGTTTGACCAAGTTAGGTGTTAGAGATCTTCTCTTAATACCATGGGGAATGCCTTCCTAATAATTAATGGTTACTTAGGTTCTTAATCCGATTTAGGCAGCATTGTGTGAAATGTACTAGGGCTTTCTAGTGGGCTTGACCCTATTGACCTTTAGCTTAAGTATTATAAAGGGAGTTTACTAGTGTGATGAGCCTGGGATTGGCTCTCGCGATTAAACAACTTAATTGACCACAGAAAATTAAGAAGCTTACCCATGGTATTAATATTCGATCTCTAGTGCCTTTCGACCGTCAAATTAGCGACCCCATACTTGTTTAATTTTTTACCTTTACATCTGTTTATGCATTTGATTACATTGCAATTTAATGTTCATTGCTGACAAATTGTTTGAAATTCTTTTACCAATCAATTTGTCTATCTAAAACTGCATATTCTTTTTAATCACTTATGAGAATGCAATTACTGTGCCAATGTTGTTTGATTTTGTAGTGACTGAAGAAGGCTAAGGACATTCATCTCAAATGCTCTTCCACCTCGACGAACGAGCTTCAACTCAATAGCTTCCGAGGACGGAATCTACATCAGGAAGGGGGGCATGTTAACCCTCACGGCTCACGGACACCCCATCACCTACGACGGACGTGTATTATGTATTTGGTAGAGTCAGGTACCGGGCTTGTCGGACCAATAGGAAAAGGGTAAGAGTGATCGCCGATGCGAGGCGCACTCTAACTGGGACATTCAAGGGATTAGTTGGCTAAGCATGGGCGCCCAAGTGTGAATGGGGTGAGCTCATATAAAAGTCAACTAAACCTAAAATTCACTCATTCTCTCATTTGTGCAATAGAAGAGTGCTCTTGCTCCATCTCCATCTCCATCTTCTTCTTCTTCTTCACCTCCTTGTGTGTGTGTGTGTGTATGTGTGTGAGAGAGAGAGAGAGAGAGAGTGTGTGTGTGTGTGTGTGTGTGTGCGATCGAGCATTGCGACGACGGCACAGCGGCGGCGAAGCGGTTGAGCGCGGCGAAGCGGCGGCTCCTTCTTCTTCGCGGCAAGGAATCCTTCACGAAGCAAGCGTAGAGCGGTGAGTGACACACCATCGCTTCTTTTGAGCTTACTAGTTAAGCTAGTTGTGTGCTTGAAGCCATCTGTGGCTCGCACACAGTGTTAGGCAAGTCCCTTGCTTCGACAATGCGGCAAGGAGCGCACAGTTTGACATGATTGGAATACCGTTTTCTAGTATCATAGTACTACCTTGGGAAGGTGCATTTATCAAATGGTTTGGTGGGTGGATTCCAAAGGGTTAATTTGTTAGCCAAAAAGTTGAGCCCAATTTTATGTTGTCCATTAAGTTAAGTCAAAAATAGGGAAAGGGATTCCGATCTACGGAGTGGGAATCAAACTTGGGAACAAGGAATTTGTGTAGCTATTAAATACACTCATCTTAGGAGAACGCTTTGACGGCTGTGCTCGGTCATAATTGAGAAAAAAGCGTCAGTGACCTTGAATCAAGGATGAACTAGAGAACACCACCAATTGACCCTGGAAGGTTGAGTTCACAATTAGTCTGATGACTTTGACTAGAAATTCAAAGAGATAAGGAAAGATATTTCGAGGTTAAGGGTTTTGTAAGAGAAAAGTGAATCTTATTACCCCCTTGAGTTGGCATCGAAGAGCATGAGGAGTCCTGTCTTGGTGTTGGTCTCAAGCGGGAGGGATGTCAGGAATCATGGTGTATCCATTTGGAGAAGGTGCAGCTAACAGTCCAGGGCATGGACCTCATAGTATAAAAGCCAATTTTTATAACCCTAAGGGCAACTTTTGAATTAATCATCTTTTGAGCTCAACTAGAGTGCCGTGAGTCTTGTGTAAGAGAGTGAGTAAGGTCTTCTACTCTCTACATGCACTACAAAAGTTACATTGTGAAGGCGACTACACCGTCGCATTAGCAATGGTGAGAGCTACACTTCATCGCCAAGCTTGCACAATTCCGGTCTCTTCAAAAAGAGCTCTCCCACAAGCTTTGAGGTGATTTTTCTCTCTAACCGTGCATCCCTTTTGTGATTGCTATATGTCTTTGTGTTCACAGCGAGTTGAAGTACACATTAGGCTTAAACACATTGAGAATCTATGATCTTTAACTTTTGACATGTCTTCATATGCACTTTTTGCACCAATTTTTTACAGGTAGAAAGTTGGGTTAGAGATTTAGAGTAGTGTGCTCTAGGTGTGTAGAGGTCATCCCTTGAGTTTTGTGACGATTGGACAACGTTAGCTCTTGTTTTGAAGAGCGTATTTGTTGGGTAAGATAGTGGTTGTGCATACATAGTGTGCTTCGAGTTGATATCCCTTGGTAGTGATTGTCTCTGGAAGGTCGAGCGGATGATTGACACCCATCTATTTGTTGGGTAAGATAGTGGTTGTGCATACATAGTGTGCTTCGAGTTGATATCCCTTGGTAGTGATTGTCTCTAGAAGGTCGAGTAGATGATTGACACCCATCTATTTGTTTCCATGTGCCTACGAGTCAAGCTCCGTCCTTGGTTGACATCTTGTTTATTGGCCTAGTTTTCCTTTTGCTACCAATTGTGAGCAGTGTATCTGCCCAACAACATTGGCACCGCTACCGAGGACAAGAGCCCTAGGTAGGTGACGTTAGACTAGTCCTACGAAGTGAGTTCCTCTGGTTCATCGAACTCTTGTTCTTTTACTCTAGGTAGGATCCGGGAGTAGGACTCTTGAGATCTTAGAGAGGTTCTAGGGAGTGTGTGTCTCGCCTAGGTCTTTTGCGATAGATAGTTTTAGTTATTTTGGTATAATTGTGATTGTTGATGTCTGAGTGGTTGTGGTGGTGCAAAAGTGTCTACTAGTTTGTATGTGAGTGGCAATAAAGCATTTTTCTATCCATAACCACAAAACCCACATGATGAGTGGAAATAATTGTAGATAGGACATGTGATTGTGATCTAGAGCTATCCATCATCGAGTTATTTTCTTGTATGCTTGTTTGCATTTAAAATCTCTACAAAGTTGATTTTTAGGGATAACATGCAATAAACAAGCTTCAGTAGACATTTGTGCATGGATGAGTGATGCTCAGCATAAAAGAAAACATATGCAAGAGATCTCGATGAGAATCTTGCAATTTTCATTTGCAAACATCATACACGTATGATGTCTTAGGGCCTAGCAGAAGACTAAATTTGACAAAATAGATTGTATCAAAGTGTTCTAAAGGGGTTTCTTACCCTAAGTACACCTTGGGACTAAGGTTTTGACCAACATTTGGTCCCCAAAAGACAAGAGTCCAGTGTGAAAACGGAGAAAATAGGAAACCTGTGATCCAATGCATATTTTTGCATGTAGAGTTGGTAAAAGGGCTTTGGAAGCAGTGTTGAAGACCTCAGGATACTTGTGCATGAGTTCTAGACAAAAACTTACAAGTAGACATCATACACGTTGTGAGCGGGATGGAAACACACAGAACGCCTCTATAATGACCCGACACACACTCTTGGGAAGATACACACACACACTATGGGGCACCACTCGGCTTACACAACACACCTGGCCGAGACAGGGAACACACCTCTGGAGTGAGAGGAGAGAGACTATCCACTTGCCCACTCCACACAAACACACACACACACACACCCAAAAAAAATCAGCTCAAAAGAGGAGAATTTCTGATGTTTAGATACAAATGAGCTTTGGCCAACACCAATGGGGCAAACAGCTCACACAATATGGGTAAAATATGCCAAATACAATCACAAATTGGAGAAGAAGCTTCATTCATAGGAGAAACTTACACAGCAAAAACAACAAAAAAAGGGTGAGGAATTTGGAAAAATGGACAGCGCCATCGCGTCCGGAACGGCCCAAAACCCCAGTCTACAATGTCAAAGTGCTCAAATCCGACCTCGGATGAGCAGTTTACGGCCAAAACAGGCTCCAAAATGAGCAAAAACACACATGCGGCTGTTCCTCCTCTCTTCTCCACGTTTTTTCTGGTCTTCTCTCTGTTTTTTCAGTTCCCACACTTAGATTTATTAGTTGGGCACCCTTGCCCTTTTAGATGACCTCAAACGGACCCCGAACAGGCCAAAAACTGACCTCGCAGTGCATAGTTGTCACCTTTTTGCATCATTCGCACACCTGGCACTCAGCTTTTTTCCAATAATGCATCTCGCCACCATGTGAAGTGGCCCCAAAAAGTGGTCCTCATGATGACCTTTCTACATAATTATCACAAGGAAACACCCATGTTGTGTCCGTACTCATCCACGTGCAAGTATTGACCCCGTTCGGCCTCCTGACGCTACTAGATGCCATCTGACGCACTTGCTTACCTCATGTCATCGGCCCGTGGATAGCTTCCTCGAGAAGTTTTATGCGCTACCAACTCCTCATTATTGTAGAAAAAACACACTGGTACTGGTAATAATGAAAATCGATGCACTACGTACATCCTGTCCTACTTGTACACATGTGGGCCCCACGTAACCACCTGGCTCTGAAAAATGGGCAATTATTTATTTGATGCACCATGCATGTATATGTACATATGCGCAATCCCTTGCTCCAAAAAACTCCTGACATAATTTGCCCATCCCCTAGCCTGCTAGATCATTCATGATCAGCAGCAGCAAAGAGAGATATGAGACTCGCCGCATCACAGGTCTCCTCATCCCTCACCAACACTGCTTGATCCACAGACAGCTCATCTTGCTCCACCATCATCAATCTAGCATGATACAATTTAAGACGCAATCCATTTACCCTTGACTTATGTAGAACACCATCCAGGTTAGCCAGCTGATATGTGCCATTTGGAAAACACTCCACTACCTTGAAAGGGCCTTCCCACTTAATTTGAAACTTCTTTTGGAAGGTGTTTTCCAGCTTATTGTTGTAGCGCAAAACCAAGTCATGTTTCTTGATACCCTTACTTTTGACCTGTTCATTTATCTTTGCCAAAGCCTTATCCTGCATCTGCCCATAATGCTCCAATGCGCTCAGCCTATCCAACTGGACCTCTTGTAACTGCAAGAGGCTCTCTTTGAATGCATCACTAGGCGGCCCAAGCAACTTCTCTAACATTTTGACCGCGGGCAACTCTACCTCCACAGGCAATAGTGCTTCCTTTCCATACACCAAATGAAATGGAGTAAACCCTGTACCTGTCTTCACCGAAGTACGGTAAGCCCATAATGCACTAGGCAATTCCAAATCCCAATTCTTTCCTTGGTGCTCTGTCACTTTAGAAAGAATTTGTACCAACTCACCATTGAATCTTTCATTTAAGCCATTACACTGTGGGTAATAAGGAGTGGTATGCTGGTGCCTAATCTTCATCTTTGTGCATAAGAAGTCTAGCAGTTTAGCTCTAAATCCTGGCCCCTTATCTGAAAGTAGCTCTAATGGCACCCCAAACTTGCAACATATTTCATCATACACAAATTTTGCCACATCCTTTGCAGTGATCTGTTTTACTGCTATAGCCTCTGCCCATCTAGAGAGATAGTCCACTGCCGTCAAGATATAGCTTTTGCCCCTGCTTGTGATAGGTAACGGGCCTATTACATCAATCCCCCACTTTTCAAACACATCAAACGCCATAATGGTTTTTCGTACCTCTGGCTTCAACACTCTCTTCCCAAATGCTTGACACCTATTGCAAGACCTACACCAATGGTGAACATCCTTGTGCAAACTAGGCCATACATACCCCTCTTGCAAAATCTTATGCAAGGTGATCTTTAGAGCAAAATGGCCACCACATGCGCCTTCATGATTCTCTTCCAACACTCTGTAAAGCTCCTCCCGCCAAGGTACACGTCTCAACACGAGATCAGCCCCTTTCATGTATAAGACATCACCAATCAATTTGTACCTGTATTCTCTACGCACAAAGCTATACTTCTTAGACTTCTGAATCTCCTTTGGAATGATTCCTGTTAGCAAAAACTCCACTTCTTGAGCCAAACTTTCCCGGCCATGATAAAGAGGTAAAGTGGTCCTCAACACAAATAGCTCCCCAATCATGCCTTGAGCTACTTCATGTGCCTCTCCATTTAGAGCACATTCAATGTGTCTGATGCTACATGCTTCAAACTTTTTTAACAGGCCTTTAATTCTGAAGCACATTTCCTTCAATGAGGTGTTCTTGCTCTTCCACACACCCAGCACTTGCTTCACCACTAACAAGGCATCACCTTTTATGCTCAACCTTCGAACCCCATGCTTCAAACAAATGTGTAATCCGGCTTCCAGAGTAGCATATTCAGCCTCATTGTTACTATGAGCATCCAATTTGAACCCTCTCTTGCATACTAGCTTCCCCTCTGGATCATAAAGTGCTATACCCCCTGAAGCTGCATCATGGCTCTTTCTGTATGAACCATCGAAGAACAACACATGTGCATTGCTGATCTGTGGCACTTCTTCAACTATCTTTCTCACCACCTCTTCCTTAACAATAAGGGGATTCTCCTTGTAGGTCAACAAATCAGCTAGGGTAGCCCTTGTACTATCTTCCACTAGAAAAGAGAACTCAAACTCTTGCAGCTCAATTACCCATTTCTTCACCACATTTGACATGTTAGTACCATTAATTAACTGTGGCAAAAAGGCATAACTCGTCAAGAAAACAAAAGGCCGTGGTAGCAAGTAATGACGAAATCGTCGACAAGCAAATATTACACTGGCCATCACTAGCTCTACTTCCGAGAACTTTCTCTCCGCTACCAACTTCACTCGGCTTGCACAATACACTGGCCTCATATAATGGCTGCCCTTCCCTTTTGCAATAGCATGGCTCCAATGGCATCATCCCCTACTGAGGGATTTACATAAAAAACTTTCTCCCAATAAGGAGCCTGCATGGCTGACAAACCCCCTAACACCTCTTTCACCTCTTGAAACACTTCTTCACACTTGTCATCCCATTGCAATGGATCATGCTTTGCCACTTGTTGTAATGGATAAAGAATCTGAGAAGACAATGGAATAAACCTTGCCATGTACTTCACTTTGTGTATAAAGGTTGCCAATTGCTTCGTACTCGTAGGTGATGGAAGAAGAATAATAGACTTAACCTTATCTGGATCAGCCTCAATGCCATTTTCTGACACCATATGGCCCAATAACTTCACCCTTGGCTGTGCTAGATGACATTTCTTTGGATTTAGTTGTCCTCCACATTCATCATAGCGAGCCAATACCATCTGCAGCTTCTCATGGTGTTCAGCCCTACTGCTATAGACACAGAAGTCATCCATAAAAGCTTTAACACAACTACCAATGAATGGTTCCAACACCCAATTTGCTCTCTCTTGATAGAAGGAAGGTCCATTTGACAACCCAAATGGTAATACTGTGTAGCAATAGCAGCCCCATGGCGTAATAAAAGTTGTCTTTGTGCGGTCTTTAAGAGCAATCTTCAATTGAAAATAGCCTGAAAAACCATCACACACACTGTACCTCTCATAACCTGCCACTGAATCCAAGATCTGATCGATGAATGGAAGAGGATATGGGTTCTTCTTAGTGGCTGCGTTTAAGGGTTTAAAATCCACACAAATTCTCCACTTCCCATCCTTCTTTGGACTGACTACAACTGGACTCACCCATTCTGTGGTCTCCACTGGAACTATGAACCCTGCCTTCAATAACTTGTCCACCTCTACCCGCAAGGCTTCCATTTGCTCTTGACCCATCCTTCTTAGCCTTTGCCACACTGGCTTAGCACCTTCTTTCAGCTCTATATGCATCTCTTCACCCTTGAACCCTCTGATCTCTTCATATGAAGTAATGAACAAATCAGGAAAACTATCCAGCATATGCAAATATATATCCTTCTCCATAGCTGAGAGGTCTCCACTGATCATTTGTGTCATCAATTCCTGCTTCTTTGACAACTCAACCTTGGTTTGCATCAGCCCTTCAATCACTTCATAAGGCCCTTCACTTTCATCTTCAACCTCATTCGCAAATGCAACTAAACCAAACTCATGGATTTCTTTGTCCATCAAAAGAAATGCAACATCAGCATCCTCATCACTGCTGGTAGTACTATCACTGTCCTCATCTGTCAACGTGGAAGAGTCTTCATCACTAGACTCATCCTCATCTTCATAAAGCTCCTCTAATCGTTTCCTTGTGTCTATATTATAAAGCTTCTCGGTACCTGTCTTTCCATAGAGGCTAATCGTACCATGTCGCCAATCTTGAACAGCTCCCACTGCACGTAACCATGGTCTGCCCAGTATAATAGGATATGCTCCCAACCCTGTTGGCATCACATGAAAATCAACCACTGCCTTTGCATCATATGCCTCCACTTCTAAGCTCCTTACAACACCCAAGCATTTTACTTTTTGATGGTTTGCCAATCTGATCCGAAAACCTGACACCCCAGCCACTGTGAGACCCATCTTCTCAACGCATGAGTGTGTTATGACACATATTTGGGCTCCGCCATCCACATAACCTTGTCCCAAATTTTTCCTTTTATGCCACACATCTACTATTGGACAAATGTCTGGTAGCTCATCCATTGCCAACACCTTTATTGAACCTCTCTCTGGCTCTTTCTCCATTGGGTTAACCATCCTCTTCCACTGTCGCTTTAGCTTAGGCACCATCTCTATAAGCTGCCCAAAAGTAACATCTTCCTTCCTGCTCGTCAGATCCTCCTTCAAGTCATAGCTTAATTGCCCATCCCCTAGTGGAAAATCTGAAACATGAAACTTTCGACGAGCTCTCCTTTTCCTCTTGGCCTTGACATCCTCGCCTTCATGGCTCTTTCCTTTCTTCTTACTAGGACCTGGGGCACTTCTTCCTTCCTTATTCTCTGTGGTCCTCTTCCCAATAGGCATCACTAATGTATCCTCTAGCTTTGATGCCTTCTTCAAGGTGACTACACTTAGCACTTTTGTCTTTCCCTTTTCCTCCTGGGTCAGTCCACTGGTTCCTTCGTCTCCCTTAATTTCGATGCCATAATCATTTGACCTAGCTAGCACCTGTCTTGGCAATGGATACATGTCTCCCCCCATCCTTGGTGGCTTATCACATTGCGGGCTGATGTGACCCAACTCTCCACAATTATAACATGTGGGTGTCTGCCTCCAGTACCTACCATTGCTTTGTCCAACACCATTCCTAGGCCTTTCTTCACCTCTTGGCTGATTTTCAAACCTCCCTCGACCTCAATTATTTCCCACTTGACCTAGCATGTTTAGGCTGAGATTCTTCATCAAATCTACCACTTGCCTCATGTCTTGCCTTAGCCCATCATCTTGCACCGATGTAGTGACCACTGCTGGCATAACCTGAGTAGTAAGAGGAACCACTGGTTCATGATGAACCCCTAACTTGCGACCTTGTAAAGACTCTATAGGCTGAAATTCAGACCTCATGGACAAAGACTCCACCCCTAACTGGCTCATTTTCTTCAACTTCCACTCTTTGTTCCTTGCTACCTCTAGTGCATCTTCATATGTCCTAGGCTTCTTTAGCTCCACTCTCCAACGTATATTCTCCCAAAGACCAGCCAAGAACCTGTCCTTCTTCATCATGTCAGGCGGGGGTACCTGTGGTGCTAAGGCCTTGGACATTCGCTCCCATGCCAATGAAAACTTACGTATGTACGCATCTACTGGCTCACCTTCCTTTTGCACCAAAGCCTGTACTTCTTGCCACACTTTGTCAGGATCTTCTATCTTCACAAACTCCACTTCCAACCCATGTCGTAGATTGTCCCAACTCAACCTTATAGGTGGATCAGCCACACGCAACTCCTCTTCAAATGCTTTAGACCAAACTCGTGCATCACTCTTCAAACAAATTTGGAGAAGGCGTAACATCTGCGCAGGGTCATGAATCTGGTTGCTAATGCAGGCAACCTCCATCTTTTCCAAAAATTCTTCCACATCTTCATCACTTCTTCCATGAAACTCCAGATAAGAGAAAGTCATGGCTACCCAAGTTTCAATACTTTGAGAACCCCTTTGAACACATGTGCAAGAACCCAAAACTTTTGACTACCCAATCCCCAGAAACTTCAATGGAGCTCAACTTTAGATAAGGAGAAACACATGCACATCAAATGAGTTTTCATAGTTGATCATCGGAATTACAACAGGCAAAGGACATTCCAAGATTTCTCGTAATCTTCTTGGCCCGAACATAAAGACTATGCGCTACTGGAAAAAAATCTTCCTGGACACATGAACATTTATCTGGATTCTTTGAGTTAAATGAAATGGAGTGAATTGAGGGCCATTTTGTTCATCCATTAAAGCCAACCATGAAGCTCCCACGAAGGCACACCTGACTTATCCTCTGATTTTGCCAAAATTTCAACAGCATAACATCATAAATGGCTCAAAAGACCAAAAAACCAGCCATCATAACTCAGAAAAATTTTGGCAGAGTTTCCCCAGAAGTAGAGCAGTAGGAACCCAAAATATAGACTGTATATGTATGCATAAACTGTCAACAATAGAACTCCAGCATCAAACAGGAATCACTAATACATAGCCTATGGCGAGGTCACGAAAAGGGTGCTCCAGCTACTTGTATCACCAAAAGGATCTCTACATTTGAGAATCTCCCAACTCAATAAAAACCTCACGCTATCGACCCTCACACGAAGGCTAATGCAAATCGTGTATAGTGAAGTCTCAGAAATGACTATCTTCCAGACCAAGTCTCAGAAATGGTTGGGACTGCCAAATACAACCAAGTATGGCTCCACAAATGCGTACAATGGCAGTTTCCACAAGTAACGTACAATCCAACAGAAAATGCGCTCAAACAGGCGCCAAGTGATGCATACCCACAACAACTACAAGTGACATCACTGCTAGTATATCACTGTACTCCAGCTACCTGTACCTGTGTGAATCACCTGTACCCTGTAACCTGTAGCCTGTAACCTGTAACCTATAACTTGTAACCTGTAATCCCGAATCTCGAAGCTTGAAGCTCGAAGCAGAAGGTACTCGAAGAAGATCCTCCCTGGGGACGCCAAAAGAATGTGAGCGGGATGAAAACACACAGAACGCCTCTATAAAGACCCGACACACACTCTTGGGAAGATACACACACACACTATGGGGCACCACTCGGCTTACACAACACACCTGGCCGAGACAGGGAACACACCTCTGGAGTGAGAGGAGAGAGACTATCCACTTGCCCACTCCACACAAACACACACACACACACCCAAAAAAAATCAGCTCAAAAGAGGAGAATTTCTGATGTTTAGATACAAATGAGCTTGGGCCAACACCAATGGGGCAAACAGCTCACACAATATGGGTAAAATATGCCAAATACAATCACAAATTGGAGAAGAAGCTTCATTCATAGGAGAAACTTACACAGCAAAAACAACAAAAAAAAGGGTGAGTAATTTGGCAAAATGGACAGTGCCATCGCGTCCAGAACGGCCCAAAACCCCAGTCTACAATGTCAAAGTGCTCAAATCCGACCTCGGATGAGCAGTTTACGGCCAAAACAGGCTCCACAATGAGCAAAAACACACCTGCGGCTGTTCCTCCTCTCTTCTCCATGTTTTTTCTGGTCTTCTCTCTGTTTTTTCAGTTCCCACACTTAGATTTATTAGTTGGGCACCCTTGGCCTTTTAGATGACCTCAAACGGACCCCGAACAGGCCAAAAACTGACCTCGCAGTGCATAGTTGTCACCTTTTTGCATCATTCGCACACCTGGCACTCAGCTTTTTTTCAATAATGCATCTCGCCACCACGTGAAGTGGCCCCAAAAAGTGGTCCTCATGATGACCTTTCTGCATAATTATCACAAGGAAACATCCACGTTGTGTCCGTACTCATCCACGTGCAAGTATTGACCCCGTTCGGCCTCCTGACGCCACTAGATGCCATCTGACGCACTTGCTTACCTCATGTCATCGGCCCGCGGATAGCTTCCTCGAGAAGTTTTATGCGCTACCAACTCCTCATTATTGTAGAAAAACACACTGGTACTAGTAATAGTGAAAATCGATGCACTACGTACATCCTGTCCTACCTGTACACATGTGGGCCCCACGTAACCACCTGGCTCTGAAAAATGGGCAATTATTTATTTGATGCACAATGCATGTATATGTACATATGCGCAATCCCTTGCTCCAAAAAACTCGTGACAACGTATGATGTCTCAAGGGTAGATCTGGCAATCAAACTGCACTTTTGACTTGACACCCATAGTCTGCATATTATAGAGAGCACATACACCAAGTTTCATCTCATTTGGGCATATGAATTGAGTATTGAGAAAGTTTTACTCTTTTCAGGAAGTTTCTTGGTAAGAAGTGGTGATAAGGTACAATCTTGATATCCAAATTTTGTTTTGAGCACTTGTGCATGTTGTACACATCAAGGGGCACCTAGGAAAGAAACAGAAATTCATTCTGACCACTTAGACATCATAGACGTATGATGTCTGAGAGGCCATATTTTGGGTTAAAAGACACATTTTTGTGAAATATTGTGTTTAAGAGAATCTAAGGAGTAAATAGGCCAAGCCCCATTGAATTTGAAGAAATTTAAGGCTAGTAGAGACCAAGAGATGGATTTGAGAAAAGTGAATGCTTAATTTGACCATATCTAGCACAATAGGTGTTGAAGGATAATTATCCCTTACCTATTACTGACCATATCCTAGAACGAGTGGTAGGTAAGCAATCATACTCCTTTTTAGATGGATTCTCAGGATATAACCAACCCGCCATTGCTCCTAAAGATCAATACAAGACAGTGTTTTCCACGAAATGGGGTATATACACATATAGGGTGATACCTTTTGGCCTGACCAATGCCCCAACTACGAGAGATTGATGGAACATGCCTTTAAGGAATATTTGAGGATATTTTTGGAGATGTGCATGGATGACTTATGTGTGCACTCTCTCTTGAGAGATGAACACACATGGCATCTTAGAAAAATTTTCAAGACGTGCATGACTTATAGAATTTGTCGTAACCCAAAAAAAAGTGCATATTTATGGTTAGACAAGGCAAAATCGTGGGACATATTGTCTCAGAGAACGGCATATCTACCGATTTGGACAAGATAAAAGTAATTGTAGAGATACCTAGACCAAACGACACAAAGCAGGTACAATGCTTATATGGGAAATTGTACTACAAGAGGTTTATACACATGTATGTAGTCATTGCCCAACCCTTGTATGCGGTTAAGAAATTTTGGCATTATCTCCTTGCAGACAAATTTGTGTTTTTCATCGTTCATCAAGCCCTCTTATACCTTGTAAACAAATCGTGGAATACTGAAGAATTGTACAATGGTTTATCATATTGCTAGAGTTTGGTTAACAAAGGGAAGATGCATCTATGAGTAGATCACCTTTCCAGACTGCCAAATAGAGAATCTCCCAAAGGGATCGATGATGACATCCCTAATGCATATCTTTTCAACATTGAAATGATGCCAAAGTGGTCTCAGGAGATAGTCAATTTACTATCCTATGGAGGTGAGATCTATAAAATGCGGCAGGAAAGTAAAAGACGAATGGTTTGACAATCACAATATTTCCAATTACTTGGGCTGTTTGTATCATTTAAACTCAGACAACATTTTGCAGTTATGCATAAGTCCGGAGGAGTACGACTGTTATATTTTGGCACATGTTCAAGACTCAGCATTTCATTGCTTGCAAAAGAAAACATACCAGTGCTTGCAACTGTTAGAAGTTTATTGGCCAAATATGCGCATTGATGTTCAGGAGTACATTACTAATTGTGCAACCTGCAAGTCTAAACCACCGGTAGAACACGCTACACTGTTTCAAGTGACAATTGCTCCAAAATGGAGCCACTACATAAGTGATTATCTAACAATGAGGACGTATCTTGAAAATACCTCTAGGGCACGGCAAATGGCAATAGAAATAGAGGTTCAAGATTTTTCACTAACTAAACATCAACTGTATAAGAGAGGAAAGGACAATCAACTCGAAAGCATGTATTTGCCAATCCTAGAGCAGGCACATGACAGACTCAGTGGAGGCCATTTTTCAAGGGATAAGATGGTGAAAATTGTCTCACCACCGCTGGAATATGGTGGTCTACATTACACATGGACGCCAACGAATATGTTAAGAGATGTGATGTGTGTCAACGTACCAAAGTACCGATACTGAGTAGAGATGAGATGCCTCTAAGGCCAATGATGGGAGCGAGAGCTTTTGCTAAGTGGGGTATAGATTTTGTGGAACCAATTCCACCCCCCACTTATAGAACTCATGCCCAATATATCATTGTGGATACAAACAATCGCACAAAGTGAACTGAAGCTAAGGCCACACAGAAATCGGACGCAAGGACCACTGCAAAATTTCTATACAAAAAATATATTTGTTAGATATGGCCTACCCATAGAAATTGACGGTGATCGTGGCATACATTTTCTTATGAAGTTATTGAAATCTTTTGTACAAATTCATGGTAGTTCATAGGAAGCCTTCTCCATACCATCCATAGACTAATGGACAATCTGAAGCTACAAATTAGACTCTATGCACTATCTTGACCAAAATAGTATCTGATTCAAGAGCAGATTGTTACCAACAATTACATGCCACACTGTGGGCTTATAGGATAGCCTACAAAACATCTATTGGAACAACACCATACAACATGCTGTTTGGCCTTAATGTGATCTTGCCGCTGGAGTTCCAGATCCCAACACTAAGGGTAGCTAAACAACTTGGATGGATAGGCCATGAATTTTCTTCCAGAGTCAATGACCTTGAAAAACTAGATGAGCTTTGCTTGAAGACCGTAGCCTCTATCTATGCTCAAAAAAGAAGACAAAAGGAATTTTTTGATAAGCATGTACACTTGAAAGAGTTTAAAATAGGAGACTATGTCTTGGTTTACACATTGAAACAACATGCTAAGAAACTTAAAAGGCAAGGGATGGGACACTTGGTGATCACCATACATCACCAAGTGGGGCCGTCAAGCTTGCTACGTTAGATGGTGAAGAAATGCCGAATTGAATTAGTAGTTGTCAGCTTGAAAGGTATCATCTACCACTAACCAAGATCATGCCTTAACGAATCCATGCAAAAAAGAAACGAGATCTCAAGAAAAGCAGCGGGTAGTCAAATAAGCTCAAGAAGAAGTTAGGGAGCACATGGCAAAATGGAAGCTTCTATGACAATAGCAACAGCAAGGACCATCACTACATATCAATGTGATCAAAACGATAGATTTTGAAGAGGAGCATACGGTGGATTCAACCATAAAAGTCAAGCTTGGAGGTACTCAAGTGGAGACCATAGCAATCCTAGATTTTGGAGCTCAAGGAAATCTTATTTCCTATAGCCTATACAAGCAACTGACACTTGAGGGACAACTTCAACCAACACAATAGGACATTCAAAGTTATTCAAAGAACTCAATCAAGGCATTGGGCTGGACGGTGATACATGTGTAGATTAATCAATGCCTCTATTTGCATAAGTTTTATGTGGTAGAAGATAAGCTAGTGAAACATCCTTTATTGCTTGGTCAACCATGGCAGTGAAAGTACAATGTACAGATTGATTGGAGATCTGATACAGTCAACATTCAACATGTACAAGAAAATCAAGTGGTTCCATTTGCAACAAAACCAAACCGCAAACCGGTGGTAACGGACTTAGAATTTAAGATCAAAAAGCCCTTCCCTACACAAAATCAACAATGGATTACAAAGAACAAAACAAAGGAGGTTACTACTTGTAGAGCCAAGCACCAGGAATAGTCTTAGGGGTCTATTCGACAAACCCACCAGGCAACGGCCACCACTGCAGTCACAAACAGTACCTAAACAATTTTGGGTTAAGAAGGCAAAGGTTGCACAATTTCCACGGACCACGTTATAGCTACCAAAACAAAGGCAAATGGAAAACCCCGGAAACCAACCCAAAATTATCATCAAGTATGGGTATGAAAGAAGTTGATTGTTGGACAAGGTCATCCAACACAAATCTGGATTCCAAAGCGACACAACAAAGAAATTCCTTCAGTACAACCCCCTCAGATCCATCACAAACCACAAGCCTATCACCAAAGATAGCATGTGAAGAAAATTTGGGTAGCCAAGCAATTATGGAAAGCTCAAAAAGACCACACTCAAAGAAGTACTAAAAGGACACTGTTTTCTATGTTCTTAGGATTTGATTACATTTGATTGCAAAAAAAAATTGGTGAACCCAAGTATATATGCACTTATCTAATGTGATTCTACGAAGACATGAGGACAAACGCCAGAAATGAGCCTCTAGGTGTATGTGTATATATGTAAATATAGCAGTTTTTATGCATAAAAATGAAAAAACAAAGCAATCCGGCCAAAAATATTATGAACGACTATACATAGTGGTTTATTGTGTTTTTTAAATTTATTTTGATTTATTGGTGTTTTTCGGGTTACTTTAGCTATTTTCCTTTTACTTTTGTTGATTTTCTAAAAAAACAAAACAAAGAAAAATAAAAAAAGCAGGTGGGATGGAGTCAAAATGAAAAAAAATACAAGGTGACCAGCAAGTCAAGAAAAACTTATGGTGAAGTCGGGATGTAATTATGAACGTGTTGTGGAAAGCCCGATCTAACCATTTTTTGGACAAAACGACTTCCAAAAACGGAGCAAACAAAGTCCAAATGAAGAAATTTTTGGGCCTGAAGTGCATCTCGCAACAGGATAGGAGCACATGTCAAATTTCATGGCAAGTGGCCCGAGGACCCCCCAATATAAGATATTTTGAGTCCACTTATTACCTCAGTTCTACTATTCACATTTAGAGAGAGAGCTAGAGAGATGTAGAGCACGTGGACTTTGACGGCTTTGAACGACGCACATAGGACACCGACCAACGTGAGACATGAGAGGTAGGATCTTCACCATGTGTTCTCCTTGTTGTATGCTTACTTCATCGCGAAAAACATAAGGAAACGGCAGTGTGGCATCACTGGAAAGACACCAAAACAGAACCGTAACGCAACAACTACTAGCTCGATAACTACAAGCCTCGATAGGGGGTTAACCCTAGGCTAGATGAACACGTCTATGACCTCCTATGCTAGTTTAGGCCAGTCAAAAAAACCCTAACTTCTTGGAGCTTGCTGAAGCCAATTGGGAAAAAGTTTCCAAAATGCCACCAAATTTTAGGAGTAGGTGCTCCTCAAGGTCACCTACAAGCCCATGTAATTTCCTCCAAGGTCACACTACCAGGAGCGGGTCAAAACAAAAATCTAGGCTTTGGACATGCAAAGCATCATTTGTCTCTCACGGGCAAACGTGTGTCCATTTGCCACCAAACTTCACAGGCATCACCGCGACAGATTATCGACAACCAAAATATACGGTCAAACCTCAAGAGAAATCATTATTGACCATCCCCTCTCAAAAAGACGCAATTTGAGTGACATATTGCTAAAAAGGGTATCCGTCAAGAAAAACACTACACCAAAGCCATGGGAAGGTGGCCTACTGCATCAACAAGCTTGAGTGATCGAGCTCAAGAAGATTCATCTCGGAAAGTCATCCCTAAATGTGGAAATCCATTTAAGAGATTGAAATGCCAAACAAGCAGTTTATATGCTAAAAAGTTTACTTCTTAAAACTGGCAATTAGGGCTTAGGGCACTGCAATGCATACATCCTCCCCATACATCAAAAGTCAAATTTTGCATTCTGGACATCATACGCGTATGATGTCTGCCTAGGACTTCCACACATGAAAAGGTCATTGTTTCCACACCAGCCCCTTCATCATGCATTATACAGCTCACCCATCAAGTCTCATGCAATTTGGACCACATCAACAAGCGATCGTTCTGCCAAAAACCGTCAAGTTAGAGTCTTTAGGAAAAATATGGAATTATCCATAGAAAGAGTGCTCCAAACTCAGAGAAACTAGACCTAGAGCATGCACATAGCATATATAGCCTATCCCCATATGCTCAAATATCCATTTGCAAGATTAGACATCATACGTGTATGATGTCTAGACCTATCATAGAGGGGGTTTGTCAGCATTTTGAGTGTCCAAATTTGTATATCATGGCACATATAGCCTCTACATTAAGTTTGGGCACCTTTGGGCATGTTTTGATCACCATTCTCATCATTTGCCAAATCAAAGTGTCATAAACACTTATATCGCCTTGGGTACATGAGCACTACTCCAAATTCATATTTTCACACATCAGAGCCATGCACACGTCATGAGCTACCTCTGCAACAAGTTTGAGCAAAAAATGTTAGCCTATACATTATATGCGTATGATGTCTAAACCCGTTGAATTGACATGTTGTGATTTTGGAAACTCCAACACTTTTACCACATCATTATGAGGTTCCCATCAATTTCATCACCTTTGGATCATTTGACCTCTATTTACCCAAAAGGCGGAAATCTGGATGCAAAAACCCCTTTCATGGCCTTTGACATCCATTTTCAAGCTCAATTTCAAATCTAAGGCTATGGGCACCATGCACATTCTATACACATCTTATCCAATGAGTTTTAAACAGTTTTTCATCAACAGACATCATACGCGTATGATGTTTATTCACTCATACAGATACCAAACTCAACATTTTTTTCATCATGAGCATATTCACCACATATTATAAAGGCCATGCATTCATTTTGAGCAACGTTGTGACCACTTGGAGCCCAGATAAGGAAAATCTTGGCCTAGGACACAATCTATGGCCCCAACCACATGAATGCATCTCCAAATCAAAATCTGAGATGATCATAGGGTTACCCATCACCTAGGGCTACTATTGAGAAAAAATCCAAATCAAAGTCTGATACCACATGAGTCTATGCCATGCTAAAATCCAGCTGTGGTACAAGTTTGAGCCTTTTGGACAAAGTAGACATCATACACATATGATGTCTCCCTGAAAATGAACCTGGAAGCTAACTTGACCTATTATCAGCCTTCATCACATGATTATGAGAGCATCTACAAAGTTTCACCCCATTTGAACTTCATTTGCTCCAAACTTAGCCAGAATCCAATTTCAAAGCCTGAAAGGAGTTATAATGGTCACAATTTGCCCAAATAACATCCAAATTGAAATCCAGGCATATATCCATGATGTACATGATATGAGTTATGCACATATGCGAAATCACCTCATTCCGAACACTTGGATATCATACACGTATGATGTCTCACATCGTGATTCAAGCATCAAAATGCACTTTCATCAACATGCATAGAACACTTACGTCCTAATTAGCTTATGTTTCAATTTTGAAGTCATTTGGATAGCTAGAAGGTCATTAATGGCCAAATTTTGTGAAAGATGCTAGCTTTTGGAATTGAACTGCACACAAGATCAATGGAAGCCAGTAAGTATCTAGCAAAGAAGAAAAGACTTTCCTTAAAAGATATAATTGCAGCAGCAGATCCATTTACCATCCCAAATGAAACACTAAAGTCGACTACATCTTGGATGGAGGAAGACACATTAGACACAAAAAGGCTGTATAAGGTCACATTTAGAGACCAACAGGGCTTACCTTCTGTTGTATCAAGGCACATTTAGAGACCAACAGGGGGATACAACGGACATGCCAATGATTCCAAGAGAGCTAAATGAGTATGCCAACAAAGGGGGCATCCTCAACCACATATAAAGGGTGGACGTGCACAGCTTCTCACATCAACGCCGGCTGGTGTCGACCTCCAAAGAGTCTATGAACTAACAACAACCATCAAGAAAGACGGCACGACAACTCTCCTCACACTAAAAGGGGAAAGCATAGAATTTGTCATTACACCTTAAATCATTGTTGATGCCTTGGGGATGCACAATGATGATAGCTCTGTCCATGACAGAAGAGACGAAGTGAAGGTGTATTCGCAAAAGGAGACCAATCCCACCTTTGAACACCTAGTGGATCCAAGAGCAACTAGGATCTGCAAGTTGTACAATCTATCCTTTCATGTCTACAACAAGCGATCGCAAAAGTACACAACCCCACTACACGCGGTTTCCACCACAATAACTTGGGCAGTAGGCAACAATATACCAAAAGACTTGAACTACGCCCATTATATACATAAGCAGGTAGTGGGCTTGGGGATGGACAAGCCGAAGTACATCGATGGGGTAGAAATTCTTACAAAGATTGCATATAAAGCTATTGGAGCCAGAGGACAATGGACAAACCCACCTACACACAACGAGTGGTTGCGACTGAAAGAGGATTTAGAGGATGAACCACCAGTGGAACCACCTATCGTGACATGGCTCAGTAGAAAGCTAGAGCCAGTACATGAGAAAAATCTGAAGAATGACCAAAGAAGAAAGGGAAAATGGTAATGGAAGAACAAATTAACCTTATTGAAGATGTTGATCCCGATGAAAATGAAGTTGAAGTCAATTATGGTGAGGGCTATGATCTTGAGTATGATGCCAATGACAATCCTTCTCTAGGTATTCCTATCTCTCCACACACTCTACTCAGAGTGAAAGGCATAGTTAAAGGTGAAGATACCACAATTCTCTTAGATGATGGTGGTGGCCATGATTTCGTCTTTACACGATTGGCACAATTATCTCTTTCACAACTCTCTTCACCTCACAAAGTAAAAATTGTCTTCAATAATCAATGTTTTAACTGTAAAACTCAAGTCAATGTTAAAGTTTGCATTGGTGAATTGTTTATACATGTACATTTATAGCTGCACCATTGCATGGTATTGATATGATTCTGGGGATGCCTTTTTGACATGAATTTAACCCACCAAATCAATTACAAAACATGCTCTTTGACTCTCAACCATGAAAACAAAACCTACTCCATCCAAGCAATCCTCAAACATCAAAATTTTTTGCTACTTTCTCACACTCAAGCCAAACAATCAATTCAAAAGCAAGGAAAAAAACATCTAGTGCTTGTAAAACCAACTCTACACTCAGATTGGAACTCCTCAAGATTCTTCACATGATAAATTTCTCTCACAATTTAAACATTGTTTTATGCATAATTTTCCTCTTAGAATACCACCATCATGCCTTGAAGACCATAAAATTGGTATTATCACGAGTAGTGAACCTCCCTACAAAGCACCATATTGTGTAAACCCAACCACACACAGGGAAATACAAAACCAAATCACAGATTTACTTGACTGAGGACTTATTAGACCTAGTAGTTCATCATGCGTAGCTCCAATACTTCTTGTTAAAAAGAAAAATGGAACCTTTTGTATGTGCATTGATTACATGGCTCTAAATAACATCACCATTAAAAATAGATTCCCTATTCCTAGAGTGGATGATCTCTTGGAAAAAGGGACAAACATTTTTAGTAAAGTTGGCCCTAAATCAGGATACCACCAAGTTAAAATGTTTGAGGAAGATGTTTACAAAACTGCATTTAGAACACAAATGGGGCACTATGAATTTCTTGTCATGCCATTTGGTTTGACAAATATACCAGATCTACTTTCGCTCATATGATGAACCAAATTTCATTGACCATCAAGACTTTGTCATTGCATTTTTTTATGATATTCTTGTGCTTAACAAATCTGAGCAAGAACATCAGGAGCATTTAAACATGTCTTTGACCTTTTTTCGCAATACCACCTATACTTGAATCCGAAAAGGAGTTCATATTTCCAAATTGAAATTGACTATTTGGAAAGGGAATACATGTAGACCCCAAGAAAATTGAAGCTATACAATCCTAGCCTAGACCCAAAAACCTGCATGAGCTACGTTCTTTCATTGGTCTATGCAGATATTACAGGAAGTTTGTTCGTAATTTTGCTTAGAAATCTCGTTATTTGACTCTCTTGGTAAAGAAAACCACATCATATGTATGGACTCACTTACAAGAAAGCTAATTCATTGCACCCTATGTTACAATTTCCTAATTTTGACCAACCATTCGTTGTGGTAGTCACTTATGCTAGTGGAAAAGGTATCGGTGCAGTTCTTATGCAAGATAACCATTCACTTCCATTCGAAACTTGTAAATTTAAATCATCTAAATCTAAATTCATTACATATGACAAAGAATTGGATGTTGTAGTGCATGCTCTAAGAATTTGAAAACATTATCTAATGGGTGCTGACTTGATAAGTAAAATGGTGGCCACCCTAGAAAAGATGTTAAATGGTCTAATTGATTCTTTTTTAAGAAATTGAGGACAATTTCTATCCCTGGTGGAAGGGATGCTATGGGAACCCTCCTATTGTATGTGGCTAGCTACAATTGGAATAGATGGCATGAAATGGTTAATTATTGTGCTTTCTTTCTATTTTACTAACAATGAGTAGATGTTGTGTAGATTAGAACTCTGGGAGTTGAGGAGAAGGGGCTCGGGGGATTCACTAGTACATTCCATATGATGGAACGTGAGTGCAAAATAGTGGGGTTCTTCTAGAATTTCCATAAGCGTATACAATTTGGGGTGCCCTAGAATTGGGGATGCATATATCGTAAATAATGAGGGGGGTGGTTTTTTTTTTTGCGGGGGAGAGAGAGAGAGAGAGAGAGAGAGAGAAGGGACTGTAGTTCACCACCCTGTAATTTAACGGCACTCTTTGAATTCCCCCCCATGCATGCCATTATATGGCTAATTTGGGTTTTCAACCAGCTCTAGGCTAAGCTGAGGCAAACCTTTTTAGAATAGTGGATTATATTGCAAAGTCCTTGCAAGATTAAAAGTTTTTTGCAAAGAAAACCGGTAAGATTTTATAAGTGTTATAGCAAACATAAGTAAATGCAACAAATTTTGTTTGTGTCTTTGCAAATACAAGTAGATGGTGGAGCGTGCAAAGGCATGTGTGTGTGTGTGTGTGTGTGTGTGTGTGTGTGTGTGTGTGTGTGTGTGTGAGAGAGAGAGAGAGAGAGAGAGAGAGAGAAGGAGATAAGGATAGAGAGAGGAGGAAAGAGAGGCTAAAGTAGCGTCTTATGTAGCTTGGAGACAGAATTTTATCATGCATTTTAACCTCCTTCCATGGACCACCTTGTGAGAAAAGCTAAGATTTGTTGAGCATACCAAATTTCCATGTCTACCCAATCCTACCTTTGGTTTGTTGATGTATTGACATGGTCCACTATCCAAAGCTTGCACACATGGGTAGGGTCCAACTCACAACCAAATTTTCTTTTCACTTGGTCTCAATCCACTTCCACGTACATATAAGCCACAATGAAAGAAGCATGCATGACCAATGCCAATCATAGTAGTGTGTAGAATCATTCTAGATGCATAGTATAACTCAGGCTTAGGCTCATGACACAATC
This sequence comes from Adiantum capillus-veneris, assembly GCF_014529385.1. Lineage (NCBI taxonomy): Eukaryota > Viridiplantae > Streptophyta > Polypodiopsida > Polypodiales > Pteridaceae > Adiantum > Adiantum capillus-veneris. The sequence continues at coordinate 80,020,359 of NC_140954.1, forward strand.
TTACTCCATTGTGCTTGCACTCTCATAATTGAAAAGCCACTTTTAATCATGAATAATCCATGCACGTTGGGCAAGCTTGCACCCAAATTCCAAATTCCAAATTCAAGAATGCCCTCCACATTGTAAATCCAAGAATGTCACCCAAGGCTCTACCTCTAATAATGGTGCCTATGCCTCTCTCTGCCCACAATATCTAGGGCTTTGGTATTCTCTCTATCTCTCTCTCTTCCATTCTCACTGAAGTAGTAGCTTGATATCCTCGCTCTCTATCTTGTTTTCAGCACATTTTGGCTGTTGTTGCCACCAAGGCAAACATGAGTGAGGTGCATGTAGGTGAGAGAAACAACACAAGCGCACAGAAGAAGAAGCAAAGGGGACCTGGATCTTGTAAGAGTGTCAATGGGGAGCGGCACTCGGTTCCACCAACAAGAAAAATGATGTTGTAATTTTGATGGATAATGTTCAAAACTTGCATAAGATATGAACGTGTATGAAAGGTGGTCTGAACGATAAATCATGTCCTCTCTCTCTCTCAGATGCTCGTTCACTCTATCACTCAAGCTCTCTCACGCTTGCTCTCTTTCTAAGCTCAATTTGCCTCAAGCTTTTGAGATACTACCCATCTATTGTCGGCCTGTGAGAGCCTCTACCGTTGCGGGGAGAGATGTGTGTAAGCGGGGGTCGAAGAGTCGGGGGCCGGAGTGTTGAGTTTTCGAGAGCTTGTGGGAATAAGTCTTTGCACACATAAGCGTGTAAGGCTCAATTGTTTGGCCTACGCAAAGGGCAAAGGCTATAACGTTGCGTTCTCTTTTTGCTGACTAAAATAGAAAATGCTCAAATTATTTGATTGGTTGCAATAGACAGTGAAGCATTTACTTAAGATATGTGATGTTGAGAATGAAAGGGGTGAATAATAAATTATTGATATTAGTTCAACTTGAGCCATGCATTGAGCAAGTAGGTCGCTACAGTTTTGGATCAATTTGTATTAAGGAGAATCATGACAGATGGTGTTATGCTTTGGGAAGCGGTCGGGTATCGGGCCTCATGATTAAGTGACTCGGGCCTCATGAGGTGGCAACACATACAGGAGAGAGTAGAGATAGATAAGCGGTGTGCAGAGAGAAAAGCACAGGGAGACGAAGAGATTTTTGTATTTGCCAGAGTAGCGTCATGATTGTCTCTGCTCTCTCTCTCTCTCTCTCTCTCACAGGCGGATGGGTACCAGAGTAGCGTGGCGATTGTCTCTACACACTCTCTCTCTCTCTCTCTCTCTCTCTCTCTCTCAGGCGGATGGGGGACTGTGTTGATGCCGGATTGGGGCACCTGCTAGCGCAGATGGGATGCTTCTATTTCCTCTGCAGATCTGGACGGATGCACGTCATGTGCATAGGATGTCAGCAACGATGGTGACCAAGGGGGCACTGCATACAGGGCATCCCTCTTTTACCTTTGCATTCAGAGATTCTGATCAAATCTTCAAGGCACAGACAAGAGGGTGCAAAAGGCGCTCTGCCATAGAATCCTGCAAAGGGTGGGGCTTGGGGTTGAGCCTTCGATGTCTCTGTTGAAGATGATGACGACGACATGGCAGTGCCTTTGCTTCAAAATTGGTGGATTCCAAGGGAAAGAAATTGATTGAGTTTTGTGATGGGACCAACTGTGAGCGGAGATGGGATGCTTCTGTTTCCTCCAGTTTGTAGAACCAAGGAAGCCAGGTTGCGAGGTGCGTAGGAAGAGTGCACCTTGGCTCTCTCTCTCTCTCTCTCTCTCTCTCTCTCTCTCTCTCCGTAGTTCACAGGAATATTCTACACAGAAAAAGCGGGCAAGTGCCACGTGCACAAGAGAGAGGTTTAGAGCTATGTCGTTGAAAACTGGTTAGCGCATGGTGATGCAAAGTAAGGGAGTGAACTGAGGTCCCTGATGCAGGGCAGGGTCGAGGGTTGTGCGATCGCGAGGCAGGCTAGGTGCAAGTTGTGTGCAAGCAATGACTTTTCCTTCAAATTGCTAGATTCTGAAGGTCTAATTAATTGAAGTTTGAAGTGTAGACCGATTAGGGCCTTGCTCGTACAGAGGGCAGTATGCATAGGTGCAACTGGAGAAAAAGGTGATGTGGTCAAGAGAGCATGATATGATGAATGTGAAGTAGAGATGGAGATGGCATTTGCGAGCAAGAGGGCCGTGACAGAGGGAGACATCCCAAGTGTAGATTGGGTTGCAGAGGCAGGGAAGCTAAAACAAGCAACAATAGTGGAGGGTGGGTGGAACTTCACAAAGTCCATGACGCTCACAAGTCTGCAACGTTTGCCTCTAGGTATCAAAAAAGCAACCTTGACTTCGACAGAGAAACAGCTTGAGCTCAGGGTTCTCTCTCTTGTTCTTAACAACCCATGGTATTTGTGTGTGTGTGTGTGTGTTTTTTCTTTAAATTGACAAGATTCTTTTGAAATCTTGGATACAAACCAGTATCATCTCTCTCGCTTTTGTTTCTCTGCAGGGTGGCACCCACTGGACGTGCTGCATCTCTCGTTCCTTTCCTCTCATTTCCTTATAGTGCAGGACCTCGATGCAGACGTGCATCTCTCTCCATCTCGTCTATGTGCGGGGGAGGCCCTGCATGAGAGGGCATGATGTGGACGGTATGTAGAAGTGAAGGCAAGTGTGGGTTCTCTCCACTCCAAGGAGGGTTGCATAGAAAGGGCATGAGGTGTAGGTCGTGAGGTTTTGACTCGGGTGGAAGATGTGCGCATCAAGGAAACAAGGAAACACAAGGGGGGGGTTGAGCACACATAGGCAATGATTTGGGGGTGGAGGGTTTTGCAGGGAGGATACCTTTGCTTTATAATGTTGAGGATGCAGTGGGAGCGAAGGGGAAGTGTCAGCTGGCGACAGGTCTCTCTCTCTCTCTCACACAATTGAGGGCATGCAGCCTATGAAGGCAGTAATGCCTATGTTTTTGTCTTTGTGCATGTACACATACTAGACGAAGATATGGCTCTGTCAAGGATTGTCAACTGGCGATAGGTCTCTCTCTCTCTCTCTCTCTCTCTCTCTCTCTCTCAAGGATTGTCAACTGGCGATAGGTCTCTCTCTCAAGGATTGTCAACTGGCGATAGGTCTCTCTCTCTCTCAATTGAGGGCATGCAGACTATAAAGGCAGTGATGCCTATGTTTTTGTCTTTGTGTGTGTTGACAGACTGGACGAAGATATGACTCTCTCTCCTTGCAAGCCTGGCAAAATGTACGTCTTTGCAGGTTTTGTACCTTTCGCATAATGGCTTTCTAGGTGATCTTCCCAGGGAGCTTGGTTCACTTTCAGGGCTTCTCATACTCGACATTAGCAACAATAGCATCTAGCAGCCTTCCAAAAGAGTATTGTAATCTTCAGCTACTCGAGACTATAAATCTGAGTAGAAATTTTCTCGCATGAAGTATACCAATAGAATATGGTAACCTTGAATCTCTTATGTATATGTTGTTTCACACAAACCGCCAGCTTACAGGTGCTCTCCCTCCCCTCTCCCTGCATCTCTTGGCAACTAAATCAACCTTGTTAAGTTTTGAGCAGGCGACAATGCTTTGTCGGGGACTATCCCACTTGAATTGAGTGAGTACAAAAGCTTGGAAGTTCTCACTCACACACACACACACACACACACACAAAGAGAGAGAGAGAGAGAGAGAGAGAGAGAGAGTGCAAACGATAGGTTATACTTTGGATGCAAGGATAAATTATTTGTTTGAGGGTGAGCAATGGCTAGGGGGGTTTTGTAAAGGCGGGCATGGCGAGGGGTGGGGCGGTGCCACACAGACAAATGATGGCCACAAGTCTCTATTTTTTTTTTTTTAAATGACTATTGATCCAAAACTAGCTTGACTTGCAATGAAAACATTGAGGATAGACATTTTCCATTTGAATGTCCCAAGATACATTGCTTAGTCCTTGATTGGAGATTTAACATTGTGAACTTCATTGAATACCCTCAAGGTTTAGCCCCCCTCTCTTTGCATTTCTACTACCTACTTGTTTTTCATTACATAGAATCTCCCCAAGATCCTTTAGCATCTCCAATTAGCATGTCCATGCACGTTACCATTTAAAACCAATGTTAATGAGTAGCATTTGAACTCATCACGTACATACTAAGAAACTCAACCTAAACCACTAGGCTATATGCCTGCGCTCGTCCTTGAGTTCCCTTTGAGCCATGAAAAAAAGGATACACCCCCCCTTCCCCTTTTCCCTTTAGCTTTTTTTTCCCACCTTTCCCTTTTCCTTTTCTTCCCTCCCCCCCCAAACTAATTAATTAATGACTTCTGAAAAAGTCGTTTTGGCTCCCTACTATGGTAAGAGCTAGCCAAATTCTTTTGTTTTAACCGTGGGAAAAAGGGCACATTTAAAGCTTTCCTATCTTTAAGGTTAACTTTTTTATGGAAATGACTTATAGATTAATAATATTTGAAGCAGTTGCATGTATTTACACTAAAACTTTTACAATTTGACAAGTTTTCTTCAAGGCAAGCTTTAAATCTAGCCACATTTCTGCAAATGATTTACCTAGTAAAACATAAGATTTTTATTTGAAACATTTTAGCTTTCATCATACGACCAATCTATCAATTATAGGCAAGCCTTGTGATTTTATCACTTGTTGGCATTGTCTGCTTGCAGGTAGTGATATAGGGCTGGAGCCTATCAGATGATGTACACATTTTTAAGGCTCATTTTTAGGCCTTTTTTTAAGGCTATTTTCAGATTCTAGTCCTCCTCCGATGCTCTGTAATAAAAATAGCGTTGCTTTGGCAAAAGCATTCGTCAACGCGAGGACGAGAGCAAGAAGCTGGGAGCAAGCACGTTAGCAAGGTATGGCTGGCTCTCTCTCTGTCTCTGTCTCTGAGAGAGAGAGAGAGAGAGAGAGAGAGAGAGAGAGAGAGACACATACATGTGTGTTGCGTTTCTTTTGATCTGTTTGTTTGTTTCTATTTGTTTTCTTCTCCTCTTGTTTGTAGACAATATACGATGTTGCAGGTAATCCTCTCTCTCTCTCTCTCTCTCTCTCTCTCTCTCTCTCTCTCTCTCTGTGTGTGTGTTGTGTGTGGAACTCAGATCGTATTGATAAAACTACTTCAACAAACAAACAAGGAGACCACTACCATCGTAACTTGTAATTAAGGGGCAACACAACCATATGTAAAGCTTCCATACATGAGCTCCGACTACCTTACTATTCCCAGCCTCTGCCTGAGATATTACATTTTCAGTATACAAATATTAACTCTTAAAATGTTCAGAAGGATCTAATCAGCTCGACTTGTTGTTCTGTGGTGCAAAGTCCTGGCTCCTCTTCTCAAGACTCTCTCCAAGAACGAAGCACTCGAATCTCCGAACCTTGATATGCCGCAGCATGGATGCTCTCTTTTGAATGTATGCAGAAGGAGGAGGTTTCTCCTACACTTGCATCTTGAAGGCTTGTGACATCACCCAAGCAGTTAGTAGGGGCAAATGACTTCCTCATGTTTTCACCTGAGAATGATTTGAGTGATTGCTAATGTTCGTCTCTCTCTCTCTCTCTCTCTCTCTCTCTCTCACACACACACACACACACACAGGCAGTGCCGCCGTTGGCAACTTAGTGACGGCCTTGTTTTAAAATAGTTGATTTTAACCGCTCACTGATGAAAACTTGCAGACCGACTTGAGCCGGATTTGGGCAAGGTGTGAGGGCGTGTGTGTGTGTTTGGGGGGGGGGGGGGGGGGGGGGGGGTTGCTACCCAATTCCTGCTCGCTGCAGCCCGGCTTGCTCAATTCCCTACAGCTCACGGGCCCAAGCGACTCCTCGATTGGTCTTTGCTTGCTTTGCGGCAGACAATGGTACGACTTCAAATTGCACGGCTTCGCTCGACTCTGGCTCCTCTCTCAAGCTTGCTGCACTGCCCGCTAGATGCTCGAGCCCGCTTCCTGCTTTTGACTTGCTTTGCCTTTTAATGCTTCACTTGATGGATCCGATTTCATTCACGTTGTTGCTACCACAAGAAGTTTTGGACAAATTCTCACAATATTTCGCACATTGTGACTTACCTCAACATCATGAGCTTCTCTGAGGGAGGCGCCGCATACCTAGCTAGGTACGATTGGGGGTAGGGGACCGTCGGCCCGGTGGGGGGGCAGGGGACCGTACCTAGCTAGGTATGTGGTGCCTCTCGAGCAGAAGCTCATGATATTATGCATTGTATGAAAAACATTGAGAAAGACTCCGTTTTCCTACATGAGAAAATTTCTAAATCTTCTTGTGACCCAATCCGCCTTATTTACTCTGTCTGCTCAATTCCTGCTTACGAGATGCTAAGCTAATATCCTCCTCTCTGCCTTGGTCAAGCTCGATTCACTTCGATTGCATAAGCTTGTGGCTATGCTTCAAAGCCGATTTCCGCTCTGAAGCTCGAATTTCCTACTTATTGCAGAGCTTCTTGATTGTCTTGCAAGCTTAAGTCTTCCGACTGCAAGCTCTCGATTTCTAAGCTCCAAATGGCCTCAGCCCGCAGAACCTGCAAAGCTTCTAAGCTCCCTAGCTCGGGGTCGGTGCACACACGGTTAGCCGGGGAGGGGAAGCCGGCGGCTTGGGCTCTGATACCACTTGATAGATCCTAAGACTGAGTGCAAGAGAAGGGATGGAGAGAAGGGGAAGGGGATGCAGGAGGGAGACATTGTTTTGGTGGAGCTAATGAGACTAAACTCTCACTCCTTATTCATTATAACCAAAGAATGAAGTAAGAGGGCGGGCGCTCGGCCACGGGGCCTGAAATGCAACACGCCTCTACGGTGGCACACAGTGCAACGGGGTTGTAGGAAGAAATCAAACTCTGACTCCTGAGTTGTATTTCTCACTGTGGTGGATTTCGTACACTATAGCCTTAAAGAGTCGTAAGTCGAACCGGTTGTTCCTAAGCGCAGCCTATTGAAAGGTAGATTGATTAATATGTTCCAACTTGGCTAACCAGCTTCAATTGTAAGAGCATGATGCAAACCATTGATTGAATGTATACATATCTATACTAATATAAAGGGGGGAGGGATTCTAGCCCCCCACATGGCAGCCTCTCCTTCCTTCAAGCTAGGCCCCCGACGAGAGAGAGAGAGAGAGAGAGAGAGAGAGAGAGAGAGAGAGAGGTTCCGTCGTTGCCTAGTGTGTGTGTGTGTGTAAAGAGAGAGAGAGAGAGAGAGAGAGAGAGAGAGAGAGAGAGAGAGAGCACATTTTCTCTCTACATTGGTGTCTAGTGCCAAGCTTGCAATCACCACAGAGATCTCAATAGAGCACCTTCTTCAAACAGTTCAAAAAAGAGATGGCTCAACTCCCTCCTTTGGCCTCTTCAGAAGACCACTCCCAATTTCTCAAAATCCCATGCTCCAACAAACGGCCTATGACAAAAATCTCCAAATCCAGTGTCTTGGTTTCTCAGTTTTCTAGGATAACCTTATCTTCAGAACGTGTGTGTTGTTGTTTTTTTGACTTATACCTATATACAAAAGAACATAAAAATTCAAAAGATAGCTGACTTTAGACGAAGGACAAAAATTACTCAGTCTTTGATTCATTTTTGTACATCATAGTGAGAATGAGGTATCAAGCTAGTGTTTTGTTCATAAATAGTCAAGAACAACTTATTCTGAAGTGAGAGAGTCTAAGTTCGATAGTGATGGACAGCAGCTTATACAAAAAGATCTTAATTAACGATAAAGTCCTCACCTGCATCCATATTAACTAGACAACAGATTCGTTAGTCTTGAAATAGGTTTCAACGAGCCTATCAATTGTTATCCATATCCTATTTAAAACCTTTTTAACCTATACCTACCATTCATATAGTGTTAAATATTAGCAAGTATCCATTCTCAAAACTATAAGCCACATATGAAAGTGACGTGTGTGTGTGTGTGTGTGTGTGTGTGTGTGTGTGTGTGTGTGTGTGGAGAGAGAGAGAGAGAGAGAGAGAGAGAGAGAGCAAGCATAGTTTCTCTTTACATTGGTGTCTTGTGTCAAGCTTGCAATCACTACAAAGCTCTCAATAGAGCACCTTCTTGAAACAATTAAAAACAGAGATGGTTCAACTCCCTCCTTCGGCCTCTTCAAATTCTGCTCCCAATTTCTCCAAATCCCATACTCCAACAAACAGCCTACCACCCCAAACTAACCCCACTTCCATGTCAGGGGATGGCTATTGCCCCTCTGGAGCTCACCATCCTAGACTGACTCCGCTACTTTCTCCTAGTGCTCTCTTGCTTTGAGCCATGTGGAGAGCCGGGAAACGGCTCGTCGTTATAGGATCAACAGATAGATACAAAGTATTTTGACTTTTCAATTTCAAGAGACTTTTCATTTCCTACACTCTTACCCTTCACTTTTTCATTTTAGAAATTTTGAAAGGAGAACTTATGGAGGTCTAATATCTACTACTGGTAGACTACATAAATAATGGTAGCTTCTTCGTTTATTTAGCGGAATCTCCACATATTCCTTGCTTCACTGCGTCACTGCCCCTTGCCCCTTGCTCTTACCTTTCTCCAAAACGAAGGTTCCGTGTTTGAACACAGGCACGCAGAAAGTTGGTTTTGATGCACATGAGTTAACCACTCAAACCAGCCTCATTTGCTGATCACATGCGAATGGTATGTGCTTCAGAAAAATAAACCCATCGTCTACTCCTCAGACTACCTGCACCTCAGCTTACCTCCGCGTCCTCATCTCCTGCTTCTGCTCCTGTTTCTATCGCGCGTGGTTGTCTACGTCTTCCTCCCGTAGCTCAGCTTGACTTGCTCGTCACCGTCTCCTACCCACGAGATCTTGCAAGATTCCCCTTAATGGGAACTTTTCGAAAATCGTAGGGATGGCATTCTCAAAAATAAAATCAAAAGTTGAAAGGTTCTTCTCCATCCCAAAAAGACATTGTCCAATGCCTCTGTGTCTCCTTCACGAATCACCGCACTGCCTCTACACCAATGTTCAGGAAAAGTGTGCCTCAGCTTAGCTTTGAGCCGGTTGCAAAATCAAAGTAGCGGGTTGAGAAGAGGGCAAGAAGGAGAAAATTCCGCTTAAAATACATGGAAAATAGTGTAATTTTGCAAAAATACTGGCTAGTATTGTAAAATTTCCGGTTCAAATTTGTCTTGAAGGGATTTTTGTATGTTTGTGAAAACCGGAACATTGCTCTACACCTTTTGTGTCCGCTTCGGCGCCTTCTAGACCCTAGCCTCTGCACCCACCCTCCGCAATCACTCCCTCATGACACAGCTCTCTGACTAGCAATCTCAACATGGATTCTATCACCCTTTTGTGAACGTCCTTGTAAAGCCACGTGTCTGCAAGGAATCTGCAAAAATGCCTTTGTCGATGCTCTGTTTTGTACGGGTCTTTGCTCTGTTTGGCACATGCACGTAGAGAGAGAGAGAGGGAGAGAGAGAGTTTTCATGCAAACTGCTGCCACTATTGTTCATATTACCCTTTACGATTTAAAATGAACTAGAATATTTGTTAATTCCGGTTTTGAAAAATTCAAAATGGGTACGCCCTGCTTGTACATGCCGGTTGAAAGCAAGAGAAAATGGAAAAATTATGGCTACATTTTGAGAAAATCAAAGTAAGAATGGTCAAAATTTGCTCAAAATCTCAAAATTTCCGCTTGATTGATAAATGGGTCTCTTGATTTCATATCTTTGATTGATTGAGGTTTTCTTTTTTGGCTTTCCTTTAAGCTTACCAAAAAGGACTTGCTTGCAGATTGTTTTTTTGTTTTCGGAGTCGGGTAGGGCACGCCCGGCCACTCCCCTCATACACCAAAAAAGTATACAAGAAGATCGACCAAGACTATGCACACAGAAACCTTTTCGTTTTCGTTAAAGAGCCTCGTCAGTTTCCTTTCAAAAAATTTAATTAAAAAATATCTATGTTAGTTTGTAAATGGTCCCTTCATTTAAGTTGAAGACTTCTTTTTCAACTTCTTGTTGTAAAATGCCAATGTTCTAACACTTGTCCATATAATTTAAGTTCTATGGAGCCAAGTCTCAATGTTTGCAAGTGGTCATATTGCATATGTTGTTTATTGCCTCCAAGGCTCTCTGCAAATTCTCCATGTGGACCTTCCACACTATATCACGTGGGCTTCTTCAAATGGGATCAACAACTGGGGAGATTCAAGCCGTCCCAACATATATTTGTAAATTCAAAAAACTTTGTAAATTTTGATATGCTCGTAAATTATAGCCGATTCATGCTCTGCATCTTGAACCCACTATCAGCTCGCAGTGAGCCATTTGCTCTAACCACTACACCTACATACGTTCATGGAAAAATAGGGACTTTGGATGTGTGACGTTCTAAACACGGACAAATTTGTAAATGCGGGGATCCCTTGTATTGCCAAATCTCACGGCTCACAGTTGACACATTCCAACCCTCACCCCAAGGGTTGGGCATATTGCTATGATTAGTGATTAAGGGAGTTGGTGATGTAACTATTTTTGTTTGTATATTGGTCCTGACTAACTTGCCATATAATGCATTACTAATGATTACAAATAGATTAAAGTCAAGGATGAGTAGAGAGGTAGCTATGAAAATTCTTATTTTAGACTTAACTAAGTTGTAATTTTATTTACCAATGCTAAAATGGGTAGAGCCAAGAAAGGTCGTCTTTGAGCATCCATACATACATAATATAACCATTCCGTTAACCCTTCCATGTTGTACACAAAATTATTATACTTGAAATCGCCACTTTTCTTTCATAATACCTTACGGTAAATTATAGGAGACACGGCATAGCCTTCATGACTAAGTAACACAAGGCATTAAAGAGGCGGGCGTAAGGAGATCAAGGGCAAAGAAGTTCCCATATGAAGGTCGGGGAAATATGGGCCATGAATGCCAACTTAAAAACTAAACCCGACAATGAATTAAACCTGAACAACACCTATGTTTTTTATAATAAAAGCTTGTAAAAACAACCGCGGTTACAACATGTGCACGGTGAGATGGTTAGCCCATACACCTCAATCTTGGCCGCAAGGTCCTGAATTCAAACCCGGTTGATGGGGGGCCATTTTTTGCACAGGCCAATCTTAAATTTTGCCTCGATTTTCATGATGTGAAAAAAAAAACCCTGTCTACAAAAACAACTGCGGTTACAACATGTGCACGCGGGTGAGATGGTTCTTAAAAACTAAACCCGACAATAAATTAAACCTGAACAACACCTGTGTTTTTTATAATAAAAGCTTGTAAAAACAACCGCGGTCACAACATGTGCACGGTGAGATGGTTAGCCCATACGTCTCAATCTTGGCCGCAAGGTCCTGAATTCAAACCCGGTTGATGGGGGGCCATTTTTTGCACAGGCCAATCTTAAATTTTGCCTCGATTTTCATGATGTGAAAAAAAAAACCCTGTCTACAAAAACAACTGCGGTTACAACATGTGCACGCGGGTGAGATGGTTAGCCCATACGTCTCGATCTTGGCCACAAGGTCCTGAATTCAAATCCGGTTCAGTCTTAAATTTTACCTTAAATACAGCTACCTACTTCCATAGCTTTTCCTCGGCAGGCCATCTTCAAAGATTCAGAAGTAGCCCATTTAATCATGCCGATAAATCGATGATGGGCTCCAGCTTGAGTCAATCTCAAGCTGAATGATACCACCTACACAAGCAGTAACATCTTATCGAAACAATTAACCTTAGAGCATTTGAAGGCAAGAAAAGTATCAGAGCCATTATGCACAAAAAAATAAAACACCTGCTCAATGCAGGCAATAAGTACCTTGAGAATTGGAAGAATTTTGACTGCGAAATGCAGGACTATAATTGACACCTCGTAGCTCCATACATCTCTTCAAAAATATATTCTTGCTGGCCAAAAACTACATTGTTATGTATAGAAGCCCAAAAACAACATAGGCATGCACAACACAAATCCAACTTCTTCCTAAACTTCCGATCATTTTTATTGCTATTGGAAACTATCCGGCATATCCGCCACCGTTTTATCAGGTATGGAAAGTGCCAACACTCGGTAGACAGGATGCCCCACACCTCTACATAAAACAAACTATCTGCAATAATAGGAAAATAGTACAAAATCCACTCGGTCTACATATTGATAAATGAGCAGATGTAGACTACTGCATTGCATTTGGTGCAAACATTGCATCTTGCTCCTTGATGCACTTCCTGCACTCATATTTGGCCAAGGATCCAGTAAAATCCACCGCCAGTTGAGACGGAAAAATGGGACCAGATACATGCTTTTCATCTATATCTGCTTGCTCTGCTCCTTTCGCCTTTGCAATATGCCTCATTTCTCCAATATGGCTCACTTTCTTGAAGACAATGATAGTGTCCAAGCCCGGCGCATAGGCAGCAGAAACATACACAATCTTTGAGTTTTGGAAAAGTAAGGTAACAGGTTTGACGCTCTTGCCAGGCTTACTTATGTACTTACTCCGCCATGCATTAAGCGACACATGCATAGCAGCAAAACCGCCTACTTTCAAAATACGCTCTATCTCTGCAACAAACAGAGCAGGCTCCGAGACCTGATCAAAACTTGATGTGAAGGCAAAATCGAAGCCTTGGTCTTCCAGCTCCACCAAAGCATTTCCCACTTCTTGATTTGAAACCATGCCATCAGGAGAGACATCAATGCGCTCCACATTTTTGAATCCCCTCTTCTTCAAAGCCCGCACCTTTCGACCAGCATCGATATCCAAGCAGAGAATTCTCTGCTGGGACTGAAGCAAACCCTCACCTGATAATTCATGCATTATCTTGATGAAGCTGACCAGCTTAACTCTTAGCAAAAACTGAGATCTCCTGAACATCATCCTTTCTAATCCTGCTGCGAAGCTCGTCGATGCTGCTGATTTTGGCCTAGAAATGTGCATGCCCAAGCTTGGCATCCCTACATTCTTAGGTGTTAAAAGGCCATCCACAGCCTGATGTTGCTTGAAAGACTGGGAGGTGAACCTGTAAAAATTCACCATTCCGGACATGTAGCTTGCTAAACGGTGCACATTTGCATGCGCAAGAGAGAACTCATTGATCGTATGATGCCAGCTTGTCAAATGATCCTGGACCGCTTCACAAAGACAAGCCCAATCAGGGGTTTTAGTGTCATTTGCATAACCTGGCAAGAAAGTAAGGTATCCAACTGAAACAAATCCTCTCTTCTGCAAGCTTTGATCTTCATGCTTGCCACCGATCAAACCAATGAAAGCCAAATAAGAAGCAAAAATCACAAAGAAAGTGACGATTCCGTAGATGACGATCCGGAGAATGCGACCATGGGCTTGCCCTCCAGTAGCAGAAACATGAAGACGAAGGGGTTCATGCTCCACAGCATCTTCAGGCAATTGTGCACCCATGCTGTCTTTCCTAATTCTGTGTATAACGATCACCTAGTCGGACTCGACAGGCCTCGTTGTATATGCTCTGTCACTTTCCATAGCTGCAATAGAGTCACACAAAACTTGCGATTTTCGCAATGCGAGACCTCTTGGGTTGAAGTGCAGCCTTCAAAATGTGAAGCTATATAGATGTGTATGTATGTTGCATAGAAGCCCTTTACACTATATATAAGTGTGTGTGTGTGTGTGTGTGTGTGTGTGTGTGTGTGTGTGTGTGTGTGTAGCTTTTACATTAGCATGACTTCAGAGTTTTGAAGATGTGGGAAGCCCATCAGCACCAAGGGCATGCATTCTGCACACAATTTGCGTGTTGCAAAGATACCTCTGTAGGTACAAACTTCACCGAGTGTGTGGGTGTTTGAAAAAGCACTAAGTGTGTGCAAGCAGAGAGAGGGGCAGAGAAAAGTGGGGGAAATTTAGCGAGAGCAGAACCTGGAGGAGGTATGGTTAGCACCCATCAAAAGAGCAGAGTGCGCGGGAGAGGTCTTCGTCAAGAGCAGGAGAGGTGCCTTGGGCAGCTGCTTCTGGGTGAGATCCATGGCGGCTGTCTGAGAGCGCGTGCAAACGTATTTCCTTGAAGGTCGCGGTAGCATACCTATTTAGCGAACGAGAGGGAACTCAGAGAAGTAGCCTCTGAGAGAGAGAGGAAGGGAGAGGTACGTTTTCGATACAGACAGCCCGTGTCTAAAGCTTTAAAGAAGGCCAATGGGACCGTTGAAGCGATGTTATGCCACTGTGGCTAGCGTAATGGCCCAGGTTCGATACCCCAACGGCATTTCAAAATATTTCAACTAGGTTTGCACGGGCAGGTGTTACCGTGCTACAGCCTACAAGCCTGAGAAAGACGTTTAGGCTAAAAGAAACAGTGAAAAAAGCTCGAGCTGTCATTTAAATGCCACCTGAATAGCTTATCTTCTTTTTTTTTTTAGAAAAGTGGAATTGAACTGAAGAGAGAACTAACGAGCCAGATTCAAAAGAACATCATGTCGAGGGAGGCAACATGGATGTGGGGGTAACTATTCCTATACAGGAACTTGAAGCTTGGCACTCTCAACTCCAACACAGAGTAGTCATTGTTCTATGCTATGGCATTAGACACTCATTGGAAGCACTGAAAATGTGGATTTCTCAACAGTGGGACCAGAAAAATATTCAAGTTTCTCATGTTCAATATCTTCCGAATAACTCTTTTTCTTTGATGATAAAAACACAGCTCTACAAGTAGTAGGTTCTGGACAGTTGGATAATAAAAAACACCCCCATGTCAGTTTGGTATCCTGGATTCAACCCTAAAGGTCCTAGGCCAACCAAAGTGCCAGTGTAGGTAGACTTTCCGGATTTACCTATAGAACTATACCCATGGCTTAAGAATGTGGGTGCCTGTGTTGGAAGAGTATTGGGTCAAAGATCTAGAGGAGGCATAAATCCGAAGTGGGATCCTCAATTGCTGAGAGAAGTAGGTCTGAATAATGAACTCAAAACTTGTATTCCTATCAAAGATTCAAAAGGTAAAGCTCTGCATCTTCAAAGGATAGTGTATAAGAATTTGCCCAATGCTTGTGGCATAAATCCCAAGTGGGATCCTCAATTGCTGATAGAAGTAGATCGGAATAATGAACTCAAAACTTGCATTCCTATCAAAGATTCAAAAGGTAAAGCTCTGCATCTTCAAAGGATAGTGTATGAGAATCTGCCCAATGCTTGTTTCCATTGCTTGAAGCAAGGTCATCATATAAAGGAGTGTCCTGACCTTAACCCACCAGCAGATAAAACAGAAAACCCCAGTGAAAGACAGGATGGCTTTTAACAGGTACCCAAGAAAAACGTTTACAAAAACCAAAAAAACTATAAGTCGTCTTCCCAAAGAAACAGGAACACTTACAGTCCTCTGCTTACTGATGTATATGAGCCTTTTGACTATGAAGTAGGGTCTTCTACGAATAAGGAGGATATTCCTCAAGCAGATGGTGAAGAAGACATTTCTGAACATGTACCAGAGAAGGCCAAGCATGTTTCTCTTTCTCAGAGTACCCCCAAGGAAGTGCCTAACCCCGCTGAGAGCCCAAATGACAAGACAAGAGGGATGTCTACCGACTCATCCTCTAACTCTGAAGAAGAGTCAATCCCTAGTACCCAAGTTCACCCCAAGCTACCTTCAGATGTTTCAACTTTTGAAAGACAGCTGGAGCAACATTATTCAAAACTCAAGGAGTCTGGTTTAGCACCATCAGCTCCCGAACTATCAGTTGACATACTAATGACGCAAGCTGAAGAGGAAAAGTTTCCCACTCCAAAGGCTCTGAAAACCAAAAGAAAGAAGGAGTCTTCAAAAGACCCTACCAGACAGTCTGTCAATATGGCAAAACCTCCTAAGAATATCAAGAAATGAAGTGCCCGTCTTTTAAAGGTCTTACTTTAAACTGCAAAGGACTCTTTGATCCCTTGAGAGCCCAAGTTATCAAGAAATGGATGAATGATATAAGCTTGAAGCCTGATTTTATTTGTTTACAAGAGGTTAAAGCTGCAGGTACAATTTTGAAGGCAAATCTCCAAAGATAGGGTGTTGGTTACTTGTGGTATGTTTCAGGTCACTCTCATGGCAGGGGTGGGGCAGCTCTAGCCATCTCGGAAAAATATAAGTTGCTGGTTTCTCATGTACATACAGGAACCAAAGGCAGTTGGGTGGCAGTTACCCTCTCCTCTCCCTTCAACTACACCCTCGTTTCTTTATATGCATCTAATTCCATTACTGGAAGAGCTCAGATCTGGGAAGAACTATTGGCCCTTCCTAACTCTTGTATTATTGCAGGAGATTTTAACATTGTTGAATCTCTTGCAGACAGGTGGAGCAGCAAAGGAAATAAATTGAATAGTAGAGAACTGGCTACCTGGGATCAATTGACAGACTCACTAAAGATAGTTGATGTCTCCCTCGATATTGGCGTTACTTGGTCAAATAAACAGCAAGGTAGCTACTATAGAGCTACAAGGCTTGACAGAGTCTACATGAATTCTACTCTAGTGCAAGATTTCGAGCAGGTAACTTGTAAAGATAACAATCTCCTTCTGTCAAATCACTCTCCTGTAGTCATTGAGCTTCATAAAGAGGAATGCATTTATAAAGCTAGATGGCCTCATATTGATCAGTATTTACTGTCTTTAGACATTGTTAAGGAGAAAATCAGAGACATATTTGACAAGGCTTTTTTGAACTCTTCTTCCCCATTCAAGGCTTGTGATAGTTCACTGAAAGACTCTCAAAGGATTCTTAATGGATTCAAAACTGGCTAGGGAGATCAGGGCTAAAAAAGAAGGATGAGGATAGCCAGTGAGATCTTTGACCTAGAAAAGTCTGTCCCTCCCAATAGTCCTCCCCCCCCCCCCCCTCTCTTATGGATCTGAAAAACCAGTTGAGGATAGAAGAGCTCCTAGCTACTAGGGCTTCCTTGAACTAGACGAGAGAATTCTGGATTGGTAAAATAGATAAACCTGATAAGAATATGTTGAACCTTCTTAAAAAGAAAAAAAGAAAAGACCTCATCCCTTTTCTCAAAAATAAAGATGGAGCAAGTGCTAGTACCCACAAGGAGAACATGAGGGGGTCGTTAAGGATTATTTTGCTGATATTTTCTCAACTCCTCCCAACAGGGGGGCTGATCAAACTAGAGCCAGGGCTACCATTGCAAGGATTAAAAAAAAATGGTCTCTGCCCAATTGGCTGCTCAAATGGATCATCCCCTCACTAAGGGGGAGTTAATGGAATCCATTCTTTCTATGAAATCTGGTAAAACTCCAGGTGTTGATGGCATACCAAATGAATTTTTTAAAGAGTATCATGAATTTTTAATTCCTCACTTATTGAAAATTTGGAAGGAAGCCCTTAGGGTAGGAGCTCTTTCTACATCCATCAATATTGGAGTCATAAGACTCATCCACAAGAGAGGGGCTAAGGAGGATTTAGGGAACTAGAGACCAATCACGTGCGTGACTTCTATATACAAGGTCTTTTCTCTCTCCCTAGCCAGAAGATTAAGCTCTATTGATAAGATCATTCTTCCAGAGCAGAAGGGATTTATCAAAGGCAGGTTCATCTTAGATGCTATAATCACTCTTTGGGAATCTATTGAGTATGTTTCAGATATGGAGATTTACTTTATCTTTTTTTAAATTGATTTTGATAAAGCTTATGACAGAATGGAATGGGACTTTATTTTTCAATCCCTAAGTGACATTGGGTTCGGGAGACAGTTCATAGATTTATTCAGATTTTGTTTGGAAATGCTTTTGCTAAAATTGCAGTGAATGGTGAGTTGACAGATTCTTTTCCTTTGAGAAGATCAGTGCGAAAGGGCTGCCCAGTGGCTCCCTTGCTGTATGCTATATGCTCCGATTCCTTGGGGTGGCTTATAAAGGATGCAATGGACCACAAAAGAATCAATGGAATTGACATTCCAGGATCCAAAAAAGAGCTTTGCCTTCAACAATTCGTTGATGCTACTAATGCTCTTTTGTCATCTGATTCTCAATCTATTGAGAACTTTTGGGATTGCCTTAACACTTTCTGTGTCGCTAGTGGCTCTCTTATTAATCATAGTAAAACAGGATATAAATGTTCTTCAGGGGACTGTCCGCAACTAATTCTGGAAGCTGGATGCAAGCTAATTCCTGATGGACAAGTCTTCAGACTGTTAGGTATTCCCATGGGTTTCAAAATTACCTACTCCCAAAGATCAAACAGAAACTCTTTAGATGGCAAGGTTACCAGCAATCCCTTTCATCCAGATCTTTTGTCCTGCATCATTACATTCTTCCCTCTCTCATCTACTTTCTGGCTTGTTGGAAGCCTGCTAAGTATCAGTTGAACATGATCTACACATTGGCAAGATCCTTTTTATGGGGAGGCGATCATGATCACCCCCGAGTGGCAAAAGTCTCATGGGATACATGTACTCTTCCCAAGCTCAAGGGTGGTTATGGTATTTTGAATCTCAATTTGGTGTCTACTCGGCTTACGGGCAATTGGATTCTGAGATCCATCTCTTTGGAAGATTTCTGGGCCTTGTTGCTAAAGAGAAACATAGCAGAGTATAAGTTCAAAGACTACAGAACCTAGAAGGATTTAAATTTCAGAGAAGTGATCTTGTCCTAGAGGGAATTCTTGCCATATGGCTCAAAATTAGTGTGCAGGTTTTGGACGGCTTGGCAAGAGATGAAGCAGAAATGGACCCCATCCAAGGAGATTAGAAGAAATTTTTCTAATTTTTTGTTGGATTCACCATGGTTTGGCTATTTTGCAGATAAAGCAGGGCTCCCGTGCTCAAGGAGAGCTCACAAATGTCTCAAAGCTGGCATTAGAGCTTGGAAAGACCTGCTTGATAATCATAAATGCAAAGATGCAGGTACCATTCAGACAGAGTATGGGATCTCTCATATGGATGCAACCTGGTGTATTGAGAGAGTGCATTTAGTTTTGTCCAAACACAACTTACCTGCAAGATGCTGTAGGAAAAGTTCTCTGTCCTTTTTAGCCAAGGATATCTACAAGCGATACTTGGCACGAGGTATTGTAGAAGATCAGATGAAGCAAAAACTTAATTCTAAATGAAGGGCTCAATGGAGTGCAAAGCAGTGGACGTACATGTTTAAGTGTCTGTGGGTCTATCCAATAGCCAGAAAGCATAGTTTTCTCTTGTGGCTAATTATTCACCAAGGTGTATGGTGTGGTGCTAAAGTTGCAAAAATTGGTAGTGGGAATGGAATTTGCGTCAGATGTAACAATAGTATGGAAGACATCCCCCACTTGTTCTTCAACTATAAATGTGATCTTCAAGTAATACGGGTACTGAGGAATTTATTATGGGAAATCAGACCCCACTTGATGGATGTAACAAAGTGTTTACTTGGGGTCTCCAAGGGATGGGATATTCCGTTGAGGAACATTTGGAGAGGAGCCATTGTATGGCATATGTGGAACTCCAGACTATAAGCTATTTTTTCAAGTTTCGTCAACACTCACTGCTCTGTTCTTTGGAGAGATTTAGCCATGTTGGCTACTTCTTTATGTAACGAGACTAAGGATGCTTTGGATGTTCCAAGCTATGTAATTCAAAGGAAAACTCACTGGAAACAATGGAGAGCCAAGGTCCCCCTTTTTTATAGTGCTACTAGATTCAAAATGAGGGCCTTCATGTTTGATATGATGTAAGCCTTAAGCTTTAGGCCTAACCCACCCCTTACCTGTGGGTTGAATAGCTTATCTCGATGAGCTTTGATGTAAAAAATGCTCCTATGTTTCCCATTTAAACAAAACTCAAGTCACTCATCAAACAATGAGACTAAGTGACACCCATATTAAATGCGAGGTGGAGTAATGGGATCGACAGTCGGGGCTGCGGCGCGGGATCTCGAGGCGCACTAAACCCGGCTAGCGGGGAAAATGAGGTGCACCGTAAAAAAGGCGAGGCGCATTAAACATGGCCAGCAAGAAAAAAGGCGTGGCGAGGCGATTTGAATCCAAGACCTGGCCGTCCGAGTTTAGGGTCACATGGGTTAACCACCTCACCCGCGCATGCATTGTGTACTCACAATCATTTTTATAACATTATATTATAAAATAAAATGCATTTCCCAGGTTGTCCAGGTTTAGTTTTTTATTTGATTTTTGGGGTTGCGATCTTCTCGGCTTTCGCGCCTGACCTTCTCCGCCTTTGATCCCATTGCCTCCCCCTCTTAAATATGGGTGCTACTTAGTCCTGAGGCTCATCAAAGTCATCATCACTATCTCCCATGGCATTGAAACTCGTAGTGGTGCCATCGACGAACACTAAACTTGGACAGGGATCACGAGACCTACGCACCCTAGAATATGTTAAAAGAGTAAACTCGCACAATACAAGTAATCTCCATAACTACATGTGACCATGGGGGCACCGAGTGGTGACAGTCCTAACTTCTCATCACTTATGGGATTTGGCTTCGAGTCCAATCCGCTGCCCAATTTTCTGTCACCACTCAATTTCACAATATCCATGTCGATGGTACTCAATCACAAGTCTAAACGCCCACGAGCATTAATGATCCCGTAGAACTTATTGTGGAGGCATTGACCCTTTATACATCACAAAAAAAAACCCAGCATAGAATATCAGTCACATGGGGTGGGCCCCTGTAGAAATTTACACTTTTTTGTCCTTGTTTCCTCCATATCATATGGGCTTGTGCTTTGTCATATGGGTCAAGAAAACCCTCGTAGGTATGTAATGCAAGAGCCCTCTTAGAGCCATAGACCAGATAAGGTTGGGTTCAGGAAAAGAAAGGAGAAGGGCCATGCAAAGATCGTGGCTCTCATCCATTGGACCATGAGAAAATGGAAGCTTAAGGACTCACCATGGATTCTCCTCTCTTGAGAAGCTCACTGCTTCTGCTACCTTTCCACCCCCTTCTGGCAAGTTGGGTGCGCCCCAAAATATACACAACAATCGTGGTGTGGCAAGCCCCTCATCCCTCTCTCATAATGAGAGTACACCTCTTTTTGCCCCGTAAACATAAATCCAACAAATTTACTTACTTCTTTGTGGTCTACCTTTGGCTAGGGATGCTACCAATCTTGATGGTACAAACCGGATAAGTCACCATAGTGTGAAGAGATGAGGGCCCAAAAATGTTAATGAAATCATAAAGCTTCACTTGAGAGTGGATTTGGGTTTGAAACTGGCTTTAACTTTTGGAATGCCAATGGAAACTTTGACATTTATGCTCCCCTCTTCTACTACTTGCTTGCATCTCTTGAGATATATTAGATGGAATCTTTGGATCATCTCTCCTTTTGGTACTCTGTGTAGATAGGTCTAGAAGCACATGTCTCTATTCTAACTGTTGTTCCCCTTTTATCTTCCCATATCAAATGATCAATTTAATATGAAAAAATCATTTGGTAAAGTTAGATATTATATTCTATGACACCCAATTATCAATTGTTTGTGTAGCACGGACTTATTTAAATCCCCACCCACCTTCCCCTCTTATTCCACCTGCAGATTCCTCTTAAGTGGATTAATTTCTTGTAATGTGGGATTAGGTCCTTTGTGCATGCCAAATATTAGGCCGGAGAGAACCCTAGTAGAAGTATGGAACAATATGCATGTGGATTGGAAAACGATGCAACTGTTTGTACAAATGTGTCGGAAGGAAGTCTATAAGTCAGATGCGCACTGCGTACTATGTAGATTTATGGATGAAAGTACGTTAGTTGGATGATGATGAATAACACTATGATTCTTGTGTTTTTTGTCTTTTGTACCTTACCTACTAGTAATGAAGTATTTGTTCATGTGTTCTGTCTATTACATTACACACGGGCAACAGAAAGCCATACATTGATCAAATGTCGTCTCAAAGTATCATACTGCATTTAAGCACAATTAATATATGCCTCCATCCACAACTATTGGGGGAAGAAAAAAAACCCAAGGGCCCTTCTTCCACATTATATAACTCTTCACACATATGACAGTAGTAAGGGCAAGGGTCCTACGATGGCTATGAGGGCAAGGAAGTACTATAAGGGCAATGGTCCCACGGTAGCTATGAGGGAAAGCCCTGCCACGAGAAGGGCATCGGATGGTCAAGGAAGATTCAATGGAACCTTGAGAGATTAGCATACATGCCTAACATGTGGTAGGCCTTGCCCTCCTAGCCATTGTAGGAACCTTGCCCTTACATAATCAAGAACGAAGAAGTCTGCAAGTCACGTGGTCATGACCGTTTTCTAGTTCTTTCATATATGTCTTGCAACTCTTCTCCACACCAACTCCTCGCCTTTGGGGCTGAGGCCCCCTAGTCATGTGCTCCGTGAGAAACAACAAAGTTCACCTTAAGCATAGAGTGCTAGGAATCAAGAGCATTAGAGGTGCTTCTTTGTGTGTGTACATGTTGACAAGAACGATCACAAAGCTGCGAGGCTAGAGATGATAAGGATGCAAAAAAAGGGCTGCTCTCTGAGATCTCTATAGACTTGAATCAAACCAACATGCATAATGGCAAGTCAAGGAGCCTCAACTACTTATTCTTTTGTGGAGCATACATGCAATAGTGCCAGTGAGGAAGCAAGGAGGATAGATGCATCACTGCATGTGTGATTGTGTTGATGCAACTCACCGCCACATTTTCTATTTGATCCCTATTGAGTGTGTGTGTGTGTGTGTGTGTGTGTGTGAGAGAGAGAGAGAGAGAGAGAGAGAGAGAGAGAGAGAGAGAGAGAGAGAGATAGTTCTATTACCATCCTCGGAGTTCAAATATGACCTATGGGACCAAATGAACATGTCACGTGGTGTAAGTGGAGGTCATAAGTGACTTTCGATGCTCAAAAATGGCTGAAATGAGCATCGCAATAGAGAGTCCACATCGTGGTTGGGAGAGGAAGGTATGTAGGGAGAGCTCATGGCTAAATATATGGGGAAAAGAGGACCTAATGTGGTCAAAATCTTAGCACTCAAGTAGTGTGTGGTACTCACTCTCTCGCACTTGACGAGGCATAAGGTGCAAAGTCGATGAGACTCCTCGCCAGCGCCCCAATGTTCTGTCTCACAGCGTAGAGAATGGGAGCTAAGACTAATGGATGCAATGGTGCGGATCGCACTCAACGGGATGGGCTCAAGGATGTAGGGATGGGTTCGGTTACCTCGTTCGGAGAAGAAGAGAGATTTGTAGTTTGGGGCAATGCGTGTGGTGTAATGGCTGAAGTGAGAACCTTCGAATTTCTCCCAAGCCGTGATACATTGGCGTTGCAAGAAGGCCTCATTAACTTGGGAGTCAATCGACGCATCCTTGACCAAGTGACATGCATCCCATCTTCCAAACCATTTCTTGATGTCAAGCATCCACTTCGAACTTAGTATTTTGCTCTTGCATGTCTTTTGGACCTTTTGACTTGCTTCATATGCGATTCTAGAAAGTCGATGCAAAGGGCTACGTTGTGTCTTAAGCATGTACTTCACAACCCTTTGCATGCCCAAGACCTCAATGGGAAGCGATCTGGACTCAAGAAGTAAGAGCATGTAGGGTGTTTGTGTCTTGACTTGGAGAAAGTTGGTGAGAAAACGCTTTTGGACATTCTCAAACTCTTTCCAAGTAGATTTCCAATGCTTCCACCCCACACCTCCACTCCATAAAGAAGCACCGATGTCACCAATGTCTCAAAGAGGTACTTTTTGAGAGCCCAACGCTTGATCTCTCCAGCATTGCACATGTTCTCAAATGCATAAGAAGCCCTCTTTTCGGCTTTCAAGCGACACATTGCACAATCCTTCCATTTATGAGTGGATGGAACCTCAAGGCCAAGGTACTTGAAGTAATCTACCACTTCAAGTTGCTCATTGTTGTATACAATGCATGGATTTTCATCATTGAGGGTCTTTACAGGCATAACCTTGGTTTTGGATCCATTCACGATCAGCCCGCTATGTAGGCAAAAGCGTGCCAAGATACTGATAAGCTTTTGTGCATCTTCTAAGGTATGTGCCAAGAGCACTACATCATCGGCATAAAGCAAAAGCATGATCACCACATTTCTGATCTTAACCTCTTCTATGCATTCTTGCTGCATAAAATCAAGAACCATGCATTCCAATTCATCAATGAGTAGCCCAAAGAGGGTTGGGGAAAGTGGGCATCCTTGTTTGACACCAATGGTGCTTGCAAAAAATTTCTGAAATTCCATCTCCCATATGTAATCGACATATCACTTTTTGGTAGATGCAAAAGACTGCATGCATAAATTCTCTCGGCACTTGCATACGTCTCCAAAGATTTCCTCGCGATACCATGTCAAAAGCTTTCTTGAAATCCACAAAGCAACAATACAACTTTTTTCCTTTCAATCGAGACGCTTCCATAAGAACTCGAAGAGTGACAAGGTGATCAATAGTGCTATGATGCTTTCGAAAACCTGCTTGGCCAAGCGCACGTTTGCCATTCTTTTCAGCCCATTCACTTATCTTCATCTCCATGATACATCCAAATAACTTTGCCATCAAAGAATAAACCAATATAGTGCGATAGTTGTTTACATTGTTTACATCTTCTCCTTTGTGCAAAGGTTTGATCCAATTTTCACTCCAATCATGAGGCATGTCATGCTGAAGTGCAAGGTTAAACATATCGCATATCCAATATCGTGTTTTCTTGCTTGTCCATTTAATCATTTCAGCCTTGAAACCTTTAAGGTCCCCTGCCTTGCGAGTAGCAAGTTTCTCAAGCGCGCGGCATCCATCTTCAATGGTAAAGAATGGAGGCATAAATAAAAGGGAGCTACAACACTCCATCTTATCAACATTGGGTTGCTCATAGAGGTTCTTGCAATGCGTATACATATCCTCAAGAGTCAAGTCACCAAAGCTCTCAATGCGCTTGCCTTTTAGCTTTTGCCAAAACTTGCCACATGCATGTACTTTCTCTTGCGCTAAAAGAAGTTGTTTTTTGACTTCCCACCTTCTCCTCTTCTTGTGAACAAGTGCTTTGTATGTGTGTGAACATTCCAAGTAAACTTCCTTGTCTTTGCTTGCATCCAATCTTAGCAAGTGTTTTCGGGCTTGACTACATTCCATGTAAAACCATTTCTTCTTGGTGCTACCCTTCTTAGACCTTTTGTGGAAGATATGTGTTTCACCGAAAAGCATTCCTTCGCACAAGAGCAAATTACTTCTTTGAAAACTTTCCATATGCATTCTAATGTTGGGCTCTCTTGATGCTCTATTATGCTTAACATTTGGTCCACCATATCAGCATATATAAGTGCTCGTTTGAAGTCTAGACGTAGGTACAAATGATTCACATCATGATTGGAGGCTACATGCTCGGGTCATTTACCACACTTCAGGTCAATATATAACATCCTATGAACTGATTCCGGATTCCATTCACCAAGTGTAAAGCTTTGTATGCATTCTAGAGTGGATTCAGAGAACAACATATAGTCAATCACGCTATCACCATTGTGCTTTCTACATGTAAAGTCATTAGTGCCTTGCCATAGAGATACACCATTTGCAATGAGCATTCCGGGTACTATTTCACATATGTAGAAGTGACTTTCCATAGTGATCCAGTTCTTTTGCATCATTAGAACTTCGATTATACATGTATGAGTCATCCATTCTTCTTGAGACATGCGGCATGTCCACTTGTTGTGTGTCGTGTTGTACGTATTTGTGTGAGCATTCATGTCTCCAAAAACGATGACTTCACCTCGATCCTTGTAATGAGCAATGTCTTCCTCTAGTTCAATAAAGGGCTGATCTCTATCCATATCCAAGCGAGCATAAAAGTTGGAGTCATAGTGAGGAATGTAGCAACCAGCCACAAACATGACTTGACCATTTGGTGGGCTGATTTTCAGCCATAAGTAGCATTTATACTTATCTTCTTTGACAATGGAAACATCTTTCAAACCCTTTTTGGTCATACATGCTACGCCTCCTTGGCCTCTTCGTTGCTTTGCATTTTTGGTCCACATCAAAGAATGCATATTGTATTTGTCAAATCCAAGAATTCGTTGCGCATCATGCTCCCATGTTTCGACAAGAAGTATCACATCGAAGTCATTGGTAAGCTCATCAATGCCAATTCCCGCATTCCATGGATACCCGTTACAATTCCAAAAGCTTATTCGCAAGCGTGAGTTGGTCTCAGAGATCATGTGTCCGTATTTGTTGGGTGGACTTGCATCCTCCTTAAGTGGCTTTTCTTCTTGAGATGACACCTTAACCTTCTTGCTTCTTTACTCATATGCTTTGCGACGTACATTTTGTTGCATAAGAGTGCGATCCTCATATACATTACAACCCGTTCCTTTGAGGTAGATCCAACTATTGTCAAGGATGATCTTTCTCTTTACCTCATCAGCCATGGTACATACAATAGGTCTTTCTCACGAGCGAGGGAGGGAGGTACAATGCTTGACACCTTGAAATCTTTGGCAGAAGCAAGTTACAACAATCAAGGTGCTTGCGCCTACTCTAGGCGTGGTTGTTGCTTCAGTTAATTGAGTACCCAAAAAACCACTAAAACCTCAGCCAATATGAAAGTACATCTTTGGTTCTCTTTTAAGACCTACTTTTTGCAAGCCAAAATAAATTCAATGGATTAAAGAGTGCATTCATAGGAGTTTGATCCCAGGATGTGAGGCCGAAAAAAACTTATTCTTCGAGGGTTTAACAACCTATATGTCCTTGAAACAAAAATAAAGAGTGCATTCATAGGAGTTTCATCCCATGATGTGAGGAGTTTAACAACCTATATGTCCTTGAAACAAAGGGAAAGTTCACTATGGCCTAGATAAGGCTAGTGAGATGAATTTAATAATAAGAGACTTCTTTCTTAGGGAGAAAACAAGAAAGTGACTAAAACATTTGTTATCACAAGAAAATATCATGTTTTTCAAAACAAGTGTAACAATGAACCATTCAGATTCACATATATTTTAAAAGCATAAAAAATAATGATAAAAAAACCACTTGAAGACATTGTAACAAATAAAACAAAAATTGAAAGAAGATGAGAAAATAAAGAACTACAAGATTTTTTTTCAAAAAAAGTTGGTTGCCATGTGCCACTCATCAAAAAGCTTATCCAATGGTCCACAATTGCACCTAAAATGCAACTCTTTATTAAAGCCTATGCAATCCCAAAATGATGTATTTTAAAGTGAAACTTGATATGAGAGAAAACATAAATGATCGAATGCATACACAAAGGAACTCTGAGAGGTCAAATAGAAGATATGTAAGGTGGTGGTCACACGATGCATACTTATTTGTAGTAGCTTGGCACAGTAGAACTATGCACAAGTGTTTGCAACTATGTCAATTTTAGCATAGTTGCACAAATATGCAAAGCAATGCAGTGAATGAGTTAGAGCTTTTGTCAGCTTTTGTATAATAAAACTTTTTTATTTTGTATTCCAACGATGTGGATGCGTTTCAGGCTTTCTTTCACGCGCCCTACCGCCAGTGAGTACTCAATGGGTCTCATCTCTACACCCGATCACTGGTTGCAAACTTGAGGTATACCTACACTTGCCTGTAGAGAAGGTGATATTGTAGCCTCGCATGACCACGAGCATATGCATAGTTGCGAGCGCATACTCTGTAGGGGCTTAGTTTTGCTTATTTATCCGTAACCCCACACGACCATGCCCTAAGAGAAATGTGAATATAACTACATATTGTGCAAACGTCATAACACTCTCTTGTATGCGTGAGAAAATAATGGTTGGCCATTTAAATGCCCCCAAAAGTTAATAGCCTTCACCAGTTTTTAAAGCGTATTTTTTTAAATTTTTATTAGCATTTGGCTCTGTATTTTTAGCTTTGGAGATAATGAAAAGATGAATTTAGGTGATTTACTTCTTATTTTCCCTTAAATGATTGCAAGGTTTTATTTTATTATTATTATTGAATATTATTATGGTTTGCATATGATTGTGTAGGTAAAAAAGGAATGTATGTGGCCATGGTTAGAATTGAACATGGTGTTGATGTAATGGTTTTTTAATTATTAATATAACCTTTCACAAATTGTGATGTGAGATTTGTCCAAAAAGAAAAGGTGCGGTTTAATTTTGACACACACACCCTCATAAATTTTTTGTTAGAAATTTGCAAAATGCCCTTATGTATTTAATGTTTAGCTCATGCATTGTCAAAAGATGGAATGCCTAGGATAGGGGCGAATCTTGGCCATCGGTAAATAAAAGATCTCAGAATGACAAGATTATGGACCTTGTGTATCAAGGAGGAGTGGCTGCCATGATAGTCGATGTAATTATGGTTCCTGGATGTTGTCATGGCTTGACATGGCTTGACATGAGCATGACAAGACCTTGTATTTTTTTGGGCTGTTCAATTTAATTCACTCACAATTGTGAGTTTTGCTATTAAAAAAAAAGAAAAAAACTTTTCTTGGGTGGAATTACTCAAATGCTACTTTCAATTTCAGGAAAAATCTTTTTCACAAACATATAAAATTCCCTCTAGGATACAGTTAAACCAAAAATTAAATAAAATTATAAGTATTTTTTTTCTATTTTACACTTTTTTTAATAATTTATAAGCGAAAATTTTCCTTATCCACCTCCACGCAACCGGCTACTTGAAATTATCAACCGGCCCACTTTTCTCAACATTGGAGACTGCTTTGGAATTGGACTTGGGTCTTTATTCACACTTCAAGGAAAGCTTCAAGCTTCACTCGATTATTGACCAAGTGTCCCTCAACTTTCAAGCCTTTTGGGCAAAAAGGACCAATGATAAAGCTCAAACGATGTTATCTTGTCAGGCAAACAAAAAATGAATGCAGAGCATGTGCATACAAGTCCTTTAAGAGCATAAAAGAGCATAAAAGGGATGTGGTAAAAAAGAGCATAAAGGGAATGTGTCAAAGGCTATAAGAAGAGAAAGAAATTGCGGGTGCACAATCGACAAAAGAATGACCAAGGAAAATTTTATAGTATTAAGTATTTATTAGCCATCCTTGAGTGTGCTTAGTAACTACCATTTTAACTTAATGATAGCACATAATAAATTACTTGCTTTCTATTAATGTTTATATATTGCTTTGATTTTATTTTAATTTCTTGTCATATTCACAATTGTGAGTGGTAAATTATCGTCAAAATGAATGTATTGTCAATTGAGGTCCTTAGTCGGGGGGCATGTGACAAGCGTCGTACATATGCTCTTCGTTATTGAGCGAAATATTTGCAGCAATCGACATATCTTTGACAGCTCAACAATCGTCATAAAAAATGACTTTGATGTTGAGCTCCAATCAGCGCTCGTTGCAGGCAACCTCCGCCTGTCACGTTTTGTCCACTGGCTCCCTTCCCAAGGACACTTAACGATCGGGAATGGTTTCCTAGTAACCATTCCCTCCGTAATTAGTGCTCTCCCCATTGGCTCCCAGCATTCGCTGGTCGCCAAAGGGTGGCACAAATTACGAGGAATGGTCAGCAGGGGACCATTCCCTACCCCATAAGCCTCTTACACAGTGCCGATTCAAGATGTGTCTAGACTAGTAGCTAGTATCTTGTAGTTAACATTTTCTGAGTATCTAATGCAGATAAGTTTTTGCTCCACTCATGAGAGTCCTTATCTTTTTCAACAAAGAGAATCCAATCCTTGCTACTTCAAATATGGCCACACATGGAAAGAAGTTTTATATGGCCTTCAAAATACAAAGTAAAACCAATCGTTTTTAAAAACAAAAATAATCAATGGTCATCCTTGAAATTTGAGGGTTGGAGTGAAACTCCATGCCTTAGGAAGGACCATAAATATTATAAATAGCTGAGTTTTTCAACCTTAGTAGGTATTGTCAGGACTCAAGTCTTTTCATTTTCTACCACATTAGTACTTACCCTTCACTTTTGCATTTCAGATTGAACTTTTTTTTAAAGGTATTTTTAGAAATGAAGAAGAGTGTGACATGTAGAAGGTCTCTCTTTCTTTGAAATTTTTAAGCTCCATTATATATAGTATACAAGTATAGATATAGATGGTTTTGCTTATTTAAAGTAAAAGATATTTCATCAACTCACCTTCTTTGAGTGAGTATTGGAAGAGAAAAGAAGTAAAAATATGTATTACATAAGCACCCGATGTTATTTTCTGGGCTTCGACTATTGCCTCTAGCAATTGGACAATTGGCTTCGTGCACTTGGTCCCAATTTGATATCTCAGCCACGGAAAGCTGCAAACTCACTCTATTGCTAACCATTTAGAGAAAGCTTATCCATTTCATTCCATCCTAAGAAAGGGCCTAGTAGAAATTCTATCCACCAAAGGACTCAAATAGGTCTTGCCAATTTCCGAAAGTAGGTTGTTTAGATGGTATCTGCCTAGATGCTTTTTTATTAAATAGAAGTAAAAGGCTTTGAGGGGAAAAGAAGCATACAGAGTGAGTTACGTGGAAGAGAGAGAGGAGAGAGAGGGAGGGGGGTTTCCACTTGCGAACGTGAGGGCAATGCGAGAGAGGGATTTTCCCAATGTGATCAAGATGTGAAGAGATCAAAAGGATGCCATTTTGGTGGCAAAAGCATGAGAGAGAGAGAGAGAGAGAGAGAGAGAGAGAGAGAGAGAGAGAGAGAGAGAGAGAGAGTTGGCCTCTTTGATCGCGAACGCGGAGAGAGCGGCGAGCATGCCATCACCGTTTAATGTTGAAGGCGGAGAGAGAGAGAGAGAGAGAGAGAGAGAGAGAGAGAGAGAGAGAGAGAGAGAGAGAGAGAGAGAGAGAGAGAGAGAGAGAGAGAGAGAGAGAGAGAGAGAGAGAGAACGAACTTGGCAAATTTTTCTAAATTATTTTGGCATTCAAAACAAGCAAGTAATTAAAAGAGAGTGCCAAAAGATCGATCAAGCAAGGATACCCCATGGCCCCTCTACTCTTTGCTATTGGATTGCATCCTTTGATAACGATGCTCAAAGCTGCTGATGAGCGGGTGAAATACAAGGGTTAACCTTGCCCGACAACGACCAAATCCTGGCCAAGATGTTTGCGGACGACTCCCTTCTCTTCTTGAAGGCCTGGCCTCAGGTGCTCAAGAAGGCTCTTTAGATTGTGCAAATATTTGTTGTGGTTTCTAGGTCAAAATGTAGTATTGAGAAGTCTAGAATGATCTCCATGACGAAAAATGACTCATTTGACCCATCGGTCTAGTTTGGGAGATTGTTTCTAAGGGTAGGATCTCTAGGCATCTGGAAGCCCCCTTAGGAGTGGACGTTACTCACAAGCAAAGGTTCCAGTGGGTCCTTGAGAAGATTCAGAGGAGAATGGGAAGGTGGGAGTATGCGTTGCTTCCCTTCCAGAGTCGGGTCAGGGCGATCAACTACTCATTTATGCTTCCTTATATTTCCTTCACCAACCCGCTCCTCAAAATAGCCAAGTGTAATTAGAAGGAGTTTTTGAAACCATCTAAAAGATTCTTATGGAGGAACAACATTAAAGCCTCTGCACCGTGGCAATAGGCAAAGTCGGAAGGTATCGCTCAACCGTTGGCTCAAGGTGGCCTCGAAATTCTCAACCCTGTTGTTCATGTTGAGGCCTTGTGTGCTAAGTTTATGGTCTCAATTGCAAATCAAGACTAGTCTTGGGCTATCATGACCAAGGATATGACGGATAAGGCAAAACTCTGCTTTGAAGGTGGTTAGTGGAAAGGGATTGAGGTGCACGACAAGCTTTTAGCCCCAGGGTGGGCTAGCTTAAGACAAAGCGCCATCATGGGAGAGCTAGTACAAAAATGCAATAGAGCAACAGGGGCATTGGAATGGGGTGAATTAACTAGATATTTTCAGAACTCCATCTCGCAATGGTCCTCGTGGATGTCTATAGCTACTGGGGTTCTCTTGAATCCCTATTGGAGAGAAACTACAAGAAGGATGAATAATAAAGAACTTCAACAGCTGAGTCACTTTTGGGATAGAAATAGCAAGTGCTAGAAATCCTCTGAATAAGTTGTTGGCTAGTTTCAACTCAACGACATTAAGAAGCTACCAGTCAACAGGGTTGTTAAAGGCTTGGATACTGTTCTGATGCCGATCTGTGAATCTACTTTTGAGTGGAAAGCTTAGAAATGGCCCATGAGTAGCCGATTCTCTAAGCCCCATACCAAGGCCATTCATCAATTGTTGATTCATGAAGCTGATTGGTTCGCCCCTTTAAACAAGCAGTGGAAGAAGCAATGGTTGGAGGCCCAATGGGTAGAGGTCACGAAGAACATTTGAAATACATAGTGGCCCCGGTTTATGAAGATATTTCTGTGGAAGGTACACGGGGGGGCCTTGCCTATAAGCGTCAAGATTCAAGCGCGTGGTATCGGGCCTAATATATTTTCAGGATGTAGATAAGCTAGCAAAGGCCTCGTCCACCTTTTTATGAAATTCTCGGCTATTAGAGGCCTTGCAAGAAAGATGTGCAAATGGATACAAAGGACATGGAAGATAGGGTTTTTCAAGAGGGATTTGTTCCTTGGTGGCAAACAATTTCGAAGTTTTTCACTTTTAATATGTACTCAAGTTGGCAGATACTGCTTCTTCAAAGATAATTGGAAGGCCAAGAACTATCGTATCTTTGATAGCGACCTTTCTGTGGCTAGCTTCTTAGAGATTGTTCAAGAAAGCAAGGAGATAATTTATGTTGTAAGTAAAGTGCATAACTCAGATGATTGGCTTAGGGCAACTACAAGCATGTCTATGGTGGAAAACAATGATGGTCAATGTAAGATTTTTGTAAAACTTGTGATATTTGTCAAAGGATGGGAAGGCCAACATTAGTAGATATGACTCCTTTGACACCAATTTGGCCATTGGGAGTATTCATGAAATGGGAACTCGATTTTATGGGGCCATTCAAGAAAGTGACATCCAGAAAGAATAAATTTATTATGATGGCCACCTATTATGTCAGCAAGTGGATAGAGGCTTTATGATGTTAGCAAACAACTATGTGAAAAATCTACATCATGGTTTTTGTACGAACACGTGATTTTCACAATTTGTTGTCCCGATAGAGATTGTGTGAAACCAGGGAATTCATTTTATTAATGAAACCATCCATATATTGAAAGAAGTCTTCTCCATCGAGCATAGGAAATCAACTCCATATTATCCTCAATCAATTGAAAAACTAAAAGCAACAACCAGACCATAAAAACCATACTAACAGAGATCGTTGAGAAAGAGCCTCATTGTTGCGATGAAAAGCTATAGACTGCACCATTGGAATGACACCTTTCAAGATGGTTTATGGCATAGAGGAAATGGTACTATGGAATTCTCCATTCCCAGTCTTAGGCTAGCAATTGAGCATGGTATGGACTTTAATAAAAAATTGAAGCAACGACTAGATGAGTTATTGAGATTGGATGAGCTCTAATAGAGTGCTATGCTTGAGCAAGAGGCGAACAAAGAAGAAAGCACTCTGGCATGACAACAAGATCAAAGTCAGAGAGTTCAAGAAGGACGGCTTAGTGTTGCTATATCAATCCAAGTTAGGTACGAGGAAACCAAATATGAAAGTAGCATGATCAAGACCTTATGAGGTGGATTGGGTTTTCTTGAATGGCACAAGTAGATTGAAATATTTATCAGGGTTACTGTTGCTTGGGATCTACAATAGGGCTAAGATCAAATTGTATTATGCTCCCAGATCAAATGAAGCACCAACAACACTAGTTCTAGAGGTTAGTTCAGAATCCAAAGAGGAACCTTTGAATTTGATTTAGATTTATTCATTTTCCAGCAACACATATGAAATTTTGGAAATATTCCAAAATTTAAAGAAATGGAGGAAGGAAATGTAGACAGTGGGACAATCCTAGATGGAAAGTCATACTAGTGGAGGAACTAGTAATTATCGAGCCCAGTTACTGTAATAGCTACATAGTGGACAGTTAGTCAGAAGTCTTGTGTGGAAGCTATAAATAGGTCCCATTGCTTCATTTGATGGGCTATCATGGTACTATTGAGTCTAGTGTCATTCATGGAGCTCATTATGCTCTTGTACTCTTTTGGCTATTAAGATCATATCATCATTTGGATCATGTTGTTGTACTCAATTCTAGTTGTACTTATCTAAACACATAAACTAGTTCTAGTTCCAATTTGTTTATCATTTCCATTTCATTTATTATTGTCTCTACCTCATCTATTGTTTGAAGTCTGTCTACTTGAACTGGTTTAACTAACTCCACTAGCTCAATCCGGAATAGCTGTCAAAAGAGACCAACTCACTCCACACCCTACTATCACATTTCCTAAAATGTACTATAACTTGTTAATGCTTCCTTAATTAGGTTTTCTTGTGGCTATGTTGTATCTCTATATTTACTAGTTGTTGTAGCCATAATTGTCACACCTACTCGTTCTATTTTCACTCTACATACCCTAGCATCTCTTGACATCCTCTAAAGGATTCTATTTTTTTACAATAGTTATCAAAACCCTTCTCCATTGTTGCACACTATGCCCCTTGCAAGTTTAGTAGTCATAGCCTCATACCCTACTTGAGTGCTTGGGTTTGATCACATTAGGCTTGCTTCACCCACATTTTTAGCCTCCTTGCTGCTTCATGCACGCTCAACTACCAACCTCATATCCATAATTCTCAAGCATTGAGAGTCATTGATTAACTTAACATATAGCATTTGATATGTTTGATTTGGTCCCGTAGGTCATTTTAAAACCTTTGAGGATGATAACTCTCTCTCTCTCTCTCTCTCTCTCTCTCTCTCTCACACACACACACACACACACACACACACACACACACACACACACACACATATTTCTTTGGCTCTATGGGGTATCAAAGCATCCCTCTCCCTCTCTGGTTCCCCCCCCACCCCCCCCCTTCTCTCTCTCTCTCTCTCTCTCTCTCTCTCTCTCTCTCTCTCTCTCCCCCCCCTTCCCTATTTGAGTAACAAATCTTGAGTTACACTTTCCGTCGAGGTCTCCCTCTCGTTTAAGTAAAAATCTTGAGTTCAACATGCTAGATCAAGATCCGAGGTCTCTTGGAATTGTTTCCATGACATAATTTTTTTTCATGAGTGTGTGTGTGTGTACACACACACACACACACAAATAAATAAATAAATAAATAAGTAAATAAATAAATAATGTTTTACCAAAATCTAAGGATACTTTGATGTGAGCACACCCTACTCGCTTCTCTCTCTCTCTCTCTCTTCACACACATTTATACACACTTTTGATAATAATGGCCTGACAACAATCCTAGAAGGCAATTCACACAAGTAAAATTGTTTAGATCAAATGTGGTAGTGAGTTGTCCACGGACCTTCTCTCTTTGCCAACTCTCTCTCTCTCTCTCTCTCTCTCTCTCTCCCCCAAAACAAAACTTGATCTCCATCTAGATTTGGCATGTGGATGGTCTAGCTTTTCCATAAGTAGACATCCCCCCTCTCTTTGTAAAGACATACTCAACATTTGAGTTTTTGTTAGTGTCTCTCTTGTATGCGATCATATGCACACACACTCACCGCGACAACCGACAACTTGCGGGGAGGAAAGGCAGCACGTCTACTCGACAAATGGAAGTGGAATTAGTTTTGAAAATTTTAAATACCAACTTGTATAGTTTTTTTAAAATTATCAATATTGATCTCGAAAAAATTCCCTTGAAAAAAAAATTCCAATTATAACTTCAAAGGTCAGATTTACATTAGATCCCCCCCACACAAAAAAACTACCTTTTTTTGGTAGATGCAATCAGAACTGGTGCATTTACCTATATTGGTCCAGACAGATGCTCGCAATGCAGGGCGGCGTGTGAAGACCTCTCTCACTTGTTAAAGGAATGTCCTACGATCTATGGTTTGACGGGCAAGGTCTACAAATGGATCCAAAAAACATGGAAAATAGGATTCTTTAAGAACGATCTTTTTGTGGGAGGGAAGACATATAAGAGCCAAGCAACGCGCATCACTACACAAATAGTGAGGTATTGCTACTTTGAACACATTTGGAAGACAATGAATTGTCGGATCTTCAAGAACTCCTTGGAGGTAGCCAAGTTCAATGAGATAGTCCAAGAAAGCAAGGCAATGATCATCGCTATTGGACAGCAAAGGAACTCAAAGGACTGGAAAAGAACCTTGGGTGGTGCAATAACGGACACACAAAGTTGTAAGTATGGGTTGAGCTTAAGTCATGGGGTGGCTCCCCCATTAGCCATTGTAACTATGATCCTATGAAATGGCCATGGCTCGGCATGAGCATGGTACGAATATGTAATTTGTTGGATATATTAATATTAGCCACTCACCATTGTGAGTTTTGAAAAAAAAAAAAAACTCTTTTCACTGTGCATTGTCAAAGGCTCTTTATTTCCAACTTCCACTTTTTCATTTAGATGTTTTGAGAGATTTTCATTCCAAGTGTTCAGCATTCATCGTTTTCTCATCTCTATTATAAAGAGTATAGATAGATAGATAGATGTTTATGTGGGCTTTCTCATTTCTCTACTTTCTAAAACAAGCCTTGGTGAAGAAGGAGTGTTCGGTGATTTGTGGGTTGGTAGGGAAGAGTTGCAAAAGACAGGGAAGAGTTGCAAAAGACCTGGAAGATAGGATTCTTTAAGAATGACCTCTTCTTGGAAGGGAAGGTGTTTAAGAGCCAATGTGTTCATTAAAGGAAGGTCCATTTATGACAACATCTTGGCAGTAATGGTGGGCATTGAGAATACGCAACTTGCATGAAGCAAGAGTGCATTCTTCGACAGTTGGACCTTGATAAGGTTTATGATAGAATAACATGGTAATATATAAAGCCGTCATGGAAGCTTTGGTCTTTGGGCCTCACCTATGTTGTCTTATACATACACTAGGGTTGGTAGCCAGTTAGAGCTCCTGTTTAACAATAGAATAGTGGGCTCCTTTGAGGTCAAAAGGTCTATTAAACAGGGATGCCCTCTGCCTCCCCTACTTTTTTTCATAGGATCACATCCTTTCATCACTCACGATGCTCGAAGCTAGTGCTGAGCGAGGGGAGTTGCAAGGCCTAGATTTACCAGGAAATAGCCTACTACTAGCAAAACTATTTGCAGACGATTCTTTCCTCTTCTTGAAGACATGCCCCCATGTTGTCAGGAAAACTCTGGAGATTGTGCAAATTTTCTCAGTGGCTTCAGGATCCCAGTGTAATATAGAGAAGTCAAGACTGATCTCCCTGTCAAAAAATGACTCCTTTGACCCCTCTGACTGGTCGGGGGAGATTATCACAAAAGGGAATGTTTTCAGACATTTGGGGGGCCCCTTGGGGTGGAAATCACTCACAAACAAAGATTTCAATGTCCTCGGAAAAATCAGAACAAAAATGAGTAGGTGGGACTATGCTCTTTTCCCATTCCCAAGCCGGATTAAAGTGATTAATGCATTTATGCTCCCTTATATTGCCTACACTAGCCCGCTTCTCAAGATGGAAAAGTGTCACTGGAAAGAGTTCTTAAAGCCAATAAAACGATTTTTATGGAAAAACAACACGAAATCCTCTAGGCCATGGCAATGGGCCAGTTGGGAGTCAGTCACTTGGCCAGTGGATCAAGGAGGCCTTAGAATTCTCGACCCTGTGGTCCATGGAGAAGCTCGGTGCACAAAATTTGTAGTCTCATTGGCTAAACAAGATCAAGCTTGGGCTATTATGATAAAAAATATGATAGAAATAGCTAAACTTGGTTCGAAAGGTGGTAAGTGGCAAGAGGTAGAGGTTCATGACAAACTATTAGCCCCGACATGGTCTACCCTAAGTTTGGGGGGCTTCTTAGGGGAATTGGTAAGGAAATGCAACAAGGCAGCGGGAGTCTTAGAGCGGGGAGAAGAAACCAGATACTTCGAGAACTTCATTTTGCACCGGTCCCCCTGGCTCTCTAAAGTTGTAGCTCCACCACAAAGTCCCTATTGTATAGAAACATCTAGGAGACTAAATAATAAGGGACTAAATTGACTTAGGCACTTCTAGGATGGTGACATGAAGAGATGGAAAACCATTGATCTTCTGGTAACCCAGTTCTTACTTAATGGCTTGGAGATATTATTGGTCAACAAAGTGATAAAAGATCTTGACAATGTAGTGATGCCAATCTATGAATCGGGGTTTGAATGAAATTCCTAGAGATGGCCTGAAACCAGTCTCTTATGGAAACCCCATTCTAAAAATGCATATATCATGCAATGATTCACGAGAAGAATTGGTCTAGCCCCCTTAACAAGATATGGGAAAAACAATGGCCAGAGGAATGGTGGGAGCAAGTAACAAAAAACATATGGAAGCCAAAGTTGACGTAGTACATGAAGGTATTTCCATGGAAGGTAATGTGGGGTGCTCTTCCAAC
The DNA here is from genome assembly GCF_014529385.1 of Adiantum capillus-veneris. Taxonomy (NCBI): domain Eukaryota; kingdom Viridiplantae; phylum Streptophyta; class Polypodiopsida; order Polypodiales; family Pteridaceae; genus Adiantum; species Adiantum capillus-veneris. The sequence goes on from NC_140954.1 coordinate 80,058,712, forward strand.
GGGGGTGAAGATACAAGAGAGAGGGATTGGGCCAGATCGATGCTTGGGGTGCAGGTTAGCTAGTGAGAATCTGGCCCATCTATTCATGGAATGCCCGGCTATCAGAGGCATCGCAAGGAAAATATGCAAGTGGGTACAAAGGACATGGAAAATTGGTTTTATCAATACTGATTTATTCCTTGGAGGTAAGAAGGTGGGAAGTCCTACCCTCCTCATCAGCACTCAAACTATCAGGTACTTCTTCTTCCATAATGTATGGCAAACAAGGAATCGCTTGATATTCAAAGGAGATCATGAGGTGGCAAGCTTTGCAAAGATTATACAAGAAAGCAAAGTGCTAATATGGACGCTTGGGCGCAAGCAAAAATTGGAAGATTGGTCTAGGACTACTCATGCCTTGTTGTCAACAGACGATAAGCAAAGCCTATAAATTTTGTTCAAATTTGTGGGTGAAAGGCCTTACTACGAGGCAGAAAATATCCAGCTTGAAAACTTTTGCACCTCAAGGCTCGATACAAGCTTGAGGTTGGTTTTGTAATATTATGATGTGCTTAATACAATACACTCACATATTGTTAGTTTTGCCCAAAAAAAAAGACAAGTGCTGCTTATTGTAACACAAATTGTTAGATTTTGTTACATCAAAGTTTGAAAGGCTAGGAACTCTGAGATATTTGAGAACGCCATGGAAACAACTAGGTTCACGAAGATAATACAAGAAAACAAGGGGGCGATTTTGGTCATTGAAAAAAGGATGAACACAAATGAGTGCAATAGGTCTATTCCGCAACAATGACTAACTTACATAATTGAGGGTGTGGGGCCTTTGTTTGGCGTGGGGTGGCTCCCTTGTCAGTTGATGTAACTAAGGATCTCTTGAGTTGTCATGGCTAGACACAAGCATGGCAAGACTCTGTAACTTTTCTATCATGAGAATATAATCTACTAACCATTGTGAGTTTTGCAAGGGAAAAAAAAAAGGAAAAAAATGAAGAAGATCATTTGATGTGAAGTATGCACTGTTTGAATTCTTTTTTTGATATTGTAACTTATAACAAGGTGAAGAGTCGTGAAGGCCTACTAAAGTTACGAGGGACAAGAGTTATCAAGATTAGGTCTTAACGAATGCCTACAATTACATATCACTTTTGTTGTGTTTTAATATAAAATTATATTTTTCAAATACACACATAATTACAAAAATGTTATGATGCAAAAACAGTTGATACGTGCAAAATGATGCAACAGGGTTGGGGCACAAGTGAGAGGTGAGAGGGGCTCCCCAATCAAGGTCTCTCTGTTTGCATGCCCCGTATGATTTGCATGTTCTACCTTGTATTTTACCCCTTTCCCATCTATGAATCCTATTGAGCCTATCGTCCTCTCTCTCAGTCGTGAACTCACCCCCTCCCCCTTTTGGGAACCCGGGGGGGGGGGGAGATGACCTCATGGAACTTCATGAAGTTCTTCAGAACGGGTTCACTCTATTTAGGCCAATCCTAGAGCCCATGCTCAGTTAATTCTTATTACCTCTAACCCACTATTTCAAGCTCTTCCTATAGGGATTTCTTTCATGTCCAAAGAGGTAGCATAGGACATTGCTAGCTACAGAGGAGTGGGCTTCTATCCTCAACAATTGACATATGCCTCCATTGCAAGCAAACCTCATTTAAGCCCTATCCCTCAAGTAGGAGGAAACTTGCTCAGGACTCTTCGACCTCCACATCAGATTTAGATGCCATGTATTCACTCCAATGTTAATCTCATGTCTAGATTAAATCCTATGAGCATTCAAGAGGACATAGGGGATTTGTCTAAACAATTACATCAGGCTCAAGAGCTTGAGATAGAAACTCAAGCCACTAGGGGTAATGGGGGAGAAATCCATACTCAACCTCAGTAATCTCCATATCAACCATAGAGGTAACTCAGAGAGGAGGAAAGCAGTGCCTCTGAACCAGACATTGAACAAGATACTAATGATGATGTTGCTATTCCCATTAATGAACTAGAACTTTGGCACTCTCAGTTGCAAGATAGAGTAGTAATAGGGTTGTTTCATGGGGTCAGGCCCTATGTTGAAGCTCTAAGAAGCTGGATGTCTCATAATTGGGAAAATAAGAATATTAAGGTTACCATGTGCAGTATTTACCAAATAACTATTTTTTTTTTTTTGGTGAAGACCCTAATGCAGCTTTGAGATCATAATTTAGGTTCAATGGATAAGTAGAAATTCTCCCCTCTCTGTCTTCAATTGGTATCAAGGCTTCAACCCAAGAGGACCTAGATCAACCAAGGCCCCTGTTTGGGTCAATTTTCCTGACCTTCCATTTGAATACTACCCATGGCTTAAAAATATAGGTGCCAATGTAGGTAGGGTATTGGGGCAAAGATCAAGAATTGAGATTAACTCCAAGTGGGATCCACAAATATTAAATGAAGTTGATCTAAAGGTAAATTTGAAGAGTATGATTCCAATCAGGGACTCTACTCGGAATCTCCTTCACCTACAAATAGTCTTGTAGAAGAACCTCCCTAATGCATGCTTCCATTGTATGAGTAAAGGGCACCACATAAAATATTTTCTAGACCTTAAACCCCACTCCATAGGAGGAAGCCCAACAGGAAAGAAAAGACACTTTTCAACCAATCCAAAAAAAGGAGCAATGCTAATAATAACAAAAATCCCAAATAGCCATCTAGTAGGAGCAGAAATAGCTTTAGCCCTCTATTGCAAGAGGTATTTGGCCCCTTCAACTATGACATGCAAGAAGAGGAAGACAACAAGGAAGAGATGAAGGACGACACTTCAAAAAATGACGATGAATAGAGAGAAAACGATCTAGCACCTAGTGCCACAGATAATTAGAACAATGTAGAAGGACAAAAGCTACCATCCCCTTCTGACAGCCCCTTAAGCGAAACAAGGGGACTCTCTTTTGATGAAACTTCAGACTGTGAGGATGCATTTGTGCCTAGTACCTAGTATAAAGATAAAAATAAGGATGATGTAGATCTGTTTCAAACTCAACTACATGAGCAAGATAATTTAGCAAAGGCTTAGCTGAGGAGTGACTCTGATAAATTAGTGGATATTGTTATGACCCAAGCAAAAGAGGAGAGACTACCCATGGCCCCTCACTTCTCTTCCAAAAGGAATAAGGATCCTCCAAGGACCCTACCAAATCTTCAATATCTCTAGAAAAACCATAAAAAAGCAGTAAAAAATGAAGTTCCCACACATCAAAGCATTCACTTTCAACTACAAGGGTCTTATTGATCCTCTCAGAGCCCATGTAATAAAAAAGTAATTGACACTAACCTTAAGCCTGCCTTCATTTTTTTGTAGGAAATCAAAGTCATTGGTTCTAACTTGACCTCTAACCTGCAAAGACTGGGTTGTGGATACAACTGGTATTCTACTTACCATATGCATGGCAGAGGAGGTACAGCTTTGGGAATTTTAGATCAGTATAACCATTTTGTGCATCAATTTCACACCTCAAAAAGGGGTAATTGGGTGGCAATATCCCTTTCCAGCCCATTTTATGCTCTAATTTCTATTTATGCTTCAAATTTAGCAGTGGGAAAGAGCCAAAGTTTGGGAGGAGTTATCTAAATTGTTAGTGCCTTGCATTTGTGCAAGGGACTTTAACATGTTTGAATCCTCTTTTAACAGATGGAAATAGTTAGGACTAAACATCAATGGCAATGAGAAATTGAAGTGGGAGATGGCTCAAACCAAGTTCAACCTTATAAATATTTTTGAGAGCACATCACTGACATGGAACAATAAACAAATGGGGGATTACTACAGAGTAGCAAGGCTAGAAAAAATTTACATGACTCTAACCTAATGCAAGAGTATTGGCAGGTATGCAATCTCAAGGATTACTCTATCTTAGTGTTTGATCGTGCACTAGCTGTCTTTGAGTTGCAAAAGGAAGAGTGTGTTTATAAGACAGGATGGCCTCACATAGATCTCACTCCTTTCACTTGATGTTGTTAAAGGAAAAGTAGAGGAAATATTTACTTCAATTTTTAGCAATAATGGGTTAGCCTTCAAGGCTTGGGATATAGTAATTAGGGATACTCAAAGACTGCTCCCTGACTACAAAAAGAAAGCTAGGGCCATTAGGGAAAATAGAAGGATGATGATAAGGAAAGATACAGAAGATCTTAAATCTCTCTCTGACCCCAATAGTCCTTCTCCCTCTCTTTAATGTGAGCTGAAAGCTAAACTTAGAGAGGAAGAACTTCTGGCTGCTAGATCCTTTCTTCTATGAGCAAGAGAATTTTGGGCAGGTAAAATTAATAAGCTTGATAAACATATGTTCAACCTCCTTTAAAAAAACAAGATTAAAGACTTTATCCCAATGCTTAAAATTAAGGATGGTCAAATATCAGGTTCTCATAAAGATAACCTAAAGGCTGCTAAGATTTCTTTGCTGATACTTTTTCCCTCCCCCCCAAAAAGAGGAGCTGACCTCACACCTACCAGAGCCACTATTGCCAAAGCAAGAAAAAAAGTTTGTGTCTGAGCATATAACTAAATCGATGGATCAACCCATTACAGAGGGGGAGTTGATGGATTCCATTGGTGCTCTTAAAAATGGAAAATTTCCTCGTTTTGATGGTCTTCCAAATGATTTTTTTAAAATTTATAAAGATTTTCTCTTGCCCCATCTCTTGTCCATATGGAAGGAGACTCTAAAGGTAGGAGCTCTATCCACCTCTATGAATACAGGAGTTATCAAGCTCATACATAAAAGGGGGGAAAAAGAGGACTTAGGGAATTGGAGACCTATCACCTGCCTTCTGTGTACAAGATTTTCTTCGTGGCCTTAGCTAGAAGATTGAATACTATTATACATCAGATAATTTTTCCAGAACAGAAAGGATTTATAAACGGTAGATACGTACTTGATGCAATCATCACTTTGTGGGAAGCCATTAAATTTGCATAGGACAATGATCAAGATTTCATCTTTTTGATGATTTTGACAAAGCTTATGATAGAATTGAATGGGATTTTCATTTTCCAAGCATTACATGAAATTGGCTTTGAAAAATATTTTATCAAATGCAGTCAAATTCATTTTGGAAATGCCCGTGCTACATAAATGGGGAACTTTCTTAAGTCTTTCCTCTAAAAAGATCCATAAGGTAGGGATACCCCATTGCTCCTCTTTTGTATGCCATCTGCTCTGATGCTCTTGGATGGTTAGTGCACGATGGTATAGACACAGGCACTATGAAAGGCATTGAAATCCTTCGTATGGACAAGGACCTGGTTCTACAGATGACACTAACTCCCTTTTGCCTAATGACTGTGATTCAGTGGCTCATTTTTGGAAATGCTTAGATACCTTCTGTAAAGCAAGTGGGTCAGTGATAAACCACTCTAAAATTGGTTTTAAAGTTCTAATGATCATGTCCCACAGATTGTCTCAAATTTTGGACGCATGGAGATAAGCAATGGGCAAGTGTTCATGCTTTTAGGTATACCAATGGGCTTTAAGGTCACATATGCTCAGAGATGGGAATGGGTCGTATCCAAATTTAGACAAAAGCTTGATAAGTTGCAAAATCATCCAAGATCTACCTCAACCAGAGCATTTGTTTTGAATCATTATCTGCTTCCTTCTTAATTTATTTCTTGTCTTGTTGACGTCCAACCAAGTACCTGATGAAGTAGATCAAGTACTTACTTTGGGGAGGTGATTATGAGAAAAACAAGATCTCAAATGTCCCATGGGACATCTGGTATCTACCCAAACACAAGGGGGGACTAGGACTTCTCAACCTGGAAAAGATTTCCACCAGCATGGCTGCCACTGTAGAACTAATGCAGAGGTAAGAAGGGCTTTGCAAGCAGTAACTAGTCATCTCAACCTTCAAGCTCTAGATTACAAAGAACTCTATGAATATCTGGAGAGGTCTCCTATTATGGCTTATACGGATTTAAAGAAATTCCTCAGTATTTAAGAATTCTTCATCCTACCCCTGTTGTGGCTTTTAATGTTTGAGCTTAAACAATCAACTTTTAGGTTATGTAATCAAGCACAAGATGTTCTACCAGATGGCAGCAATGGAGTACAATTGTTCCCATGTATTGTCATTCTACCAGATTTTGAATGTATCAGATGCTATAAAGTCCTTCTTAGCCTTGGGGCTATCCCACCCCTTCTTGTGGGACCCATGTATTCCTTTATTTATTTATTTTAATACATTTCCACCTTCTACAAAAAAATGTTATGATGGGCCTTGGCACACCTACTTGGCCCAAGTCCTAATACATGGAATCTTCACAGATTTTGTCCCACATTTCACATTTGAATCAAACATAACAACTCGTCTTTCGGTGTTGCACGATGTTGGTCAACAAAGAAGCTAGTTCCATTCTTGCATCTCAGATTTGTCAAACACACCACCTCGATTTTTGGATGAGCCTGCCATAGAAAGTAGCTGGTTGTCGCGAGCATGGAGCTGTATGCCAAAGAGCGTGGAAGCTAGGTGTTTGCATGAGCTTGACACGATGCCAATCAAGAAGTCGGATGAGGGTCAAAAGCGAAGACTTCTGTGCAATAGCACTGTGAGAGAGAGAGAGAGAGAGAGAGAGAGAGAGAGAGAGAGAGGGGGGGGGGGAGGGGGATATCCTTACACCAAAATCACATGTCAAAATTTACAAAAAGGGGTAGAACTAATAGAATGTGGAACAACTGTATTTCACAACTCAAGGAGGCAAAGTTTATAATGACAAAATTCTTGACAAGTATGCAACAATATGTACAACAACCAAATCTGGTAGTCCAAATGCAACAGCAAGGGGGAAGGGAAGGGGAAGTGAATTGAAGTAAAAAGTTGGGAGGGAGTGGGCTCAATAGGTTGAAATAGCCAAGTATTTATAGTTCATAATTTTTCCATGTCCAAATTACATCATTCATAATTCTACATTGATATTATTAATACAAAGCAAAAAACATTCTGTGTGGGTTATATAACACAATTGTACAATTGTGAGTATGGCCAAAAAAGATAGAGGGAGAAAGACTTACAAATAACTCACAAAAATAAACAAGGTAAAGAGTCACAAAAGCCTACTAAAGGTAAGACCCCATCATAAGGGGGACGAACATCTAATCCGAAATGGTTTATATGCTACGAAGGGCTCCACTTAAACAAAAAATTGAAAGGCTCACAATGGCATTCTAAAACAAATTAAAATAAAAAGGAAGTGAAATAAATAAAAGGCCCCATTGTCAAATTAAAATATTTTTTTTTTAATGTTTTCATAGGAAAAGGTAAGTCTAATAGGCATAAGATATAATAAGATTAAAAAAATTGATAATTTTCACATTTGTGAAAAATTTATATGTAATAAAAACATCAAAGGGACCCATTGCCAATTAAAACAAAAGAAATTTTTAATGTTTTTATAGGAAAAGGTAGGTCTAATAGGCAGAGGATATAATAAAATTTAAAAAATTGATAATTCTCACATCCCGTGAAAAAATTATAAACACAAAAAAAAGATACATTAAAAATTTTCAAAAAAATATTTTAATGTTTTTTATAAAAAAAGATGATTTAAGAAGCATAGAAAATAATTAAACAATTTAGTGAAATTTTTTTTTTTGAAGTCTTTAGATGAGAGGACCCTTTATTCATTCCTCACATCATGGGATCAAAATCGCTCTTTCTACTCTCATTAGATCGAATCTTTATAGATCCTACTTCAACTTAGCAATTCAAGTTTTGCACGTCTCAAATAAGCACCAAACAGTGAGCAACCTCGACCTTACGACCTCACCAAGTGAGAAAGAGATCGTTGAGCTGAGCCACTCCACCTGCGAGTTGTTTGTTGCGTACAATGCGAGTGCAAACATATAAAGAAAAAGGAAGTCTCCTTCTCCTAGCTCTGTGACATAGCCTCGCTTGTCAACCCTGAGGTCACTCTCCCACCTCCAATTGGTTGGTTGCCCACCATTTTCGACCTCCCTCTGGCTTTGCTTGTTATTTTCTCCCTTCGACAAAAAGGCATCTCACTAAAAAAATCAACGCAAAATCCAACCCAAAATCGTATACACATGTTTCCTATGAATACTAGTATGTGACCCACACATTGCCGTGGTGGCTAAGAGAAAACCTACCTTTTTGATATCCACGTAGAGTATCCACTTTTTTAATATCCACATTGAGTATCACCGTTTTGAGTTCACGTCGTATCTCCTCAAGCTTTGAGGTCTCTTTGGATTGCTCTTTTGACATTAAATTTTTTTCCTCTTCTTCTTTTTTCTCTTATTGTTTATGTAATCTCTCTCTCTCTCTCTCTCTCTCTCTCTCTCTCTCTCTATCTCCCATCCATACACGCTTATACGTATCCCCTTATTTGCAATCCACATCATGGAAACAATCTCACTCATCTCCCATATGTAAAGTGTGAGCTTTGTCCTAAAGTGTGAGTCAAGGAGAGAAGAGTGGAATTATCCCACATGCTGTGAAGCAAGGCTGTAGAGATACTTAACGCTCATTTTATGAATGAATAAACACAACTCTATTTTGCACTACATGGTTGTCTATGGTGAGCTTGTGCTAAGCTAAGTCAATACTCAAGATTGTGTTTATGAGTCCAAGCTAATTCTATCTTGGAACCCGTTCACTTCAGTGATAATCTTGCTTACACACACACTTGCACCATGTTTCTCTTTCATCCACCCTAGCTAGAATGATCCCATTCCTAACAATTGGTATCAGAGCTCGGGTATGCTAGCTAGGCTTGCTATTATGCATTTGTATGTTTGTACAATTAGCATTCATTAATCATCATTAGGTTTTCTCTTTTATTGCATAACACACGCATAATTGATACTCTATTGGCTAGCATGAGCATGTTCTTGAGCTAAAGACTCTTGAGCCACTACTCACTGGCTAATTGGAAGCTTAATTAGCATTGGAATTCATTAATTCACCATTAGTCCTTGCATTTAGCTTAGATTTTTCATGATTTTAATTCCCCAATTACTCTTTGTGCAAGCTCTTCCTTGAAGTGTGATTTGTGTGTGTGCAAAGTCATTATCAAGAGCAATCCGTTGAGCCCCTAACCTCTTCCTTGGCACACAATCAGCTCATCTAATTTTAGGGTGTATGTGAAGCTTTTGTGTGTGCCATCCTGCTACAGATTTTTTGAAACACCCTTTGAATGCCCACTAATCTTAAGTCCCACAAGCTTCCAAAATGTGGTGAGAACTCCTATTTTTTAATAGGTTAACCAACCTCTTTGAAGGGCCACATCTCTAAGGAGGGCGGACGCCCACTGGGCGCATTGTAGAAGGCGGTAAACTCTTTTACAAGGGACTTTCGGGTCCGACTGCGACCGATGGAAGCCCCAAACCCGAGCGTTCCGCATCGGGGGCCCGCTCTTGCTGCTGCCAACTGGCCGCATTGTGCAGTTTGCAAGAATGGCCACGATCGACCGGCCATTGCTCGCCCCTACCCGCGCTTTTGCCCGCCCTTGCCCGGATGTGTTGCCCACCGCGGAACCTGCCCCAATTGCCCGGACCTGCCCGCCTGCCCAGTACATTGCACTTTCCCACCTGCAGCAGTCGGCTGTGACCTACTCATATTAACAACTTAACAACTTTGCAATAGGAGTACCCACAAGAAGGTGATCCCGCACCACTTCAAACCTCAGTAGCCTCATTTGCTCCCACCGAGCCACAACAAATTTAAAGCCATCGATCTCCAAATTTCAACAAGAATTACAAGTCGGGCTTCCAAGAAGCCAAAGAAACCAAATTTTCTTTGTAAAGAGTGGCTTCACCTTGGTGAAGAGGATCTTCACAAAGAAATAGAAATCTCTCTCTCTCTCTCTCTCTCTCTCTCACCCCTACAATTAAACTCTAAGATCATTGCAACCAAGCACGACAACTTGCCAATAAAATCTTTCAAGGGTTATTTGTGCTCGTGTAAAGAGGTAGACACTGGCTAGGAGAGTCTCCTAAACTAAGACCCCTCTATTTAGCACAAATGGGTGAGAAGGGAATAGAAAAATTCAATGGGGAGGGGTTCCACACCTGGCAAACGAAGTTAAGAGGATACCTTATGAAAAAATGTTTGTGGTCTGTCATCAACACTGCCTTAGAGAAACAAACCAAACCCAATGGAGTGCAGACTAGGGCAGCTACACTCATAGAAAGTGCACAAAATTTAGCCAAAGACGAACAAGCTTTAGGAATCATAATCACCTCCTTGCATGACAACTACGTGCATTTCATAGACGAATGTAAACATGCACATGATGCCTAGCATGTCCTAGAAATTAATTTTGGAGCCAGGGCCAAAAGAAGTAAAGTTAGTCTCAAAAGACAGCTTTACAAAATCATTATGACTGAAGGGGAGGACATTGCTAGCCTAGTAAATAGGCTTAAGAGCATTGTCACGCAGCTCACTTACATCCAAGTTGAAGTACCAAAAGACGACAAAGTGGCCATACTATTAAGTGCATTTCCACTTTCTTATCACCACTCAGTCACAATTCTTGAAGAAAAAGATCCGGCCCCACCTTTCCAAGATGTCATCAACTCAATCCAAGCAGAAGAAAGAAAGAAAAAAGGATCATGAACCTCATCCAGGAGGGGTTTTTATCACAACATCCTCAAGGGGAAGATATTCGTCATCAATGTCATCAACCGGAAGAAAGTGTTATGAATGTGGAAGAGTGGGACACGTAGCGAAAGACTGCTACACAAACAAACCTTGCAACAAATGCGGTAAGAAGGGACACCCTCCTTCTCGATGCTACTCAAATGGAGGCAGTAGAAGTGGAGAAAGCAGCAGCAGTAGAAGCAGTAGCAGAAGCCATGAAGGGAAGAGACCTATCAAAGGACCGGCTCACATGGTAGAAGACAAAGAAGACGAAGGTGAGAACAACCTTGTCTTTTATGAAGACCCATTTTGAAGATGCAACTTCTCTACTTGTAGGGGAGGACTTTTATTTTCCTGTGTGGATTTTATCATCCTATGTGGATTTTGTCAGCCTGTGTGGATATTACCATCCTTTGTGGATACCGACTTATCATCCTGTGTGGATATTGCATCTTCAGTACTTTGTCATAGTCCAAACCTCCAGGGGAGGATTGTAAAGTGTGAGCTTTGTCCTAAAGCGTGAGTCAAGGAGAGAAGAGTGGAATTATCCCATATGCTGTGGAGCAAGGCTATAGAGCTACCTAAAGCTCATTTTATGAATGAATAAACACAACTCTATTTTGCACTACATGCTTGTCTACGGTGAGCTTCTGCTAAGCTAAGTCAATACTCAAGATTGTGTTTATGAGTCCAAGCTAATTCTATCTTGGAATCTAATTCACTTGAGTGATAATCTTGCTTACACACACACTCACACACTTGCACCATGTTTCTCTTTCATCCACCCTAGCTAGCATGATCCCATTCCTAACACCATACTCTTTTGTGCGAGATAGGGTATTAGTGCACTTAGCCCCTTAGTTTATGCACAATATGCCCTTGCAAGTTTGAGAGTCTCTAATCAGCTCAGAATTGTATTGACATGTTTCATTTGGCTCCATAGATCATATTTGATTCACCAGCTTTTGGTGATTAGATTAGAAATATCTAACTTTTGTGAGTAAATTTTGTCCATGGTGTTATTATGCTGCTCCAACCCCTCTCACTCTAGCCTTTACTCTTTGCTTTTGTGGTGTTTTGGTGGGTGTGGGCATCCTACTTGGCTTCAATGACATTCTAGGCATGTAAATAAGGGTCTCTCAATAGCATATCCCTAGTTCTTTGGTGTGCTAGAGGAGATGTTGCCAAGTGTGATGGGAGAGAGGAGAGGTGTGAAGTATGTAAGCACCTTCAAAAATCAAGAAAAACCATTACAAAATAGTTGAAATGGGTATGAATCCATAAAAATGATAAATCAAATGATTGATAGGTGAAGGGCACAATCTCTCGAGGGGCTCTCAGGGAATTAAAGATGAGTTTTGTGCACACTTGTGGTGATGCTAGGACACGCTTGAAACTCTTTCAAGTATTTGGTCCAAATTTGAAGCATTTGTTGATGTTCATACTAAAACTTGTAAAATTTTGTCAGTTTTCTTGATTGCGAGCTCAAAATCTAGCCAAGGTTTTTATGAGAAAAAAAAAGTTAGACAATGCACACACAATTAACCTCTCTTTCAGAATAGGTCACGCATCTCCATCTCTGAAAATGGCAGAGGAGCGAAGCATGGATGCACATAGATTCCTCTCTCTCTCTCTCTCTCTCTCTCTCTCTCTCTCTCTCTCTCTCTCTCTCTTATGACACATATACACACGACCCCTCACACCCACACACACGTTAATGAAATTCTCTCTGTATCTCCCTCCTTCCCTCTCTCTCTCATCGCACACATACACACCCTCACACCCACACACACATCAATAAAACTCTCTCTCCCTCCCCTCAATTGGTGATGCAATCTGGCTACATATTCAAGCTAGCTAAGTGAAGAGTTGTATCTCTTGGGTAAACAAAGGGAGCCAACATGATGACATGCCACTCAACCTATTACACGCTGCCAAGCTAGCAAATAGGGTAGCCCACAGTATGATACATATTCAAGCTAACTAAGTGAAGAGATGTATCTCATGGGTAAACAAAGGGAGCCAACATGATGACATGCCACTCAACCTATTACATGTTGCCAAGATAGCAAATAGGGTAGCCCACAGTATGATGACCAGCCTATCCACTCTCGGCACTAGGGAACGCCCATTGCCCACCCCTAGGATTGCTTGCTCGACTTGTGTAAGATGGATCGCCCATGTGAGCACTGGACCTAGGCTCACGAGGGAGAGCACCCAGTGTTTGAATGGCTCCTACCCAAGCTATTTCTCTTTGCAATCGAGCTTAATGTCATGTGTCCTCTCTCTCTCTCTCTCTCTCTCTCTCTCTCTCTCTCTCTCTTTGTGTTCTCCCCCTCCCTCCCAATACACACACACACACACACACACACACACACACACACACACACACACACATACATGTACGTGCATGCACCCTTCTATTTGGAGGCTATTTGAAATTGGTATTTGATTAAAATTGGAATTTTGTGTAATAATTACAAAATCCAAGCTAGACTCCATACTAACAATTTTGACCATCCCATCCACTCTCGACACCAGGGAACGCCCCTAGGATTGCTTGCTCGACTTGTGTAGGATGGATCGCCCATGTGAGCACTGGACCTAGGCTCATGAGGAAGAGCACCCAGTGTTTGAATGGCTCCTACCCAAGCTATTTCTCTTTGCAATCGAGCTTAATGTGTGTTCTCTCTCTCTCTCTCTCTCTCTCTCTTTGTGTTCTCCCCCTCCCTCCCAATACACACACACAGACACACACACATACATGTACGTGCATGCACCCTTCTATTTGGAGGCTATTTGAAATTGGTATTTGATTAAAATTGGAATTTTGTGTAATAATTACAAAATCCAAGCTAGACTCCATACTAACAATTTTTTAAATTTTGAACTTTTATGGCCATTGATTCAAATATTTTTTATTTTTATTGAAAGGTTGAAAGTTGAGGTTCAGAGATTCCCACCTTCATAAGAATGAGATATTTTGTAAGGTTCTCTTTCAAGTAAAGCATTGAGTGACACATGGATGCCTTCTCCTTTCTCAACAATTTTAAGTTGCATTATATATAGTATAATATAGAATTGTTTAATTGTTTGTTCTCTAAAGTCATTTTCAAGCATGCCCAAAAAGTGAATGTAGGCTTTGGAGAATAGCATTTAAAATATTTAAATTGGCTAAAAATTTTAAAGCCCATAGGGACACTTGTCTAGCAACAAACAAAATTGAAAGACCTTCACCCTTGGGGTACTAAGGCCAAAAAGAGTGGATTTAAAGTCGTGTGCAAAAAAAGAAGAAAAGGGGGGAAGGGGGGGGGGGGTGTTTGGGGGTTGGGGGAATATGTAAAGAAAACAAATTTCTTGATGAAAATGAGAGCTCTCTTGAGGAGAAATATATGATGAAAACCTTTGATTGCCTAATTTATAATTCTTTTGCGGTTGATAAATATGATGTTGCATAGCCTCAATTAGGAGTCGATGGTGGAGTATCTGGGATTCTAGGTTAGTAGTTGATTGGTGGTTGCCACTACCTTTTGGATCTCATTTATGATGTTGATACCATAGGCCTACCTTTTCCTACCTCTTTTATTCCTTAATTGAAGTTGCTCTCTCATAATGTTGCCAACCCTTTCAATATGAAGTCAACCAATGATTACATATTGATCGGGTAGACCTAATGATGTGAGTATGGTGAGGGTGGGTGTATCTAATGGATATCAACATAAGCAATAGGAATCTAACTAGCAACATGCTTGTTGGTTAGTGTAATTGCCTTTTTGTACGATTTCAATTATTTCTTGGTGGAACAAATCGAAAATAATTAAAAGTAGAAGAAAATTACAAACACCCTTAAGGCAGGATAGGGGTGATCCTAGCTGGGAGAGAGCAATCCAAAAGCAGGAAAAAATACAAGCAAAAGACATGGATTATGCAGAGAAAACCAAGCAGGAGTACATCTTCTTCAAAATTGATTATGACAAGGCTTATGCGACAGGATAGAATGATTTCAAATATTTTTCTAGGCATCGTAATTGTTTATCCTTATCGCTCCTTTAGGGCAATACCTCTGCCTTTTTTGGAGGACCCTCTATAGACTTGAAAGACAACACGCACGCATGCACGCGTGCGTGCAAAGAGAGAGAGAGAGAGAGAGAGAGAGAGAGAGAGAGAGTGAGTTTTTGCAAATAGTGATATCATACAGTTAATACATGTAAATTAATATGTAATGAACATATATGTGTGTGTATGTGAGAGTGCGGATGTAACTATGCATACAAAGATAGATCTATACACACACTCTTCCACACACACATGTATGCATGCTCATGTGTATGTGCACACATATAGATACGTAGGTATGTTGGTAATGTTTCACTAGTTGCATATTTTGTATTGGTGGCTAGGACCCATTTTTGAAATAGAATCTGCTTTGTTATCTTATCCTGGCCAGTAATAGGTCCCGAAAAACGACACTTTTTCATTTGTTTTAAGGGTATCTTGGGTGATGCTCTTGAGGCTTTGAGGGAAAAGAGGGGTGGGGGGCACGTGGTGGAGAGAGAGAGAGAGAGAGAGAGAAGGAGAAGAAGAAGAGAATTTAAGGGTGAGGAGGAAAAAAGGGTTGCAAGGCACGTGGGCAAAAAAAAAACCTCGTTTGAGGAAGAAAACGGCAACTGCCATGGGGGCGGTGGGGCCCGAGGGGAGAGAGAACTCGTGAGAGAGACGACTGAGGATCAAAGAGGAGCCGGAGCCAGCGGGAGCGCAACGGGAGGCATGGAGGGGAGACACAGGCGAACTGTCTCTCCCTCTCTCTCTCTGTCTCAAATCGCGCATGGAGCTAGCCCTTCGTGGCTTGCTTAGCTGCATATGGATTTGGTTATTTTCGGCCTGGTTTGATGGCAGTGAGAGAAGCCAGTTCGCCTTGCGAGGGAAGAGGGAATGAGGCAGGTCTACACGAGGCTGGCGATGGCGCGCGGGCTCTACAGGATGATGAGGATGATGGCGACAACCTTCTACTTTTGCTTCCAAGTTTTCAGATTCCAAAGATTCCCTGTCCAAAGATTCTAGAGAATGTGGAGCACTAATTAATTAATGGAAAGAAATATAGACCCGGTAGAGCAAGTAGGAGTAGATGAGCCTCTGCATAGTAAGGTGTGATGAGACATGTCAATGGACTATGAGTGCTGTTGGAGTCCTAAAGAGACATCAAGTCCAACTGTTAATTCTCTTTGAAAGGGTCATAGGTTTCCTACCTCGCAATTTGTGAGCTTGAGATTATGGACTAATTGGATTGTGTGAGATTACAAGTCCAAGCTTTTGATTAGGACCTCACACACAAGAAAAAGAAAAAGTTTTGTTAAAAAGTCCAAAGGGTCTACATCAACATGACTTTATTTTGTTGTTGAACGGTATTTCAACCACAAACACAAAGAGTACTTTGATACAAAGAGTACTTACTTGATTTCATCTCTTTGACATTGCAACATTTTCTTCAAATCTTTGTGGCTAACTTCATGTGAACCAAAATTTCAGCCACAGAGCAAATGGTTCTATGGCATTCGGCACAGTGTTAGAAAAAAACCGGGGTCTAGTGTATTTTAACCGGATGAAATTATAAATCTTGGTTAGATTTTGAGCTTGCCTTTAAGAAAACCGGCAAATTTACACAAGTTTTAGTGTAATTACCGATAAAACCTTCAAATTTTGACCTAAAAACAGGGAAAATTTCAAGTTTCCCCTTATTTTGATCGGGTAGGAAAAATGTATTTTTCTAGCCCTGATTTGGCATTCTCTACTTGCTACCAATTGTAGTCCCTATGAAAGCTTCATGGACTTTGTAACTTTGTATGTATGAGTCACCGAGTGTTGCATTTTGAGATTTTGATTTACTTTTTTTTGGACTTCTAAAGGTCTTAGTGAACTATGGGTGAAGGTCGTTCAATTTTCATTGCTTCATAAGTGTCCTAAAGGAGGCTTAAAAGTCTTGTGAATTAAAAAAATTCATGGTCTTTTAAATGCTATTTTCTAAAGTTGCATTCACTTTTTTGGATTAAAAAGTGTATTCATAGGAGTTTGATCCCATGATGTAAACTGTCGATAAGGGATCCTTTGATTTATAGATTTCATAAAGATTTATTTCACTAATTTATTTTATTATTTTTTATGTTTATTAAATTTATATTTTCTTATGAAAATACCTAAATATTTTTTGTCTTAATTTTTAATTTTATTCCTTTTATTACTTCCTTCTCATTTTATTTTGTTTTAAAATGTTGATGTGCAATGTGCACCTTTCACATTATTTAAGTGGGGCTCTTTCAAGATGTTGATGTGCAATGTGTACCTCTCACATTATTTAAGTGGTGCTCTTTGTGATTATATATGTATAGTTAGATAATGCAATTTTTATATTATAACACAATAAAAATTCAATGTGATTGTAGGCTCAAACTTGCTCTCTCATCCCCCCTTAACTTAGCAAGCCTTTGTGCCTCCTCACCTTGTTTTAATGTGTGGTTGTTTTTGACAGCTTATTAAAATAAGGACGATATTTTGGGTAAACTTGGAGAAAATGGAAAGAAAAGAGCTAGAGAGGGGAAAATACTTTGAGCAAAAAAGAAAGAAAAAGAGAGACGTGTGTGTGTGAGAGAGAGAGAGAGAGAGAGAGAGAGTAGAGAGCATAGTATCACTAAAGAGAGAAGTGGTGTGTGTTTATGTTTATACATACATAATATTCATGTTTATGTTTATTGTTTGGCCGATGTAGCTGATGGGCGCCCTCCTAGCCGACCAAACCTTGTCAAAGCCCTTTTTTAAAGTAAACTGTCTTATTTTTTTGGAAGCCTTGTAATTAAGTCTTTATAACTTTGATCTGAATGTTGTATACACAGAGTTGTGATAATTTTTTATGAGCCCAAAGCCATTTGAGCCAGCCATTGGCCATTTTGAAAATCCCTAGGTATAAAAGCTCAAAAAACCCTTAGTTTGAACACATTGGTAACATTATCTTTTTGACGTTTGGATCCTTATGGACATACAACTGTAAGCGGCTACTCAGCTATAACTTTTGTGACTCATTTTCCTCTTGATCTAGTAATCCAGATTCGATTATGAGAAGTGCATTGTGTTCCTTGTCTCTCGTTCTTTCAATTATTAAGTATAGTATTTCAAGTTCTGCTGTCTGATTTGCGACTACGTACCTATGAGTTTTATTTGTAGATCTGAATGATTTAATCATTGTTTTTTGACATTTTGACCATAGAAGAGTGTTATTAAACCTTAGGGTGAGCTATCTGGACTATACAATTGCAGTTTTTTTTACCAGGACCATGATGGATCGTGATTTTGGTACGTTGTCAAATGGCCACCAAACTTTGTAGACTTCTGCACTATACCTAATATAGCTCCAGTTAGAGTTTTGTGAGAATCCAAGTTTGTTTAGTCAACAAAATGGCGTGATAACCTAGAGTGACGAGATATTACATAGATAGATTGTTTGATGAGAGAGTGGTGGTTTGCTTGTTGGGTAGATAGATTAGCTTGCTTTGTTCACTTCTTGAGGAATGACAACCTGCAAGAGTCTCCGTGCCCCATCTGAGTCACTTCCCTGAGTATTGACATATTATGTTAGTGTCAGACATCTATGCTACAGACGCCCGTTGCGGGTGCCGTTGTCAAGGAATGATCCTTAGGTAGTGAGTGACCTAGTTTGTATTTAGAGACTTCTTTCTAAAAGATTTTTTTATCCATTCCATTTACACTTTGGCAGTAAAGCATCTAGACGTGTATTTGGTGCTTGATAGAGTCTAGAGTCAAGGGACCGGCTAGATCTATCCTTGAGGGGCAAGGAGAGTTGTGAGTGAGATATCAAAAACATTTCATTCTTCAAATTTCTTGATGCTTTGAAAGTATTGTTCTGCATTTCATTTTGCTTTTAATTTGTACCATTTTGTTCGTTTTTGTTCCTAGTTTCTTTCCACCACATAGGAGTAGGGTACGCAAAAAACTAAAACCATCAAATTGGGTTGAAAAGATCAGGGGCTGAAAACTATATCTTGGTAAAAAACAACCATAACTCTAAAAATAAGGAGATTTGATAGTAAAGACAAAATAGGTGATCAAAAATCAAAAAGTTGGTGCCAAAGGAGGTTAGAAAACTAACCCCGAAGCAAGCTGATAGGTTTCATCCAGTTCTGTGGTCGAACATGGATCACAATCCATGTCCCCCAGAGATAGTCTGAGCCAAAACTGAGACCATCTAGTGTTGGGTTTGTGGCCTTTGACCTAGCAATGACAACTTGTGTGTGAGAATCCTCCCTTCTATAGTCAGCAGTCCAGTCGTAAAGAAAGCATGTGAGGGCACATGGCCTTGCATACTTGGCAGGTGAGTTGCACAAGAGTCCAAATGCCATCCCAATCAACATAGATTTTCCCTATTGAACTTTGGAGAGTCGCCCCTTGACCCTTGGGAAGGGTGCATTGTGACCCTTGAGAGGTGCACCTAGCTACTAGCAGCTACTATAAGAGTAGCCATCCTTTTGTACACATTTTCTAACCTCAGTCTCAACCCAATTCCATTGTATACATCTTATCAATTTATGCTTAATCAAGTTATCATTTGCATCCACGCTCTCTATTTCTCTCTCTATTACTAGTGTAATTATCTATGCTACAAAGATGAATGATAATCTTGTCAATCCACCCTAGCCCAGCAAGTGGTATCAGAGCTTATGGTAGTTTTAGCATTCTCTAATCAATCTTGCTTGATTTCACATCTCAATAATTGAGCTCTAACCTATCCATGTGTGGGCACGTCCTTGGTAGACCCAAGAGGTCACTACCCTCCATGGAATAGGGGGGTTTAATTAAAGAGATTAGGGTTCATGATTAGTAAAAATTAGTGCATTCGCATCTTATTTTTGTGTGCATTTTTGCCATTGGTTTTTTCATATTTTGAGGCTTCAATTAGTCTCACATTTAAAGCATCAAATCATTGCATTGGTGGTGTGTGGCTTCAATTAGTCTCATTTAAAGCATTGAATCATTGCATTGGAGGTGTGTGGAAAAAGTATTCTTCAAGATCTCTCTGAAGAGCCCTCAACATCTGCAATCCAAGCTCCAAAGCTCCCTCAACTCACATCCCAAATTATTGCTATTATTGGGTGTGTGTGAGTTCCCTTGTGTGTGCACACCTGTGGAGAACCCGAGAATAAGATTATTCTTTTTCATTCCCCACACAAAAGAGTGGAAAGGTCACTTGGCTAGCTCACTAGAAATACACAATTGTTGTTGTACGAGGTCATGGGCTCGATATTCCAGTTTTAGTAATTGGGAAGTCAGGCAGACTTGAGATTGAACTTCAAATGGGCTCAATGCCTTGGTGGGTCCAGAGGGGGAGATTCCCGTGCTGAACATGTGCCAATCCTTTTGATCAACCGGGCATCCTTGTAGGTGGGCATTTTGGTACACCTCTTGGCCTCTGCATAGGGGGACATTCCCATGCATGGTCATGCTTTATTGGAACCCCGCCATCAAGAAGAATTGTTTCCCCAGGGGTAATCTCCAAAGGTTCCAAAGAAGTGATCCCCTGGTCTCTAGCCCACAGTCCCAAGAAACTTCAAGAGCTTCCAACTTTGAGCTTCAAGGATTCTCAAAACCAAAGTATAGGAGGTGTGTGTGTGTGTGTGTGTGTGTGTGTGGAAGTAGCAATAGAGCATTAGACAAGCACCAAAGCTATCAAAACTTTGCATTCAAAGGAAACCATAAATCAAACATTCAAAGGGTCAAATATCTATACTTTAAGAAATCTTCCCTCACTAAAAACTCTTTGTAATTTAAAGTTAAAATTTGTGCATCCATGGCAGAACCCACCACAATGTATGCCATAATTATCATTGAGGATTTTATCATGTGCATTTGTATGGAGTTTAGACACTGGATTTGGGTTAAAAATTAAAATGCTAAGACCACTCCAAGGCACATTGGGAGAGAAAAAGAAAAAAATCACGTCAAGCTAAGGAGCATCAACATTACCAACCACTCATCATCATTTTCTTGCATTGCACTTAGATTTTCATTCAATAAAAGTGACAAGAAGTGCTACCATCCCATACATTTAACAAAGGATATTTGGAGATCCAAATAGTATGTACATTGTGGAAAGATGGGGCATCCATCTTCCAAGTGTAGAAGCAGGAACATCATCCAAAGAGCAGCACTATAGAGGGGGAGAATGTGAAGCCAAGAGTCTCGAGACTTGGCAGTGACTTTGGAAACTTGTGGATAAAAATATAGGTGAGCCCCAACCTCATGTTTGGAGTCATCTAGAGGAAACGTTGGTCTATGTTGGACATATACATGAGAGACTTGTGTTTGAGGGAAGGTGTATTTAGCCTTTGTGGCACCATAGTTCAAAGAATCATTATAACCTGTGTGCTTTGGTCTTCATGGCAATTGAATTCTTTATAGTTATTCCCTAGTCCAGTCCAAGGGAAGGTTTGTTGGGTTTGTGGCCTTTGACCTAGCACCGACAATAGTCTAGTCATCAAAAAAGCATGTAAGAGCACATGGTTTTGCACACTTGGCAAGTGAGTTGCACAAGAGTCCAAATTCCATCCCAGTTAGCATGAGTGCTCCCTAATATGTGGAGCCACTCTTGACCTTTGGAGAGTTGTTGCTTGATCCTTGGGGAAGGTGCATTGTGACCCTTGTGAAATGCACCTAGCCACTAGCAACTACTGTAAGAGCATCCATCCTCTTGTAAACATTTTCTAGCCTCAATCTCAGCCCAATCCCATTGTATGCATCTTATCAGTTTATGATTAATCAACTTATCATTCCACTCTCTCTTTCTCTCTCTAATTTACTAGTGTAATTATCTATGCTACAAAGATGAATGCTAGTCTTCTCGATCCACCCTAGCCCAACATTTGATACATATTGCTTCCAAGTAGCACAAACCAAAGTGTGGGGTCAAATTGAAACAAAAAATACACTCAAATCAAGGAAATTTGAAAAAATCATTAAAAGCTAGTCAAATCGATTAAAAATTAGCTTTTTTTAAACTTTTTGTGATTCAATTCAAAATGTTTTGGGGAATAGGCTCAAGATAGCATAGACAACCAACTAACCAAGTTTCATATCAAAATGAGGTCAAACATGGATCGCGGTCCATGTAGCTCATCATAATGTTTAATTGAGATTTAAGCAATGGGTAGTTGAGACTTAGACAAACACTTTTCCCAAAAGGCACATTGGTAAAAAAGTTGAAGAACTTTGTCAAAAGAGCCAAAAATAGAAAGTAGTCAAAAACTACCAAAGCAAAACCCAAAATTCACTTTTGGAAAAAGATGTCGGGAGTAGATTATAAACATCATAAGCAATCAACATGCCAAATTTCATGTCCAGATGTGATGGAATATGGATCGCAATTCATGTCCCCTATTTAACTTTTTGGGCAGAGACTTTACTAGCTTGTAGTAGAGACCATTGTGAGCAATACTTCCTAGAGCAAGGTTTCCAAAAGAGTCCAAAAAGTGGGTCAAAAGGGCTAAAAACAATTCCAAGAAAAAACCCAAAAGATTGACCTAGGGTTTGACTTTTAGCTGGCCTAATCAAGTCCAAACCACACAAAGAGTACATGGATGGGGTTAGGGTACCATGAGCAAGCTATGTGAAGTTTCATCACAATCTACCACTGAGGTACATGGATTGTGATCCATGTGCTCCTATCATAGTTTGAGACCAAAATTGTACCATAGCTACAGATAGTCACAAGGAGCCTAGTGGTATTTTTAAAGTTAATTTGAACTTCATTTGAGAATTTTGCAAGCTAAAATAGTTTTTGTACCAAAAGAGCGATTATTTTGTCAATTTAGAGAATTTTGACTAATAGAGCGGATGTAAACTCATAGCCACCAAGCATTGTTGTATAGGATACAAGGGTAAAGCATTGCGGCTTGAAGCAATTCCAAACCAAGGATTTGAAGCAACCAAAGAGATAATAGATTAGGCTTTTGTAAAAGTGATTTTCTTGATTTATTTGAGATCAATAGACTGTACCAAAGTAGAAACCCTATTGTAGGAAACCAAGTTAGCCATATTTCCATGAAAAGAGTGTGAATCAAGGACCATTAGCTATATTAGAGCTAATCCCAGTGAATAGTCAACCTGATATGTCATCAGAAAGATATTATAACTACATGGCTAAGGGATATAAAAGTGTGAGTTTCAATGAGGGAAAAAACATGGAGTAGGACCATCCCAACCCGCACCAACCATGAAACTATTGCACTTGAAATACCAGTTTGAAAATGACCATAGTGCTCCTATGTAAAGTTAGAAGAAAGACCTTGTGAGTTCAAGGACCTAGTAACTGTGGACTACAATGGTGATTGATACTTCAATGATGAGTGGTATAATGTATCTAGTTGTGAAAAATCCCTATAATGTGGACAAATGGGGAATAGCAGGGCCCATGCACAAAAGATAAAGTTGACAAAGAGCTTGAGGACCAAAAGCCTAAGTTGAACATTCCAAATGTGAAGCTAAGGAAATTGAACGAAAAAACTCAAGTCAACATGAAGAACACTCATGTGGGGATGTACAAGTACAATAACAGAGAGGAAATGCTCTATTACACATGTGACAAGCCCTACATTAGAGAGTTGTTAGAGCAAAAATGCTTGTTTGTCTTTATAGAAGGCAGAGACACCCTTATCATCATGCTTGATAAATATGGGTGGAGATCTTTGACGATAGACCATAAAGAGCTAGAGGGATCTAAATTCTTTGTAGGCTCACTCCATCAGTATTATGTCAGTCCAAGCACATTTAGACTTACTGTGTTAGAAACAAGACCAAAAATTGAGAGATTGAGTCCTGACTCAGGATGAAAGTTGGAGACTCATTTAGTCCATCACAATTTTAAGTACGCATATTGATGGGATCCTTGGGTTCAAGGATTCCAATGACCACATACATGGGCAATGAAGCTCCAAGCATAATCTATACAATGAGAGATTCAGATACCTGTATGGAAGCAAGAGATGTGCGACCAGAGGAGAAAGCAATGAATAGAACTCCAACTAGAGTTCCTAGTGGGAGTTATGAGGCTAGAGATGTCCTTGTAAGAGAACTTGGAGTTGTGATAATGGTTATAGAAACATGCCAAATGTGACCATCTCAAGTAGAAAAGTGTGTTGTTAAAAAGTACAATGGGTCAAGGGATCCATATGCACGTGTTTCACTCTTCAAGCAAGTTTTGAGAGCTGAACAAGTGGTAGATTTATATACTCAGTAGTATGAGGGATTTGGGCTGACATTGGAAGGAACAATATTAACATGGTTCCAACCATTTACCAATAGATATTTCCCTAACATAGAGCAACTTTTATGAGAATTTTCTAAGGAGTTCTCTAAAAGGAGAATCAAGCATAACACAGTGTCCCAACGCTATGCTTTTAACTAGAAAGAGAACAAGAAAGTGAAGGAAGATTTTCTTTGCTTCAAGCAATACATTGAGAGATGTCCTATATGAAAGTTATTGCAAGACAAGAGATTATCAATTCTCTTCATAGAGGGCTTGAGAAATGAGATGCTAAAAAGGACCTGCACTTGAAAGTGTGCACCACATTTGAGCAAGTCAGTAGAGAAGCATTGTATCTAGTTGACAACTATAAGATTTAGGAGAGGTAACAGAAGATGCAGACAATATGACCAAAAATGCCTCTTCTACCACAAATACCATAAGTGAATTCACAATGAAACAAAATTTTCAGGCTCTAATTGTGCCAAATGTTGATCAAATGGTCGAAGAATTGATCAGGAGGATGAATCAAAGATACCAACAAAACCCAATGACTACCACTAGCAGCGACAACAAATGTACCACGTGTCTTGAAGTGGTGCAAAATCAAGAAAAAGTGTACCAAACATGAGATAAATGAGTATTTTTACAACATGAATAACATGGGGGAAAGGCCATATGGACCATCACAGGTGCAACCTTTGCCATCACTACCGAAGTACCAAATAGACCCAAATAACACAGCTCAAGGGGGAGATAAGACTCAACCATTGTTGGGCCAACAACCTCCTTTACCTCAAGAGAACGAGGAAATTTTTAGGTATACATAGCCTGTAGAAACACTTGGAAGTCAAAAAATGTTACTACCAACTTCATATTGTGAAAAAACGACTGATACTTATGAGAGAGAACCTAAGAGTGTGGTTATCCTTCTTTGGTAAGCATTAAAGATGCTACAAATCCATCATACATTACTCAATTTATGAAAAGTCAGTACTTGATGGGGACAAAAATACGCTCATGTTCATAGCAAATCAAACTAACAAACCTAGAGGTTATCCTCCTAGGACAAGACATCCAATGAGGGTGCCATGAGGTCCTCAACCAGAAGGTACATGCTCTGAATGTGGAGGTGATCATTGAGCAAGAGTTTTTCCAGACAAGGGAAGATTTTTGGCTTTTGTTATGGATGTGGAATTTACCATGTTCTACCAAATTATCTTAAAAATCCTGAATACAAGGGAAAAGTGACAATGAATGTTATTAAGGTTTTTCCATGCTCAAGTGGATTTGAAAAATTCATGTGACTAGAGCTCAAGCTCAAGAAGCTGCAAAAAATGCACCTATCCAAGGAGAGATCCGACTGCCAATACAAATTGACTTTGAGAGTTTAATGGTGAGCACTCAGAGAAAATCATGGAAGCTAAAACAGACAAAATGAAAACAAAAATCCTAAAAGAGAGAACTACCTTAGAAACAGAGCTGCAACAAACCAGGGTGCAATGTAAACATGAATGGGAAAATAAGGAACGAGTGGAAGGAGCGATGTCTTCCAAAATATCATCAAGAGGTTTAGTCTTAGTGAACAAAGTGCTAAATATTTATAGGGCTCTACTTTAAGCTTATGAGGCTAGATTGAAAATCAAGTAGACATTGAAACAAAGATAGTTTTGACATATCCGCTTGGTGAGGTTGAAAAACAGAGATTATAAATGTGCAGACAACTCATAGAGACAGCTCAAGCTCTAACGAATCCAGAAAAACTAAGCATTCCCATACAAGAAGTGTTAATCCACCAAAGAGATAGGTAAAGTGAGCACAAAGGAAACAAAATGATTGATCAAACAAAGCTAGAGATTGAAACACCATTGGACATAAGGATAGTGGTGAATACCGTTGATGATGCCAAGTCAAAAGTGATGATGCCCATTCCAAAAGTGGAAGAGCCATGGCCACAAGCCTTATGGGAGACGATATAAAATAGAAAGGATGGTATTACAGTTTTCAAGGCTGCACCTATCACAGAGATGAATATGGATCATGAGTTTTATCTTGGAGATATACAATCCCTATACGGTGACGTAGGAACATAAGTATCTATAGAGAGCAAGCCTAAAACATTGAAGAATTTGCCATCTCTCATAGGTGAGCATGAAAAAAAATCTAGTACCTTCTCAATGAAAATCAGTTCCAAAAGATGAATGACACCAAAAGACTTCATGAACTAATTTTGGCTCCTATACAGTGTACAATAATTCTCTCAGAGATGTTACAAATTAGATCGCATCTATGGTGTGAAGTAGGAATTTTTAAAGAAAAGATGGGGCTAAATATACCTCATCAAGACATTCCCTCAGATGAGCACATGGGTAAAACCACACAAGAGAAACTAAAGGCAAAGCTAGTGCCTATAAACAAGGAAAATCTATGCCTCTGATGAAGAAGAAAACACAGTTTTTGATTCTCTTAGGACAAAACAATTGTGTCAAAGACAAAGTGACGCAAAGATATGCAAAATTTGCTTCAACAAAGATCGATCCCAAGAGACAAAGCAAGGTAAAAATCGAAGACACAATTTAAACGTCATCTAGGATGACAAAAATTGAGCACAAATAAGAATACCAAAAATTGAATCAAATCTTGAAAGAGGTTTAGAGGATCAAAATAGAGAGTGAAGAGGGATAAAAAAAAGACAAATTTGATGCAACCTCTCACTACAAAAAATACACGATATAGGATTGAAAGATCATAGTTCAAACACCAATGCAAGAACTTACGGAACTGGGGACATCCTATGATGGACTTGAGAAAACCAAGCACATTGATTTAGGTGAACTAGGAGAGGGACCAAAGATGGCATATATTGCCACTCACCTCACGGAGGAGGAAGAGTAGCTATTGATAGCTCCACTCAAACAATATAGAGATGTGTTTACATGGTCATACAAAGACCTTAGGGGAGTAGACCTAAGTATTTGTCAGCATAACATACCCCTTAAGAGTGATGCAAATCCTCACAAAACAATGTCCCTATACATACAATGAGACTTTTGCGAAAAAGATCAAAGAGGAGATAGACAAGTTTAAGGAAGCAGAGTCTATCTACAAGATTGAGCACATAGATTGGGTATCTCCAATTGTGATAGTGCTAGAAAAGAACAAAAAATACGTGTATGCATAAATGTCAAATAGGTAAATGCGGACAACTATCTCCTACCAATTACTAATTGCATGATTGAGCGAGTTGCAAGAAAGGAAGCTTGTAGCTTTCTCGATGGCTTTTCAGGCTACAATCAACTTGATATAAAGGCAAAGGATCAACATAAAATAACCTTTCCCATAGAATGGGGCATATTTTCTTATCAAGTGATTCCTTTTGCATGCATTCAAGGAATATCTAAGACAATTCTTAGAGATCTATATGGATGACTTATGCGTGCATTCTCTCCTAAGAAACGAGCACACAGAGCATTTGAAGAAGATCTTTGAGAGATGAAAAACCTATCATATCTGCTTGGACCCAGAGAAATGTGTCCTCATAGTAAGACAATGAAAAATTCTAGGACACATTGTGTCCACAAGAACGGAATTTCCACTGATCTTGAGAAGATGCAAGTGATTGTTTCTCTGCCAAGACCGCCAAAAGTTAGGAAGGTACACAACTTCATGGGCTATTATGGTTACTATAAAAGATTCATCTATATGTATGCAATCATTGTCAAACCTCTCTATTCTCTTATCACAAAATTTGGTGGACCAACAAATGCTCGGGGTGTTCACCTTTGAGAAACACCTATAGCATGTGCTTCTAAGAGGTATTTTTAAAACCCCCTACCCCTACCCACACACACACACACACACACACACACACACACACACACACACACACACACACACTTGATCATGAATCAAAAGACCCCTCTTCCTTTATAAGTCTATAACTTTTTTTCAATTTTCCATTTATAAACCCCACTTGTACACGTAATTTTGTAACTCTTTGGTAATATATAAGACTCCTCTGGGTGAACTCACGTGCTACACTTACATATTTTGAGGTGGACCCTCTAGGGATGAATGTGAAGAAGCGTTCCAGTTATTGAAGTAAAAAATGATTTTTGATGAAATCCTGAAAGCTCTCGATTGGAAGAAGATCTTCCACGTCCACGTCGATGCATCGGCTTATGCTATAGGATGTATTTTAGCACAACCTGGAGAGAGTAACATGAATTTTCCTATATATTACTCCAGTAGATAGCTTAATAGTATAGAAAATAATCACATGACCACGAAGAGAGAAGGGCTAGGAATGGTCTATGATGTGAAAAGTTTAGATACTACATTCTTGTAAAAAATTTTGTGCTCTTTGTGGACCATCAAGCACTATTATACTTGGTAAACAAACCCTGCAATACATGATGCATTCTTTAATGGTACCGTATTGGTTGAGTTTGATTTCACTATTGTAGTAAAAAAAGGAACCACACATCAGAGGGGTGACCATTTGTCTAGATTAACTCATAACAAAGCACCCAAAGGAGTTGACGATTTGAAAGACTCTTATCTATTTAATAATGAGATGATGCCAAGGTGGAGTGAATATGTCATACCTTGCTCACCATTGGATCACAACAATTTGAAAGGTAGCCATGAATCACATTGAGTAGACATGAACAGTAATACTATAGTCATAAGGCTATACAAGCAAAGAGATGATAGTATATTGAGGCTATATCTATATAGAGCCAACTGAGAGAAACATGTACTTGAGCCAAGCTCATGTACAAAACACGGGAATTCACAATGGAAAAATACAAACATTTCAGAGATTGATGAGACTGGGGGTATACTGGCCTAGAATGCATAGAAGTGTTCATGACTACAATTATTCATGTGATATTTATGCAACTCAAGCACCTGTAGAACATTCAACACTGTGCAGAGTAACGGTTACACCTAAGTGGAGCTTGTAAATTTTGGATTACCTGACCAAAGGAACCTTGCCAAAGGGATTGAGTAAATAAATTTGAAATCCATTCAAATTGAAGCATAGAGTTACATGTTTGATTGAGGATCACCTCTACAAGAGAGGAAAGAATAATAAATTGTAAATGTGAGCCATGAAAGATGAATACATTTTGATTCTTGAGCAAGCTCATTCTAGACAAACATGCATACATTTTTCTTCTAACAAAACCACAAAAGCAATTCTTACTGTAGGAATTTGGTGGTTGACCTTGTTCATGGATGATGAAGCATATGTGAAGAGATGTGACAAATGTCAACAAATAAAAGTACCTATGTGGAGAGACATAATTCCTTTACGACCTACGATGGAGGCAAGGGCTTTTTCCAAGTGGGGCATAAACTTTGTTGGACCAATAGCACCTCCCGCACATCGTACGTAGGGTCAATATATTATCATGGCCACAAACTATCTCACCAAATGGGTTGAATCAAAAGCTACACAAAAGAACAATGCAAAAATAAGAACACAATTCTTGTATGAGAATGTCTTTACAAGATATGGGCTACTGATAGAAATAGTGAGCAATAAAGGGACTCACTTCTTAAACAAAGTGATTGAATTTTTGTTAGATGAGTTCATGGTAGCACCATATCACCCTCAAGCTACTGGATAAGTAGAGAGCATAAAAAAAACCATATGCACGGTGCTCACCAAGATAGTGAGTGAGTCAAGAGTAGAATGGGATCAAAAAGCTACATTCAACTCTTTGGGCACACCGAGTTGCTTACAAAACAACAATTGATACGACACCCTTTAATATGGTGTTTGGACTTAATGCTATACTACCCATGGAGTTCTTGATTCCCACACTTTGACAAGAACTTGGAATGGATGGGCCACGAGCTATCAGAAAGGGTAGATGAACTCATAAGCTAGATGAAATGCACTTACAAGCTATCATAGGAATCTATGCACAAAACGACGCATGAAGGATTTTCATGATCAACATATGATCAATAAGGAGTTTAAAAAGGGTGACTCCAAAAAATTGCAAAAGTAAGTAAATGGTCCATTCGTGATTATCAACATATCATCAAGTGGAGCCCTAGAGGGAGAAGAGACGTCCAACTAGATGAGTGGCTTCAAATTAAAGAAATATTATCTACCACTAGCCACAAAAATGATGGAGAAGGTCCATGAAGCAATAGAACAAAAGAAACAAGCCTAGGCTAATCAAACACGAGCTCAATAGGAAGCAAAATTGTGGATATTAAAGCACAATGAGAGACAAAACAAAAGTACAATTTCAACAACAAGCAACAACATCTCCTCCCATTGACGCAATTGAAACATATCAAAATTGGCTTTGAGGCATTGATGTGTGCATTTGTTTATATCTAGCAGATGGATCGAGCCAATGCAATGAAGTAATCCACATTCATGAAAATGTCACATGTACCATTGATGACAAATTAGATAGTGCTCACAACTACAAACACGAGGACGATGGCCAATTTAGGTCAAGCAAATTTTTCAATTAACATTGACGGCCATCAATGTCCACATCAATTTCATGTCATGATAGACATAGATGTTAACAAGGCAATATTCCTAGGTGTACCTTGGATGCACACTTACAAAACAATTTCGGATTGACAAGAGGATGCTTTAAAGCTCAAACTTAATGACACCTCTTATGTCACTCCTTTAGAACAAAGTGATCATATCTAGGAAGTACAACCCATTGCTACAGAACTGCAATCAGAAATCCCACCTCAAATTGCTCAACAATTCTATGACCAGGTGACCAGATAGGTATGGGTGAAGAAATCTATCATGGCAAACAAACCTAAACAAACATGTCTACCCAAGTCAATCCATCAACAAGTACCAACCAAAACAGGGAGATAGAATCCACCAGAAAAACTTTGACAAACTCAACGTAGTTATACTTGGAAATGGAAACCAAAACAGCCACAGCCACCACCAAATCCACCACCAAATCCTTAATCCTGCCAACCCAAGTATCAATGATACCAAAGCAAAAACAATCCCACCAACCCCAACCGACCCAAATACCCTAGCAATGGAGACTGAAGCAACCAAGTCAACCACCAGCTAAACCGTCTCCACACCCAAAGTATAAGTGGGTACCCACGAAGACAACAACCATGGAGATCCAAGCAACGATATTCCACAAACAAACCATCAAAGAAAGAGCGAGCCATCTTTAGATGCTTTTGTTGGGACCACTAGTATAGATGGAGCCTCACCATCAAAAGCCACTCAAGAATCCATTCAGTATCCACATCTTGACAACATATTGTTACCCTATGCATTTCCTCCATTCGCATAATAGGGTCACATTACACGGCCTTGCATAGACATGAAGTTCGTGCCACAAACCTTCGTCCGAGACAACTCAGAATGGGAAGGGGGAATATCAATAGCTACAACAAGATAATGAGCTACGAGATGAAGAGAATTCATGTGTATAGTGTATATAGTGTATTTTTTTACAAATTTTTTCTTTTTATTAACATTTTACCTAGTTTTATTTCTTATCATGCATAAATGAGCTTTGTTGATATATTTTTAACAAACATGATGTCTAGATTGAGAGAGGTATATATGAGTGTGCAAAATAATTTTGGCTAATTTTTGACCAAATAATAATAATTTTGGTAATTTTATTTAATTTATAGCTAATAAGGACTAAAAATTTAATAAAGATGACCAAGAGAGCAAAAATCAAGTTTTGAAAGAAAAAGCAGGATCAATAAAGCAAGAGCCTCAAGCATGCCATGTTTGGAAAGATTTGGTACAAGTCAAATTTTGGGCCAACATACGACGAAACAAATTTCAATTGAGTGTTCAATTGACGAGCCATTTTAGCCACAAGTGATACGCCATGGGCAATCAAGGCAAGAAAGGTAAGTATGTATTTGGGACTCTGGGTGAGTTGAGCTTTTATAGGCAAATTAGGGCAAATCAAGCCTCATTTTCACTTGCTAGAACGCGAGAGAGAGAGAGAGAGAGAGAGAGAGAGAGAGAGAGAGAGAGAGAGAGAGAGAGAGAGAGAGAGAGAGCTCCTGTTTGTGACCTAGATTTTTTGCCACAATTTTGCTTACTACAGGCATTTTGGGCCACCACAAGGCACGTGATTCTATACGTATGCTCACTTAGCATCCCTCGACAAATTCATGTAGGCCATACCGCATTAAAATCACCACATTAATTGTATCAATCAAATCAAGGTCAAAGATTTACCAAATTGTTAGAGGCTATTAAGGGGGGCAAACTAGCTCCAAATCCCAAATTTTTTTCCAATGGGCTCCCCAAGCCATGAGCTATCCAACCATCCAATCACA
Source organism: Adiantum capillus-veneris (assembly GCF_014529385.1). Taxonomy (NCBI): domain Eukaryota; kingdom Viridiplantae; phylum Streptophyta; class Polypodiopsida; order Polypodiales; family Pteridaceae; genus Adiantum; species Adiantum capillus-veneris. Next base: position 80,090,996 of record NC_140954.1, read on the forward strand.
GTTGGGATTGGGGGTGGAACATGCATCACGATCCATGTTCCCTTCCACCTCAGAATCTCAAAAGGCTTCACTTTTGACTAGCCTTATACTACATCTACTCAAATATGCAAAAACAGTTCAATAATGTTGTTAGACATAGATCACGATCCATGTCCCCCAGCATGCCAAAATCAAGCCAAAACTCCCCTACAATGGAGAACTCACCATGTAAATTTTAGCAAAAATGGTCTACTCTAGACCCAAAAATCTTGAATTGTTCAGATTCCAATCAACAAATGGTCATTTTTTACCCATGCTAGGATAAATTGATCCGAAATTTTTTTATGACCAAGGGCTTAGAGGACATGTATAGATTCTTCCCCTCAATTTTGGTAGAATGCGGGTCCAAAACATGGATCGTAATCCATGTAACCTAGGAGCAAAGTTGGCAAATTTAGTGTGCAAAGCATGTGCAGATGTAATGTCAAAAGATAGTGAAGGAATTGTGCAATATTGAAAATATTTTCAAGACATGAGCAGGTTAAGAGAGTTAAAGTGCAAAGTTAGGGTTTTTAAGGGAGCGAAGGCTGAAAACTAAGCTTATGGTATGCTTTAGAGGTTAAAGACTAGCCAAACATTGCTTGCAAAAAGTGCAAATTTGTCAGTTAGAATAGGAGGACCAATCAGAGTCTGATAGCAATGAAAATTGATAGATAAGTAGACATGGGGTTGATAGCCAATATCCAATCATCGAATTAGTACAAACCAACACCCACTGGCCACATGGATCAATCAAAGTGAGATTAAGATGTCAAATATGGCCAAAAATTGGAAAAATTGGGCCATAAATTGGGAAATTGAAAAAACTAAGTAGATATAGATCCAAATTTGAAAAGATTCCGCTAGTGTGCTATGATAGGCGCCCACCAAGTTTCATCCCAAAATGGCACTCAACATGGATTGTGATCCATGTACCCTTTTCAAATCTTAGGACCCAAATCAAGTCATCAAGACCCATATGCCAATTAAAGCCTAACCTTGAAGTTTCAAGCCATTTGAGCACCAAAGCTCTTATGAAAATGCCAAGATTCTCTAAGTATGTAGAAAATTTGCAAAATTTGGCTTAGAATCCAAATTAGTGATCCAAATCACAAAAATATTTCACCCATAGCATCTCTTAACCATGAGCACCCCAAAATGTGTTCCAAAATGGATTAAGATCCATGTAACTCTGACCCAGAATTGACCTACACCAATTTTCTCTAGTGCATGTAGTTGTCCTAGATGACACACTAGTGAGGTTTTGTCAAATTTGGAACTATTTTGCTCAAGTTATGCTCATTTTTCATGTATTGGCCACCCATTTCTAAAGAAGAGAGAGCAAAGCTCTTTTAAAACGGTCAATTTGATGAGCTTAAAAAAGGGACGTACACTAATAAAAAGAAAGTCCACAAGCTATTGATAAAAAAGCATCAAGCAGTTGGAAAAAAGGAGAAGCAAAGTAGAGAAGGTATTCAGGCCTAAAATTGATAGACATAGTAGCAATTTATTTTGATATGCAATTTCTATTCCAGGGCAAAAGAGACCTTGGAAAAGGCAAGCTCCAAAGGGAGTTTTTAATCACACAAGGAGAGGAAGGAAGATTTTGGGGACAACGAATAGTAAGAGGTTTTTTTCCCTTTGTTATGTACTCGGTAGAGCAACACAATCAACAAGGGGGAAGAGAATATAGCAAAGAAGTGTTTTGCAAGTTTGATGGTTGCTTCGCAAAGACGATCAGTGAAGGAAGATTAGTGAGCAATAGAAAAATTAAGTACCAAAAGAAAGGTGCTTTATGAGCAGTTATCAAAAGATCTTTTGAGTTCAAAGATGGAAAAGCAAGGGAGGCTGTAGGTGTGCTCATGAAGGTGGTTGATAAGGGCAATGGAAGGGAATTAAAGCAATTAAAATCAAGGGAAGAGAAAGGAGAGAGAGAAAGGAGGATTATGCCCTGATTGGCACTCCCCTTATCCAACAACCTTGGTGTTTGTACTTCCACTCATGATCTCAACAGATTTAAATGCCAATTGTAGTCAATGTTTTGTATTTAAATTTTAAATTCATTAATTTGTATCAGTTTAAGAACTTTTAGGTATCTTTTGATCCAATTTTCTTGTGTTGTGCATCTTCCTCTCACATTTTCCCATAGGGAATAGCCTGGTATTGACCCTTCTCACCTCGTGAATAGAAAATCCCCCGACATTGGTCCTCTAGATCTACTTGAAGTACAAAAGTGAACAGTTTTCATGCATATTAATAGAGCTTGGTTCTTCATACTCTTCCCTCCCAGGAGAAGATCATTCTTAAAACCTAATTCTCTAGGTCTTTTGTATCCATTTGCAGATTTTGTTAACCAACTTCTTCGGGAAATCTCAAAACAAGTGAAGAACATCTTCACTGGCCACTTTGCATCCCACACACCTAGCTTGACCGATCCCTTTGGGAAGAATCTTAGTGCCAATCATAATAGTCCTCCAAAGCACCTTCCATAGGAAAAAATTCATTGCTTGGGGCCATCGAGGGTCTTAAATGTTGCTTGAGACCATCTTTCACCTAGATTTTGGCCATTGCCTACACCATTGTCTATTGAGAGGGGAGAATTGACAAGTTCAATACACACATTGGGAGTTTAGAGCTCTACAGTTTGCAAAGAATAACAATTCACAAAGGGGATTTTTGTGCTTCAATATAGAAGGAGCTTGCACAACATGTGTTTCAAGGTGTCCAAGGAATTGGAAACCTTTGTCTTTAGCCTCCATGTCATTTTTTGAATTATGGACCTCCATGGCCAACCAATGTGAAATATTTCTATAGTTATAATAAGGCATTATCTACAAAACAAACAAACATTATTGATGAGTTACTTAAATTATGTTTCAAATTGAATGGCAAGAACTTGGAATAATGAAAAATGAAACTACTTATTATATCAAGGAGTGGAAGTCTACCATAGCTATGCGCACACTAGTGAGGATAACAAAGGACTGTACGCAAAGTAAAATTTTACTTTCCACCAACTTGGTTAGGCAAAGGTTGAAGAAAAAAATTGATACAACATCCGCATGAAGTTATTTAAATGTGCACAAGAGGATGTGAAGTGGATGCTCCTCCACCAATGTAGAGGAAAAATGTCTACCCAAGATAACAAACACACAATTAGGACCATGAAAAGACCTTACAATGTGATACCACTCAAAAGTCCATGTTTCTAGAAGAGGTACTCACAATTTAGTGTAAGTTTGTCTTTGAGCAAGTTTTTACAACCGGTTGCTTGACATTGAAAAAACATATTATAGCTATGCTCCTCTTGTCCCTTCAATTCTTCAAACCAAGGAGCCTTCTATTCCAAACGGTGATTCAAAATACCACCATCACATGGTGAGGGCAAGTAGAGGATGGTTGCATGTATACACTTCCACCTTTGATGAGATCTTGTGGCACCTAGACTTCATCTTGCTTGCTTGATGTCAAAAAGGGAGGTGGGAGGGGGAGAGAAAGGAGAGGAGATTTCTTGGTGTGAGAATGGGAGGTGGAGTGGGAGAGAAGGGGGAGGAGGTTTTTTTATGCTAAATGGAGGTAAGAGAATGTGGATGAGCTCCCTAGGTGTGTCAATGGCAGTTGGAACAGGGAGAGAAGGAGGAGGAGCTTGCATGGGGCTCACCAATGGAGGTGGGAGAAGGTTAGTAGAGAGAGAATGTTGGAGTAGAGGATGAGTATGATTGTTGCAACAATAGAAGGCTTGGAAAAGGAGATCTAGAGAGAGAAAATCACTATTGAGGCTATGGGATAGGTTTGGGGCAACTTTTCAGAGTTGGAAATGATGTTTTGATTTTTATTCAAAAAAATAATCTTTTGGGATTTTAGATGTACATTTTTTGCTTTTAAAGGTCCAAAAATGCTTTTTTGACTATAAAATAGGTTTGGGGGGGTTTTAAGGAGGGAAAACATAAATTTTGAAAGTTAAAAAAAAAAAAGGTTTGGGTGAAAGGCCAAAGGTTAGACTGGAATGTGGTTCTCCTCCCAACCTCCCTACTTATAGCCCTTGGCCCTTGCAAGTAGGTCCCCTTAACTCATGCCTGGCCCTCGGCTCCTAACCGTACTGAGCCATTCAGTCCCTGCCCCTTGGCCTGCTATCCGGTCCTACCATTGGCGTGACATTACTCCCCCCTTGGAGAAGCGTTTTTGTCCTCAAAAACACAAGCGATGATATCTTGATAAGAACACTAATGTTTTCCATCGTGACATCCCTCATGGATCCAATGGTTCGTTAGAGTGGAACCCGGTTTAGTAGGAGGTTCAATGAAATCAAGAATAACATCTTGATTTTCCACATTGTCGTCCCTATGCAACCATTTTGGTTAACCGACTCATAACCAACATAACGTGAAGACTCCATGTAGAACTCTCTTGAGAATGATAAACGAGTTATCACAACTAAGAGATATCTAAATACAAACCCAGGTTTTAGAATTTCTAGAGATACTGGAACGTGCAATAATGTTTTTTCTCAAATTTCCATGAAAGTAATATGCTGACATACTCATCAGCGGTAGCAACCAAGTTCTTGACTTACTGTTGTTTCTTGCCAGTAGCCAGCCTCATCAAAACTGATGATGAACGTCGAGAACTTGAGAATAACATGCAGAGACTAAAACTAGTTGCAACATGCCTTTCATCATATGAAGCCAACTCCAACCTAGAAAGGTAACCGATCCAGTTGTGTCGCTTTGTGCTAACGTATGCACTTAACATATCCTTTAGAGTGGTCCACTAACGTATGTGCTTAGCATATTCTTTAGTATCAAATAGAATGCTTGTAAACTGTCCATCCAACACGAGATGAATAGTAGAAAATAAGAGTGCGGTGCTTTCCCCAATCAATTAGAGACAGTCTTTCGTGACTGACGATAACCTACGCTAACCAAGTGAGGTTCCAGTCGGGTACGTGATGTGAATCTGAGTGAAGTAAACCCATAGAGTTTAGATCATCCAATCCCAACCACCCATACTAAACCATTATGGTATATGGCTGGGTGTGAACTCATACTAAATCCACTAGAGAGGTTGCACTTGAAGTGAAAACACTTGCAGAAACAGTAAAGTCCATGAATTTGCATGCCGCTTCGAACAAATCTGTGGTAAACACTAGTGCCCATAACACCTAGTGTGCATGCATTTAACACAAACAAATTTGAACCTCAATTTCATGATGAGACTTTCCACAATACAGACGTGAAAGCCGTGCAACATAAGCTGGGCCATAATAGAATGTGAAAACGTAGTCACACCTAGGTACCAACCATGAGACATTCTTATTAACATAGCATACTTGGCTATACGTAGAAACCACCATTCGTTACTTGGTTGTTTCATAGCACTTGTAATCTCAACAAGTCTGTACTTAGTAACCGACAATTTATGGCCACTGAAATTGTTCGTGATACTGTGTGCTCCAAATGTCTAACAAATGGATGCGACCAACACCTAGGAATGTCGTCATGATACATCATTAGGAATTAGGCGCCAGTGTCAGTCCCAGAGACTCATATTCTCCACATGTGGAATATGTTTCAAATGAGGATGTCAGGAAAAGTGACATCCATGAAGTACGAGATGTACTTATGTGGAGGTAGCTATAAACACTCTGCGACGTGAGTGAGAGGGACACCCTCATAGACTTGCTCCACACTAGCTAAACCAAACTCCGTGAGTTCCTAGACCATGTTGTATCCCATGTGACAACATGTGTTAGACAGAACCCTACCATGTAGTTTTGTATGTTTCAACAAGAATCAAACCTATCATGGTATCTTGATGAACAGTGAAGAGATAAAGTGACAACACTTTCTCAAAAGGCGATGCTCTTACATGACCTTGTTACCTGGCTAAAGAGCAAGCTGGATGAAAGACTTCTAGCTTAAATATCCCCTTGACAAAGACAAACAAATTGAAACTTGTAACCTTGGGTGTTGCCTTTGCAATCCAAATTCCTTTGGTTAGAATCTAAGTAGTCAAACCCCTTGGCAAGACCCTTGATAGAAACTACTCAACTAGAAGGTCACGGTAACCAACATGACCGTGTACAAAAATGTTTGGAATCAACTTGAAAAGTTGAATTTTTCCACTACCCATGGTAGATTCAGGACTTATTTCCTTGAAAGTATAACTGGAATAGATCAAACTATGATCCTCAATGCCTATGGGGTGATTTAGTAATCACCCGTTGGGTCTTACCCCAAAACTACACTCCCATAGACACTCGTAGTGCTATAGAGATATCAAGAGATCCACACAAGTGAGAGGCCTAGCTCTTATGAACAACTAGGCTGTCTCAACTTTTTGCTGCCTCTAGACTCCTTGGTATACATCATTTGATGTGAGTTAAAGAGTATCAGAATCTCAACTCGATTATGGCACTAAAAACATGTAGTGCTAATATAACACCCAAAACATCTGTAATGGCAAGAGTCTTGCTTGGTCATTAACATTGATGGGGACTCCACTGGGTAGATCTGTTCAAGCTAGAGAACAATCACCTAGGAGATGTCAGCATTTGGGTCCTACCCTAGGTCTGACAATGGCTCTTAGCCTTTGTGGCTCATGGCCCTTATGCCAATAACAAATTAGTGTTCAATCGACGAGACGATGAAGACTGATTTGGGGATGTCTTGGCCACTTGCTAGCTGAGAGTTAGAGCACCTTGGCTCAACTGACTCACGAGCAAAACATGTATCAAAAGATTCTTAGAAAGTTTTCATCATTCTTCGAGAGAAAGAAGAAAGAGAGCATGCTAGGCTCAGGAACTTTTCTTAAGTTGCTGGAGCGTGTACCCAATCTGTATTCTCTTACACATCTTATGCCTGACTTTCATCTTTTCTTATAAGTATGCAACAAGCTGCTTGTATGACGCTCTCATCGGGAGAGGTCACAGAGAACACGAATCACATCTTGACCCATCGATCTTGTAGGGGTCGTGACTGTACGAGGGTGACTTAAATAGGGCACTTTGCTCGTGAAAGAAGTCCTAGAATTAGGTTCCATTTAGTGTTGTTGTGTTTTGAAATCAACCAAAAATCATGTTAAACAATCCATCACTTATCTTGTCCTAGACAGAGTTGCTAGTGTGATAGCGGAAGCGTAATTCATGAGGTGGTAGAATTGAATCCACCTAACTAGCATGCCTTGCATGCAAAATTGTAAGCCCTTGCTGAGAGTGATGGCCTCAAATGTGAGAGCCAAAACAAAAGTGCTTTGCCACAGTAGCCTGTACTACTAGGGAGACATCCTGACTTGATGTTGCCACACATAAAATGGGAGCAGATATCCATATTTTACCAGTTCCACAAACGTGTATACCAATGCCCTTGATTTGAAGTCAATGGGCTAGAGTGCATCCATGGAGCGAGCCAGGAGCAGTGAGCCTCGAGCAAAAATGAGAAATCAGTTGAGCAGATAGAAGCGAGCACAAAGTAGCTTGAGACAACCCCACGTAGTAAAATCAAGCCCCATGTATTTAGGGTTTAATACTTCTATGACAAATACTCCAGTGCACATAGAGAAAGACGATCCTAAAATCGCGAGAGAGAGAGAGAGAGAGAGAGAGAGAGAGAGAGAGAGAGAGAGAGAGAGAGAGAGAGGAAAATTTTTATAGACCTTCATGAATGTTAATACTCCCTAAGCAAAAATTGGTAGGGCAATGGAAAAATTGCATGCACCATGATTTCTTTTAAATCATGGGAAAAATTTATAGGGAGGAAAATTTGTAGAGAGCTTGTGTGTGTGTGTGTGTGCGTGCGTGTGTGTGTGTGTGTGTGTGTGTGTGTGTGTGTGTGTGTGTGTGAGAGAGAGAGAGAGAGAGAGAGAGAGAGAGAGAGAGAGAGAGAGAGAGAGAGAGCGGATTTGAGATGTACTACCTTTGCAAAAGGCCCAAATGATCTATGAGAGAAAAACATACATTAATCATACCTATGATACAATTATTTGAAACACGAATGAAACAAAAGAAACAACCTGAAAAGATTATGAGTGGTGGGTACAAAATGAGATAGTGACAAGGTAGAGGGTGTTTGAAGTGTGTGTGTGTGTGTGTGTGTGTGAGTGAGTGACAGAGAGCATGCCATTCAATGTTGACCATTGGAAAGCAATGGAGATTGCAATATAGACAAGAGAGAGTGCCATGGTAGAGTTGCAAAGTTTGCAAAACTCTTTGAATATGTTATGGATGAAATCTATCATATTCTTGAAGGAATAACCTAGAAAAAAAAATGCTTTAGTACCTACCTCTTACAAAAAGTTTATGCTGATTCATTTCAAAAATTAGGTGCTGAGTGGGTTACAAAATGCACTAAGTAGGAGGAACTAAATAACTGCAGTGATCTATAGACTATAGGTTTTGCTATCTTGTCTACCCTTCCAAAAACAAAATAAGACATCACCCAGGCTATAGCCCTTATAGCTGATTAGGTTGGATTCTGACTGCCTTTGTTAGCATATCCTTAAGAATGGCCTTTGGAATTCATGCTTGATGGATATGCATGTTGTTGTTGACATCTTGTCCAAGTACAATCAAGTACACAAAATAAAGATGCTTGCAAGCAAGAAAGGATGCTTTTTTTGCCAACCTGCCTTGAAAATCAATGCACGAACAAGATGGGACATTTTGAATTATAACTTCTATGCATGATGTAGGGGCTCTACTGTGACCTGTCAGTAGTTCTATGGTAAAAATCTCTTTCTCTCCTTCCACTTCTACGCGGCTTCCAGTCAATTTTGCTGACATTTCTAATGCTGCATTAACTTGAGCATATGCAGCCTTCGATACCCCTGGTCGATAGGGATAATTTTGATCTTCATTTTTGTTGGCATGGGGCTCTCTCTAATGCACTTCTTTGGGGATCAATGATTCCGTTGACACTCCAATCTCAAATCCTGCCTTCACAAGTGCACAAGCTTCTTGGATGTTGAGTTTGGTGCCCTTTGCAATAGGCCAAACATGCTGAGCGCATTCTGGTGGGTGTATGATGCTTGTGACCATTCTCCATGTATGCCTCACATCTGTGTTGCAAAAGTAGCAAAACTTTTGCTTCCGCCAAGAAGATAATTGACAGTCACTTCAAAAACATGGAGTTGGGTCTCCCGGTCTCTGCCTCAATCCACACTTCTTACCAGCTGTCCAATGGTTACACTCCACTCTACTTGATGTTGGTATCCTGCGAATAGCCCACTTTGTGTCATGGAAATTTTGCTCTAGAGCTTGCAAAAATTCACTGCATGGTTGCTCATGTGCTGCATTTGACGTCTTATCTTGCGTGACATAATTATACTCAGGCCTGTGGCTACAAATGCTTGTATCCATATCCATTAATGGTCGCTTGGCACGCATTGTCCTCTTCTCACCCTTGAAATTAACTCTGTTATTGAACATTGGAGTACCCATGGAAGCATCATCCACTGCCCTAGAGGTGGCTGCTGGTGATGGACTAGTCTGCATCTTGACATGGCTCTGTCAACTAAAATTTCCAATGTTGGCCCCCCTCCAATATATTTACCATCCAAGAAGGCTAGACGCCGGGCACACTGAAGATAGGCATTAATAAGATCAGTGACACATGCATCATAAAGACTAATTTTTTGCTTGTACCCCTCTCCAGCCAACCAACTTGCATGTTTGCTCTCAGAGAGGTTGGTCCTTGGAATCAATGCATTCATTATGGGCTCCCCATCCTTGACCATCATATGTCCCCAATGGCTAACCCTGAAATGCCACCAACTCAACCAACTATCTAGATTTGGTATGTTTTTATCTGTTGTCTTGCCTATTGCCCACCAGCTCCTAATCCTACGAAATTGCTCGAGTGCCGCATCTGTTGTTTCAGACAATCTCCACTTCTCACACATCTCTTTATGCTTTGATTGGTACTGGGAGTGGATATACCTCTGTGTGTGCATCCTCAAATTATCCTCCCAGTGCCATAGACAAGACCTTTCCCTACCCACCATTTCCTTCTTGTCCCCGAACACATATCTCACTGCATTCCAATTTGCTCCTGCCTCATTTGACATGAATCCTTGAAAATTGGCTAGCCTATCTGTGTGCTCAATCATAACCTGGTTCATAGATTCCCAAAACATTATTTGTGCTTCCTCATCCTCTTCTTTGAACTCGCATGTGGCAATAGTTAGAAGCTCTCCAATCCTAATAACATTACAAAGCCATGAGCCAAGGTATACAATAGTTTACACAATTAGTATCCACATCCACTTATTTATTTTTTAATACTTATTTGTTACTTACGTGTGATCATAAAAATGTGCTCCAATTGTGTGCCAGCCTCCTTCTATTCGATGGACATGGTCAAAACAAACCCATGATAATCGGAGGTCTTCATGTCCATCTCTATCCATCCTTCTGACCACATCTACTCCTGAACCTGGGCCAGTAGTAGACATCTTGAATATGAAGGACCGCTCTTGTGATGCTGATGCTTGCAACGGAAATCGAGAGCCATGGAAGAACTGAAAGTGGCACTTTCTCTTTAGTTCAAGAATTGCATCATATCCATCACCCATTGGTCGAGTGGTCCTTCTACACTGCATCACCATTTGCTTTACCCTACAACATACATAATCATGGGTGAACCAATTTTTCAAGAATACAAGTGTTTTGGTGCTTATAAGTTGAAAACTTACTTCTTCATGTTGACAAGGGTAAGCAATTCTTGGGACATCTCATGGACCTCCTTCTCACTTATAAAATCCCCACTTGTAATATTGTCATCTGTGAAGGCCTTGAGCACCATCTCTCTAGCCAATATCATTTCTACCTTCCTAGGGCCTGCTCTATTGTCCATTGTCACTGCCTTAGCTACTAAGGCTTTTATGTTCCGAATTGATGCTCTAGACATTCCCTTAGGGACGATGTGTTTGTGCTTGCCATGGTGCATAAATAGCCTACTATGGCAAGAATCCCTAGGCATAAAGTAGTAAACTGTTGCTGGAAAATCTTTCACACACATGGGAACATGCTTGCAAAAAAAGCATTCCAAATTTCCATAGCTCCCCATGGCTAGGCAGCCATTCTTTGGGAGCTTGGACAACTGACCATTCCAATGTTGCTTGTTAGTTTGATTAGTTCTGCTCCTAAATGAGCATCGCTCATTCATACATTGGAAAACCCCTCCATAAAAACTCTTCCTAAGGAAAAAAGATTTTTGAGTTCTTGCCTGAGTTTGTGGTTTTGTCCACAAATTTCCCTCATACTTTTGCTCCATACCCTCCATTGCCTTCCCCTCAATCATTTCATAGATGCAGAATTCTTGGTAGGTTTTTGGTAGATCTTTGACCTTGCCCTTGTATTCACACTCTTGCATAATAGTGTGAAGCACATCATTGGGAGGGAGTGTATGGATGATCTGGAATGCAGAAACTGCTGTCTCAAAATTTGGAGTTCTTCATCTAGCTTATCAAATTCAACATGATCTTCATTTTCCTCATCATCATCAATTTGTCTGCAAGAGAGCAAAAAAAATAGTGAAGAATTGTTCAAATTCAAACCTTCCAAAATGATCTTGGACTTACATGCACTTACATTGGTGCAGGTGATGGACCAATTGGAGATGACTCAGGGGTCTGAAAGATGTCTTCTAGTCTTGCAGTGTAATTTTTAGATAATGATTCCTCCAAGATGAAGTATGCCTCCATATAAACCCCCGCATAGGTGGGAAGAGGTGCCAAAACATTAAACTCTTGTCCCTCCTGAACAAGAGCCTCGACAATGACCCTAGTTGTACCACACAACTTCTCTTGCAGGAGCTTGACGGGAAGGAGGCATTTTCCATGGATGAATGGAATGTTGATGGACTGTTCGGACACAGATTGCAAGAAAATTTTAGCTTCCCTGCATAAAAGAGAACTTTCAATCAGATCAACACCATATCCATAGTTAATAATTTTGAGTAAATTGAACCCGTGTCAAGTCAATCTGTACCAACAACTTTGTAAAGTTAACAATTTCACATTCATTCAAAAACACTACTGTCTCAATCCGAGTTTTTTTTCAAAAATGAAATTCTGACAAATGCTTAAAAAATGTTAATCTTGAGAAATGTTTTAAAAAACATTAATCTAGCGAAATGGTTGTAAAAGTTAATAATTTCACAGACATTCGAAAACACTACTATCAATCCCAGTTTTTTTTTAAAAAATGAAATTCTGAGAAATGTTTAAAAAATGTTAATCTTGAGACATGTTTAAGAATACGTTAATCTGGAGAAACGGTTGAAGAAAGTTAGTTTGGTTTTTTAATTATATTCTAACTTTTCAAAACATTTTTATTGCCCTTCAAATGTTCAACTTTTGAAATGCACACTGCTTATTCTTAATCGTTCATATTGTTTGCCTGGTTTCCATCCTTTGCAATGCCATGAGGAAGGCAAGGCTCTTGCAAACGTCGCCACTGGCCAAATACTTCCACCCCTTAAGCCCCAAGAAAACAGCAAAGGTAAGCTTAACCTTTTGATTTAAGGACCATCTTTCTCAAATCTTTAAGCACGCTGAGCGCGCTTAAAGATCTGAGAAAAGAGAAGGTGAATTTGACAGCAAATGAGAGCATTTGAGTTGAGCGTAGGTGTGAGAGGAATGGAAGATTCCTGTTGCTGTGTGTATTGAGCAGATGGTAGCACTGTTGAAGCTTGCATCACTACTAGTTTGTGGTAGCAACAGAGCTCAGAGCTGAGAGAGAGAGAGAGAGAGAGAGAGAGAGAGAGAGAGAGAGAGAGAGAGAGAGAGAGAGAGAGAGAGAGAGAGAGAGAGAGAGAGAGAGAGAGCTCCTATGAGAGACACTGTGTATAGTAAAGCTCCCTTAACACCTCAAACAGTGTGAGATGCAGGGTGTGAGTTGTCGATGGAGAATTGGAGAGCAAAGCCAGGAGGGGTCAGCGTGACTGCGAATCGAGAACACACACACACACACACACACACACACACACACACACACACACACACACACACACACAGAGAGAGAGAGAGAGAGAGAGAGAGAGAGAGAGAGAGAGAGAGAGAGAGAGAGAGAGAGAGAGAGAGAGAGAGTCACTTACATGTTTGCAGAAAGAACAGATAGATTCTTCACATAAAGATCCAGGAGAATGGAGAAGAGCAAAATGATAAGTGGTAGTATAGAGGTGGTGCGAGATTTGTAAAGTGATAAATGTGCCAGCTGTAATGATTTCAACTCGCCATAATGACTCTAACACACCACAACTACCCATAATTTAGTTAATGGCTGGAGCGAGATTCATGGTGATAAATGTGTCGACCGTAATGATTTTAACTTGCCATAATGACTCTAACGCAACACAACTACCCATAATTTAGTTAATGGCTGATGTTGTCCTTTCCAATGTGTCCGATTCAGTCATTCATATGGCTTTTAACTAGATTTCATATAATCGAGAATTTTCATTCTTTCAAAGTGTGTATGCACTTCACAAGATCGAATTGTGAGGATGGTAAGTGTGAGGCAGATATTATGAGTATGGTAACTATGCCTAAGAGAAGGAAAATTGTGCAGGGTGCAGGGGATTCTGGAGCAACATACGAGAGAAGAGGTAGACCATCAAAGTAGGACAACTTCAATAGGTCAATTGCAGGAGCATTCTCAAGTAAGTCAAAAGGATGCTGAAGATGTTGAGGAAAATGGTGGTGCTGAGGAGCTGGTTGATAGTATTGTTCATGACTTGGAGCAAGAAAACGTTGAGAAGGTAGTGGATCAAGTTGCTATTGAGAGAGAGGAGCAGGGAGCTGATACTCAGAGAACTCAGGAAGATGATCAGAGTGAGGAGGTGGTAGTTGAGAAACATGACCAGGTGACTAAGGGGCAACGTGATGATGAGGTGACTGAGGGGCAACATGATGAGGAGGAGGGGCAACATGATGATGAGGTGACTGCGGGGCAAGATGATGAGGAGGACGGGCAACATGATGATGAGGTGACTGAGGGGCAACATGATGATGAGGTGACTGAGGGGCAACAAGATGATGAGGTGACAGAAGGCCAGAATATCTCCAATCTTGCAGGGGGGAGAAGAAACAAATTAGAGGTGTTTGGTAAGATCCTTGAGATCTCTACACCACAGGCATTCCTTGAAAGAATCAGAGTCACATTTTCTGGACCACCCCCTAGGATCCCATTATGCAGGTTACTGTCTAGTGAAGCCATTAGAAAAGTTAGCCCTTCCACCGAAAGATCACTCACAAGAAGTTTTATTAAGATGGGAGGATATCTTGAGAGCAAGGGAGCCTTTACTGTCTCCATTATTGATCTAGAGGGGGAGGAGACACCAATCACTCAAGAAAGGATAGATTCTTGGGATGACTGCTGGAAAACAATTAATGAAAGATTTGAGAGGTCCCTTGATTTAGAGACAGAGTGGGGACCCTACTTGAAAGGAAAGATGGTCCATGTCCTGGATGGCAACAATCGTCTGCATGCATGGATGGAATGCATTAGACAAGGTATTCTTCAACTTAATCTCCTTTAAGAACTTTTGTTGTGTTGATTGCACTATTTTAATATAATTGTACAATTATGCAATACAGGGTTTGAGAACGACCTGTCTAGACATTTCTCTGTGGTCTGCCACTTTTTGCAGTTTGCAAAGACTGATGTGGGGGAATTAATGTTTTCCTTGGCAAGATTGAACAAGTAAGATGATGTTGGGCATCTACTATTCTCCTTGAAAATTTTAATTGTTGTCTTGGAGTTATTGATATTCTTTTTTGTTTTAATGCTACAGGATGAACGATTATGCATATGTGCCAAACACATTTGGAGATAGGTTGTTCCAATTGAGAAGGCTAGGAGAAGCAGACAAGACTACTCTCTTGGATGGTTTGTCTATTGAAGACAGAGCATGGGTGGAGAAAGAAATGCAGGTTGTTTCATCTCGGGGGAAGAGGAGTTGGTTTACACTCCCTGTGCAAATAATGACATGGTTGCTCTTTAAGGATGAGATGGAACAGAAGATTGAAGAGTTGGCTAAGGGAATGGATGAAACTGGTAGGGCCAAGGTGATAAAGAAGATGGAGATTACCTATAGGGGAAAGACCTCCAAGTATGCAAGGATTGCAGATCCTGCAAATGGAGAGAACTTTTGGTGTGCTACTCTGTCCTTGCCTTGGCATGAACCGAGTGTGAATATTGCGACTGAAGAGAAACTCAACATGATTGGAAATGCTTGCATAACAGATGTGGATAAGGCACACATTGTGAAATTGTTAGATAGCTCACAAGTATCAATTCGATCCTTGGAGTGCCTTCCCAATGACAAAGCTAAAGTTAGGGACTGGCTCCACATGTATTGCTTTTGGTTGCAAGTCAATCAATATGGTCTAGGTCTATTACTAGACATTCAAAATGCTGATCGAGTAAGGCTGCCATTGGAACATCGATTCAGCAACTTTGTCATGCTTTGCCGAAGAAAGTACTTCAATAGAGCATTTCGCGTTGTGGAAGGTGGCATTAGGTCGACCAATGCCATGAATGAGCAACCCGGATTACACAATGCAACCCGTCGAGTTGTTTATAGGTTTGTTAATTTGTATGGTTCAATTTTTTAGTCCTCATTAAACTAGTACTCAGTAGTTGGTGTGTGTTTAGATGGCTACTCAAGGAGATTGCACAACACATGCTTGATGAGATGCCCCCCTTGGCAAGTGTATGGACATATGCAGATAACCCTACGTTCATGTATTCCGATGTGAAGCTTGGAAGGGTAAGCGATGCATTACATTGCATTTTTTATGTTAACTCTTAACGCATAGGGAGATTATGCTAAATAATAGTTGTTGATTGTGCAGTCCTTGTCCACCATAGAGAAAGCCAAGTGTCCGTGGTGGCTAGACATGGTTAAGAACCATGTTCCGGATGAGGATTTGGAATTATTTCAGCAACATAAAGCAGCCCTTCAACTTACAACTACTACGAATAGTGTCCTGGGAGAGGAGACGACGGCAACTTCTCAAGTAGTAGCATCCACTGCATCAGCATCATTTCGTAAGACACTTCCTATAAATCTTGGTAGGGAAGTCGTACATAGGGCATTACAAGCAAACAAGGCTATAGAGGATGGCAAGATGCAAGGACAACATCAAAGTGCAAGTAGCAGTGGAGGGCTAAGAGAAAATGATGACATAATCAATGAAACATTGGAACCTACAGGTAGTGTTGATGCCTTTGCTTTGTCTATCTAATATGATCCATGGAGTGTTGTGATTGTTGATACATTTTCTTAAATCTAAAAGATTTGATTTGTAGGCACTATTTACGTTTTCAACATTTCTGTTGAAGAGCTTGTTCATATTATTGAATATCCCCAACAAGCAGAGCAAATGGGGCTTGAGGTGTTAGAGGCCTTCAATGTAGTTTGTAGCCAAGGCACTGTGAAGGGCACTCAGCCAGACTTGTGCATAGACCTCATATTTGCAGATTTTCCATCTAACGTGGCTGTCGAGGGATGCTTTTGCAATAAAGTTCCGTTTTGGAACAAGGTAGTGGATAACCTGTATGACACCACATTTCATCTTGCAGACTCATGCTTGAGTGATAGGGGGTTTTTTGTTTGTTTGTACACCATGGAGGAAGGGGTGAAAGTCGAGCAAGCTGGCAAGCAAAAAGGGTTTAAGATATATCATCGTCAGGTTGTGAGATGCACACCACCTATTGGAAAGAGGTTGGGACCCATTGTCACACAAGTACAAGTAATTGATTCTTGATTTAATGTGCAATAGAATTTAGTGTGGCATCCTATTCTTTAATGACATGTATGACATAAAGCTTTCTATTTGAAT
The DNA here is from genome assembly GCF_014529385.1 of Adiantum capillus-veneris. NCBI lineage: Eukaryota > Viridiplantae > Streptophyta > Polypodiopsida > Polypodiales > Pteridaceae > Adiantum > Adiantum capillus-veneris. The sequence continues at coordinate 80,107,859 of NC_140954.1, forward strand.
AGGTGAATTGATTGATCTTGTCTGCTTTTGTTCGTTGTTCGACAACTTGTGTGTATCGTATACATCATGATCAGTTGCCAGAATTGAAACTTGGTGGTGACCTCCTTCAATTTGGACAGGACCTTATCTTCGATATGTGAGTTGACTCTATCATTTACTTGTTTATATGCCTAATCCATCATTTATATATATATATATGCCATTAAAGTAAGTAAAATGTGTATTCAATGTCAGAGTACCTGAAGCAGATTTAGTAAAGAGTAAAGGAAAGCCATGGAGGGGTGGTTGTCAAAGAGGTCAAAAGCTTGTGAAGTACATAGTCGCACTTTTTAGCCGTCCACAGGATGTAGTCCTTGACATATTTGCTGGCACGGGTACACTTGGCTTGGCAGCTGGCTTCATGGATAGACATGTCATTATGTTTGAGAGGGATGAGCGCATATATGATCGCTTGTTGAAGCCATTTGGAGTCAAGGTATGTTAGGAGTAGGTTCGTTGAAAATTATAAGTTGATTGACAAGAGGGTATGTATTAAGCAATTGTGTATTTTTTTGCAGATGGATTGATTTTAAAGGGTCGCAATGTAGTTGAAGATTGGATCCAGCCAAGCTTTGCATTTTCTTTTTGCTATTCTCTTAGATGATTGTGCTCAAACTTAGACTCACTGGCAGTGTTGTAGATTTCTTCAAAACTACCTTTCTTTTATGGTTGTATAAGAACGGTCGAATATGGTACTCGTGTGTTTGATGGTTGTATAAGAACAGTCGAATATGGTACTCGTGTGTTTGATGGGGCTGTTTTTTTGGAATAAAAACGCTAATTCTTTAGGCTGATTTGGGGCTAATCTGGGGTTGTTTTTTTGGGCTAAAATCGCTAATTTTGTAGGCTGATTTGGTGGCGGATTTGGGGCTGATCTGGGGCTGTTTTTTGGGGCTAAAAACGCTAATTCTTTAGGCTGATTTGGTGGCGGATTTGGGGCTGTTTTTTGGGCTAAAAACGCTAATTCTTTAGGCTGATTTGGTGGCTGATTTGGGGCTGATCTTGTCTGGGATGTCGTCTCATGGAGTGCATTGACTACGGATATGCCCACATAAGCGAAAAAGGCAAGGAAGCTTAGGGCTGTTTTGAGCATATGCAATGCAAGGACGCCTCTCCAAATGCGATCACCTAATCTTGCATCTTCACGGCATATGCCATTACGCAAGACACTAATATGGGCAAAATAGTTCAGATGATATTGTTAGTCAAGGGCTATTGAAAAACGATGTCTTTCTTGGAATTGCCTTGGTCGACGTGTATGCCAAATGTGCTCTATCTTAGCAAGCACAAAAGGTGGTCGAGGAGTTGCTTGGCAGGGATGTCGTCTCATGGAGTGCACTGATTGCGGGATATGCCCAACACGAAAAAGGCCAAAAAGCTTTAGTGCTGTTTTTAGCATATGCAATGCGAGGACTTCTCATGGAATGCACTGATTGCGTGATATTCTCAACACAGGAAAGGCCAAGAATAGGAGCTAAAAACACTGATTTTCTGGGCTGATTTGATGGATCATTTAGAGGCTAAAAACGCTAAGTTTTAGGGCTGATTTGGTGGTTGATTAGGGATTGATCTTGTCTGGATGTCGTCTCATGGAGTGCATTGACTGCGGGATATGCCCAACACGAGAGGGAAAGGCGAGGAAGCTTAGGACTGTGTTCAGCATATGCAATGCAAGGACGTCTCTCCAAATGCGATCATCTACGCTTGCATCTTCAAGACATGTGGCATTATGCAAGAGGCTAATATGGGTGAAAGAATTTCGATCATATTGTTAGGCAAACATTTTGGAAAAAGATGTCGTGCTTGGCATTGCCTTGGTCAACATGTAAGCGAAACGTGCTCCACCTCAGCAAGCACCAAAGGTGGTCGAGGAGTTGCTTGTCAGGTATGTCATCTCATATAGTGCACTAATTGCGAGATATGCCCAACACGGGAAAGTCCAAAACAGGGAGCTAAAAATTGCTGTAATTTTGGGCTGTTTTGATGGCGGATTTGGGGCTGATCTGGAGCTGTTTTTTTGGGCTAAAAACGCTAATTTTTTAGGTTGATTTGGTAGCTGATCTGGGGTTGATGTGGGGCTGTTTTCTTGGTCTAAAAACGCTAATTTTCTAGGCTGATTCGGTGGCGGATATGGGGCTGATCTGGGGCTGTTTTTTTGGGCTAAAAACGCTAATTCTTTAGGCTGATTTGGTGGCTGATCTTGTCTGGGATGTCGTCTCATGGAGTGCATTGACTACGGATATGCCCAACATAAGCGAAAAAGGCGAGGAAGCTTAGGGCTGTTTTGAGCATATGCAATGCAAGGACGCCTCTCCAAATGCGATCACCTAATCTTGTATCTTCACGGCCGCTATGCTATTACGCAAGACACTAATATGGGCAAAATAGTTCATATGATATTGTTAGTCAAGGGCTATTGAAAAACGATGTCTTTCTTGGAATTGCCTTGGTCGACGTGTATGCCAAATGTGCTCTACCTCAGCAAGCACAAAAGGTGGTCGAGGAGTTGCTTGTCAAGGATGTCGTCTCATGGAGTGCACTAATTGCGGGATATGCCCAACACGAAAAAGGCCAAAAAGCTTAGGGCTGTTTTTAGCATATGCAATGTGAGGACTTCTCATGGAATGCACTGATTACGTGATATTCTCAACACAAGAAAGGCCAAGAATAGGAGCTAAAAACGTTGATTTTCTGGGCTGATTTGATGGATCATTTAGAGGCTAAAAACGTTGAGTTTTAGGGCTGATTTGGTGATTAGGGACCGATCTTGTCTGGATGTTGTCTCATGGAGTGCATTGACTGCGGGATATGCCCAACACGAGAGGGGAAGGCGAGGAAGCTTAGGACTGTTTTCAGCATATGCAATGCAGGGACATCTCTCCAAATGCGATCGTCTACGCTTGCATCTTCAAGACATGTGGCATTATGCAAGAGGCTAATATGGGTGAAAGAATTTCGATCATATTGTTAGTCAAACATTTCTGGAAAAAGATGTCGTGCTTGGCATTGTCTTGGTCAACATGTAAGCGAAACGTGCTCCACCTCAGCAAGCACCAAAGGTGGTCGAGGAGTTGCTTGTCAGGTATGTCATCTCATGTAGTGCACTAATTGCAAGATATGCCCAACACGGGAAAGTCCAAAACTAGGAGCTAAAAATGCTGTAATTTTGGGCTGATTTGATGGCGGATTGGGGCTGATCTGGGGCTGTTTTTTCGGGCTAAAAACGCTAATTTTTTAGGTTGATTTGGTAGCTGATTTGGGGCTGATGTGGGGCTGTTTTCTTGGTCTAAAAACGCTAATTTTTTAGGCTGATTTGGTGGCGGATTTGGGGCTGATCTGGGGCTGTTTTTTTGGGCTAAAAACGCTAATTCTTTAGGCTGATTTGGGGCTGATCTTGTCTGGGATGTCGTCTCATGGAGTGCATTGACTACGGATATGCCCAACATAAGCGAAAAAGGCGAGGAAGCTTAGGGCTGTTTTGAGCATATGCAATGCAAGGACGCCTCTCCAAATGCGATCACCTAATCTTGCATCTTCACGGCCGCTATGCCATTACGCAAGACACTAATATGGGCAAAATAGTTCAGATGATATTGTTAGTCAAGGGCTATTGAAAAACGATGTCTTTCTTGGAATTGCCTTGGTCGACGTGTATGCCAAATGTGCTCTACCTCAGCAAGCACAAAAGGTGGTCGAGGAGTTGCTTGTCAAGTATGTCGTCTCATGGAGTGCACTGATTACAACATATGCCCAACACGGGAAAGGCCAAAAAGCTTAGGGTTGTTTTTAGCATATGCACTGCGAGGACATCTCTCCAAATGCGGTCACCTATGCTTGCATTTGAAGGACATGTGGCATTATGCAAGAGGCTATTATGGGTGAAAGAATTCCAATGATATAGTTAGTCATGTATTACTGAAAAACGATGTCATGCTTGGCATTGCCTTGCTCAACTAATATGGGCGAAAAAATTCAGATGATATTGTTAGTCAAGGGCTATTGACAAACGATTTAGTGCTTGGCATTGCCTTGGTTGACATGTATGCCAAATACGCTCTATGAAAATGTTCTATAATGGACTTGGGAGTTGGTTGACTCTCTTACAGTGTTTTATGGCTCTCTAGCTTTTATAGACATGTAGAATGTCTTACTCTATTTAACTCATGAGCAATATATAGGTTTCTCACCAAACTTGCCATCTCCCTCCAACTAGGATTTTTTGTGCATGCCGCTCGCTCCTATTGCACTTAGATTCTTGATGGTAATAGTTGCTCGCTCTCATGGGCTCGCTCAACGGCCACCCCCAATGGGCTGTATCGATGTACACATTAGAAGCCTTGCTTCATGTGAAACTGTCAAAGCACTTTGCTTTGCACAACATAAAATATTTTCCAAAATAAATATGAAAACATGGAAAAACAAGCAAAATTTTTATTGTCTAACCTAGTCATCCTGCTGTAACAAATTGTCTTGAAATTTTGAAGGACAAACTTGCTAGAAGATGGCTCATAGCCATAGCTGCTGTGCAAGAGAGAGTTGTCGTGTATATCATATACACCCTCTTTGCATGTAATGAAATAACACGCTGACAAAGTGACAAATTCCTCCAAGTTTTTATGCTCATAGCATAAGCCAGACGGGAAAATCTCAATGCAAGATGCCGAATTGGAAGCCTTGCTTCCCTTAACAACTTAGGGAGTTCCTAAGAGCTCATAGTCAAAGGCTATTTATGCTAACAAACAAATGTCATAGCAAAATAAAGTCGACCGTGTCGATCATTCACAGATAATCGACCTTGTCAAATTGTACATTGTATTGAAAAACAGAAAAATACTTGCAAGAGATGTACCTCGTACTTGCGGCTTGATTTGTTATCCTCTGGATTTGTAGATGGAGCCTTGCTCCTGTGATGTTTGTCACAACGTTGTCATACGCGAGACATGTAAAGGAAAAGTAACCCTGAGTTGCACACTGCTGCTTGGCATGCAGTATTGCCAATTACTTTAGAAAACGTGTTGAATCACATTCATAGGCCTTGCCCCCGGGGAGGTCACCTAATAAAAATGTAACCTATCACGTGAGTTCAACAGAAGGGTATTTAAAGTTCTTGAAACTTACAGAAATATATATACAGAAGGGCATTATTTTTTCAAATTTGAAAAAAACGTACAGATTTTAAAAGAAAAGGGTACATTATATTCTTAACAAAATTCACAGATAAGGGGTTTTACAAACATGTCTTGAACGCACGTGATATGGTAGTTTTACACATAGTGAACCCCCCGAGGCCTTGCCTGTACCAACATTTCACAGGCCTTGCTTGAACCTTAGGATCTAACATTGCCGCGGAACCATGTTCGAGAAAAAATTCCAACCCAAAAGTGAAAAATTTTACCATAACTGCGGAACGTTAATGGTAGAAGTCATTGGGCCAACGACTGTGCTCATAGCTGTTTAACATAGCATATTCCATGCATGAAAAACATTCACGTGCTGAACATGATTGAGCGGCTCGATGATTGAAAATCCCAATGTATGCTTCGAACTGAAAGAGATCTGCAAAATCCAATGAATTGAGAATTGAAAATGTGAAAGTCAACTTGCTTACCAATGCTGACAAGCCCTCTTCGAGCGGTGAAACCATGTTGTTGTATTCTGGATATCCTTGTTATCAACATCTGACGCGGTGTATGATCACGTAGAGTGGCACTTTCTGGACACAATTGCAAGCTATTGTCACCGCAAATAGAGCTGAGACCAAGGCCGTGCCTTTACATGATCTTGAAGTTGTAGACAACACGTCGGAGCTTTGCCTTGTCGGCCTGTAAAGTTTTCCTTGGAATTCTCCATGTTGAAACCCGACTGCCTACCCGAGAGCAATGAGCGCATCGTTCAGCTTACTATGATCCCGATGTGGGGCCTTGCATGCCTTTGCATGTTAATGCATGCTACATTCATGTGGGAAAGCTCCCCTGCAAGGCAAAAACCTAACAACTTTAAAAAAAAAAAAAAACACATGACTGCAACAGCGATGGAGTTCGGTGTCTGCTATGAAGGGAAGACATCCCCAAGCCCTCACCATGTTGCTCCCCATGCCTCCATCCCATGAAGAGAATTGCATAGCAGGCCACCGCAATCAGGCCGAGCCCAAGACCTTGTGATTTTGCTGAGGTCGATTTAGAGTACCTCTTGTGTGTAAGGGTGCTTACCCCCGCGGCCTTGGATTCCTTTGCTCTGCATAGTCAAGGGGCCATGCCCACGCCACGACTTTCTTCTTTCATGTCAACCTCGACTTCTTTTGTAATTGAGCATGCATAGCATGCAAGCACGGTCTACTCCTTCTAGTCCTGAGACAGAGAGAAAATCTCCATAGCCTTGCATAGGTGAGGAACCCAGAGAGAGAAAGAGAGAATACACAAGCCACACTCTTCCTTCTCCTTCCCTCCTCCATAGCCTCTCCCTTCCCCGAAGATCTGATACCAGTGAAAGGCCAAAGGGTAGACTGGCATGTGGTTCTCCTCCCAACATCCTTACTTATAGCCCTTGGCCCTTGCAAGTAGGTCCCCTTAACTCATGCCTGGCCCTCGCCTCCTAGCCGTACTGAGCCATTCAGTCCCTGGCCCTTGGCTTGCTGTCCGGTCCTACCATTGGCTTGACATTGGGGGGGTTTTAAGGAGGGAAAAAATTAATTTTGAAAGTATAAAAAAAAATCAATTTTTAAGGGTATTTCCAAATTTGGGTCAGAAATGGGTGGAAAGGAGGTCAAAGTGGTCCCTCTCCTCCCCCCCCGCCACACACACACACACCTTCTCACCCGGTAAGAGGCATTTAGGATGTATAAGACTACCTTGTCCCCCTACTTTTTTGAGGGTATAGAGTGTGTACACCACTCTCTTCCTATTGGTTGGACTTTGATTAACCTTTATCCCAAAGGGTCCCTAGGGGGTTTCTATTTTTCCTAATGGGTTGGTCTATGGAACAATGCACCAGGCTTCACGTACAATAGCCTTCAATATGCTCAAGTTCCATCTTAGATTGATAGGTGCTCTCATCAAGTTAACTGGATTACATCGTTGCTTGATATGAAGGTAACCTCACATTTTTTGTCAAATCACTTGCCACTTTGCATCAAACTTAGAAAAGCCAAAGGAGAAGGATAACACCTAAAGGGTCTAAGAAGCTACTTACTACAAGAGTGCACCTGTTCAAAGACCCTCTTTACATAAGCCTGACCAAAAATGCTATGAGCAAGCTCTGTAAAGATGTCAATTTGGAAAACCCAAAAGCTTGGGATTACTTTGCTAGTAGTATTCAAAAAGTGGTCAAAATTGTAGGCCCTAGATTGAAGAAGTCTCAGGAGGATCACTTGAAGTAGCTGAAAGATGAAGTAGGGTGGCTTACCACCAAAAAATGCAAGGGATAGTCCTCCAAAACTGAGTGCAAAAGGTGGCTAGAAGAAAAAATTGAGCTAGCTGAAACAACTCAAGGAAGTCAGGAAGGCTATGAAGAAGTTTCTTGATTAGCCACCTCTGGTTCAAGGAAGTCAGGAAGGCTATGTTATTATCCAAATAAACCTACTTGAACCGGAGGTGGCTAATCAAGCAACTTCTTCATAGCCTTAATAGTGAAGAGAGGTTGAGGCCTGATCCACTCGCTCACAGATGGGCAGGGGAATGAAGTGAAGGACCAAGATGAAATGGCTAAACTGATGCTAGATCACTTATGCCAGATCATAGGCTACCATGAGGCCCACTCTCTTGAAGTGGATGAAGGGAAGGCAAATTTTTTCAGGAGTGTCAAGAAGACAATATTGCGATCAGAACCAAACCTACTTGAGGATGCTTTTACTGAGGAGGAATGCCCATACCCATAACAAGCAATAGACAAAGAGAAATCCCTTGGGTGGGATGGATTAAATACTAAGTTCTTCAAAGAATTTGGGAAGATCTTAAGTCCCTAATGCCTTCATCAATAGAGTCCTAGACTTAAGCATAAAAAGGAGCCTCATAAATACTGATCCAATGTAGATCTATTGCTCCCAACTGAAACAATGGCATATAAAATTGTTGCCAAAATTGTAGCCTTTAGGCTTTCTCCCATTATAGACAAAGCAATTACTCCCCATCGTGAAAGCAATGGTTAGCATCCTGCACCAAGCAAGAGTGTATCTTGCTTCAAGTGGATCTAGACAAAGCCCATGATAGGATCACTTGGTCGTTCATAGAAGATGTCATGAAATCTTTGGGATTTGGGCCACGATTGTGTTGGTTAGTTCTCACCCTCGGTGCTGGTAGCCATTCTGAGCTTCTATTTAATAATATAATTTTGTGCACATTTGAAGTCAAAAGATCAATCAAGGAGGGTTTCTCACTCACCCTATTGATATTTGGCATCAACTCCCATCCTCTAATTACCATGCTTAAAGATAGTGCTACAAGATTGGAGATCCAAGTGATGACCTTGACTAACAATAACCAACTCCTAACAAAGCTCTTTGCAGATGATTCCCTTCTCTTCCTCAAAGCTTGCCCTCAGATAGTGAGAAAGGCTCTGGAAATTGTGTAAACATTCACCATAGCATTTGGTTCAAATACAATATTGAAAGATCAACATTGATTTCATTGTCAGAAAATGACTATTTTGATCCATTTATGTGGACCAGAGAGATACTTTCAAAAGGAAAGATCTTTCGTCACCTAGTGCTCTGTCGGGGATTGATGTAACGCAGAAGCAAAGATTCTTGTGGGTCATGGATAAGATAAAGAGCAAGATGAGGAGGTCGGAGCATGTGCTTCTTCCATTCCTGAGCAAGGTAAAAGTGATCAATTCAATTATGCTCCCATACATAGCCTTCACAGGTCCACTCCTCAAGTTCCATTCCGAAGCATGGTAAAAGTGATCAATTTGTTTATGCTCCTATACATAGCCTTCAAAAGTCCACTCCTCAAGTTAGCCAAGTGTAACTGGAAAGATTTCTTGAAGTCGATTAAAAGATTCTTATGTAAAAATACAACGCCATGGTAGTGGGCCAAATGGGAGTCTTTTGTGAGACCAACAGAGTAAGGTGGCATCGGGAATCTCAACCCTCTTATCCATGCAGAGGCCCAGTGTGCCAAATTTTTGGCGTAAATTACTAGGCAAGAATAGGCATGGGCTATTATGACAAAGGACATGATTGACAAGGCAAAACTAATCTTTCAAGGAGGCCAGTGGAAAGACCTAGAGGTTCACGGCAAAATGCTTACCCTTGGTGGACTAGCCTAAGACTTGGAGGCACAATGGGTGAGATAGTACAGAAGTGCACTAGAGCATCGGAGGAATTCGAGTGGGGAGGGTTGACAAGGTACTTTCAAAATTCCATAACTCACTGATACTTGTGGCTCTCTAAAGCAAGAAGCATCCCTTTGAACCCATTTTTGAGTGAAATTGCTATAGAGATCAACAAAAACGGGCTCAGACAACTGGCCCGGTTTTGAGGTAGCAACAACAAGATCTAGAAAGGAAGAGACCAATTGGCTACCCAGCTCCACCTCAATGGGACTAAAATATTGCTAGTCAATAGAGCTATTGAAGGGCTTGACAACTATTGTATGCACGTGTGCAAATCCAAGTTCGAGTGGAAAGCCTTGTGATGGCCCAAGAGCATACACTTCTAGGCTAATTGGTTCTCCCCCCTTAACGAACAATGGGGAAAGCAATGGACAGAGGAAATAGAAAATTACATTTGGAATCCACCATGGTCATTGGAAATGAACATCTTTTTGTGGAAAGTATTAGAGGGGGGCTTTGCCGATGGGAGTAAAGATTCTAGCCAGAGATATTGGCTCTGATAGATGTTGGGGATACAAAATGTCTAGTGAACACTTCCCTCACTTGTTCAAGGAGTGCCCAACTATAGGTGGCCTTGCAAAAACGATCTACAGGTGGGTTCAAAAGACCAAAAAAATAGGGTTCTTGAAAAACGACCCGTTCTTAGGAGATAGGGTGATGAAAATCCAAGTGTTGCTTATCTATACACAACTTGTTAGATTTTGTTATTTTAAGCATATTTGGAAGGCCGAGAACTATCGACATGTGTTTGAGAATGTTAGGCTCTCAACATCTAGTTTCACAAAGATCTTACAATAAAGAAGGTAATTGATTGTTTCCATTGGTAAAAGGGACGATTTGGATGAGTGGTATAGGGCCATCAACACGGTACTACTAACCGATCATGGTTAGATGTTTGCCTTTTGTTGAGGCAAGCTAGCTCATTGATGTATTACGAGATTCCTCAAGGCTCTATGCTAGCTCGAGGTTGCTTTATTTATTGGAGAATTCAATACATCCACTCACATTTGTGAGTTTGAAAAAAAAAAAAAGAGATGGCATACAAAGTATAATTGTTCTTATTCGTGTTCTTTCTATATTGCTAAAGAATGAACCTATAGAAAGAGGCTTTTCATTAGTCAACTTTCTTGAGACCACAGCAAATAAGAGATTGATCAACAAGCAAGCGAACATTAAAAAATGGTCCTTTTTCACAAAGTATTTTTGGGCCAAAGTATTTCACAAAGCATGGTTTTTTTTTTTTGTCCTAAAAAACACGACAATTTGGTAAGTTTGCAAAAAATTGGCTGATGAAATCAACAAAGAAGCAACAGCTTATCTAGGCATGTTTAAAGATTGCCCTTCCTTGCAAAAAATTGGCTGATGAAATCAACAAAGAAGAAAAAGCTTATCTAAGCATGTTTTAAGATTGCCCTTCCTCAGGGGGCCTTATTGCCAAATCTTAAAATGGACTGCAAAGGTTGTTGAAGATACTATTCTTTAGGAATGACTTGGTTTTGGGAGGGAGAAGATTTCAGAACCAATAAATTCTATTGTGCACAAAAAATCATCAAGTATATTGCTATAAGAAGTAGATTTGGCAAGGTTTCAGTAGATTTGGCAAGCTTGAAACCTTTGGGTCTTTGAAGGAAACTTTGTAGTAGCATTGAACTTATAAATGTAGTAGGCTCAAAAGTAGGGCTCAATCATGCAAGGTGAAGAATGGATGTATGAATTGAGTTGCATCGATTGCTCGGGTGGTGCCCTCTTGGGGAAAGGAGATTGCTGATCTACACTAGGAGGATGTATGAATTGAGTTGCATCGGTTGCTCGGGTGGTGCCCTCTTGGGGAAAGGAGATTTTTGATATACTCTAGGAGCTATTGGATAAGGGAAAAACAAGGTTTTGCTAATAATTTGTACATCTCCTGTTTGGAAAGGTTGACCCCTCAAGGGACATTGTTCATTGTACATTCTTTGGTGAGTTAATATAACATCTCCACTAACAATTGTAAGTATGTACCAATATGCAAAAGACCATGTACGTGTTCAAACTCAAAAGTTCATATACTTTAAAAAAAAAAAAAAAAGCAAGACTCACAATTATGAGTGAATTATATTTATCAACCCAAATAGTTACAAGGTCTTGTCATACTCGTGTTGAGCCATGACGTCATCCAAGGACCATAATTACATCGATTATCAGGGCAGCCATCCCACCCAACTCGCTCCCTTATCCTTGATACATAGGGTCCCTCATCATGTTCTTCTGCGATATTTTAATTACCGACAGCCAAGATTTTCCTCCGTCCTAGGGCTCTGCTGTCAACAAGGCAGAAATAGTCCTAGACCAATCCTCCAAGTGTTGCTTGCATCCGAGCGTCCATATACTTATTGAAGCGCACCATTGATCATTGGAATTCAATTTTTATGGCCACTCAAGCTATGTTTATTTGATTTCATGCCTCTACATGAGCTTATGAATCCATTGGTTTGTCAAACAATTTGTTTTGGAACATGGAGACACTCTCGACATCTTTGACACATGTATGTCGAAATTAAGTCTATTTTGGACCTTTGTAGGCACTAAGGGAATCGTGTAGTGTAAAGGTCAAAAAACATGTGTGTATACCATCCCAAGTGATGAGTTAATGGGTTGAACAAAAAAAAAAGTAGTTATGTGTAGAAATGATGACAACAACAACATGCCATACAAGTCGTATGAGCCATACAAAGTGGCAAATCTTCTAGTGTTGGCCATTGAATCACCTTTACCCATATCTAAGTATCTTGTGAGATTCTCCTCAATGAGACATGCGTGCCAACCTACTAATTGACTATACAAGGGTATAAAAACAAGTGTATATTCAACCAAAATGCTAAGTTAATGGGTTGAACACAAAAAGAATAATTATGTGTGGAAATGATGACAACAACATGATATGTAGGGGTGATGGCAACAACAACATGTCATAAAAGTTGTATGAGCCATACTAAATGGGATTATGGGAAATCTCCTAGTGTTGGCCATTGAATCACCTTAGCATAGGTAATGGCATGTGTAAATCACACTACTCATAACAGTAGTGTGGCAAGGTAGCCTAGTTGACACACGTGCCAAAAGGGGGGTTCTAACATTTAAAGTGTCTATACCACATCACAATAATTTCTCAAATATCCATACAAAGTAGCTAGTACTTGCAAAATCATCCAAGTTCTCTTCGATCAATATATTGGCTCTTAGTTTCTAGCAAATATATATCAATTCATCAAACAATAGAATACAAAATGCTCCCGAGGACGCAACTGAGGCTTAGGGTAAAACCCCCAATACCGGGACATACCCCTTGACAAGGATTGGCGAGGCCCGATTATAAAGACAATATGTGGGTCAGTGAAAGGACAAGCAAGCGTGGGTAGTTGGTAGCTCAATTAACTTGAAACTCTTTAATGTCCGTCGGATTCTAGATCAATCCCTTTCGGCCACCAGTCATGATTTACCCCTGGGGTATGTTCTGCTTTACCCTTGACATTTTGCTACACATCATTTTTAAAAACTTGGGCGCATTTCTTGTACACTCCATCGGAGCATGCGACGTCATTCCTGTAGACTATTGAAGGTCTTTGCTATCAATTGCACCCTTCATGGCAAGAAACAGGCCACCCTCGACTTTGATTGGAGGCCTCCAACTTCAATGTCCTTAGGGTGGGGGTTTTATACTAATGTATTGCTAAAAAATATGGGTGAAAGCAAGCTTTGGTGGTACAAAAAAGACCATTTTTTTCATCTTATTGGTACTTTGACCATATAGCCTTTTGAAATTTTGGAGGGAATCCATTAGTTGCAAAGAGTTCTTTTAGATTTTGAAGGTAAATAAAGACAAAATTAAAAGTGTGGCCATACATGTCACAGATACAAGCTCTTAGAAGAGTTATAGAAAATTCTAGAAGGTTCTAGAAACTTGAAGAAAATTTTAGAAGGTTCTAGAAACTTGAAGAAAATTTAAGAAGTTTCTAGAAGTATCAAGAAGATTCTAAAAGTAGTTAAAAGAATCTAGAGAGTTTTAGAAGCTTGAGAAAGCACCTAGAAGGTTCTAGAAGAGCTAGAAGGTCTAAAAGGAAGAACCTAGAAGGTTCTTAACCTACGCAGGCTTCAATATAAATAAAGGTCTTGGGCTACAAGCTCCTCAGTCTTTTCAACACCAATTGTGAGGCTCCTGCAAATTCTTGTCTTGTGTTTGAGTCTTGTTCTTGTAATCAAGTGTTGTCTTGTACTCTAGCATTGTAATGTGAGTTTTGCAAAATCAAGTTATCTTAATCAAGTATTAAGTCTTGTAATCGAGATTAAAGTCGTGATCAAGTTTCAAGATCTTGTATATTTTGAGTACCTCCTCTTGCTCTCCTCTAGCTCAAGATGCGCTCATAACGATACATGTGAAAGAAACTAAAGCTGATGGGTCATTTATTGTTGGAAGTGGTAAATTTTTGAACTCATGGGAGAGAGTAGTGTCGCACTATCTACAAACGAGGTAGTGACAGTCCTATCAAGAATATCTTTGCTTGCAATCGCTGCACGAAGAGCAGCTTGCTCTATTGATGTGATGGGTAGAACACAAGCCATGAGCTACATAGTAGCCAAGATAGTGCTCTACCCTAGTTGAGTTAGTTCTTTGTCTTCTAAAGGAGCTCATAGTGTTGGGCAATGAGGACCCCATCACACAAGTCTACCACCAGAGCCTCACCTAGGACCAAATCAAAATCAAAGGACAAGGATAGTGCCATAAAATCCCCTCGTAGCATCAACAAGACACCAACATCTACAATAGAGGTAGAGCAAAAAAGAACCCCCAACAAAAGGGCAAGTGCTAAGTAGAATGTGTCAAAGGAATGATGAGAGTGAGCATCTGTTCTTTTTATTGGGGAAAAGGCAAAGTGCCTTTTCCCACGGCCAACATCCGATGTTTGGCTTCCTGCTGACCACACTTACACTTATTCATTATACATACACATGAATAAATAGCATTTTCATTTCTTCTCCTGAGAGGCCTGCTCCACACGCACAGTGTATGCTCTCCTCTCACCTTATTACAACTAGAAATTCAATGTTGTATTATTTTTCCATCACCCACCAAGAAGCTAAGTGCGTCATGAACCATAATTGCAAACACAATTTGAGATCCACATATATCTCTTTGAAGAAATTCAGGAAAAAATGTGACAAATCCTTTGAACAAGATCAAAGTCAAAAGAAAGAAGATACAACTAAGGTCAATGATCATCATCAAAACAAACCAAATCAACAACAAATGACATCAATCAATCAAGCACAATGTGACAAACTTTGCACCAGGGTGAAGATGGTCGAACAATAAAATAACCCTATGACTATGTGAAAGCACTCAGTTTGTGTATTCCTCATACCCTCATTTGTGTCGTAGGGTAGGATTTGTGTGATCTCACCATGTGTTTGGGGGATCTTGTGTTCCATACCCTACTTTGTTCTAGGGGAGGTTTGTGTGCCTACAACCTCTGTGTCAAGGGGAGGCAATATTGTGTACCTACCCTCTAGTGTGTTTTGAGGGTAGATGCTCTGTGTGAGTGCTCCATTTCAAAACCCACAAGGGGATGGTTTCTGGGGTTGTAAATTTGTTGCACCTCACACTCATAGGAAATCTCCCTAATATAAAAGTCATGTGGAGCATGTGTGTGCCTTTATGAAGGCAAGAGGTGTGTGTAAGCAAGTAACTTTTGTGTGTGTGTGTGCGTGTGTGCGTGTGTGTGTGTGTGTGTGGCATGTGCAACATGCAAGGACCATGTGATAAGCTTGTATAAAGCAACCCTTTGTATTCACAAATCTAATCTAGTTCAATTGTTATGCTCTCTCTCATAATGAATGGTTCATTGTGCAATCCACCCTAACTTTCATGGTTCATCGTGCCATACAACTTTCATGGTCGACGGAGATGCAATTGATTGCATCAGCTCAAGCACTCTATCAAAGATTTTTGTTCTGAAAGGAAAACAACGCCTTGCAAGTAATGGTTTGAAGTTGTGTACCTACAAGGCTTAGCTATTGGGACAACAATTCGCATTTAAGAGAATGATTTACATGAATCAAAGGCATTCTCTTGTTCTTCTATCGGTTCTATCTATCATTGGTTCAATTTTTTAGAGTCTTTTATATAAGGTTCCTACAAACAAGTCAAAGAATGCTATCTAAAGCCAAATGCTAGTTTTTAAACTACACAACACTAAGTTTGGTGCTTCATACTACTGAATTTGGTACTACATACTACCAATTGTCTATCTAGTAGTGCCAATTTTGGGGTTGTTCAATGAATTGTTCCTACCTTTAATTTTTTAGTACCAAATAGAAACTATTTGGTTCCAATTTGACCTTGACTAGCTCCAAGTTGGTAATGTGTTGTATTATTTTGAGGTTTCCTATGGTTTTGTGCTATGTCAGCTTGGTACTATTTAATACCAAACATAGTACCAACTTTTGGTACTAGTGTACAT
This sequence comes from Adiantum capillus-veneris, assembly GCF_014529385.1. NCBI lineage: Eukaryota > Viridiplantae > Streptophyta > Polypodiopsida > Polypodiales > Pteridaceae > Adiantum > Adiantum capillus-veneris. The sequence continues at coordinate 80,123,725 of NC_140954.1, forward strand.
TATATTGGATATTGTATATTCCTATAATTAGCAATGTTTAACTAAATCCATTTTATTTAAGCTTCTAATGCAAGTAATGTTGGTGATGTCACTCATTCAAAGTTTCTATATTGTGGGTCCTTGGCAGTTAAATGAGAAAATGGTGACCACAGAGCTCCCTAAAGATCTACCATCTGTAAGTCACCAGCTAGTAATTTTGTATGTCAATGATATGTAGCTAAAGAGTTATTTCATAGAACCAAAAGATCTATAGAGATTTCCCTTCCTAGATGGAGTCAGACCTTAGGGTGTGCAAGTCACTCAATATTCCTTATTTTTTGTGAGGCTTGATGTTGAGAAGTTTATCCTCGCACTAGGGAAGATGACCTATATTATGCTTTGGTCATGTCATAAAATGCATAATCTCTTGAACACAATACACACTTTCTTTCTTGAACTGATGAAAATCCCATGACGATTTTTAGGTAATGTAAATCTTATTTGATATTGTGCATTCTCTTTACAAGCTTGTAATTGAAATTCACCGCCTACTTACATGTGCAAACACATCATGCTGGACAAATGTGAGGTTTGGGCTGATTATATTCAACAAGCTCTACACGTGCCAAAAGGGCTGAATGACAAGCCTGTATTCCTAGAGTGGCCAAGGAAAGTATGTGAGAAAAACACATAATTTAATGAAACCAACACAATTTTGGTCGATGCCATGAGATACAAGTTGCAACAAAACAACTATGATACCTATTTATGTATTTGTTCCTATGAGTTGAAGTATCAGGGCATGGAAGATCCCTTGTACTTGATGGATAGTATCATGCTGTGGTTTGTTGGTTGAATATGTGACTCATACCCAATTGATTAATGTTAGCAAAAGAACCCCATGGTTGATGAAGAGGATGATATCTCCCCTCTAGAATCTAATCGTTAACCATTTTATATAGCTAGAGAAGTACTCCTATAGGTTTGAGCCCCCTGACATTGAGTGAAAATTGTAATCAGATTACCTTTTTCTATATATACTGACTAATAGAAATCCACTTTTTTGGTGTACATTGTTATCAATGCATTCTCCATTTTACTTTCTAGAAAATTTGGTATTTTGTTGTACCAATTTTGGAATTTTTTGTAAATTAGTGACTGTACATGATCATAAAGTGTTGAATATATGTAACTCTATTCTAAGTTCTTATTTCAGTCATAAGTTTGTAACTCTATATACTATCAAATTTAGCATTATTTTGTACCAACTTTGGTAGAGTGTTGAACATATTTGATAGTATATTGTACCAAATTTGGTAGAGTGTTGTACAAAATTTGATAGTATGTTGTATCAAATTTGATATGGTACTGTATAGAATGGGTTGTGTATAGTATTTAGACCATGTTGTCCAATTTGGTACTTTGATGTACCAAATTTGGTTCCTTGTGTACAAAATGTTGTGTTGTTACCCTAAACCTTGTGTACATACTAAAACTATCTCACTAACTTCTCTACATTTTTATCTTAGTAGTAGTTAGTGCACCAAATTTGATACTATAACAAATAATTAAAAACTGAAACTTATGACAGAGAAAAAAAAACACTGAAATACACAAAGAAAAAGTAATATTCTATCTGGGAGAAGTACAAAGTGTTGATGAACTCAAGGTTGACATGCATGCATCTTGGTCACTTCCATCATCATATGGCATGTTGTTATACATTTTTTCATATATCTTAATTGATGATCTAAGTTGGTTATGGAATCCAAGGATCGGCTACATGGGGAAGCATAATGTTCTTACAAGATAGGAGTAGATCATTACTGAATGTTTCTGATCCAACACAGTATATGTATAAACCTTTCCCTTAATCTAGCCATAGTATAGGACTTTACAACTAAAATTCCATTCTATTGTGCCACTTGTCCTTTTGTGTTCTCTCTATTTGATGCATTGCTTTTGTGAAATTTAGAAGGTAGAAGTCCTTGTTGGCCTTCGTGATTTCACTACGAAGTTTTCCTCAATGGACAACATTTCACACAAAAATTCAGGGTTTCCTTCATAGATTTCTAGGTTATAATCTTGGTTCATTAGCATGACCATTATAACATTGTTACCCTCCTCATCATCTTCATTATTGTTTCCTTTTTCTTCTATCATCTCTCACAATGGCACAATGCAAAGATATTTTCATTCTTCTATGTATTGTCTATTCTTGCATCTCCTCCACCACACAATCACACATGAATCACAAAAGCATGACAACATTCAAATGTGTATAGTGCATGGGTTGTCCGTTGAATATTCATCAACACAATAGAATGAGTAGGAACCTATAATAAGCTGACAATCCCATAGCATGTTGTGTTGCACATCATCATTGGAAACCAATTAGCAAATTATTTGAGTATTGGTTACATGGGTTGACCATCTATACATGGATTGAATCTCATTTTTCATTTGAAATGAATATTTATTTGCAAAATCAACAATCGACACAAAAACATCACTAGGTAAGTTCAACAAGCAATCCTTAAACTATTGGGCCTGCCACCTGAAGAGGAAGTTATTCTTGATGAAGATTTTGTGATGATTTGAAAAGAGCTAAAGAGAAGCAACACTTTGCATTCTTTCCATAATTAAGTACTTTCTCTTGCCAGTGGCATCAACTTGTCTAGTTTCAATATTCTTGAGAACCTTCACAGTCAACTCCCCACTGTTTTGATGAAATCTCATTCCAGAAAAATGTCAACTTGGTTACTCCACAATCGGGTCAATCTCCAAATAGACATATCTTTGCATGGTACTCACTATTAAGAGGCTTTGGAAACAATATGGATTCCCATAGATTATTGATGTGTTGACATGCTTCTTGATTTACAGCAGAATATTGACCTAAATCACTTCTTACGCAACAAATGGAGCATGCACATATATGACCTTTTTCATGATGTGCCCAATTTGTTTTTGTTGCATTTGATTGAAAGCCTCTTTGAAAATTTTCATCTAGACATGATATACATAGTGGAAAGTAAAATGCTATTTCAACTTTCCATCAAAGTATGGGCTTTAGTGCCTCAAAGGATCTTAGTGACAACTGCACTAAAGGATGGTATTCTTGAATCTTTTGTAGAGCTCAACCTTTCACATCAAAACAATTTAAGTTAGAGTTCAACCCTTCACATCAAGACAATCTAAGTTAGAGATCAACCTTTCACATCAAGACAATCTAAGTTAGAGATCAATCTTTCACATTAAAATGTTTCAAACATTTTTATTAAAACTTATGCATTCAAAACAGTACCAAAATTGGTTGTAGAGGGTACCAAAATAGTAGTCAAATCCTAAGTTGGGCACTAGTGAGCACATAGATGGTACTTCAAATTTTGTCTTTGGTACCAAATTGCTACAAAGTACCAATTAGGTAGTATTCGTTACCAGAATTGGTACATAGTACCAATTTGATAATATTGAGTACCAAACTACTGCATGAATACCAAATTGACAGTATTGAGTACAAAAATGCTACATATTACCAAACTAGCAAAATAGTTGAAAATTGGTAAATTTGAAGATGAGTACCAAAGTTGAGTTATATCTAAAATAAGATCACCAAAGTTGCTATCACAAAGAGCCTTGGGAACCATAATTATTACATTGGTACTATCCAAGATTCCAATAGGTATTTGCAAATGTTTTTGTACTCTAAAATTCTTTTATGGTGGGAGTACTAAAAATGGCATTAAACATTTGCTTAGTACTAGCCCTTCGTTCTTTTGGTACTGTTTAGAATCACTACTAGGCAAAACAATGGCATTATACATTTTCTTAGTACTAGTCCTTCATTCTTTTGGTACTATTTAGAATCATTGCATATGTTTTGGTACTCTAAAATTTCTTTTTTGGCAAGAGTACGAAAAATGGCATTATACGTTTTCTTAGTACTAGTCCTTCATTCTTTTGGAAAAAGTTTAGAATCACTGCTAGGCAAAACAATACCAAACTTGGTACTACATAGAGGCTAGGGTACAAGTGTTGGCACTTTCGCTATGTAGTTGAGCTTTGAATTTGCTACTTCTTAGGTAGTACTATATAAGGTACCAATCGATGTAGATAAGCCTCTACCATATAGAAGAGTACCAAATTGGGAACTCCACATGGGATTTGGTGTTATAAAGGGATTACCCAAGGACTATTTTCCCCCTTTTGGTAATGTACGGAATGTTCTCTATGCATCTTGCTACCCATTTTGGTACTCTTAAATGGCTTGGGTACTATATTTAGCTTTTAAAGTACCATATGGAGCCACTACTCTATAATAAATACTAGATTTGGTAGTTTGGCATAATATGAAGTATTGATCTACAATAGGTGAGTACCAATTTGGTGCTTTTGGTAATGCATGGAACAATTGCTTTGCAGTAGAGTACCAACTTTTTGGTATTGTTTAGAGGATATACCACTATTAAAAAATACTCTACTTGAACAACTATCCAAATAAAACAACATGGAATAATGATTGCAAGAATTTAGTATTGTGAAGAGGATATACCACGATTTAAAAAACTCTACTTTAACATCTATCCAAATGAAATAGCAAGAGATAATGATTGGAAGCAGTATCTATCCTCCGAACATTGTGACGAGAAATTTTTAGCATCCCCATATGGTCTTGGATGAAATCCTTGACTTGCTGAATCTTTTCCATAGCCAACCCCACCATAACTGGTGATGTAGGTTGAAAACCAGAAATAAGCATGAAGGGACTAGATTACATATTTGAACTATTATAATCAAGTTGCAAAATAGGGAGATAGTATTCCCAATTGTATTAATTCTTGCTAATGTACACTCTTAGCATTTCCTCTAAAACTTGATTAATATGTTTAGTCTATCCATCTGGGTGATTACAGAAGAAGAGAGGGAAGAATACAATTGGATTTTCTTGGATAGCTCTTTTGACTTGCTTCCTAATGATTTAAGGTTAAATATTTCTTTGATGGAGATACATCAATACAGGGTCATTCTTACACCAATTGGAGTGTGCAATGCTCCATAGTGCTTATACTTTTGCTATAGAAGACAAGTCATTCAATCTTTGAGGTTCCATAGGAGAAGGAGAATTCACATGGTTGATTCAGGAGAAGAACCACCGAGATTCTTGAAGTAGCAATTGTCACATGCTTGCCACCAAGAAACCATTCATACAAGGCTTGCAATTGTCATAGGCTTGCCACCAATAGTTGAGGGGATAGAGTCAGAAGAAACCATCCATACAAGGAGAAGTCCAAAATAGGAGAGAGGGGAGTGTTATTCACCCAAGATAGAAGATCCAAGAAGAAACCCACAGGCTCTTGAGAGGGCGATTCACTAATTCATTGGGGTCCAAGAAATTTACAAGTTGTTTGGGCTCCAAGAAATCCACCAATTTTTATAGGCAAGAAGATAGTAGTAGTTCACACCGCTTCAAGTACCATTGCCACCACTAATTTAATCTATTATGAGTTCCATACCCCCTCAACCACCACCAATGGCTTAATCATCACCCCCAAACTCTAAAGTAGGGACAACAAAATTCCACGGGAAAGAATCCCAAGATACCGATAGCCATGCGAGGCAACTTGAAACCAGGTGGTCTGAAAAGTGTCCATGATGCTTTGAATAATGATGCAATAAAAAAGGATCAATTTGTAGGAGCATTGCAAGGCAAATCCATGGCATGGTTCATGCAACATGATTCCTTCTATAATGATGCAATAAAAAGGAGCACTCTATAGCAATATTGCAAGGCAAAGCCATGACATGGTTCATGCGATATGGCACCTATATGCCAATAACCAATTTGAAGAAAGATGCAATGCCTATAACATAGCAAAGACGTTGGATGGATGCAAATTATACCAAATAAGTGAAAGAGGAGCTTGAAAATTTGTTGAAAGTTGGTTTCATTTACCTAGTGTACAAAGTACTAATGTGGTTATCACTGATTATGGTAGTCCCAAAGAAGAATGGAAAAATCAAGGTGTGTGTAGATTATAAGGAAACTAAATGTGCAACCATTAGTGATCCATTCTTTACCCAATTGTGATGCAATGTTGGATACAATAACTAGTGAGGAGATATACAACTTTCTTGATGGATTCACTAAGTACAACCAGATCAATATTGCACTTAAAGAAAGAGACAAGATTATAAGGAAATTAAATGTGTAACCATTAGTTATCCATTTACTTTACCCAATTGTGATGCAATGTTGGATATAATAACTAGTGAGGAGATATACAACTTTCTTGATGGATTCACTAAGTACAACCAGATCAATATTGCACTTAAAGAAAGAGACAATGAATATGCTTCCACAATGATGAATTTTGGGTTGAAGAATGCACCACTTACTTTTCAAAAGTGGGTTATGGAAGTATTTGGTCCTACCTTCATGGAAGTGTTCTTGGATGACTTTAGTATATCAAGAAAGAAAGAGGATCACCTAAAATATTTGAGATTATCCTTTTAGAAATGCAGAGCAATTGACCCAAAGAATATGGAGGCCATCTTGAAAGACCTACCTCCAAAAATAGTGAAACAATTGATGAGATTCATGGTCAAGTGGCTGGCATAATAGATTTCTAAGGTACCTAGCCCATCCATGTTTAGATAGATTTCTGATGGCCTTCAGTTTTCAAGGATGCTTATGGGTAAGTGAAGGCATGTTTGATATGCCAATAGGGATGACAAACCATTGGATACAGATATAATGCCATTGCAACCAATCCTTCCACTTGAACCATTTCAAAAGTGGGGCCAGTAAAAAAAACAACAAAAAAAACAGTAATAAGTATATTTTGGTGGAAATATATTGTTGTAAAAAATGGGTGAAATTACAAGCAATAAAGGAAAACAAAGCTAAGAGTATTGAAAAATTCTTGCAGAAGAACATAATGACCAGGTTTGGATGCCCAATGCTAGTTAGTTTTTGACTTGGGAGGTCGTTTTGTAGACTAGATGATTGAGAAGTTGTATAAATATTACCTCAGACTCCACAAGAAGTCCAAAGTTTACTATCCTCAAGTAAATGGTTAAGCAAAGTCTATAGGCAAGATTTTGATTGGGATCTTAAGAAGAATAGTTTTAGAAAAAGGTAGGACTGGGATAGTAAATTGGATTTTTGAATGTCGATATTTAGGACAACAATCAAAGTGAGTAAAGAGATGACACTAGTCAAGATGGTGTATGGATTGGAATCCATTGTACCCATGGAATTTTTTGTGCCAATGTTGAGAGTGTTAGTACTTTATAAATTATTAGAGGATGATTATAAAGTCTTAAACAAGAGCAATTATTGAAACTTGAAGAAAGCAAAATTGAGGGAGCCTATATAAGTATGAAATTCAAAGAATAAAGAGATCTTGTATTGATAGAAACTTGAATTATAATTTCTTTTCAGAGGGAGATTGGGTTTTGATGCACAACATTAAATTGGGGAAAATACTAGGAAAATTGAAACTCGGGTACCTGGAACCATATCAAGTGGCTAAAGAAATTAGTTAGTCTACTTACTTGCTTGTAAATCTTTTGTGGGTGTGAATAAGGAAAATGAACCCTTACGCTCAAATGAAGGGGAATATTTAGCCGACGTTAGTTTCACAAGTGGGGCGATGTCATGTCAAAATTCACCAAATTTGAATTTGATACTCATAATAGAAAGTAGAGTGACACGTACATTTTCATCTTCCTCCCACGTGTGTTTGTATTCTCTGTTCTTTTTTTCACTTTCATTCCTTTTCATGGAAAGGAGAAATTTCTCTATTGATGTGGCAGATGCACCAACAACACCTATCAAAGTTGAAGAGCCTCAGGTGATGGCTACTAAATGCTTAGAAGTAGCCCTTTCCAGCCCTCCTAATGTTATCATTCAAGAGGAGATGTCAACACCTCTAGTGGAGTCTCCCTTTGTAGCTGAGGGAAGTCCTCTAGAGTATAGCTTTGTAGACATGAGGCAAGAGATAGGTATCAACTTTAAAGAGCATAGAGAGTGGTTGGTGAAGATAGGATTGATGGAATATGAACAACTACGCTAGAAACATTGGAGGAATATGAACAAATACCCTAGAAACATTGGAGGAACAACCTAGTGGTTTTGCAAACATACGCACTCATATGCAAGACACCAAAGGAAAAATATTTGGGGGTTACTGGCTATCACCTTAATTGATAGTGTAGGTCTTTAACTTGCATGTGGAAGAAGAAAATGAAATTTGGCAAAGTACTTGATGACCTAATGGTTAAAGATTTTGGACAAGCACAAGGAAACAAGAACTACTATCATGTGGCCAAGATGTAGAATACTTTCAAATTAAAGCAAATCAAATGGTATATGGGGAGGGTATGTGCTCTTGTTAAGCTGGTTTATATTTTGAAGGAGAAGTTTTAAATCTAGCATGCAGCAGAAATAGGGAGAAAGATATGTTGGGAAAAACTACTCTTTTAAGGACTGAACACTGAGATATATCAGAAAAAGAAGAGGAAGGATAGAACAACCTAAATCTCAACATTTCTAATTTCATTGCAAAACCATCTAGTGGGGATTAATACATTAATGATAACAACCCTTGGATTAAAACCAGATTTTCATAATTAGGGGTCAATGGGAACTCCATCCTACCAGCTAGTAGGAGGCCAAATAGGAGACTAAAGAGGAGAGATACCAAAGGGACCACAAGAGGAATTTCAATAAAGTCCCTTGAGTAGGTAAAAAATTTAGTTCAAGAAAGTTTTTAGAGAAAACATACACACCCAAAAAACTCCCAAATAAGCCTCTCTATAGCCTAGGCATAACGCAACACCCCAATCCTCTAAAAAAGACACAGCAATTGGATCAAGATTCTAATGATGTGTGGAGATCACTAGGAATGGAATTTGATGAAGATACGGTTGACCTCTTGAACACTCCAAGAGCGACACTTCAAGAGATGCCAAAGAGTATTTTCTTAGTGAAGCCTTCTCTGAAGTTGAAGAGAAAAAAAAAGATTTCAAGCACTAAACGATTTGAAGAAATCATGTAAAACCAGAGAAATTGATTAGAAATTTTGAAAGTCATCTTGAATTGGGTGATGCATATAAGACTTTAGATTTGGTGGAAAGCTTTATAGGCATGGGAGACATTAAGTTGGTTTTGTATAATGGCTAATGGCACAAAATTCATAATCTTTGAAACCTACTAGTGAGCTTGACAACTTGGGCTACACAAAAACATTTGGGAATGGTTCATGGACGATAAGGAAGGGAAATCGGAGGTGTGAGGCATGAAACACTCTATTCTATGTTTATATGGGGGGTGTAAAAGAGGATTGTATATCCATAGGCTGCCATCTATTGAGTTGTCGCATAGCCGGTTAGGCTATATAATCCAAATGGGAATGAAAACATTATCACATTTTGGCTACTTACTTGTTTCAAACTTTTCTATGTGTGAGCATTGCAGCTATGACAAATATACTAAGAACACCTCATCACCATAAAATAGGAGGTGTTTGTAGCCACAATGATAAGTTTGACCCAGGTTTTTTGGGTAGAGGCAGTACTAATACTAGTACACATCATTAACATGTCACCTAGTATGCTATTGAATTACAAGGAGTTGTAGTCCAGAAAAAAGCCACCTTATGATCATATGCATGCATTTGGATATGAGTCATATACACATGTACATGTGCTCAAGGAGCTTTGAAAAAGGCTTACCCAAAGTCACACTAGTGTATTTTCCGTGGTTATGGTGAAAATGGAGAATGGGATACCATCTCTAGCACCCGCATTCTCGTTAAGTCACTCATAGCTCACATGACCCTGAAGCTCGAAGAACAGGGATGGGACAGTCTCTGAACAAGCCCTGAGTGAAATGAGAACCTCCAGTCGTGTGAAGGCTCCCATCCATCGGGGTGCTACTGGCTCGAGAGTCGTGAGACACTCAACTGGAACTGACTCTGAGATGTCCTAACACATGCTCTGAACCCCTCTCATGACCTATAGCTGGACAACCTGCACCTCCTCTGACAAACTTGTGAACTCTAGCCAGCCACCTAGAGAGCACGCTGGACCTTCTTCCATGGGACCCCAAGAAACATGAGCCCTACTCCCAACCAAGTGGCCTCTTTGAGTGCTAACCATGGGGTTCCAGACGAGGGGCTACCGTAGGCTCTCCTCCGTGCACGTCGGTTGTCTCTGCTCTAGGCCACGTCGTAAGAGCTCCCAAGAACGAAGCAAACTCACAGCAAATCGGTCCTCCAGTCTCCTGCTCAAACCAAATCGTTGCAACTCTGTAAAGATCCATCTGGTCGAAGGTTGCCAAGGGCCTCCTAACTGAGGCACCCTGGCATGAAGCCTCTACAGCAAGACCTCCTTCCAAGGCTCCTCGCTTGGAAGAAGTACTCTGACGACGAACTTCCCAAGAAGGGATCTGCTCTGCTGTACTGGATCAATGATCCCAAGCCCTCCCTGAGAACAAGGAAGTGTGATGACCGACCAAGACACCTTGGCTCGGGCAATCTGATCAGCCTCTCTACCTGGTTGATACAAGAACTCGAGAAGATCCAGCAAGAAGTGATGTACCACATAGTCGCCAACAACACCTCATTGGCAACTACTACTCTACCAGCCAACGAAAGTCGTGCTGAGCTCCAATGTAACAGCTTTCTCCTGATGGACAGGAGAAGAGGAGCAATCTGCTGCTCGGGGGACAAATCCAAACCAACCTGACAACCCAAGTATCAAACTGCAGTCCCTGGAGGAATCCACCTGAAACCCTCTCCTTGCATCCAATCTGGCACAGGAGCAATGCCAACCGAGAAAGCCACTGTCTTTCTCCAGTTGATCTGTGCGCTCGATGCACAGCAGAAGGTCTCCAAAGCCTGCCCACATCTGTGGAAATTGGCCTCCTGGCCCTCTAAGTACAAGGCCGAGTCATCGGCAAACTCAGCGTCCAGAAGCTCATCTCCCCATATAGGGAGTGCTAAGCCCCTCAAACCAACCTGCTGTGACACCAAAAATCTGCTCATCGCCTCCGCATAGAACAGAAAGAGAAAGGGGGCAAGAGGACAACCCTGTCTGACCGATCGTGTGAGCATGAAGCGCTCACCTCTACCTCCTGCCAAAAGCACCTGACTGTGAGCCTGTCTGTACAAAGCTGACACCCCTCTGATCCAAGCATCTGAAAAGCCCATCCTGCGAAGCGTGCCCTCTAGGAAGTCCCAGTCAACTCTGTCGTATGCCTTCTCCAAATTGAGAAGAAGAATCACAAGGTCACTCTCCACGGAGACGTGCCAGGGCAGAAGCCTCCTAGAAAGTGAAGATGTTGTCAAGGATACTGCGTTCCTTGACAAAACCTGTCTGAGTCCCATGTATAAGGCTCTCCAAAAGTGGATGAATCCTCAAACTCAGAGCCTTGGCAAGAATTTTGTAGGCTGAGTTGAGGATGGTGATGGGGCGCCACTGTCGAATCTCATCCAAGGAGCCACCCTCCTTTGGAATGAGGTAAATCAGGCCCTCACTCATGCTATCCGGCATCACTCCTGTGTGCAGAATGTACTGAAAGGCACTACAGAGATCTGGGACAAGCAGGTCCCAGTACTCCAAGAAGAAGCTGGGAGTCAGCCCATCCTCACCTGGACAGCTACCACGAGGGAGGTCCCTAAGATCCGTGTGCAGCTCCTCAAGCTGAAGAGGTATCTCTAGCCTCTGGCACATCTCCTCAGTCACAAGACAAGGCATCTGCGCCCAAACCTGATCCCTGCATGCATCCTGTCTCTCTGACTGGGGCTCAACCGACAATAGCTCACGGTAAAAGTCAGTAGGAACTGCACGCATATCCTCAGGCTCACAAACAACTGGCCCATCGGGTCTCCTCAGCTGATTGACCTTGGCATGCGAGTGCCGAGGTCCCACTGTTTAAAAAAAAGCACCTGTCACTCTGTCACCCACCTGAGTCCACTGAGATGCCTGTCGGTGAAAGGAAAACTCATGGCGCCTCTCCTCTGTGCAAGCAAGCTCCTTTCGAGCCTGCTGTAACTGCTCCTCCAACCATGGACAATCTGGATGCTACTCCTGCATCCTCTGTAGTGAAGCAATGCCTCGTCTGAGATGCTGCTCCTCCTCTCTCGCTGCAGCCCGTCGAGCCAGAGACTCCTGGAGAAAAAAGTGGCTAAGATGAGCTAGGCCTAAGGCCACTCTGTCTGCAGGTAGAGCCTGGCTGTCCATGCCCTCTGTCGAGAGAGCCTATACCCTCTCTCTGAGTGCTGAGTCCAACAAGACCCGCTCTGGGATGCGAAGCATCGTGCTCCCACTCCTCTGCCTGTCTGCCACTGTGAGAATCACTGATGCATGGTCCGAGAAGGATGTCCCTGCCAGGATGCCCACTGATCCCCCCAAGTCACTGAAGTGGTCACTAGTGTAGAAGCGATCTATCCGCGATAGATTCACTCCTCCCACTCTGCGGTCCGATATAGAGAAGGCAAGACTCTTTGGAGGCCTCACAAAGCCAGAATGCTGCCATGTATCCGAGACCCTCAAAGTCATACACAACCTCTCCCAAGTTGCTAACTCGACTCCATGCACAGTAGCATGGATGCCTCCGATCCTGTCAGAGGGTCCTCCAACATGTTGAAGTCCCCTCCTACACACCAATGGTCAACCTGTGGCAAAGACTCAACAATCTGTGACCAAAACTCTGCACGAGCACTCGCCACATTGGGCGCATAGATGTTCAGGAAGCCCACAAGGCCACCCTGAACCTGCAAAGTAATCCACTAAGCCCTGCCTGGCACAATAATCCCTCTGCCCACAATGACCTGCTGCAATGAGTCCGCAATAGTCATACATACCCCACCCTGGATGCCTCCAGGTCCAAAAGCAGCTGACCAAAAGGTATCATAACGTCCACGCAAAATCTGACCACATCGCCGAAGGGATTTGAGTTGTATTGATAAGATATTGCAATAGAGTTTTTACAGCACATTTTTTGTAATGGTGTATCAATTTTATGCTTCATGGTGGTCTTGAGAATTTCCAACTTAGGGCAATAGAGTTTTTATGACACATTTTTTGCATTGATGGTTGATTTTGTTCTTTGGAATAAGAGCCAATTTGCACAAAGTTGAGATGTACTTACAAGGTAGTGAAATGGACAGGATATGCCACAATTATTTCTTTTTTGCTTTGGTCTTCTAATTTACTTACACATGTACACAAAGTATCTTCCAAGGGTGCACACTAAGCTTGGGTAAGACGCTGGAAAAAAGTAAACTCGGGTACCCAAGTTTAATTTTTTCCAGAGAGATGAAAAACCAAATATGATCCATAATAAGAGATGTGGCAACAAAGAAATGTCATGGCAGGGTGAAATAGTTTAAATCACTCTCCTAATCTTTGAGAATTGAAAGAAATTGAGATCTACAACCACCAAGAAAAGGGAAAATAAAACTTCAGATAAAATCTATTTGAATTGGAATGTGTTCTCTATACACAAGGAGAATCCTCATAATGGAGGCAAGGACCCTAATCTTGTTACAACCATTATCAAGGCTCAATGTGTAGATTCTCTCTTCATTTTCAGAATCGAGATACTCACATGCCACTATTTGACAATAAAAACTATTAGAGTCATCACAACCCTGAGCACCTTGCCCCACGATGCTCGTCTCAGCACCATCAGAGCAATGTTTTTTTGCTAAAGGCAATAATGCATGACATGTATGACGCGAAAATGTACTAGCAGGATCTACAATCAATGTCTTAGTACAACAATGAGGGCACCAAACTCGTGCCCTTCCTTCAAAACGCACTCGATGTCGACCTCGTTGATGCTTTCTCCTTAGTACACCTGTGTGATGAGGTGGCTTTGGGTGTTGGTTAGTAGCTATGCTCACATGATTGGGTTTAGGGTTATCTTCTTTGGATCTTTCACGATGACCATGACCTAAACGAGTTTGGGTCACATGCCCCTGAATTTGACGCACACTACCACCAGTTGGCATGTCTATAAGAGATGGGGACACCAATGATCTCAAGGCATCTCTTGCCATCATCAATTGGTGCATGATTATCTCTTTCTCTTTGACAGTCTTTGATGGTAGTCCTTCTTGTATAGCTAAAAGGGTTGCCTGGACTTCTTTGAAGGTAGTGAGCACCTCTTCCTCTTGCAGGTTTTCACCAACATCAATGTCGTTAGAGTCACCACACATCATCTCGTGTGCATTGTCCACTATGGGAAAAATGGTATTCAAGTGGGGAAGGAATTGCATGACTATAACACGAATGCCATATAAGTGTTTACATTCTGAACCCCAATCTGGACAGTCACAGTAGTTGCTTTGTAAGCTCACATAGTACCATATATTTGGAGTAGTCATGCTCCGTATATGAAATTGCAACAACATCTCATCCACAACTTGCAAGCTTGTTGGGTCCTCTTTGTATCTTTGCAAGAGATTCTCCCCTTCTTTTAGCCGATGTGTGTGCCTTTTAGATGATCCACTTTGCCCAAATCGCTTTGAATCGGCTATCACCAATACATATTTATTAGGATAGTTTCTAATTAACAAGCAAGAGAAAGTCACAAGACCATACCTATTTCTTGCTTTTGTTTGAAGAATCTCAACAAGGTTCCCCCCATGCGATTGCCAGTCTTAGAGTCTCCCACAAGGGCATGTAATAACTCTACAATTGATCGATTGATACGTGCTTCCAAAAGGGTATACTTTATGTACTGCCACAATCGCTCTACTAAATTTGTAGTGTCCACATTGCCGTGGTTGAAAAGCCTTCCAAACTTTGGCCATCGTTTTCTCCACATGCAAGAATCCCCACACCAACCATTTGTGATGTATCGAACTATATTCTAGTAGGATGCATATCTTTGAAGCAATAGTTGGTATCTTCCCACAAAGTCTTCCTCTGTTGCACTATGCATGAGATTTGACATCTCCATGTATACATCTCCGTGCATCTCCATAAGAACCTTCCACAGGAGAAATGTACTATCACAAAAAATTCCCGCTATTCACAAAACATGCTATAAGAAAAAGAAATACCTGTGGAAGAATATTTTCAACCCAAGCCTTCTTGGTGTGGAACCAACAAAGCAACACATGGCAAGAAATTTGGGATCGATCACCATTTGCCTCATGCATCCAACAATGCGGATCTTCCTCCACTACATTGAGTAAGGCTTCAAGTTCTTGTTGTGATTTATCAATAACAAGAGCACTAGGACGGATGTGTCCCATTTTTGAGAACACTTTACGAAGTGTTAGCTCTAAAGCTATAACCTCATGGTGACCACCAACATCTGAGGTGCACAACATGAACCATATAGGAATACCCACACCAAGTTGATTGGGAAGCACAGCCGCAAACAATGGTAGACCAAATGCATTTGTTTTGAAGGTACTATCAATTGCCCACGAGTTATTTTGAGAAAAATGCATAGCTATCTCGAGCATCCATTCATCTTGCAATATTAGGATGAATGGTTTATCTTTTGGATCCATGGTATTGGGATTATATGGTTGGACGTACAACACCTACATGTAACAACTTATCAAGACATAGTAAATATGGTAAAAATACTCTCATTGGTTTGGATTTTACCTTATGTAGTTTTTGCAAGGCTAAAGCTTCCATATACATTGTTGTCCAATCATCATTACTTACTCTATCTATAAAAACCATACACACATGCCATTAACTTTCACATTCTACTACACTCACTAAAGATTCTAATCATACGTAGTTGTTTAGAAGTACCTTGAATGTGAGATCGATATGACAACATTTGGATCTCCCCTGGGATCATAAAGAATCTGTAGATTGTGCGCTCCAGTATGGAAGCCCTTTCCATTTGGATCTTTTCTTTGGACAAGGAAAATTGTGCAACATGGCGAGAGCTTCCAACATCAAATAAGTCATCCAAGCAACATTTTATGACATGTGGGTGAATTGGCAAATGATAAAGATCACTTCTGGACCCAGGAACATGCCCTTGATGGACTGGATTGACAATAATGTGAACATCATCGTGTTCCTCTATGAACTCCAATTGTACCTTGAATGTGCAGCCACACTTCTTTGATGTTCGCAGTCGCTTGATCAATCCACTCCGCTTGGGTGTTCCTCCTCTATGGCATATATAGTCCACTTTGACTTTGGAAGGTGTATGCTTCTTTGACGATCGGGCAATCACTAGTTTGACCTTGTGCTCTATCATTATATGTGTGAGATGCTTGTCCACATCCTCTGTGTTTGTGTTGATGATGGACATTGCTGGCTTATTGAGATCAAAATCATTGCATCGAGTATTTGACATGTGAGGATTCTTTTTAACAATGCATCCACATGAGTTTACAAATGCCTTGATGTAAGCTATCGGTATTCCATGGCGATGAATATCAATAGACCATTTTACCTTGAGAACTTCGAGAGTTGAAGTGACTCCTCGGTGTTGTTCACCACCTTCATTGCAATGAGAATGCCTAACAATGCTTTCCCAATCTTCAATGCAAGCAATCCGTAGCTTGGGTTCCACTTTCAAGCAAAGTCCAAGCAAACCATCTTCATCCTGTAGCAAACAAAGGCTCTCTTGTATTCTTCGCCACTTCTTAAGATCTAGCATTCCCCTAGTGTCATGCTTTTTCAAAATATCCAAGGGTATGGACATTCCTTCATGTAGAACCATTATCATTAAGTTGTAAGTTCCTCTATCAAAAGAGAGAAATGTTGGTGACAAATATTGGAGAGGATCAACCACAACCACATCGAATGGTTCAATGTCTGAAGTATTGCATTACTCATCAGAGCTTGTGCTATCATCAGAATGATTTTCAAGGTCATCACTTGTGAAAAGCCAATCCATGGTAATCAAGAGTACCAAATATGCTTAATACATAGGGAAAAGTGTGAATAGTAGAGTAGTGGAGGTTATGTAAACAACAATGCTTGAAAACTAAGAGGAGTGGTGTGTGTGTGTGCAAGGAGAGAAAGCAATGGCATGTGCGTGGAAATAGTACTTCACTTTCACAAGCCCCCTTCCAAGGATTCTGGAAAAAAGTAAACTCGGGTACCCGAGTTTACTAAAATACCCGAGTTTACAAACTGACATAAGTATCTTGGATTATAGCACTATCATCATAATATGCAAAGGGTACAATCATGAAAGCTAGAGGAAATCTTTATAATTCTCCACCATAAAAGCACCTTACATGCTGTGCATCCAAATTTAAAAGTAATCCGAAATCCCCTCCGTGGTCCCCACCAAAAGTAAACTCGGGTACCCGAGTTTACTCCCGAGTTTACTTTTTTGGCACCGACAAAATCAACGGATCTCCTTTGTAGATGTGACTTTTGGCCCATTTCCACCCTTGATCCCATCTCCCATGCCCGTGTTAGATATAGCTGAGGGTTAGCGACGGCTACAACCAGAGCCCTTGACCACACATGTTTTTGCCCTGCATGATCCGCCCTTTTGGCTCCACTCCAACCACCTCTCCAACGTGAGGACAAAACCAGCAACCCACATGAACTATAAGCTTTCTCTCTCTCTCTCTCTCTCTCTCTCTCTCTCTCTCTCTCTCTCTCTCTCTCTCTCTCTCTCTCTCTCTCTAGGAATCGACTGTTTCACTCTCTCTCCTCCTCTCACTACAAGGACCGTCCACTAACCCTTCTCTCTTTTTCTCAACTAATGGCACAACTGTGTGCCTTACCATGCATACCACCAACCCTAGATCGCATGCAACTTCTGGCCACATTCCTCGTCGACTCTCTCCTTCTCTCTCTTTCTCACTCAGCCAAACTCACCAACCCCTTGTCTCGCAGCCTCTCAAGGCACTGAACTATTAACAACCAGCCACTCATCATGATGCAGTAAAAAAATTCTCTGCAGTTGCCTCCAACTCTCTCGCTCTCTCTGCCCCTCATTTTCTACACATGCAAACACCTATTGTGCGACACTGAGAATCTTCTCTCTCTCTCTCTCTCTCTCTCTCTCTCTCTCTCTCTCTCTCTCTCTCTCTCTCTCTCTCTCTCTTTCTCTCTCTCTCTCTCTCTCTCTCTCTCAGTTGCCTGCATGGTGTCACCCACCCAACAACCAGTAGCGCGCACTCACTCGTGCTCATACTGGCTGCAGGTCAGCTAGTTGTCTCCTCGCTGCTGTTGCTACCGGACATGCAAGAGGCATCCGCACATCAGGCTGGGCTGTGCTTCGATGTTATCCTTATGAAGGACTTCGTGGACATGGTCCTTCACCCCCTTCTATGCCACCTGTTGTCGCACCATCGACTCCCGATCTGCCCCAAGCGGCTTTCACAACCTCCGCTGTGCGATACAACTTTCCGTCGTTACAACATACCCGTGAAGGCCCTATTCATGGTCTTGTTCCGTACCAATCGCCCAAAGCAATTGCAAGTTATTCCATGGGCCAAGTACAAGCACTCAACAAGCTCTATCTCATCAGCGACATGGTTAACAGATGTGATTGAGCAACTTCAGAGGATTGATATTCATGATCCTAGCTTATCTCCATCGACCTCTCTGGTGCCTGTGCTGACTTCCAGCAAGAAGTTGTGATATCCTGACTACCCAGGCTTTGGCAAAGCAGGAAGTTTATGATTGTTAAAGCAAACCGTTTTCTCGCTGAGCTACCAGATGCAGATCTCCACCATTGCGATGTTCCCATTATACTTGTGTATGATCGTCGAAAGGGTCTTTATACCGCACGTTCTCTTCCTTTTCAGAGCAGAGTTTAGCATCAAGGTACTGGATAAGGATGAAGAAAATGGAGTACCAAGGAGTAGTGCCTAGTATTGAATAGCAAGGCAAGCAAGGTCGATTCGAGAAAGGCGCGCAAAAATGAAGGGTGTAAACAGCCGAGAGGAGAGAGCGTCATTTTTTATTTTAATTTTTTAAATTAAAAAAACCAAGTCATTGCCTTTGATTGTTACGCAGAGGACTGCGCCAAAGCAATTAAGAAAATTGAGGGGCCTCCACTTTAAGCTGGTTGGTCTGGCCACGGTTTCAACTATTGGAGGTTGCCGGGTGAATAATAAAGGAGGGAGAGACGGGCTCTCTCCTGTTTATTATCCATTGCAGACTTGCTAGAAGTCACACCAAGTAGCGTAATTATTTAGTGGAATCCATCCTTGTATTGCATGCTCTAATGCTTATCGACTCAGTTCTAAGTTCTAACCTCCATATGCTGGATCAGTTCTAAGTTCTAACCTCCATATGCTTGTTGTATGAGTACATATTTACTTTTTATTTTTTTCTCTCTCAATCTCATGCTCATGTACTATGGGACATGTACCCAAGTGGTTATGGTGCAGGTGTGGTGTAAGTAAAGGGTACCGGTCTTGCTGCGTGTCGAGTGTGTGAGTTTACCTTATGGGAAATAAGTATAAGCCAAACGGGTGCCATTTTGTATAGGAATTTGTGTATGCTAGAAGTTTTGTAAGTGTCCAAGGCTGTTAACTTGTCTGGGATTGCTTATCTATGGCTTATCTCTGGGTAAGGGTGCTTGAAGGCTTAATAGTCGCAATCACCATTAGAAGTCCCATCACAAATTGTCATATCAGTTGGCACGGTAACATGTATACGAACCAAATTTTAATTATTCTTTGAGATACTACCCACACAACATCTAAGGGCACATGGCACCTACACCTAATGAGATCTTTACAAGATTAAATTATAATCATCGTGTATTACTTGATATAGTTTCCTTTATTTGCTTCTGTATAAATTCTAATACTCCTTGTAGCTGATTAAGGTACCCCATGATGAATATAATTTCATATAGTTGGAATGAATTTTTATTTTTTCAAATTTTACAAAATAGTTTGAACAAAAGCTCCATGATTCATTTATTAATTGGAACTACTATTTGACCTTGGTATTGTTATCACACCACACTAATCTCTACTCATGACACCCATCCCTACATTGTAAACGTACAATTCTTATTTCAAACTTTTAAAATGTTCATACAATAAGTGTGTCCTTCAATTAGTTTTACAATTGACAAGACACCATTTTTATTGCTTTGTCTTTGAGAGTTCCTATTGCAGATAAAGCTACGTGCAATGGTTTCATGACAAAGAACCTCTAGGATCTTTTGCATTGAACTGCATTAGAATGGCATAGTTTCTACACTTGTTAGAGCTCCTACACCTAAAGAGGGCAGGACTCTCCACTCCACATTTATGGAAACTTATGGTTATTGACACATGTCTTAGAGTGCCTACGCCTTGTGAGGCAGGCTTCTCCGCTTTGCAATATTGTTAAGGAAATTATGACCATACTCACATGAGCTGAGGTACTTTCAATAAACCCAGAACTTTCTAAGTACTTTGATATACTCCAAAGTGGTGTCAAACAAATAGTAAATATTTTTTTTCTTTTTATGTCTTGTCTAGTCCATTGGTCACACGCACACAGATTTGCCAATTTAGGCAGTGTATAAGCATTCATCATGTGCCGATTTGCCGATTTAGGCAGCACACAACACACAACAGATTCAGAAGTTTACATAATATCAGTGCAGATTTGCCACTTTAGGCAGCACAAGTGCCGATTCATTGATTTAAGCAGCACATTGGATGTAGATTCACCGGTTTAGGCAACATCGATCACAAAATCATGTTGCAATGGCTGGCCACCACTGTAACCGGTATGATTTTGTTACCTGGGTATACAAAACGAAGGATATTTGGATTTGGATGTGAAATAGGTATATGTTGGCAGATATTTTGCATTGGAATTGGATTTGGAATTGGAATGGATATATGATGATTTTCTGTCGCGAGAGTATTTGTGGAATTGTACTTGAGATTTATGGGAAATAATGAGTGTGACCAATGATATCCTGATTCATCAGGATATGTCATATACTACTTATTCTAGTGGTATGGGACACTAGAATAGGTAGCATGTGGATGACGACATGCATTATTAATGTTGTTTACTTTTATTTTTTCTTTTACTATGTGATATTAATGATAAATATTTCTAATCACTGTTTTTGACAAGTATCGTTTGCAGATTTCTTATCTTTGCAACTGAGGACATTTGCTTTATAATGGAGAGGTATGTTATGTAAGTGATATTTACCCATTTATTGCAGCTGACAGGTGGAAAAAGCATCATCAAATAATGGATTATGCAGAAGGATATTACATTTTATATATATTTGATTATTCAAGTGCTCTTTATGAGCTTTGGCCATTTATGTCTGGTCGGCCAATTTGTACTCATTTTTGGGCATTCAAGAAATCTATGAATAAATACGTGCAAGAGGAAAATGCTCACTCTTGCTTGGGGGGAGATTGCACCAAGCGTCATCTTATTCTTCTCTCCTCTCCTCTCTTCTCTCTTGCCGTACCAGGCGTAGCACTCCGCTCTAGGAGGTGCGCATGCACCTGTTCTCTTCCTCTCTCTCGCTTGTTGTCTCTCTCTGTTCGATCGCGTACATGGTTGGTTATGTGCTATGCCAAGCGTTAGGTATGCTGATTCGTTCATTTATGATTAGCAGTATGTTCTTTGGGGTATTTTGCAGGGCAGTCACGCATCCCGTTGTAGCAGATTCTTAATTAACAGAAGTGATAGCCAAAGCAGATACAATAGAGACAAACTTTCCTTTAAGCTTTACATCAATGATGTGAGTTTTTTCCCTATGCTGAAGCAAGGTTGGACCGTACGTATGTGTGGATTGGATCCGTAGGGTACATCTGTACAATACGGATCTATACCATACGGAATCAATCCATATGTGTATTTTTTTTAAAAAAATCCTCACTGCGAGTGGGCATGTGGGCGGCCGACCAAGCAGTAGGGGAATCGAAGTGTTAATTGTTGAAACCAAATGCTATTTGCTTTTTGTATTCTTTCCAGAGAGTTGTACGTTTTTGTAGAACTGTACAGAGCAAGTTTAGAAAGTGTCACAGAGTGAGTTTCTTGCAAAGAAAACACCATGCCTCATGAAGCCTGCAACCCCCTTCGGAACATTCACACCAATGTCATCAAAATTGTGAAGACTCCAATACGTCAAGGTACGCAACACTGGCAATGCAAATACTTAGGGATGTAGAAGACGAGCACCGTACTTGTGTCATCAGGCACTTGAAGAGAATAGTTCTACTGCCAATTGTGGAGCATGGAAGATGGTGCCTCTTGCTGTAAAATATCAACTGATTGCAGATAAATTCTCGGCAATGGCAGGAGCAAACAAAGGTAAAGGAAAACAGTCCATGCAAGATGCTCTTCATGATTCCCTTCTCGGATACCTTGAGGACACGGACATACAAGATCAAACGGTGGAAAGTAGTGAGCCTAGTGCATAGGATGATATTAGCAGGAAGAGGGTTTGTGTCATGCAAGGCGTTGAACATATAACAGGTCAATTCATTTACACGCACATTCGACAGGCCATTAAAGACATAGTACACTACCCTCTTAGTACTCTGACTGACTCACGACAATAGTACCCTATACACTCTTAGTACTCAAGACGCAGTCCTATACACTCTTAGTACCCTGCCCTCTCCACGCTATTTCAATGTCAAGTCCTCTTTCGCAACACTTCCTTCTCAACCTACCTTGCCAATCAAAATCGTGCAAGGCTAGCTTGGTAGAGATTGAAGAAGGGGAGGAAAATCCACAATGGTGGGTTTGGCAATAAGAAATATACAAAAGAGCACACCAAAGCAAGCACAAAGGCCACCCATAGCCTTTGAAAGGGAAATTAATAAGCATAATAGTCAATTCAAGAGATGGTTGCCTGAAATACTGGCATATGGCATGCCAGTTGAGAGTCCACAAGGAGAATGCTACCCCGCGAGCCAAAGCTCAGGACCAAGTATGGTGTGAGAGAATGCAACAAGAAGAACCTAAGCTAACCTTGATAGAGAATCTTTTGGAAAAACAAGAGAAGAAGCAACAAAACCACACAATTTCAAAGATGAAAGACCGTGTCCCAAAGCTCCTAGATCAGTTTGCAGGGCCAAGTAGTTGTGCTTAACACGAAACTGAAAATTTCACAATCACAAGTACAAGCTTTGTTTCAACAATGGCAACGTGAGGAAGGTGAAAATAAATCTCTAAGGAGAGAGAACCATGCTCAAGAGCTCCACCGCCATCAAGAAAACGAAGAAAGGCAGCAAGTCAGCATGCAAATGCTAAGCAAAACCCATGAGGCATTAGCAAGGGAAGTGATGTATGGGCCTTTTTTACAATAGGGGCATTTCTAGAGAATGCACAGAAGTGCATACAATAGGGGTAGTCCCCGTCCAATCGCCACGCAAAGGGGGGGGAGGATTTTTATGCACGCGGCATCCCTTGCTGAGCTCAAAACTGTGAAGGGGGAGGTCATGGGTTCAATGGGCTACCGCGAGCAAAGGAACCCTAATTTTTTTTCCTCAATGGAATGCGATCAACGGCGGATTAAACCCCCATCGTCGATCCCTTTACTTCCTCAATGTCACATATGGGCATGATGGGTGGATGTCTTTCATGTATTTAGCTATTTTTGGCCTGGGCCCAAGGGGACGAGGCCTTAGGGTAAAGGGGCCAATTAAAAACTAGGTCCCTGTGAAGGGACCCTTTGCCCCCTAGCTTTATGATGCTAAAGATCCAGTATTGGGACACAAAAGGTCCCTTGGTGAGGTAGTTAGTAGAGTGAAACTTAAAATCCTAGCTGTCGGATTAGGTTTCAAGCCCTGCTAGCCGCACTGTCACATTATACACCCCTGGTGTGGCCTCCTATTCATGGCCACTTTTGTTACACGTGAATTTTTGGTTGCCGTCGTGTGCCGTTGTCGGAGCTCTGTTTGCAACGTGATTTTTATGAGAGGTAGGTGATGCTGCACTCTTTAGATCGTGGCCATTCGGTCCAAAAACAGTGCAATGTGCTAGCAACAATTTGTTGCCTACGTTAGGTGGCACTAACCTGGCCCCTTTACCCTAGTGATGCCTTCCCTTTTTGCTAATGAAAAAGGGACACAATTTTATTATTGGTTAGGAAAGATAAAAACACTCATTACCAAAACAAGCCAATATATTGACGTCTATATTGAATCATGAAAATCATGACATTGCTTACATCATTGAACTCCGAGATATTCTGAGATCATGCCTTCTTGCCTTCAACGGAGAGAGAGAGAGAGAGAGAGAGAGAGAGAGAGAGAGAGAGAGAGAGAGAGCCTTCCTACCTTTAAAACAAACACACACACACACAGACACACACACACACACACACACACAGAGGATATCTTCTGATATTGATGACTTGCACACCTACTTGACAATATACCTTTTTAGATGATCTTTCCGTATCTTGAGCGTAAAACCTTTCCTTTTGTCTATCTGTCTTTGTTCCTCTATGTGCTCATAATTGACTTTTTTAATGCTTTCTCGTGAGACACTCTCCTTACTAGCCCACCTCTACCCCCCATCTAGGTCCCTTGGAGGCTTCAATGCATATCAAGCACAAACGAACATTAACCGGCTTAAAATCATAGGATTCCCTTTACAAACTGACACTCTTAGTGGGTAGGTGTGGATGAACCTAGTCTTTGACGAAATAAGGTAGGCATTAATGAAACATCACTTGCCTCCCTTTGGTTTTTTGATCGTGCACCTCATAAGGCTCCTTCTCTGATAAATCAGCCAGTTTCCAGTTCTCCCTTTCTCAGTAGCCATGGTGCATGCAAACTGTTGGCAACGCACCTTGCTCAGTAGCTACACTTGTATCCGGTCTTACTCGCCTTGCTCTTTTCAGCCGTACTATTGTCGACCTCGCTGAACTAGGTGAGTATGCCTCTTGGCCTTTCAAATCATTAAACACACACACACACACACACCCTTTGAAATCTTTACACTCTTTCTCGGGTGCTCTTGGCATGCCGCACAGGTTTTGTAGTCCTCTAGGTCTGCGTACCCTCTCAACAAACCGCACAAGCATGCAATGAGGTTCTTGAATGAAGGCAGAGCGAGGACCTCTCACCCTCTCTCGATGGGTCTCCTTTGGCCTTGACTTGAAAAGAAAGGCTGTTTCAATGGTTAGGCCTGAACTCCAACAAGTGGCTCTCTATCTACCATAAGGGTAATATGCAACAACCACCTACACAGATGGGAGGAAATCACGAAGCTATCGAAGCGCACTACTTTGGAAATCGACTCGCAATAGAGACATTCTCACACATCTGGTATACGCACAACATCAGGTAGGTGATTTTCACCTACTTAGAATGGTTCTGGTAAATTGTTACTATCAACAGAATGAAGTAGGAAAATATGTTTTAATTTACTTGAATATATTTAACTATGCACATTTGCTTGTGAAAACTTGAACATGATAGCTTTTGGTACGGATAGACTAGTACGACCATTTGGTTTTTGCTTTACGATTGAAAAGCAGGGCAAACAAGCTTTGTTAAGGACCTTTTTTGAATGAGGATTTATGCATCTTCTTTGAAGATTATTAAATTTGGATTGGTTTACCTAATCAAACCTCGATTGGTTTTCACCTACTCAGAGAGGTTGTGTTAAGTCATTACTTTGAACCTTTTTATGCTACATGCGTTGGAAGTGTAATTCTTTCAGGATTTCAAACCATCATAAAGGAATAAACTGTTAAAAGCATTATCGTAAAGAGACTTGGACCTTAATCCTCCTGTGAGGGTCTCTAATGAGATGGCATAGGTTGTTGGAGATTTTTTGAAATTTTATTCAAAATACAGGGGAGATGCTGCAGAGATTTCATGAAATATGAATGTACAAGATTGTCACGTGGTAGGATATATGTCCAGCTAACATGTGAGTAGATTCACTCGTCACAATACAAGACTCTGTTCATTTTTGGTTAGATAGGTGGTATTAGTTTTTCTACATATTAAGATTTTGATTACTTCACTTCAAGCAAGAAATGGAAACTCGATCTCTATACAATTAACTTGACTCAGCCGGGAAGTACTTTTTGGATTGATGTAAGCTTGCACTAAAGTGACAATAATAGATAAGTTGTATAGATGGTGGCAAAGACCAGGCGTAGACAAAATCTCTGGTAAAATTGATACTACTTATGATTTTTTGTATTAAACAGAATCCTGTTGTTGAGTTCCTCACGAGAGGTCGAGTTCATAGAGCTTTGAATTACTTGCAAAATATATTAGTCTCTAATATGTTTTGAGGACGATACCATATTTTTGAGCCAGTAACATGTGATATACTGCTAGTTTTTGATACATGAGGTATATTTTAGTTCTTGACGCTGTAAATCTCCTATGGAGGATCTCGTTGAGAGATGGCATTAACTGAGATTTTTTTGAAATACCACTCAAATTACAAAGGAAGTGTTGTCCAATTTTTGCCAGGTGTTTTACATTGATCGTTAAGCCTAGAAATACATAGGAAGTTGCATCATACATGGTAATTAACACTAGTAGTTTTTAAGAGAGCTCGGTGACTATTGGGATACACATGCATATACATTTAGAGGTTATCTTACTTTGAAATCCTAACTTAACTTAATAGTCAAACCCTAAGGGTAAGTTTAAACTAGGTCTACAGGTGTGACATGGATGACAACTGGATCCAGTGTCGACACCTGCAAAACGCACAAACATAACCAGTTCCAACTCAGTGTTTTTGTATGGATGCAAGTAACAGCTGGATCCTTTTCCTTGTAGGTGTAGTGGAGGCTCATCCCAAAGGGGTGGACACACATAGAAGCAACAACAAAATACCAATTTGTGATGCTGGTGTGGCCTCCTATTCATGGCCACTTTTGTTACACGTGAATTTTTGGTTGCCGTCGTGTGCCGTCGTTGGAGCTCTGTTTGCAACGTGATTTTTATGAGAGGTAGGTGATGCTGCACTCTTTAGATCGTGGCCATTCGGTCCAAAAACAGTGCAATGTGCTAGCAACAATTTGTTGCCTACGTTAGGTGGCACTAACCTGGCCCCTTTACCCTAGTGATGCCTTCCCTTTTTGCTAATGAAAAAGGGACACAATTTTATATTGGTTAGGAAAGATAAAAACACTCATTACCAAAACAAGCCAATATATTGACGTCTATATTGAATCATGAAAATCATGACATTGATTACATCATTGAACTCCGAGATATTCTGAGATCATGCCTTCCTGCCTTCAACACACACACACACACACACACACACACAGAGCCTTCCTACCTTTATAAAAAAAAAAACACACACAGATCATGCCTTCCTACCTCTATAAAACACACACACACACACAGGTTTCACAAGTCCACCAGTGACCATTCATGTTCACCATTGCTCTCCCTTCATAATCTCACCTTGTAGGAAAACATGTGTCATGATCCACCTTTATTATGTCTCTTGCTGCTACCGCAACCAACCCAACTAGCTCCCCCACAAACACACACACACACACACACACACACACACACAAAACCACGTAAGAGCTAATACACTACTAAAATCAACGGGCGTTCTCTCTCTCTCTCTCTCTCTCTCTCTCTCTCTCTCTCTCTCTCTCTCTCTCTCACAGCTTGTGAGCTTCCATGGGCCTGGGGCCTCGGCCATTCAACTCCACAGTGACCTATAAGTGCAGTCATGTAGCAGCCCATTGCTCTACTACCTCGTGTTGTAGCAACCCAAGCTATACGTTTCACTGTCGGTGCTAGTAGGACATGAATAGCAACATGCAATGGATGTAGCCTAGCTTGTTTTGCCCAAAATTCCATTTTATTCTCTTGAGAAATAACGCAATGGTTGGGTGGGTAGTGCACATTTCCCCTTTGGTTGGAAATAATGGTTTTGCAAACACTCCTTTGTCTTATTAGTATTATGGGTGCATGCTTTGTGATGCTTAATGCTTGCCAAGGACTTTGCATGTTTATGGGGAAACAATCTTGTAGCTTCACTAGGATTGTCTCACGGAATGGTCCGCATTTCTTATGATATCGAGGCCGCCTGAGGCAAGAGCTTCAAAGATATCTTGTTGGGGGTAGCATTGACTCGAGTGAGAGCCACATTCAGCATTGTGGGCAGCTGCTTCGCAACAAGTATGAAACTATGTGGTCTACAGGTTTCGGCCCTATGGGGGTACAAGGCCGTCTATGTATCTCTATTGTGGAGTCTTGGTGCTAGGGCATAGTTTATAGAGGGATCACTGTGCCAGGCAGAACTCAATGGATTACCTTGCGTTTTCATGATGAGCTGATTGGGGTACTTCATGTTTACGCCAGGCTAGTGCACGAGCAGATTTTTGGACACCGCTTGTAGATGCTTTGCCTAAGGTTGATCATTGGTGTGTTGGGGGAGACTTCAACATACTTGAGGACCCTGCAGACAGGATTGGGCAGTGAGGTTGCAACATGGGAGAGCCCATGCATGACTTTGAGGATTACTGTGATGTATTGCAGCATGAGGCTTTTGCACACTTTCAGGCCAGTCTATGGCTCTCCCCATCAGATCGCCGATAGGGAGGCACCAACCTCTCATGCATTGATCATTTTGATGTGAGTGATTGGATGGGGATCGAGCTCCACAAGCATTCTTGTGGGCTCCTCTTTCTCAGATCATGCGCCTATTGTTTTGCTTTTGGAGGAGCAGGCCAGAGGTCAGGTAGCAGTTGCACATCCCTGAGTGTGTGCTCTTGGATGAGGGATTGGGTAAGATAGTAGAGAAAATTTGGGAGACTGCTTCGGAGTCGACAGAGGACGCAGCAGATCAGTGTGCAGCTGGTATCTCTGAGCTTAGCCGGTTTTTCCATGAGACAGCTCTTGCGAGGCTCACAAAGATTCAAGAGCGAGAACGCATGCTGCACAGGAATTTGGCTTCCCTGCAGAGACTTCATGAGGGACAACCTAATTGCGAGTGGCTTGAGACCCAGCTCTCCGAGGAGTGGGGGAAGAGACGACATGATTCCTTCTTTCATAGATAGGCAGCTAGATGGACTCAGGTAGGAGGACGAGTCACATGTGATTTTTCTGAGATCACAGGCCCCAAACACTAGAGGACAGGGGTGAGACAATTTAGATGTCAGGATAGTTCATTGGCAATGTAGCCAGAAGAGGTGAAGGATATTGCTACCAACTTCTACAGAGATCTACTCTCTCAACCAAGGCGCCTTTTGAGTGTAACTATATCAGACTTTTTAAATAATTAATTTATTTATTAAAAATTTAAGTAGTTGTGTGCATACCAGAACATAACAAATAGTTCTAGGGCCTTATGTGTGCCTAAATGCAAGCTAGAGCACCTCAGAGAGATCCTAACAGAAAAATATCTTGAAGCCTTGGTGATTGGAAAATTTGGCCTTCATAAAGGGGTAGATAGTAGCCTCATATTTTAGGCCCATAAAATTTCGCACGATAGTGCGAGCACATGAATGAGATGGGGTCCTTACAACAAGTGATCTTAAGGCTTGGATAATTTTTAATAAGGCGTTAAAATTTGGCCTTCATAAAGAGGTAGATAGTAGTCTCATATTTTAGGCCCATAAAATTTCGCGCGATAGTGTGAGCACATGAATGAGATGGGGTCCTTAGACCAAGTGATCTCAAGGCTTCGATTATTTTTTAAAGCCTTAATTAAGTTTAATTATTTGCATCGAAGTTGAATGGTCGGACAAGTGTGAACATGTGATACAAGCGTAATGTAGGTACGACATTGTGTCGAGGAGCATTTGATGTTTTAATAGTAGCAATAGATTTAATCTTTTATGTGTTACAATGTGTGTGCACATATTCTTTTTATTGAGGATAGATTTTAAATGTGAAAGTTGAAGGGTTAAAGGTATTAGTAGGAAAGTGTATCAAGTGGCCGACTTTCCCATGTAAGACTCTCTCTCTCTCTCTCTCTCTCTCTCTCTCTCTCTTCATGTGGCTATATAAGAGCGCCTCCTCTCTCACTTGAGAGGTTGGCAGTACTACACGCCCTTCCTTCAATGTGAGTATGCTCTATGTGATGAAGCTCTCCATTGAAGCTTGAGGATAGCCCCTTGTGATTTATTTGGTAGCTTGAGACTCATATAGTCTAAAACAAGGGCTCTCATAGCCATAACAACCATTTGTAACAATTTTGTTGCGCGAATTTATAGGAATCTCTCTCTCGATAGTTTTAGGCTGTGAATTCTCTGTTTTGAGTCCCTAATCACCTTAATTAGGGTCGTTTTTAGCGGTGCAACCATAGAATTTCAACCCTCTCAACCTATCCTACGCGTACACAAAGTTTGGTGCAATTTCATCGTGGAGAAGATCTACATTTTGGCATTGAAACGCGCTCAGGTAAGAATTTATGGTTATGTGCTAAAATTATAGTAAGCATATGTGCATGTATTTTGCTTGTTTCTCCACGAATGATTGCACATGAAGGGAAATACATCGCGGAAGATAGACTCTCCGTTGAGAGAGCTTTTGACAAACTATTTGGAAGATAGACTCTCTTTGTGAGAGCTTCTTAGCAGAAGATAGACTGTTTGGAAGATAGACTCTCTTTGCGAGAGCTTCCAACAAGACTTGCAGAAGAGGGAGGTCTTCTTAGCAGAAAGAGAGTAGTAGTCAGAACAAAGAAGAATAGAGGACGAGTGATGTCCATTCCTATGCTTGTAAAGATTCTCCCTTAGTAATAAAGATATTCTCTTTATGGGGGTGATCAGTCTATCTTCCGGTCCCCAATGATGTGTCAAGCCTCTCTCTCTCTCTCTCTCTCTCTCTCTCTCTCTCTCTCTCTCTCTCTCTCACCAAATTCTCTCGAGTATATGTTAGTTTAGTTTACGCTTCTGTATTTTTATGATAGTGGTATTAGAACAAGGTCATCTCTCTTTCTTAAGGGATTGTCGACTCTTGGCAGGCTGCAGAAATGGAAGGACGTGAGATAGAGTTCACTCTCCTCCAACAACAGGTGACACAGTTGCAAAAAGCTCCCTCCCATCCAGAAGTTCAGAAGATTCTCCATACCCTTGAGAAAGGGAAGGAGAAAGTGTCGATGGGGTCGGGAGGAATCTCGCAAAACCCAAAGATGCAAGAACCAAAGAAAGATTCTTTAGTTGGAACCTCTCGCATGCACGAAAGATAGAAGAAGCCTCCAGAATGTCATGTGCGGTTTAATCCAAATGTTCAAGAGCAGGATCCTCCCGATTCTTCTCAAATTTTTTTCATGAAGGATTTGGATGACATAGTCTCTCTAGAGAACATGTTCCTTGATGATCTGTTGTAGCAAGAAATGCAGTCGAAGGATAGAGCTCCTGACTATAAGTAGTCTAAAGACAAAAAGAAGGAGCATCAAAGAAGAAGCACCACAAGTAGAAACCATTCAAGTCAGGTGACAAAGATGTAAAATTTCGAGACCTGCAACGGACGGTGGGATAACGATAAAGCTTTGGCTTTCATCCACCAATTTGAAGTTGAATTTGCTAAAGGGAACTTTAAAGAAAGGTCCAAGCTACGCCATGTCAATATGTATCTGAACGGCACAGCCAGCAGTTGGTGGTTGACTTTGATTCTTGAAAAACGCAAGCCTCAGGATTTGATTGCCTTCAAGAAGTTCTATGCTAAATTCCTCCCTCTAGAAGAACGGGATCTACTTTCTCAGTTAGGGAACAAAGCTGTTCCACAATGTGTGGGCAAGTTTTGGGACGTTCTCTTGAAAGTCACCCCATTCAAGAAGATTGAAGATTCCGAGAAGATGAGAAAGTTTGAGGCCGGGTTGCATGAAGCCTTGCAAAAGGCTATGAAGATTTATCCTCGACCTAAAATTACTTATGGAATCAGCTCGCATAGCTGATGCTATACATGAGTAGGAAACTCCTAAGAAGATAGAGCAAAGCACCTATCATACCAAGCAGAAGACTCCATGAACAACTTACTTCCACTTCTTCTTCTCAAAAAAAGAAAAGAACCGCCTCCAATGTAGAAGCAAAGCCAAATCAACCCAAAAAAGGGAATTACCTCTCTCCTGCGGAATTGAGAACCTACATCAGCAAAGGAAGATGCTTCAAGTGTGGACACATGAGGGTGCTTGCCTACCAAAACCCCGCAACCACCTTCTTCCAATGCGATCACAAATGTACATGGGAATAGGACCAAGGATGGAAAAGAAAGTTCTCTTCTCAAAGCATGGGGTAGCATAAACAACCAGCGGACACTTATCCTATTTGATCTAGGCAGTACGGATAAATTTATCTCTATGAAGTTAGTCAAAGATCTCAATTTACATTCCAACTACTTTAAAGTTTCTATTCAGGTATCCTCTGCTTTCAAAGGGCAAAACTCTAGTTCTACTCCAATCATAGGAAAGCTGAATTTAAAGGTAGATAACTACAAAGATCAAGAATTTTTCTATTTTGGGGATGCCTTGGCATTACAAAATGCATCCCATTCCTGATTATGTTCAGAAAATCCCGTCCTTTGATCACAAAGGAAAGCAATATGTTAAAATTGCGGATGCAGGTGATTGTCGAATTTCCATTGCTAACCACATTGCACTTAAGAAAATAATTAAAAAGTGTGTTTCAGCGTACGAGAGAGAGAGAGAGAGAGAGAGAGAGAGAGAGATGTGTCTTCCTCACAACTTTCTTCCTCTTCAAAGCAAAAAAGAATCAAGTTATTAGAAATTTTTGAAGATTGTTTTACACAGAACTTCCAAATGAGCTTCCACCCTCTCGACCTGAGGATCATATAATCAATTTGATCCTAAGAATCTCTCCTCCAAATCAGTCCCCTTATCGAGTTAGTCTAATTCAGCAAGAGAAGATCCTCAAGCAAGTCAATGAACTTTTGGAGAAGAGTCTAATAAGACCTAGTACTTCTCCATATTGTTCACCTGCTTTGTTAGTACAAAAAAAGGATGGCACATTCCGCATGTGCATAGATTATAGATCTCTAAACAAGATCACAATCAAGAATCGATTCCCAATTCCTTGAATTGATGACATTCTTAATAAGTTACAAGACGCAAGTATCGTCAGTTATATAGACTTGAAGAACGGATATCATCAAATCCGCATTACTCCTCAAGATGTGCATAAGACTCCATTTAGAACAACCTTTGGGTTGTATGAATTCTTAGTGATGTCTTTTGGAGTCACTAATGCACCAGAAACATTCAATAGAATAACGGATAGAATCTTTCACTCATATAGAAGATTTACAAGACTCTTCTTCGATGACGTCTTAATCTTCTCAGAGACGGAAGAAGAACACTACAAGCATCTCGCATTAGTGTTTGAAGAATTATGCAAACACAAATTATTTGTGAATGCTAAGAAGAGTGAGTTCTTTCTAAAAGAAATTCACTACTTGGGCCATATATTATCTCACAACTAGGTGAGAATGGACCTTGATAAGATTCAAGCTGTTGTAGAATGGCCTAGACCAACTACAGTCCATGACGTACAAAGTTTTCTCGGCCTCTGTTCCTATTATCGGCATTTCATTCGAGCCTTTCCCGCCATCATGGATCCTCTCCATGATTTGACGAAGAAGCGGATTCCATTCCATAAGCTTTTAAAAAGCTTAAATGTCTACTCAACCATGGACCCGTTTTCACCATCTCTGATCTTTGCAAACATTTCGAGGTCTACTGCGATGCATATGGAGATTGTGTAGGAGCAGTTTTGAACCAAAAAGGCCACGCCATAGCCTACGAAAGTTGGCGCCTTAAAGATGCAGAGTTGCATGCTTCCATTTATGAGAAAGAGCTAATGGCAGTAATTCATGCTCTTTCCATTTGGAAAAAATATCTTTTAGGAGCTGATTTTATATTAAAACTAATCATCAAAGACTTCGCTACTTTCTCACACATAGAAAGTTATCAAAAAATAAAATGAGATGGGCGAACTTTCAATCTTTCATTTTTAGATTTTACACACTTCTGGAACAAAGAATGCAATTGCAGATACTCTCTCCAGGCTTTCAAAGATCAATGCAATGACAACTATTTATCATGAGGAACTAGAATCTCTCAGTGAGATGTATACTTAAGATCCAGACTTTGCTACAATCTGGGTAGATCTTCAAGCTGGTCATTCAAGGTCACCTTATTCCATTAGGGATGATACACTATATCATCAACAAGCAATATGCATAGCTCAACTCTTAAGACAGAAGGTGATGGATGAAACACATAATTCTCCCTATACCGGGCATCGCGGAATTGCTGCTACCATTAGTGCTCTCGAAAGATGTTTCTTTTGGCCAACACTCTAAGTGAACATTGAAAAATATGTACGCGAGTGTTTAGTATGCCAAAAAGTAAATTATGACTGACATAAAGTTTATGGCAAGCTTTAGCCACTCCCTGTGCCTAACACGCCATGGAAAAGTATTGTCATGGATTTTATTACAGACCTTCCTAGATCCAAGAATGAAAATGATGCAATCTGGACTATAGTAGACAGATTCAGTAAGCAAGCACATTTTCTTCCAGTTAAGAAGATGATCAAAGATGATTACACGGCTAGAATATTTCTAGCTAAGATTTTTAAACATCACGGATTTCCAAAAACTATTGTCAGCGAGATAGAGATCCTCGCATGACGAGTTTATTTTGGCAAGCACTATTAAAAAATTTGGGAACTAAGCTTGATTATACATCAGCTTATCATCCTTAAACAGATTGCCAAAGCGAAATCGTTAATGCCATTGTTTTAGACCTTCTCAAGTGCTATGTTTCAGAAAGACAATCCAAATGGAAACAATATTTATTGCTAGTTGAGTTTGCGCATAATAATACCATACATTTCTCAAACTGGTAAAGCTCCATTAGAAATCATATATGGGAAGCCACTCTTACTCTCTATTTTTATTACCAAAGAGAACATCTTTGCCGCATACGAATTTGTGCGTAATATTGATACCGCCTATCAACAACTAAAACAAGAGATTCTTTGTACTCAACAACAACAAAAGAGAAAATAGAGAAGCACAGAAGGAATCTAAATCTTGAGAAAGAAAAATATGTCCTACTTAAGTTTGAGAAAGCTAGATTGAAAAAGCAGGTCGAAAAAGGGAAAGTTGTAAAACTGTCCATAGATTTTACGACCCATTCAAGATTACAGACAAAATCAATGAAGTGATTTTCAGATTGGATTTGCCTTCTCATTGGCGCATACATAATGCTTTTCATGTAAGTCTCCTCCGACCATATGTTGGTCCTCCTCTAGTGGCTCCAATACAAGAAGATCCTCCAGAAGTCAAAGAGACTGAGGAAATCCTTCAACCAGAACAGATAATACACCACTCCAAGAGATAACTAAACTTGGGAGACTACATCAAAAACATTTAGTCAAGCTCAAGAATTACACCCCTTTAGATACAAAGTGGATGACTGAGTCAAACCTCATGGATTACCTAGATATCTGGCACAATTATGTTGATGCTCTACAGAAGAGGTCAACTGTTTAGAACCAAGAGAGATGTAACTATATCAAACTTTTGTAAATAATTAATTATTTTGTAAATAATTAATTGCTTTGTGAATAATTAATTTATTTACCAAAAATATTTAAGTAGTTGTGTGCACACCAGTACATAACAAATAGTTCTAGGGCCTTAGGTGCACCTAAATGCGGACTAGAGCACCTCAGGGAGACCCTAGCAGAAAAATACCCTGAAGCTTTAGTGATTGGGAAATATGGCCTTCATAAAGGGATAGACAATAGCCTCAAATTTTAGGCCCAACAAATTATGCACGTTTCAGAGCGAGCACATGCATGAGATGGGGTCCTTAGAACAAGTGATCTTAAGGCCCATATTATTTTTAATAAGACCTTAGGACAAGTTAGTTAAATTGAGTTTAATTATTTGCGTCCGGGCTAAATGGTTAGACGAGTGTGAACAGGTGATACAAGCGCAGTGCCGATACAACATTGTTCTGGGGAGCATCTGATGTTTTAATAGTAGTAATAGATTTAATCTTTATGTGTTACAATGTGTGTGCACATGTTCTTTTTATTGAGAACCAAGTTTTTCAACATGAAAGTTGAAGGGTGAGAGTTATTAATGAGAAAGTGTGCCAAGTGGCCCACTTTCCGATGCAAGACTCTCTCTCTCTCTCTCTCTCTCTCTCTCTCTCTCTCTCTCTCTCTCTCCTCTTCATGCTGGCTATATAAGAGAGCCTCCTCTCTCACTTGAGAGGTTGGCGGTACTACATGCCCCCTCTTCAACGTGAGTATGCTCTACGTGACAGAGCTCTCCATTGAAGCTTGAGAGCATCCCCTTGTGATTTATGTGGTAGCTTAGAGCTCATATAGTCTAGAACAAGGGCTCTCACAACCATAACAACCATTTGCAACAATTTTGTCGGGTGAATTTGGAGGAATCTCTCTCTGTTGACTGTTTTAGGCTGTGAATTCTCTATTTTCATCCCTCAATCACCTTGATTAGAGTCATTTTCAGCGGTGCAACCATAGAATTTCAGCCCTCTCAACCTATCCTACGCGTACACAAAGTTTGGTGCGATTCCATCGCGGAGAAGATCTCCATTTTGGCATTGAAACGCACTCAGGTAAGAATTTCTGGTTATGTGCAGAAAATTACACCAACCATATGTGTATTTTGCATGTTTCTCTCTTGAGTTGAATGCATGAATGATTGCGCATGACGGGCAATACATAGGGGAAGATAGACTCTCCATTGAGAGAGCTTCCGACAAGCTGTTTGTGGAAGATAGAATCTCCTCGTAAGAGCTTTCAACAAGACTTGGAGAAGAGGGGAAGTTCTATTAGCAGAAAGAGAGTTGAAACACTCTCTCAATTAGTATAAAAACAAAGAAGAATAGAGGACGGGTGATGCCCCATTCATATGCTTGTAAAGATTCTCCCTTAGCAATAAAGGTATTCTCTTTATGGGCTGGGGGGTGGGGGGGGGGGGGGGGGGGGGCAACCCATCTTTTGGTCCCCAATGATGTGTCAAGCTTCTCTCTCTCTCTCTCTCTCTCTCTCTCTCTCTCATCTAATTCTCTTGAGTGTATGAATTGAAATTTAAAAGTTAGTTTACGCTTTCGTATTTTTGTGACAGTATGGGCCTATATTCTGAGACACGTCACTGATCGCATCAGAGCAGTTGTTAGTTTACCTCTCTCAATGTAGAAATGCACATACAGTATACAAGTATAGACAAGAAGTAGGGATAGACACAGAGCGCATAGAGATATGTGATGTATAATTCATTTGTGCGTGAATGGGCGCTTTATACAACTTGCAAGTTCGTGTCTTTTCAGTGAATCATTTCTGTCAATTATGTGTGTGTGTGTGTGTGTGTGTGTGTGTGTGTGTGTGTGTGTGTGTGTGTGGATTAGTTATAGATAATGATGTGGCTTATTTAAAGGTTCTGTCAATTATGTGTGTGTGTGTGTGTGTGTGTGTGTGTGTGTGTTATTAGTTATAGATAATGATGTGGCTTATTTAAAGGTTCAATAACCTTCAACACGTCCCCCTAAGCTATGTCACTTAGGAAGGCAGTCACCAGAGTCCGAAATGTTTACAACATCTCCAATGTCTATCTTTTGATGTCGGTTTTGTGAGGAAATCTGCCCATTTCTCATCTGTTAATGTATAGATGACTTTGTAGGTCTTTTGCTCTACAAGATCTATGAATCATATTTTGAAATCCATATGCTTTTTCTTGTCACTCTGCTTATGCTGGCGAGTCATTCATATTACTGACTTGTTGCCCCAATAAAGTGAGAGTGAATTGATTGATGGAGCATATCCTTGTTTCTTGAAGGAACCGTTTGATCCATATGCCTTCATTTGCCGCGACTCAGAGTGCCATGTAATCAGCTTCCATAGATGATTGTGCCACATATTTTTGTAGCTTGCTAGGAAATGGACCTTCCTGCTAATGTAAAAGCACAGCATGTTGTAGAACGCCAAGTGTTTACATCGCCCTCTTGATCGGCATGACTCCAGCCAAGAATGGGGGGATGATGCTCGTTGTTTTTGTATACACCAAGCTAATACCTTTGGAGCCACTTATGTATCGAAATAGTCGTTTCACCAAACGCCAATGTGCAAGAGCTGGATGTTGCATAAAGCGGGATAGGAAATTTGTAGCTTGACAAATATCAATGCGAGTGCCGGTAACTAGGTAGCAAATTCCACCAATGACATTGCTATAAGGTATAGTCATCATGAGACGTTGCTCAGATAAAGACTCAGGATCAGTAATTGAAGACAATCGAGCATTTATTGGTAGAGGTGTCTCAAATCCACAACATGATTTCATATGAAATCATTGCAATATAAGCTCTGCATAACACTTTGGCTGAGGTGAAGGATGACACTTTCTTGATCATATGGGATTTGTATGTCGAGGATGTACTTTGGATCACCCATATCCGTCATAGAGAAAGCAACAACAAGCTCTCTTTTAGCTTTGTCAATGGCATTGAGAGAACCACTTTTAAGGATGATATCATTTACGTAAATAGCAACAAGAGGATAATAGTGTGGTCCGACACGAAGATATACATTAGCATCAGAGAGAAATCTGGTATAACCATGTGCCAACATTAATTGATTAAATTTTGGTACCATTGACGCGATGATTATTTTAAACCATAAAGAGCTTTTAATAGCTTGAAAACTTTAGAAAGAAACTCCCTGGATATATAGAATGGTGGCTGAATCATGTTGATTTCCTCGTTGAGGTCGTCATTGAGGAATGCAATCTTTACGTCCATCTCGTGTACATAGAAGCCAAAGTGCACAACAATGGCAAGAAGAAGACTCCGACAAAGAATCATAGTGACCAGCCAAAGCAGAAAATTCTGAGGTTGTTGCAACCTTGGTTGTCACACGCGCTTTATGAAGGAGTACGAGCGGAAGTGCGATGCGAGAGAGAGTGCGAGAAGAAGAGCACGACGATATGGTGAACCCGCTCTACTGTAATGTGTAGAGCATAGTGAGTTCTTATTAGGTTTTTACAAAAGAATATGTGTACATACCTGGCGGCCCGCCCACTTACCTGGGCGACCACATTGGGCTTTATACCCCAACAACCTCCCACTTAAAGTCCAATGTGGTACTTTAAGTGTGAGAGAAGCTACTATACAAGCTAATATACAAGAGATGTAGAGAAGTGATGTACTACCCTATACCTAACTGCTTTCGAAAATGCACAAAGCTCTCTGAGGGAAGTCCTTTTGTAAGTAGATCAGCAGGATTTTCTGTGGTGTGAACTTTGACAAGCTGAAGTTGCTGATCCTCGAGCATTTCCCCGATGAAATGATACTTCACATCCACATGCTTTGTCTTTGAGTGATAAACTGGATTGCGAGCCAATTTTATAGCACTTTGACTATCACAATATAACACAGGCATCTCTTCTTTGATTCCCAAATCTGTTACTAGTCGATTAAGCCAAATTGATTCTTTGCATGCCTCTGATGCTGCAACATATTCAGCCTCTGTAGTAGACTGAGTAACACAATCTTGTAATCTAGAATGCCATGATACTGCTCCACCAGCCAATGTAAAGACATACCCTGACGTAGACCTTTGGTTGTCTAAGTCACCTGCATAATCTAAGTCTGTAAAACCCTTTACACTTAGCTCCTAACTCCCATAGCATATGCGCATACTCTTTGTAGCTTTCAGGTATCTCAATAATCCTTTCACTGCCTCCCAATGTTTCTTGCCTGGGTTTGACATGTATCGACTTACTACTCCCACTGCAAATGCAATGTCTGGGCGAGTAGCAATCATTGCATACATCAAACTACCCACTGCAGATGCATATGGAATCTTATCCATTTCAACCTGTTCTTTCTCAGACACAAGACAATCTTGTTTGCTAAGTTTCACATATGGTGGCAATGGAACACTCAATGCCTTTCCCTTCTCCATATTGAAACGTTGCAAAACCTTGTCAATATACCCTGTTTGAGATAACCAAATCAACTTCTTTGATCTGTCTCTCTCAATGCACATACCAAGTATATGACTTGCCTCACCCATGTCTCATGTCAAACGATTTTGCCATCTTTGACTTCAAAGCTGAAATTTCTTCCAAGTTC
This sequence comes from Adiantum capillus-veneris, assembly GCF_014529385.1. Taxonomy (NCBI): domain Eukaryota; kingdom Viridiplantae; phylum Streptophyta; class Polypodiopsida; order Polypodiales; family Pteridaceae; genus Adiantum; species Adiantum capillus-veneris. Next base: position 80,163,754 of record NC_140954.1, read on the forward strand.
TTGCCAGCAATCAACATGTCATCCACATACAAAATAAGGATCAGCCAACTGCCATCCTTAGCCTTCTTTGTATATAGACAGTGATCGAACTCACTACGTTTGTAGCCTTGAGAAAGCATAAACTTGTGGAACTTATGGTACCATGTCCTCAGTGATTGTTTTAAGCCATAAAGTCTCTTTAACAACTGGCATACCAAATCTTCCTTGCCTTTCTCAACAAACCCTTCTGGCTGCTGCATGTAAATTTCCACATCTAAATCACCATGCAAGAACGTTGTCTTGACATCCATTTGGTGCAACACCAAATCTAATATGGCAACCAATTCAAGAAAGCATCTCAATGTAGTCATCTTGACCACCGGAGAGAAGACTTTATCAAAGTCAATGCCTTGTTCTTGCTTAAAGCCCTTGGCAACAAGCCTTGCTTTGTACTTTGGCTGACTATCATGAGCTGTGATCTTATACCTGTAAACCCATTTACAAGGTAGAGCCTTTTTGCCCTGTGGTAATTTAACTAGCTTCCATGTCTGGTTTTTATGCAGAGCTGTCATCTTTGACTGTATGGCCAATTGCCAATTCCTGGAGTCCTTCATTTGCATTGCTTCCTTGTAATATGAAGGCTCATTGCAATCAGTCAACATGACATAGTTCATAGATGGAACAAACCTATCAGGAGGTCGCGTGATACGTCCAGATCTACGCAAAATAGGTGGCTCAGGCTCAGCCACAACCTGTGGTTCCACTCTATCAAGTCCTTGCTCCTCTTGAGCCCTGACATTTTGTCTTGCACGTGCAGGTCCATCTTCTTGGAAGACAACTCTTCTAATCTCCTCAACCCTCTCTGGTTTAGAATGATATTTGGCTTCATTAAAGTGAACATCATTGCTACGGATAACCTTTCTGGATTCGGGATCCCAAAGTCTGTACCCCATCTCACCAGAATTACCATAGCCTAGAAAGATGCACTTTCTACTCTTTGGCTCAAGTTTGTTCCTAAAGTCCTTTGGAACATGAGTATATGCCTCACAGCCAAAGACTCTGAGATGCTTGTATGAGGGCATTTTGCCTGACCATACCATCTCTGCCACTGAATCCTTCTGCAAAACCTTGCTAGGAGATCTATTTATAAGATGAACAGCTGTTGATACAGCTTCAGCCCAAAACCCATTTGGCAGTTGTGCATTAGACAACATACTTCTGACCTTCTCTTGTATGGTCCTATTCATCCTCTTAGCAACACCATTTTGAGGAGGATTGTAAGGAGCAGTAAGTTCACGTTTTATACCTTTTGACTCACAAAAGTCCTGAAAGGCCTTTGAAACATACTCTCCACCATTGTCAGTGCGTAAGCATTTAAGCTTCTTGCCACTCTGATTCTCCACAAGTGCCACAAACGTTTTGAAAACACTAAACACTTCATCCTTGTGCTTGAGAAAGTAAACCCATACTTTCCTCGAGTAATCATCTATAAATGTCATAAAGTAAGAAGCTCCCCCTAGAGATAGGTTAGGCATAGGTCCACACAAATCACTATGAACAAGTGCCAACTGTGTATCTCTTCTACTGCTTCTATGCTTATGTGGCTGCTGTGTTTGCTTACCATACACACAATGTTCACAGAATTCAAAATCATTAAATGACAAGCCAGGCAAATAACCAGAACGAGACAAGATTTACATTCCCTTCTTGGACATATGTCCTAACCGGCTATGCCACAAAGAAACGTTCGGCTGCCCGGTTACATTGATTACATTTTTAGAGACATTTGATACATAAATCATGTAAAGTCCTCTAGACTTTACTCCATGTGCTACTGTCATAGAACCCTTGGATATCTTCCACATATTCTGTCCAAAAGTGGTGACGTAGCCAGCATCATCAAGTAAACTTGTGCTAATCAAGCTCTTTGTAATTGCGGGAACATGTCTCACATTCTTCAGCATGAAAGAAGAGCCATTCTGAAACTTCAATTGAACATCTCCAACACCTAAGATCTCACATGTTTGCCCATTGCCTAGCCGAACATGATCTTTAGTGGTCACATAAGAGGTAAACCACTCCTTGTTTGGAGACACATGAAGTGATGCCCTTGAGTCTATAATCCAGTCACTCTGTGCATTTCCATCAGATGCTGTAAGAAGAGATGAGTCCATTGTGTTTTTCAAGAAGTAGATATCTATTGACACTAGACTGTCATCCTCTGCAACAGTGTTTGTCACATTTATTTCTTGAATCTTCACTGAGGACTTGTTCTTCTCACCATGGTCTTCTGCTTTCTCTTTGCCTTTTTCTGCTTTCCATTCTCTGCAGTCTCTTTTCATGTGACCCTTCTTGCCACAATGGTAGCATTCTATGTCACTCTTGCCTTTAGCACTGCAGAACTTGCTACGAGACTGATCCCTCTTTCCACCTTTGTACTTTTCTTTGGTCCTTCCCCTGACAACTAAGGCTGTTCCTTTGCCTTTGTCCATTGTCTTTCTGTTGGTTTCTTCAGTAAGCAGACTGCCTTCTACACCTGCTATGGTCAAACCATCTTGAGGTGCAGAATTACTCAAAGCTGTGCGAAAAGTGTCCCAACTTTTCGGCAATGTGATCAACAAGAACATAGCTCTAACAGGTTCATCAAACTTGACACCTTGAGCTGACAACTGACTATAGATGGTGTTGAATTCATTCAGATGATTAGACATAGGTGTCCCTTCTTTCATCTTCAAGTCAACAAGCTTCTTAAGCCAGTATACCTGTGAAGCTGCACTCTGCTTCTCATAAAGATCACTCAGCTTTGTCCATGCTTGATAAGCCGACATCTCGTCTGCTACATTGAAGTAAACGCTTTCTGCCAAAGTCAGCATAATGGTAGAAAGTGCCAATTCATCCATTTCGCTGCATTCATCTTCGTCCATATCTTGTGGTTTTATCCCCTTGAGCTTTATAGGTTTTATCTGCTTCTTCCACAATGGGAAATTGGTTCCATCCAGCTTCTTGATATTGTAAAGAGCAGTGTCCTGTGATCTAGCCATAGCTACGCTTCACAGTAGTTTACTTTCCTGGGAAAAATTCGGTAGAGTTTCTCTAGTAAACTGACCTCTGAACCAATATCAACTTGTCAAATGAACCGATAAAGCTTCAAATTCTGCAGAAATTTTGGTAGAGTCTCCTTTGTAAAATGGCTCTGGTGTACTAAAAATAGACCAAAAACAGCTCAAAAAACCACTGTCTCTTTAACACTGTAAGTTGTGGGTAAACCTGTCCTGCACCTGTACTGTCTCTCACTGTCCCGTCACTGTCCTGTAAGCATAGACTGCGACAATGCCTCAACGGCAGTAAAGCAAAGATGCAATCCCAATTGTCTAACTCACAGTCAATACATCCTAGCTGCCTATCTAAGGGTGCTCGAGGGATCGCTCCAAGACCTGTATCACCGAAAGGATCTCAACATTCGAGAATCCCCCAGCTCAATAAAACCTCACTCGACCCTCAACAAAGGCTGCAGTAAATCTGACAGTACATAGACTTCCCACAAAGTCATACATCCACAAATTTCCCACTGTATGCTGTAACCACTGCGGCGGTTGTTTGCTGTGTGACTCACAGCCAGCAAACCCTCAACAGACATACATCATCTCTGACAATACATCCCACGTGGAAGTACTTGCAATGTTAGGATGAAATCTGGAATATCAAGCAGCAAACACAAGCTACCTGATGAACTAGTGGATGTCGCCTACAGTCTGTGTGTAGGTGCGCCCGTGTCATATGTGACACGCCTCGAAGAACTGTAAGCCGTCCTTCGTTGTGTAGATAGCCACAAATCAGCACTCTGGAAGTGCAGATATCCTCAACACTTGCAGTCGTAGGCTGAAACCCCAAAATTGCAGAGTCGAATCTGCACCCGCCGAGACCACGTAGTCAAAAATGGCCTGCGCAGATCTTTGTCGAAGCCGAACGGTGGCCGAGATGACCTCAGAATGAAATTCTGAGTACACTGAGCCCCTTGGGCATGCCCACAGGAATTGGGGCCGTGTCTTCGCCTGTCGAATCTCACTCCAATCTGAGTAGGTGACTCTGGCTACCTGCAAATGCAACCCCGAGCCTCGATCTGAGCTCTAATACCAATTGAAGGAGTACGAGCGGAAGTGCGATGCGAGAGAGAGTGCGAGAAGAAGAGCACGACGATATGGTGAACTCGCTCTACTGTAATGTGTAGAGCATAGTGAGTTCTTATTAGGTTTTTACAAAAGAATATGTGTACATACCTGGCGGCTTGCCCACTTGCCTGGGCGACCACATTGGGCTTTATACCCCGACACTTTAGAGAAAGGGGCCGGAGTAGGAAGTGGTGGTGTTGCAATGTTTTGTAAAGGATTAAGTGGTACTACTAGAAGAGGGATGGTAGGAGGTTGGGAAATTGGGATTAAGTCTCCTGGTTCTTCCCATATTATAGAGGAAGTGCTAAATTGATGTTTAGGTTGGTAGGGCAATGAAGAATGAGGGCGATGTGTCATTGGGTTAGAGGACATGGTAGGATGGTCCTCACCATGAGGACATGGTAGGATGGTCCTCACCATGGATCAATGCGCCTTTGTGGAAGTCAACACCCTCCTTCCACTTCCTCTAATCCGATGACAAGTCTTCCTCGTTCTCCATTGCCATACCAACCTAAACATCAATTGAGGTCCTCTGTAATGTGGGAAGAACCAGGAGACTTAATCCCAATTCCCCAACCTCTTGCCATTCCTCTTCCACTAGTACCACTTAATCCTCCCCAAAACATTGCAACACCACCACTTCCTACTCCGACCCCTTTCTCTAAAGCACGTGCAACAATCAAGGTTGCGACAATCTCAATAGTTCATGCTTTAGCTCGTCACTATGATTCTTTGTCAGAGTGTGCTACCTCTTCCCCATGACGAACTCACCTGTTGGTTGATATTTATGCATCTTTCTCCATCTGTTTCCTCCTTGGAAGCATTGTAGTCCATGTCTTCCACTTCTAGCCCTACGCATGTGCAGCCCCAAACCTCCCATGTTGGTATTCAAGTTGCCAGCCAGTCTGCCAATACTGGAACCCTACCTGATCAAGCCACCACCTCCTTGAGTGCAGCTGACCGCATATTTCTCTACATGGAAACACAAATGAAACCACCTATAGCCCTTCTTGAACCATTGGATGAAGTCTCAATAAAGGAAGCACTGGATGGACTTGATGCTAACAAATGGAAAGAAGCAATGGACTCTAAAATTCACTCCATCTATCAAAACAACACCTAGACCATGGTAGATTTTCCTCCATGTCAAAAACTACTCACTTGCAAAAACGGCTATTATGAAAGAATTACAACTCTCATGGCTCGGTGGCTCGCTTTAAAGCTCAACTTGTTGCACGAGGATTCTCTCAAACACCCGGCTTGGACTACTCTGAAACCTTCTCTCCGGTACTTCGGATGACTTCACTTCGCATACTTCTTGTTGGCACGCACTTTGGCTTCTATGTACACTAGATGAACGTACAAATTGCATTCCTCAACAACGACCTCAACGAGGAAATCGACATGATTCAACCACCATTTTATATATCCAAGGAGTTTCTTTCTAAAGTTTTAAAATTATTAAAACTTCTTTATGGTTTAAAACAATCATTGCGTCAATGGTACGTGAAATTTAATCAATTCATGTTGGCACATGGTTATACCAGATTTCTCTCTTATGCTAATGTCTATCTTTGTGTCAGACCAGACTATTATCTTCTTGTTGCTATTTATGTAGATGATGTCATCCTTGGAAGGTGTTCCCTTAGTTCCATTGAGAAGCTAAAAGAGATCTTGCTGCTACTTTCTCTATGATGGATAGGGGTAATCTCAAGTACATCCTTGGCATACAAATCCATTATGATTGAGAAAATGACATCCTTCGCCTCCGCCAAAGGCGCTATGTAGAGCTTCTATTACAACGCTTTCACATGGAATCATGTCGTGGAATTAAGACACCTCTACCAATAAGTACTTGATTGTCTTCTAGTATTGAGTCTTTATCTGAGCAACATCTCATGGCAGCCATATCTTATAGCAATGCCATTGGTGGAGTTCGTTGTCTAGTTACCGATATTCACATTGATATTTATCAACCTGCAAATTTCCTCTCCCAATTTATGCAACATCCAGCTCTTGCACATGGCATCAATTGAAAAACCTATTTTGATACATAAGCGGCTCCAAAGGTGCTAGAATGGTGTATACAATAATGACCAGTATCATCCTCCCACCTCTTGGCTGGAGTGATGCCGATTTGGGGGAGATGTAAACACCACACATTCTACAACAGGCTATGCTTTTACGTTAGTAGTAGGAACCATTTCTTGGCAAAGTAAACTATAAAAATTTGTGGCACAATCATCTACAGAAGCCGAGTACATGGCTCTCTCTGTCGTAGCAAAAGAAGGCATATGGATTAGATAGTTCCTTCAAGAAACCAGGATATGCTCTATCAATTTGCGCACACTTTATTATGACAACAAGTCAGCAACACTCATGATTCGCCAGCACACACAGAGTGACAAGATAAAGCATATGGATTTCAAAATATAATTCATACGGGATCTTGTAGAACAGAAGACCTGTGAAGTTATCTATACACCTACAGATGAGCAATGGACATATTTCCTCACAAAATCGACATTGAAAGATAAACATTGGAGATGTTGTAAACATCTTGGACTCTGCTGACTGCCTTCCTAAGTGACCCAACTTAGGGGATCATTTTGAAGGTTATTGAACCTTTAAATAAGCCATGTCATTATTTATAACTAATAACAAACACACACACACACACACACATAAATAAAAGAAACGGTTCAATGAAAAGACATAAACTTGCAAGTCGTATAAAGCACCCATTCGGGCACAAATAATACACATCGTCACCTATCTTTGCACGCTCTATGTATGTCCCTACTTCTTGACTATACTTGTATATTGTGTGTGTCTCCGTCAATACTCGTGATACCATGTAGAAATGTGCACACTGTCTACAAGTATAGACAAGAATTAGAGACAGACACAGAGAGCACAAAGATAGGTGACGATCTATAATTATTTGTGTCTAAATGGACACTTTGTACAACTTGCAAGTTTGTGTGTTTTCACTAAACCTTTTTTGTTAATATGTGTGTGTGTGTGTGTGTGTGTGTGTGTGTGTGTGTGTGTGTGTGTGTGTGTGTGTGTGTGTGTGTTATTAGTTATTTGTTATAAATAATGATGTGGCTTATTTGAAGGTTCAATTGTTGGGGTAAAGGTGGTGCGCTTTTTATCCCGACCAGATATTCCAGAGACGTATGACCGTCCATTACTTGTACACACCTTATTCTTCAAGGCTCTCTCTAACACACAGAATGTGTTGAGCTACTCCATCCACATCATGTGTTCTCTCTCTCTCTCTCTCTCTCTCTCTCTCTCTCTCTCTCTCTCTCTCTCTCTCTCTCTCTCTCTCTCTCTCTCTCTCTCTCTCTCTCTCTGTGCACACACGCACCACATTCTCATACTCATAATTGGTACTAGAGCGCATGGTGATCGCGGAGAGCATGGCGGTGTCAAGAGCTTTGAAACGGTATCTTGATCGCTCTTGGTGGTGGAGAGATCAAGAAAGCTTGGAAGCTTCGTGAGAATGCAATGTGAGCTTGTGAGCTCAACTGAGAGATGTATACTTTTGTGGAAGCTTAGAAAAGAGTGTGAAAGATTGTGTGTATGTGAAGGTGCTGCTCTAAATATTGTGTGCGCAGCACCATTGTTTTCTATCATCTAGACCCCTCCATTTCGACATGGTCTACAACTTTGCAGAATAAACTTTTTGCAAATTCTTCACTGTTTTGCTAATATTCAGCTCTAAAGGTATACAAAAATTTGTGGTTTTTTGTTTTTGTTTAGTGTGCGAGTTTGATGTACTTTTGGAAGCACAAAAGGTGCTCAAAGTTGGGTGCATAAATTTTGAGTCGAAGATGTAATTGCAGCTTGTGCAAAGCTTGTGGTTTAAGGGTTTTTTGGTTGATTTGAGCAAAATCACGGAGGCTTTTACACAACATCAAAGCGGTCTCTTGAGAGAGGCAGTTTTTGAAGCACACAAGTGAAGCTTCTTTCACAGGTTCTCACAGGATACTTTGGTGATGCTTTTATGCTTGGATTAATGGTCCTTGCGAATAGATTTTCATATGGTTATGGAACATGGTTGATGCCGATTTTACATGCATTTTGGCGAGCACTTTTGAGTGTTGGTGAGCTCTCTTGAGAGCATTGTTTTCGCATTGATCAAGTTTTTGGATTACAACTGTTTTGGCGCTTGTTTATCCGTGATCAGTCGGTGGATGTACATTGAGTGCGGATTGCCATTGTATGTGAGATTGTGGAGTCATTTTGACATTTCTACTAGTTGGCATTGAGTAGTATTATGGTTCATGGTTTAGAGTCGTCTTTCAGAGACTATAGTGGTCGATGTTTACTCCCACTTTGCCATTATTTTTGTTGACAGATTTTAGTTAGTTTGTAGTGGTCGAGAGATTCTCCCACTTTGGCATCTTGGATGCGGATTTATGGTTGAGATTTGCATTGAGATTTTACTCCAATTACAGAGGAGAATCTGTCGATTTTTCACAAGGTTTTATGTGTTTTGTGAGAGGTGCTAGAGAGCTGTTTTCGCTAGGTTTTGACTTGTGCCTATGAGGATGGTCATTTTTCTTGTTCTCTCATTGCGTATGGTCACTATTTATGCATAATTGAGTTTTTGGTTTTGGCAGAGGGTTATGCGCTTTATGTGATGTTTGCAGTAGTTTTGGTGGCAGGTGTTTGATCAGCTAGTTTTCTTTTGCATTGTGTTGAGAGGTTATGCTCTTGTGGAAAATGCATTTACACTTTGTGTGAGCTGATCTATAGACTCATTTTGTGCTCAGTTATGGCATCTTGCAGTCACAATTCGTCATTGGATACACAGGTTGGTGTATCAGGAAGATCTCGGAGGCATAGACATGTAGTTTATTGGCATTGTGGCATACCAGGGTACATGAGAAGACGATGTTTCAAGCATTGAAGATAGCGGAGGTTTCCATTGGTTGTTGGTGAGATTACGAGTGTGATAGACACTCCTACTTCCCCAGGTTCACCTAGAGATACATGGACTTTCTCTCACAATTTGCAGCTTGACAATAGTGCTTTATGCCATGTTACTCCTCGCACGGAGTGTTTTAGTACGTTTTCTACTCTGAGACAAGATGGTGTTCACAGTGTGGGCGACATTCATTCATACTATGTTTGTGGGAGTATGCTTGTGCTCCATGATGTTCAATATGTGCCTGATGCTCATAGGAGTTTGATCTCCATCTCGTACCTTAGAGATGGAGTTTGATCTCCATCTCGTACCTTAGAGATCATGGATTTCATATTCAGTTGATTGATGAATCTTACTTGATGAGAAGAGGTTTGCTTGTGATAGCATGAGGCCATCATGGTGCTCATTCGACTCTTATCTACGTTATTGGCAATACTGACACTAGCATGATGCATCATGGAGTGGTGCATGTCATTACGAGATACATGCAGGATATGCGTGATGATTCTAGTAGGGATATATGCGTTTGCATATCACTAAGCCTACACGGTGGCCTGCGTTGGCTACAAGAGAGCCAATGGGCATAGGTTGAGACGAGTTTCCTCCCTTACCTATTGTACATACAACTAGGTCCTATAGTAGTACCACTTATCGATATATTTGCCTTTAAGTGGGAGATTATTGCGATAAAGGCGGTGTGTCTCTTACCCCGGTCGGACACGCCAGAGATGTCCGACCGCCCATTACTTGTACACACCTTATTCTTTACTATATAGGAAAATAAGAGGCTCTCTCTCACACACACATTGTCTTGAGCTACTCCACACGTATCCTACGTTCTCTCTCTCTTCCCCCTTCTCACTCTCTGCACACACACCACATTTGCATACTCACATCAATAACCTTTAACACTCAAAGGATGAGCTTTGTGAGGCATTGAGAGCCCTATTAACCCATGATGCCACCATTATTCTTTAGTGCATATGTTTAGTCATGGGATGGGCTTGTCGGTCCAAGAGGTTTATAGTAAAAGGCTGGTGATCATTGATGGAAGATGCATCAGACCCATCTAGCACTGACAAACAAAATATGGATGCGCGTATGTGAAAAGGACGGCAAGCCCTAGATAAGGATGTAAACTAGGGTTTTCAAACATTCACAACATGCAAGCTTTGCTCTTGCTTCACCTCTTCTTGTTTGTCTGTGAGCCTGAGAGAGAGAGAGAGAGAGAGAGAGAGAGAGAGAGAGAGAGAGAGAGAGAGAGAGAGAGAGCATGGCAACACGGAGAAGAACGAGCGGCGGTGCGGTGGCTTCTTCTTCTCCGTGCGCACACGGAGTCCCTGGATGGCAGCATTGTAGGAGGTGAGTGACACACCTCCCTGTAGATGTAGAGCTTGTTTGCATATGCCAAGTTGTGTTCTTGTAGCATTGCGGCTCGCGCATGGTACATAGCAAGTCCCTAATAGTAGACATTTTTGGCACCACTGTTAGGGAAATGCTCTACGCCAAGCTCCACATGTAGCCTGCATACTGCATTGCTGAGGTTAATATTTCCTTTGTTTACAGAGAAAGGTTGGGAAGAGTGTGTGTGTGTGTGTGTGGTTGTTTTTGCAGATCTATGTTTTGCAATGGCATTTTTAATTTTCTATCAAAACAGTTTTTTGCTTTAGATCCGTGTGACTAGGCAGTGTATTTCAGCAAATTTGAATTTTTATTGTATTTTCGTAAATCTACATCTCGCATACCCAATGGTGAAGCCCCCACTGGAATCGATGATGAATTGCCCAATACTTCCCTATTCTTAGTCGAGACCATGCCTGAATGGAGTGAGAAGATTGTAAAGTTTTTAGTTAATGGTTTTCCACCCAAGGAGCTTCATAAACACATATCTCAAAAGCTACTAAAGGAATATGAACCTTATTCTCTAATTGTAGGTACTCTCTACAAGCTAGGGAAGGGCGATATTCTTAGACGATGTGCTTGTGAGGATGAGTATTTGTACATACTCCAAGAAGCACACACAGGCATATTTGGAGGACATGTTTTAGGAGAAGTAGCTGCTAGGAAGGTTGTGCAATCAGGCTATTGGTGGTGCCACCTTATTCAAGGATGCATCACTTTTTGCAAAAGAATGTGATGAATGCCAACATTACAAGACCACACAATGGAAGGATCGGATGCCCTTACATCCTATTAAAGTGATCCACCATTTGAAAAATGGGGTTTAGACGTTGTAGGCCCAATTAGTTCGACATTCCGTAACACCCACTCCCGATATATTATTGTTGCAGCTGACAATGACAAAGTGGGAAGAAGCTAAGGCAAAATGCAAGGCTGATCCAAGGTCAACCGCTAAGTTTCTCTTTGAGAACATTATTACGCGATTTGGTTGTCCCTTTGAAATTGTGAGTGATAATGGCACTCATTTTATAAATGAAGTGATAAGGGAACTCACAACAAGCTTCATGATATCTCACCATAAGTCGACACCTTATTATCCACAAGAAAATGGCTAAGCTGAGAGTAATAGAAAGATTTTGATTTCTATCTTGACCAATACGGTAGAGGCTCATCGCACAGATTGGGATTTGAACCTAACATTAGCTCTATGGGCATATCATATTGTGTACAAAGTGGCTATTAATTGTACACCATTCAAGATGGTATATTGCCAAGAAGCAGTTATGCCATGGGAGTTTGTCATTCCTAGTCTTTGAGTAGCTTCACAAGAAGGTTGGGATGGTAACCCTTTAGTTGAGCGTTTATTTATCCTTGAGCGGTTAGATGAAGAGAGGCAATTGGTTGTGCAACATAACCATTGGATTCCTCAATGGGAGTAAATTTAAAAGATACTATGATCCTTTAGGCCAAGAGGAGCTATGTGCCATTCATCAGAAGAAGGAAGCCAAGGCACAAGCAGAATTGAAAAAGATACAAGCTCAAGCCCAGGCTCAAGAGCGACAACAACATATTAAGCACCAACGAGAGGCCAAACTTGGAGTTACACATGTATTTCAAGTTGAATCAGAGGAAAATTTGGAGGATTTTGACCCACCTCTACGATACCTCATCGAGTTAAATAGCACCTCTGGAAAAGCGCTATATAACGCTTTATTGGTCACAAGAGCTGTATATAATCTGCTATTCTATGGGATGTCGTGTTAGTTAAGAAAGCCGTTCTTATCCAAAAGTACCATCCAAGTCAAGGGTATTAACAAGAAGAACACTACTATCTTTGGAATCTTGCACACTCCTGTTACTTATGACAACGAGATCGTGATCCAAAGCTTTTTGGTCATGCATGTGGGTGCTATGGAGGGCAACATAAACCTAGGACATAAGTGGATGTCTTCAACCAAGTGTACTATTGATCAGGGAATGGAGAGTATCACAACACAGAAACAAACTCTCGGTCCTGCCACTCGAGCAACAGTTCCTGAGTTACTGCCTCTTGAGGGAACACAAAATGGAACATTGTATATTCAAGAGGTTGAAACATCTGTACCTATTTCGTGGCTAAATTAAAGAATGAAGCACCCAAGACTCAACGTGAATTGTCAAGATCAACATACTAAAGGGCCCTAAAGGTTTGATGCTCAATCTGGTTCAAAACAGAAGTCTCGTAAGAGACACCCCACTCACCCCAAAAAGGTAAGAAAACGTTACGTTGAATTCCTAAACGATTATTGGAATCCCAAGGCTACTATGATGAAAACAATCAAATTTGGGTACCTAAACGTACCTTGTGTTCTCCAATGTCACCTACTAAAGATCCATGTAGGCCAAACCCTATAACTCCAAGAAGATTTGAAGACCGCAGAAAGGAAAAAATCACGGAATGGTACATACCCGTTCTAGAGCTAGTTTGGGTACCAAAGAAAGAACAATTTGTTCCACCTAGCTCAGGAACATGGAAGTCAAATGAAGCTTCCAGCTCTTCATGTAGTTCATCTATGAAAATATAAGCTTCGACACAACCTCCACCTATCATTGTACAAATCCACACAAACAAAAAAGACTTCGCACCTCCAATTATGAGTTCAATACCTGAAGCAACTTCTCAAATAAGATAATGGAAAAGTACCTCACCACCCTTACAGCTTGATGAATCACCTAAGGTGGCAAAATCCCATTGGTCAAAATCTTCACCCATTACAATTTGGAACAATTGGTTTCAAAAGGTGACAACAACTTTCCAAAAGGTAATATCTTCCCAAGGAAGGGGGGAGTACTTAGTAACGATCATTATTTGATTTCTTCCCTCTTAACCTTCGTCCCAGACCCCTTAAGTTTCAAATCTTAGGGAATGTATATATATAGTCCTATACTAAAGCAAACCGAATTAAAAAAACGAAAAAAGAGGATGAAAGAAGATGATGAAGAATCTCAGGAAGACTATGGTCTCACTAACAATGATTTTGTCTATCTAGATGATGAGGATAGAGGCCTAGCCTTAGGGATGCCACCCGGTCTATATAATATCCTCTTCCTTTGATTCCATAAGTGATAACAGATAGATCAGTCAGGGGTCTAGATTTTGTTTCAGCTTGTTTTTCAGGAGTTTTGGTCTTTTCACACTGACATGCCTCCTTGAGGTATAGTGCCTTGTTTGATATTGTTGTGTAGAACTTATATAGATCTCCATTGACATGGTTGAGGACATCTGCTTCGACAAAATGAGCAACTCCATACCTCCTAGTGTACTACTTTCCATGATTCATGTTGGTGGATATTTATACTTGTTAATTGTGATTTTTCATGGTTTGATTAACTGCATTTAGTTATATTTTGTTATCTGTCATTATAGCTATATAAATTTTTCTTTTCTTAGGTTGATGAACTAGAGTTTAGTCTAGTTCATTATAGCTATATAAATTTTTCTTTTCTTAGGTTGATGAACTAGAGTTTAGTCTTATGGATGAGCCTTGAGGTTAGGAGGCCGTGACTTTAGGTTAACTCGTTTACTTAACCACTAGTCCTAGTTGGTAAAATTACATGGGTGTTAGAGACCTTAGTAGTGTTTTAGTCATAGAGAAGCTTGCTCACTTCAACAACAAAAGACACTAGTGAGAATACAAAGGATATGTAAGCAAAAATAAAAAGTATCAGAAAGGTAAAATCTTAAGCTAGAAGAGAAATCCCGGCTTGATTTGGTGCCTCACTCACATGTATTGTCTATGGTACTAGAGCCCTCGAGGTTTCCAGTGTGGATGCTTTTCTTTGAAAAGCAAAAAGCCCCAGACATACAAAATAAGCACACACGGCACATAATTTTGAACTTTTTTTTAAAAAAATGATGACATGAAAAGATTTCCATTAAGCTTAAAGTAAAAAATTCAAGCTCTTGTTTGGAGTTGTGAGAGTGAGTTGGCTAATCAAAGCTAAAATGCACAATTGGGAAATTTTGCATTTAGATAATCTTCCTAACTTTCCTACTACTAGAGTAGTTGTTTTAACCTTAGCCATACCTACCTAATTGATAGATTCATCTATAAGCCCAAAACTCTTGATTGATCAATTTCATCAAAATGCAATTTATTCATCCTTAATGGCAGTGTAGCATTTCATAATTCTTTGCAATTACTCATGTCCTCATGTACTTTATATTTTCCTCATGCTTTATTGCCATATAGTTCCGCTTGCATACTCTCATGGTGAATTTGTTGTGCAGACAATCTATCCCAAATGCTCTACCACCTTGACAAACGAGCTTCACCTCACTAGCTTTCAAGGACGGAATCTACATCAGGAAGGGGAGCATGTTAACCCATGATGTCACCATTATTCTTTAGTGCATATGTTTAATCATGGGCCGAGCTTGTCGGTCCAAGAGGTTTATAGTAAAAGGCTGGTGATCGTCGATGAAAGAAGCACCAAACCCATTTAGCACTGTCTGACAACATATGGGCGTCCATATCTGAAAAAGACGGCAAGCCCTAGATAAGGCTATAAACTAGGGTTTTCAAACATTCTCAACGTGCAAGCTTTGCTCTTGCTTCACCTCTTCTTGCTTGTCTGTGAGCATGAGAGAGAGAGAGAGAGAGAGAGCAACCAAGCATCAACAAGCATGGAGACACAGAGAAGGACAAGCGGCAGCGCATTGACTTCTTCTCTGCACGCACACGGAGTCAACCATTCGTGTTTCCATGATTAGCTCACTAATCGTTTCCATGCCCTAGCCAGGTAGCTCATTTCTCCGGATTGATAATTTTGTTGGTCATGGGAGCTATACAACGATGGAAACCCCCAACATTTGGCGCCACTACCGGGGACGATGGCCTACACTAGTGTAATTGTAGCATAATTGAATGTGTTTCCTCACTAACTTCACTACTAAATTCACTTGTGTGTTTATGTTTTTGTGGATTTTGGATGTGTGTGCATGAAGCAATGTGTTTATTATTCCCTAATTTGTCACTATATTTTGCCAATTGTGTGTTTACATACTCTAATTTCACACTAACCCCGTGCTAATTTCACTAATTTTGTTAACTTACACACTAATTTGCTACTAAGGATTGGAGCTTTCAACCATTCAATCGATCTTCATTGGAAAGGTAATCAAGGTGGTATACCTCCCTAGATTCTAAACATGTGTAGAATTGTGTAGAGATTCTACCATGATGTGATGCAATGTAATGTCAATGCCAATGCAATGTTGATGCTATGTTGCTTTGAAATTTTTTGGATTATTTGATTTCATGCCGTCGTAATGCCGAAATTTTTCAGATTTGGTGGCGTATGAATTTGACAAGTTCAATTGCTAATTGGTGATTGTAGATTGCTAATTAAGTGCCTAATTGAGTTAATTGCGTGTTTGAATGGTCAATTGCAATTGTGTGTGCATTTTAATTGAGTGTGTGTATGCTTAATTTTAGGTGTGTGTGCACTATTTTGCCCTTGTTTGTGCACCTAAAAATCAATGTGTGCTTAATGATTTTTCAATTGTGATGATTGATTTGTGTTGTGATCATGCCAAAAAGGAGATTTGTGAAATCACATTGCAATTTCGACAAGATTAACGCATTTGTGTGCGCACCTAAAGATTGGTAAAAACTGCCAATTATTAGTGTGTGTGTGTGTGTGTGTGTGTGTGTGTGTGTGTGTGTCTAAAAAGTGCTTAATGTGCATGATTGATTCAATTTTTGATTGCATATTTGATGTGTGTAATGGTTAATTGCTGTGTTCTTAAGCTCAACACAGGGATTTACACACTTTAAATGCATCAAATTTTGACCTAATTCTACCGATTTAATTGCCTAGTTTGGATTTTATTGATCATATTATTTGGCAATTAAATTGATGTGATTATTGTGATTTTATTTGGCTGCACTAATCCCCTAGGTGTGGAGAATTTTTTTTTTTTAAAACGGGTATTTTTCGGATAGTTTTTGTAAATTTTTGCGTAATTCCATAAAAAATTGATATCTTGCGATCTTTACGAGCTGTTTGTGTGTGTGTTTACGACTTGATTTCAAGCGCATTTAGGCCTTCGTTCGTCAAATTTCGAGCGTTTTTCTATTTCCGAGGGTCAGGTTGATGATTGTGTCGTAAATTGTATTTTTGATAAAAACTGCTATTTTTGGTGTGCTTATGCGTGTTGAAAGTGTTTGATTGTGATCGTCGATGAATTTAAACAATTTCTAGAAATTTTTAAATTTTTTTTGAAACTTTTTGGCGATTTTTTGGAATTTTTGGGTGAATTATAGCGTTTCGGCCTAACTTTGGTTTTTTTCGGTTCCCATCCGTGCCTTGCGATGCATAAAATTCCTCGTCGGATAGATCTTTACGGTCTCTTGGGATAGATTTCTATGACGCTAAAATAATCTTCTTCGTTTTTCTTCTTCTGCTTTCGTCGTCGTTCTTGCGCTTCGTGGCGCGTGAACACACCCCACATACACTCCCAATCTCTCTCTTCTTCTCTTCTCCCAAAGGTCTACTTATTTATACTCTCTCTCATCCCCCTCACACTCTCTCTGACTTTCTCTCTCTTCCCCCTCCCCAATCGATGATTTACAATCTCTCTCATCACCCTCACACTCTCTCTCCCCACTGACCCTCTCTCTCCCTTTTCTATTTTAACTCTATACACACACACCCGCCCCCTCCCCTCCTCTGTCGTGTAGCCCCCAGGTCCCACTGCCCTGCCACACCCGCTCTCTCTGCAGCGCGCCAGAAAACCTATACCTCTCTCTCTCTCCTCCTACAGTGCACCCACCGTCGCCATCACTGAACAGCCCCCGCCTCGCATGCGTGCCACTGCCACATCAACATTGACTTCCCTGCTGTCACGCGCCACGTACAACTCTCTCGCTCTCTCTCATACTCTCTCTCTCATACTCTCTCTCTGCTCTGGCCCGCAATCAGCGCCCTAAAGGCAGCTCATACTCTCTCTCTCTTTCGCAGCCTCGCTGACCAGTGACCACTGCCTGCCAGGTTGCGTAGCGCGTGCAGTTGTCCCGCAATCAGCGCTGGCCAAAGTCTGCCTCTGTCGCGCGGCGCTCGTGCTAACCATCACCGCCATCGCCACTGTCAGGCCAGCAATCCGCGACCACGTCTCATCGTCAAGCAGTCAATGTCGCCTGCCAGGTAAGCTCCATTAAAAAAATAAAAAAATTGAAAGAAATAAAAAACAGAACAAAATCAATCACAAAGTCAATCACAAAAGAAAATCATTGAAAGTGCCAAAAAAGCCAAAAAGAGGCAGAAAAGCAAAAAAGCAACACCAAGGAAATCACACACGAGCAAATCAAGAGCCAAAAAGCGAAGCCGAGAAGTGTACCGCACACTGAACAAACCGCGAAAAATCCATAAGAGCCGCAAATCGAGCAAACAATGGAACAGTCAGAAATAGCAGAAGAACAGTTGAAAATCAGGCCGTGTGCGACAGACAAATTTCTAAATTTATCAAAATCAAGCCAAAAATCGACAAATCAAAATTGTGAACTCATTGAAGCTCAGAATTTCGGGCTAGATTTTGGGATCTCCTTGGGAATTGGGATTGAATTAATTTGGCCAAGAATATTTTTACTCTAGCTAAATTTTGACAGAGTTGTCGTGATTCGATAAAGGAGCTAGAATTGATCTTGCACCCTAGAAATTGGCAAGTGCAAGCAATTGCACTGCAAATTAGCTTCCAGTCGGACGAACAAGGGCACACATCACGGTGGATTGCGAATTAGGCTATTCAAAGCCCAAGTTTTCATCGTTTCAAAAGGTTCCAAATCAATTCATAAACTTTCAAGCTAGAGTTAATCAACTCTTGTGAGTTTGAAGAGCAGTCAACTGCAAAATTGCTTTTTCATAAGCAGTTTTATCAAAATCGAGCAGGAGAAATTCTGCTAATCAACACCTAAAACTGCTAGGAGATAGTTTTACAAAACAAGCCAACATGGACTCAAATCGATCCGAGGATTCACGTACAGCAGAGCAAGGTATTAGCAGTGGCAACATAGGTACAAGTGCAACATACCAAAGTTTACAGTTATATGGCTACAATGGAAATAAAGTCTTATATGCAGATTCAGAAGTCCATAGATACTTGATGAGCAGCAAAAGCAGCACAAGAGCCAAGATCCTATTGATCAGAGTAAAGCTAGATTTAGAGAACTCTTGTGCGCTCCTTGCCGCACTGTCGAAGCAAGGGACTTGCCTAACACTGTGTGCGAGCCACAGACGGCTCCAAGGACACAACTAGCTTAACTAGTAAGCTCAAAAGAGGGCAATGGTGTGTCACTCACCGCTCTATGCTCCTGCCGTGGATGATTCCTCTCCGCGAAGAAGAAGGAGACGTCGCTACGTCGCGCTCAACCGCTTCACCGCCGTCGTGCCGCCGCAATGCTCGATCGCACTCTCTCTCTCTCTCTCTCTCTCTCTCTCTCTCTCTCTCTCTCTCTCTCTCTCTCTCTCTCTCTCTCTCTCTCTCTCTCACATACACACACACACAAGGAGGTGAAGAAGGAGAAGATGGAGATGGAGATGGAGCAAGAGCACTCTTCTATTGCACAAATGAGAGAATGAGTGAATTTTAGGTTTAGTTGGCTTTTATATGAGCTCAGCCCATTCACACTTGGGCGCCCATGCTTAGCCAACTAATCCCTTGAATGTCCTAGTTAGAGTGCGCCTCTCATCGGCGATCACTCTTATCCTTTTCCTATTGGACCGACAAGCCCGGTACCTGACTCTACCAAATAAATAATACATGTCCACCGTAGGTTACAATGTTTGTCTCGTAGGTGATAGGGTGTCCGTGAGCCGTGAGGGTTAACATGCCCCCCTTCCTGATGTAGATTCCGTCCTCGGAAGCTATTGAGTTGAAGCTCGTTGGTCGAGGTGGAAGAGCATTTGAGATGAATGTCCTTAGCCTTCTTCAGTCACTGCAAAATCAAAAAACATTGCACAGTAATTGCATTCTCATAAGCGATTAAAAAGCATATGCAATTTTAGGCAGACAATTGATTGGTAATAGAATTTTAAACAATTTGTCAGCAATAAGCATTAAATTGCAATGTAATCAAATGCATAAACAGATGTAAAGGTAAAAAATTAAACAAGTCTGGGGTCACTAATTTAACGATCGAAAGGCACTAGATATGGACTATTAATACCATGGGTAAGCTTCTTAATTTTCTCTGGTTAATTAAGTTGTTTAATCGCGAGAGCCAAGTATTTCATGTTGGAGGGCTGACTAGAGGCTATACCTAGAGGACCTTGTAGTTAAGCTACGATAAAAGGAATTTCTCATGAAATCATCGGCTGACTGATTACCCTTGCTTTGACCCCCCAAAGTCTTTTCACAGTGATTCAATTTTGATGTGTGTGCTTATTTTGTATGCCTTGGGTTTTTTGCTTTTCAAGGAAAAGCGCCCACACTGGGAACCGCGAGGGCTCGAGTACCATAGGCGATACATGTAAGTGGAGTACCAATTTAAGCAGGGATTTCTCTTCTAGCTTAAAATTTTACATTGTGGCACTTTGATTTTTTTGTTTTGTTTGTTTTCATCATTTTAATTTTGTAGCTTTGGGGGGTCATATAACTCTGATACACCTCCCCAGGCTCATCACACTAGTAAACTCCCTTTATAATACTTAAGCTAAAGGTCAGTAGGGTCAAGCCCACTAGAAAGCCCTAGTACATTTCACACAATGCTGCCTAAATCGGATTAAGAACCTAAGTAACCATTGCTTATTAGGAAGGCATTCCCCATGGTATTAAGAGAAGATTTCTAACACCTAGCTTGGTCAAACTAGCTTAGTCGGACTACTTGATTTTTAAACCTAGACAAGTGATTATGACAAAAAATTACATTGAATTAAATGTTTGATACTAAGAAAATGCGGTGAATATTAGGCTACCAATCGCAATTAAACCAGACAAACATGGATGCAAAATAGATAGGGGCAATGCTAATGGACAAAAAACACCTGTTTGTGTTGATGGTCGCGCTTGATCTGAAGTGTGAACGAGAGAAAGGTTCCATGAAGGTCCAAATCCTATCAATAGCAACATGCTCTTGTACACACTAGGAAACAAAAGGAATACCTCCAGGAGGCACATTAGTGGGAAAAGGAACCAACACTTATTGAACACAGCAAAAAACATAAGGAACCCTAACCTAATTATTTGCACTCCCCCTAGAGAGTCAAGGGAATAGGATATTGTAGAGGTTGGGGGGAAACCCTAAGGCTAAACCCCTATCCTTGTCGTCGAGATAAACAAAGTCATCATCCATGAGACCATATGTGCCATCCGTGTAGTCCTGTAAATTTTATTCTTCATCATAGGTGCCCATGTTTACTAAGAAGGTCACTAGACGCCTATAGTCATCTTGTTCAAAAGGGTAGGCTTGTGCAATGGGAGAAACGCTCTCTACTAAGTATGGATCAGACGTGGTCAAGAGACGTATCAGCCATTCTAACTCCTCAAAATTCCTCTCACATGCTAGCGTACCTATCAAATCCCATTCACATGCAAGCACTAGAAAGACCATGTGAAATATTTGTGAAAAGTAACGAGGGTACCTCTCACCCAAGGCAGGAGTGGATGACTCTAGCGTACTAGCCATATCTGTACACGCAAATAGATGATGGTTAGAGTGCAAATATTACAAGGGTCGTGTTCTTGTGCATAATTTGTTTTTATGATTTTGTGTTATGGCTCTTGCTCTTTCAATTTTTTATCTTGTTTTTGTGAGTATAAGGCTTTATATATACATTCCCTAAGATTGGAGATTAAGAGGTCAGGTAGAAAGGTTAAGAGGGAAGCAAGTGAATAATGGATGTCCACAAACACTCCCCCCTTCCTTGGGTAGATCATACCGTTTGAAATGATGTCGTCACCCTTTGAAACCAGTTGTTCCAAGTTGTTATAGGTGAAGATTTTTGCCATTAGTTTTCTATTACCTTAGGTGCCTCGTCGAGTTGCAAGGGTGGTAAGGTACTCTCCCAGGATCAAACTTGAAGTGGTTCATCAGGTGATTCTTGAACACTAGAAGGTGTGGATTTCTTTGTAGCTTCATGGAGGTCCACTATTGTAGGTGGAGGCTGTGTAGAAGCTTTTACCTCTATGGATGTATTACATGAGGAGCTAGAAGCTTCATGGAACTCCCCCCTTCCTGAGCTAGGTGCAATAAATTGGTTTTGCCTTGGAGCCCAAACTAGCTCTGGACTAGGTGTGTAGCATTCTGTGATCTTTCCCTTCCCACGGTCTGCCATTGGCTTTAGCGTTACACTGTTTGACTCATATGGGTTTGTTGTCGATAGGGAAGGACACATTTTACGTTTAGGTACCCAAATTTTCTCATTTCCATCATAGTAGCCTTAGGCTTCTAATAGTCATTTTGGAATCCATCGTGATTTGGTCTTGACTCTCCTAGAGCGCGCTCTTGGTTTTCCAGGGAAATTTTTTCTTGGAATGGATGGGAGGGTTGAGGTAGTTGGAAGTAAGGACTTAGCGACCCATTGATATGTACTCTTAGGTCGTGCAAGTTGAGTACTTGCAATATTACTGCTTGCTGCAACTACAAGTGTTGAAGTGCTAGGTTCATGGGTAGCCGGCAAAGACGAGTTAACCACCTTGGCTTGTGAATGTTGGCTATCCTTCAACTTTGCTAGAGTTTGCAACGTAGGTGACTTTGCTTGAATGATAGGGGTAAGAGTCGGTGGTCGCGTCGTGACACTACCAGTATCCCAATCAATAGTGCATTTGGTTGCCAACATCCACGTGCGTCCCAGGTTTACGTTGCCTTCCATAGCTCCCGTAGGCATGACTAGAAACCTCTGCACTATGCTTCCATTGTCATAGACAACAGGGGTCTGAAGGACTCCAAGAATAGCAGTTTTCTTTTTATTAATGCCCTTGACTTGCATCGTACTCGCGGATAGGTTCGGTTACCCTAATTGACACCAAACTCCATAGGATAACAAATTGTGTTTAGCTCCCGTATCTAATAAGGCATTGTATAGTACTTTCCCATAGGGGCTATTTAGCTCAATTGGGTATCGTAGGGGTGGCTCAGATTCTAATGAGTCGTCATCTGTGTCCTCGAAAAATGCTTGCGTGATTCCCACATTAGCCTCTTGTTGGCGTCTAAGACGTTGTTGTCGTTCTCGAGCCTCAACTCTTGCTTGGATTTTTCTAAGCTCTGCTTGTTCCTTGGCAGCCTTCTTTTGATGGATGGCTTGCAACTCTTCTTGGCTTAGAGGATCATAATATCTTTTGAATTTACTCCCATTAAGGAATCCAATGGTTTCAACTCCATCTAGAGTCTCCACACGAATGGTACCTTGCGGGGTAATTTCACACACTCGATATGGTCCCTTACCAGCGTATTTCAATTTCTTCTTTTCATTACGTACCCCGTACATAAGAACTTTATCACCAACCTTGATGTCTTTATCCTTTAAATGGCTATCAAACCACTTCTTTCTCCTATCCTTCTCCACTAGAGCATTTCGCACAGCTAATTGCCTCTCTTCATCTAGCCTTTCCAGGATATATAATCGCTCCACTAAGGGGTTACCATCCCAACCTTCTTGAGAAGCTACTCGAAGACTAGGAATGGCAAACTCCCATGGCATAACTGCTTCTTGGCCATACACCATCTTAAACGGTGTGCAATTAATAGCAACTTTATACGCAGTACGATAAGCCCATAAAGCTGATGTAAGCTTTAGGTCCCAATCAGTGCGATGAGCCTCAACTGTCTTTGTCAAAATGGAGATGAGAGTTTTGTTGGTACTCTCAGGTTGGCCATTTGCTTGGGGATAATAGGGTGTAGACTTGTGGTGAGATATCATGAAGTTTGATGTGAGTTCTTTTATTACTTCATTTATAAAATGAGTTCCATTGTCACTCACAAGTTCAAAGGGGCATCCAAAACGTGTGATAATGTTCTCAAAGAGGAACTTAGCTGTTGTTTTTGCATCCGCCTTTCGTGTTGCTTTTGCTTCAGCCCATTTGGTTACATAGTCGATAGCCACAATGATATATCGTGATTGCGTGTTACGTGCAGCCGGACTAATCGGTCCTACAAAGTCTAAGCCCCACTTTTCAAATGGTTGGGTTACCTTGATGGGATGTAGAGGCATCCTATCCCTTCTTTGTGGCTTGTTGAAGCGTTGGCATTCATCACATCCCTTTGCAAAAAGTGATGCATCCTTAAACAGAGTGGGCCACCAATAGCCTGAGTGTAAGATCTTTCGGGCAATCAACTTTCCTGAAAAGTGACCACCAGCTACGCCCATGTGTGCCTCTTGTAGAATATATAAATACTCATCCTCACGGGCACAGCGTCTAAGAACATCATCTTTTCCTCTCTTATAGAGAGTTCCAGCCAGTAAGCAATAGGGTTCACATTCCTTGATTAATTTTCGAGCTATATCTCAGCTCTTTGGGTGGAAAACCATTAACTAAGAAGTTAACAATCTTTTCACTCCATTCAGGCATTGTCTCAACAATGAACAAAGGAGTATAAGGCAATTCATCATCAACCCCCGTAGGAGCTTCGCCATTAGGGATACGAGATAAATGATCCGCCATGACATGTTTCCTCCCAGGCCTCACAACAACGGTGAAGTCAAACTCAAGAAGAATTAACAACCATCGTGTAATTCGACCTGTGGAACACGGCTTGTTTACCAAATATAGCAATGCTTGATGATCAACATAAAACACAAACTTGGTAGCAAGAAGGTAACAGCGAAATTTCTTTACTGCGTAAATCATAGCTAGACCTTCGCGCTCTGGCGACTTGCAAAGCTAATAGGGTAGTCCAATTTATGTTCTCCTGGTTGAGTTAGAACACACCCAATAGCAAAGTTTGATGCATCAATATGCACATGAAAAGGTACATTCCAATCAGGTGTTCGCAGGATTGGAGCACTTGTTAGGGCCTTCTTTAATAACTCATAAGATTGAAGACATTCTTTTGTCCAGTGAAACTCGATAAGAAGCTTGTACAATGGACGCGCTATCTCGGCAAAGTTTAAAATAAACCTTCGATAATAACCAACATGGCCCATAAATCTTTGAACTCCTTTATAGTTCGTAGGTGGTGGCAAATCTGCAATGGCTTTAATCTTACTCTCATCTGTGGATATCCCGTTCTTGGACACTATATGCCCTAGAATGACTCCATGCTTAACCCAAAATTGGCATTTGAAAGGGTTCAATGAGATGCGATAAAATCTGCACCTTTCAAATATTTTTCGTAGATATAACAAATGCTTCTCCCAAGAAGAATAAACACAAAGGTCGTTTAGGAAAGCTTCACAAAACTCCCTTAGAAATTCTTTAAACGCAGTGTTTATTAATCGTTGGAATGTAGCAGGGGCATTTGTTAAGCCAAAAGCCATAACACGAAATGCAAACACTCCAAACTCTGTGATAAAAGCAGTTTTAGCTTGGTCCTCTAATGCAATTGTGATTTGATTTGATTGTAACCAGAGTACCCATCTAAAAAGCTATAAGCTTCCTTGCCCGCAACTCTTTCAAGCACATGTTCTGAATATGGCAAGGGATAATGATCTCTCCTAGTAGCTGCATTAACTTTCTTGAGGTCCACGCACACTCTTAGTTTCCCATTCCTTTTTTGGCACAATGACTATTGGAGAAACCCATTCTAAGTGCTCAATAGGGTATATGAATCCACATTGGATAAGTTTTTCAATCTCCTCTTGTACAATTTTGGCGTACTTAGGATTCATTGGATAGGGTCGTTGTTGGACGGGTTTAGCAATGTTGATCATGGGAATTGTATGTTGCACCACAGAAGGTGGAACGCCCTTCATGTCATGATATGTCCAAGCAAAGATATCCTTGTATTCCTTGAGGAGCTCCTTAAGTACAGCCTCTTCAGTTTCAGTAAGGTCTTGAGCAATAAAGACTGGTTTAGACTCCTCACCTGGTTCTGCTAATTCTATCTCTTTAACTACCGCTGGACCATCATAGACTCCACTGCTTCCATTGGTAGGTATTCGTTGGGCTTTGGCATACACAACCTTTCGCTCCCCCGTGGTATAAGATTTAAAATGTTCAGGAGCCGTATGTAAGTCAGCAAGCTCTTGTCCTGACAAAGACCTTTCTTTTACTTCTGCCTCCTTTTGTTGTTGTGCTAACTCTCGGTTTTGACGTCTTCTTATAGTTCGACTCAATTTCGGCTCTGTAACCTCCAATTGAGCGAGGTCAATGGGTCGCGGGCTGCACCACATGACACTCTGGAGATGTTCACCCCAATTGTCTACTAGCTTTCGATGAGCATCACATGCCCCTAGATAGCTAAGCCATTCTGCAGTAGATCTTTCCTTGTTTATCCTAGCTCTCACATTTGCTCGATATCGTCGTCTCTTATATGACCTTTGTTTCTTGTTAAGGTTTTGATTTTGGTAAATGTTTGAACTCGACTCGCCTGATAGGTCTTCGCTTGTATCTTCTTCACTCTCATATAAATTACCATAGATGGTCGTACTAGGCCTTGAGTGTTTAGTTTCTATACTTGGTTCACTCGATGTTTCCTCAGGTTCTGAATCCATTTCTCCCTGAGATTCCGTTTCTGATGTGTATTGGCCTGAAGCCTTTGAGGAATCATCGGTTTCACTCTCAGGTAGGTGTGCCTCTTTCTTATCATCGGATGTTACATGCGCTACACCTAACATGTTTACTGGTGCAATGTGTGGTATCTCTTCCCCATCTGGTGTTACCCAGGTTGTTCCTCTTGCTCCCCATGTATCTATAGTTTCCGCTAGGTGTACCCAATCGACATTGTCTGACTCAGCCATTCCGGGTAGGATATCCATATAAGGAGAGTTCTCCCCAATATCCGTGTCTTCGTTACCCGTGTAAAAATACTGTAATGGAGCTAAGTGAATTGTTGTGTCTGATCGATTATCAATGATGAATTTATTTCCTAGAGGATGCGTTCGACCACTTAAAAGATCAACTCGAATGATAGAGTCTTGGAACTGTAAGTAGACGTGGTTTTTAGACCAGTCATGCACCATTTTTTCTTCCCTCATGAATGGACGCCCTAAGATCATCTCAAATGACATAGGATGCTTGGAAAAATCCATAACAATGAAAGTCTGCCTTACCTTGTGTCCCAAGACCTTGATCCTGAGATCCCTTAGCATTCCAATAGGCGTAACAATAGATCCATTAGCCATTTTTACCACTACGCTTGTGGCTTCAAGGTGAGGTCTCCCCATAGACTCCCAACAACTCTTTGTCACCATGCTGACTCCCGCACCACCGTCAAGGACCCCCTTTACCCTTAATCCTTTAGTAGTGATTGGTAGAGTAGCATTAGATTCATCACCTTCAAAGTATTGCCCCAACTTGTTAACAGGTATTTCAATTACAGATTCATGTCCCGCTAGGTCAGATGGTGGTGCTAAATGTTCCTCATCATTCATTACCGAGTCAGGTTTGTTCATATGTGCAAACTGTGGTAATCCAGCTTGTAATTCTCCATTGAGGAAGTCTCGAAGAGCTGAGACTAGCTCGGGGTCTTTATATAGTTTGGACATGATGGTGGTTCTAACTTCTAAAGACATGAAATCCATCAATTTGGCAATGTTTAACGGCACCTTTTGGCCTTGAGTCCCTTGACGTGGGGAAGATGGGATCTCCATTTCTTTGATAGGATCAGGTAGTCCCTCTGTAAACATTCTTTCCATCAAGAAGTGAGTACGCCCACTTTCCCATGACTTTAAGTCACTTTCTTCTTGGATGACACTAGGTATGTCCAAGGGTCTATGGACTTGGTGAGGTTGTTGTTGTGTAGGGAACACGGTGTCTGTAATTTGGATCTTCCTAGGTGCTGGTTCTAGATCCCTTTGGGTATCTTCTACCAAACTCCTCAAATGCTTGACTCGCTCAATCTCCTCTGTAGGGTTTGGGTAAGTTCCTATCTTCTTTTTGGATCTTGGCCATTGTGGCTCATGAAGATCTTCCTTGTTGGTTTCTATGTTAGTGGTCGTTTTGGTCTCCATGGTTTCACCTGAATCAGAATCTTCTTCAGCGGCGTTCATATATACGGGGCCATCACCAGTCCCTATGTTGGTCTTTGAGCTGGGGTCTGACTTCGCTGCTTTTTGCGATCTCTTTCTTCGTGTTTTCTTCTTTTTCTGAGATTGGGAAATTGATGCCGTGTCTCTTTCCTCAAGAATATAATTTTGTTTTTGGAGCATCGATCGTGTGAGTGCGTTTACTGGTACTATGTTTATAGTTGGTGGTGTCCCATCAACAATCTCTATTAAGTTCAATGGTGTGATTTTCGGTGCGTTTGGATTGTTAGGACACTGTGCAATCAAATGATCTATGCCACAATGATTACAAGTGAGTATTGGCATTGCCAATGCACTCCCTTGACTTGTTTGCATTAGTGCAGCATTCTTTTGCATTCTAATGGGGCACTTAGCTACTCGATGTGGTCCACCACATTCGTAGCACTGAAGAGGTGGTCTCCTGGAAAAACTATTAATGTTTTGGCCTCTTGCTGCTAGCGCAGTAGCTTGATATACCGGTTTGATTTGTCCCCAACGGTCTTCCATATAGTACATGGGACACTCCTCAAGAATGTCGACTCCATAGGTGATATTAGAGTCTATGTCCTCTTCGCAATCTACATAAGTACTAGATGACTCGCAACCTATTTGGTTCATAGGTGTAACTCTTGGATGAGGGGGTTGCGGTCCTAGCACTGGAGGTGGCAACGGTGTGGTTTGGACCACATTTTGGGTTCTAGGGACCATGTGCTGTAATGGCAACTGTTGCTCCATGGGTGGGGTAGGCATCAATGCAGGAACTCGAGGTGAGTCTGCCTAAGCTATAGGCGGTCTATTTTCCATGATGCGTTTAAGCATTATGCAATCCTTCGCTTGATGGCCATACATACCACACGCGTTACAAGTCCCGTTAAACTTTACTCTGAAAGTAGGGCATTCACTCGTAGTATGTGGGCCCAAACAAATTGAGCACCATTGTTGCTCCCTTCTTGGATACATATGAGTGTTTTGTGGAGCACGATTACCCCTAAGGCTTTCTTGGATGGCCTTGGTGAGATCTACCAAAGTCATCTCAGATATCGTTTGCTCTTTCACGATTGGCTTTATCTTCATTGGCTCATGCCCTGACGCTTGCGAGCTACTAGACTTCGGTTCGGCAAACACTCTTTCTCCTGCAATCATTAAATTATCCTCCAATTGGATTGCATTCATGGTTACTGCTTCCCAAGTAGTGATACCTCTAATGACTAGGCCATTATAGATACTTTCATGTCGTAGTCCCCTAATGAATCTATCGAGCAATTGGTTGTTGTTGAATCGCTCGTTTGGATTACATCGAGAATTCAAATTCTTTAGGCGACTAATGAAGTCTCTCACGGATTCACCTTCTTCTCGTTGGGCTTTCTGGAGCTGAGAGGCTACACCCCAAAGTACTCCCTCTTGTATGTGCTCTTTCAAGAACAATCTCCTAAGAGTAGAGTAGATCGTTTTCTCTTCTACTCTTAAGGTTCTATACCAATCTCCAGCCTTTCCGCTTCGGGTCAAACTCAAAGCCTTACACTTATGTAGCTCATTGTGCTCTTCCAAGGAATCGCACACATGTTCAAAGACTTCCATATTCTTTCTAGCATCTCTGTCTCCACTGAATTTCTGGTCGAGCTTAGCTACTTGAACTGCCTTGCTCCTAGGCTCTCTATCAGGTGCACTACGCATGTTTTCCGCAATAGAGCGACCGATAGTTTGAGAAAATGCTGCCAAATCTCCTATTTGAGCAGGTATAATGGGTGTATGTGCTCCTGGAACCACATGTGAGATGGGAGTTGGCCTTGGCCTTGGCATACACGCGGCTCTTGGGTCCCATATTTCGTATGGTGGTGTACCACACGGTGGTCCAAAGTTTACAGGCGTGGCCCTAGGCATAGGGGGTGCCTGATATGGCATGTTATTATTAAATGGCATGGCTCCACTTGTATAAGAGCTTGGATAATGCCATTGTGGATTGTAAGCTCTTGGAATAATCGGAGGTGTAGGAGCTACATGAGGCTGAGGTACGACAGGTGCACATGATTGATACATACATGTAGGTATAGTTGGGGGCACCGTGCTACTGGGCATCGGCGCAGTATTAACAAATGAACTCCATGGTGTACTTCTTGTCATGCTCACCACTGGGATATGCATGGTAGCCGTAGTGTCATTAAGAGAAAGATGAGCTAGATCTGGGAAGGTAAAGCTGCCACTTGTGGGCTCAGATTGTACTGAGACTCCTGGCGAAACAACATATGGAGGATCAATGGGGCTCACTGAGGGAGTCTCCATTTGTGATAGGGTTGGTTGGTTGGCCTTTCCCGTATCCAAGAATCTCATTAGACCTGTTGAAGGCATGTTGATCCCTGGGTTCTGTCTTTCTAACTCGACAATCCTATGGAGGACATCACAGACTTTCTGTTGTTGCTCATCTATGCTAGTAGCACCCGATGTGGATTGTAGAACATCTAACCAACTCACATGATAGGTGTGTCCTGTGTACCGATCAGTTAAAGCTTCTGCTTGTAGGTCATACTCCTCGAAGTGGAAGCATTATTGATCCCCATCGCTTGCCCCTCCGTGACTGCTACCTTGGGAGCACTCGGTTGCTCGGCTGGCATGATTGTTGTCATAGGAGCCTTTGCTTTCAGGGCTCGACTTTGTTCTAGCCTTCGTAGGTTCTCAATTTCCCTCTCCCTTGTTGCTTGCATATAGCGTTCGATCTCTTGTACTTCGGCAAGACTCCTACCATCGGGTAGTAAAACCTCAGAGGGAGATAGTCCTAAAGGATCAGGAGGTGCAGTGGATGGAACATTCACATGCACACTCTCAAGAAGCATAGGGTCTATTTTAGACATGAATGACGAATTTACTTCCCCACTCCCTTCATTTATTTCATTAACCGCATGTTCGGAGCGAGTAGCTCTACTAAGGGTCTCTTTTAAGCGGCTAAACACGTTGGACCCGGGCCGTGGGCCCATGGCATGCATGTTTTGACTTGAACTATCAGGGTTTGGTGTAGGATACCCCTCCATGACTTCGTAGTCAAAGGAAGAATCACTCGACACGATATGAGGATCTTGGGTTGCGCTACCTTGAGTCCCGGCCGAAGGTCCAAAACCTAGGGTGGAGGAATAATGGGTGCCCGCGTAAATGGAGGCACTACCAATATGCTCGTGCTCTAACACTCGTCTAGAGCGTAGGTTCATATCACTTGGATCCCCTAGAAGTGTCAGTGAGTGCCCGTGAAGGCTGCTCACCTAGTATTTTCGGGTGTTTTGCAACCCAAGTCTTTTCTTAATTTTATTTTATTTTTATTTTTTGGTCCTTTTTTTCTGACCCAGCTGTAGAATAGAACGTATGATAGCTCAAAACGAGCGTCTCGGTCAGAGGGACGTGCCGTGCTTTACAGCCCTCCGTTTGGTCACTTTATGCCCTCGAAATCCCTAAAACCGTCAATTTCTAGTAGGGGACTAGGCCCAAATTAGAAAGTCTAAGGGTGCAAGTGGGAAGAGAAGGGAGGAGAGTGGAGGAGTTGCCCCACATGCTCTCATTCCCTCTTGAGGGGGTAGGGTATATATATAAGAGTGAGTCTAGTATATATCATAAGAATGAGGACTGGGGCTTGGGCTTGGGCTTGGGCTTGGGAAAATGATCCCGATCCCGATCAAAATTTTAGTGTAGCCCCCCAGTCACTCACGCTTAAATATCTTCGGATTTTTTTTCTTTTAACCCTTTCTTGGCCACACACACTATCAACACCTACCTAACCTTTCTGTTAACAGCTCACAGCTCACTACCTTATCTACTTACTAATAGTGCTGCTAACAGTGCTGCTAACCACTAACTAATCTGTTAACCACTCTGCTAACTGCTTATTGACAGTGAGCTAACTGTCCACCTACTTCCTCTCTCACTACCTTACTGTGCAAAGACTGTGTGCAGGCAAACCTTAACAGAAAACTGTGTACAGACTGTGTGCAAACAGAAATTGCTAACTGTCTACCTACTTACTCATTCACTGCGAACAAGCTAACGACTACTAATTGTGCAAAGACTGTGTGCAAACAGAAAACACAAGATTATGCAGAAATCACAGAACTTGCAGACAATACAAAAATTAACAACTTGCAAAAAAATAACTCGTTCCTCTTCGTCTTCCTCTTCTTTCCTACTACAAACAACTATAGAAGAAGCACAAAGTGCCTCTTGGGCTTAGTGCAGGGCAAGTCCCCGGCAGCGGCGCCAAAAATGTGCGCTCCTTGCCGCACTGTCGAAGCAAGGGACTTGCCTAACACTATGTGCGAGCCACAGACGGCTCCAAGCACACAACTAGCTTAACTAGTAAGCTCAAAAGAGGGCAATGGTGTGTCACTCACCGCTCTATGCTCCTGCCGTGGAGGATTCCTCGCCGCGAAGAAGAAGGAGACGTCGCTACGTCGCGCTCAACCGCTTCACCGCCGTCATGCCGCCGCAATGCTCAATCGCACTCTCTCTCTCTCTCTCTCTCTCTCTCTCTCTCTCTCTCTCTCTCTCTCTCTCTCTCTCTCTCTCACATACACACACACAAGGAGGTGAAGAAGGAGAAGATAGAGATGGAGATGGAGCAAGAGCACTCTTCTATTGCACAAATGAGAGAATGAGTGAATTTTAGGTTTAGTTGTCTTTTATATGAGCTCACCCCATTCACACTTGGGCGCCCATGCTTAGCAACCTAATCCCTTGAATGTCCTAGTTAGAGTGTGCCTCTCATCGGCGATCACTCTTATCCTTTTCCTATTGGACCGACAAGCCCGGTATCTGACTCTACCAAATAAATAATACAGTGTCCACCGTAGGTTACAACGTCCGTCTCGTAGGTGATAGGGTGTCCGTGAGCCGTGAGGGTTAACAACTCCAAAATGTTCACAGACTCCAGTGGAGCCAGGTATTGCAAGCTCAAAGATGAAGTGCAGATAGAAGTTCAAAAAGTTAACCCAAGTGTTTATCTAGAAATGCAGCTAGCAAAACATCCAGTTGGTGCATATGCATTCAGGGTCATTGTACATGGATTATAGTGGTCAGGTCTATAGTCGAGAACCAGAACTGGAAAATCCAACAGATCAGCCATTAGAAGCCAGTCTAATTGGAGAACCAAGCCAAAGACGGTACAAAGGTCAAGATGGGGCAATCTACAGCTTGATGCTCAGTGTTTTGAAAGAAGATGCCAAAAACTTGGCCAGCATAGAAGCAGAAACTTCTCAGCTAGAGCTTGACATGACAAAACCAAATGAAATACCCCCAGTCATGGCATATTGCTCAGATTGTGGATGAAAATGTGGACATTTTTCTGAAGATTGTCCCAGAAATCCAGACAACACGGACACATCAACCGCCAAGCAAGGTACAAAGAAAATTGGAAATGCGAATTTCGATGTAAGTACATCTAACTTGTCACTTTTAATGCAATTAGATGATTCCGCATTACCATTAGAAGCACGAGTAAAAATACTGCAAGTTCAAAATCAGCATAAAGATACACAGGCACTAGAAAAGCTTAAAATTGATTCTTTGAACAACAAATTCCTGCTTGAATTTGGTCAAGATGTCCATATATTACAAAATGTTGAAAAGATTGTTAGGTTTGCAAATGATTTTTCATCCAATGCCACAAGTGTGCAATCATTCACGAGTCTAAGTGACACATCAAACAGAATGATGTTAGCTTTGTATGGTACACATAATTCATATGCACACTATGTAGACCAAAAAGGAAAACTGTACAAAAAGGATCAACCAGTGTTTGAACGGCCCACATACCAGCTCATAGAAGTAGGTCCAATGATAGATAAAAAAGGATGGTTCATTTCAGAGGAAAGAATCTATTATAGCCCATCCTCTCTAGAGCTGAAGAATATTATCCGAGTGAACCCAAAAATATATTCAACGCCAAACTCTCCTCCATTGGAAATCAAGCTTCGACGTTGTGACCAAATCAGCACATACTTTGACCAAAACAATCGTAGATATAGACAAGAGTATAGCATCTATGATGCCTTTGGTCCTGAAACCACAGAAGCTCATAGCATAGGAGACCCATGGGATAGACAATATCAAGGCAAAGATAATGCTATTTACATCTTGACTTGGGTAATAATTTGTCATGTTTCATGAAGATATATAGGAAACTATGTAGAAGGTTTATTGATGCCAAATGTCAACAGTGCTATCCAAAGTGTGCCTTCACAGTCCCAAAAGGTGAGACTAAATCAGAGCCAAACAATTTTGAACTCTTACAATGAAGCAGGCTATACTGATCACCCTAGGAAGGGGGGAGCTGTAAATCCATCAAGCTTAGCTTATGTACCAGGAAATACTACACCAGTTAGAAGCCCTAGAGTCTCTAGGCAACAAACCTCTTCAAAGCAGAAACCATTGAAAGATCATATGGTTGTTGGAAGTTTCCAATTGACCCAGGTTCCCTCAGAATTTGCAGACTGCTTATATGAAGATCATCAGGGACAAAAGTTTCAGCTGATCTCCATAAGTCAGAGTCAAAAACCGACAAATCCAATAGTGTTCAAACAGTTACATGTGACCAAGCTCACATATGCATATCAAGATGCATATGGTAACAAATATCAACAAGGTCACGACCTTGTACAAACGTCTATGGATGGTAAGACTGAAGTCAAAGACTATCTGAAGATGATGCAAAGCCTCAAGCTGCCAGAACAGGTGATAGAAAAGTCAAAATCAATGAAAGCTAAAGTCTAGAATGCTACACAAAGGTTACCACCAAAATCTTCTCCAAAGAGATAGATTCTACCAGAAAGTACAGTGGATCTTTTAAGATCAGGGGTTACCCAAATGCAAGAAGACAATGCTCATCAGTTGTAGAAAAAAAGTGCATTAGAACTCATGATGAACAAGCATCGACCCAAAAGCATTAGGTCGATAATTTGTTTTGATGGGTTGAGGGTATTTTGTATATCCAATTCTTGAGAGAGCCTCTCCTCTTTGATTGAGAGGTGCCTACTAATCTACTAATAATTGATCTTTTTTTGAGAATCCAGATTTGATCCCTAGTATCAAAGCGAGTACTTTCTCCTAAAGATTATTAGATCTACAAAGAAAGGGCAGCAGGGCAAAAGGGGGAAGAGGCGGTAGAGAAGGAAGAAGGGCAGATAGGCAGGCTGCAAGTGGAGGCGTGTGGCAAAGGTTAGGGGTAGGTGAACCAGCAAGAGAGGGTGAGGAGGGGGGTTGACGAGCTGCAAGGCTAGGATAGCGGGGGGTTGACTGGCTGGTAGTGTGCTAACGGTTGGGGTGAGGTACAGGGTTGCTTCCACTCTCTACTTAGAGAGGGCTTCGGACCCTTCTCCCAAGTCATGAGCTATCAGGACCGCAGATGTCTTGGATTGTATTACATAGACATAGAGGTAGTTTACTAAAGGAGATCTAGAGAGAGACAATCCCAGAGAGAGATTATTGATTTCTTTCACACCAGACACTAGAGAAATAGAGGAACATCCACCATTGCAAAGCTCAACGTATACTTACACATGGGGTGCTCATTGACAAAGCATTGGAGCTCGAGAGATTGAGATGCCCATGTCTGAGGAGAAGAGCTTCATAGCATCAATGGAGACTATAACAGAGGATTCAAGCCATACTATCTCGACATACAGAGTACATATGAGGTTGGATTCATCACCCATAATATCACCCTCTTGTATTGGGCACCCACTGTATCACTGGTCACACATACCCCACACAGTTCCAACTAGTAGCATTTGTAGATTCATTTTAGTATCTCTTTTTTTGTACGTAGACGTGTTATTAGATTCATAAGTTTGTAACGGATTGGTCTCGTAGTTCATTTTGGCTTTTTGAAGACGTTAATATGTCATTTGATTTCATTTTCTCTCTCTCTCTCTCTCTCTCTCTCTCTCTCTCTCTCTCTCTCACACACACACACACACACACACACACACAAAACAGGGCTATATATTTGAGTACAAGAATCCCCTGAGATCTAGATTGTCTCATGCGGGTGTACAAAGCAGGAAAGTAGGGGAGTAATATTAGAGATGTGCAGTCCTCATGGTGGTATCCACAGTGGATGTAGTATGACATTGATGATCCATATCCCTACGATAATCTTCACCGCCGTAGATGGAGCTACACGGGGAATGTGGAGGCAACATTGTCTCCAAACGTTCCACAAGGTAATGCTAACACTAGTGGAGAATATCTCGACTCTAGGCTGTTGGTCACCCTGTCGAGCCATGGATGGGATTATGCTACTCAGTCCTGAACAAGTATTCTGCCACTGCCAACACGAACATCAAATTCAAGTCTACCCCCTCGAAGAAGAGATTAGGGCGTGGTAAATGCATCAACAAAGATACCGATCCCATGTGACTTGAATGCCTACTCGGCTCAGGAGTAAACAAGTGGCTCTCCATAACAAGTGACACAAGGGCATGTACAAAGGCAATGCGTGATGGACTCCTCTCTTTGAAGTATACATCTAACACATGTGGGAGAGTGCCCCATTTGAACTGCCTAAATCCCCATAGGTAGACCATCATGCGGTATCATACAAAGGAAATACGATATACACCAAGCTACATGCAAGTCCCAAATAGCCATCTAGTATTGTCTCAAAAAAGCATGTAAAAGACCCTCACAAAACCACATCCTTAACATGGTCGGATGGTCTCTCTGTTGTCTAACTATAGATGTGTGTGCAATCCTAACAGAGTTAGCCACTCATCGGGATTTCTTACGTATATGTCTAATTTTTTATGAGAGGCTAACATTCAATCTTCTCTTTGTAATGGAGCACATCGAATCAACCCCCTCTTCATGGGAAATCTATCTCGAGAAAGGTGAGACCTAAGTCAAAGACAATGTGCATCTAAAAAATAAAGCAAATGCCTGACTGCCAAGTGTGCAAGTCTCCAACTCCTAGCCTCGACACCACCTAGGCCAATGATGACTACATAAAAAACTTTCAAGGTCAATGAGCTTGGTAAGAAGCACCTACTTTGCACTCACCAAGAGGTCCCCCACACGAGAGGGAGTCAGCTATAATGGAGCAACCCCCAATTACCCCTTGCAGTTAGCAAGGTACTTGACTTACCCCCTCCCTCTGAAAAGTGGACATAGCCACGCGTGGGATTGTTTCGAGAAAAATAAAATATTAAGAGGGAGAAAGTGTATATGTGCGTAGAGTTTTTCACTCAAACAAAAAGAAGGAAAGACAAGGACATTCAAAAAGTTGCAAGCCAAAAACTTCTTGTTAAAGATTTAAAATTGGAAAGAAAAGACAAGGCTTAGAGTTGAAGGGTAAAACTTAGTTTATTCATTTTATACTTTGAAGTTGAGGGAAATGAAAGCTACCATTAGGAGAAGTTTGAGGTCTCTTTTTTTTCTTTTAATGTTTAGAAAGAGAGTGCTCTAAGCCAATGAGGGGATGTCTTTTGTTATGCAATCTTATTTTAGAAATTGCTTTTGATTTTCTAAAATGCATTTTCTTTGGGCTGCAATCTGAGGTAACTTTCAAGCACATGGTCCTTTTACCTCAAGAAGGAATCTTCACCGACCAAAAGATTTTTTGAATCTTCTCACGTTCTTCTTCTCCCTTCTCAAGCACATGGTCCTTTTACCTCAAGAAGGAATCTTCACCGACCAAAAGATTTTTTGAATCTTCTCACGTTCTTCTTCTCCCTTCTTTTCCCACCTCTCTTTGTCTCACCTCCTCTTCCTTCCTCTTCCTGCTGTCCTCTCTTCACCTTCATTTGCTTTGCATCCTATTCTCCTTAAGCAATGGAGCCCACCCAATCTAAACACCCTAGCACCTCCATTGAATCCATCACCACTTATGCCACATTAGATGAGCATAACCAATAGATCTCAATATCTATAACCAATAGATCTCAATATCTAAACGCCCTAGCACCTCCATTGAATCCATCACCACTTATGCCATATTAGATGAGAATAACCAATAGATCTCAATATCTATAACCAAGGGTAGCTGGATTATAATCCAACAGAGTAGGAGAAGAAAATCCTCATCCAAAAATTCATTCTTGTCATGCTCGAGAGGAAGAGTGAAAGACTTTTGACTTGTTGGAGTCAAGAAGGACAGTGAAAGAGGTTTTGGTGCAACATATTAACATGCATGAGGAGCTTCATCTACAATCCAAAAGCTCAAATCTTCCTCTGCACACAAACTCTAAGTGGTTCACACTCCTCTTCTTGTTTGTGGTTCTCTTCTCAGTGTTTGTTGTACTATGCCACAAAGGTAAGTGTAAGTGGTTTAGATGTACACAATAGATTATTTTCACTTTGCTTTGGTTTGTTTGTGGTTGTTTAGTTGATTGTTAGCGGGTCATCACAACAGACGTCTGTACCATAGCTATCTGGTACTAACATAAGGTCAATAC
This sequence comes from Adiantum capillus-veneris, assembly GCF_014529385.1. Lineage (NCBI taxonomy): Eukaryota > Viridiplantae > Streptophyta > Polypodiopsida > Polypodiales > Pteridaceae > Adiantum > Adiantum capillus-veneris. The sequence continues at coordinate 80,201,811 of NC_140954.1, forward strand.
TTAAAGAAGTGAGTCGGATGGGACACGGAGACTCTTTGAGGTTGTCAATTTTAAGAAGTGAACCTAACAAGAAAACACAACAACTCAACAAGCAAATCACTACTCAATGATCAAAAAATTTACCTATATCATTGCTCACTGCTCTCAGCCGTCACGTTGTTTCGGCACTCAAACAAAGTTGAAATGCAATAAAACTTTAGGAGGAGGTCTAAGACACCTAGGGACACTATCCTACCAAGTATGACCACAATCTACAAGGTATCAAAATTATAATCTATTACTATCAAGGTCTTGATAACTACAACATAATTATCTAGAAAGGTCTCCCTATGATCTAAGAACACTCTTCTATGGTCGAAATGTCAAAAAACAATGATTTAAGCACTCAATCTGAAGATTAAGCTCACTAACGTGTAGTCGTAAACCTCAACAAAACTGACAATGCTTACACTTGAATGAAAGAGCAATGATAGGGGAACACAATGTAAGTTTCAAATTGAAAATAGATTACCCAATCATTAGAAAAGTTGATTACAAGTTGGAGCTTTGTGGTTTCTTGAGCGTACGTACAGGAGAGCTCCTTCTTCTCCCCCCAAAGATAAGCCTACTTTCACATTAAGGTTATTGACTTTTATACCTAGGGATTTCTAAATGGTCAGTGGTTGGCTCACATGGACTTTTACAAATGGCATGATAGAATTACAACTTAGGGGATTGACTTGCTAATCTGGAAGGATTTACACAGAGTATTATTACACTAGCTTAGAAAAATAATAGACTGATTGTGGTCTCCAGCTACGTGTCTGACTAGATGGGTGTCCGTTTAGTAAATCCGCAAACATTTCCCCCTTCCTAGCTCGTGTCGTTCCTTGACACGACCATGTGCAGTTGTGTTGTTAGGGTTGTCTGCAATTGTGTTCACAAGCTAGTCTTTAGCTTTGAAAGTGCTTTTTTGTTGATGATGCTTCTCCCTTTCTTGAGTGATTAATATTTGTTGTGTTCTAGCTAATGTGTGTGTTGGACGTCAATTGTCGAGACAACTTTGCATCTTGTTTCTCCTTATTCTCTTTGTTGTCACTTTTAGTCGTGAACATGGTGTTTGATTTGTTTGCGGTTGTCGTTGACTTGTGGACCCTGTCTTGGTATCCTGCAATACTTCACTACCTTCAGTACGGTTGAGCTCTCTAATTGAAGATGTCATTTTTTGTCCATTGTCTTTGTATGTCATTCTTCGTTTTAACCGTGTTTGACAAAGCTTGATTGTTGTCCTTGAAGATAAGATTTGTTTTTAATAAGTATGTTGTGATCTGTAGTTGTTGTACCAATTTGTTGATAATTGATTTGGATATCCATTTCCTTATCGCTGATGTAAAAGGAATATATACAAGAAGATGATGATGAAGGTTTCTAGATTAGGGTCTAAAACTTTGATGACCAAAGGAGAAAAACTCGTTGGAGAAAAAGTGCCTTTGGTATATGCTCTTATTGAAGTTGAGCATTTGAACTTGAAATATCTATTTATGCAAGGTGAGTGCTTGGGAGAAACAAAGGAAGAGTGTTTAATGCAAGTGCCAATTATGGGACGCTCTATATCCATATGAGAAATTTGTCGAACAAAAGCATGTAGTGCGAAAGAGGGATTTGATGAATGCTTCAAGGAACAAATGTAGCACATGTGATATTAAAGGACGGCACAATAGCTTCCACATTTCCAAAAAGGTTTTTTGATGTAGAAGCTTCTCCACTCATACCTCATTGTGCTCAGTGCGTGAGTGTATTTTGGACTTCCTCCTTCACTTCATGAGACTCAATATACATAGACTTTGAATAGCTAAGATGCTTAGACCACAAATAATATTGCTTGAAGCTTTGGGATTAATGCCTTGTTCATTTAGTGGATCATCTGTCTGACTCTGACTTTTATGCCATATGTTTTTAATGGTGACTTGGACGTACCTGTTCAAGGACAAAAACCTAATTCCATAAGTTCTTGAGATTTAGGCTTCTTTCATTGTGTTGGTCTATGGATGCCACCATTTTGTCTAGTAGGTTGGCATACTTTGGCTCTTCTTGACCTGCTTGTCGTATGTTGACACTACTTTGTGAAATCGGCTCTGCGGTTGTAGTAGGGACTGATGGAGCCTTTTGTTTATCTTCCATGTGAAGTGGTTTTCGATGTGTGTGGGTCCTTTGTGATTGATTTTTCACTAGCGATTTTGGAACCCACTTTGTCTTTGGTCCTTGTGTGACCATTCTTTGCATTTGCTATGTTTGCTTGATGACTTCATGGACACTAGGATTTGGTATCTAGACTTGATCATTACATTTGTAAAAGCCTTGTTTCCAAAAGCTTAAGGATGATATCTCTATCTCAAAACAAAGGCAAAAGGCTGCTAGTATCGCTGGTTTTCCCTGCATAATCTGGGTGAAGACAAGGTATCCATCTGGAGGTTGTAGCAGTCTTGGTGGTGATTGGATTTTGTTGGCTCTCCTTTGTATCTTCGTGCCTTTGGGTGGAACCTTGTGCTACATGACTGTTGATCTTTGTTGTTGTAGTTTGAACTACTACTCTTGGTAACCATATTTGAGTGTTACGTTCATAAAATCCTTGTTCCTCGAGTAGCTTAACTAGAATCATCCATTGATAAACCTGTCTTTGTCGGGTAGCTTTGTTGAAGTTTGACTTCGGTACCCATACTTGCCGCATTACTTGCTTCTTTGAAAATCGTTTCTTTTGCTATTCTTTGCAGTTATTCTTTCTCCTGATTGAGGTTGTCTTCCATTGATAGCTCGGCTTGCTCTCTGTAGCAATCTTTGGTTGAGGTGAGTAGGTCCAGGCTATTACTTAGGCTTTTTGGCCCAAACATTAGTGCTCCCTTGAAAGTAGCCCTTAGCAGTGATTGACTCATTTGATGCTATTCACCCTGTCACCTTTTATTGTTGAGGTTGTGCTTCATGTATTTAAATTGGTTCGTTGACTTTGATGTACTCTCTAGATACTAACACTTGGTTGAATCTCTTCTGCTTCTTTTGGAGGGTTTTTTTTGTGATCAAAATTTTGGTTGATAAACTTTTTGCTTGGGTTTCCATTACATTGTTGATGGTATGGTTGTTGATACAAAGGTTGCATTGGAAGTTTAATGGAGATATATTGAAGGTAAAGTTGACTTATGAGGTTGATCTACTTAGTTGACTTATCAGGTTGATCTACTTCAACGACTACTGTAGCTTTACCTTTCTCTGTTATGGTTCAATATTTCTTCGCTGCATGGGCTTGAGATGCTTCTGGGACTGTTACCGTTGTTTTCGTTGTGGAAGCTTTTGGTTGTTGTTGAAAGAAAATGTTCATCCAGCTTTTAGTCAATACCAAGATCTCTTTGATGTGATGGGAGTCGATTATGTAGAAAGTGTCCTTGAACTCTGCAATACTCAACTTGAGTACGGCTTTTGCCATACCAAAGCTGAAAATTTGTGTTTTGAACATGTATACATTGTATCCTCTAGCTCGGTGATTGGTGGCTTTCCCCATCATTATCCACCTACCATAAGACATCAGATTCTTTGTCGCATCTGGATGTGAACATGTGATTTTGAGTCATGTTTCTTCACATATGCTGAATTTGATCATTGTAGGAGACAATCGATCTTTTGTTTTATCCTTGTTCTTCTTTTGATCTTACATTTGTTGAAAATCCAATGTGGAACTTGGAACCACTAATTCTTTGTCTGCTTTCAATTGCACTTTTTTGAAAGTTGGCTTCTCTGAAACAGCTTCTATCGATTCTTCGGGTATGTCAATGATGATATATTCTCGTGGTTGTTTTTCTTCCCTTGTTTTTGGCTTTGCACCATGGTGGTTCATGATATTTTTTGTCTCATTTATTCTTCTTTCATACAAATTTCGTTAGCTTATTTCAATACCTTCATTGTAAATCAAGGAGTTATGTCATAGCCATTCTCATCATAAAACTTTTAAGGCATTATTTCGTTTACACACGCATCTAGAGTCGCCAATATATGCTCCCATCCAATGTAGGTCCTTCTTGAGAGTTTCATTCCTCAAGCCCTCTATGAAGAGAACTGATAGCCTCTCATCTTCTGGTAGCTCTCTCATAGAACATCTCTCTATGATTAGTTTGAAGTGAAGCGAAGCTTCCTTCACTTTCTTGAAAGCGTAGATCTGTGACACTATGTAATGCTTGATTCCCCTTTGTGAATTCTTGCAAAAGTTGTGCTATGTTTGGAAAATCATCTCTATTCAGTGGTTGGAACCACGTCAAAGCCATTCCTTCTAATGTCAGCCCAAATCCCTCATACTGAGTATGGAAATTCGCAGTTTGTTCAACTCTCATCACTTGCTTCAAGAGTGAGACATGAGCATATGGATCCTCTGATCCATTGTATTTTATTTTGATAGATTGGGCCACTTGATATGGCCTCATTCATTGTGGTTGAGCCACCTATACGACCAATCTGTGGTCTCTTGCAAAGGCATATCGCGCCCTCTCTTCTCGTCTAGGAGAAAATTCTGGTGGAATTCTCTCTAAGGTGTGCTCTAGCATCATTTTTGACTTAAAGTAAGTAGATATTGGAGTACCCTCGTATGTATATATTTCTAGCTCCATTGGATCAACAAGTCTATACTCTTGTCCATACTTATCTACCATTAAAGCTTGCACTCTCCTTGGGTATCTGTATACGTGAATGCATAGAGGTTCTTATGGAATGTCAACTCTCCAGCATATGGTTCTATACACTTGTAGAAGGTATGTTAATCCCCATTTTTGAACCTATACAAGCCCTCATGAGTGTAATCCATCAGAACTCTCATGGCTTCATTGGTTTTGATGAATCTCACGTTTGGTTTGTTGATCAGAGAATGCCTTTCCTTAAGGTATTCTTCAATCCCACTCTCGAAGGTATTACAGCGTTTGTTGTGGTTTTTATATCTCTAAGTTGAGTGGAAAACCCTGGTGGTGGGTGATTTGTCATGGTTAAGGCTCACTCAATACCCTCAAGATAGTCATTGACAAGCCCAACTTGGCTAGTGTGTCCTATTGCTTACAAGCTTTCTTCCTATCTATACCCGACTTAATTTGGAGTTGTGTATCAAAAGCTAGAGCAATTTTGGTGAATTGTACTTGAAACAGTACTCAAAACAGTATGAGGATCAAGACACAAGAACTTTGGTTTGTTTCTTTGTCTCCAAAAGGTATTTTTAGCTCAAACTTGAGATTTGAGATGTGCTCAAGTATATCTACAAGCTCATCACGTCAGATACCCCTACTATGAAGAGGTACACAAATTGTGATCCATGATTTCCTATTAAATTTTTCACTGCAAATTTTGACAGTATGTAGACCAGGCCATATGCAGGCTCTGAACCAATTTTCACCAAATTTTGAGGTTGGAGGATATGGATCATGATCCGTGTTCAACCACATCTGGACTTGATCTCTAGGAATCTTGTTACACTCTATGTGCACAAGCTAAATCTGAAATCTTTTGGAATTTGGACTTGGTTTGATAGGTCAAATGCCCAACACTAGGTCACACTGCGGTTTTTAGCGTCTCACCTGTCTTGATGTCTTTTGACCCAAATTTGCCCATTGTTTTTTCAAAGTTAGAATTGGGGATAGGTTTTCTTATACTTTATATTTGAGAAATTTTAGGCACATTTGTTACCATGGGTACATGGTAACAAATGGATCGCGATCTATGTTTGGAGGCCAAATTGATTTTTCTTGGTACCATAGGCACCAGGTTCCATTAGATTCAGACACCGAATTTGGCATGCTGATTACTTGCAGAGTCACTAATCTACTCCACCAGTTATTTTTGGATTTGGACATCAGTCAAAAGCAAGTTTTCTTGTCTACCAACAATTTTTGACTAGCTTTTGTGTTTGGCTATTTTAACAAACTTTTTACACTTTTTGCAATGGTGCTTTTTAGAAAAGTAGTTGCAAATGGTATCAACCATCTACTGGTCAAATCTCAATCCCAGATGATCAAAAGGTACATGGATTGTGATCCATGTTTAACTACATTTACACTGAAATTTGGTCAATTGTATGCCTTCACTTGCATCTCAAAAAGTCAAAAAGACCCAAATTTTGGTCAGTTCCCAACATTTTTGCGTCTTTGATCCAATTTCTTGATTTGAGTGACTTTAGTGTCAATTTCTCATCAAAAGTATATATTTAATGATGTGGAACCACATTGGAATCAATTGTACTAGTTTCTGCTTAAGCAGTCACAAGGGACATAGATCGCGATCCATGTTCCATCACCAAATTCCATGGAACTTTCCAGATTGACTCTCTATGGCTTGATTATCCCCTTTTGCACTTAATTTTGGGTTTAAATCAGCTTTTGAGTTCTGACCATCATTTTTTTTTTTTTTAGAGTTTATGGTCTCTCCTATCCACATATGGTTTTTGTAGTTTTTTCTCTAAACTTATCAACCCAATTTAATGATTGGATTGTTACCTAACCTACTCCTAAGTGTTGAAATGAAACTAGGAACAAAAAAAACGTAAATGAAAGTCGTAGCGAAAAATGGAACAACACTCTGAAAGTAACAAGAAAATTGAAAATGAAATGCTTTTGGCTATCTCACTCACAACCCTTTTTACCTCTTGAGAATAGATCTAGTAAGTCCCCGACTTTTAGACTCTACCAAGCACTAAATCTCGTATCTAGCTGCTTCATTGCTAAAGTGTAAAAAAAATGAAAAGACAAATCTTTGAAAAAGAATGCTCTAAATACACACTAGGTCAGTCACCATCTAAGGATCATTCCCCAACAATGGTGCCAATGTTAGTGGGTCACCGCGACGTACGTCTGTAGCATAACCATTTGGCACTAACATAATGTCAATACTCATGGAAGTAATTTGAATGGGGCACGGAGACTCTTTGAGGTTGTCAATCTCAAGAAGTGAACCTCACAAGCAAACACAACAACTCAACAAGAAAATCACCACTCAATATTCAAAAAAATTTCTTATTTTCTTTCTCACTACTCTCGATCATCACGTTATTTCGGCACTCAAACGAAGCCGAAATGCAATGAAACTTTAGGAGGAGGTTTAAGACACCTAGGGGCACTATCCTACCAAGTCTAGTCAACAAGGTAACAAAATCACGATCCATTATGATCAAGTTCATTGCAACAAAACTATCTAGAAAGGTTTCCATATGGTCTAAGAATACTCTCCTATGGTTGAAACGTCAAAAAACAGTGATTTAAGCACTCAAATATGAAGATTACGCTCACTAACACGTAGTAGTGAACCTCAACAAAATTGACAATGCTTATACTTAAATGAAAAAGCAAAGAGAGAGGAACACAATGCAAGTTTCAAACTTAAAAATAGATTACCCAATCATTAGAAAAGATGATTAGCATTTGGATCTTTGTGGTCGCTTGAGTGTACGTACAGTAGAGCTCCTTCTTCTCTCCCCAAAGATAAGCCTCCTTTCACATTAAGGTTATTGACTTCTATAGCTAGGGCTTTCTAAACGGTCATGGCTGGTTCACATGGACTTTTACAAATGTCATGACAGAATTCACAACTTAGGGGATTGATTTGCTACTTTAAAATCAGGATTTACACAGAGTATCACTACACTAGCTTGAAAAAATAATAGAGCATATTTGTGGTGTCTGGCTACATATCTGGCTAGGTGGGTGTCCATTTAGTAATCTGCCAACATTGATTGTTAAAATTTTTGTTTGTAGCTTTCTACTATGCTCATTACATACATGTATCCCACAAGCATAGAGAAATGGAAGCGAATAGAGTGTGTCATAGATATTTTAGATGTCTGGCATGGATCCATTGTTGAAGAGCTTTACAAAGAGAGAACTCATTGTTCTCTAGCAAAAAAAGGGATATTATTTCATGATCTTTTTTATGTCCCACCAAAATCCAAAATATATGAAGCATTGGGGCATTGTAACCAAGGTTGCACTACCTAGTTTTGGAAGTGGAGAGTGGCCATTGCCAAGCTCAGTAACAAGTGAAATCTATAGGTGCAATATCTTTTATGAGATCCAAAAATGTCTTAAGGACAACATTGAAAGACAACACTGCAGAGTTTCAATTTTTATGACCATCATTGTCTTTGTGGATTTCTTTGCAAAGGTTGATGTGAAAGTCTCTAGAACAATGATGTCGGTTAAGTGCTTAGACAGTGAATTTGTGGATGAAGGTTGGAGTAAAAAAACAATGAATGGGGTCCTTTGCAAAGTGCAATCTAGCTCCATTACCTGTAAATACAAGATTTAACACCCAAAACTTTATTATTTCATTTTTTTACAGTCGATGACATCATGTGGGGGGGGATTTGGTCCCTTTAGATCAAAACATGGATGATTTCAATGAGAACCCTATTAAGTACATTGATCTATGGATGAACAATGAAGACTTAGCAACACTGAATATAAGAACAAAGTGCTCATTGTACAAAGTGAGATAGGACTTACACAATGAGGAGATAGATTTACCTACAACTTTTGCATTTCAGATAGCTGGAAATAAGATTTGTAGATAATGGTTTCTTTTTTTATGGAGAAATTTTTGTAATTTTCTCTTACTTTTTTTATTTTTTTACTATGGATTTCAGGTTCCGAGAAGGATTGAGAAGAAATTTCTATGCCAAGAAGTGCTAGAGAGGATAGTACATCTTCTTACAAGCTAAAGCATGCTAAAGCCTGCTCCATATGCAAATTGTATCAGACTAACATTTTGTACAAACACTAACTGTGTCTTCTTGTAGCAGACTGAAATTTTGTAGAATATGACAAATGACATTTTGGTTCACAAGTCTCATCTTGTTGGTTTCCATTTTGTTGAAGTTTTGGTGTCCAGTTTGGTAGAGAGTGAAGGAGAGTGAAGGGGCATTTATCCCACATGCAATGTCATGGTGTATGGCCAAGTATAAAAAAGGAATTTAGCTCAATGCAAACCATCCAAGTTTTTACACATGAAATGCAATGCTTCCTATGAACTTGTGATCACTTGCACTTAAATCAAGATCATGTTTATGAGTCTAAGCTAACCTATCTTGGAACGTAATTTTCTTGAGTCACACTTGATGGAGCGGAGGTGGAGTGTGCAAGAGAGGAAATGAGCGAAGGGGAAGGAGAAGAAGAGAAGTAGAACTATTTGGTGGAGCTTGAGAGAGTTAGTCACTCTCTCCTCCTAATTATCTTTACAAACAAAAGAATACATAAGAGGGCAGGCGTCCGCTGGCCACCACCCGACCACGGGCCTGAAATCCAACAATCTTCCACTTGAAGGCCAATGTGGCCCAAGTGGCTAAAGATTATAGGGGCTACTATGTACAAATGTACAAAACCGTGAAGCATGATTGTAGCTTCACCCTACGCCCATCATCTCTATGCAATGTGCAAACCGCTTTGAGGCTAGGATCTTTGTTAGAACATCCGCTGGGTTTTCATCCGTGTGAACTTTGACTAACTCAATGCGTTTGCTAGCCGAAATATCCCATACCACATGATACATGACCTCTATGTGTTTCGACTTGGAGTGAAACATGGGGTTTCTTTGCTAACACAATCGCACTCTGACTGTCGCAATGTAGCACTGGAGTCTGGTGTATACCAAAATCTCCCGCTAGACAAGATAACCACACAACTTCTTTACTAGAACTACAAACTGCAACATACTCTGCCTCACTGGTGGAAGAAAAAGTGTAATTCTAGATGCATGATCTCTAAGAAACTACCGCTCTAGCGAACAAGAAAATGTAGCCACATGTGGATCTCCTAGTTTCCACATAACCCACATAATCCGAATCAGTGTATCCAACTATGGATGCATCACTATTCCCAAAGCGTAAGCACTTGCTAGTTGAGCCCTTGATATATCTCAAGATGTGCTTCACTGCTTCCCAATGTTTTCTGCGTGGATTTTCCATAAACCTGCTGACCATTCCCACTGCATACGCAAAGTCTAGCCGTGTGCTAACCATGGCAAAAATAAGACTGCCAACTTGCTAAAGAATATGACACTTTTGCCATCTCTGCCTTTTCAACATCCAATTTGGGATAATCATGCTTGCTAAGTTTTTTATATGTTGCCATTGGGGTACTCAATGCTTTCCCCCTTTGCATATTAAAATGTTACAAGACCTTGTGAATATACTCTTCCTGCAAAAGTTCAAGTATACCACGTTTGTGATCTCTCTTGATACGCATACCAAGAAAGTGATGTGCATCACCCAAATCTTTCATGTAGCAAACTGCTTGCTTAAGGCATCCTTGAGAAGTGCACTCTCATCTTTTGACTTCTCAGCTATGAGCATATTATTAATGTACAAAATCAAAATGATGAGGGAACCATCGTTCAATCTCTTTGTGTACAAGCAAGGATCCTCTTGTCTCCGTATGTAACCTTGGGACTAAATGTACTTGTCAAACTTGATGTACCATTGCCTTGAGCCTTGCTTTAATCCATACAAAGATTTCTTGAGTCTACACACTAGTTCTACCCGTGTTGGCTTCTTAGGATTTATCACAAACCTTCTGGTTGTTTCATGTAAACATCCTCTTCAAAATTTCCATGAGTTCTACCCATGTTGGCTTCCCGGGATTTATCACAAACCTTCTAGTTGTTTCATGTAAACGTCCTCTTCAACATTCCCATGAAGAAACACTAACTTCACATGCCTTTGGACCAATTCCAAGTCATTGATGGCTGCTAGACCAAGAACAAGATGCAATGTAGTCATCTTGACCACTGGAGAAAATATTTCAACAAAATCCATGCCTTTCGTTTGCTTGAACCCTTTTGCACCCAATCTTGCCTTATACTTAGGCTCGGGATCATCAGTGATATACTTCTTCTTGTACACCCATTTGCATTGAAATGCATGTTTACCCATAGGTAACTCTGTCAATTCCCAAGTTTCATTGGCTAAAATTGAGTTATACTAAGATTGCATAGCCTCTTCCCTCTTTATGCTATCATCCATTTGAATGGCCTCTTTGTAGCAAGTGGGTTCACCGCAACCAGTGACGAGCAAGTAGTCCAATCCTGGCTCAAATCGCTAAGGTGCACAAGATGTACACTAGATCTCCGAAGTGCCCGACTGTTGGATTTTTCTCTCTCTGGAGAAACATGTGTTTATACTACTATACTAGTGGAAGGTCGATCACTAGCACGTCCAACATTCTGTGTAACTGGCAGTGAGGAGACATCCTCAAACCGTACTCTATGATACTCAATGTCTTTCACTGGCTTTTTATGCATCTTAGAATCATTGAATATCACATGTGAGCTGCATATAACCTTCGATTTTGGATGCCAGAGACGATATCCCATCTCTTCATCTACACCATATCCAATGAAGATGCACTTGTGTGATTTGGGGTCCACCTATTGTCTAAGCGCTTTTGGCACATATGAGAATGCCTCACACCCAAACATACATAATCTGTCATAATTTGGCTCTTTGCCCGTCCACATCTCCTGCAAAACCTTGTACTTTAGTGGTGTACTAGGTGACCGATTGATAAGTAGGCAACCGTTGTAACAGCTTCTTTCCAGAATTCTTGAGGTAAGTTGGCCATAGAAAACATAGAAGTGACCCATTCTTGAATTGTTCTATTCATCCTTTCAGTATGTTTTGGGCGGGTGTGTAAGGGATGCTAAATTGTCTTCTAATGCCTCTTTTACTACAAAAGTCCTTGAACTCGGAGGAGATGTACTCACCTCCATTCTCATTGCACAAAGCTTTAAGCTTTCTATCCGATTGGTTCTCGACCAATGCTAAGAACTTCTGAAAGACACTAAAGACGTCGCTCTTTTGCTTCAAGAGATAAACCCACACCTTTCTAGTAGAGTCGTCTATGAATGTTAGGAAGTATAATGATCCCCCTAGAGACTTGACTAGCATAGGTCCGCACAAGTCGCTATGAACAAGATCTAGAGGACTCCCTAACTCCTTTTCCAAAGGTGTTGATGTCAACTTAGTTTGTTAGCCATAGATACAATGCTCACATACAGAGAAGTTAGAGTAATCTAACACAAGGATATAACCAGAACGCTGTTAGGAAATATGACATAGCTAAGTAGATAATTGAGTAGATTACATAATGGAGAGAGATAATTTTCACACACAAGAGATTATAGAGAGAGAGAGAGAGAGTACACACGATATCCATGGTTCACCCAATGTGGGCTACGTACACGGAAAAGCATCCACTCAATGGTTTTAATACTGCAAAACAAGAAGTAGATTACAAAGGGATTTATACCCTTTTGGAGCTCCCACCTTGCTTCACTCTCACCACCTGACATCAACTTCACAATGCACCAGAATGCTTCACAATCCATTTTTGTGTGTAGAAGAGGCCTCCTTTTATAGGCCAAAAGGGATTTCCTCTCTCATGAGAGGCAGCCATGTGTAGCCACCCTTGTGTAGACAAGTCCAAATCGGACCCTCCAATCCGCCCATGTGTGGCCACCCTTGAGAAGACAAGTCCTCCTTTGAAATTGGCCACTGGCCATTGAATTTGACCACCACTCACCCGCCATTGACTTCCGACCACCGGCCACCAGCCAACCGACCGATCGTTTTTCGACTACTTTTCAATCGCCGCTGGGTCATAATATTTCGGCAAAAAGGAATATTCCACCGTGAAAATTTTGGTTTTCGGCGAGTGATTTTTCTTCACGCACGATGTCTTCTCCTCGTAACGGGGGCCTTACAAATGTGCAGTTTTAATACAAAAAATTACTAAGGATAAATCCGGCTCCATACTTAACAATCTCCCACTTGGTGACTAATCTCCACACCAAACATATGACTGCTTTCCATCCTGCCTTCTTATTCTTGAATGCCGATTGAAGATGAGCAAAAGCTCAACTTCTCCTTGTTGACCACCTTTGTAAATCTGTCTGCAGGATTTTCACTTATATGCACCTTTCCTAGCTTTAGTTGTCCTTCTTCCAAAAGAGTGCGTATGAAATGATATCTCAGCTCAATGTGCTTTGTCCTTGAATGAAAGGCAGAGTTCTTTGCAAGATGGATAGCGCTTTGGCTATCACTGTACAAGGCACAATTGTCTTGTTTGAATCCAAGCTCTTCTAAGAATCTGTGAAGCCACAGAATTTCTTTGCTTGCCTCCGTCATTGCTACATACTCTGCTTCCGTGGTAGAAAGTGAAACCACTTTCTGCATCTTTGAAGCCCAGCTTACTGTTGTGCCTCCAACCATGAAGACATAGCCAATAGTTCTCCTTTGAGTATCTTTGTCATCTGCTATATCTGCATGAGTATACCTTTGAAGAAAAATACCAGTTCCTCCAAAATACAAAGCATTTGTTGTTGTCCCTTTCAGATACCTAAGTATCTACTTCAAAGCTTGCCAGTGCTCTTTACCTGGGTTGTCCATGAACCTACTTACAACTCCCACTGCATATGCAATGTATGGCCTTGTCCAGACAATAGCATACATAAGAGAACCTACCACTGTAGCATATGGAACTTTAGACATATAGGCTATCTCCTCTTGTGTCTTTGGACACATATCCTTTGTTAGTTTAAAGTGACCAGCCAAAGGTGTAGAAACTGGTTTTGCATTTTGCATTGCAAACCTTTCTAGTACCTTCTTGATGTAATCTTCTTGAGATAGATTTATTCTCTTCTTCGTCCTTTCCCTTGATATTTTTATACCAAGTATCCTCATTGCAGCACCTAAATCCTTCATTGAAAAATACTTAGACAGCTCTTCGTTTAGGTCTTTGATGTCCTGCATGTTAGCACTTACAATCAGCATGTCATCAAAATACAACATTAGGATGAGGAACTTCCCATCTCCCAACTTCTTTGTGTAGATGCAATGATCTGAGTTGCACCTCAGAATTCATGATCAAGCATCCATCGATCAAACTTGAAGTACCATTGTCTTGATGCTTGCTTTAAACCATACAAACTCTTCTTTAATCTGCAAACTATTTTCTCCTTACCTTTTACTTCATACCCCTTTGGTTGAAGCATGTAAATTTCCTCCTCTAAGTCACCATGAGGAAATGCCATATTTATATCCATTTGCTCAAGATTCAGATCATGAGCAACCACAAGGCTTAAGACAAGCTTAAATGCGTTCATTTTTACAACAAGAGAAAATATTTCATTGAAGTCAATACCCTTCTTTTGAGAAAACCCTTTTACCACAAGCCTAAACTTGTACCGTTTCTTCCCACCTTCTTCTTCCTTCAGCTTATACACCCATTTAATATGAAGTTCCCGCTTACCTTTAGGCAACTCAACCAACTCCCATGTTTGGTTGCGATGTAATGAGTCCATCTCCACTTGCATGCTCTTTATCCATTCTTCTTTCGATTCGTGTTGCATAGCTTGCTCATATGATTCCGACTCTCCAGAATTTGAGATCAAGAGATGGTTGAAGGAAGGAATAAACCTTTCTGAAGGTCTACTTGCTCTTGTAGATCTTCTGGGAATAGTTTGAGGTTCCTCATTTGGTTGACTTTGCTGTACATTGTCACCATTTGTACTCCTTGAGTCTTCCCCGTCCTCAAGTTCCATGTACTCATCACCTGTTTCTTTTGTTTGTTTTCTTTCCAAGTAATCTTTGTTGGCATATTTTGTTCGTTAAAAATTACATCCCTACTCCTAAAGATTTTACCATCTTCAAGATTCCATAGGCGATAGATAAAGTCACATTTTCCATAGCCAATAAAGAAACACTTTTTGGACTTTGCATCTAGCTTCGATCTTAGGATTCTATCTATGTGCATGAAAGCCTCATGCCCAAACACTTTGAGAAATGAATAATTCACCGGTTTACCTGTCCATGCCTCCTCTGGAACTCCCCCATCCAATGTTGTTGAGGGTGACCGATTGATCAAATACACAGACGTACTTACTGCTTCCGCCCAAAGCTCAAGCGATACGCCTGCATGTAGCCGCATGCTTTGGGCTCGCTCCATGATTGTCTTATTCATCCTTTTCAAAATCCCATTTTGTTGAGGTGTCCTTGGGGTTGTCTTTTGCCTCCGAATGCCATTGCTAGCACAAAAGCTTTCAAAAGCTTAGCTGCAATATTCGCCTCCATTGTTGGATCTAATACATTTAACCTTAGTACATGTTTCATTCTCCACAAAGGATTTTCACCTTTGAAATATGGAAAACTCATCGGATTTATTTTTCATTACATAAACCCATGTTTTCCTAGTCGCATCGTCTATTAATGTTAAATAGTATAATGAGCCACCAAGTATGGTGTAGTTGCGCGACCCCAAACATCAGAATGAACCAACTCAAGTTTTTTATTTTTTCTTTCATTTCTTGATTTTTGAAATTTTACCCTCTTTTGTTTACCATAAGCACAATTTTCACAGAACTCTAAGTCCACTTCTTTCAAACCTGGTAGAAGCTTCTTTGTTTGGAGGATTTGCATTCCTTTCGCACTCATTTGCCCAAGCCGATAGTGTCACACCACACTGTAGACTTCCGTAGCTATTGCACAAGTTGAAGATTACATGCTTAACAATACACAAGTAAAGTGTACCGACCTTTTCTCCCTTGGCAACCACCAAAGATCCCTTTGAGATCTTCCACCGTTTGTTTCCGAATGCAATGTTGTGACCTTCATCGTCCAATTGTCATGTAGAGATCAATTTTTTGTGAAGAGAAGGAACATGCCTAACATCTTTAATCTTCCATTCATTTACGTTAGAAGTTTTGACACAAACTGTACCTTTGCCGACAATTTCAGAAGCTTCATCATCTCCCAAGTATACATACCCAAAGTTACCTTTGGTTTAATCTTGGAAATGTTGCTTGTGTGGTGTCGCATGGAATGAAGCCCCGGAATCTACTATCCAAGAATTAGACACATTGTCTAATGAGAGAATTAGAGCATCTTGCTCTACTTTACCTGCCACATTGGCATCCAATGTTGGCTTGTTGTCTTGAGAATCCAAATCCTTCTTCTTCTTGGACCAGCAATCCTTCTTGACGTGGCCCTTCTTGTCGTAGTTCCAACATTCAAGAACTGACTTTCTGCGTGACTTGCTCCACCTTGAGCGATCCCGACCCTTTTGGTTTGTGAGCCTCTCATTAGGCCTTCCTCTTGTTTCCACTGACAATGCAACACTTGATGATTCTCCTGTGCTTCTCCTTTGCATTTCCTCGCTTAGGAGAACACCCACAACATCATCAAACTTAAGAGTATTTGTGCCAGAGATAGAATTACTTACAACCATCACAAGGCTGTCCCAACTATCCGGTAGAGATGATAGTATAAGGAGAGCTCGCACTTCGTCATCGAAATTGATTTTTACCGATCGAAGTTGACTTATGTTGGTGTTAAAGTCATTTAGGTGTTCTACAACTGAACCATTCTCTGTCATCTTTACATTGAACATGCACTTCATGAGAAATACCTTATTGGATGTCGATGGTTTCTCGTAGAGGCCATCAAGTGACTTCATCAAGTCCTTTGTGGTCTTCATCTTCAAAACATTGAAGGCCACTGTTGATGCCAAGCTTAACTAGATTTTTCCCAGTGCCTTTCGATCAAGGACAATCCATGCTTCATCTGCCATCGTTGCGGGCTTCTTTGCAAGACCGCCTACTAGTGGCAAATAAAGGTCCTTCTGGTAGAGATAGTCTTCAATGTGTATCTTCCAGTGTTGGTAATTCTTGCCGTTGAACTTCTCGATCTTGAGCTTCCTTTCCTCCGCCATTACTCCCACTCAATTCAAGGAATCCTTTCCTGGAGATACTTTAGCTACAAGCAAACCTTGCTCTGATACCAGTTGTTAGGAAATATGACGTATCTAAGTAGATAATTGAGTAGATTACTTAATGGAGAAAGATAATTTTCACACACAAGAGATTATAGAGTAGATAGAGAGAGAGAGAGAGAGAGAGAGAGAGAGGAAGAGAGAGTGTACACACGATATACATGGTTCATCCAATGTGGGCTACGTCCACGGGAAAGCAGCCACTCAATGGTTTTAGTACTTCAAAACAAGAAGTAGATTACAAAGGGATTCTACCCTTTTAAAGCTCCCGCCTTGCTTCACTCTCACCACCTCACATCAACTTCACAATGCACCATAATGCTTCACAATTTGTTTTTGTGTGTAGAAGAGGCCTCCTTTTATAGGCCAAAAGAGCTGCCCTCTCTCATGAAAAGCAGCCATGTGTAGCCGCTCTTGTGTAGACAAGTCCTAATTGGACCCTCCAATCCGCCCATGTGTGGCCACCCTTGAGAAGACAAGTCCTCCTTTGAAATCGGCCACCGGCCATTGAATTCGGCCACCAGTCACCGGCAAACCGGCCAACCGATCAGTCGTTTTCCGATCACTTTTCGGCCGCCGTTTGGTCATAATATTCCGGCGAAAAGGATATTTCGTTGTGAAAATTTTGGTTTTCGGCGAGTGATTTTTCTTCATGCACAATGGCTTCTCCTCATAACAAGGGCCTTACAAATCAGGCTCCATACTTAACAAACGTTGCAAGACTTTCATTCCCTTTTGACTCATATGTCCTAGCCGACTATGCCACAACTCTGTAGATGGAAGCTCGGTTACACAAATGGAATTCTTTTTCATGGAAGAGACATAAAGTGAGTACAATGAGCCAGACTTCTGGCCTTTAAGCACGACCAGATTTTCCTTCTTGATAATCCAACAGCCATGAGCAAATATGGTAGTGTAACCCAAATCATTGAGCTGTCCAACTAACATCAAACTCTTTGTCAATTTGGGTACATGTATGACATTGTGCAACATAAACTCAATGCCATTAGGCATAGAAAACTTGATGCTGCCCACACCGCATATATCAAGCTCATAAGAATTGCCTAGCTTCACCGTGCCATCTGTGGCAGTATATGTAGAAAACCACTCCTTGTGAGGAGTCACATGAAAGCTAGCACCTGAGTCCACAATCCAATTATGCACATAACACTCATCATGAGCTTACAAGCATTAGGACTCAAATCCAATGTGAAGATTAACACATCATTTGGTACGTCAAAAACGGTCTCAATGGCTGGATACTCAACCACATTACACTCTTCAATTTTCACGTTGCTTTTAGGTTTGTCAGACTTCGCTTTTTCCTTGCCCTTATCACGTTGTATTGTGCGGAAATCTTTCTTGAAGTGTCCCTTTTGATGGCAGTATTAACACTCTATATTTGCATGTCTTTGGCGCGACTCTTGCTACGACCTTGCCTGCAGTCCTGTGATTGAACGACTGCAGCTACGACCATACTGCTTTTGCTTGCCACAATTTCCACTAGTCACATATACATCATCACCATGCTCACTCGCATCAAGAGATTGACGTTGAATCTTTTCAGTGAGCAACACACTAGCAACACTACTTAAATCTAGCTTGCCATTGGGTGCAGAATTACTTATGGCCGTGTTGAAAGTATCCCATGACGATGATAGCGAACATAGCAAGAAAATGGCCTTCATTTCATCATCAAAATTGAGACCTTTTGAAGTAAGCTGTGAAAACACGTTGTTGAACTCGTTCAAATGAGAACTAACATTACTGCCTTCTTTCATGTTCATGCGCATCAATTTCTTCATCTCAAGAAAACCTTGTTCGAGGCATTGTTGCCATCCTAAGCCTGACATAGAGCATCCCACAAATCTTTGGCATTGGTCTTATCTCTTATAGTAAAATAAATGGATTCACCAAGATGCAGGCGAATAGTCGCCATAGCACGCTCATTCAAGTCATTCCACTCATCATTAGTGTATGCATTCTCTCTTCTTACACGCAAGGGTGTTTTCAAGCCTTTGTTGAAAATCTTGCATACGCTGCCGCCAAATGACAAAGTTTGAGCCATCAAACTTTTTGATGTAGTACTCTTCTCTTTCGGAAGCACTACTCGCAACTATGATTAAGAGAATGTAGCCAAAATTTTAATGGCAAATTACCTGGGACAATTTTAGCAGAGTTTCCTCTAGAATAGGAGCAAAAACTCAAATCAAAATGTAGTATAAGCATTGTGTAAGAACAACTAGAAGTGCCAAGAACGCATAAAACAGACTCGCGGGAAAAATTAGGCAAAGTCTCCTTTGTATGAGGAGTCAGAACTCAACTCAAAAAACACATAAAATGCTCAAAAAGAACAACGATTGGACATATAGTGCACAAAACCACTGTTGTGTGATCGTCAACTCAACGCCAAAAGCACAAAAAACCATTTAGATACATGTCCTATGGCGAGGGTACCGTAAAGGGGAACTCCAGCTACCTGTATCATTGAAGGTATCTCAACATTTGAGAATACGCTAGCTCAAAGAAAACCTCATGCTATCGACCTTCAAGAGGCTAATGTAGACACAAAAGGACTAACCACAGTCTCAGAAACGGCTCTTTCAGTCCGAGTCTTAGAAAATACTGTAGAAACTTTCAAACTAGCCAAAAAATGGCTCCACACGTAGTACAATAGGCAGTGTCTGCAACTCAATGTACATGAGTGACTACGCTCAAACAGGTGCGAAGAATTGCTGCATGTAGTAAAAGTGATCCCAAAGGAAATATCTGCTCTCAAAAGAGCTCTGTAGCACTAAGTTTGCTCACACAAAAATACATATGTCAACGCATCTATCCGTAAACAAATTGATGTCGAAATGGCTGCTAAAATTGCGTGAAAAATTGCTATGTCTGTAAGTGTTAAAAAAACCTGGAGAATATGTGTGTAAACGGGCTTAAAAGCCCTCTGTAACCTATAACTATGTGTCGGTGTCGGTATGTGCCAATTTTTGTCGCCGGATGAAAATGTGCTAGTCGAATAGCCGCCAAAAGTGTCGTAGCCAAAAATTGTGCCGTAAAGTACGATCGGTGCCCTCGATGCCAATGCCGATGTCACTCCTCTGTGGTACATGCACCTCACCCGTGCATATGGCAAGCACAAACGTCCACGAGAAAGCATTCGTCCACGAGAACGCTCGATGTCGGGGTCGGATATTGAAAATCTACTGCAATGAGAACTGCTGTCGAGCTGATGCCGAATCGCGAGAATCGGTGTCAAAAACCGATGTGCAGGTGCGAAGCGGTAAGTTGTTGATGTCGAGGAGGTGGTGCCGGTATCAAAGCTGGAGCTCTCTCTCTCTCTCTCTCTCTGCCTCAAGAGTAGTGACAATGTCACCTTTCGCCATCGGACAAAAGCCTCCAAAATCGAGACGAGCGCCCTGGGAGATGTGGAAAAACCCTGATCTCTCTTTGTCTCACACACTTGCTTGGTCTCTCTCTCTCTCTCTCTCAATTGCTTTCACTTGATAGACTCTCAAGCTCTCTCTCTCTCTCTCTCTCTCTCTCTCTCTCTCTCTCTCAGCTTTGCCCCGATGTGTGTGTGAGCGGGATGGGACAGTTGGGGGTCGGAGGATTGGGGGAACGGGCGGGGGGGTCGGGGGGGTTGTCGAGGGCTCCGTGGCGGTGACAGGTGAGCCCTTGCACACTCAATGTGTGTAGTTCAATTCTTGTTCTCTGTCAAAATGCTTGCACGGTCTGAAGACTGATGGAGATCTGACGAGCATTGAGGGGAGTGTGTGTGGCCGTATGTGGGCAATTGTGTGTATGTTTGGCTTTGATATTGCTCGCCAGCTGTCTTCCTACCCTGCTGCTCACGAGCTCGACCTATGCCAAGCCTGGCTACCCGCCTAATGCTTTCGATATCCAAGCTCGACATGTACCAAGCCTGGCTTCTACTTCCTTGCAATAGACCAATGCCAAAGTGCTGGATTTGCTCACACACTGCTTGCACCTCGATTGTCCTCAATCCCTTGATTCCAAGTGCTCCAAGCTCTCGATTCTCTGCCTTCAAATGTCGACCAAGCCTTTAATGTTTTCCTTGCCTTGCATCACTTTGGTCCAATTCCCTCATGCTGCCGACTGCCTGCCACAACAGTGCTGCCTTTGCTTCCCGACTACTTTTCACGGACTTGCTTGCTTTGCACTAAGATTTGTTTCCAAACCTTGCAGAGAGTTGCTTGCACTGGTTCTCCTTGCCTTGATCGATTCCGAGCTTCTTTATGCCCTCCTTGCTCGATTTTCTGCAAAACCTGCAAAGCTTCAAAGCTCTCAAGCTCGGGGTCACTTCACAAGCCGAGTAGCCAGGGCTCGGGGTCGGGTGCCCTGAGCTCTGCTACCAATTGATGGAGTCGAGGTGGAGTGTGCAAGAGAGGGAAGGAGAGAAGGGGAAGGAGAAGAAGAGTAGTGGACCTGTTTGGTGGAGCTTTAAAGAGTTAGTCACTCTCTCCTCCTTATTATCTTTACGAGCGAACAAATAAATACATAAGAGGGCGGGCACGCGACCTCAACCCCGGCCACGGGCTTGAAACCCAACACTACTTGTTTACACATATCTCACATGCATGCATCATGGTAGGGCTTAGGATTCATCCACCCTAGCTTAGATTGATCCTTGTTTTTAACATGGAATCAGACCCAAAAGTATTAGCTAGGGTTGATTAGACTAAGAGTTTTTAAATAAGTTTTTTATTACTCTAGGGGTGGTTATGTTCATTATGAGCCACTTGCCACACTAGGAGGGTTAAGAGCTGGCTAGAGAGAGAGAGAGAGAGAGAGAGAGGCTTTGCACACTTGAATGAGGAGATGTGTTTCAATTTCTTGATAAAGCCTTCAACAACATCTTGGCAGGGTGATGCTATTCTAAGAGCCCATTGCCAAGAAAAGTAGCTCATACCTCCTACTAACGAAAGAAAAGCAACACATAGCCTCCTACTGATGAAAGAAAACTACAGTTTGTAGCAATCTGCCCGAAGCCTCCTACCACTCTAAGTAACTCCGCTCCAAAGTCTTTCAAAGCTATTCTACCCCCAACACTTGTTCCTTACTGGAGGGAGTGAAGAAGTCGTCAAAGCCTGCTGCGACGAAACCTTTGGGAGAAAAGAAGGTGAAGAAGCCCGTGAAGGCATTTCCGCCAAGTCACTCAAGACCAAGTATGTTGCAAAAGTGAGGACATTAGCAAAGTCAAAGCTGAAACCTATAATACTGCGCACAAGGGTTGCAAAGCTCACAAAGCGCAAGGCTTGCAATACATAGGCAAAGGTAGCTGCCATGCAACACACAAGGATTGAGGCTCTAGGCCGTATACAAGTAACGAGCCGCTGGTTAGCCATGTAAAAGTAAGCCGCCATCAAACAAAAAGGGGGGCAAGACTCTTGAGGCTTTGAAATTTTTAACACCACCTGCTTGACATCAAGCTTGCGATCTCATTGACAGCGTGGGCCTTGCCATGCTTCCATCAACCTACCACCGCCATTGCCGCCTCCAATCTCCCCTCTAGCTCTACAATCCATTCGGTTAAGTTGCATTGCATGCTATATGGTGTACGTATAATACGCTTTAAATGGATGTATTATACAACACCTCTAATGGATTGAACGTTTTATACAATGCCACATCAATAAACATAGCGTCTCGTATATTTTCTTGAAAGTTTGATCAAACTATATTTATATTGAAATCCTATTATTCTTATAATAGGCACGTGTGGGATTATTCTCATCATCTTTGGGCATCTTCTTTGAAGCTTGGCCTTGAGCTTACCCCAAACATAAGCTCTAAAGCATAAAATAATCTTCAATTTATACATATAACACACACACACACAATAAAGTGAACTAGGTTTAAACTTAAAAAGCCATAACTTTAAAAAAATTTAATTTAACTTTGTTCAAAATATGGCTTTGCATAGTTTTCAAGACATTTGGATAGAACAAGGTGTTTTGCTAAGTGAAAACTCAGTTCTCATAACAAATGTAAGTATTAAACAAAAATACTAACATAGTATCAACTTTTGGCAGTTTAGATTTTATTTTTCCAACATTATGCTTCTAATCCGACAATGTTATCGAACATTATGCTTCTAATCCAACAATGTTATCAAACATTTATGAGAGTGTGCTAATTAATTCCCTCATTGCATTTTGGACACAAACAACTAGTATACATGAGAAAATCCAAAGTTAGACTCAATTTTATGAGAGTGTGCTAACTAATTCCCTCATTGCCTCATTGCATCCATACCAAGTATTTGGACACAGACGACTATTATACATGAGGGAATCCAGAGTAAGACTCAATTTTATGAGAGTGTGCTAATTAATTCCCTCATTGCCTCATTGCATCTATACCAAGTATTTGGACACAAACAACTAGTATAAATGAGGAAATCCAGACTAAGACTCAATTTTAATTCTAATATTTTATTAGCACAAAAATTTTGAGAAATTTGAAATGGATAGCTTTTGAGATTAGATACGGATCAAATGTACTTGGATAAACATGCATTACCATAGGATGAATTAATAGAGCTAAGACATATGGTCATAAAACATGAATTGCATGATTTAAATCGCAGTGCATGGAACCCGTAAAAGTCTTATATCAAATCCACTAAATTTGACATGTTTAATGATAGCAATGGAAGAATTTTCCTTCTGAACCACAAATATCGTTGTTTACCATAGATTATTGAATGCATCTTTTTTTAAAATTTAGGGAAATTGTTTAGAGAAACATCAATTGTTGCTTTGTGCAAGTGCTTTTGATGTGTGTTCATCCATATGAGTGTGAGCACAAAAGTGAGTGTATACATATTTAATGGGTACTTTGGCTAGCATATACTATTCTTACAAGAGGAATTTTGAATATTTTTCTAGAGTTTGCGTATCAATTTTTTTTGAATTAGACGTTTATATTCCCTATCTTGATATTAAACTAGTGTTAAGTGGTATTTCTCTTCAAGATTTATCTTAAAAAAGGCTACCTTTATAGATTCTCAAATATTGAACCAATATTTAAGTTTCTTCTTAGGCAGTATTTTTCTTCAAGACTTCTATCAAATTAGAAATATTTTTAAGAGTAGTTCATTATTTTCTTAAAGACTACATCAGTCTTCAAGATTTTTCTTAAATTATTTGATTATCTTTGAGATTTATGTCAAAAAATAAGTTTATCTTTAAGATTTTTTCAAGATAAATTTATTTATTATATTTTCTTATTTTTTATTGTAGTTCACCTTCTACTTCCCGAGTAGGTGTATTGGTGTATGCTAACAATAAAACTTCAAGCCATATGGTCGCGCTTTTTATAGTACTTACAAAAGATATATTTTGATCTATATATGTTTTGATTGAACTCTATTTTATACGGGTATACAACGTATAAGAGAGTGTTATACATACATTTTTTCATATATGGGCATATAAATGCAACTTAGCCACCCGAAGCCCCCGTGTTTGACTTCATAGCCACTTGTTTGCTTGCATGCTTTGAGACCAAGCCTCTTCAATTTGATTGGTCCATTAATTATCCTACCTCAGCATCAAAAGCCTTTGCTTTAAATTTATTAAAAACAATGCTTCTTACCACGTCAAGATTTCATAGCATATGTGTACATCACTTGGAGGTGGTTTCCAGAATTGTGTTGTCTAACACAAAACCCCATGTCATGTAGTAAACATTGTGAATTTTAAGTACACACTTATTACATGGGCTCTCAATCATTACTTGTTTGCAAATCAAACTAGTGCAATTAAGGCATGTGTACCATTGCATAAGAATTTGGGGTTTAGACACTAGCAATGCAATTGTGCACTCGATAAGACCACCCACTATGCTATACTTAACTTTAAAGGGCTCTCATATGTGCAATTAGACACTACTCAAGTAGTAAGACCTTTGCGGCACATACCATGGTACACGAGCCAATCATGATGGACATGTTTGACGAGGAAAATTTTTCACTTAGCACAAAGTAAATGTGCACAGGGTTATGTAATCTGATAGAACCAGATGATGAAGTGATTGATGTCCTTATGGAAGTTGATTCAAAGCATAGGACTAAGCCAAACCATGTGGCTCCAACAAAAACACAAAGAGATCGAGTATTGTTCAATAGAGGAGGCTTCAAAGGAGGCCAAAACAACACAATTTGTGGACAAGGACAAAGAGAAGGCAGAGGAAGGGGTCACATCATTTGTCATCAATGTGGCAAAAGTGGACACTTTGCACGGGATTGTTGGGATCAATGGGCAAATGTAGTAGTCATATAAGAAGAAAATAAAGTAACGGTCGTTTGTTCTAGATTACCCTAGTTGTATTTTGTGCATTTTCTAAGGCTTGGGCTAGCCATTATTGTGCTAAAGGAGTCTGATAGAAAAAGAAAGAGAAGGAAATTAACCAAAACGAGATTGTATCTTCACTCCCTTCTAGCTCATATGGCCCAACTGGCTATACCACATCTCCATAGATGATAGCTTGGGTATAGATATAAAATCCTCTTTCACGCATGTCACACACATAGAGTAGAGAGTACCCAATTTCTTCCCTCTAAGAACCACAAGTTTACCTTTGTGCATAAGCCAAGAACCATCACCAAAAACTCTTGTATAACCCAAAGCATTATGATGTCCAACTAAAATTAGACTCTTTGCAAGCTTAGGGACATGTCTAACATTCCAAAGCATGAAATCCATTCTGTTTGGAAGAACCAGTTTGGTGAGTCACCAAGCTTTACAATGACTTGATTATTTGCATAAGGAAAAAACCACTCAATGCAATGTCACATGGAAACTAGCAGTTGAATCAATCACCCAATTTTGTGTAAATTTGGCATCATGTGCAACAAGAGAATCTATGGTAAGATTCGATGTAAAAACCAAATTGTTTGAGATGTTGAAGGTCTCCAAAACATAAAACCTTTGGAGACTCTACAACATTGATCTCATCTATCTTCACTGTGCTCTTGCCCGTTGTATCATTGGTTGGCTTCTTGCTCTCCAAAGTGTTCTTGTTCTTCTCTCTTTGCTATGCATAGCAGTCTTTCTTCAAGTGTCCTTTCTTGTGACAATGGTAGCGTTCCATAATGCGCTTTAAAGTACAAGAATTGCTACAAGAATATCTTCTATACCGAGACTTTGAATGATCATAACCTTTCAACTAGTCATTCCTTTTTACTAATTAGTATTTTCTACATTTTCTCTTACCCCAAGTAAGTAAATAGCATCAATAAAAACAAATGAGGGCCCCCTCTTTTTATTCCCTCTATTTTCATATATGTTATTTTTATATTTATATACAAGTGACACTATTTTAGATTCCATGAAATGTTTATGGACTAACCTGTTATTTTTCATCATATCGATATATTACATTTATGAGTAATCCACATCCATGCATTTTTGCAAACTCTTAAGAATCTATTAGGTCATGCTCTCATACAAGGAGGGGCTCACTCTTGGAGCCTTATGCAAATACAAAGGGGGGCCACTGAAGACTTTTGCAGTGACAAAAAATAGGTATTATGGTGGAAATTTTGGCATCCACCTCCACTCCGATTTTGAAGAAGTTGTCAAAATGAAATGTAGACCATAAGCTAAATAATATCATCAAACTATTTCATAATTTTTGAGGCTATGCTCTAAGGAGGATGCTTGGTATGAAGATATCAAGGGACATGACGAAAAAGAAAATAAAGCTATCCCAAGGGGATTACATCAAGAAGGTACTAGAAAGGTTTTCAATGCAAGATGCAAAATTGGTTTCTACACCTTTGGCTGATCACTTTAAACTAACTAAGGAAATGTGTTCAAAGACACAAGAGGAGATAGCCTATATGTCTAAAGTTCCATATGTCGCAGCGGTAGGTTCTCTTATGTATGCTATGGTCTGGACAAGGCTAGACATTTCACAAGCAGTGGGAGTTGTAGTATGTCGTAAAATCTAATATCTAATATCTAACCAACCCAAATGATTCTCTCATATTAAACTGATCACTTAATGTGGGAGAATAAATGGGAACAAGGGTTAAGATATAGACATGTGCTTAATAGATCTATCTCAACACGGGGCCAATGGTAAAGGGGCCAAATGAGAGAGGGTCTATCAAAGAGCAAGGCTAACCAATGGAGCATAAGACCTTAGGTTTAGCTTCATTGAAGACCTCCAATAATGTGTGTAAAAGTCCTTTGACCTTAGGTAAGCTAGGGCTGACCTTAAGGCACGGGAACCCGACCCAGCTCGAGGTGCTTGTCCTGCTTGTCATGCTTGATGACTAAGGTGCTTGAGGTGCTTGATGATTGAGGTGCTTGAGATGCTTGAGGTGCTTGAAATGCTTGAGATGCTAGGGTTGCACTTGAGGTGAGAACCTAGCCCAAGCTTAAAGTGCTTAAGGGCCAAGCTTGTTGTGGGAATTGGGCCTATGCATGAGGGGCTTGAGGTGTCAAAAGTCAATTATTCAATCCCTACAAGCAGGGGGCGAGCCCTACATGAGGGGGGGGATGAGAGAGAACACCCACACACTCACACAAGGCATGCATGGTACAAAGAAAGCAAAAGGGACACTTGTCAAGTTCCTCCTCATGTTGCCCTCATGGTGTGTCTGAAGCCTATTAGTTGTCCATCCAAGGGGTCCAATGATAATTTAGGAGATTTAATTAATTGATTTTGCATTTATCTAGCCCTCTCTGTCAAAGGGGAAAGGGGGACACTTGTCTGAAGGCTACCCTTGCTGCTTGTAATGCCTCCTGCTTATGATTGGCTAGGCATGGAGGGGTCCAATGAGCTTCAAGCATGAGCTACAAGGGGGGGGTCGACCCAAGTAAGCTAGGGGGTTGCTTAGGGGGTATACTCACCCACACACACTCACAAACACTCTCATTGTGTGCTATGAAAAGTGCAAGAGCTCCCTCTCCTTCTCCAAGCAAGTAGAGGTTGAGAGCCTACACCAACACTCTTGGATATGGAGTGCAAATCCAACCAAGAGCCATGCTTCAATGCTTAAGATTTCCATCTCCTTCTTCTTCATTACTATGCTATTATGTATGCTAGCAAGAAGAGTTATGATAAATGAGGAACTAATTCTTTCTCCTATGAAATGTTTCTTCTTCCTCTTCCCTACCCTCATTCCCTGCTAGATCTCTCCACCTTCGAAGGTGTTTGAGGTCTTGGGACTGAGGCTTGGGATAGTTAAAGCTTTCTTCAAGTTTATGCTATGCTTGTGATGCATGAAGTTTTCCATCTTCATTGCATCACCTAGGTTACAAGGAACACAAAGATTGTATTGTAACAAGTCCCTCTTAATGGGAGAAATCATAATACAAATGCCTATTGGAGGGGGGACCGGCTCCACATAAATCCGGTCCTCAACTGTTGTCATGTTCTCTAAATTCTCTCTCTTGCAAAAGTATTGTTCATGCCAAGTTAACTAATTGCTATGATTATGTTGCTATCTTCAATTATGTTCACCGGCTATGCTCACAAAGTCATTTCTCAAAAGTACTCTCATTAATTTCCGCTACTCTCAAATTAAATAGGCCAATTCCATTACATTAGTATTAGAGCATTTGGTTTCTCTTTTCTTGCTTACGAAGAGAGGTCCTTAAGTAGCCTATAAATGGTTGATGTTGTTAAATATATTAGGGTAAGTGGAACTGGTATCTATTATCGGTTTTGTTGAGCCCACTATGTGGGGGATGGTGCACACCTCGGGAGCTTTGGACTTAATAATGGAGTCTTTTTAGACTTGCCTACGGCTTTACCATTATTGAGCCATAAGAAGTCCGAAAGGAGCTATCCCTCGGCAACTCTTCTATGTTAGACCTACTCCTCTACTCTCTATAATTAATCACTTCAAGTTGTGGGTGTAGATACTTAAGAGCCAATTTTCAAAGGCTAAGAGGAGTGGCAACTAAGGTTTTGAATTGCCAAAGCATACACTAAGTACATACATAAATTTTGTTAACATGGCTGACAATAATCAAGAGAGTAGAATGAGCATTGATAGCTTTGATTTTGCACATGAAGGTGCTAATGATGATGCTCCCATGTTTGTGAATTATCTCGTCACTAGGTTGCAGCAAGCTATGGGCAACCATGCTTTGCAAGCCGAAGTTACTCAACAACTTCGTGCTTATGGAATTTCCCTTCCTCTCCAAGAGGAGAGAGAGCTTAGGAGGCCTCTTGAAGAGACCCCCAAAATAAGACTCTATTCCATTCGAGAGGAGGAATCCAAAGAGCAAGAAAGCAATGAAAGTTTAAGTTCCTCTGAAGATGTGGCTCCACAAAGACGACGGTCTAGACGATCGCCCACTCCTCCCAAGAGGAAAAGATCAACACATAGTCCTTCTCCTCATCACTCTGAAAGGCAAGAGAGGAAAGAAAGGAAGAAAAGGGCTAGGAAGTGGTCACCCTCTTCTCCTTATTCTTCACCTTCCTCCTCTTCCAACGAAAGCTATGGCTATTCTCTTAGGGAATACAAGAGGGGAGGACATCGCAAATCATTTCCTACATGGCGAAGGTCACAAAAGCTAAAGAAGTTCAAGGAGGGAGGAAAGAGTATCTCTTTTCTCACCTATGATGGCACCTTTGGTGCTACCAAGAAAGTGTTGGCCTTCATCTAGCAATTTGATGCGGCCTTTGGAGACGAGGGCTTCACAAAGTCCTCCAAGCTACGCCATGTAGCTATGCACTTCCAAAAATCAGCTCGTTAATGGTGGGCTAGCCTTCGTGGCAATGGTGAAGCCCCAAAGACATGGAAAACTCTACGAGTTTCCATCATGAAGCAATTCCTTGCAAGCGATCCAAAAGACAAAGTGCTTACCGAATGGTGCAGCTTGAAGATTCTCTCTCATTAGTCTATCCACAAGTACGTAGACAAGTTTTGGGATTTACATCTCAAGGCTACTGTCTTTCAAAAGATAGACTTTGTCGAGCAAAGGCAGCAATTCTGTGCGGGATTACCTAAAGAGATGGCCTAATACATCAACTCTCAACGGCCTGGTACTATTAGCGAAGTAATCCATCACACCAAGGTTGCTTCACCCATCAATTTCCATCAAGGGGCTAGACGTAATGTCAAGCCCATGGAAAACAAAGACAAAAATGATGCAAAGGGGAAAAACAATGTTCAAAATACTTCCCAAGTCACTTCCAACAACAACAACAATCGGTCCAAGGAGAAGGGAGTTTACAAAGGTAAAAACAAACTCTCTTCTGAAGAGCTTGAAGCTTTTCGCAAGGACCATAAGTGTTTCAAGTGTGGGGAGCAAGGACATGGCTATCGTTCTTGCCCCAAGAAGAATACTCGCAATGAGACTCCTAGGGCTTCCACCATCGAAGCTCCAAAAGAGGATGTTGTTTAAACTATATGCCAAAGTAATGATGCAACAACCCCATATCTTTCATCTTGAAAGTAGCATTCAAATTAGTGCCTCATTTGGACCAGTGATCAGTAAATCATCCACATATAGGACACTAATAAGAAGTACATCACCCTCACATTTTACATACAAAGTGCTTTTTGTTGGACTATTACAAAAGCCTCATTTAACCAAATAGTGTCAGTTTTCTCATACCAAGCACGAGGAGATTGCTTCAACCAATGAAAAATTGCACACTTTATCTTCTTGCCCTTTAATGGTAAAACCACGAGGCTGCATTACATAAACTTCTCAAATATTTCATCATTTGAGAAAGAAATAACAATTCACCATTTAAGCAAGCAATAACAATATCTGATCAATATACATTTCATCCAAAAGGAGCTACCAACTAGAAGATGCACAATAGTCATAGGACAAGTGCCCAGCAAAAGTCTCTTCATAATATATGCCTTCCTTCTATGCATAACCCTTTGCAACAAGTTGAGCCTTATAGAGATCAATCTCACCATCCGGCTTACGTTTCAACCTGTAAACCCACTTCGTACCAATGCCCTTTTTGCCAGGAGGAAAATCACATAAAATTCATGTGTCATTTTCTATAAGTGCATCATATTGTGATTGCATGGCAGAGGTTCCTCAACATCACATAAGCTAGAAACAACCAAAGCATAACAATCTACCGATGCATAATATGCATGGCAAAAACTTGAATGAGTACGCCTAGATAGAGGTGCATCCAATTTACTGTCAGGCAAAGTATGCACTAGCCACTTTGCAATACCTTTCTCAACCCTTTCCACATCATGTACATCTAGATCAATAATAGGCTGATCTGTAACATTTTCAGAAACCCCCATAGGATGCACATTTTCATCATTCGAATTTATATTCAAAGTTCCACCATTGAAAAGAGGCAACAAACTGTCATCAATGTCTTGCGAGTTTACAATACTGTCTCCAATACATGACAGCAAGGGTTGAACAGAATCTTCCACAAACACAACATCCCAAGAAACCAAACTACACTTTGTTTATGGATGGTAAAACCTGTAACCTTTGCTTTCAACATTATAACCAACAAAAATGCATTTCACAACCTTATCATCCAATTTTCTAGTGTTGCGTTGGTGGCACCAAAGCATAAGCCAAATAGCCAAAACCGCGTATGCGATCAATAGATGGCTTTTGATTATGCCATGCTGTGGATGGATGCCATCCCCAACCAAGAAGGAATGTACCTAATTCTCAACCTCAATGTAAGCCTTGTTTGTCTTTTTTTGTACTCCTGAGATCCTTCTCACGTCTTGTAATCTTGTTTCATCCTTTTTCATACCTGCACTGGCATAGATGCTAGACATTATATATAAGCAGTTGCACAACTGCCTTATCGAGCACCCAACAAAGCAGCATTCTCTTAATGCCACATTGTTATGTGTATCATCAATTTTTTTATTCCCCTTGAGTTCTCGGTATATGATACAGATAGAGAGAGGGAGAGATTCTCTCACTATGGGAAAGTTTGAGAGAGAGAGAGAGAGACAGAGAGAGAGAAGAGTTGTGAGAGAGTGAGCAGCGTTGTGAAGGAGTGATCGAGTGAGAGAGAGATAGCTTTTCTCAACAAGAGAAAGGGAGAGTTTAAAAGATCTCTTGGTCCTGGCAGAAGGAGAGAAAGCATGTGCGCGTGTGCACTTGGCATCGGTGCATACACACAGGAGTTTGTGACATTTGGTGAGTAAGCTTGAGCATCACCCCCGGCATTGGCCGGATTTTGGCGTTATCCTTAGCATCGGAGACTCCCATCTAGCGGCGGCCTCGGCATCAGTTTTTGACATTGATTTGGCGGCTCAGCTTTGGCGACACTCTTTATGGCATTGACGGCTCAGGACCAGCTTTGAGCATTGACATTATCTCAACATCAATTTTGACATTAGCTAGCGTGCTTCCGCTTGATGGTAAAAAATATTTTCCCGACCTCGACACAGCAGGAGACGAGCGGCATCGGCTCTCCTCTAGCCCCCATCCAGAGCGGTCCGCCGGCTCCAATGTAGTCTCCACAACGCTTTTGACTTCGATGTTTTTTCCCAGTTTTTGTAATGACTGCCACACACATCAACACATACAGCTCTCACGAACCATTCTAGAGTGAGTTTTTCCCTTGAGCAGACTCAGCTCTTGGCAGGTTTTTTTGGGTGTTTACGATCGATGAGGTAGTGTGTGCTAGTTTTGAGCGGTTTTTCTCACAGGTTGCACAATCTTTGCAATGCAACTTATGCGGCACATGTAGTGCTCATCTATAATTGTGTGAAGCATTCTAGAGAGATTTTGGCATGGTCTTGTGCAGTTTCATGCTATGTATGCATTTGTGGATACAGCTTGGGCTTAGTATAGCTTGTAGGTAGCAGGTTCGTAGGTTTACAAGTGTTTTTGGACAGGTATACATCCATAGAGCCACTCAATCAGGAGTGAGATGTTTTGCCAGGGTTTTGGTAGTGCTATGGATGCCATTTTGTGGATCTGTTTACTAAGACACTAAGTGTCTGTCTTTATGAAATTTGGTGAATTTTTTTGAGTTTTTGGCTCATTTTTCAGGGGAAACTCTACTGGATTTCTCCCAAATTCTGGCCATGTTTTGCACATATTCACAGTTTACTCTCTGATGGTTTAGTGGTCGAGTTTACTCCCACTATGGTAGTTATCTGCAGTTTTTTGGCTTGCGGTTTGCGTTGAGTGTTGGCTCATTTTGCAAAGGAAACTCTGTTAACTCTATTTATTTTTCCTCGTCTTCTCGCCATAAAAGTTTGCAGTGTTATGCCATCTTGTACATTGGTTGATATATTCTCACTTTGACAGTGATTGAGTTTTTACTCTCATTTTGACAGGTTTTGTCATCTTGGACACAGCTTGATGTTCTTGTACCCACTCTCGCAGGAGTGAGGATTGTGTATGCTTGTGTGGCTACAGATAGATAGTCACATGTTTCACAGGTTTTTGCAAATTTTTGCAAGTAATTTCTCTTGTGAGATGCGTTTTGGGCTAGTTTGCTCTCTACTTGCGTATATGGTTATGCGCTTAATGCTCGGTTGAGCAGTTTATCCTAGATTATATGCTTGCAGATAGCAGATTGTGGAGCTATTTTATGCATATGCAAGCATCGATTTTGATGCGACTAGTCATGGCTTTCATGATTGTGTAGTGGTCGAGTGATCTCCCACTTTGTTGACATTTTGGCATCCACTTATGGCAGCAAACATGTGTGATAGTGAGACGGTGGTCTCGTTCTTGCTGATACGTATGATGTTGGCATCGTGGTCACACACGGCACATTAGGCACCATTGTTTCAGACGTATGAGACAGTAACAAAGATGTATGCAAGATGCAGATACGGATTTGACACATGTTAAAGAGGTAGTTCCAATGGCAGTCTATTCCAGTGATGGTGATGTCATGCTTTTCTCGAGTGTACCTCTTGCAGATATGTCTATGGATAACACACTTTCTCCATAGTTGTTACTAGATAGTGATGTTGATTTCCACGTCACACCATGTCATGAGTGGTTTAACACATTTTCTAGTGGGAGACTTGGTTGTGTGTACTTGGCTGATGGTTCAGCGTTTGACATAGAGGGTGCATGAGACGTTTGTTTGTCTTTGCCTACGTTTGTTTATCTTTGCTTAGTGGTGCATCATACACGCTACGGGATGTGCGATATGTTCCTCAAATGAGACAAAGCTTGATCTCAGTGAGACAGTTAGAAAAATTTAGCTGTCAGATACTGCATAGAGAGCAGTCTTTCCAGATGCATTGCGGTTCATTAGTGATTGCGAGAGGAGCCCACAGTGGCCTGGTATATCCTACGCGGGTGTCTAAGGTTCGAGACAACATAGTCTCGGTTTTTTGTTGGCAAGCTTTGAAAAAGATACAAGACATGTCTCCTTCACGGGTGTGAACCCACCATGCTCACGAGACAGAGCATTTAGCTATGCAAGACCTGCCAGTAGACTCTGTAGAGTCATAGATTGAGCGGTAGTGCTCTAGTGAGACACAACAGGTGTTGTCAAAGTTTGTGCAGACAGATGTAGAGTAGGTCTGCTCCCTAGAGACACACACAAAGATGATAGACATGGAGTTCTTTGATATGCTCATGCTAGAGACTGATGAGTTGATACCAGGGCACACGGTGGGACGTGGCCATCCCAGTGTTGGCATTGACACAACCATACGCGATGAGTAGTCCTGATGATGCAGTGATTATAGATAGCGCAAAGGAGGCAAGTACAGCCAGGTTTGCGCAGATTTCGTCAACGTTCAGGCATCTCATGCTTGACTTACTTATGTCAAGGTCCAACCTAGCAGGTGCAGTGGGAGCATTTGCAACAAGGATTGTCAGTTGTATGGTGAGACTGACACTAGCATGACACTTCATGGAGCTTTGTAGACCATACAGAGTTGTCTAAAGGGATATACATGTAGGCTCTAGCATGGGTACACACGCTCACCTACCACCAGAGCTGATACAACTGCGTGTAGATTGACTGAGTGATCCAATGGGCATAGGTTGAGAGAGTCTCTCACCTAGTTTCTTGTACATACTAGTAGTTTAGCTAGTAGGTCTCACTTATTGGTGCATCGCCTTTAATTGGGAGTTTGTTGGGGTAAAGGTGTTGCGCCTTTGCGAGAGGTCGGACGTCCAGTGTCCGGCCGCCCACCCACCGTGTGTACATACCCTTATTCTTTCCTATATGAAGAATAAGGAGCTCCTCATTCACTAGCTCACGTGGTTGCTCCACCCACATCATCTCCTGCTTCTCCCCTTCCTTGCATGCATTGCACCGCATCGCACACACGCTCACTCGCAGTGCATACCTTGTGATCAATGTAGTCCATGTTACAACATTTTTATGTAGCAATCTACTAAAGAGCGCTTGGGCAACATGAAGCTTTCGGGCCTTTAGATACATGTCAACCAGCGTACCACCAACAAATCCATCTGACTCAAAACCATTCATGATAATATGAGTATGCATCTACATGCCAATGTCTAAAGGGATTCTAGCATCATAGCATGCTTTAAGAATTTTTGCATATAAAGGGCCACCCACCAATACTCCTGAGTTGAGCATCTCATGATAAAGAGCAATAGCTTGGTCCTTTTCATCAAGCCTAGCATGGGCCACAAGCCTTTGATGTGGAAGCATAGGTGAGGACAACTAGAGACAGGCCTTCCCTTTGCATCTGATAAAACAACCTAGAGCTTCCTTGCCACGACCAGGTTGACCATATCCTGCAATCCACTCACTCCAAGAGATGGAAACCTAGAGAGGATCCCCATCAAAAACTTATCGTGCTATAGTGACAACACCACATTTGTCATACATATAGATCAAAGAACCACCAAGCATGGCATCTTGCTCCAATAGTCTCTGGCTAGCAACATTAATGTGAATTAGAGACAGGTGTGCCTTTTGCATTTGGTAAAAATAGCCAGAGCTTTCTTGCCATAGCCAGGTTGGGTATATCCTGAAATCAGTCCGGTCAGAAAAGAAAAACCCATTGCTCTTAACGCCTCATAATGCTCTACTTGTCTATGCTTGACATAGCCAGGTTGGGTATATCCTGCAATAAGTCCGGTCAGAAAAGAAAAACCCATTGCTCTTAATGCCTCATAATGCTCTACTTGTCTATGCTTGACTTGTGTTCCGAATATTGCTTGTTCCCTAGATTTTGCTAATCAAAACCGAGAAAATGAATTGTGTTTGAAGATCTCATGCATGGCCACAAGCCTTTGAGATGGAAGATGACATTATTGCAATTAGAGACAAGCCTTCCTATTGCATCTGGTAAAAACAACCCAGAGCTTTCCACATACAAAGACTGTGTATATCCTACAATCAGGCGATAGAAAAAGTAAAACCCGTTCCTTTTAACTTCTCATCATGCTCTACTTGTCTATGCTTGACTTGTTCCCTGGATTTCTCTAATAAAAGTTTAAGCACATTAATTGTGTTTGAAGATCTCGTATAAGGCCACAAGCCTTCAAGGTGGAATCATATGTGATTGCAATTAGAGACAAACCTTTCTGTCACAGATCTGGTAAGAAAAACCCATAGTTTCCTTGCCATGACCAGGTTGACCATATCTCGCAATCCACTCACTCCAAGAGATGACATCTTAGAGAGGATCCCCATCAAAAAGTTCTCGTACTATCGTGACGGCAACACATTTGACATACATATAGATCAAAGCACCACAATTCATGCATTCCAAGAGACGACATTCTGGATAGAAAACTCCTTAAGGACTTTCTGTGCTTTCTCAAGCGCACCACATTTGGCATACATATCGACCAAGGTGGTTCCAAGCATGACAACTTTTTTCAACAGCCTCTGACTAACAATATAATTGTGAATCTTTGTGCCCATGTCAGCATCTTGCGTAGAGCCAGAGGCCTTCAAGATGCATGCGTAGGTGAGCATTTTGAGAAAGGCACTTGCTTTGCATCTGCTCAAAATAGGCTAGAGATTTTTGGCCCTGCCCCTGTGGAGAAAATCTTGCAGTCAGTGCAGTCCAAGAGTCCACACTTAGGACAAGAATCTCCTTGAGAACTTGCGTAGAGCCACATGCCTTCAAGATGTAAGAATAGCCTTAAGGACAAAAGTATGGGTGATTGACTTTAGAGAGATACACTTTCCATCCACAAAGAGATTTTTAGCACTACTCTTCTTGTGCACATCCCACAATCGGTGCATTCCAAGAGGCGACATTCTAGACATGTAGCTCCTAAAGCACTTTTTGTGCTTTCTCAAGCACTCCACATTCGACATACATATGGACCAAGGCAGTGCCAAGCATGACATCTTTTTTGTGCCCATGTCAGCATTTTGTGTAGAGCCACGTGCCTTCAAGATACATGCATAGGTGATGGCATCTTAAGAGAGTCCCTTGGTTTGCATACATATTGACCAAGAAAATGCCAAGCATGAATTTTTTTTTCAATAGCTTTGGCTAACAATATAATAGTGAATTTTTGTGCCCATATCAACGACAATGCCAAGCATGAAATTTTTTTTCAATAGCTTTGGCTAACAATATAATAGTGAATTTTTGTGCCCATATCAACGACAATGCCAAGCATGAAATTTTTTTTCAATAGCTTTGGCTAACAATATAATAGTGAATTTTTGTGCCTATATCAACATCTTGCGTAGAGCCACATGCCTTCAAGATACATGCATAAGTGATTGCATCTAGAGAGAGGCTCTTACTTTGCATCTACTAAAAATAGATGACATTCCAAAAAGAACACCAAGAGGGGATTGTCAAACTTGTCAATGACAATGACAATGCTATTTTTATTGGTATAGATGAGTTGTTGATTCAACATTAGAACTAACAAAGCTTTTTTTCGGTTTTGAAATCTACGATACGTGGATGCACGATGAGACAAAGATTTGAAAGTGAGTCTATGCTAACGAAGTAACAAGAGGGATGGTTGTGCAACCTTCTTGCTCTAGTAAGTTGGATGTGATAGACTCTTTGGGCTACCACATGAATGCATCCTATGGAGGCCACTAGCTTGAGCTTCTCACTATTCCACTGGTATGGCTCTTTCACAAG
Organism: Adiantum capillus-veneris; assembly: GCF_014529385.1. NCBI lineage: Eukaryota > Viridiplantae > Streptophyta > Polypodiopsida > Polypodiales > Pteridaceae > Adiantum > Adiantum capillus-veneris. The sequence goes on from NC_140954.1 coordinate 80,239,653, forward strand.
GCAAAAGGTCTCTCTCTCTCTCTCTCTCTCTCTCTCTCTCTCTCTCTCTCTCTCTCTCTCTCTCTCTCTCTCTCTCTCTCTCTCTCTCTCTCTCTCTCTCTCTCTCTCTCTCTCTCTCTCTCTCTCTCTCTCTCTCTCTCTCTCTCTATCTCTCTCTCTCTCTCTCTCACATCGAATCCCAAGTTTTCTTGACCTGCTGCATACCTACATGTAGGCTCCCAAGCATTCTTTCTCAATGAAACAACGAGAACATTACGGTGTATCTTACGAACTACCCATCATTGCAACTACACCTACTCAAACTATGTAAATAAGATCACAATTAGCTACAGATGCACATGTGCTATTGCACAAGCTCAAGCCAACAACAATGAAGAGGATGCTTATGTGTGGATGGTTTGGGTTGTTTATGTACCCACATGCAGATACGCTTATGCTCCCCCACTTTTTTTTATTGCAACCTTACTATCTATTCTCTACTTCCTACTCGTTTCTACTCCACGTAAAAGAAATTCATTTCGTTTCCAGATTCCAATCTTGAAACCAAACAATAAACCATAGACATTTGTGATAAATTTTGGAAAGGAGAAACTAGAGTGCTTCGTTAGCTATGTTCCATCGAATTGAGATCGAACAAAATATTGGAAACTGAGAGAGTAAGAGAGAGAGAGAGAGAGAGAGAGAGAGAGAGAAGAGAGAGAGATTTCATGAAAGAGTGTTAGATCTTTTTACCTGAGAGTGTTTGGGATACCGATCGTCGTGGTTTAGTCATGTAGCTCCGCATACATTGGTTACCGATCGTAGTGCTTCAGAGGGGTACCTCGCCAAAAACCACAAGGAGTGTTAAGAGTTTTGTCAAGCTCAATGTTCATGATCATACAAGATGTCAATGTTATTAATTGTTTGTTGTTCCAATTTTATGTTTAAAAAAAAAAGAAAACATGCAAGTCTCCTTACATGGGGGAGTTTGCACAGTCCTCCCCAATTTTTATAATACGAGGGAATGTACCATTCCCATGGTAGCGTGCAATTTTTAGTGTGTTCATTAACTGCATTTGAGTGTCAAAAATCAGAAAATAATAATGTTTACTCACCGCGCGAATGAATGTCTATCGCCGATGGACTTTCTTGTATCAACGATGTTGGGCATCTCCTGCACTTAACCCGCTACAAGAGACGACATCCCTGGGAGGATACCCTTCAAGAAGATTTTGTGCTATTGTGAGAACACCACATTTTGTACACATATCGATCAAACCACCACCAAGCATGAAATCGTACTCCCAACAAACGTTGACTAGCGATCATATCGTGAATTCTAATATCTATGGCTGCGTACGTCATTGCATCTGCTGACCCGCATGCCTTCTAGATTCTTGTGTAGGCGTAGTTGATTGCATTTGGATAGAGACCCTTCCTGCGATCTGTTTTGCACAACTTGTAATCGATCCATTTCAAGAGGCGACATTCCGGAAACGAAACTCCTCGAGCACTTTTTCTGCCCATATCAGCTTCTTGCGTGGAGCTACATGCCTTCATGCATGTGTATGTGATTGCATCTGGAGAGAGGCCCTCGCTTCGCATCTGTTGAAAACAAAATAGAGCTTGCTGGCCTTGCCCTTGTGGAGCAAATCATGCAATCAGCACATTCTAAGAGTCGACACTCAGGACACGAAGATCCTCGAGCACTTGCGCAAAGCCACATGCCTTGAATGAATTTGGAGAGATATACTTGCTTTGCGTCCGCTAAAAACAGCCTACAGCTTTCTTGCCCTGCTCTTGTTGTGCATATGCCACAATCAGTGCATTCCAAGGGGCAGACATTCCGGACAGAAAACTGCTCTAGCACTTTTTGTGCTCTCTCAAGCACACCACATTTGGCATACATATTGATCAAGACAGTCCCATGCATGGCATCTCCTTTCAACAGCCATGTTCTTGTTGTGCACATTCCGTTATCAATGCAGTTCAAGAGGCGACATTCCGGACAGGAAGCTGCTCAAGCACTTTTTGTGCCCATAACAGCTTCTTCAGTAGAGCTACATGCCTTCATGCATGCGTACATGATGCATCTAGAGAGAGGCCCTCACTTCGCATCTGCTGAAAATAGAATAGAGCTTGCTGGACCTACCCTTGTGGAGCAAATCATCCAATCAGCGCATTGTAAGAGTCCACACTCAGGACACGAAGCTCCTCGAACACTTGCGTAGATCCACATGCCTTCATTGAATTAGGAGAGATATACTTTCTTTGCATCTACTAAAACCAACATAGAGCTTTCTGCCCCTGATCTTGTTGCGCACGTCCCGCAATCAGTGCATTCCAAGAGGCGGCATTCCGGACAGAAAGCTCCTTAAGCACTTTTTGTGCTCTCTCAAGCACACCACATTTGGCATACATATTCACCAAGACAATTGCAAGAATGACTTTTCTTGCGTAGAGCCACATGCCTTCAAGATGCATGCCTAGGTGATTGCATCTCGAGAGAGCCTAGATGTGAAGCATTCCAAGAGTCCACACTCCAAAAAGGAAGCTCCTTGAGCTCTTGCATAGAGCCACATGCCTTCAAGATGTAAGCATAGTCTTCAAGACACAAGTATAGGATGTTGAATTTGGAGAGATACACTTGCTTTGCATCCGTTGAAAGCAGCCTAGAGTATGATATGCTTCCCCAAGAGCATCAGACCAGGTATGGGCTCATTAATTCTCTCACCCATGCCAACTCCGCTATCTTGTTCAGAACCTCAGTTACACGTGTGTAGGCCAGGTCTAACAAACCTTCACGTGCAAGGAGCAAAGAGAGCTGACACAGTTCCTCACTCGTTAGACTCAAAATAATTTTAGAGGGGTCTATATTGCTTTCTGAAGAAGATGTCGATGCCTCGAGACCAAGATTCTCAGTTGTCCTAACCTGCACATCAGAATCGCCCCCCGGTTCAGCTGGAGCACTGGCAGTGTCCCCATTTGTTGGTGCAGCAACAGCCTCTCCAGGTTCCCGTCCGTCCTCGAGACTAGCTCTAACACCTGTACTATCTAATGTTGGGACTTTCGCTTGAATGAGTGACTCCATTATTTCACGAGCCTTACTTGTTACCACATCAATTAACCCCAAAACCTGGTCCAAATGGGCACTGCTTCTGGAGTAGAGTGGTTGATTGAGTAACTTTAAAAGTAAGATAAGAGGTATTTGGGTTGTGGCAGATGCTGCCTCTTCCATTTCATCATCTACCTTCAACTTACCTTTCTCATTCCCCTGCCCCTGTATTTCTGATTTCCTCTCAAGCTTCTTGTCAAAATACAGTAGTAAACTTGCAACTAGAGATTGATGTTTTGCCAAATATGTCAAAATCTCTAATACCCGCCGTGAGACCAGAGGAGAAACTCCATCTGATGGCTGAGGTCGAGCATATACAACATTCCATTGACACCCATATAAACGATGTGTAGGCGCTCCATCAGTAGACAACCCATTATTTGACAACACATCAGCATCCGGATGGAGCATGTCCAACAAAAGGTGCACAAACGTAGCACACGTAAAACTGTGAGAACACAGATTATATAGCAATCGCTGAAGAAGCCCTTTTCCCAGAGGCTGGGCCAATCGGAGAAGCCTAATCAAGGCTTTAAGGGCTAGGGTGTCAACAAGAGGCTTGCCTTCACCGTCCTTCAACTTGCTTCCCCCACCTAAAATGCCCGAGGTGGACCTCCGCCCTGCATCAAAGTTCAGGCCTCCTAGTCTGTGTGGAGCACCAAAGATACTGCAGGCTTGAAGTTGACTCATAGCCCTTTCTCGCAAAAGACTAGCTTCAACCAAATCGAATTGAACTGCTTGTGGAGAAGATGGAATTGCTCTTGGGAGCAACGTTGCTTACTATTGGGAATGTGCGAACTGCTTGTGGAGAAGATTGAATTGCTCCTGAGAGCAACGCAGAATTCTTTTTCTATTTTATTTTCTTGGTGACGGCGTAGTTTTTTCTGCTGTGGCTTTTCAACGCTGGGCTTTTGACGGTGTAGTTTTTTTTAGATTTTCTAAGCGCTGGAGCCACATGGAGTTATGACAGGCGAGGGATTGCAAAATGGCCACTACGCTAACGAGGTAAAAAATAGACCCATGGTAACTCAACTATCAAAGAAAACATGATAAGAACTTATTTATTAAAAAAAAGCTGATATAAAGACTTTAACAACACTTCGTAGCACCTACTAGAAGTAAATTATAACAATAACTTCTTCTTCTTCTTCTAATAACAATGAGAAGATATCAAAAAAGTTCATTTCAAATTTCCCCTCATTCTAATTACTACTCTACCATTTACAAACGAAAATTTTGTGATGCTATGTTTCCAAGCCTGACAACTATTGTGTTCAAGTGATTCACTTGTGCCTTGAAAGAAACGATCTTCCTAGACAAAGAGTTTATTTACTGTTGCAACTCTACAACCTAGACATCAGGAGCGTTAAGCTGAACATCTTGCAGCATGTCTTTTACACTCTATATGCATTTGAGTACACGAGCACGCAGAGTGTCATTGCCATCTGCATTGCTACCACGGAGCTACCATCAAATTTGCTTCAACACATCTTCTAATCTTTGCAATATTGCATTGTCTATACTCTTCTATTGACTTTGATTGATTTCAGTTCCCTCAGCTTCCACAAGATTCTCTGCTGCCTATATTTCACACTCTACGAGAGCCATTGGAGCCAACAAAAATTCATCAACAATTTATCAACATATGAAAATCAATGCAAGAAGGAACCGCTGTAGACACAACATGTAGTAACATACCTAGCATGCAATGATGTCAGCTTTAGTTCTCTTAAGCAGGCGTATATAATCACTTCCAATGCCAGTATCAAGATTGTCGTCACTGTCGGATATTGTCACCGTTTCTTTTGCTGTCATGTTTTCTCCTTGCTCCTTGCGGTTCATTAGAAGCAATATTAACATCAACACTTAAGTGTTCATAGTACATGCAAGACATTAATTGTTTACCTTTCATTGTTTTTCCACTTGTTTAAGAACCAATGAAGACGGGGTTGACTAGCACCTTGCAACACAAAAACGTCGAGTATATCGGTGTAAATAACTGTGCTTGGAAATGGCATGCACTTACAAAGAGCATCGATGTTTGGGTGTTCCATTCCACACCCTTGGTACGACGTTATCCAAGTGGACGACGGATAGTACTTGCCACTCTTAATCATGAAATGCAAGGTTCCAAGAAAGGCATGCCTAATAGAGTGGTGCAAACTATATTTCCAATACATAAGTGCCCTATCAAACACATTCATGTGTGTCATGCAAACTCCATTCTTTAGGTCATCTGCCTCGTGGAGCGTGTAAAGCTTGATCCCTTTATTAATGTCACCAGGAGATATGTTATGGCCAACATTTTGAAAATGCTCTTTGTCTATGTCTTTTAAGCAGTACCCAATCATTCCATGGAAATATCATATTCTTCTGTTTTAGTGCCGTGCAAAGAATGGTAGCACATACATGTGATTCTCTATCCCATCACAAGTATTTCTTTATCTTTTTGTTGACCACTATTATAGATGTCGACATGATACACACAACAATTGGGAAATGCAGGTGGAACACTGTTTCACCACGCTCAATGGAACACATCTAGCAATAGTCTATTTCTCTAGGAACTCTTTCAACATAGGAAGAAGGCCGGTGTCTACATCCACACCACTGACAGAGATGGTAATACTTAGCTCAAACAACCTCTTTGTATGCCTACTCTCAGCCGCCGCCAATATCTCCTCCTCATTCTTTCTATGTCTACCCCTACGGACTAGAGAACTGGATACGTTGTTTCCATCACCGATGGAACATGCAACTTTCTTCATCCTTACCATGAACAGATGGCACTTGAACAACCTTTCACATCGTAACATTTTACAAACAAGACTTTCAAAGAAGAAAACTCTCCTGAGTTGCTTGACTCTTCACTCAAAGAAGGCTAGAGAAAGTCTTGCTAACCTGATTAACACTTCACTTAAAAGAAGCATAAAGAAAATGAAATGTTGACTTCACTTTCCACCTTCATTACCTTACAATCTCTCTCAGGCTCCTAAGGTTTTAGCAGCACCTAGGGAGTTGAATGAACTGTGCGCAGCAAAGATTGAGCAGTGTGGATGGAGAAGATGGAGGAGAGCAAAATTCCTAGGACCGCCGGGGCATTTTTTTCCTCTTTAGGAGGTTTTTCCCCCCGAGCATAGTATATACGCCCATCACTATAGGGCTATCTATCTTTCCATTGCATACTAAGTAACACACTCTCTATTGTGTGCCTTGAGCTTCCTTCGTCTTCTCCAAGCTGTGTGCATTTCTCTGCAACCCTAATTCCAACAATTGGTATCAGAGCAGGTTGCGTCCTCCCGGACTTAGTCGCCAGCTGCTCCAGCACACGCCTGCTCACTTTCTCCGATTTCAGTGAGGTTTGGCGAGCGTTCGCAAGTTGATAAATATTTTGGGCAAGCTCGTAGAGCTGAGTCTGCTCAGATTTTTGATTCGGGCTCGTTTCGACCTCCGTTTCCACTACAGGCAGGTCTGCACAGGTAATTTCGTCATTTTGTGCAAAAATTTTGTGAGTGCCGTTTTTTGCATAACAGGTGCCTTATACTCTTCTACGGTTTGTGCTATATAGCACGTGTTGTTCCCGTTCAGTTTCTCCTATTTTTGGGTAGTTTTCACATCAGGTGAAGCATTTACCATGGCTGACAACAACAACACAGATGTGTTCAAGATGTTTGCTCTTGAGGACAGGTTGGATGGGGATAACTACCCTATGTGGTCTTATATGATGCAACATGTTCTTGTGTCAAAGGGCATCTGGAACATTTTGCAGGGCATTCATGTACGTCCTGGTTATGAGGATGTAGGCGATGTTGAGGATGTTGTAGGTCTTGCTGCAAGGATTGCTGTTGTTAGAGTTGTTTTGCCTACGATAGAATAAGCTCGTTGGGATGTTAAGGATGCGCAGGCTCATGAATTGATTGCGTTGTGTGTGAAGTGCAACATTGTTCCTCACATCCGTTCAACAAAATCTGCAAAACAGGCTTGGGATATTCTAGCAGGTCTTTATGCAAGCCGCAATGAGGCTAAAATTGCTTTGCTGCGTAAAGAGCTGGAGTCAAAGATTATGCATGAGGAAGATGATATGGACACTTTCCTTGCTAGTGTCAAGGATATCAATGAGCAACTTATTTCTGCAGGTCAAGGAGACTTATTTCTGAGGAAGATGATATGGACACTTTCCTTGCTAGTGTCAAGGATATCAATGAGCAACTTATTTTTGCAGGTGAAGTCATTTCAGACAGTTTCCTTTTCCAGACTGTTCTTGATGCTTTACCAGATTCTTACCAGACTTTTGCGAGTACTTGGAGACTTATGACCCAAGGAAATCCTGAAGTTGTCAAGTTTGATGCATTATGCACATTGCTGTTGCAAGAGTCACTTTCCAGAAAAAACAGGACTAGGCAGCGTGCAGTTGAATAGGCTTTTATTGCTTCTCAAAGAAAGGGTGGTAATAGCAATGCAGCCACTTATTATGGTTCTGCTGCGAGTGGCAAAACTTCTATTCCTAATGCTTCTGTTGGCAGCACTTCGTCTGGCAATTCTGGTGATAAGGGCAAAAAGAAGATGTGTTGCCATTATTGTAAACCTAATGATCACTTGATCAAGTCATGTCCTAAGTTGAAGGCCAAAGAGGCTAAGAAGAAAGAGGGTGCTTCCACTGCAAATGCTAGTTCCACTACAAATGCAGCCATTGTTGAGTCTTCTGTGAAGGAGACTGTGTTGCTGTTGTTGATGCAGAATGAGCTTTTAGCGCAGAGTGCACTTACAATCCTGCTGTCCATGATGCATGCTTGTCAGTTGCTGCAGATTCACATGTGTGGTATTTTGACAGTGGTGCTACAAAGCACATTACCTCACATCGTGAATTGTTCATCTCTCTCTTATCCAGTTCAGGGAGTTGGAAAGATTGTGCTTACTTCTGCAAATGGTAGTTCCTTCACACTTGTTGATGCACTTTTAGTACCTGGGATCAAGAAGTATATCTTGTCTGTATCCGCACTTGCTAGACTTGGACTTGTAGTCAAATCTATGGATGACAGATGTAGAGTTCATGATCTCAGTTTTGGTGATGAAATTGTTGCATCTGACCTCTTGTGCCATGGGATGTATAAGCTCACTTTGTATGACAAGTGTGGACAACATTTTGCAAATGCTGTTGCAGATTCAAGGGCTATTTCAGATGCAAAACTTTGGCATGCACGTTTTGGTCATCTGAATTTTGCCAGTTTGCTGTGTTTGCAGAAATCTGATATGGTTGCTTCTTTGCCGCCTCTTGAAGCACCTGTCAAACATGTTTGTGAAGGCTGTATTTTGGGTAAGATGCAGTGTTCTAAGTTTCAAAGGATGGTTCAGTTCGAGCCACATGCAGGTTGCAGCTTGTGCATAGTGATGTTTGTGGGCCCATGCAAACTCCGTCCTTGGGCAATTACCTGTACTTCATGACTTTCATTGAAGATTACTCCAGGCATGCATGGGTATTTCTGCTTAAAGCGAAGTCCGAAGTTTTTATGTGCTTCAAACAATTTCTGGCTATGGCTGAAAATGTCTCGAAATGTACTATGGGCACCCTCTGTTCCGATCGAGGAGGGGAGTATATGTCTCATGAATTTAATGCATTTTTGGCTAGTCGTGGGATAAAACACCAATGTACGGTGCCTTATACACCTCAGCAAAACGGTGTTGCTGAGAGGAAAAACAGGTCACTGACGAAAATGGCACGATGTATGGTCAAAAGTCAAGCTTTACCGCATTCTTTTTGGCTTGAGGCCATCATGTGTGCCACTTATGTACTTAACAGGTGTCCTACGAAAGCTTTGCAGTCTATTACTCCATATGAAGCATGGCATGATAGAAAACCTTCTATTGAGCACATGCGTGTTTTTGGATGTTTGGCATATGCTTTGGTGCCACAAGTGCAGCGCAGACAACTGGATGATAAGGTTATCAAATGTATTTTTGTTGGTTATAGTGCTGAAAGCAAAGGTTACAGGTTGTATCATCCGCAAACAAAACGTATTCTGGTTTCTCGGGATGTAGTGTTTGTGGAAGATTCTGTTCATCCCTTGCAATCATGTACTAGAGACAATAATGTAAGCTCACAAGACATTTATGACACTTTGTTGCCTCTTTTCAGTGACGGAAATATGAATGTAAGTTCCAATGAGGCAAATGTACAGCCGATGGGTATTTCTGAAAATGTTTTAGATCAGCCTATTACTGATGCAGATGTACATAATGTACTTGATGAGGAAAGGGCTGAAAATGAGCAAGCTAGAGGTATGCCAAAATGGATGGTGCACACTTTGCGTGACAGTAAATTGGATGCAACTTTGTCTAGTCGTACTCGTTCAGGCTCTCGCCATGCATCTTATGCATCAGATTGTTATGCTTTGGCTGTGTCTAGCTTACATGATGTTGAGAAGCCTCTCTCTTTTGATGAAGCACAGAATTCAAAAAATTGGATAGCTGGCATGCAATCAAAATATATGCACTTATAGAAAATGACACATGGACTTTATGTGATTTGCCTCCTGGCAAAAAGGCCATTGGTACGAAGTGGGTTTACAAGTTGAAACGCAAGCCTGATGGTGAGATCAATCGCCATAAGGCTCGACTTGTTGCAAAGGGTTATGCACACCAAAAAGGCATTGATTATGAAGAGACTTTTGCTCCCACTTGTCGTATGACTACTGTACGTTTTCTATGTGCATTGGCAGCTCATTTTGGTTGGGATGTACATCAATCAGACATTGTTACTGCTTTCTTGAATGGTGACATATTTGAGGAAGTTTATGTAACGCAGCCTCGCGGTTTTGTCATAAAAGGACAAGAGGACAAAGTGTGCAGATGTAAGAAGGCTTTGTATGGGTTAAAGCAATCTCCTCGTGCTTGTTATGAGAAAGCTGACATTCATTTGGGTAAACGAGGCTTTCGTAACAATCCAACAGAAAGCACATTGTATGTAAAGCGTGAGGGTAATGTACTTATTGTGGTTCTTTATGTTGATGATTTGCTGATCACTGGACCAAATGAGAGACATATTGTTGAATTTAAGGCTGATTTGAATGCTACTTTCAAGATGAAAGATTTGGGGCTGTTGCATCATTACTTTGTTATACAGTTTAAGCAGTGTGATGGTGGTATTGCCTTGTGTCAGAAAAGTTACATAGAGACATTGCTATGTAAGTTTGGACTTGAGGATTGCAAACCTGTTGCCACTCCCATGGAAACAGGTTTGAAGTTGAGTCTACATGATGCTGGCGATCCTGCTGATGTCACTCTTTACCAAACTGATGTTGGCTACCTCATTTATGTATGCAACACGAGGCCAAATATTCAATTTGCAGTCTCACAAGTCAGCAGATTTATGCATAGCCCAGGGTCTAAGCATTGGCAGGCTGTCAAGAGGATTTTCCACTACCTTAGTGGCACTTTACATCTTGGCTTGTTTTATCCCAAGGGGGGATCATTGCCGCCAGACTTACATGCTTTTTCAGACTCAGATTGGGCTGGTTGTTTTGATACGCGAGTGTCCACAAGTGGTTTTTGTTTAATGCTTGGTAGTTCATGTATATCATGGTTGAGCAAGAAGCAACCTACTGCGGCCACTTCGAGTTGTGAGGCTGAGTACAAGGTAGTCTTCACAGCTACGGTTGAGTGTGTATGGCTCAGATGCCTTATGGTTGATTTGGGTGTTGGACAGGACACTGCCAACACTATCTACACTGACAATCAGAGCGCATTGGCAGTTGTGAGGAACCCAGTTTTTCATGCTCGCACAAAGCACATTGAGGTGCATTACCACTATGTCAGGGAGAGGCTCTCAGCAGGAGAGATCAGCTTGGCTTATGTGCCAACACAGGACAACCTTGCAGATATTTTCACAAAGGCATTGTCTCGTGAGAAGCTTGAAGCTTTCCACAAAGCTTTGGGCTTGCTCCCCTTTGTGAACTGATCATGTCCTCAGGGCATGGTACATCCCTTTACTCATGTGCCAACTCTCGTTCACTCTCGTTCACCGCATCACTCCAGGGGGGATTTTTTACCATATACATGTGGTAGTGATGTGTGTGAACACACTAGGACCGTCGGGGCATTTTTCCCCTCTTTAGGAGGTTTTTTCCCCCGAGCATAGTATATACGTCCATCACTCTAGGGCTATCTATCTTTCCATTGCATACTAAGTAACATACTCTCTATTGTGTGCCTTGAGCTTCCTTCGTGTTCTCCAAGCTGTGTGTGTTTCTCTGCAACCCTAATTCCAACAATTACACTAGACCTAGGTTTTCCCCTATTAACTTCGTAGGCATTCTCACCTTCAAATTAGAGTTTAGAGATAAATCTCAAAATTTGTAGGTGGGATTACACCAAACCTAGGGCTTTTTGAGCACTTGGATACATAGTGTTTTTCTATGAACTTCATAAGTTTTCTCGCCTTTAAATTTTTTTAAAAATTGTAGGTGGAATTACACTAAACCTAGGCTTTTTCCTAGCACCAACACTAGGATACATAGTGCTCTTTTTCAAAAACTTGACCACAGTATGTTTGAAGGTTTTTATGTGATTTTCCTAAAATTTCCCTCCAAAATTTGGAGATTTGCCTTTAAAATTTGAAGGTTTTTATGAAATTTGGACATTGCCATTAAGGGCTCTTGGAGAATCCCACCAAAAATTGAACTTTGAAAAATCTACAAATGATAAACTTTTAGAGACAAATTTACTATAATTGAAGGTTTTGTTATTTGAATTTCTTAGTTTGTGTGTATGATGATGTTCGTATGCCTTCCCTTTGATCTGTCGTTCATCCTGCTAATTTCTATGAACTTTGTAGATTTTCTTGCCTTCAAATCTAAAATTTAGAGGTAAACCTCAAAATTTGTAGGTGGGAATACACTTAACCTAGGTTTTTCTTCCAGCACTTGGATATACAGTGCTTTTTTCCAAATACTTGAAAAATATCCATATGAGAAATTTTAGAGGCAAATGTACTATATTTGAAGATTTTTACATGATTTTCCTAAAATTTTGCTCTAAAAGTTTAGAGATTTGCATCTAAAATTTGAAGATTTGTACTAAATTTGGAGGTTTCCATCAAGGGCCAATCCTACAAAAAATTATTATGTATGAGAAATTTTAGAAGAAAAATTACCATATTTGAAGGTTTTCAGGTTTGATTTTCTCAATTTTCATGTATGTTGATGATTGAATGCCTCCTCTTTGATTTGTAATTCATCCCTACTAATTGGTCCCAAAGGCGGCAAAACTTGCAAGTCCTCAAGCTCTCTGCCTTGTGGATCCCTCAGAGTGTGTTTTGTTGGTGTTAATCTTCAGGCTTTCACTAAGGAACTTGAGAAATCATCAAAACTTACACCCAAGTCACCTAGCACAAGTAGCTTTTTTTCTGCTTATTAAATGACCTAAATGATGTCAGCATTGGCTTGCACCTTGAAGGTATGTTTTTTGTTTTTCTTAAGATCCTTCTATTAGTTAATGAACTGCCCATAGGGCTACAACCACCTCTACTAGACAGGGCTACAACAGTCATAAGGGGAGACTCTCCCAATGAAAAAATAGCATATGTACAATGAGGCTAAATCACGAGATGGGAGGAGAGAAAAGCCACACAGGTGAATGGTAGTGCCATATGAGCACATCGGACCATGGTGAAGAAAGGCCCAAGGCGCCAAAGTCGAAGGAAAGCCTCTCTACGCTCCCGTATGTGGTCGGATCTACCCTAGAGTCTCTCTAACTGTCTCCTGAGAGTATGGATCAGCTCTAGCCAAAGATCTCAGACTGTCTCTACTGGTGGTACAAGGCGAGCCTCAAAGATGCTGAAGCAGTGGGCCTGCCAGATGAACCATATTTTCAAGCCGCAAACAAGCTCCCAACACTCCTCTCTCTCACTGCACCAGTCCTGTGGAGTAAGGTTTGTAGCAGGCAGGAGGGTAAGTCGACCCCCCCCCCCCCCCCCTTATCACTATCATCCTGCCAGGGGAGAATAGCTCAAATTGTAGTGTCGGGCCCGTGAGAGTGGAGCAAGCAGCTACCCCCAAGTGTACTACCATGCTGTGGAAAGAGCTGGTATCAGTCGAAGGACACGAAGACAAACTTGTTGTGCCATAGGACAGTCCCAACTCTCCACAGGATGGTCACAAGATGTGCATGCTATCGACAGACCCCTATGTACAAGACAACTCCCCATTTCTGTAGCTCTATGTGCAACCAGCCACCACTAGAACAAAGTGACTTGCCGGGGCTGTCTGGCGTCCCACAACCTCACCCAAAAAGCTGACAGACAATGCAATCAATGCATGAGCATGCGTATCCTTTACTTCCCAACGAGTTTGTTCTGCAATATACAAAATATGAAGGTATTTAGTATTTAAAGTTTTTTTTGGGCATTGAGAGAGAGAGAGAGAGAGAGAGAGAGAGAGAGAGAGAGAGAGAGAGATTAGTAATTATATTCTCCTCTTCCTCCTCCTCCTTCTCTCTGTTTAATTGGATAGTTATCTAAGTTGCTTGTAGTTGTTTAATTTTCTTGTTCTCTCTCTCTCTCTCTCTCTCTCTCTCTCTCTCTCTCTCTCTCTCTCTCTCTCTCTCTCTCTCTCTCTCTCTCTCTATTTGCTCTCTTCAATAGCTATAAAGCACTCTCAGATCTATTGAATAAGGGCTAGAAAATCCTACATAACGTGTGAGAACTTGCCAAGCTTGGTATAAAAGGAATATTTGTTGCCTGTTGCATATATAATTTTTTTTGAGAATCCATAGAAAGATGTCGTGAATCATATTTTTGAAATGCAAGAGAGTGTATACATGTAGAAAAATAGAATCTATATAATTTTCCAACTGTAGTTGTAAGAATAGAAGACATATATTTTCTAGCCGCAACAACCCGCGGGTCACATACCAATGCATCTTTTGTCACTCCTACAAAATCTCGAGAGATGGCAAAATTGACAATTGGGAGAAAGAAGTATCTTAAAATTTTTTACAATTTTTTCTTTTTTGAAAATGGGTACCCCCTCCTCTCTCTCTCTCTCTCTCTCTCTCTCTCTCTCTCTCTCTCTCTCTCTCACACACACACACACACACACACAATAAGTCTTGAGTTCAACTCTCCTCGTCAAATAGATCTTTAAGGTTTCTTGGAATCTTCTTCTTCTTCTTCTCTCACAAATAAGACACAAACTACTGTCCCCTTTATTGTAAGCGCGACTGGCCTAGTGTAACTCAGCCTTCGCGCATTGGGTCTCCATCGGCTGTCTTCTACCATGTGTAAGTTCAGTGCTCTCCCCCAAGAACACCCCATACGCACACTTTTGCAGCTTGCTTTTCTCTCTGTGGAAACTTCAATCACCGCCTGAATTCTTTTGCACAAAGAGTCGAGAAAGACGCATCAATGACTTCTTTCTTGGCTTTTTGTCAAGAGAATTCAATCTCTGAGTGTTTTGTATACGTGTGTGTATGTGAGAGAGAGAGAGAGAGAGAGAGAGAGTTAAGCTGCCCCCAGTTTCACTTCACCCTACTAACTTCCTTGTGTGGTGCTTGGAAAACCCATGTAGTAGGTTGCATCGATGGCCTCTTCCATGCAGTGTGGAGGACACCACTTGGAGAGGCTCCCTAGTCTAGCTTCAGCTAGGCTTGGAACGAACCATGCAAGAATAGGCCCTACATGCTATGGTGTACTCCTTCTCCACTAGGTTGCGTCAATGGCCTCTTTCGTGCAGTGTAGAGGACACCACTTGGAGAGAGTCCCTAGTAACAAATCATGCAAGAATAAGCCCTACATTGAGTCGTGTTTGTTGGTCTTCGTGGAGATGTAAAAGTTGTTGATTGTGGTGAATCTTCGATATAGGTGAATGAACGTGATTGTGGTGAATCTTCGATATAGGTGAATGAACGGGTTTGCTTTTCGTTGTTTGTTTTCGTTTGCTTTGTTTTTTCTTTCTTTCAACTATGATTCCTTACACGTTTTGATATATGTGTAGAGTTTGGTTTTGTATGCTTTGTTTTTCTTGTGCGCTTAAAACAGACTTTCGAGTTGGTAAGTGTATGAGTATCGGTGAGTGTGGATGAAGTTTGTTTTTAGAGCGTGCTTTTTTATATGATTTTTTTTCTTCATTGTGTTTATTGTCTTCTTCAATTTCTTGTGTTCTATGCATTGGGTTGTTTGGGTATGCTATTGTTGGCTTGTTGCTCTCCCTTTACTCAGTTTATCAAGTTGCTTCATTAGTTTCTAAAAAGTTATTGTCATTAGAGCGTCCTTCACTCTTCACTATCTTCTTGAAGTTCTCTCCCCAGCCCAAGCCATCTTCAGCAAGTGGACTGGTTTCTACCATGGTTGATATCTCCTTCCAAGACAATGCTTTGTTGCTTATTTTGTGGCATCCTTGTGCAGTTTCTTAGTGACGCCAGTTGTCTCTGCTTTCTTATCTTTGTCATTGATTTATCTCTCCCTTGTGTTTATCTGTTGTCTTTTGCTATCATATTATACCATTTGGTGGACAATGCTCGACGTTAGAGCTCTTGTCATTGTAGATGCTCCTTGTCTTCTTCACCTCTAGTGGCCTTTGGTAGTTCATGCTTTTGGTATACAATAGCAAAGCATCTTTTGGTGAGAGTGCCCATCGTTCAGAGGCTGCTGCCATCCTCTCTCCACTTAGCTTGCCATGAAAATTTTTACCCTTTTTAGGAGAGGTTTTACCGTGGCTTTTAGTTCCTATAGTTTGCATTGTGTCTACTTCTATCTAGTTTCTACAATTTCTAGATCGTGGCCTTTGGGGTTGCTTTGTAGTGAATGATGTACTTAACCTTAGAATCGGTACCATTTGTACGTTTTGCATTTTTGCCTGAAGCCTTTCTATGTCATCTATCATCATCATCCTTCTCTCCTTTGCTCATCGCCTAGCTATTGGAGCCTGTCACAAAGTGAAGATGTGGCATGCTCAACCAGAAAGAACTGGCCAAGAGGAACTAAACCCAAAGATGGACCGAGGGACCCAAGGGATTAGGGATTAAAATCCTAACCCCTACCAACTTATGAAGCACCAAATGAGGGGCCTAAAACGTAAAACTCAAAAGCTTGACATATGCGGTTGATGTTCCTAAATTGCAATAACGATGTGATAGGTTGTACATATATTTGTATTTTACGCTGGCTCAAGTTTGACATTTTTCATGCATGCTTTGAGAGTGGATGCTTTTGGAGATAAGAGCTTTTGGATTTGATGCTTTAGGGATTTTACGCTAGCTGGAGTTTGACATTTTTCATGCATGCTTTGAGAGTGAATGTTTTTGGGGATAAGAGATTTTGGATTTGATACTTTAGGGATTTTGCTTTTGGGCATCCCTTCTAAGTTTATAAGTACCCACATGGCAATGAGTATCTGGATGCAGAATCTCAGAGAGAGTTTGACTCTCGAAAGTTTTACCTTCGTGAAACAATAATAAAGAAATAATGAAAGAGCGCCAATCTTTGGGGCAAGTGTCTCCTGGCTCGAAACTCCGTTGTGCCATGTCGACTCTCCTCTTCTCTCTCTATCTCTATTGAAGTTCAGTTATTTGCAGTTTTTGTTTGTGTGTTGCTAGTAATTTCTTGCTTCGAGTGTCTTAGCTCGTAACAATGGTATCAGAGCATGTCGGAGAGTGATGATGTGGCATGTTCAACTAGAAAGATATGGCCAAGAGGACAAGAGGAACTAAACCCAGAAGATAGGTTGAGAGGTCTAAGGAGTTAGGGACTAAAATCCTAACCCATACAACTTAATGGAGCACTGATCGAGTGGCCTAAAATCTAAAACTGAAAAGCTTGACATATGGGGTTGATTTTTGTAAATTGCATTGACATGCTGATATGGCAGGTTGTACGAATTTTTGTATTTTGTGTTGACTGTAGTTTGGTAGTTTTTACGCATAATTTTGAGAGCAGATGCTTTTGAGAATAAGGGATTTTGGATCTGATGCATTTGAGGTTTTGATTTTGGGCATCACTTATAAGTTTCTAAGTGCTCAAAGGACGACACATTAGAGTATCTAGATACATAGTATTTGAGAGAGTTGGACTCTCGAGAGTTGTACCTTTGTAAAGCAATAACAAAAAAATATCAAAAGGGGCACCATTCTTTGGGGATAGTGCGTCTTGGCTCAGGCCTCCGCCATGCCATGTCGACTCTCCTCTTCTCTCTCTATCTCTATTGAAGTTTAGTTATTTGCAGCTTGTGTTTGTGTGTTGCTATTGATTTCTTGCTTGGCAACTATTCAACCCAACCATCATATTAGCCTTATATTTGTCTTAAATCAATCCTTGAGGTCTATGTTTTTAGCAGGTATATTCAGCCATACAGATCAATCCATTCAGCCATCCAAATCAACCTGAGAGGTATCTCTTTGGAGGAGTTACTGGCGGCCATCGGATATAGTGAAGGTATGTATTGCATCGAGCATCGAGTATCTTATAAGATTTTATGCAATCCAATATTGCTCCGATATTGGATTGTTAGTTGTTCTAGGTCATCTCTTGGGTTGGCCTAGGGCTAGGGTTTGCTTCCATGTGTTTAGGATATTTTTCCCACACCCTTGTACGGATTTGTATTAGGCTACCATTCCATTTTTCCTATTTTCTCACTCAGGGACCCATTTATTATTTGTGGTTCGTTTGGTGTTCACATGCTGGGACATCCTCTCTATATCTTCTAGTCATTGCTTGTAGGGCTCTCTCTCTCTCTCTCTCTCTCTCTCTCTCTCTCTCTCTCTCTCTCTCTCTCTCTCTCTCTCTCTCTCTCTCTCTCTCTCTCCATTGTCTCTTTGCTCTCCATGCATGCATGCTTCCTCATTCTTCCGTTGCACTTCTATGTTAAGTGCATCAGAAGAGATTTGAGCACACAAGATCTTTACCTGGCACAATCACACAACTTTTACGGTCTATATGTTATTGTTTTTCCTTCTTTATGAGATTGAAAGATTATGAAGGTTATGTTCGTGTGTGTGTGTGTGTGTGTGCGCGCGCGTGCGTGTGAGTGAGTGTGTGTGTGTGTGTGTGTGTGTGTGTGTGTGTGTGTGTGTGTGTGTGTGTGTGTGTGTGTGTGAGAGAGAGAGAGAGAGAGAGAGAGTGGATGTAAGAGAGGAAACAAGACACCCGATGGGATCCCATACTTCTAAAATGGGTGTGTTTTCCTTTGGAGCGTGAGGGATAGGGGTAGGAGAAGAGGGTTCATTTACCTCAAGAAAAAATCACCATCTAGATCTCCAAGTTTTGGCAAATCAGGGTTGTCACGAAAGACTTGGGAGCGGAACCGCCCTCTAAAGGAATATGCTCGTCAAAGAAGACATCAGGGCTGAGTACAACATCCTTCTTCAATGGATCATATAGTCGATGTCCCTCGAAAAGACTATTGTAGCCGACAACAAAAAACATTCTTTTGGACTTGGGGTCAAACTTCTTGGTTTGCACCTTCAGTATGTAAACATATGCATCGCTCTCAATAGATCAAGCTTTCTACCAAAGTAAGCCTCAAACGGGGTCTTTCTTGGAATTGAAGAGATTGGAGATCGGTTTATGGTATGAACTGTTGTCGCAACTGCCTCCGACCATAAAGACTTTAGCAAGTCTCGATTCTTGAGCACAGTTCGCTCCACAAGTCCATCTTCTAAGGGAGATCTGGAATTTGCAAGCTTCCGCTTGATGCCATGTTTCGCACAAAATTGAAGGAATGATTTGGAGGTAAACTCCCCACCTTTGTCTGATAAAATTTCAACACTTCGCTGCTCTCCTCCTCTACAAGAGCACGCCAATCCTTGAAAAGACTAAATGCCTCTGACTTGTCGTCACAAACGGGAGTGCATCGAATAATCGATAAGCTAAAAATAAATAGAATATTTCTATTGGTTTCTAGCATGTGATCTTGACAATTTGTTGTTTTGCTTGGAACATGGTAAAGGTGGAACTTTACTGTTTAGATGCTAGTTCAAGATTAGCAGACACAATCAGCTTCTATAATTGATTAAATTGCTATTGGTTTCTTGCAAGTGCTCTTGACCATTTGTGATTTGCTTGGAACATGGTAAAGGTGAAATTGTACTGTTTGAAGACTATAATGGACTATCAATGAGCTATAGAATGCAAGCAAATAAGAAACGGTTTAAGTCCTTATTTAGATTAAAGGGAGACCAATAGACTTTTGTTAAAAAAAACATTCAAAAAGGCATCCCCACTACCCACTCTTAGTCTGGCCTTCAAGCTGTTAGGGTTCTAGAAAATCCTGGAACAAAATAGTCATAGAAATCACTTATTAGAATGTCATGTAGAAGGTTTCAAGAGAATATTTAGTCTTTCCATCCGATTTTGCTATTTTGTTGTAACTATAGCATAATGATTATGCTTTCAGTCCTATGGGTTTTTTTGGGCTTGGTTAGCTTGTGCTCTCAGCCTAGGAACTATTAAAATTATGGCATCCCAAGTGAACTGGCCAATGTGATCCTACTATTTATTTTGGCTTTAGGTATTTATTTTACTTATTTGTCAAAGTTTGGGTAGGGCAATTTGCTAAGGTGACTATATTAGTACACCTTGCCCCCCATTGTATCATCATCAATTCATTTCCAAGGTTGGTTGGTTCCTCTCTCTCTCTCTCTCTCTCTCTCTCTCTCTCTCTCTCTCTCTCTCTCTCTCTCTCTCTCTCTCTCTCTCTCTCTCTCGTATTCTCCCCGCTTGTGTACGCTTACGCATTGTTGACTTTGACATGGTATTAGAGCCTCGTGCTCCGTGATTGCGGGAGGGAATCGACACGAAGAAGAGAAGCTCGTGGATAAGTAGGACGCCGATGAATTGTCCTAAAAAACGATGGCGTTTTTGTAGCATTTCAAGAGGAAGTATTTTTTGTGGCGTTTTTGACCCGTAGCCACTTTAGTCTCCCTCGGCGACATTGGACAACAACGTTTTGATATGCTCCGAGTAGAGGCATTAGCGGCGACATCCAACTGGTCAAATACTTGCATTTTTGGAGGGCATTTTGATATGCTAGCAAGGTGGCGCAGGACCTAGTATGTGCCATTACCTAAGCGTTGGGCATAGGATTTCAATAGCATGCAGATTATGGCAGTGTTTTGAGAAGCTATCATTGCAAGGGAAAGGTCCAACGGCCTTCGGGGAAGCATTTTGAGAAGCTATCATTGCAAAGCTAAGGTCCAAAGGCTTGCGAGGGGTAGTGTTTTGAAATGCCAGCACCTTAGAGGCTTGGGAAGTGGGGATCGAGGTGCCCAAGGTCCTTGGAAATTTTTTTTTGAGCAGCTTGAGGACGACCATTGGAGAACTTTGGAGTGCGAGAGAGAAGTGTAAGCTTGCTAAGGATAAAACATGGCTTGCTATGCCTTGTACTTGTGAGATGGCACACCCTTGCTCGAGTACCAATGACAAAGACCAATCATCGGCTATGAAAAGTTCATTGACCACCATCTAGTCATCGGCCTATGCTCGACTGAAGCTCTCAAGGAAACCGTCAACTTGTTTGGCTCAGGATTGTGAACCCAAAACAAAATGTAAGAGTTTGCTAGAGAATAGAGGCAAAGGCACGCTTGATGAGGTTGACACCCGAGGTGTCCACTAGGAAATATGTAAGATAGCACGTGCAAACAAAATAAAGAATTTATAATTAGGTACATTTACTAAAAAAATACTTACATAAAGGGTTTTTTGATTGAGAAAGTGAAAATTTTTAAACATAAGGGCTAATTTTTTTTTCAAAAATGCATACATAAGGGGTACATATAAGACTTGAAAATATATAGGTAAGGGATTATTTAAATACCTCTTGTTCACAAGTGCTATATGCAATTCTCACATACTGGACTCCTTGGGGGTTGACAATACCAGTACTCAGTTAGCTGCCTCGGTACCCACGAGGTCCGACAACCACTATTACAAATGTGAGATGACGCTTTGTTTGAATTGGGAGTTTGAAGCCAAAGACAAAAGCAAGAACTCACAAAGAGACAAAGGCAAAGGCAAGCTAGACAGAGATAACGGTGATAAAGATTCGACAAAGGAAATCGGCATGGCAGTCATTGTGGCGACCATAGTGGCCAGGACACTAGATTTCTTGTCAAGAGGCAGCTGCCGCCACTTGCTTCTTTCGGAGAGGATTTTGAGTGGCAGAGAGGAACAATCTGTGCTTCCTAAAAATAATTTGTACCCTTGTGTTGGAGTTAAAGCTACCGGTGTTTGAACCCGTTGGTCAAAGTTCAAGGCACATGCATCTGGAAAGTAACCAATCAGACGTATCTAAAACATCATGGATGAGTGCACCAATCCATTGTTGTTGGTCAGACTATAGATAGGATGTGTTTCAAAGTTCATTGTCTCAAAGTATTTTGGATGTGATGTGCTCACAGTCCATGAATGGGGATTCTTGGACGTAGTGCGGTCTACAACTCAATTTTGGCAATCGATGCTCAAGATGACATTCTTCTAAGGTAATAAGTTGAGGGTATACCAAAATCTGGTATACCAAAATCCATGGTCCTGCTGTTCTCAACAGCAGCCCTGCTTTGACCTATAACATCTGTATCATTAATCAACTCTTTGGCAAAATCTGTACCAGTATCATCAATCACCTCTATGGTAGAATCTGTACCAGAAAAATTTTGCTCTGATTTTGAGTTAGTAGAAAAAGTATCAGTTGTAATCGAATCTTCATGCATGTGTACTTGAATATGGCTGCAGTCATTCACCTGCACAATTTCTTCCTGAGCTTTAGCCACTTCGTTGTTTTGATCCCCTGATTTCTTTTCCTCTTGTACTACAGGTATATGTTCTTTGCAAATTCACCCCATGTGGTTTGAGGCTGTAGAGACTCACCCTCAAAGATTTCTACTTCACGCAATGCATCTGCAAACCCCAACTTTTCATACATAGCTTTGACTATGTCTTCATCATTATCCTGTAAGAAGGTAGCATCTTGCACAATAAACTCATCAATCACAGCTTCTAACTTTGATCGTACTTGTCCTCGAATATCTGTGTAGTTTGGTAGACTTAAACTTTGTTCTTGATAGCTTTCATACTGCTCATAACTTACTTGCACAATAGCTTCTTTGAAATACTCCCAGTTGCCGTTGCAGGCTCTGTTAACCTCTTGAATCTGCTCCTTCACATTTGATCTCACTAACTGCTCAAAAGATCTGACAATTAACTCTTCAGGTATCCCTCTTAACTTGGTTTCTAGCTCATAGCACTCCAGGTAACCTTCTGGATCATATCCATCGAAGAGTCGTCCCTCGTCGTATACTGCATCCAAAGCTTCATCGATTTGATTTTTCTTCTTTACGATCTCCATTTCAAGAAGAGATCCTTGAACCAATTGAAGCATCTTCGAAAAATCTAGAAATGTTGATTTATCACCAAAACCGTTTGCAATTAACTCTGCAATCATCTTCATCATCTGCTCTAAATTCTCCATCTTTACCTCCCACCCTGGCTCATTTTGCGTCGGGTTCACCAAAGATGTCAGGGGATATGTGTTCGCTATGTGAGCCGCGGGCAGGCACCGGGCCTCTAGCTGTGAGAGGTGTGAAAGAGAGAGAACAAGAACAACTGATGCAACAGAGTCTGGCAATCGTCGTACCCTTCAATTAATTGATTAAAGCTTTGGGTACAACTTAATACTTAGCCAAGGCGGGCTGTTACCAGCACCAACACTTGGATCATTTGGTAAATAGGAGTTTAAGCTCCCTTTACAATAACCGGGCCGTTAACGACACCGGGCTTACTAAAATGAATAATTAATTTCTTCAGACTCATGACGTTGATGATAATTCTCTCTTTTTATTTTATATGCTTCAACTGTCCTGTTTCAGTTACTATCAATTATTCCGCAGCTTCCTGCTCCTTATGCTTTGCACTGGCTTAATTGGCGCTCACAAGCTTCAACTTTCTTCTCGACTTGCTCCGCTCCCATGGCTTACCTCATTGCCTCGCCAAGCCTTCTCTTACTTTGCTCAAGAAACTCCTCCTCCCTTTGCTTCAATCCGAGAGTGAGAGAAGAGAGAAAGCTTTTGACGAACTCTTTGCTTAACTTTGCCCTCGACTCTTTGCTTAACTCTTCCCTTTTCCGAGCCTTTGCTTTGTTTCTCTAATCCCGGGAGAGAGAGAAATAGTCTTTGTCTTGCCCTTGTTCAAGCTTGAGAGCACGAGAACTTCGAGCTATTGTCCTCCTTTGATCGATTGAGCATGAGGGAGAGAGAGCGAGATTGCCCCTTGTGAAAGCTCGAGAGACAGAGAGAGCCCACTCTCGTGCAAGCCAAGAGAGAGAGAGAGCTTCCTTTTTCCCCAAGCTAGCAGCACCTGCTTCCTCTCACAATCCCCTCCTTGCATGCTTTCCTTACCTCCTTTCATCTCATGCTCGTTAACTCCCCCAACAACTCCTCTCCTCATGCAATAATCCCCTTTTCCTAAAAATAGCACTCTCCTCAATAGCGCCGGCGTCACTGACGTGGCACGTGGTCGGGCGCTATGACGTGGCAATCGGTGATTTCGAGCTCCGCCAAAATTGTCCCAACTGGTGCTGAACGGGATTGCCCCTGCAAGCTGAGCATTTCCTGCTTCTTAGTCGGCGTCATCGGAGCATCATAGCCCGCCACACGAGCTCATCTTTCTCCGCCTGAGCCGCCTGTTCGCTGATCACGCCATGGATCTCCCTTTTTCTTAACACACAAAATCCCTTATTAATTGGGTGGCCACCATGGGCGGGCGGCCTTTAGATTTATGAGCCCTTGGGCCCGTGGGCATCCGGCTTCCCTCATAAGGGCACCACATTAGGCATACATATTGGCCAAGGCACTGTACTCAATGCACTCCACAAGTCGTCATTTCACACAATGAGCTCATCAAGATCTTTTTGTGCTTTCGTAACTAACGGCACACATAACGACATTAGACATGCATATGATGCTTCCGTAAAGACGCCACTCTGTTACAATATCGGGCAAGGCATTGGTAAGCATAACATTTTTCCCTAGCAGCCCCCTTCGAGCAACCTCATCATGAAATCTGCTGCCCGTATCAAGAGACGACCTTAAAAGAGATTCCACTCAAGCATTTATTGTGCTCTCTGAAGTGCATCACATCCGGCATACATCTCAACCAAAGCCTTGTTACCTTGAGCACTTATTCTACTGCATTCAAAACTCTGGCTACTGCTCAAAAATCCAAAATGGCACACCGATCAAGCGGATTGGACTGGTGTGGAACTGGCCCTCGGTGAATCTTTATCGGCCAATATCTTGGCGACCGGGACTGCGATCACTGATCTGAAAAGACCGACGCTCTCCACAAAGTGAGCACTTGAGGCCCGTGCATTCATTTCATTTTTGTCACCTCAGCTACTACAGTTGCCCAATCCGGTGCAGATCTGCAATCGACTTAACTTCAAACTACCATAACTTCTTCACCATAGCTCCAATCGACGAGCCGTAAAGACAAGACAATAGAGCACTTCAAGCACTGCAGTATTAGATTATATTATCCCATATGTACTCACTTAAAGCATAGTCCTTTTTAGCATCATTAAGGCATCAGTTGGCCCTTTTAAGCCGCATCTTGCATACATTAATTATTAAACTTGGCCTGTTAACAAGCCCTGTTCACTGACCATTAATCAAGTAAGCTTCAAATAAGCTTGATGTACATTTTTCTGGCATCTTTCTTATCATGGGAGAAGAGTTGCACGACAACGTGAGTCTCTGATGGGCTTGAGTTGTAGGGCGGAGCTGATCTTAGGGCTTAATGCCCTCCCCATAGAGCTGCCCCTTGCCCATGAGCGATTACGGAAGCGGCGGTAGAGTTTTGGAGAGAAGTGCAGGAAGAATAGAATAGGGCTCGCAGAGAGAGAGAGAGAGAGAGAGAGAGAGAGAGAGAGAGAGAGAGAGAGAGAGAGAGAGAGAGAGAGAGAGAGAGAGTTGTGCCAAGCCATGACTCCCATGAAGCCTTGTTGAAAATTGCATGCCTGTAACACCTTCAATATACGATCTAAATTTATATGAGTGACATTTTGAATGCTACAAAAGGTGTGGCTTATCTTCTCTACACATAGGTGTTAGGTAGCTCTTTTTATCATGGAGGGAGTCAACATTGGTCAATGTCCTTAAAGACTTCCCATTAAACATGGATTATCACAGTACAAAGCACAATGATAAGATGAACTCCTCAACTGTTTCTTCTACGGGGTTTCTTGTATGGTATTAGAGGTAGTTCTTATTGTACTTATGTATGCTACCACCATTAGGAGGTGTTCCAACGTTTTTTGGCAGTGCTTGAATTGGCTGCCTCAAAATCCTAGCTCCATTTTGGAGTCAATATAGCTATACAAAGTAAAGAAACCTTTCAATCAAGTGTGCATGCATGATGACCTCCCTAGGATGGGTGAGCTCCTAGTAAGTTCTTAGCTCAAGCCTTCTCATAAATTAAAACCCAATGTGGGTGCAATAGATGGCTTAATGTGCTTTAGGAAGTAGCATGGATGAACCCTAGTAAGTTCGTCCAATTGTTCTAACCCTTATTTTCACATTCACAACATATTAATGCATTCTTGAAGTTTTCCTTATACAATCATAAGAAGTGTTGACTTGTTTAAGTTTTCTTGCCTTTAATAATTGTAATAAATGAGCAACAAGAACCAATGCAAATGTTTAAATATATATCTATCTATGAGAGAGAGAGAGAGAGAGAGAGAGAGAGAGACGTTGAAAGAATGAGTGCAAAGATTGATGATTAAATTTGGTTTTCTTAAGCTTAAGATTTAACATTAAAGAAACAAACAATGATTTATTTAGAGGATCACCACTTGACATCATCAATAAATTTAATTAATCTAAAGCTAAAAGAACATAACCAAACACTAAGGCCTTTGCCATAGGCTGGCTAAAAAGAATATGTAAAGATGGGTGTTGGCTACCCTAACAAGCTTGACAAAGAGTAGTTCATTCATAGGGGAAGCATACTATGTTTACTTCAAACATAACTTGTTGGTTTCCAATAGGTGTATCTCTTACCCTTAGTACTTTTGTTGATTTCAGTTTGAAGCTAGATCACCTCTCAAGTTTCAAAACACACGATTCAATTTTGAACTTCTTAACAAAAATAATAATCACACTCTAACCCATTAGGTCACCACGCAATCGCCGAAATTCAAGGAAGCATATACAATGAAAATATATAAACTATATATTGAATATTGAATATACATAATCTCTCTCTCTCTCTCTCTCTCTCTCTCTCACACACACACACACACACACACACACACACACACACACACACACACAGAGGATAGGGGAGAGAAAGAGATAAACTATATATTGAATATTGAATATACATAATCTCTCTCTCTCTCTCACACACACACTCACACACACACACACACACACACACACACACACACACACACACAGGGGATGGGAGAGAAAGAGAGGGAAGGAGAGAGAGTTGTATCAGGCCATGTCTCCCCTCAACACTATAGACTACAATGTCTTCAATGAAGATCAAGCGATGCCGATTGGTGGTAGAGAAGCACAACACAATTCTCGTGACGTTCACAATTCGTCAGATGGGTCCAAGTTTACATTTGCCTGTGTGGGTCTAGTTTATATGCAAGTAAAGTGGCTAGGCATCAATGAAACCCAAACGAGTGTGTGGTTAGGGCATGAGAGTCCCAATGGGTAGGTTGTGATTCAAAACTCAAACATGAGAGGGGACTGGTCCATGCCTTTGACCTTTTGTGAGCTATCCAACGCCTCAATATTTGGGTGGCAACTACCACCATTAATCTTGCTGCCTAGTGTCATTAAAAACCCATGGCCTTTAGTGTTGCGACATGTCTCCCATAAGCCATCAAACTCATTTGCCAAAGCACCTGTCATATCCCATCCAAAGCAGTTGTGGAATGGTTTGAATGGTAAATAAGGTGTAACTTATCTTCTCTATACATAAATTACACATCTCTCCTTATCACAGAGAGAGACTTCAGTGGGTTAATGTTTTTAGAAATGTCCCACAAAACATGGATTTCCATGAGTATGAAGGCCAAGGAAACTATGACCTCCTTGAAAATTTGAATACATTTTCGCCACAAGTGTTGTCACTATGAATAAGGCCGGGTTCATATAAGCCCGAAAATAGTAATGAACTTTTCATGAGTCACCTTCCCCCTGTTCACAAGAGGTAGAGGTAGCATGCTTTAGTTTTAATTTTGACAATCTTCTCAACGAGTAGGCATTCAATGAGTAGTAAGGCATGAGTACGAATTGCATAGTTTGCATTTTTTTTGCTGAAAGTGGGCGTAGCATTAGGTTTTTGAAGGGGGTTTTATGTGGGTCTAGAAGGTGTCTCATCTTTTAGCCCAATGGGCGATTGCCACATTGGACACACATACTTTGGAGTTTCCTACCACGGGCCCATTTGAACCCAGCCTAAAATGGATTATGGCGTCACTATCAATGTTGCCTACATATATTTTGATAATTTTACATGATTGAATGAATGTTCATTTTCAACCATTCAAATTGAAGGCATAAATTTTCCAAGGGATGCTTGCATTGTTGTGTCTAATTAAAATGAATACTATTGAAGATAATTTTATGTTAAAAAGCCATTCTTTTTTTGGGGTTTGTTTGGAGTGAGGCAACGATACTATCATGTTTCTCCATGCTAGAATTACAAAGTTAAATATATAAGGTGCTACATTTGAGTTCCTAATCCACATGTATTTAGTTTATTCTAGTAAACATGTTCAAGAGATGCATCTTGACTTTTATGCAATGAGTCTATAGGATCGTTGAGATCACGGCTCGTAAATTTTGAAGCATGTGTCCACAATCAAGGAGATACATCATTCTACCAGTCATATCTAGTCATAGTCTAAATGCTTGCAACTGATGCTCAATAAAAACCAATTTGGCGGCCTTCATTTTCTAGGTATAACTAATTAAATGATCTATTTATGCAAAATTCTAAGCTATTCATGGGGTTTTATATCTACAATGCCCACATCCATCCTTGAAAATTACGGTCCAGAGAAATTATAGCTGAGACTTTTTATTTCAATCAAGAAATATACGTTGTAAACCATGACATACGAGCATTGCTTGCAATTGAAAGACAAGTTTGGTATCATACGTTGTGTTGTTGTCAAGTGCTTGACAATGTTTTGGTGTTTCCAATACTACATTCTCCCCAAGGAACAAACATCTGCTTATGCCTCACGGTGAATGAAACTTCTTCACAACAATAAAGAGTGCTCAAAGACAAAAGAAAAACACGAAGGACCCTAATTATTGAGAATATTATATCTAGATAGAACATGTTTTCTTGCAAGGCTAGAGATTGAACTCCTACTGAAATTTTTAGTCCAAAGAATTCAAGAGCTCTATGCTAGTAGACTCTATCTTTTTGCACCTCCCTAAGTTACATAAAGTTTTGTTCAAAGAGAGTAGACATTAAATGATGGCTTCCCTATAAGATTTAGCAAATGTAGCCTCTTGTAGCTCGTAATGAGATAGAGAATGAGAGAGTTTGAACTCTTGTAAGCAAACGTGCGTATAAACCAAGAGAGGACACATTGGAGATGGAAGGCGAGAGCCGCTTCTTCTTCTTCATTGCTCAAAATGACAAGAAGGTCTACAAAATAGAAGTGAGAATTACAACATAATAAGAACTATGTACATCGACCAGGCAGCGTGAAACTGTAAGTGAGTGAACTCACAAAATAAATGGCCCCCACTCATTTTTGGGTGCAAAACAACGGACCTCCCCTTAAAAGATTGCCCCGTATGGGAGCTTGACTCTCAAAGCCCTGTACCGCTAGTTTTTGCTTTTTTCTCTGGTCCTATATAATATTTGTGAACATTGGGCGAAAAAAAATGCTGTTGGTGCAAGGTGGTGGAAGGAAGAACAACAAAACACCAAGATGCAAGGAGGCGCGACCGGAGTAATTGGTTTAAAGGGAGAGTCTAGGGAGAGTCTTCAATCTTCTGTGCAGAGCGAGTGCTGCCCTTCTAGTTTCTCATGATCCTCTTCAAGGCAAAGCCGAAGGTGGATGAGGGCAGGTTCTCATGGACTCTGCCACTTCCCCCGAGCACCCAAACGCGGCTTCCTGCGATTATACGCCTGGCGACGGGGGGAGTCACGCGGCCCCCCTTCCCCCACCACATTCTGTACCCATCTCTTCAGAAGCTACTCCGGTTGATGGGAAGGACTCCCCTCCGTCACAGCGTATTGTGGCTGCGGTCCGCATTCGACCTATCACCACTACAGAGCGCCTCCAGGGTTGCAAAGACTGCATAACTGTAGTTCCTGGTGAACCCCAGGTACGTTCCATCCATCCATCCATCCATGCACAGACACACACACACATACACACACAGAGAGAGAGAGAGAGAGAGAGAGAGAGAGAGAGAGAGAGAGAGAGAGAGAGAGAGAGAGAGAGAGAGATCACTAAGGTGACCAATAAGGTGCTTTTTGTTTTATAATGCCCAAACTGAGCTTCCGAAGGGAAAGAACGAAAACGTGAAAATCTATTAATATTGCACGATAACAGGTCTTTCTTCATTTCAGGTCCAACTGGGCTCAAACTTTTTTACATTTGATCACGTGTATGGAAGTACCGGCTCTCCATCATCTGCCATTTTTGATGAGTGTGTGGCTCCACTCATTGATGCACTCTTCCAGGGGTACAATGCCACTGTACTTGCGTATGGACAGGTTTTTTTATTTTGCAAAGCTTTTTCAAAGGAAAGTCTTTCTTGCAACGTGAACAGGCGCTAAAATATTTGGTCTAGTAGAAGTGGATTGTTATAATTACAGTCTTTTAATGTTTACTTTTGGTTTTCTTTAGACAGGATCTGGAAAAACATACACGATGGGTACTGGATTTGCAGTGGGTGGATGTACGGATGGAATCACTCCGCGTGTGATGGAAGCTTTGTTCAAGAGGGCTGAAAGTTTTACTGGAGAAGTCGATTTGCAGCTCAGAGTATCTTTTATCGAGGTGTGTTCAGGTGACAACTTTCCATGCTTTATGCTAAGGTATTGAAGTTATCATTAATTTTTGGGGCATCTTTATGAAAATCATGAACTTTAGCAGTGGAAGTGTAAGAGTGAAGCGTCAGAGTTTTTGGTTGCCCATCGAGATTAAAGTTCCTGAGGATGCAGCTTACCAGGTGGTGGTTATTCTAAATTTTGAATTTCTGACAAGGGAGCACCGTGGCACTGGACTTAGTGGATCTGGTAGATGAATGCTTGCTTGAATCTCATCAGATTTGCCAGTATTTAGTCTGGAGTGCCCGAGGAGGATTCGTGCCTCCATGGCGGATTGATATTCTCAGGTGCTGCGTCACGGGGGGGATGAGGAGGAAAGTGCCTGAAGGAGCCTAGCCTAGCTTCCATTTGGATTTAAATGTTGGCACCGAGGGCATGCATTTCCCCAGCGTGCACGTTCCTCATAAAGTTGCTACTGTGGCAGGGTTTATGCAAACATGTCGATAATGTGGATGTCTTGTTCTATGAGGAACACATGCTATCGCTTTGCACATGCTGTGTGGAAATATATTGCCAGATTCTTCGTGTACATTTTGGGAGTTTGCTATTGGCTCTTTGTTAGAATGTTGTGTATGTATCTCTTTGGGTACTCATTGGTTATCACATGTGCAAGATGATGGGACGTGGTGCGTGGTGAGGCCATGAGGCTTTCTATGCACATTGATGATGCAGTCGTTGGTTTGACCTGTGTGAATTTGATGATGCTCGATTTGTGGACAGCTATTTGGGGTGACATTTGGATGTATTGCCTTTTGTGGACTCTTGGATCATTGAAGGTGACTTGTCACTTGAATAATGTGGAGTCTATGGATTCTGTTCAAGAAGAGTTAGTGTCTCATCTTGCCTACTCGGACAGATTTTATGTGGGTAAGTGGTCTTCCTCCTGCGTGGCAGTATGGGTATCTGGCCTGACACTGTTCTGTTTGGATCATATACCACTCTCTAGCTACCAACAGTTTGAACTCTCTTCTTCTCTTCCTGAAAAGGCAAGATTGCAGAGCCACAGGGGCAGCTCTGTAACATTTGGTCATCTGATGTATCAAGCACACTGGATTCGGGCTAGCATTTACTATTTAGCTACTTGCTTGTTTCCAGCCAGGTTTCCTGCTCCTATGTTGCGGCAGGGAGGGACTTTTCTATGAAGTGGGAGAAAGCAGTTCATGCCAGTCTTGCTTCCATTGATTGGTGCAGCAGCACCCTCAGGACTCAATTCCTACTTGATTGGGAGCTTTGTGCCTATATTGATCTTTTACTGGTCCTGGAAAAGAAATTTGAATTTTCTTATTGTGACGTTCCGTTCGATCTCTAAGGATTGTTTGATGAATAAACATATCTTTCTACTTTTTGGCAGCAATTGTTTGAGCTCATCATTATGTATCTGGTTCTTTGAGCATAGATTTTGACTTGGATCTCTACAAAGTATATTGGTCCCCTCTTTCTGCCAAGCAGGTTTTGGGGGACGACGTTCTCCTCTCTCTGCCAAGCAGGTTTTGGGTGACGTTCTCCATGCAAGTTAGATCTAGTTGTTTGTGCTGCCCATAGGTACACTGAACATGTGTCCTGGTCTACTCGTTTTGTTCGTTCCGGGTGAGTTAGCAATGGTTATTTCCAATTTTATGTGTCTTCTTGTCCTGGTGATGATTCTCTGACTTGACACTTAATTTGGACGTATTGGGAGACTGGATTTTTTATAGTCAAAGTGGCAGCAGAAAAATGGAATCTGATGATGAATGGAGCTACTACTGGCGATGACAACTCTGAACACAGCAGCCTACTCTTGCACAAACTCCATAGATCTCTAACTGGATCAACCCGAATCTGCCACAACTCCGTACCGATGGATACCGTTGACTCTCAAGGGATGCGAGGGCAGACCACAGAGCCTGGTTTGGTCGCGACAAACGGGGCTGATCGCACATACTCTGCCTCCAGGTGCTTGCATAGATAGAAAATGCTAGGAGAGAGAGTGAGAGAGAGAGGGCGATTCCTATCATAGATTGAAACATACTCGTATGTTTCATTGTCCAGATGTGTGCAAACATTCACTATTTTTCATGTATGTTTGGGGCAAACATACTTGACTTTTTTAAAAAGGTCAAGAAACTCATGCCAATGTAATAGTTTTACAAAAATGTTGTGTGCTGGTCTTCTACGCCAAATTTTGAGGCTACAAATTGCTCCTGGACTTCTAATCTCCTCTTTGGACTCACTTATGAAGTTTAACACATGCTTAGGGTGGGACTTTATATGTTACAGATTGTCTCTCCGAAACATACTTATACCATACTTCCATACCCGTATGCGTATGCGTATGCGTATACGTATGCATATACTTCCTGTATGTTTTAATCTATGATCCCTGTAGGAGATGGATCACAAAAAATGAATTGTTATATTAACGTCTTCAAAAGGCCAAAATGACCTATGAGACCTAAAGGATACATCCATGTGTGACTCTAGTACAATGTCTCAGAAACATGAAAATAAAAAGAAATGAGGGTACCTAGAGTGGGTAGGTATGTATGTAAGCCTTCTCGCATCATGATGATGATCTTCATCAAGTGGAGGTGTGCAAACACTAGAGAGCACAAACACTAGAGAGAGTGAAATACCGAGAAAGGGAGAGAGATGTGAACTGAAAACGCTGGCCTCTCACTCTATACAAAAATACAACTGGGCTCAAGGGTCCCGTATCTAAGGAGCCTTGTTGGCTGCCCGACCTCTCAATAAGCACCTATGACTTACATAAGTTGGGGAGCCCTCAGAATAAATGCCACCTTAACAAAAGATGCCACATTACATAAATGTGCCACGTGGCACATTTATGCCACATCACCTCAAGTGACACAATGCTGAAAACTACATAAAAACAGAGAATTACCTGGTAAGGTCTTAGGCACGGGCTCTTGCCTCAGGCCAGCCTCTGGGCACATGGTTAGTACTCACAAAACAACCCACCCCTTAATCTGCTTTTGGGAGATACCGAAGGCTATTTCAGCTCTTAACAGCTAGGAGGCGAAACTCTTAACAACCTATTTCAGCTCGTGTTCGGGGAATCACCCTGAGGGAGCTAGAGTGAAGGGATAGTGTGGCTTGTGGAAGAGGTTTGGTGAAGATGCCAGCATGGTTATTGGACGTAGAACACTACACAATGCGAATGGTACCATCCAGGGTGCTCTCTTGAACAAAGCTTCTATATGCTTGTTCCGGGCATGAAATACTCAGTTCATTGCAATATTATACAACTCTGGTTGTTTGAATAAATTTTTTACATGCACATCTAACCCTATGTGCGTGTCGACAAGTTGTAACTCCTATTTCTAGGGTTTAGGACAGCCTAGGAAGTGTTATGGCAACCTTGTAAGCCTCTCAAAGGACTTGCATGTGCAAGCGCTTTAGTTAGTTGCATACCCTTTGGTTGCATATGGCAGTATCAGGTGTCCCAAGTGCAGTGGGCATTAGAACCGTCACATTTTAGGACTTCAGGGTTTTAGAATTGAGCCTAGGTAGTTAGTGTCAAAGTCAACAATGCGGAAGCGTAGAGACCAAGGAGAGAGAGAGAGAGAGAGAGAGAGAGAGAGAGAGAGAGATGATGAAATGAAATGTTATATTAACGTCTTCAAAAGGCCAAAATGACCTATGAGACCAAAAAGTTACAATTGGTGAATCTGATACCATGTCTGAGTACGGAAATTACAGAGTTACAAAGAACTATATCTAAAACACTAAGGAGAAAGGAAATAGGGGGGGGGGTGTTTGTGGGTTCATATGAAATCTTTCATCGTTCGTCGCTGTCGGATCTCATCGACCTCCTTCATGGTTAGTACTCTGGTTAGGTGTCTTGCATGTCGAGCTAGAGTGATCTGTATCTTTTGTTGCAGCCTTCGTCGGTAGCGGGAGACCCCCCGAGGTAGCGGCTCCATCAAGCAGTGTACCTCTAGTATGATTAGGCTCTGAGATATGCTGTAATGACTGCTCCGTTGCTTCTTCTCTAGCTGGTGTAAAGAAGTCTGTGATTCGTCTCTGAGACTGTCTTTCCTCTGATGTCCTCAACAAGCTCTCCCTAAGTTTGCGCAGCTCTAGCAGGAACAATCCGAGACACCTCTGATCCTTGTATCTCATGACTCTAAAAAAAGGTCCGAACCCTTCTCTGAACAGGCAGTGGAAGCGGCTGCGTATCTCATAGTATGCTGGGCAGTGACATGTGTAGTGCAATTCTGTCTCTGGCTCTAAGTTACATAGGTGACATCCTAGCTCCTGCCGGCACCCCTTGAAAACGGCCAGTCTCGATTTGGAGCTGATGTGAGGATGTGCGTATCTGTCCAATAGCGCATCTTATCCCATGAGATAAGTGTGTGTCCATGTATGCAGGCCTAGTCACAAAGCCGTCCTCCGTGAGTTAGAGAAGATGCTCTTTGTAGAAGGCCATCTTCGTGCCTAGCTCCTGTGTCGGCTGGATCCATGTGCTCTTGGTATTTAGCTGAATCAGATCCAGACGTATGAGTCTAGTGATCTCTGTCCGTGTGAGGGACAGAGAGGGTGCATCCAGGGAGTATTGAAGCGGAGGTAATCTATCCATGTTGAGACCATGCGACTGAAACTATGCTGTCATCTGTCCATACCAACATGCTGTATCGCCTTGTAGAGCTAGTTGTCGAGATGACTCCAGGGCAAGTCGAGCGTATCTGCCCCTGGGGAGATCCCATAGACCGTGCATAAAGGAAATTGATCTCGTCAATGCCTCCACCACCGGGGGGGGGGGGGCGGTGGCTAGCTCGGCTCGGATAATCTCATGTGGTACTGAGGCCTTAGCCCGAATCATCCGAGCGATCATGGAGACCATAGGCCTCTCCATACATCTCCATCCGTTTGTGTTGCTTGATCTCCCCTGGTGGTCTACTGAAGGTCCCCATACCTGAACTCCATAGAGCATAGCTGGAGTCACTATAGTGTCAAAAAGCCAAAGCTTTGCTCGCGGTTCCTGAAACTGAACCTGCGAATACATCCTCTCCAGTCCTCCCAAAGCTGCATATGCTCTCGTCAATCTAGTCTCTGATGCTCTCCTTAGTGACAACACCGGTCCATCGAAGACTACCCCAAGATAAGTATATGCATCTATGTACTCCACAATCTCCTGGCCATACATAAATGTGGGTGCCGACCTCCTGACCCACAGTGGTGTGGTGTTGAACACCATAACCTTGGTTTTCCCCAGATTGACAGACAATCCACTGTCACGAGCAAATGTATGCAGAGCATCCAAATGACGCTGCATCCCCTCTGGAGAGTCATAAATCAGCACAATATCATCAGCATATAGTAACAACGGAATCCATGTCCCTGCTAGTTGAGCCCCCCTGTCCCCCTGACGCTCTACAGAGTCCGAAAACTCATGCACATACATCCCAAAAAGAGTCGGGGATAGGGGGCATCCTTGCTTTACTCCAATAGTGGAGAGGACCATTCAGGCATTCCCTCAGTGGTGCGTACCCGCCCCATCACTGTCCTGTATAGAGCCAGAATCCCCCAAATCAGCTCTATAGGCACATCCATGTCTTGTAATCTGCGTATAAGTCTGGCTCTCGGCACTGTGTCGAAGGCTTTGTGGAAATCCACAAAGCTACAATAGATCCTCTTGCCATGGTGTCTAGCCTCCTCAATAATAGCTCTGAGTGTCAGAATCTGGTCAAGAGTGGAGAAACCTCTCCTGAAACCTGCTTGCCCTAGTGCTCTTATGCCCTCTCGCTCTGCCCATCTACTCAGCTCCTGTTCAAGAATGGATGCATACAGCCTAGCTAGTGTGTGACCAACCATGATGGTGCGATAATTTCCGGGAATCATGGGATCTCCTGACTTGAAAATAGGCACAATCGTGGACATACTCCAAGTCTCGGGGAAGCCTTCATACATGGCTCGATTAAACATCATGATCATGTGCTCTCCTTGTCTTCATCCTGTCAATAGCTTTCCTTACCTTCTCGGCAGTAAAGAAAGAACATGTCTCCGGGCATGTCTCTAGTGGGTCTGGCAGAGGTGGTTGTCCTGATATTGTGTAGAGAGATGTGGCATATTCCCCCCATGCCTCAGTGGAGGTGACCTCTGGTGGTGGTGAATGTTCGTGGAATAGCCTCCATGCTTCGCCTGAGTCCTAACTTATAAATTATTGATACAAATCTTGCTCTAGCTGGGATAAATAAGCCCTTTTCTTTCGTCGCACTAGGCGGCGAAAGATAATCCGTGACTGTCTATGTGTGGTAATACCCATGAGCACTTCCCTCTGTAACTTGATCCTCATCTCTCTACACTCCTCATCATACCAACTGTTCTGGGGCATTTTTCCAGATTGTCTCCGTGTAGGCTGGCTGTGGGGGTATGCTTCTGATGCTGTATCATGGAGCGTCTCTGTCAATATCTTAGTGAGTTTATCTAGTGGCCGTCCTGGCTCCTGGGTGCATAGCTTCCTGTATATCTCATCCATATACACAGAGTCCGTCTCCCTCATGAAGGTATACCGGACGTGTGTAGGGACCTCTCCTAATGGAGCTGTGCTGAACTGAAACGTCAGGGTGAAGGACAAGATAGCGTGATCAACTGCCACTCCAATTGGCCTAGTGCCCACCATGTAATCTTGAAAGAATGGAATGAGACCTGGTTGGGCCATAACATAATCCACTGTGGTGGCACCATGTCGGTGTGGAAAGCAAGTAAAACCTCCAGCTGTCGAAAATCTTTGTAGGCCATTTAAGATGGCCAATCTATGTGTGGCTCCCATATCTATCAAGTATCTGCCATATTCCGTGTATTCCTCATCTTGTGATTCCTTCGAGGTTTCTTCGTTGCTCCCGCTTTTCTTTGTGCCCACTCTCCAGGCCCTCGTATGCGTCTGCTTGTTGACTCCCACCAGAGTCATGAGTTCTTTCACCTCTTCCTCCACATTATCTTGGTCTTTGAGGCCACATATCCTTACGTGTAAGGCCCGCACACGTCTCCTTTGCTCCTCTTCTAGTGTCAAGTTGATGATGGTTGGTGTGGGGGTAGGGGTTATTTCCTTGCCTTTCCCTTTCTTGACAATCTTGATCCATTTTTCGGCCTTTTCTGCTTTTTGTTGGGTCTTTGTGATGACATCTACCCACGAGGTGGTCATTTCTTTTTGTTGCTCCCCACCTTCTTTGATGGCCCGCACTTGTTCCTTAATCGTGTTAAGCTCTTCAATTACTGAGGATTGAAGCTCTCCCTCTTCGAGGACATTTTGCGATCGCACCTCTGCAAGCTCTTTCTTGAGTAGTGCGATTTCCTCATCATGGGCCTTCACGCGATCCTCGAGTGTATGTATCGTGCTTTCCTGTGCTGCCACGCGGGCGTCGAGTATGTTGATAGTACCTAGGAGGTGGCGGTTGATCATGTTGATGGACTCGCTCAGCTCTTCTTTGCATTTTTGGATGGCATCCTCCATCGGGTCATCTTTGCCATTTTGCTTCCTCATGGTCGGAAGGCCGCCACAGGAGGGGGAGAGGGATATAGGAGTGAAGGGAGAGGCATGCGGCTATTCTCTCTCTCTCTCTCTCTCTCTCTCTCTCTCTCTCTCTCTCTCTACGCAGCTAGCTTTCTCTCTCTATGCGCACAGGATTTTTTTTCTCTCTTCTCTCTCTTTCTCTCTCTCTCTCTCTACGCTCGCAAAGTTTCTCTCTCTACGCTCTTCCCTCTTTCTCTCTCTACACAAATTCTCCCCTCTTTCTCTCTACGCAAATTCTCCCCTCTTTCTCTCTCTACGTCCTTTTCCCCCTCTTTCTCTCTCCACGCTACTCTTCCCCTCCCCTCTTTCTCTCTCTCTGTGACGCCCTCGGTCGGGGCGTCGCGGAAAAGGGGCCGCGCCGGCTCACCTGCGATGCAAACGGGACCTGCAGGCAAGCAAACGCATGTACAAGAACGCAACTTGAAAACTGAACGCAAGAGGGACACGAGAGTGAGGGACGCGAACGAATGATCAATATCATAAGAAAGTGCCGAATACAAGGGACGCAAGTAATCACTTGAAAACGGGGCTGGCAAGTTGGGGGAAGTGGCACATACTTCTCTTATATACACCCCCGGTTTGAGAGAGCTTGACGCCCACGTCAAGCCGGGGTTTTGAGAGGTGCCGATACAAAAGTTGATGCCGAGGTTTTGGGGGCGGGTATTTACAAGGGGAGGAGGGGAGTTAGATGTTGCCACCAACATGTCTAGCTACCTAGGGTGATGCTAGTTACAAGTGGGGGGGAGGACTACCCTATGTTGTTGTCATGTAGGGTGTTGTCCTCCTCTTCAGTGGGCATGTTGTAGAAGCGTAGCACAAGGGGCCTTCCGAGTCGAAGCATGATTTCTTCAGGTACCCAAGTGCATTCCGTCATGGGGCGGTTGCGCCACTTGACATAGAAAAGTTGTCCCCGGCGCCCAAAGCCCGACTTTAGGATGGCCTCCGGTAGGATGGCCTCCGGCTCATGTGGCGAGCCATCCTTTACATATTCGGGGAGGCTTCTACCATAGGTGTTATC
Source organism: Adiantum capillus-veneris (assembly GCF_014529385.1). Lineage (NCBI taxonomy): Eukaryota > Viridiplantae > Streptophyta > Polypodiopsida > Polypodiales > Pteridaceae > Adiantum > Adiantum capillus-veneris. The sequence goes on from NC_140954.1 coordinate 80,278,360, forward strand.
CGGCACAAACCTTTTGAGCAGACTTACATGGAAGGCGTTGTGGATGTTGATGTGTGATGGGAGATCCAGCTTGTAGGTGATGTCGTTGTAGGACTTGAGCACTTTGTAGGGCCCATAGTAGCGGTGGTTGAACTTCGGGGAGAGGCCTTGAGGGAGGGTGATATTCTGGGAGCTGACGAGGACTAAGTCACCTTCTTGGAAGAGTTCGGCAGGCCTTCGCTTTTGGTTGGCGTACTTGGCGATGCGTACCTTGCTTTGCTCGAGACTCTTCTTTGCCCTTTGCATGCGGGTTTGCCATTGTTGAAGAAACTCTTCACATTCAAGATCCTGGGCATGCACATCGCCGGTTGCCAGTGCAAGAGGTGTGATGACTTCTTTACCTGTGGAGAGCTCGAAGGGGGTGTAGCCAGTGCTGCTATGGATGGAGTTGTTGTAGTGGAATTCCAGGACGTCCATGTATTCGGACCAGTCCTTTTGATCTGCTTTGACGTAGCTGCGGATGTAGTCTTTAATGCCTTGGTTGACTCTTTCAGTTTGACCATCGGTTTCTAGGTGGTAGGCGGAGGAGAAGCGGAGCTGGGTGCCTAGCAGCTTGAAGAGCTCGCGACAGAGGTCGCTGAGGAAGCGGGTGTCGCGATCAGAAACTATGGTTAAGGGGAGGCCGTGGTATTTGAAGACTTTGGCGAAGAAGTGTTTGGCTACTTGGTAGGCTGTGACGGGAGGCTTTGCAGGTATGAAGTGAGCTTGCTTGGTGAAGTAGTCGACGACCACCATGATGGTAGTGTGGCCGTGGGAGGGGGGGAGGTCGACGATGAAGTCCATACTTACCATGTCCCAAGGTCGGGAGGGTGTTGGCATGGGGTGGAGGAGGCCAGCAGGCTTGACTCTTTGAGCTTTGACCAATTGACAGGTTGGGCAGGTCCGCACGTAGTCGATTACGTCGTCCTTCATTTTTGGCCACATGTAATGTTGGTGTAGTTTGTCATAAGATCTCTTCTGGCCACCATGTCCAGCTAGCTTGCAGTCATGAGCCTCCCACATGAGGTCTTTCTTTAGCTCTGGATCATTGGGGATGTAGATTTTTCCATGCGCGTAGAAGAGGTTATCTCTGACTTCAAAGAGACCCACTGCCGCTTTCCCAGAGATGTGGTCGTTGAGCATGCGGAGGACAGCAGGATCAGCTTTTTGAGCGTCGAGGATGCGTTGGCGTAGCGTGCTGGTTGCTGAGGAGATAGCATTGAGGGTAGGCATTCGACTGAGTGCATCGGGCATGACATTTGTGGAGCCCGGTTTGTGGATGATCTCGATGTTATATTCTGCCAGTGTATCTTGCCACCTGGCTTGCTTGGGGGTGATTTTTGGTTGTGTCTGTAAGTACTCGAGAGAGATATTATCTGTGTAGACCTTTGTGTGCTTGTCTTGGACATAGTGTCGCCACTTTCGGAGGCAGTGGACGACAGCGAGCATTTCCTTCTCATGAGTGGTCCATCTGGTCTCCACATCTGTGAACTTGTGGGACTCGTAGGCGATGGGTTGATTCTCTTGCATGAGGACACCGCCAATGGCACCATCGGAGGCATCCGTGTGGACTTCAAAGGGTTGGTGAAGTCGGGTAGTCGGAGGACGGGGGTACTACACATGGCTATCTTCAGGTTCTCAAAGGCCTCTTCTTCTCTGGAGGTCCACTGAAAGGGTTTGTGGCCTTTGGTTATCTCTGTAAGTGGGGCCGCAATCTTGCTGAAATCGCAGATGAAGCGTTGTGTGTACTGACAGAAGCCCACAAACTCTCGGACTTCTTTGATGGATGTCGGGGGAGCCCACTTGATGACAGCGTCGACTTTCTTGGGGTCCACCATAATCCCTTCTGACGTGACAATGAAGCCAAGGAACTCGATTTTCTGGACAGCAAACTCACACTTCTCCAGCTTGGCATAAAGTTGGTGTTCGCGGAGGCGCTGGAGTACTGTGGCGACATGCTTCTGGTGCTCTTCTAGAGTCTTGCTGTAGATGAGGAGATCGTCAATGTAAGTAATGAGGAAGTCGATCATGTCCCGGAAACTGTCATGGATTATTCTGCAGAAGGTGCCAGGGCCGCCCGTGAGACCGAACCCCAGGACCATCCATTCCCAAGAGCCGTAGCGTGTGCGGAAGGCGGTCTTCGGGATGTCTTTCGAGGCGATGCGGACTTGGTGATAGCCTGAGCGGAGGTCGATGCGCGTGAAGTATTAGGCACCCGTAGTCTGTCCAGAAGATCTTCCATGAGGGGAACTGGGTACTTGTTCTTGATAGTTCTCTTGTTGAGGACCCGATAATCCACGCATAGTCGCATCGAGCCGTCTTTCTTCTTCACAAACAGGACTGGGGCCCCAAAAGGAGAGCTGCTGGGCCGGATGAAACCTTGATCTTCTAATTCTTGAAGTTGCTTCTTGAGCTCTTTGAGCTCGGTATCGTTCATGCGGTATGGGGCCTTTGCTGGAGGTGTGCTTCCTGGGAGGAGGTCAATTTCATGTTGAATTTGACGTGGAGGGGGTAGGCCGAGGGGGAGTTCTGGAGGCATGACATCCTTATATTTCTGAAGGATGGGGGTAAGGGAGGGGTCACCCACTTTGGCTTGCTCGATGGTGATGGAGTTGAGCCTTGCTGTGGGCTGCTCTTTTGCTTGCATGATGCAGAGGTTGACTTGAGCTCCTTTCTTGAGGGCCCGCTCTGCTTGCTTTGCACTCATGAGGTTGAGCCTGGGGGAAGATGTCTCTGGGACCTTTTGTTTGCCTTTCATTGTTGCCAATTGAGCGGGGTCTTGGCGGTTGATGGGAGGGGGATTGGTTTGAAGATGCGCCTGGCGGGTGAAAGCTTGCTGCGTTGTGAGTCTGGCGCCTTGGACTGTCACTGCTTTGCCTTGATTATTCAGCAGTAACTGGTCTACCTTCATGCCTAGGAGTGCAATGAGGTACTTGTCGTTGAAGGATAGACCAATGATTGCCTCAAAGTCGTCCATTGGGACCACGATGAAGTCAAGGCGACATGTGAATTCACCCATCTCGATCCTGACTTGCCGGGCTGCCTTTACGTTGCTATCCTTTCCTTGGGCAAACTTAACTGTAGTTTCATTGACAGTGGTGAGGCGTAGGCCCAGGCGAGCGGCGCACTGCGGGGATAGAAAGTTGTGTGTAGCGCCTGAATCTACCATGATCCATTGTGGCTGGGATCCGATTGTTACCTGGACATACAGGTTCTGGATGTCCGTTATCGCTGCTGCCATGCATTGAGGGTGGAGGGATACCGCTCCAATCCGAAGTTGTTGATCAGCAATAGGGTCATCCGTTTCTTCGATTCTTCGTTGGGGGGGGGAGGGTGGTTCTTCGATTTGGATGGTGTTGGCTCTGCTAGATGATGTTGAGGCCTGATTTCTTTTGCGGACACATGCGTAGTTGGGTCCATGAGCAATCCTGCAGTCGCTGCACCAGACGCGATCAGGGTGCGGGTTGTAGGAATTGCTCGCAATAGAGCTGCGTGGGATTAAGGCGGCATTTCCGCGGCCTAATCCAGGGTTGGCATTGGGTGGTGTTGGGCGGAGAACATTGCTTCTGTTATTCTGTACAAATCCGCGGCCTTGCCCAGCGGGTGGGTTAGGCCGGTGGTTGGGGGCAAAATTGTTGTTGCGAGGGTTATTTGGAGGAAAATCTGGTGTGGGGTTTGTGTCGCGTAGCTTTTCTGCCATATTGGCGGCCACTTCCCAGGTGTTGGGACTCTGTTTTTCGACCTCTCGACGGGCCCAGTTCTTAAGGCCGTACAGGAACCCATGTAGTCTGTCTGCTGTGTGCATCAATGGGAGTTGGAGCATGAGTCGCCGCTATTTGACAATGTAGTCTGATATGTGGCCGTCTTGGCGTAGATCGCGCCACGAATCCCTGACTTTGTTGCCCTCATTCTCTGGGACAAAGTAGCTGAGCATGTCTCTTTGTAGGTCCTCCCGGTCCTCCCAGTCCTCCCAGCGCTTTGATTGCTGTTCAGTGAGGAACCATATATAGGCGTCGTCGGCCAGAAAGGTTTTGGCCACTTGCACATATCTGCGTCTACCTATGTTGTTCCACTGCATATAGTCTTCTACCTCGCTGAACCACTTGTTGAGTTCCAGTGAGGTGCGGTTGCCTTTGTATTTCTCGGGGGGACTGGGTTTGAATTTTCCCAGTCTGTTTTCGTCTTCTAGATGTCTGTCAGGGCTGTAGTAGCGTCTTTCACTTTGATCGTCCTGATAATCTTCGTCTTCGGGTCGCGGTCGTCTTTGTGTGTTACGCCGCGTTTAGACATTACTAGGACCTGGGCGGTCTTCGTATCGCTGGCCTAGCTTTGTTTGCAGTAGGTCGCTCAGATTGGCGGACATCATGTTGATTTGGTGTTCTACGGAGGCCATGATGTGTGCCTCCAGTCTTTCTTCCATTGAGTCTTGGTGGTCTGGTCGCGGCTTCTTCTCTTTGTTCTTCTTCGGGGCTCTATGCGGTCCCCGTTCCGTCCTGTATCCTTCTTCATCTTCTTGATTTCCCGCCATTGGGGTGCTATTGTGGCCGGAGCCGAGAGAAATTCAAAATATCGAAAAACTGGGAAATTGCGGGAAAACGGCTTGAAAATGTTGAAAAACTGTGAAACAGCGCAAAACGGAGTCCAAAACGATGAAAATCGCGAAAAACGGCTCAAAAACGGTGAAAACCGGTCCCAAACGGTATAAGACGGGGCAAAACGAGGTAAAACGATGGGGAACGTGGAGAAACGCGTCAAAACGGGGCAAAACGGGCCAAGAATGCGGAGAACGCGGTGAAAACGGGGCGAAACGTGGGTCAAACGAGGCAAAACGGTGAAAAACTGTGGAGAATGTGGAGAAAACGCAAGGAACGGGGCAATCACGCAAGGGACGTGGTGAAACGGGGCAAAACAGGGCAACACGGGCCGAGAACGTGGAGAAAACGTGGAAAAACGAGGCAGACAGGCCGACAACGTGGTGACCACCACGGGCCGCGGGCCGACGTTGGGTCGGCGGGGACTCGAGCCGAAGCTCTGATACCAAGTGTGACGCCCTCGGTCGGGGCGTCGCGGAAAAGGGGCCGCGCCGGCTCACCTGTGATGCAAACGGGACCTGCAGGCAAGCAAACGCATGTACAAGAACGCAACTTGAAAACTGAACGTAAGAGGGACACGAGAGTGAGGGACGCGAACGAATGATCAATATCATAAGAAAGTGCCGAATACAAGGGACGCAAGTAATCACTTGAAAACGGGGCTGGCAAGTTGGGGGAAGTGGCACATACTTCCCTTATATCTCTATGCGCTAGGTTAGGGCAGGGACAGCGCGCGAGCAAAGGGCGGGGGTGAAGGGGGTAGCGCGCGAGCAAGGGCAGCGCGCGAGCAAAGGGCGGGGGTGCAGGGGGTAGCGCGAGAGCGCAGAGGACGGGGGCAGCAGGGGGTGCAGTAGGGCACGCGACGGGAGCGGGGCAGCAGGGGGGTTGGGAGAAAGAGCGCGAGGGGGGGTGGGAGCAGGGATGCAGTAGGGGCGACGGGGGCATGGCAGCAGGGGGGGGGGGGAGGAGAGCTTACTCGCGCTGCAGAGGGCTGCCATGACTTCGCGTTGCTTTCGAGCTGCCATGGCTTCGCGCTGTAGAGGGCCGCCATCGCACACACAGAGAGAGAGAGAGAGAGAGAGAGAGAGAGAGAGAGAGAGAGAGAGAGAGAGAGAGAGAGAGAGTCTCCTGAACCAATCAACCTTGTCAATGAATAACTAAGTGTGTAATACAATGGAGGCAAGGGGTTGCATATATAGCAGCTTCAGTAAATTGCCCTACTCAAACTTTGACAAATAAGTAAAATAAATACCTAAAAGCCAAAATAAATAATGAGATCACGTTGGGTAGTTCACTTGAGATGCCAAAACATCCTCTGTAGCTCATAGTGGACATCAATAGTGAGACCAAGTCAATGAAGAAGCTACCATGGACATCCCAGTAGAAGGCCTTGGACTACTCAATACATGTCGGTTTTGCTACCTTCAACTTTGTACCTTAGAAGAATGCCATCTTGAGCATCGGTTGCCTTTTAGAAAATTTGAACTGTAGACCACACTACATCCAAGAATCCCCATTTGTGAACTGTGAACACATCACGTCCAAAATATAATACTCCAAGATAATGAACTGTGGAACACATCCTCTCCATGATCCGACCAACAACGATGGATTGGTGCACTCATCCATAGTGCTTTAGATACGTCTGATTGGTTCCCTGTCAGATGCATGTGCCTTGAACTCAGACCTACGGGTTCAAACAATGATAACTTGAACTTCAACACAAGGGTCCAAATTGATTATACGGAGCACTGTTTGCTCCTCTCTGCCACTCACAAGCCTCTCTCTTGCTGAAGCTGGTGGTGGCACTGGTCTCCATGTGACTAGAAGGCAGGAGTTCTTGCCAGCGTAGACTCCACTATACTTGCAGCCGCTTTGTTGTGTCACGATTGTGACATATTCTTTATCTTTGTATTACCTTCCTCGCTTGGTTCTCTTGCAGATACGAAGACGTACCAGATCCGAGACCCCGATTCTCCAAAGGATGCGTCTCTTCGCCCAAGAGTCGCACCTATTCGGCGAATAGCCATGCCTTTTTAGCGAATGGCTGCACCTTTACGCCGAAGGGTCACGACTCTACAAGAGAGGGAAATGACTATTGGCCTAGAGTCATGTCTTTTGACTTATGGTCATGTCTCTTCAGTTTCTTATAAGAGACCTCTTGTTACAGTTTAAACATTTGTTCAATCAATCAAACACACATTCAGTCTCTTGAGTCTCAGTTTGATCTTAAGTATGAAGTTTAAGTCTTAATTATAGGATTAGCACCACTAATCCTCACAGTGGTATTAAAGCAATTTTTTCTCGGGACCCGAAGGTTGTGAAGCTCTCACCCTCGCCACTACACTCTACCCATTTCTCGGAATTGTATGAAAGCAGAAGAAAGGTGGTACACACACGCATACGCATGTAAGGTAACATGAATTTTTATGTTCCAATTCTATAAATAAAGAACAGAACACAGATGTGTGTTGGCTACGTACCCGGTGCATTTTGAGAACCCAGCTGTTGGTGCCTCTTCACGTGCTCTTTTCTTGGGTAGTATCCCTCGCCCTTCCCCAAAGCGACATGCCGTTGTGCACAAGTGCTCGATTATTGAAATCGACGAATTGCTGAATCGTTGGCTAAATTGAACCTTTGCGTTTGCACCTCTTCATGTGAAAGGACACCAGGGCACCTCTTCGCGAAAGGGCACCCCTCCACTTTCGTGGCACCCATTCCTAGAGACTCGCACCCCTTCCCAGAGGATTACACCCTTTCACAAGCGCTGGCTGAATTTCTGAAAACGCTGCTGAATTCTGAAACGCAGGTTGCATTTCCACGTTGGCTGCTGCCCCTTCCTACAGCTTCGCATCCTTTCACCAAGCGCTGGACTGCAGGAACGCTGGGCTGCCTACTCATCACGTAAAAAAAACCTCTTCGCTGGAGTTGTTTTTACGTAAGCAAAATCAGCAGCGCATAGTTTTAAACCATAAAGAGAACCTTTAGTTAGTTCCCTTGGCCGGCCAACCCCAATTTTTTGAAACCCATGTGAACTCACTCACATTAATTAAAGGGCCATTTGAACACACCCTTTCAATTGGCCATTAAACAAAAACGTTAAAACAAACATGAAAAAAAAGAGAAAGCCAGCAATTCAAGAATTCCAACGCTATCTCTCTCTTGCTTGCTTCTGGCGCTGGCAAATTTCTTGCGTGTGCACCATGGCCGACGACAACTGTACACCTAAGCTTCCTCTCATACATAGATGCAATTCTGGAAGAAATCTTACCCGAAATCCCTTTTGTACGTGAGGTGATCGTGGTTCTAGACACTCCGAACCCGAGGTCGTCATAATTCCCGATTCCCGGACTCCAAAGTCGAAACCCATTCCAGACTAGTTTCCGCTCCCGAAGTATTAGTTTCCATTGAATAGTCGGCATGGCCGAATCACAAGATGGCGACGACAATATTTTATCCGAGGATCCGATAGCAATTCTCAAAAAGCAGATGGCAGCACTTTCCAGGAGCCTCGCATCAATTCACACTCGCTTAGAGCAGATGTAGACGCAAAACACTTTTCAAACTACAAATGTTGCTTCTCCATCATCTTCTTTTGAAGCTTCATTGGTCGACCAAGAAGAACCAATTAAACAAAAGCCTTCAAAACTCAAATTTACTCACCCAAAGCATGGTTTCTCAGAGACAACTAGACACAAAGTACCTTCATGTGAGCAACAAAAGTCTGAGCATGAATATTCTTGGAAATGCTACAGTTCTAAGTAACCAACTTCTTATCGGAATCATTGGCAACAAAAGCAGCAACATGAAGCTTCCAAAGGATCATCAACGATATCAAGATGCGCTTACTTAGTGGCACATATATCCGACCCTAGTTGAGTACTCGGTCGTGAATGCCGCGACGCTGGACAAGTTTCCCTTCGCGAGCCATGCCCTACATTTAAGTCTTTCTTATCTGATGGTGATAAAGTCGAAGATTTATTGATCCTTTCCTTGTGCAAGAGGATCTTTCTGAGATCTAAGAGGCGACAACTCCCTCGACCTCCCCTTCTCAATTGGAAGCTTTAATACCCGCTGAAACAATTGAAGATTCAAAAGATTCCGGTTCTTATGTGACAACGTACAAGCACATAACCACTTCTTTGGCCGTGATCCAGGCAGAAAAACTCGCCTCGTCACCGCCCTTGCAGAATAAAGTCTTTTTCTCTGAACACATACCCAATGCAATGGTGAATGATAATTCTTCAAACTTGAAGATACCAGTTCTTACCTTCAATGATACAAAGGATAAAACAGATGCAGAATCTTGCAGCATGACTTCAATTGCTGCAGTTGAATATTTGGGCACAACTTTTTCCACAGATAGACCTTTACAGATGGAAATACCTCCAAATACTACTTCAGGAGGATTTTGTTAGGAAATAAGACGTAGCTAAATAGATATTTGAGTAGATTACTTAATGGAGAGAAATAGATTTCACACACAAAAGATTAGAGAGAGAGAGAGAGAGAGAGAGAGAGAGAGAGAGAGAGAGTAATACGTGGTTCACCCAATGTGGGCTACGTCCACGGGAAAGCAGCCACTCAATGGCTTTAGCACTTCAAATGAAGAAGTAGTTTACAAAGGGATTAAACCCTTAATAGAGCTCGCGCCTTGCTTCACTCTCACCTCCTCACACTCACCTTGTTGCATCAACTTCATACTATAAAATGTGTGTAGAAATGGCCTCCTTTTATAGGCCAAAAGGGTTGCCCTCTCTCATGAGAGGCAGCCATGTGCAGCCGCCCTTGTGTGAATAAGTCCAATCGAACCCTCCAATCCGCCCATGTGTGGCCGTCCTTGTGTAGACAAATCCGCTTTTGAATTCGGCCACCGGCCATTGACTTCTGACCATCGGCCACCGGCCATTGACTACCGGCCACTGGCCAACCGGTCAACCGATCGGTCATTTTCCGACCACTTTTCGGCCACCGTCCGGCCATAATATTCCGACGAAAAGGAATATTCCGGTGAGGGAAAAAAAGTTGGCCGTGAAAATTTTGGTTTCCGGTGAGTGATTTTCCTTCACGCACGATGGCTTCTCCTCATAATGGGGGCCTTACAAATGTGCGCTTTTACCACAGAAAATGGCCTTGTCCAGAGTATAGCATACATTAGAGAACCTACCGGTGCAGCATATGGAACTTTAGACATATAGGCTATTTCCTCTTGTGTCTTTGGACACATATCCTTTGTTAGTTTAAAGTGACCAGCCAAAGGTGTAGAAAGTGGTTTTGTATTTTGCATTGCAAACCTTTCTAGTACCTTCTTGATGTAATCTTCTTGAGATAGCTTTATTGTCTTCTTCGTCCTGTTCCTTGATATTTTTATACCAAGTATCCTCTTTGCAGCACCTAAATCTTTCATTGAAAAAGATTTAGACAGCTCCTCTTTTAGGTCTTTGATGTCCTGCATGTTAGCACTTGCAATCAACATGTCATCAACATACAACATTAGGATGATGAATTTCCCATCTCTCAAATTCTTCGTGTAGACGCAGTGATCCGAGTTGTATCTTGTGAATCCATGATCCAACATCCCATTGATCAAACTTCAAGTACCATTGTCTTGATGCTTGCTTTAAACCATACAAGCTCTTCTTTAATCTGCAAACCATTTTCTCCTTATCTTTTACTTCATACCCCTTTGGTTGAAGCATGTAGATTTCCTCCTCTAAGTCACCGTGAGGGAATGCCGTATTTACATCCATTTGCTCGAGATTTAGATCATGAGCAGCCACAAGGCTTAAGACAAGCCTAATTGAGTTCATTTTTACAACTGGAGAAAATATTTCATTGAAGTCAATACCTTTCTTTTGAGAAAACCCTTTTACCACAAGCCTAGACTTGTACCTTTTCTTCCCACCTTCTTCTTCCTTCAACTTGTACACCCATTTGTTTTGAAGTGCCCGCTTACCTTTAGGCAACTCAACCAACTCCCATGTTTGGTTGCGATGTAGTGAGTCCATCTCCACTTGCATGCTCTTCGTCCATTCTTCTTTGGATTCATGTTGCATAGCTTCTTCGTATGATTCTGGCTCTCCAGAATCTGAGATCAAGAGATGGTTGAAGGAAGGAACAAACCTTTCTGGAGGTCTACTTGATATTGTAGATCTTCGGGGAATAGGTTGAGGCTCCTCATTTGGTTGACGTTGTTGCACATTGTCACCGTTTGCAGTCCTTGAGTCTTCACCGTCCACAATCTCCATGTACTCATCACGTGTTTCTTTTGTTTGTTTTCTTTCCAAGTAATCTTTGTATATATTTTGTTCGTTAAAAATTACATCCGTACTTCTTAAGATTTTACCATCTTCAGGATTCCATAGGCGATGCCCAAAGTCACCTTCTCCATAGCCAATGAAGAAACACTTTTTGGACTTTGCATCTAGCTTTGATCTTAGGCTTCTATCTATGTGCATGAAAGCCTCACACCCAAACACTTTGAGAAATGATAATTCACCGGTTTACCTGTCCATGTCTCTTCTGGAACTCCCCCATCCAATGCTGTTGAGGGTGACCGATTGATTAAGTACACAGACGTACTTACAGCTTCCGCCCAAAGCTCAAGCGGTAGGCCTGCATGTAGCCGCATGCTTCGTGCTTACTCCATGATTGTCCTGTTCATCCTTTCTGAAATCCCATTTTATTGAGGTGTCCTTGGGGTTGTCCTTTGCCTCCGAATGCCATTGCTAGCACAAATGCTTTCAAAAGCTTGGCTACAATATTCGCCTTCATTGTCGGATTTGAGGCATTTAACCTTGGTACCTGTTTCATTCTCCACAAAGACTTTCCACCTTTGAAATATGGAAAATACATCGGATTTATTCTTCATGACATAAACCCATGTTTTTCTAGTTGCATCGTCTATGAATGTTACATAGTACAATGAGTCACCAAGTGATGGTGTACTTGCAGGACCCCAAACATCAGAATGAACCAACTTAAGTTTTTTGTTTTTTCTTTCATTTCCTGATTTTTGAAATTTTACCCTCTTTTGTTTACCATAAACACAATCTTCACAGAACTCTAAGTCCACTTCTTTCAAACCTGGTAGAAGCTTCTTTGTTGGAAGGATTTGCATTCCTTTGGCACTCATATGCCCAAGTCAGTAGTGCCACACCGCACTGTCAACTTCTGTAGTTGCTGCACAAGCTGAAGGTTGCTAACAGTACACAAGTAAAGTGTACCGACTTTTTCTCCCTTGGCAACCACCAAAGATCCCTTTGAGATCTTCCACCGTTTGTTTCCGAATGCAATGTTGTGACCTTCATCGTCCAATTGTCGTGTAGAGATCAAATTTTTGCGAAGAGAAGGAACATGCCTAACATCTTTAAGCTTCCATTTATTTCCGTTAGTAGTTTTGACAGAAACTGTACCTTTGCCGACAATCTCACAAGCTTCATCATCTCCCAAGTGTACATACCCAAAATTACCTTTGGCATAGTCTTGGAAATGTTGCTTGTGTGGTGTCGCATGGAATGAAGCCCCGGAATCTACTATCCAGGAATTGGACACATTGTCTAATGAGAGAATTAGAGCATCTTGCTCTACTTTACCTGCGACATTGGCCTCCGATGTTGGCTTGTTGTCTTGAGACTCTGTCTCCTTCTTCTTCTTAGACCAACAATCCTTCTTGACATGGCCCTTCTTGCTGCAGTTCCAACATTCAAGAATTGACTTTGTGCGTGACTTGCTCCTCCTTGAGCGATCACGACCCTTTTGGTTTTTGAACCTTTCCTTAGGCCTTCCTCTTGTTTCTACTGACAATCCAGCACTTGATGATTCTCCTGTGCTTCTCCTTCGTATTTCCTCGCTTAGGAGAACACCCACATCATCATCAAACTTAAGAGTATTTGTGCCAGAAATAGAATTACTTATAGTCATCACAAGGCTGTCCCAACTATCCGGTAGAGATGATAGTATAAGAAGAGCTCGTACCTCGTCATCGAAATTGATTTTCACCGATCGAAGTTGACTTATGTTTGTGTTAAAGTCATTTAGGTGTTTTGCAACGGAACCATTCTCTGCCATCTTTAGATTGAACAAGCGCTTCATAAGAAATACCTTATTGGATGCCGATGGTTTGTCGTAGAAGTCGTCAAGTGACTTCATCAAGTCCTCCGTGGTCTTCATCTCCGAAACATTGAAGGCCACCGTTGACGCCAAGCTTAACTGGATTGTTCCCAGTGCCTTTCGATCAAGGACAATCCATGCTTCATCTGTCATCGTTGCGGGCTTCTTTGCAAGACCGCCTAGTGGCAAATAGAGGTCCTTCTGGTAGAGATAGTCTTCAATCTGCATCTTCCAATGTTGGTAGTTTTTGCCGTTGAACTTCTCAATCTTGAGCTTCTCTTCCTCCTCCATAACTCCCACTCAATTCAAGGAATCCTTTCCTTGAGATAACTTAGCTACGAGCAAACCTTGCTCTGATACCAGTTGTTAGGAAATAAGACGTAGCTAAATAGATATTTGAGTAGATTATTTAATGGAGAGAAATAGATTTCACACACAAAAGATTATAGAGTAGAGAGAGAGAGAGAGAGAGAGAGAGAGAGAGAGAGAGAGAGAGTACACACGATATACGTGGTTCACCCAATGTGGGCTACGTCCACGGAAAAGCAGCCACTCAATGGCTTTAGCACTTCAAATGAAGAAGTAGTTTACAAAGGGATTAAACCCTTAATAGAGCTCCCGCATTGCTTCACTCTCACCTCCTCACACTCACCTTGTTGCATCAACTTCACACTATAAAATGTGTGTAGAAATGGCCTCCTTTTATAGGCCAAAAGGGTTGCCCTCTCTCATGAGAGGCAGCCATGTGCAGCCGCCCTTGTGTGAATAAGTCCAAATCGGACCCTCCAATCTGCCCATGTGTGGCCGTCCTTGTGTAGACAAATCCGCTTTTGAATTTGGCCACTGGCCACCGGCCATTGACTTCTGACCACCGGCCAACTGGCCAACCGATCGGTCATTTTCCGACCACTTTCCGGTCGTCGTCCGGCCATAATATTCCGGCGAAAAAGGAATATTCCGACGAGGGAAAAAAAGTTGGCCGTGAAAATTTTGGTTTCCGGTGAGTGATTTTCCTTCACGCACGATGGCTTCTCCTCATAATGGGGGCCTTACAAATGTGCGCTTTTACCACTCAAAATTACAAGGGGTAAATCAGGCTCCATACTTATCAGATTTTACTGTTCCAGATAAAACCAATGGAATACCTTGCAGATTTCTAACTAGTGGTCATCACTCAACAGAAAAGTTTACAAACAGTTTGAATTGAAGCAGATAAAGATTCAATCGTTTCTTGGACAAAGCTCGAAGTTACAAATGACTTTGACAAAGGCACTAATCAAGTTGCAGATATCATTGGTTTTCAATTTGGCAAAATCGTTATGGTCAATAACAGTGCCATGATGTGGGACTTAACAGAAAGAGCTTTGGATGCAGAAGCACTACAAAAATACATTTTCCTTCTCCCGGAGTTTCTTCTATTACCCTGGTTTTTATTTTAAATGGGAGGAAATGTAACGATTGTGATGTATTCTTTATCTTTGTATTATCTTCCTCGCTTGGTTCTCTTGCAGATATGAAGACGTACCAGATCCAAGACCCCGATTCTCCAAAGGATGCGTCTCTTCGCCCAAGAGTCGCACCTATTCGGCGAATAGCCATGCCTCTTCAACGAATGGCTGCATCTTTACGTCGAAGGGTCACGACTTTAGCAGAGGGACACGACTATTGGCTTAGAGTCATGTCTTTTGACCTATGATCATCGTGTATCTTCGGTTTCTATATAAGAGACCTCTTGTAATAGTTTAAGCATTCGTTTAATCAATCAAACACACATTCAGTCTCTTGAGTCTTAGTTTGATCTTAAGTATGAAGTTTAAGTCTTAATCATAGGATTAGCACCACTAATCTTGACATGCTGTCCTTCCCCGAGTCACTATCACTGCATTCCTCTTGATGGTTGCTTTTCCCTTTGTCCTTGGTAAAATCTCTGTCTTTGCCTTTGGATCTCCAATCCTTGGCCAAATGACCACGCTTTCCACAATTGTAACGACGGTTCTTGGTCCTCTTTCTGGAGTCCGAAGCAGCAAGTGCTTCCCCACCTGTCTTAGAAATCTGAATTTTGCCTTGAGTTATTAACACTGCTTCCTCCTCAATGAGAAAAGAGCTGAGATCATCAAATTCCAGCTTTTTCCTTCGTGACTTGTAGCGCAAGTGTCCTAGACACTGTTTCCTACGTCTCAAGCAACTTCGTGAGAACCGAAGCAGCTAACTGAGTACTCGTCAGTGCACTTTTCATAGCCCATAGTTGATAATGATTAACTTTGGGCTTCATAAGAAATGATTGCATGGAACTTCCTCATGGAACTGAATGGCAAATAACTATCCAAGAAGGGTGAGTGCTCGCATCATAGAATATCGATAAAACATTCCAACGAGCTTGAACCACATATCGTTGGCAGTCTTCAAGGTCTGAATGGTTGGAGAAATGTCCTTGGTAAGAGACTTCGGAATGGGCGTCATTGCCTTCGCATTAACCGTATCCCAATCGACACACGATTTGAGATATTTGTCTTCTTGAAGGCGGGTGTACCTGTTGTTAGGATCCCTTGTGGGACGGGACTCAGAGGCGACGACAATATCCCATAAGCCTTTCCGTGAGAACTAGAGTCGCATAATCAAATTCCAATGAGCATAGTTATTTCTGGTCAATTTGTCGTTGGCGCTCGAGCAAGGAGGGGCCATGTTGAAGTTGCAAGATCTATTAATCCGGGAAGCCTTCTCGCACTCCAAGGGTGGCCGCATTAATCTCAAGCTGCAAAATAAAGTCCACCTCTGCCAAGCCGCAAAAGGTTCCCCGTGTTAGATTTACACCACTTTGCCGCTTCACATAGGTCTACGGCATACTTGTACGACATGAAGATGATGTGATTGTTCACAAGGATGATGTGTTAGTGGATGCTTTTTCTAGCGAAGCTAACCTCGTTGTAGATTCGATCCATCACAAAGAACCGATCTTGGCTTTCGAGTCGAGGTCCAAAGAATCCCCACAAGACGATTCGATCATTCAGGAAGAACCAATCTTGGCTCTCGAGCCTAGGTCCAAAGAACCCTCACATGAAGTATTATGTGTTCGCATGATTGATACGCACGCATTGTACGAGTGTTTCATTCGTGATAGTTTCCTGTATTTTAGTCAGTGTCTTTATGTGATCCCTTTTCCTAGGCATGACATATTGTACGTTGAGCACGTTTCTCTCATGAATGAGCACGGATGTATGCGGATTGTTCATGAAAAGCTGAAAGGTATGTATGTAAAGAAGTCATATCCCATGTCCCTTCCTTGGCATGACACAGTACCTGAAAGAGCACATGAAAGTATGAGCACCAATCATGGGCATTTCCGTTGTGAATTGCCCAGTTGATTGATTTAGATCAGAAGAAAAAGATTCAATCTCATTGTTTACGTGTGTGTGGTGAACGGTTTGGCACTCCGTCTAATTGTTCATCTACATTGCATGCACAGTCTTTGAGGAAGACAAGATTTTTTCCACTCCCTTTACATGGAATAGGTATGTTCATGGTTTTAGGAATTTTTAGCCATGGAGGTTCTTGAAGACAAAAGAAGCATGACACTCGACGAAGTTGACGCATCGAAGGAGCCTCGGAAGACTTTGTGTCGCTTTCGGCGCGGCCCAAAGAAGCAAGCGTTGCAGACCTTTATGAAGTTCAAGTACCGCACGACCCACACAACGGAGTGGGCCGGCAAAGAGTCCCTTCCAGGATTTCGGATGCTATTGGCGATCTCCCTCGACGCCATACAGTTCGGTACCAGTACCTCACTTTGAAAAGGAGGGGATGTCACATGACACATCCAACCCTATGTGTCCGTGGACAAGCTACAGCACGACAAGGGTTCAGTCAGTCCAGTCAGTTTAGATTTAGAAGTGATCTGGCACTTTTGTGAGTCTATTGGTAGACCGTGCATGCCCAATCACTTAGTGTAGATGCATATCCTCTGGTTGCACACAACATGATCATCAGTATTCCCATCAGAATCCATCAGATTCCATTAGGGGAATTTTCCAGTGCATTTAGCCTATTTTACCTATTTTTGGCATTTTTCACTTATTAATTTAAGTGACTTTCCAACAATAGTAGGTAGGGCAATTTGGGTAAGAAAATATATAAGCAAACCAAAGCTAGCACTCTTTGGCAGATGAGCAAGGAGAACAGCAGGCTTCGGCGACAGGTTCCTCCCTCTCTCAGCAAGACTCACTAGGATCCCCTTGGCGTTTTCCCTCAAGACCTAGCGTTTTGCATTCTCGCCAGCAGCCCACTTTTTGCCTTGGCGATTTCAGCAAATGCTTGACCGCAGCCCCCTTTGCACCTAGCGTTTCTGCAACAAGGTCATTATCGCCACAGCAGAGTCCCTTACCTAGCGTTTTTCATTATCGCCAGCAAAGCATCAAATACATAGCATTTTCAGCATCAGATACACAGCGTTTTCAGCATCAGGTACACAACATTTTTAGCATAAGATAAGCAGAAAATTCAGCCACAAAAACAGAAGCATCTCAGTGTTTTGTTAAGCAAATTCAGCCTCCCAAAAACGCAGCCAAATCTGCATTTTTCAGTAGTCCCAAACAGTCCCAGATTTTCAGCAGATAGCGTTTTTGGACAGCCGTTAAAAGCTTGCAGATTTCAGCCCTTAGGTCAGTGTCGCAATCCCCGTCATCGTCACCGACATAGCCTAGACTTGCATGAGTCCCATGCATTCCATTTGTACCAGATTGTGCAATCAATCATAGACCACTCTCGTTGGCGAGAGTGGGGCCTTCGGAGGAGGGTTTTACAACGTCTCTGGTGTCGTATCTCTCTTCTCTCTATCTCTCAGTCTCGTACACTTGCACGCACAGTGTCCATTCACTTTGTTGTGATCATAGCATTCTCTCATTAAGAACGGAAGGCTCTCCCTTCCATAAGAACAAAAGGAACCTTGAGCACAGTTCGGAGCACTCATCTTGAGCAAAGCGCAAACAATCATTCCGCTGCACCTAACATGCAGAATCCAAGGTTTATGGAGTTCATGCAAGCGCCACCAGTGCAACAGCAAAATAGGCAACCTACACCGCGTACGGAGCTTGTTGAAGCTCAAGCCCAAGTAGTTAATGCGACTCAGCAGGATAGGGAACACTCGCATGTTGCGGAGTCAGGGCCTCCAAAACAGGTTTCTCCCGTGCTTGAACAGGTGGCCAAAACACCTATTCCACAGGTTCTGCCAGTTCAGTCCGCCACCTTTCTGAGCCTGCATGCTATCTTGAATGGACAGGGAACTGGATACGAGGCTATGCACCCAGTTTTTCCACCACTCACGGTACATCCTAAGTATTTCGGGGGTGGATCCGTGTTCCAAAGTATGGCTGATTATGTGCCTGGAAGTCAGCCGTACATGCCAGGAACAATGTTTGGGGGTATGCAAGGCATGATGCCAAACCCCATGTATGGTAGTATTGGCATGGAGCAAGGTTTTCAGTGCAACCAGGGCCAATTTGGGGTGCCACAGGGTCATGTTGGCATGGCTGGTTTATCTGGACAACAGCCAGATATCGCACCTTGATGCAAAATGTGAATGGCCAGGGTATGCCGATCATGCCTACTAGAGTGCCCATGTTGCAGACCATTCCGTATGACAACTTGGGGGCATTGGAGAAGCCCAAAGCTTACAAAGAAGGTAGTGCAGTTGTAAAGTTCAGTACTTTCAGTGGCTTCGAGGATAAAGCAAAGGCTCTCACTTTCCTCTAGCAGTTTGATACAGCTAATGCAGGAGGGAATTTTACAGAGGCCTCGAAGGTCAGGAAAGCTGCCACTTTCTTAAAGGACAATGCGCTTACATGGTGGACGACATTGTTAATGCAAGGACAGGCACCCGCCACTTGGGTTTACATGAATTTGAAGTCGACATCATGACAGATTGGCACTAGCTTACTTCGGCTACATGCAAAAGCTTGTTGGAGTACAATCGGAGGTTTTGTAAAGCGTTATGCTCAGTGACCTCCTACAGATTTGTGCCATTGACAGAGCAGATAGAGAAGTACTGTTGTGGGCTGCCTAAAGGGCTTCGTGATTACTGTACCAAGAATAGAGTGACTATCCTCACTTAGCTAGTGAAAGTTGCTAACACTGGTCTTGCCTTGTTGAAAGGAGAGTACAGTGGGTTTCCGAGCAACGACAAAGGAGGGCAGCAAAAGAAAAATTTAGCAAAGAAGCCCTTTGTGAAAACGGCTCCTGAAGCATCATAGGGGTCAGAAAAGGTCACCAAGGACAAAGATTCAGCTAGGACTTCTGGAGCGCAGGCAAAGAAACAGAAAAGGAAGTCGCTCGAGGAAAAGAAGGTCCTAATGGCTGAAACTAAATGCTTTATATGCGAGCAGCCTTGTCACTTTGCTACCAATTGTCCACAAAGGAAAAGACCAGCTGACTCAGATGATAAAGAAGACCAGAAAGGCAAGAAGCCTAAACCCACGGCAGGTTTTGTGCCAGACATGGTGGGTGATAGGCCCAATACAAATGCCAGTGAGTTATGCAAGGCATGGGGTAAAGTTAGAGATCAGAGGGCACGCATCTTCTTTGATCCAGGTGCCAAAGCCAACTTTATCTCACCAGAGTTAGCTATGAAGCTGGGCATCAAAGCTGAAGAGATGAGGTACATAGCAGAGGCAGGGTTGGCATGTCCTGGCCACTCAGAGTGTGTTACTTCCATTATTGGAAAGCTGCGTCTGCATATTCGGTCGTATGTGGATATAGAAAAGTTCTATATCATGCCATTGGAAGGGTGCAATGCGCTACTTGGAATTCCGTGGATGTTCAGAGTACATGACGTGCTGGATGTCTTCCGCAAGACGATCACCCTTCAACATAGGGGCAAAACTCATGGTTTGGATGTAAAGCTCAAAGGGGAGTCTGTCCCTATTGTATCTGCTTCTGCTATCACTTTTGTAATAAAGAATCATCTTTCTGTGTACTTGATTTTTGCACGTGATGTCTCAGATAATTGTCAGTCAAATTTATCTGTGTTACATAAAGAAACATGAGCATTTTTTGCAAAAGTTTAGTGACTGTTTTTCTTATTCATTACCGTGGCAATTGCCGCCAGAGAGACCCGAGGACCATTGGATAGATTTGGTGCCAGGGTGTAGCCCTCCAAATAGACCTCTCTACAAGGTTAGAGCGGCGCAACAGAAAGAGATTATGAGCCAGGTTGAGGAGTTATTAGAGAAGGGGCTGATTCAGCCTAGTTCTTCACCCTCTTGCTCTCTAGTGCTCCTAGTGCAGAAGAAGGATGGCTCATGGCGCATGTGTATTGATTACCGTGTGTTGAATAGGAATACCATCAAGAATAGGTTTCCTATTCCTCGAATTGATGATATTCTCGATCGTTTAGAGGGTGCTGCAATTTTCAGCAGGATAGACCTTAAGAGTGGGTACCATCAGATTCGTATAAGGCCAGAGGATGTGCACAAGACTGCGTTTAGAACGACATTTGGTCTTTATGAGTTTCTAGTGATGCCGTTTGGTCTAACAAATGCTCCTGCCACGTTCAACAGAATGATGGACCGGATTTTCCACTCGCATCAACAGTTTGTTGGGACGTTCTTCGATGACATGATAGTCTATTCGAAGAATGAAGAGGAGCATAGGCGTCACTTGACCATTGTGTTCGAAGAGTTATGCAGTCACAGGTTACTTGTCAATCCTAAGAAAAGTGAATTCTTCTTGGAAGAGATCCACTTTCTTGGCCACATAGTCTCAAAGGATGGTTTCAGAATGGATCCCACAAAGGTCAAAGCTATTAAGACATGGCTAGACTTGAAGACTGTGCACGATGTCAGAAGCTTCTTGGGATTGTGTTCCTACTATAGAAGGTTTATCAGAAATTTTGCAGAGATAGCATCACTTCTTCACGCTTTGCAAAAGAAAGAGGTCACTTTCAGATGGACCCAAAAAGAGATTGCAGCTTTTAGTCTCTTAAAGGAAAAGTTGACTTCAGATCTAGTAATTGTGTTGCCAAATCTCAGGAAGTCATTTGTGGTCCAGTGTGACGCGTGTGGCAGTATCATCGGAGCAGTGCTAATGCAAGATGCACGGGTAGTAGCTTATGAAAGCCGAATTTTGCAAGGGTCAGAAAGAACTATGCAAGTCTATGAGAAAGAGTTCTTGGCTGTGATTCATGCGCTTTCTAGCTGGAAGCACTACCTATTAGGTCCTGATTTCGTTGTCCAAACAGATCATCAGACCTTGCGATACTTCTTGACACAGTCAAAGTTACCCGAAAAGCATATGCGATGGGCAAACATTCTTTCTATGTTCCACTTCCAGATTATGCATGTGGAAGGCAGAAAGAATGTTGTGGTTGATGCGTTATCAAGGAAGCCATAAATTTCAGTTGTGTCAATTCCTTATCATCATGATGTTGTGGCTGATGCGTTATCAAGGAAGGCATAAATTTCAGCTGTGTCAATTCCTTACCATCATGAGCTAGATGACATGAAGGAACAATATGCTACTGATGAAGATTTTGCAAGGATCTTTGAACAATTGCAAGAGGGGCAACATCATGAGCACTACCTCCTCAGAGATTGTTTTATGATTATGCATGGCAGACTTTGTGTCACTAGGCCCTTGCGACATAAGGTCATGGAAGAGAGTCATGTCCCACCGTATGCGGGGCATCGTGGTATTGATGTGACAGTTGAAGCGGTAGAGACATTCTTCTATTAGCCTACCTTGAAGAGAGATGTGGATGCCTTTGTACGAGCATGCATAATCTGCCAAAAGGTCAAGTTTGACAGGCAAAAGGCACCAGGGTTGTTACAACCACTGCCGATTCCGGATAAGCCATGGGAAAGCATTGCTATGGACTTTATCTTTGATCTTCCAAGAACGCCAACAGGGAATGATGGTATATGGACCATTATCTGCAGGTTCAGCAAGCAGGCCCATTTTATCCCTGTCAGGAAGAAGATAAAATCTGATCAGATAGCACGCTTGTTCATGTACAATGTGTTTAAGTACCATGGTATACCACAATCGATTGTCAGTGATTGTGATCCTCGCATGACGAATTTGTTCTGTAGAGGATTGTTTGAGAACATGGACACTACGCTCAAGTTCTCGTCTTTATTTCATCCACAAACTGATGGTCAGTCAGAAGAGGCTAATTCTACTGTCCTAGATCTGCTGAAATGCTATGTGTCAGATAATAAGGGCAAGTGGGAACAGTATTTGCCTATGCTTGAGTATGCGTACAATAATACGGTGCATTCGTCAATTGGCAAAGCACCTTTTGAGATTGTTGAAGGCGGCAAAAAAGTTCCTCCCATTTTGCATACAAAGAACAAGATCTTGAGGCAGATCGATATGTTGAGAACATGGATGAAATGTATAAGAAAATTAAAGTTGCCTTGGAGAAGACTCGGGCAAAGCAGAAAAAGGTTGTTGATCGTCATCGTCGTGAATTGCTATTATCACGTGGTAATTGGGTTCTGTTAAGGTTCGAAAAGGCAAGGTTAAAGAAGATGAAGGGCAAGGAGCGGTTGTTTCCTAAGCTCAGCGTGCGTTACTATGGGCCTTTTCAAGTGCTTGACAAGATTAACGATGTGGCTTATAGGCTGAAATTGCCTGATGCGTGGAAGATTCATAATGCGTTTCACGTGAGTCTTCTAAGACCCTTCGTGCGTGATGTGCCAGAAGATATGCCAGAGTTGATCAACCAGAAGTATAGGAACTTGATGAGATCCTAGTACCTGAGTAAGTTTTGGCACATAAGGATAGAAAAGTTAAAGGACAGGTTGCAAGACGCTATTTGGTGAAGTTCAAGAACTATCCGCCTATGGATGCAAAGTGAATTCAAGAGCATGAATTGTCAGAGTCACCAAATGTATTGAAGCTTTACCTTGAAGCCTTTGGGTTGCAACCGACCAACGTGTGCAAAGGAAGGGTAATGATAGAGCTAGCACATCAAATGTACATATGAATTCAGTGTAATAGATGGAAATGACAAAAGTATGAAGGTCTCATTAAGTCATTTGTATCTATGTGTACGACCTTTCTTGCTGATACATGCGATGATAAAAGAGTGTTGATAGCACAAAATCATCAGTGGCGTGTATTTATGGTATGCAATCGAGGACGTTTGCGATTTCAAGAGGGGGTTATGTCACGAGGACGTGGGAGCTGTTAACTATGTCAAGAGGACGTGGCAACTGCTAACCTTAGTTGTTGGTTTCTTTCCAATGATTTTTTGTTTTGTTTTTGAGACCCTCTTTTTAAAGTAGCAAACGGTCGGACATTGCATGGCCAATGTGAACGGTAGGCTCAGAGCAAGATCATGTAGGTCCCCACGTCGCACTTAGTAAGTTGGTGGATACTAGGAAGTGAACTCAATAAAGGCATAAAGTCAAGGTGGGACTACCAACAGAAAGTATCCGACAGTTGGGCCACATTGCACTTTTGGATGCGGTCCCAATGAGGATAGATGGTCAGATGACCAGTGGGAGCCCAACGGAAGCATCTCCTAAAAATTAGGAAACTGCTATTTTGGGCCGTGAAATGTGTTCGCATCATTACTTTCGCTATGACTATGGGAACACTTTACAACTCTACCGCGAAGTCAACCGGGCAACCAGTCGGGAGATTTTTAGGCGGCAACGCCGAAACGGGAAACGGCTTGTAATCACGCCAAGTGACACTTTTTCATGGACTCGCCTCTTACAGAAGAAGTGGCGCTGAATTTAAGGGCGGTAGACTTTAGACTTAAACCTTATTTGCTTTCACCCATTTAATTTGTCGCCCACTTTACTTGTACTTTCAAGACACAACAAAAGGGGAAAGGGATACAGGCTGCTAGATTGCACCTGTATGAGAAGACCGACACCAGATTGGCCCCTAACTTAGGCGCCCCTTTCGGTATTTCTTTATTGTTTAAAAGAGGGAATAAACGCTGTGGTTCCCTACAAGCTGCCCCGCACAAGCTTGGCTGAATTTCAACTGTTCCGGCCCCATTTCGGCAGCATAACTGTACTAGGACCCTTCACAGTCAGTATTCCCACGCAGTGTCTGACTCTCTTGACGCATACGGGCACTTTGCAAAACCTGGCGAGAATCTGGAGCACGCTGAATTCTCTGTTTTCAGCCCCGAAAATGCGCCAGATCACCTGTACAGCGGTCCCCTCGCGTCCCCGAACCTCCTGAGGGTATTAGCGTCCGTCTAGGGCCAAAACCCTAAACCTGCAAAAATACACAGCAGGCTGTAATTTACTTTTTCGGGCTCCGTTTCGCGTGCCGGTCGCATCCGTAGCAAGTCCTCGAGCTCCCGCACCTGTAGGGCTACTTGCCCTTTGAATCGGACGAGATTTCGGGCGTGAAACCTCTCCAAATCACCTGTACCTGCGGGGGATTAGCCGCTAGCTAATCCAGTACCTGTGCAAGAGGCTCTTGCCTCGGCAATCGCGCATGAACCCACACAACTGTACATTGGTCAATTGAAAAGCCCACTAGAGGGGCATGACATACTGCCATAGGGGAGAGAGAGGGCAGTGCGTAGCGTGCAGGGCATCATTCCTGGCACCGCACTGTACATAAGAGGGAAAGGAAGCACTCCATAGCTCTTAACCTGTGGACAGAAGCTGCAAATGAGCCCTCCTCCCTTCAAATTCAGCACCACTTCTTCCTTGAGGAGGCAAGTGCACAGAAATGTGCCACTTGGCGCATTTACAAGCATTTTCCCGTTTCGGGTTCGCCGCTTAAAAATATCCTGACTGGTTGCCTAGTTGACTTTGCGGCAGAGTAATAAAATGTTCCCCTTGTCATTCCGGAGGTAATGACGCGAATACATTTTCAGGTCCCAAAATAGCAGTTCCCTAAATTTTAGGAGATGGTGCCATTGTATCTTTCTAGGTCATCCGACCCTCTTTGTACACTGCAGCCAGATCAAAAACTGAAATGTAGCCTATGTAGCAAAGGATTCCACTTTGGCTAGTCAATGACCCCACTTTGGCTAACCATAGTCCTTGTCCAACCTTAGTGCTCTCTTGTCCTCAGGCCTGGACTCCCTCTGGACAATTCCACACTAGCTATGCAATGCAGGGCAGTTAGATTTCCCGAGGGGTGTTTCCAAAAAGTGAAAGTAAATAAATAATAAGAAAGAAATCAACAAAAAGGATAGATAGTAGTCACACGCTGGTGACATACCCCCCTCTTGAAATCTCAAACGTCCTCGTTTGCATCTATGTCGTACATGCTCACAGTCAACACTGATGTATTCAACACCTGTCGACATATGTATGACACATACATGCTCATTGTCAACCTTGGTGTATTCAACACCTCGTCGACACATGTATTGCCTGCGTGTGAACCCTGTCCCAATGACATAGTGGTAGCTTCGCACTGTGCCATTGCTTTGAGTCATTAACTTTCCAATGACAAAATGGTAGCTTCACATTTTGCCACTGTCTTTTAGTACACGTTGGATCTAGTAACACTTTCGAGCATACCCAAACCGACAGTTTATGAATGCAGTTACACATGTATCCTTTAATAGAAGCAATTACTGTATCCTTGATAAACTGACAAGAAATACTCACTTCTATAGCACTAACCAAACTTTTGGACATTCCATAAGAGCAATTGCCAAATTGACAATTTGTACAGCTCTAACATTCATGTAACATGTACTTGATTTGAGCTCACTTTAAATACCATGTACATCATTTGTTTCAGAAGCCATTGTCACACTGACAATCCATGTAGCTTTGAAACTCAAGGGGTCAAGGTAGGTTGCAAATCGAAGGCTTCAAGGTAAAGTGATAACACAGTTGGTGACTCTGCAAGTTCACCTTCTTCCATCCACTTACCATCCATTGGTAGATAGTTTCTGAACTTTACCAAGTAACACCTAGCAACCTTGCCTGTCACTTTTCTTTCCTTATGTGCCAAAATCTGTTCCGGGACCAAGATCTCGTCAAGTTCCTCGACTTCCGGCTGATCTTCAGCTGACATATCCTCTGGCACATCACCCAGATAGGGTCTGAGAAGACTCACATGAAATGCATTGTGAATCTTCCAACTCTGAAGCAATTTCAGCCTATATGCTACATCATTGATTATGTCGCATACTTGAAAAGGCCCATAGTAACGCATGCTGAGCTTTGGAAACAGTCTTTCCTTGCCCTTCATCTTCTTTAACCTTGCCTTTCAAAGTGTAGAAGCACCCAATCACCAAGTGAAAATACCACTTCACGACAGTGACGATCAGCTGCTTTCTTTTGCTTTGTCCGAGTCTTTTCCAAGGCCACTTTGACCTTCTTGTACGTTTCATCCATGTCCTGAACATACTTATCTGCTTCAAATATCTTGTCCTTTGTATGCAGTATGGGAGGAACTTTCTTGCCACCTTCAACTATCTCAAAAGGTGCCTTGCCAGTTGATGAATGCACTGTACTATTGTATGCATACTCCACCAATGGCAAATACTGCTCCCACTTTCCTTTATGCTCTGACACGTAGCACTTTAGCAGATCTAGGACAATAGAATTTGCCTCTTCTTACTACCCATCTGTTTGAGGATGAAATGACGAAGAGAATTTGAGCGTTGTGCCCATATTCTCAAACAAGCCTCTCCAGAACAAACTTGTCATGAGTGGATCACGGTCGCTAACAATCGACTGTGGCATGCCATGATACTTGAAAATATTGCTCATAAACAAGCGTGCCATCTGATCTGGCTTTATCTTCTTCCTGACAGGAATAAAATGGGCTTGCTTTTGCTGAATCTGCAAATGATGGTCCATATACCATCGTTTCCTGTCTGCGTTCTCGGAAGATCAAAGATAAAATCCATAGCAATACTTTCCCATGGTTTATCTGGAATAGGTAATGGTTGCAATAACCCTGGTGCCTTTTGCCGGTCAAACTTGACCTTCTGGCAAATTAGGCATTCTCGCACAAAGGCATCCACATCTCTTCTCAATGTAGGCCAGTAGAAGAATGTCTCAACCGCTTTAACTGTAACATCGATACCACGATGCCCTGCATACGGTGGGACATGACTCTCTTCCATAACTTTGCGTCGCAATGGCTTTGTGACACACAATCTGCCATGCATCATCATGAACCCATCTTTGAGAAGATAGTGTTCATGACGTCGTCCATCCATTAGCTGCTCGAAGACCCTTGCAAAATCTTCATCATTTGCATACTGTTCCCTCATATCATCAAGTTCATGATGATAAGGAATTGACAACTGAAATTTGTGGCTTCCTTGACAAGGCATCAGCCACAACGTTCTTCTTGCCTTCCACATGCACAATCTGAAAGTGGAACATGGACAAGATATTTGCCCATCGCATATGCTTCTCAGATAACTTTGCCTATGTCAAGAAGTATCGCAAGGTCTGATGGTCCGTTTGGACAACAAAGTCTGCACCTAGCAGGTAGTGTTTCCAACTTAAGAGTGCATGAATCACGGCCTCCACTTCTTTTTCATAGACTTGCATAGTCTTTTCTGGCCATTGCAAGATTCTACTCTCATAGGCTACTACCTTGCCATCTTGCATTAGCACTGCACCAATGCTACTACCACAGGCGTCACACTGCTCTATTCAAACGTTGTTCTAAAAGCAGTCTTGTGCACATCCTTTGATCTAATGCGGATCTGATGGTACCCATTCTTTAGATCTATCCTGCTAAACATAGCTGCTCCTTCGAATTTGTCCAGAATATCATCAATTCTAGGTATAGGGAACCTATTCTTGATGGTATTCTTGTTCAGTGCATGGTAGTCGATGCACATATGCCATGAGCCGTCCTTTTTCTGCACCAACATCACTGGAGAACAAAATGGAGATGAACTGGGCTGATTCAGCCCCTTTTCTAATAGCTCTTGTACTTGGCTCATTATCTCTTTCTGCTGAGCCGCACTAACCCTGTACGGAGGCTTATTTGGTGGGCTACTGTCTGGCACCAAATCTATCGCATGGTCCTCGGGTCTCTCTGGCGGTAATTGAGACGGTAATGAATCGGAAAAACAGTCACTATACTGTTGTAAAAACATTGACCTTTCTTTATCTAGCACATATAAATTTGATTCATCACAATCTGACACTTCACGTGCAAAAATCAAGTACGCAGAAAGATGCTTTTTCATTACAGAAGTAATAGCAGAAGCTAATACAGTGGGAATAGACTCCCCTTTAAGCTTTACATCCAGAATGTGAGTCTTTCCCCTGCTCTGTACAGTGATCTTTTTCTTGTAGGCATCCATGATTCCCTGTACACAAAATAACCAAGGAATACCTAACAACACATCACATCTGTCCAGTGGCATGATGTAAAATTCTTCAGCATCTACATAGGACTGGATATGTAGGCGCAACTTTCCGTGATGGGTGTCACAGCCTCTATATGGCCAGGACATGCCAAACCTGCCTCTGCTGTATACCCGATCTCTTCAGGTCTGATTCCCAACTTTGAAGCCAATTCTGGGGAAATGAAGTTGGCTTTGGCACCTCGATCAAAGAAGATAAGCACTGTTTGATCCTTGACCTTTCCCCATGCTCTGCAAAGCTCACTTGTATCTGAATTTGGCTTGTCGCCCACCATATCTGGCACTAGACCAGCCATGGGCTTCTTTCCTTTCCTGTCCTCCTTGTCTTGAGAATGAGCTGGTCTTTTCTTTGTAGGACAATTGTAAGCAATGTGGCCAGGCTGCTCACAGATAAAGCATTTGTTCTCTGACCTTAGGAACTTCTTTTGCTCTTCCGACTTGCGAGGAAAACGTCTTTTCCATTTCTTTGCTGGTCCCTTTTCTGATTCAGCGGTAGCTTTGCCTTTCCCTGCGTTGGCTGGCTCCTGAGTCCCTTTAGGAACCTCATTGGGAATGTGCTTCTTCCTTGAATTTTTCTTGGCTGATCCTTCCTTGACACAAGTATTGAATTCACAATCTTCTCCCTTGAGCAAACCATTGCCAGTGTTTGCTACCTCGATGAGCTGCGTCAAAGTAGTGACTTCGGTCTTCGTGCAGTACTTTCTCAATCCTTTGGGTAGGCCACAACAGTTTTTTTCAATCTGTTCTGTCAATGGCACAAACCTATAGGAAGTTACTGGAAGTAGAGCTTTCCAAAACTTCCGATTGTAGTCATCCAGATTCTTGCAAGTGGCAGCATTAAGCTGGTGCCATTCTGTCATGACATCTGCTTCAAAGTCATCAGATAACCATGCTGCTGCAAAAATCTGCTTGAAGTAAATCCATGTGGACGGAGCTTGCCCTTGAAGCAATAAAGTTGTCGACCATTGTCCCGCATTCCTTGTCAAGAAAGTGGCTGCCTTGCAGACCTTTGAAGCCTCTGTAAAATTTCCCCCTGCATAGGCCTTGTCAAACTGTTGGAGGAATGAGAGAGCCTTCTTCCTGTCATCAAACCCTGTAAAGGTCGTGAATGTCACACCTTTGCCACCTTCTTTGTACGGAGTTGGCCTCTCCAGCGGCGTTAAGTTGTCATATGGAAGTGACTGAAACATGGGAACACTGTTAGGGTTCATCTGTGTTTCCTGACCGCAATTAAGTTGACCTGGAAATGCCATATTTGGCTGTTGATTTGTAATTCAAGCCATACCAAAATTTCCCTTTGGCATCCCAAATTGGCCCTGAGTGCTTTGAAACCTTGGTAGCATGCCCGTGACACCATACATGGGGTTAGGCATCATCGTTTGAGCATCCCCGAATACTGTTCCTGGCGTGTAAAACCGATTTCCAGGTGCATGACCAGCCATGCTCTGGAATACCGATCCACCTCCAAAATAGCCAGGGTGTATTGAAGGTGGTGGGAAGACCTGTTGCATAGCCTGTAGGTTGCTTCCCTGTCCATTAGAACCAGCTATAGGCTGCTGAAAAGTGGCTGGTTGAGCTGGTACAGCTTGAAAGACTGGCATCTCAGCCACTTGTTCTTGCATCTTAGGCACAGGTTGTGGAGACTGCATGTTCTCCGTCAAGTGTACAGGTGTTTCCATTGACTGTGCAGTATGAATCACCTGTGCTCGAGCCTTAATAGGCTTTTGAATATGATCCAGTGACCCAACTTGCTGAGACGGAAGAGAAGGTTGCAGAAAGGCTAAAAACCTCGGGTTCTGTATTACTTGTGTGAACATAGCCACAGCAGTAGCCAACTGGGTCTTGAATATATCATCATCCGTCTGTGGTGGTCTTGAAGACTCACCCACTTCATGTGTTTGTTGACCCTATGAAGAGGAAATCTCTTCAGTCACATCATCTGGTCTGTCAGCCATAATTGCAATTCCCTGTGTCTGGTCTATGATCCCCTGTGTCTTAAAGCCCAAACTGACCAAGGCTCACTTCTATGGGAAAAAGTCATTTAATCCCGGCGATGGAACCATGAAACCGGCTAGTTAACTTCAAAAAGGGCGGTAGACTTTAGACTTAAACCTTATTTGCTTTCACCCATTTAATTTGTCACCCACTTTACCTGTACTTTCAAGACACAACAAAAGGGGAAAGGGATACAGGCTGCTTGATTGCACCTGTATGAGAAGACCGACACCAGATTGGCTCCTAACTTAGGCGCCCCTTTCGGTATTTCTTTATTGTTTAAAAGAGGGAATAAACGTTGTGGTTCCCTACAAGCTGCCCCACACAAGCTTGGCTGAATTTCAATTGTTCCGGCCCGATTTCGGCAGCATAACTGTACTAGGACCCTTCACAGTCAGTATTCCCACGCAGTGTCTGACTCTCTCGACGCATATGGGCACTTTGCAAAACCTGGCGAGAATCTGCAGCACGCTGAATTCTCTGTTTTTAGCCCCTAAAATGCGCCAGATCACCTGTACAGCGGTCCCCTCGCGTCCCCGAACCTCCTGAGGGTATTAGGGTCCGTTTAGGGCCAAAACCCTAAACCTGCAAAAATACACAGCAGGCTGTAATTTACTTTTTCGGGCTCCGTTTTGCGTGCCGGTCGCATCCGTAGCAAGTCCTCGAGCTCCCGCACCTGTAGGGCTACTTGCCCTTTGAATCGGACGAGATTTCGGGCGTGAAATCTCTCCGAATCACCAGCACCTGCGGGGGATTAGCCACTAGCTAATCCAGTACCTGTGCAAGAGGGTCTTGCCTCGGCAATCGCGCATGAACCCACACAACTGTACATTGGTCAATTGAAAAGCCCACTAGATGGGCATAACATACTGCCATAGGGGAGAGAGAGGGCAGTGCGTAGCGTGTAGGGCATCACTCCTGGCACCGCACTGTACATAAGAGGGAAAGGAAGCACTCCATAGCTCTTAACTTGTGACAGAAGCTGCAAATGAGCCCTCCTCCCTTCAAATTCAGCGCCACTTCTTCCTTGAGGAGGCAAGTGCACAGAAATGTGCCACTTGGCGCATTTACAAGCATTTTCCCGTTTTGGGTTTGCCGCTTAAAAATATCCTGACCGGTTGCCTAGTTGACTTCGCGGCAGAGTAATAAAATGTTCCCCTTGTCATTCCGGAGGTAATGACGTGAATACATTTTCAGGTCCCAAAATAGCAGTTCCCTAAATTTTAGGAGATGCTGCCATTGTATCTTTCTAGGTCATCCGACCCTCTTTGTACAATGCAGCCACATCAAAAACTGAAATGTAGCCTATGTAGCAAAGGATTCCACTTTGGCTAGTCAATGTCCCCACTTTGGCTAACCATAGTCCTCGTCCAACCTTAGTGCTCTCTTGCCCTCAGGCCTGGACTCCCTCTGGACAGTTCCACACTAGCTATACAATGCAGGGCAGTTAGATTTCCCGAGGGGTGTTTCCAAAATGTGAAAGTAAATAAATAATAAGAAAGAAATCAACAAAGAGGATAGATAGTAGTCACACGCTGGTGACAGGCTTCATTATGCTACTGTCACAGGTTAAGAGCTATGGAGTGCTTTCTTTCCCTCTCATGTACAGTGTGGTGCTAGGAGTGATGCCCTGCACACTACACACTGCTCTCTCTCTCCCCTACGTGCAGTTATGTGATGCCCCACAAGAGGGCTCTTCATTTGACTGATGTACAGCTGTGTGGGTTCATGGTTTTGTGCTGAGGCAAGAGCCTCCTTGAGGAGGAACAGGGGAAGCTAGCTGCTACTCCAAAGCAGGCACCGGTGAGGGTCATAACCTCACCATAGAGGTGCGAATTCAGCGCTGTGTATGCGCTATAAATTGACTGTTTTTCAGCCATATGGACGCTAGAACCCTTGGGAATCGTGCCCCACTGGCAGAGGACAGCTAGGGGATTGTTTGGGTCTGAAAACACAGCAAAAACCAATAAATACAGTGTGCTGAATTTACTGTTTTTGGGCTGGAGTCAGAGGGTATACGTCAGTGGAAATGAGTTCTGGCAGGGGAATTGATTTCGCGCAAGTTTTGGGGCTGTTATGTTGCCGAAATTTGGCCAAAACTGGTAGTTCTAGCGGGATACAGGTAAAGAATTCCTAGGACTCTACTTTGTAATTTACCCTCTCAAAGTATAAAGAAATACCGAAAGGGGCGCCAATATTGGGGCCTACAGGTTGTCGGTGTCACAAAGTGATGACGTGGCGGACAGCAGAAACCCTAATTTCTGCCAGAAACCCTAAAATTCCTGCAAACCCTAATTTTTGCCAAAAACCCTAAATTCCGGAAATCGCGGAGGCGGATTATTAAAAAAAAAAATAATTATTATTATTATTTTTTTTTGGAAAATGATGAGCGACGCGAATTTTGCTTTTGCTTTTTTTTATTAAAAAAAAAGAGAAAAGACTCTCTAAGAGAGAGAGAGAACTGATGCTTTTGATTTTAAAAGCTTTTGGGGCTCTGCTTTTGGGCATCCCTTGTAACCTTTAAATTAGTGGTGAGGGCCTCACTTCTCAGAGTATCTGGACGCAGAGTGTGAGAGTGAAACCCTAACCGCTCTCTTGTACTTTGATGATTGATTAATACAAAAAGAAATACCGAAAGGGGCGCCAGTCTTTGGGGCCAATATCTCTAGGCACGGAACTCCGCCGGGCCAGTGCAAATCTATTGTGATCTGTGAATTGTTTTGAAGTGGTTATTTGGTGTTGTCGCGGTTGATTCTTGACTTGGAGTGTCCAAGTTTGTTACAGTGGTATCAGAGCACGGCCGATTTCTCTTCTACGGGAAATCCGATCTCCGAATTTTTTTTTCCGCGGCACCTATGGCTTCAGGCAATGATCAGTCGACTCCCTCTGCATCTGGAGATGCGGGCTGGGATCACAACGAAGATTCACAAAGAGAGTATGGCCCGCCTTGGCCTACTTAGGCGGAGCGGCGAGAGATAGAGCGTCGCCAGTTGATCAGCGATGCAACAAAGATGATGCTCAATTTTGCCAAGGACCCGAAGATAGTAAAATATATGAACCAGACCTCTTTGGAAGAGGTACAGATGGAGTGGCAGAGAACCACAACACCACTCCCGAAACCCGCTCTCAAGAAACCTTCTACCTCCAAGAAATATACGGAGAAGGAACTGGAGAACGTGGTTGATGCACGGATTGCTCAGCTTTTCGACGTGCAAAAGAAAGGCAAAAAGCACGGCAAAAAGCAGAACAAAGGTACTGACTTCCCGGGATATTTGGGTCGTCAGTCGACATTCGACAAAGCAAAGAAACGGAAGAAGCGTGTTCGATTTGAAGGAGTACCCAGTTCTTCTTCTTCTTCTTCTTCTGACAGTTCTTCTAGCTCCTCGGATTAGAGCGAAGAAGACAGAAAAAAAGCAAAAAGCGAAGCAAGACACAAAGCTTCGGAACGGGCAAGAAAAAGGCAAAGAAGGCTACATCTCGCCCAGAGACTGACAGTTCTACTGAGGACTCGTCTACAGACAGCTCAGATTCCGATGACGGAAAGTTTTATGCGAACAAGAAGAATTTTTACAAAGCCAACCAGTATGACTTTCTCGAAGATAACAGCAAGAAAGTCCGAGAGTTTAAGGAAGGTGGCCACTCGATCAAGTTTGATACTTTTCAGGATACTCAGATGCTTCGAAGGCTTTGTCTCTTATAGAGCAGTTTGACATCGCTTTCGCGGGAGGACGCTATTCAGAGCACTCCAAGATTCGGAGAGCTGCCTCTTACTCTGAGGGGAATGCTCGTACTTGGTGGTCCACGCTTCTATTAAGCAAGACTGTGCCAGTTACATGGCTGAAATTCAAGAGGCTTTTTATTTCTTCTTGGTTGACTCAAGAGTTTGAGCGATATATACGAGCTGCTTGGAACCATCTCCGGATGACCAAGAGCGATACAGTGAATTCTTATTGTGAAAGATTCTGGAGCTCTTTTCTACCCGCCTCTTCATTCAAGAAGATCTCGTTCAGAGAACAAATTGAGCGGTTTACCTTGGGTCTACCTACAGAGATCCGAGATCACTGCTTGGAACAGAAGTCAGCTTCTATTCAGGAGTTGATGAGTCATGCGAAGCGGGGCTTTGCCATTCACTCTGGCAGTCTGACCTACCCCACAGATGAGGCCATGACACAACGAGCCAAACAGACTTCTGGGAATGAAAGTAGAATGAAAAAGAGCAACCCAGAGAAAAAAAAAAAGGATGCACGACCCAAGCTTACTCCTGAGGAGAGAGCTCGCTTCATCAGAGAGGGGAAGTGCTTTGGATGCGGGAAACATGGACATATTTCCGCAAAGTGCCCTGATAAGGCACAGAAAGAACAGAATGATAAAGACGACGACAGGTCTGAGAGTTCGAGAGCAGCTGAGGAATGTGGCAGAAAAGGCAGATAGAAAAGCAGAACTGGTACCACATGGCGTGGGAATTGCACCGAATCAAATGAATGAAAGTACAAACTTTGCCGTTTTTTTTTGGGCAAAGTGAAGGATCAAGAAGCTCTTTTGAAGGAGCCAAGGCCAACTTCTTTTCACTTGGAATTGGCGGCTCGATTTGGAACTGCGCCCGACAGACTGACGCCACTGGCGGAGGTAGTTCGACTGGCACCCGGATGGGATGTTGCCATTACACCGAGCATTGGCAAACTTCGTTTGCAATGACAGGGGTGTTCAGGGCACGTGAGTGACGTTCTACTCGGGATCCCTTGGTACCACAAGAACTACGCCGTGGTTGACTACCGGGCCGAGAAAGCGACTTTGATAAATGAAGGGCTTAGAGATTGTACTTGATGAACTTCAGTTTTCTTACTCATTCTTTTGGGAGAACTGAACGATGGATAAAGGTTGAATATGTTTTGACTTGAAGAAAAGAACGCCAAGATTTTTTTTCTCCACGCTCATGCCGATTGTTTTTGAGAGGGCCTGAAGATCATACCATTGATCTGATATCTGGAAGCACGCCACCGAATCGGCCACCTTATTGTGTGAGCCGAGTACAGAATGAAAAGATTATGAACTCAGTGAAAGACCTCTTGGAAAAGGGTCTTGTCCAGCTTAGTACTTCACCGTATTGCTCTCCAGTGTTGTTGATTTTGAAGAAAGACAGATCTTGGAGAATGTGCATCGATTATAGCACTCTCAACGAAATCACCATCAAGAACAGATTTCCGATTCCTAGGATCGATGATATACTCGACAGGTTACAGGGATCCTCGTGCTTTAGCAGGATTGACTTGAAGAGTGGATATCATCAGATCAGGATAGCGCCAGGAGATGTCTACAAGACAGCTTTTCGGACGACTTTTGGGTTATTTGAGTTTTTGGTGATGCCTTTTGGCTTAACCAATGCTCCTGCGACATTTAACCGGATGATGGACAGGATTTTTCGAGAGTACAGGCTATTTGTTGGCACTTTCTTTGACGACATCATTGTTTTCTCGAAGAATGAGGCAGAACACAGAGATCATCTGCTTCAAGTCTTTTAGGCATTACGAGATCACACGCTAGTGATTAATGCAAAGAAAAGTGAATTTTTTCCTACCATGGATACACTTTTTGGGACACATTGTGTCAGCAACACAACAGGAGTGCAAATGGACCCGGCCAAGATAGAGACTATCCGTGATTGGCCCGATTTGAGGAATGTCCATGAAGTTAGAAGCTTCTTGGGACTATGTTCATACTACAGGCGGTTCATACGAAAGTTTGCAGAGGTTGCTTCCCCTTTGCATATCTTGACACAGAAAGGAGTACCTTTTTCGTGGGGACCCACAGAGGTGACTGCCTTTCAGACATTGAAAGAGAAATTGACTACGGGACCTATTTTGACATTGCCGGACTTGCAGAAGTCATTCGAAGTATATTGTAATGCTTGTGGTCGTAGTCTGGGTGCGGTCTTGATGCAAGAAGGCCATGTCATAGCTTACGAGAGCCGTTTGTTCTCTAGGCCGGAGATGACAGCACAGATTTATGAGAAAGAGCTTTTGGCGGTTATCCATGCTCTTACTCAGTGGCGGCATTACCTACTCGGAGCGGATTTTATTGTCTTTACAGACCATCAGAGTTTGCGCTACTTCTTGTCACAGAAGCAGCTTTCGGAAAAGCAGATGCGGTGGGCGAACATCTTGTCACAGTTTCACTTCCAGATTGTCCATGTGCAGGGACAGAAGAATGTGGTGGCAGATGCTTTGTCTCGGAAACCGTTGGTTCTGGCTATTTCCGCGATACATCATAGGAGCTTCGAGGATGTGGTCGATCAGTGTGCCACAGATACAGATTTTGCAGATATTTTCACATGGATACGGGATGGGGAGACAGTAGCTGGATACTCCCTTCGGGAAGGCTACTTGATGAAAAAGACTATGTTGTGCGTTACACAGCCGTTGAGGGAAAAGGTTATGACTGATTGCCACTGTCCACCTTTTACGGGTCACCGCAGCATTGCTACCACCATGAAAGGGGTAGAGAGAGATTTCTTTTGGCGGAGACTGAAGAAGGATGTGGAAGAGTTTGTGCGCAGTTGCTTGGTATGCTAGAAGGTCAAGTTTGACAGGCATAAGGCACAGGGATTGTTACAGCCTTTACCCATACCCACCCACCCGCCCCTGGGAAAATATTGAAATGGATTTCATTTTTTTTTATCTCCCGAGAATACAGAATGATCACGATGATTTTCCGATTACATGGCACGCCTGAGACGATTGTCTCCGACAGAGACCCCAGATTTATGAGTTTGTTTTGGAAGGCAATTTGGGAGAACATTGGGACGCGGTTGCAGTTCTCGTCATCGTTCCACTTGCAGACTGACGGGCAATTTGAGATTGCCAATTCAGTGATTTTAGATTTATTGAAGTCTTGTATCTCGCATCAAAAGACTCAATGGGAAAAGAACTTACCTTTGGTGGAATTTGCCTACAATAACACGATACACTCTTCGACGGGGAAGACGCCATGAGAGATTGTTGAAACTGCTGCGAAGGTTCCATCCTTCCTGAGCACGAAAAATTAGAAATTTGAAGCGGATGAATATTCGCGAGATTTGGATACGGCTTTTGCCAAGGTTCACGAGACTTTACAGAAGTCTCAAGAACGACAGAAAAAGGCAGCGGATCGCCATCGTCGCGACTAGAAACTGAAGGAGGATGATTGGGTGCTCTTACTTTTGAGAAGGCACGCCTAAGAAAAAAAAAAAGGGAAAGGAGAGGCGTTTTCCAAAGCTTAGTATGTGATACTACGGACCTTTCCAGATTACTGACAAGATAAATGATGTCTCCTTCCGATTGGACCTGCCAGATACTTGGAGGATTCATAATGCATTGCATGTGAGTCTCTTGAACCCTGTTAAGGGTGATGTGCCTGATGATGGGGAGCCTGATGAGCAACCCGAAGTGGAAGAAAACGAGGAGATCCTTGTTCCTGAACAGATTTTGGCACATAATGATACGAAGAAAGGTAAAGTCCGAAGGCGGTTCTTGGTTAAGTTCAAGAACTTTCCTGCATTTGATGCGAAGTGGATGGAGGAGGAGGACCTAGCAGATACTCCTCGGATTGTGAAACTTTACCTCGATGTTTTGGTTTAGCATAGTCTACTCCAAACGGAACCCAGAATTCAGCTTGGCCGGAGATCTGGTGCAGTGGGATGCACAAGAGGGGAGTCACTCCACTCCTTTGTCAACAGATGCCTCGATTTTGATACTAAAGTCACTGATGTCTCTTTGAGCTTCAGGGATACTGAGAGCTGACAGTATTCTGCTGGATGACTTTATGAAATGGAATTCCTGATTATGATACTGATTTGTTCTTGACTTCTTGTGAGTACAGGAACTGATAGACGAAATGACTGCAGCATTTTGGTCTGATTGATCTCGAATAGACATGGTTGCAATAGGGGTTAGTCAATCGGACATCGATGAGGTCCCGATTGGACCTAGATGTGATTGCTAGCTACATTGCCGATAAATCATGGTCTAAGATCCGAATGAATGTTGAATGTCATGTGATGTCCTGTGATGTCTGGTGATGTCCTGTGATGTCATGTGATGTGACTGTCGATTTTGTACATGTGCTAGATGTGTGTTCCTAGTACGTAGGTACTAACAGTCAGTGTCTGCTAAGACGGTTTATGGCTTTTGTCGGTTTTGCAGGCGTAATCGCGGTCGATTACAATGCTTTCAAGAGGGGGGTATGTCACAAAATGATGACGTGGCGGACAGCAGAAACCCTAATTTCTGCCAGAAACCCTAAAATTCCTGCAAACCCTAATTTTTGCCAAAAACCCTAAATTCCGGAAATCGCGGAGACGGATTATTAAAAAAAAAAATTATTATTATTATTATTTTTTTTGGAAAATGATGAGCGACGCGAATTTTGCTTTTGCTTTTTTTTATTAAAAAAAAAGAGAAAAGACTCTCTAAGAGAGAGAGAGAACTGATGCTTTTGATTTTAAAAGCTTTTGGGGCTCTGCTTTTGGGCATCCCTTGTAACCTTTAAATTAGTGGTGAGGGCCTCACTTCTCAGAGTATCTGGACGCAGAGTCTGAGAGTGAAACCCTAACCGCTCTCTTGTACTTTGATGATTGATTAATACAAAAAGAAATACCGAAAGGGGCGCCAGTCTTTGGGGCCAATATCTCTAGGCACGGAACTCCGCCGGGCCAGTGCAAATCTATTGTGATCTGTGAATTGTTTTGAAGTGGTTATTTGGTGTTGTCGCGGTTGATTCTTGACTTGGAGTGTCCAAGTTTGTTACAGTCGGCATCTACTCGGGGCATTTTAGCTTCCAAGCCGTGTGTGTACTTAAGTGTTAGTTCCCGTCACATGTTTCCTTTGCACGTTCTCTCTGTGTGTGTCTAAAGTAAAGAATTTGGGGTGAAAGCCAAAGCCTATCTCCCCACGAGCTAGTTTCTGTACTCACCTCGAAACCCGAGCCGACCAAAGATGTTGGTGGTTCATCAAGTGGCGCAAGCCGAGATTCGGACTCCAACAACCCCGTTACCAAGAAGTTGACATTTAGTAAGTATGACGGTAAGATGGATGCTAGTGTTATTCATTCTTGGTTGCATCAATTTAATGCTTATTTTGCGACAACTAAGAAGACAAGGAATAGCAAGGTTTTAACGGCAGCCATGTACCTTGCCGGTGAGGCCATTAATTGGTACCACGCATGGCAAGAGGCACAGTTGGCCGCGCACCTCGAGGAAGCCGACGGAGACGCGCCCCTTTCCTTGAATTGGGCCGACTTCCAAGACAAGATCAAGACGCGGTTTATGCCTCCTCTGTCACGTGACACATCCCAACCCTATGTGTCCGTGGACAAGCTACACCACAGCACGGTTCGGTCAGTCCAGTCAGTCTAGATTAGCAATGATCTGACACTTTTGTGAGTCTATTCGTAGACCGTGCATGCCCAGTCACTGAGTGTAGATGCATATCCTCCGGTTGCACACAACATGATCATCAGTATTCCCTTCAGAATCCATCAGATTCAGTTAGGGGAATTTTCCACTGCATTTAGCCTATTTTCCCTATTTTTGGTATTTTCAGTTATTATTTTTAAGTGACTTTCCAACAAAAGTAGGTAGGGCAATTTTGCTAAGTTAATATATAAGCAAACCCAAGTTAGCACTTTCTGGCAGAAGAGGCAGCAGGAGCTTCCCGCTCAACAGGCAACTTCTCAGCAGAACCCATCAAGGACCAGCAAGACCCCTTGATGTTTTTGGAGATCCCATCCTCGCCTACCTCCAAGATCTGGCGTTTTCAGTATTGCCTGGATCGTCAACACCACCAGCACCCGAGCGTTTGCAGATTACTGCCATCGCCAGTAGATTCATCAGCTTTGCTAGCGTTTTCCCAAATCAGCCCCATCAACATTTTTGGATTTCTGTCCTAGATCAGCCTAGCGTTTTTGGCTAGCAGCAGAGTGCCTGAGCGTTTTTGGTTTTCAGCCCAACCCACATCGGAACCACAGCGTTTTCAGCCCTAAGGGACAACAGCAGATCAGCCCCAAGTTGGTTGCAGAAGTTCCCCCAATTTCAGCCATAAAAACGCAGCCAAAACAGTCATTTTCAGCCACTGAAACAGTCCCGAAATTCAGCAGTTAGAAGATCTCAGATTTCAGCCACCAAGTCGTCGTCATCATCACCATCGTCGTCATCGGCATAGTCCAAGTTGCATCAGTCCATTGCATACGCATTGTACCACTTTGTGCAATCAAAAAGTAGACCACTCTCACCGACGAGAGTGGGGCCTTCGGAGGAGGATTTTACAACGTCTCTGGTGTCGTATCTCTCTTCTTTCTCTATCTCTGAGTCTCATACACTTGCACGCACAATGTCCATTCACTTTGTTTGTGATCATAGCATTCTCTCATTAAGAACGGAAGGCTCTACCTTCCATAAGAACAAAAGGAACCTTGAGCACAGTTCGGAGCACTCATCTTGAGCAAAGTACAAACAATCATTCTGCTGCACCTTACATTGGTATCAGAGCTTTGACAGTGTTTTGTATCACTCAAGGAAAGAACCACAAGAATCACAAGAATTTTTTTTTGCTTGTTGAGGTCGCACGAACCCAAGTTCGCTTGGGCGCGTCGATTCCTAATCGTGTTTTGTTGAAGAGTGACAAGAATCCCAAGAAAGAGGGCTTGTCCAGCCTCCCCTTGTGTCTCTTTTCACTCATTGAGAGCAGACCGTGCACTTAGCGGCCGGCCAATCGACGTGAGGTGGGAAAAAGAAACCTTGGTGTGAGCGCAAGGCCGCCAAGGGGTGCGCCTGCAGAAAAGAGTAAACTCGGGTGAAGAGAAGATCCTTCTCAAACACGGTTTGCAAGCGAAAGAAAACCTCAAGAACCTCAAGAACTCAAGAACCGCAAGAACCGCAAGAACCCAAGTTCGTCGTGAACTTAAGAACCCACAAGAACCCACGATTGTAGAATGGTCATCACTCGAAGCGGAATGGATACTTCGCTTGCAGGTGATGAGCATGAGAGAGGCGAAGAAGAATTTTCCCCACCAGGAGGTTTTTCTCACCCTTCCCCATCTACGACAAGGATTGCACTAATTCCTATGGAGGAGTTGGACCAAGAAAGAGAAGCAGAAAGAAAAGCCTACGAAGAAGACATGGCAGCCATAGAGCGCCAATACCAAGAAAGAATGGCAGCCATAGCGCGTGCGAGCGAGCAAGCACACTTGGAAGCCAAAGCAAGACAAGCAGAATTTGATCGTGAGAACAAAGCCCTCAAAGAACAGAGCAACCGACAAAACAAAGAGTTTTGGCGACTCTATTCTCAAGTTCAGGCACAGATGCAGGAGATTTAGGGAAAGGAGACTGTCTCAGTCTCTTCTTCTCCAAAGCATGATACATAGGATTTGCATGATTGTGTGAAGCATGATGGTGATTCGATTGACAATGATTTGCATGATGATTTGAATGACAAGCATGATGATTTGGATGACAAAGACAAGCATGATGATTTGAATGATATTGCTAAGCATGATGATTTGGATGCCAATGACAAGCATGATGATTTGCATGATCAAGATGTGATTTCTCACAAGTATGATGAGTTGCATGAAGAAGATGTGATTGTTCACAAGGATGATGTGTCAGTGGATGCTTTTTCTAGCGAAACTAACCTCACTGTAGATTCGATCAATCACAAAGAACCGATCTTGGCTTTCGAGTCGAGGTCCAAAGAACCCCCACAGGACGATTCGATCATTTAGGAAGAACCGATCTTGGCTCTCGAGCCTAGGTCCATAGAACCCTCACAGGACGTATTATGTGTTCGTAGGATTGATACGCACGCATTGTTCGAATGTTTCATTCGTGATCGTTTCCTGTATTTTAGTCAGCATCGTTATGTGATCCCTTTTCCTAGGCATGACATATTGTATGTTGAGTACGTTTCTCTCATGGATGAGCACGAATGTATGCAGATTTTTCATGAAAAGCTGAAAAGTATATATGTCAAGAAGTCACATTCTATGTCTCTTCCTTGGCATGACACAGTTTCCGAAGGAGCACATGATAGTATGAGCACCAAGCCAGGGCATTTCCATTGTGATTTGCCACAGTTGATGGATTTCGATCAAACAGAAAAGATTCGATCTCATTGTTTGCATGTGTTTGATGAACGGTTTGTCATTCTGTCTCTATGTTTATCTA
Organism: Adiantum capillus-veneris; assembly: GCF_014529385.1. NCBI lineage: Eukaryota > Viridiplantae > Streptophyta > Polypodiopsida > Polypodiales > Pteridaceae > Adiantum > Adiantum capillus-veneris. Next base: position 80,320,598 of record NC_140954.1, read on the forward strand.
CATTGCATACACAGTCTTTAGAGAAGACAAGATTTTTTTCCTTCACTTTACATGGAGTGGGTATGTTCATGGTTTTGTGAGTCTATTCGTAGACCGTGCATGCCCAGTCACTGAGTGTAGATGCATATCCTCCGGTTGCACACAACATGATCATCAGTATTCCCTTCAGAATCCATCAGATTCAGTTAGGGGAATTTTCCAGTGCATTTAGCCTATTTTCCCTATTTTTGATACTTTCAGTTATTATTTTTAAGTGACTTTCCAACAAAAGTAGGTAGGGCAATTTTGCTAAGTTAATATATAAGCAAACCCAAGTTAGCACTTTCTGGCAAAAGAGGCAGCAGGAGCTTCCCGCTCAACAAGCAACTTCTCAGCAGAACCCATCAAGGACCAGCAAGACCCCTTGACGTTTTTGGAGATCCCATCCTCGTCTACCTCCAAGATCTGGCGTTTTTAGCATTGCCTAGATCGTCAACACCACCAGCACCCTAGCGTTTGTAGATTACTGCCATCGCCAGCAGATTCATCAGCTTTGCTAGCATTTTTCCTAATCAGCCCCAACAGCGTTTTTGGATTTTTGTCCCAGATCAGCCTAGCGTTTTTGGCTAGGCTGCAGCAGAGTGCCTCAGCGTTTTTGGTTTTCAGCCCAACCCGCATCGGAACCACAGCGTTTTCAGCCCTAAGGGACATCAACAGATCAGCCCCAAGTTGGTTGCAAGAGTTCCCCCAATTCCAGCCATAAAAACGCAGCCAAAACAGTTATTTTCAGCCACCGAAACAGTCCCGAAATTCAGCAGTTAGAAGATCTCAGATTTCAGCCACCAAGTCGTCGTCGTCATCACTGTCGTCGTCATCGGCATAGTCCAAGTTGCATCAGTCCATTGCATACGCATTGTACCACTTTGTGCAATCAAAAAGTAGACCACTCTCGCCGACGACAGTGGGGCCTTCGGAGGAGGGTTTTACAACGTCTCTGGTGTTGTATCTCTCTTCTCTCTCTATCTCTCAGTCTCATACACTTGCATGCACAGTGTCCATTCACTTTGTTTGTGATCATAGCACTTTTCAGTAAGAACGGAAGGCTCTACCTTCCATAAGAACTAAAAGGAACCCTTGAGCACAGTTCAGAGCACTCATCTTGAGCAAAGCGCAAACAATCATTCCGCTGCACCTAACATCCTCAGTACCTAGCACGTTTGAAAGAAGATTGGGGCAATCTCAAGCAGAATGGTATGCTAGTCACGTCTTTTTCTAACCGTGTTTTGTAGCTCGGCACCCAATTACGCAAATCGGATGATGAGCGCAAAAAGGCTTTCCTTTTTGGGTTGGACGAATATATCAAGTTTGATGTAGAAGCCTTCGACCCCGTGGATCTCAACAAAGCGGTAGCAATTTCTCTCTCCCAAGAGATGAAGCCCAACAAGGGAAAGCCTAAGGAAAACAAGTCGTCTTAAAGTACTTCTTAGACTTCTTAGAACCCTCAGAATGGTAAGAATGATTAACTCTTCTAGCCAATCTTCCTCTAATTCTTTGGAAAAGGACTCTTTTTTTTTCCGAGAAAAAGATCCTTCTATTAGTTAATGAAAACTGCCCGTAGGGCTACAACCACCTCTACAAGAGAGGGCTACAACAAACATGGTGGGGAGACTCTGCCAATGAAAAAACAACATATATACAATGAGGCTAAATCAAGAGATGGGAGGAGGGAAGAGCCACACAGGTGGTCGGTAGTGCCATCTGAGCACCCCCTGGACAATGGTGTAGAAAGGCCCAGGGCGCCAGAGTCGAAGGAAAGCCTCGCGGCGCTCCCGCATGCGGTCGGAGCTGCCTTGTAGTCCCTCAAGCTGTCCTCTGAGAGTATGGATCATCTCTAGCCAAAAGTCACGAACAGTCTCTACCAGTGGCACAGAGCGAGTCTCAAAAATGCAGAAACTGCGGGCCCGCCAGATGAACCAAAGTGTCAGGCCACTGATGAGCTCGCAACACTCCTCTCTCTCACTGCACCACTCCTGTGGAGTAAGCTCTGTAGCAGGCTGGAGTGTAGGTCGCCCCCCCTGAATCACTATCATCCGGCTGGTGGAAGATAGCTCAAACTGAAGTGCCGGGCCCGTGAGAGTGGACCAAGCCGCTGCCCCCCAAGTGTACTGTCTAGCCATGGAGAGAGTAGGCATCAGCCGAAGAACTCGTAGCCACACCTGCTAGGCCGAGGGACAGTCCCAAAGACAATGGCGCTGACTCTCCACCAACTGGTCGCAGGCTGCACATGCGACTGAGAGACCACTATGCACAAGCGAGCTCCCTACTGCTGTAGCTCTGTGTGCAACCAGCCTCTGAAACAAAGTGACGCGCCTCGGTTGTCTGGAGTCCCACAGCCTCTGCCAAAAGGCTGCCAAGAACTCGAGTGTGAGGCCCTCCTCTTGCCAATGACGTGCTGCAGTGGGGCGGGCCTCTCTCTGTGCTACAAGTATATGACGTCCAAGACGAACAGTGTACTGAAAGAAGAGGACTCCTGGGTGGTCTGCAGAAGAGAAGGGGTCCCTCAATAGCCACTCACCAGGATCCCACTGTACTCGTGCCGGTGGACAACACTCCCAAGCCCAAAGCCTCCAGTGTCCAATCTCAAGAGATGCTGGGTCAGGGTCTATGATGCAAGTCCTCCCGCAGATGCCCACAACTTGGATCTGCTGGAAACAACACTCTGCTACCTGCGGAGCCTCTACTGCAACTCGTTGTAATCGTCCCCCACCCTGAAGCTCGAAGAACAGGGCTAGGATAGTCTCTGAGCAGGCCCTGACTGAAATGAGAACCTCCAGTCGTGTGAAGGCTCCCATCCACCGGGGTGCTACTGGCTCGAGAGGCGTGAGCACTCAGCTGGAACTGACTTTGAGATGTCCTGACACATGCTTTGCACCCCTCTCATGCCTTGTAGCTGGAAACCCTGCACCTCCTCTGACAAACCTGTGAACTCTAGCCAGTCACCTAGAGAGCGCGTTGGACTTGCTGCCATGGGACCCCAGGAAACATGAGGCCGGCTACCAACCAAGTGGCCTCTCTGAGTGCTAACCATGGGGTTCCAGACGAGGGGCTGCCGTAGGCGCTCCTCCGTGCACGTCGGCTGTCTCTACTCCAAGCCACGCCGTAAGAGCTCCCAAGATCGAAGCAAACTCACAGCGAAGCGGTCCTCTAGTCTCCTGCTCAAACCAACTCGGCGCATCTTTGTAAAGATCCATCTGATCGAAGGTTGCCAAGGGCCTCCTGACTGAGGCACCCTGGCTCGCAGCCTCTGCAGCAAGAACTCCTTCCAGGGCTCCTCACCTGGAAGAAGGCCTCTGACTATGAACTTCCCAAGAAGGGCTCTGCTCTGCTGTGCTGGATCAATGATCCCAAGCCCTCCCTGAGAACAAGGAAGCGTGATGACCGACCAAGCCACCTTGGCTCGGGCTATCTGAGTGTCGCGTCCTGACCAAAGAAAGTTCCTGATCAGCCTCTCTACCTGGCTGATACAAGAACTTGAGAAGATCCAGCAAGAAGTGATGTACCACATAGTCGCCAACAGCACCTGGTTGGCAACTACTACTCTACCAGCCAGTGAAAGTCGTGCTGAGCTCCAATGTAACAGCTTTCTCTTGATGGACAGGAGAAGAGGAGCAATCTGCTGCTCGGGAGACAAGTCCAAACCAACCTGACAACCCAAGTATCGAACTGCAGTCCCTGGGGGGATCCACCTGAAACCCTCTCCTGGCATCCAATCTGGCACAGGAGCACTACCAACCGAGAAAGCCACTGTCTTTCTCCAGTTGATCAGTGCGCCCGATGCAGAACAGAAGGTCTCCAAAGCCTGCTCACATCTGTGAAGATTGGCCTCCTGCCATCTAAGTACAAGGCTGAGTCATCGGCAAACTCAGCGTCCAGTAGCTCATCTCCCCGAACAGGGAGTGCTAAGCCCCGAAGACCAACCTGCTGTGACACCAAAAATCGGCTCATCGCCTCTGCATAGAACAGAAAGAGAAAGGGGGCAAGAGGGCAACCCTGTCTGACCGAGCGTGTGAGCATGAAGCGCTCACCTCTCCCTCCTGCCAAAAGCACCTGACTGTGAGCCTGTCTGTACAAAGCTGACACCCCTCTGATCCAAGCATATGAGAAGCCCATCCTGCATAGAGTGCCCTCTAGAAAGTCCCAGTCAACCTTGTCGTATGCCTTCTCAAAATCGAGAAGAAGAATCACAAGGCAAGAATTTTGTAGGCTGAGTTGAGAATGGTGATGGGGCGCCACTGTCGAATCTCATCCAAGGAGCCACCCTCCTTGGGAATGAGGTAGATCAGGCCCTCACTCATGCTGCCAGGCATCACTCCTGTGTGCAAAATGTACTGAAAAGCACTACAAAGATCTGGGCCAAGCAGGTCCCAGTACTTCAAGAAAAAGCTGGGAGTCAACCCATCACCTGGACAGCTACCACGAGGGAGGGCCCTAAGAGCCGTGTGCAGCTCCTCAAGCTGAAGTGGCATCTCTAGCCTCTGGCGCATCTCCTTTGTCACAAGACATGGCATGTGTGCCCAAACCTGCTCCCTGTATGCATCCTGCCGCTCTAACTGAGGCTCAGCCGCCGACAGTAACTCATGGTAAAAGTCAGTAGCAACTGCACGCATATCCTCGGGCTCACAAGCAACTAACCCATCAAGCCTCCTCAACTGAATGACCTTGGCATGCGAGTGCCGAGGTCCCACTATCTCAAAAAAAGCACCAGTCACTCTGTCACCCACCTGAGTCCACTGAGATGCCTGTCGGTGAAAGGCAAACTCATGACGCCTCTCCTCTGTGCTAGCAAGCTCCTGTCGAGCCTGCTGTAACTGCTCCTCCACCCATGGACTGTCTGGATGTTGCTCCTGCATCCTCTATAGTGAAGCAATGCCTCGTCTGAGACGCTGTTGCTCCTCTCTCGCTGCAGCCCGGCGAGCCAGAGACTCTTGAAGAAAAAAGTGGCTAAGCTGAGCTTAGGCCTGAGGCCACTCTGTCTACAGGTGAAAACTGGCTGTCCATGCTCTCTGTCCAGAGAGCCTCTACCCTCTCTCTGAGTGCTGAGTCCAACAAGACCCTCTCTGGGATGCAAAGCATCGTGCTCCCACTCCTCTGCCTGTCTACCACTGTGAGGATCACTGGTGCATGGTCCGAAAAGGATGTCCTTGCCAGGATGCCCACTGATCCCCCCAAGTCACTGAAGTGGTCACTAGTGTAGAAGCGATCTATCCGCGATAGATTCACTCCTCCCACTCTGCGGTCCGATCTAGAGAAGGGAAGATTGTCTGGGGGCCTCACAAAACCAGAGTGCTGCCATGTATCCGAGACCCTCAAAGTCATACACAGCCTCTCCCAAGCTGCCAACTCGACTCCATGCACATTAGCATGACTGCCACCAATCCTGTCAGAAGGGTCCTCCAACTTGTTGAAGTCCCCTCCTATACACCAATGATCGGCCTGCGGCAAAGACTCAACAATCTGTGACCAAAACTCTGTACGAGCACTCGCCACATTGGGCGCATAGATGTTCAGGAAGCCCACAAGGCCACCCTGCACCTGCATAGTAATCCACTGAGCCTTGCCTGGCACAATAATCCCTCTGCCCACAATGGCCTGTTGCAATGAGTCCGCAAAAGTCATACATACCCCACCCTGGATGCCTCTAGGTCCAAAAGCAGCTGACCAAAAGGTATCATATCGTCCACGCAAAATCTGACCACATCGCTGAATGCGGCTCTCACAGAGATGGTGCTCCTGAAGCATAAAGAGATCAATCTCTCCTCCCACAAGGCAACGTTGAAGCTCCTGACGCAATTGGCCCCGCTGTCGCTGAAACTGGGGCCCACCTAGTCCCTGCACGTTCCATGAGACGATCCTCATGGGGAGCGAGAGAGAACAGATGCTGCCGCAACAGCAAGGCGAGCTATCTTCGAGGTTGGCTTGGATGGGGAGTAATCCGCATCCGAGCGTCCTCTAGATAGGCGTGACTGCAGTGAGTGCCTACCCAAGCCCAAGCCGAGTGAGCCGTGCGTAAAGCAACCTCCTCTGTCCAGGAGTCCTCATGAATGTATACATAGCAAGGCAAACACTGCGTATCAGCAAAGAAGTACACCACAATGTGTCTACATCCTGCTGAGTCTGGGGGTGTCACCGCAAACTTGGCCAATGGCCACAACGTCTGCAACAAATCTGTAACTCCAAGTTCTCCCATGTGGTGAGAGAACTCTAGAATCTGTGTATGCAACCATCCCTACCACTGAGTCGAGGGACCACTCTGTCTCGGCCCTACCATAGAGGGGGAAGGAGAAACCAATTTCCAAGTCCAAGGGCTCTGTCCCCCTAGCGGCGAGGAACAAAACATGGACCCTGAAGCAAGCTGCCTCATGGTCTGCTGCGGAATCGCCGAGAAAACGAGTGAACCCGTAGTTGAAGAAGTCCCAGCGGCGTCGGATGTCAATGCTCGTCAGACCACGAGGGATAGCTGCAAGGGAAGATGTCTGAATCTGCAAAGGGGGCCGCAAGAAGGGCTGACCCTCTCGCGCTAGGCGACTCGTGGCAAAGGCGTTGCCAAGAGATCTCCTAGCCGCCGGAGAGGGACCAGTCTCCTGAGTTGCCTGTGAAACTGGAGCAGAAGGGGGAGGAGGAGCAGGGGGGAGCGGAGGAGAAGAGGGGCGACAGAGGTAAAAGGGCGAGGTGGAGAGGCAACGGGAGCAAAAGGTGGGGGGGAGGATGAGGGAGAATGGGGGAACTCTGGGGGGGGGAGCGGCTGTCGAGGATGAAGCGGAGGTGGGGGCTGGCGCAAGGATCTCCTCCTGCTCAAGAGGACCAAAGCGGTTCCTCGTGGGAACCCACTTCTGCTGAGTAGGCACCTGAGGGCCACTGTGAGTGCCAGGCTGACGCTGTGGCCCCTGGCGTCGTCGGCCACGGGCCTGCTGCCACCCCTCCTCTGCTGGAGCCCCAGGCTCGGAGGGTGGCTCTGCATGAGTGCGTTGTGCCTCTGGCTGTGGCTGCGGGCTAGCCCTGGTATGCTGGGACTGAGGCTGTGGTGCAGGTCTCAGTCTCCTCCGTGGACAGGCGTTTGCGGGATGGCCCATCTGTCGGCAAATGAAGCACTGGTTGGGGAGGCCCGAGTACTCCACACTGTGTCTAAACCAACCCCCACTCACCCGAGGCAGAAGGATAACCTTCGGGAGCGTGTGGGTATCTCTGACCAAAACTCGAACTGAGGGGATGCCTGCCGCCTTGGCAGCAGCTGATGCTGCCGTACGAGGTGTCTCCAGGACAGACCCAATGGCGGAGCCGATCCTAGAAAGAAGTGGTAAGTACTCTCTCCGTAAACCCGGAAAGCAGACTGAGATGGGGATGTCTGCCTCCTCTACTAGAACATCAGAGGCCGGGTCAAAACCATGTCGCCACTGTCGAAAGTGGGCCGTGATGCTCGAATGGCCAGTGGACTCATAGCTATGACCTTGGACGCCATCTCGGAGGTCTCGAACTCGATCTGATAGTAACCCCGTCCAAGAATCTGAACATCCAAGATCTTGCCCACCTCTGCGAGAAGGCGGGCCTGGAGAAGGTCTCGCAGCTCTCCTCTGCTAGGTCGGGTGCCGAGAATCTTGCAGATGACCGAAGTCGCCTGCGATCGCTCTACCTCTGCGGCAAGGCTTGCTTGCTCTGTCGGCGAGAGAGCAAGACGAATGGTGGGCTCAGCGGGGTCGGGCGAGGGAGCTTCGGGTGAGTCCCTCTGTGGCGAAGCTGGAGCCTCCATGTGTGTCTATTGTTGTGGCGGAGAAAGAGAGGGTAAAGCAGTTTTTTTGCAAAGGGGCCCCAGTAAGCACTGTTGAAGAACCAGCACTGCCAAAGCCAATCGACAGAAGAACCACGGCGCAAGAGGAAAAAACAATACAAAAAAGGCCACGGGCCAAGGGGGGGGGGGGGGGGGGGGGGGGGGATAGGCGGCGAAGCGAGGTGAGCGGGTAGCGAGTAGTGGGGGCAGGTGGCTAGTGGGCAGGTGCAGGAGCAGCGTAGAGGGCAGCGGGGGCTGAGGGCGGGCGGGCAGGGGGAGGGGCAAGGCAGCGCAATGGGCAGCGGGAGCGGGGGACTGAGGGTGGGTGCAAGAGGGGGGGCAGGCGACAGGGGGGTAGCGCTAGGGGGTGCAGGTGCAAGGGGGGGAGCGGCAGCAGCAGCGAGCCTCAATCATCTATTATTGGAAAAGGACTCTTAACAATGAATCTAAGGGTAAAGCTAAAACACGTGCTAAACCTAAGCTAACCCCTGATGAAAAAGCCGCAAAAGAAATTATAGAAGGATGCATAATGGCAGAAGAACAAGTCATTTATGCTAAGGAAGGTTGTTGTTATCAATGTCACATCAAGGGTCACATTAAAGCGGCTTGTCCTAAGACAACCCCACCTAAAGAACCTAAGGCGCCCGCAACAACCACAAGCACCTTAATGAACCAAGGTGAATCTTCTCATGTCTCTGACACACATTGATGAGTCTCTCATGAAGTGTTATGGTCATGTAAAGGGTCAGTGTTTTGTCATATTGTTTGATGCAAGCAGTATGCATAATGTGATTAGTGGCTCTCTTGTAGAGAGAGCCCGCCTAGAGGTTAGTCAGACATCTCCTCTCGAGGTGTCTGGCTTCGCTCCCGGTATGAACTCTCATCACGCAAGAGTGCCTTGATGTGTTGTTTACTGTTCAACAAGCTGCTTTCTGTAGGAAATTTGTCGTGTCTCCTCTCTCAGGATATGATATGCTATTAGGCATTAGATTGGGAGGACAACACTCTCACATTAAATGCCAGGAGTGACTCTCCCATTGTCATTCGTACTGAGGAGGGTCTACATTCTTTGCCTCTCATTTCTCATGTGCAGGCAAAGCGTGAATTACGATGAGGAGCACAAGCGGTATTCATCTATGCCTCTCCAGTTACCCAGAGCATTCAGGCTCCAGACAGGTATTCAACTTTGTTTACCAAGTTTAAGCATCTCTTTTTGCAGGATGATCTTCCACCCCGTCTCCCACCCGAGTGGCTAGAGGACCATAGCATCGAGCTTACGGAGGGGACACAGCCTGTCAGTAAGGCTCCCTACCGTTTGAACACGACACATGAAGAAGAGTTAGAGCGGAAACTCACGGAGTTGGTGGCTCGAGGATTCATACGTCCTGTAAGTCCTCCTATTTTGTTTGTCCGCAAGAAAGATGGTTCGTCTCGTTTGTGTGTTGATTACAAGGCATTGAACAAGATGACCGTCAAGAACAAGTTTCCGATGCCTCGCATTGAGTATATCCTTGATAGGCTCACTGGGGCAAAGGTTTTTAGTAAGGTCGATCTCTCAAGAGTGGATACCATCAGGTAAGGGTATTCAAAGGCGACATCTTCAAAACCGCTTTTCGCATAGAGCGAGGGCAATGGAAGTATGTGGTTATGCCTTTTGGATTGACACGTGCTGTGGGTACATTTAACCGTCTCATGGTAGGCCGTTTTGGCGATATAGTTGGTGTATGTGGGTTCATCTTTCTTGATGATAATCTCATTTTTTCTGCGTCGTGGGAACAACATGAAAAGGATGTAGAAAGGGTACTAACCCATTTGGATGAGTGCGAGTACTGTACATTGCAGCTAAGAAGTCTGAGTTTTTTCTCACTGAAGTTACTTATCTGGGCTATATCATTTATGCAGAAGGCGTCAAGCTCGACCCCGCGAAGGTGGAGTAGGTAGGTAATTGGGATTTGCCCAAAACTGCATATGATGTGCGTTCTTTTCTTGGTTTATGTCAAGTATATAGTTCGCACATAGAGAATTTTGCACACATTGCCGTATCTATGAAAGATGTTTTGAAAGAGATAAAGACTCGCCGATAGCGCGTGGATTTACCCGAGGCAGCCATTGAAGCTTTCACAGCTCTCAAGGTTGTGGTGACAGAAGCGCCGTGTCTTATCCTTGCCTCTTGGGATGACCCCTTTTGAGGTATGGACAGATGCGAGTAATGTCTCCATAGGTGCTGTGCTTCAGCAACACGGTCGTCATGTAGCTTTCCTTAGTCGAAAGCTCAATAGTGCCGAAAAAAACTAATCAGTTTATGATAAAGAACTTTTGTCTGTCATTCACTCTCTTAAGCATTGGAAGCATTTTCTTTATGGTAGAGAGTTTACAGTTCGCACAGATCACCAAGCCCTCAAGTGGCTCCAGTCTATGCCTAGTGCACACTGGAGTGATCGCCAAGCACGGTGGTCACAATTTTTTGAATAATTTGGAGGTTTGATTGAGTATGTGCCTAGAAAAGCTAACCCTGTTGCAGATGCGTTAAGTCGCAAAGGATAGATTTTGGCTCTTGAGTTAAGATCCATAGTTTCTCTTCAGGGTGTGTCTTTTGACAGCATGAAGAACTAGTATGCGGATTCCGAGTTTGGTAAGCAATGGTTGTAGGCTCTTGCTTCCCAAGGGCCAAGCAACTATCTCATTCGTAATGGTTTGTTGTATTTTCGTCAACGTCTATGTGTGTTGTGCTCTCTCAAGACAACCATATTGCATGATGCACATGACTCTCTCACGGGTGGGCACAGGGGAATGAACACCACTCTCGAAAAATAGAAAGATTCTTTTATTCGCCTAAAATGCGAAAAGATGTGTTTCGTTATGTCACACAGTGCACTATATGTCAAAAGGTAAAAGCTCCTCGGGGTAAGCAGCAAGGTCTCTTGCTTCCGCTGCCTATTCCCGACGGACCTTTTTAAGATATTTCCATGGATTTTGTGACTAACCGTCCACCTAGTTTGCATTCAAGGAACACTCAGTGTTTGACAATTGTTGATGGTTTCAGCAAGTTTTGTATGTTGATTCTTTGTAAGACCACAATCACCGCACAAGATGTAGCACGGTTATTCATTAAGCATTGGTACCCCCTCTGTGGTTTGCCAAAATCAATTGTTTCAGATAGGGATGTTAAGTTCATGTCCAATTTTTGGCGCGCACTCTTTGAAAATTTTGGCACTAAGTTGAATTTTTCATTGTCTTTTCATCCACAGTCAGATGGTCAGACAGAGATTTGCAATCAGTTTGCTTTTGATGTTTTAAAGTCATATGTGCATGATCAACAGTCTCATTGGGAGCTCTATCTCCCATTGGTTCAGGCTATTTTGATTGACTCTTTTTCTTCTGCCATTGGTCGAACTTCGTATGAGGCAGCTTTTGGCCGTCCATTCCAATCACTTTTGGCTCGCTCGATCAGTCAAATGCCTGATGCCAATGCTAAAAGTCAGTCGTTGGATGAGATTTTTGAGAGTGTGAAGCTTCGGCTAAGCAAGGCTCAGGAGTCTTACTCACGGCATGCTAATAAGCATTGTCAGGATGTTTCAATCAAGGAAGGGGATTGTGTGTATTTAAGAATCATGATACAACGTCTTAAGCAAGTTGGAAAGAAGTATCCAAAGTTGTCTTTCAGAATGTATGGTCCATTTCCTGTCATTAAAAAGATAAATGAGGTTTCAATGAAATTGCAATTGCCCAACTCACGGTCTAATGCACAATGTTTTCCATGTTTCTTGGTTGAAAGTGTTTCAGGGACCACCTCCACAGGACATTTAAGAAGAAGAAGAACCGGGGATCATTGATGAAGCTGAAGTCATGGAGCCGGAGCAAGTGTTGTTGCATCGGTTTCGCCACGTTCAAAGAAGCAAGTGAGACAGTACTTTTTGAAGTTCAAGGATCGAGGAACCCACGAAGCAGTGTGGGTTGATGAAGAGTTTTTCAAAGATTATCTCGAAATGTTGGCAGCCTACAAGATCGGTACCAGTATCTTCCTTTAAAAAGGAGGGGATGTCATGTGCACATCTAACCCTATGTGTATGTGGATAAGCTACTTCATGACAAGGGTTCAGTTAGCCTAGCTTAGGAAGTGTTCTGGCACTTTTGTGAGTGTTCGCATACCCAAATGCTTAGAGTAGATGCATATTCTCTAGTTGCACACAACATGATCATCAGCAGTATCATCAGATTCCATCAGGAGCATTTTTACAGTGCACATAACCTATCTTCCCTATTTTAGCCATTTTTCACTCATAATTAATAAGTGACTTTGTTGGGAAACTGGGTAGGGCAATTCTGGCAAGATAATATATAAGAAACCTAGCGCTAGCACTTTCTGGCAGAAGAGGCAGCAGCCACCGACTGAAGTGCACCTTCTCAGTCACAAGACGGGCACCACGTGCCAATAGAAAAGAACAGACTGAATAGACTTTTAGCACTTTAATAACAACTGAACTGGAAGAGAGAGACGACACGCGACACGGAGTTGCGGAATTCCACCCCAGAGAGTATTGGCCCCAAACGCCCCTTTCGGTATTTCTTTATATTACATCCACCCAGTACAAGCCGGTACTCTAGACTCTGCACCTTCTCCAGGAAGCATGCCAGAGAATGAGCCCTAACCTCATATTTAGAGGCCCTTGGCCTGAAAAGCGGTTACAGTGAAAAGCCTTCAAAATTCAAAAGCTTCTGGTCCCAAAAGCAATGCCAAAAGCTGCCAGCGTAATTTACAGAAATCTGTACAACCTGCCACGTCATCAGCCAACTTAAAACACGGAAATCCGTACATCATGCCACGACATCAGTCAGCATGATTTTCAAAAATTTGCCACGTCATCAGCCAACTTCATGATTTCTTGTGCATGTGCGTGTGAGTCCTGCTTTATTTTAATTCTTCATGTCACTTGGGGACCCATCGGACGGGGTCCTCATAAGTTGGTAGGACTTCTTCTTATGTTACTTGTTCTTCTTAGGGTTTAGGCTCCTCGGCCAGCATCTGTAAGTTGGCTCCATTCTTTAGGGCTTTGACACGTCAGCAGTTTGTTACATTCTCAGCAAGACTGGCAAGAGGACCTCGCGTTTTTAGCCACCAAAGACTAGCCAACGTTTTTCATCAGCAGCAGAAGAAGCCTAGCGTTTTTAGCAGTTGTAGATCAGCTTGGCGACAACAGATTCAACAACATTTTTGCAGCAGATGCTATATTCAGCCTAGCGTTTTTGCACCAGCAATTCAGCCTAGCGTTTTGTAGTTTCCGGCGACAGTTCAGCCTTTCTGCATCAGCGTTTCAGATTTCAGCATTACGACTCTGCATCGCAGCCCTCGAACCTTGCAGATCTCACCTTCCCGCAGCAGATCCTCGCCGCACGGTCAAAACAACAAGCGTTTGCAGTTTTAGCCCGCTATTCGCAGATTTCAGTATTTGCGTTTTTAGAGCGTCTTTGTCGCATCGTCGTTATCGCCGTCGTCATCGACATAGAGTCAGAATTCAGCAGATACAAGATTTGCAGATTTCAGCCCCTTAGCGTTTTCAATTTTCCGCCCAGCTCGTCGTCGTCCTCATCGTCGTCGACATCGTCGGCAAGTCCATTGCATTGTAGAGATTTGTGCAATCAATAGTAGACTGCTCTCGCCATAGAGAGTGGGGCCTTCGGAGGAGGGTTTGACAACATTCTGGTGTCGTATTCTTCTCTCTTTATCTCTCAGTCTAAGTACCTTCATGCACAATGTTTACCCACTTTGTTTGTGATCTTTTGCACTCTCTCACTAAAGGAACGGGAGGCTCTTCCTTCCGTAAGTAAAAGGAACCCTTGAGCATAGTTCAGAGCACTTATCTTGAGCAAAGTTCAACATTCACTTCCGCTGCACCTTACAAGCCATCATGATACTCTGAACAATTCGCAACCGAACATGCAGTGGCCAAGTGGACAGTTTCCAGTAATGCAATTTGACGTTCAAACGTTGCATGACCTAATCCACTTTTTGAGTATGGGTAACATTCCAACCAATAGGGTACCCCAAGTGCCTTACAATCACATTCGGAGGAACAATCTCTCCCGGCCACAACAAATCATGCCAATCGCAAGAAGTCAGTGGTAGAAGCTTCGATTTGTGAAAATTGACTCGAAGACCTAATGCAAGCCCATACATCTCCAAAGCTTCCATGATCACTCGAGCATCAACTTGACAATTACGAGGCATGAACAACGAGTCATCAGCATAAGCTTGCGCGACGAAGTTGCAACCTGACGGTAACTGCAAGCCATGAAGACAACCAGTGGAAGTCAAATGGTTCAGATGCATCAATAAAGGATGTGTGGCAATAGCATACAAAAATGCACTAAGGGGACATCCTTGTCTAACTGAGCAACCAAGGGGCCAAAAGGTCTGTCAGCTCACCATCAAGGATCCCCGAAGACGAACTACAAGCATACAAGAAATAAACGATATTGGCTAATTTAGGACCAAACCCAAGACAACGCATCGTGGTTGCAATGTAGTCCCACTGCACAGTATCGAAAGCCTTTTCAATATCAACCTGCATGACAAGCACATCCTGTTGCTGTAGATCTTCGACTTGGGGTGTCCAAGTCTATTACAACGGTATCAGAGCTAAGGCAATTCTTCCTTTAAGAAGGATGCGATCTCTTTTCACACACACATGGATTCCGACAGTGAGGAAATTGTTCCATGTTCTCACATGAGTGAGGAGACCAATGTAGGTTCTAGCAGGAGTTGGCCTTTTTGGAGAAATCAGGAGCCGGGTATGGCCCTCTTTCGCCAAGTGACCTCGATAGGATGGAATCTGTCACAAATTGATGACGTTTCATCTCTGACGATATAGAAATACTGACGGACTGTTGACGTGGACATCTGTACGGACGGCCGTAAATTGTGTTGACATGCTGATGTGGCAACAATACGAATTTCCGCAAATCACGTTGTGCCACGTGGTAGGCTATATAGATTTTCGTGAATCACGCTGGTTGCTTTTGGGCTAGCAACTTTTAAGTTAGAAGCTATTCATGTAAAATTGCTTTTGAGTTTGATGGCCAAGGGCCTTTAAATAAGAACCCAAGGCCCCTCTTTTCCTCAGTGTTCTGATGAGGAACTGATCAGAGAGGGCCCGCGGGAGTTGTAACTTGCTCAAGTATTAATATAAAAATAAATACCGAAAGGGCGCCAGATTTTGGGGCCAATACCTCTGGGCACGGAACTACGCCGGGCCATGTCGACTCTATTTTAAAAAGTGTGATAAAGTTGCGAAGTATTTTAAGTGATTCTCTCGTGCGTCGTGCCCGATTTTCGACTTGGGGTGCCCAAGTCTGTAATAGTGGTATTAAAGCTTCATTCGTGTGCTTTTCTCAAAGCGTGCCGGTCCCACCAAAGAGCAGACAGAGCACTTTGGCGCTTCCAAAGTTTATAGGAACTTTGATCAAAGAATCTTCGTGTCCCGACCCCGGACTTGTTAGCCACTCCCACCCTTACTTCATCGCGCATCGGGCGCGCTCCAGTCTTCATCGCTCTGTCTTACAAGGCATAAGCCATTAAGAACCCCAGATCACACATGGATTCAAGCGATGAATCCCGCAAGAATTAGACAAACCTACCCGACAACTCGGAATTGGGTGAAAGCACGGAAAATTCAAATGGACAACAACCACCTTCTGACGATTCAAAAAAAGAGTACGGGTCACCACGGCCTACGGAGTATGAACAAATGGATATGTAGCGTTAACATCAGGTTGATGCTTGTGCTAAGCAGATGCTCCAGTTTTCGAAGGATCCCTAGTACGCGAAATTTTTTGACCGGACACCTGATTGATAAGATGCATTCCCGATGGCCTACGGCCATCGATTCACCATTAAAGCGGATGTACATTGAGGATGAACTTGATGATGTGATCGAACGACAAGTCAACCAAATATTGAAGATCACAAAGCATTCAAAGAGACCAGCAAGGGAACAGATTACCTTGTTTATTTGGGTCGACGGTCTTCTTTTGCAAATGCACAAAAAGCCAAGAAGCGTGTGTCAAGTTCTTTCTCATCCTCTTCGGATAGTTCCGACAGCTCTTCCTCTTCTGATTCCAGTGATGAGGACAGAAAGGGCAAGAAATGATAGAAAACCCAAAGACATGTAAAGAACAGGAAGAAGGCTAAGAAAAAGCAGATCCCACTAAAGATGTCAAAAATTTTCTTACAGTTTTGAGGAGGATTCATCCTCTTTTGAGAGTTAGGACTTTGATGACCAGATGTTTTATTCTAAGAGGAAGCACTTTTATAGAGCCAATCAATACGACTTTCTCGAGGATAAGAGTAAGAAGACTAAAAAATTCAAGGAGGGTGGACAAGCTCTAAAATTTGATACCTTTTTAGGTTTTTGAGATGCACACAAGGCCCTTACTGTTATTCAGCAGTTTGACATAGCTTTTTCTGGAGGGCGCTACTCAGAGCACTCCAAGATTAGAAGGGCAACATCCTACTTGAAAGGAAATGCATGGACATGGCGGTCCACTCTTTTGTTACGAAAAGAAGCACAACAAAGTGGTTGTCACAAACTGCTGACGTGTCAAGACACTGAAGAACAGAGCCACTATGCAGATCACCAGCCGAGGGGCCTAAACCCTAAGTGAAGAAGCAGAAGCAGCAGAAGATGAATCAGGACCACAACACACACACACATACACACACACACACAAAAGATATGCAGCCAGCTGTTGACGTGGCAGACCTGTACGGATTTATGGGGTTTGTGTTGACATGTTGACGTGGCAGAACTGTATGGATTTCCACATTTCACATTGGCAGTGATGACGTGGCAGCCTGTATGGATTTCCGTGATTTACGTTGACAGCTTTTGAGCAGCTGCTTTTTGGACTAGTTGCTTTTGAGTTTGAAGCTTTTCATTGTAACTGCTTTTAATAGCCAAGGGCCTTTAAATATGAGGCTAGGGCTCATTCTTTGGTACGCTTCAGTGAGTAAGTGCAGAGTTTGGAGTAATATAAAGAAATATAAAGAAATACCGAAAGGGGCGCCAAGGTTTGGGGCCAATACTCTCTGGGTTGAATTCCACCACTCCGTGTCGTGTGCTCTCTCTCTCTCTCTCTCTCTCTTTCAGTTCAGTTGTTACTGAAGTGCTAAAAGTCTGTTCAATCTGTTCTTTTCTGTTGGCACGTGGTGCCCGTCTTGTGACAGTGGTATCAGAGCATTAGGTGTGTGCTTTTCAGAAAGCATACTGGTCCTACAAAAGAGTAGACAGAGCAAACCAGAGACTACTGGAATTTTATTTGAAGTATCTTCGGGTCCCGAACCTGGATTTATTAGCCACTCCCACCCTTACTTCATCGTGCATCGGGCGCGCTCCCGTCTTCACCGCTCATGTCTTACAGGGCATAAGACAAAAAGATCACTTGCAAGACAAGGATCCAAGATTTGCTTCGAGTCACTATTTTTCTTGAAAGTAATGCCATGCAGATGTTGATGTCTATAGCTACCAAGCCGCACACTCCAAGGACTTTGCAAGCTTTCAAGAAAATTTTTGCCCGAAGTTATATGGTTTTTTACATCTTCCTTCGGAGTGCAACTTCTGGCAGAATGGGGTATCCTGAAATGCTTGCCATGGAAACCCTAGCAGATTATAACTTCAAATTTCTTGTCATCTCTCAGTAGATGTCTCTTCACGAGCTGATGACCTTGGAGGTCCGGTGTGATTGCTGTCTTGGGACTACCATCGCCGCCAGAGAAACCCTAATTTTTGGTGCAGGTTACAGGATGGAAAGTCAGTCGACTTTTCGAGCTCAACTGATGTCGAGATTGCTTTTTTGAGTTCGAGTTCTGTGTGAGAACTTGTTTGGTGATCCTGTTTGAAATTTGGCTATCTGTTTTGAACCTATCTTGGTGCCTATTTGAATTGTTTGACTCTGGTTTTAATACTGGTTTCAATGATTGGTGATTTTACTCCCGGGTGGAGTAGTGAGAAATGCAGTTTTGGTATTGTTTGAACCTCGGAACGACGCAGACGGGATGTCTGGGGAGCGTTTCGTTGTATGCTAGAAAAGTATTGTTGTTACTCCCGGCCCGGACCTCGATGGTTATGCGGGAGGAGTATTAAGATGTCTGAGCAGTGGCTACTCTCAGCACCTCCAAACGACGCAAGCTGCGATATGGGGGACGTTTGGTTGTAAAAGGCCTCTATATCTTTCGGCCCGGACCTTTTTAGGTTATGCGGGAGGAGTGATGAGGGAGTCGTTGAATATCTCTAGGCCCGAACCTTGTAAGGTTATGCGGGAGGAGTGTTTATCGGCGCCTTTATGTTTCTGTGTCTTGTAACATGCATATGTGAGCATTTGTGTTGCATTGTGATGTGCCAACCATTAAATATTCCTAATTGGATGAGATTGCTTGGATATGTAATTTTAGTGCATCAAGACACTCGTGGAAGATCAGTGCAGTCTGTGTGTGATGGCTAATTTTACTACGCCGGAATATCAAGACAAAAGGAGAAGCCAACTCCTTGATCAAAAGAGCTGAAAGGAGAAGCTACTCCTTAACAAAAAGAGAAAACTGATTGTCCCTCGGAGTGTCCCTTGGAATAACCCATGAAATTTTTGAGCTAACTTGAGTTGTTTTGCAGATATGCTGTACTCGGAGACGATTACTCTCTTTCTCGTTGATCTTTAACAGTTGTCTAGATGTACTAGGTTCAAATCATTCATCTGACAAAATGCCGCACCTTTCTGTATGAAAGGGCACATGTCTCCAGTTCAATAAAGGAAATTTCAAATCAATGCACATCTATTCATGAATTCATTTCGCAAAATACTGTCAGCCTGTCTAGATCCCTAAAATCTCAAAGAGAAATTAGTGACTTCAATCTAGGCAATCTGTGACAAAGGAGTGAAGTGGCTTCCTTCTTCTGTAGTGTGCACGGCACCAAATTCAACTCGCTGATTCATCGGTAACTTTTGATATAGACACTGCTAATTATTCAAAAGCTTCAAGTTACAACTCTCTCTGAAGAGAATTTGCTATGTTCTCCTCCTCCATCCACTTTGCATTGAGGGCCAAAAAGTACCCTTGAACAAATTATCCGGTGGACCTAGCTTACCTTTTTGTTCTTTTCTTGTACCTTGTGACCTGTTGATAGCCCTTTTGGCCTACCTTGTCCTAGGATTCCCTTTCGTCTTCGGAATCTGTTGATGAGCTGTCGTCTGCTTCCCCAGGTTCATTCTCTTTATTGGAAGACTCTTGCCATGTTGAGGTGGACACTAACCTGTCCGTAGGATAAGTCAATGAGCCAGCATGCATTCCAAAACCTTGCTTGGCATGCCCCATAAGTTTCTGAATAGGATCAGACTTCTATTGTAGACAATATTGTCGAATTTCTTTTGGAAAATCACAGCAAACCCGCTCAATGTGGTCCCTCAAAGTGACCCTCCAAAACGAGGACTCCAATGGACGCCGTCCATCTTTTGAAGATTCAGAGCAGTACGGGCCATCTTCTCCTACTGAGTACGAAAGGATGGAGATGCAGCGGCAGCAACAGGTTGACGCTTGTGCCCAATAGATATTTTGGTACTCCAAAGATCCACAATAAGAGAAATTTTTGGCCAAGTACCCGCTTGACGAGATGCATTCCATATGGCTTTCCGTCATCAGAGCAATGAGGAAGTCAACTATACCTAGGTCTCCTGCCTAGAAGGTGTATACAGAGGATGAGTTTGAAGAAGCAGTAGAACGGCAAGTTAGCAGACTCATGAAGACCAAGAAGTGGCCCGAAAAGCAGAGTCAACCAATAGACCATCCAAGCTACTTGGGTCGGAAATCTACTTTTGAAAACGCCAAGAAGGCTAAGAAATGAGTTAGATTTGAGGATGATTCGAGTTCGTCCGGAAATCTACTTCGGTCTGACCCAAGCTACTTGGGTCGGAAATCTACTTTTGAAAATGCTAAGAAGGCTAAGAAATGAGTTAGATTTGAGGATGATTCGAGTTCGTCCTCATCTTCTTTTGACCGCTCTGACAGTTCTTTGACCTGTGAGTCCAGTGATGAGGGAAGAAAGAGCCTGAAGAGGAGAAAGTTTCAGACACAATAGAGGCAAGAAGACGGCAAAGAAGAGTTGATCCCATAGACGATCCAGAAAGCACTTTGATGGTTCAGACGAGGATTCCTCTTCCTTGGGCAGTTCAGAGTCTGATGAGCTTATGTTTGCAAAGAGGAAGCAATTTAACAGAGCCAACCAATATGATTTTCTCGAGAATAGGAAGAAGAACCCAAAGATTTTAAGGAGGGCGGGCAAGCAATAAAGTTTGACACTTTTTCTAGCTTCAAGGATACCCATAGAGTCCTCGCTTTCATTCAATAGTTTGATATTGCATACTCCGGAGGACGCTATTCTGAGCACTCCAAAGTCCGGAGGGCGGCATCCTACCTCAAAGGGAACGCACAGACTTGGTGGTCTACCCTGCTTCTACGGAGGGAGGCACCAACAAAGTGGCTTCAGTTCAAAAGAGTGTTTATTTCCCCATGGCTCACTCAAGAATACGAACGTGATGTTATCACCGCTTGGAGTTGTTTGCAATTTTCTCACGTGTGTCGCTGTTGATCTTGTACTGGTGGTGTCCAAGTCTATTACAATTGAGAAGCTGAAACACTTTACATTTGATTTCTTAGTTGATGTGGACGAGGCGTAATTAGTAATGTTAAGTCAAGATTATAACTTGCCCTTGTGACCATGCACAACTGATCTGTGTTACAATTGAGCCCTTGGCCTTTAATTTATAGGCTCGTCTTTAAAAAGCAACTTCAAAAATCATATGCTATCTAAAAGGCTTAAAAGAACTTCAAAACACCTGCTTTAAATAACTAGCTCCAAAAAGAGAGTGACACCCAGCGGATTGCCACATGGGATGCTGTGTGAGCCGGTAAATTGCGGTGAAGATCACACCGTGATCTCTGGGTGCTGCAGCTGGGTTTATTCTGCTGCAGCTGAGCCTTCAACATGGCCGAGTGCCTACTGTCACGAGGACGTGGCAGCTGTTAAGTATGTCACGAGGACGTGGCAACTGCTAACCTTAGTTGTTGGTTTCTTTCCAAAGATTTTTGTTTAATTTTTGAGACTCTCTTTTTGAAGTTGCAAATGGTCGGACATTGTATGGCCAATGTGAACGGTAGTTTCAACCGCAGACGGAAGTTGGTCGGCACTGGAACTCATAAAGTAAAAGGATGTCTAGGCTCAATGCAAGATCATGTAGGTCCCCCCGTCGCACTTATCAAGTTGGTGGATACTAGGAAGTGAACTCAATAAAGGCATAAAGTCAAGGTGGGATCACCAACAGAAAGTATCCGACAGTTGGGCCACATTGCACTTTTGGATGCGGTCCCAATGAGGATAGATGGTCAGATGACCAGTGGGAGCCCAACAGAAGCGTCTCCTAAAATTTAGGGAACTGCTATTTTGGGCTATGAAATCTGTTCGCGTCATTAGCATCAGAATGACAAGGGGAACATTTTACAACTCTGCTGCAAAGTCAATTGATGCACCAGTTGAGAGATTTTTAAGCAGGAAGCCCAATGCGGGGAAATTGCATGTATGAGTGCCAAGTGGCACTTTTTGGTCAATTTACCAAGTCTGGGAGAATAGAACCGTAACTGACTTTCTAGAGCAGTTTTGGAGGCTGTTAACTATGATTTTCAGCCATTTCTCTCCATTTTTGAGCTTCCCATGACTTTACCTTGGACCAAGAGCTCATTTTCAGCATTGGAAGGCATCAGATGCGTGTTTACAGGGCTGTTTTGCTGCGTTTTCAGCGATATGCAGGTTTTGGCAGCCATGGAAATCTTCCCCTTTTTGCATCTATTTGTTCACAGATGCATTACAGGTCAAGGGCAGCAGAGGGGGCGCTCGATTTATGCTGGGGGGATGCTTCATTAAGAACCTGTCAGGTTAAGAGCTATGGAGTGCTTGCTTTCCTCTCTATGTACAGTGTGGTGCTAGGAGTGATGCCCTACACGCTACACACTGCTCTCTCTCCCCTAGTGCAGTTATGTGATGCCCCACAAGAGGGCTCTTCATTTGACTGATGTACAGCTGTGTGGTTTCATGCTTTTGTGTTGAGGCAAGAGCCTCCTTTGTGCAGGAACAGGGGTAGCTAATTGCTACTCCAAAGCAAGCACCGGTGAGGGTCATAACCTCACCGTACAGGTGCATTTTCAGCGCTGTGTGTGTGCTGTAAATTGACTGTTTTTCAGTCATACGGACGCCAGAACCATTGGGAATAGTGCCCCACTGGCAGAGGACAGTTAGGGGACTGTTTGGGGCTGAAAACAGGGCAAAAACCAGTAAATACAGCGTGCTGAATTTATTGTTTTTGGGCAGGAATCAGAGGGTATACACCAGTGGAAGTGAGATCCAATAGGGGAATTGGTTTCGCGCAATATGCTGCCAAAATTTGGCCAAATCAGGTAGTATCTAGTGTGATATAGGTAAAGGATTCCCAGGACCTTACTTTGTAATTTACCCTCTCAAAGAATAAAGAAATACCGAAAGGGGCGCCAATTTTGGGGCCTACAGGTTGTCGGCGTCTTCTCGGGGCATTCTAGCTTCCGAGCCGTGTGTGCGCTTAAGTGTTAATTCCCGTTGCAGGTTCTCTTTGCAAAGTGCTCTGTGTGTGTGTGTCTAAAGTAAAGAATTTTGGGTGAAAGCCAAAGCCTACCGCCCTACGGGCCGGTTCCACATACCTAGCGTACCACCCTTCACATAGTCTATGTGGTTCATCTTAACTTCGGAGATAGTGGTGCCTGTATATTTATCATTCATCAGCGGTTGGGGTTATCACTTGCAGGTATTAGTCTCACGTTAGTCTTGTCTTAGCACAGTGTCTACACACTCTACACCTAGCACATATCCCTGCCCTGTCTAGCCTCAACACCGGCTTGTATCTGTCTAGTCTCAACATGCCCTTGTATCTAAGTAGCCTATACATGGTCTAGAGCTGAGCATGCTGCCGGCCAATGTCTTTCAACTTGGATCCTTGCAGTTTTTGAGGTCAGGTTGGGCAACTCACGTCTCTCGTGTCATCTCTATATTTCTATAAGCAAATTCAATTGTTCCACTTCCATTGTTAGTCCAATTATTTCCCTTCCATTGTTTGAGTACAAATTTTGTTCTCATCATTTGAGCAGCACTACTGATAGCACACACTAGTGATTTCATGACTCTTGAGTGAGATCCTAAGCATACTGCTATGGAGCCTTGAGGGTACCCACTTCACACACTTAAGCATCAGTACAGATTTCTCTGTAGGCATGGATGTTGCAGCCTAGACCCTTCTTCAATGTGGACCATGGTATTGACTGGCATCAATGATTTAGCCACTGTACGCATGTTGTTGATCATGGGCGAGTCTCTCCGTTCAATTGTTCAGTGCTTCTGCTTGATGGGGGAGATGCAGCCCGCTGGGCAGACTAGAAAACCAGTAGAAGTATTTTTTTTGCGCCAAAAAAAATGTTATTTTTCACATTAACTTATTTTATTTTTAATGTCACAGATATTGAAAGAGGAAGTACATGATTTGCTGGATCCAAATCCTTCTGGCATGGGAAGATCCGAGCCCTCGGCAGGGTTGGGTTTCTTTTCAGGAGGATGCAAGGGCGTTTTAACAATAAAACCCTCCATTCAGATCCGTGAGACAACAAGTGGTGAAATTATGCTTGCTGGGGTTCGAGAAATTGATGTACAAAATCTCCAAGAAATGGCCTTATGCCTGGAGCAAGGAGCTCTTTGTCGTGCAACTGGGAGCACAAACATGAATCCATGCTCCAGGTGTTGCTCAAAATGACTCTGAAACTCCTCTGTCAGACAAAGAGATAAAGCATCTTTTGTTGGTTTTGACCCTGACATGTAACTTCAATTGCAGTCGGTCGCATGCGATCTTTACAGTGACACTAGAACAAAGGAGGAAGCTTGATTTGAATGCTCATGATGTCCAATCAACAGCAGATGACATGGAAGACTTTTTGTGTGCTAAACTACACCTGGTGGACTTAGCAGGCTCTGAGAGAGCAAAAAGAACTGGGACTGATGGGTTGCGCTTCAAAGAAGGTTCGCTTTCATGTGTGCTTTTGTTGGTTTGCAAGTTTCTGAAATTGTGCCTTTTAGGAGTAGTAATTAGTTGCTTTGTTCTGGTGTTTTTGTTTGCGCTTGTGTGCCCAGTGTGAATCATGAACTCTGTTTGCTTGCTATTCTCAGGAGTCCATATAAATAAAGGTCTGTTAGCTCTTGGCAACGTTATAAGCGCATTGGGTGATGAAAGGAAGCGCAAAGAGGGTGGCCATATCCCTTATCGTGATAGCAAACTTACCAGGCTACTTCAGGTAAAGCTCAGGTTGTTCTCAATTTCGGCAATAGTCTTTAAGCAAAGAACCACCATCGCAGATACATCTTTGTCCATGTGCTTTCTCTGTTCTAATCATGAGAAAAAAGACACTCCATGGTTGCATTTTAACACTTACAATGTATACTGCAGGATTCGTTAGGGGGAAACAGCCGAACAGTTATGATCGGTAATTTTCATATATATTCTTTATTTTTCTCATCACATTCATAGGATTTGTATAAGCCATCTCCTCTAGAACTGGCATGCTTAACAATTAAGAGGCTTTTTAGACGTGGAGAACAGAGTGGAACTCTTGTCGTAAAGCTAACTGTCACAAGCATGTTTCTTGGGGATGCGCCTCGGAAGTTTTTTCTACGATGTTTATTCTTAGAATAATGAAGTTAGGCAGGCTTATTATGATTTGGATTTTGACAGATGCACAGTTGGTGTTTCCTTTCTCCCTGTTTATTTGCGTCTCTCACAAGCATGGCCTTCCTCCCTGTCTCTTGCGAGTTTGGTCTCTTCACATTAGGAATACCTTCAAGAGAGAGCTAGTAGACAGTCATTCGAGATGAATAAAGCTACCAGCTCGGTGAGCGCTCCCTAGAAGAAGTGATTTTGGCCATTTTTTGAGGCTCCTTGCTCTAATGTTTCCATTTCTGTGTCGAGATTTTGTTTTGCCAATGCCATTCAGCCAACGCACCTCTGTGTCGGCTGGTTACATGGCATTTTATCCCGCTCTTTCCTTTCACAGTTTTGGCAATATATTTGGGATGCAAGAGTACCTTTTTATGTGAAGTACTTCATGTGGGTGCTGACTACCAAACAAATGTATATACTGAGAATATATTGGCTCAACAGGCATCGAGTCCACTGTTGTTCGCACTTCAGTATATGCTGTTGTTATTCCAGTTCATGTTGTCATTTCACTATTTGCTGTATCACTTCAGTGGCTCTTTCACTATTGCTATTTTAGTTCAGTTGTCATATTAATTGTTGTCTCATGTTTGAGACATCTGAGTGAGGTTTTGCGCATGCTTCATAGAGAGACACCTACTAGAGAGCACAGAGCATGGAGTTCTTCTTCCATAAGGGCTCTCATTTTTTGGCCCGTTGTCGAGAAATTTGCGGTCTTGCCAGGAAAGCACCGGGCTTATGGCTGTGAGAGTTTGTGAGAGAACTCAACAAAAACTATATGGAGGAGTTAAACCATAGATGCCATGAAGACTAGGGTTTGGAAAGAAGTGCAATCAAAGAAGACTCACTCTTTCTCTCTTGCACTCACACACACAAAGAAAGAACACAAAAGAGAATGTCAAAACAATACGAAGATGAAAACATCAAGGCTATGGTCATATCGTATCATGGGTAATATGAAAGGGTTAATAGATGAGTTAATGGCATTCAATCTTGGCCGACCAAATAGGCTACGAATTGTTCTTTGGAATTGTAGTTTTGTGCTTACCATAATATATATATTTTGTCTAGTGATTGGGATTAATTGTGTGTACAAATCCTCTTGGTTCATAGCAAGATAACTACGCTTATATCAAAAGAAAAATTATAGTCTATGAAAGGTAGTATGATGGGATCTGGTGATAGAAGTATTTCATTGAGGCTTTCAGGGCCGAAAAGAAACACTATACGTTGTTGAAAGTGTATTTTACGGCTAATCCATACGTTAATTCTAATAGATCGTACAGAGTGAAAGCGATAGAAATGATCATCATGTGGGTTGTTAATCTAGGATAGTATGTGAGAAATGTAGATATGAGAAAAATGTAGATATGAGAGAAGTGAAGAGATGAGAAGTTTCCCTTCCAAGTCCTATTCTTGCCCGTAGGCAATAAGGATACTGCGGGGAGAGATGTACCCGTAGCAAGGAGAACCTAAAATTTGTAGAGAGGATGAATTACTAAGAGTGAGAGAGATAGGTTTGGTTAAGGAGATGAGATTAGATACATATATATATATATTTTGGATTAGAGATGAAAATAAAATCAAGAAAACATCAATGTAGAACACATCTTACTTGACAAACCCTTCGGCACCATTATTGATGGAGAGAGAAGAAGAGGGGATAATTCAACTTTGATTGATACGCCAAGTCCACGCCCTTCTTTGATTAGAGTTGATCTTCCAAGGATAGCATGCAAGGATGGCTAGTCTTCCTCTAGGAGAAAGTGTAGGCTTAGGCTTATGTTAATGGCTAAGTACAATTAGGCATTACTACTGACTCCCTCAAGAATTCCTCTCATCAATGGCTTGAATGCTTGAGTTCCTTTTCAAAGAAGAAAAGGTCCCCTTTTATAGGTGAAGGGAACCCCCAAGGGTTTACACAAGAAGAGAGGAGCCAATGGGAATAGGAATTGGAAAAGTTGGAAATGAGCTGTCCCTGCATGATGTGGGCAGACTGGGGTCGAGTATTTTGATCATATTTCCTTAACCGTGGCTCCAAATAAAAAAGTAAAAATATGGGCAGAAACTTCAGCTCATTAGCTACGATTTTCATTTTAAAATCATTTTCCAATTCGGATTGGAACCTTGTGTAAAAAATTCATCAAAATAGGGTCCATTTCTGGCAGCAAAAGTCTTCCCGTGGTCCCCTTAGCCTAGATTTTCATTTAATTCCAAAGGACACCTCATGCCATATGAAAGCATGACATTGCTCCTTGACAAAGTTTTGTAATCATGCTTGCAATAATGCATTAAAATAAGTGTATCTTTGAAATCATGTCATCTAGTGTCCTACTAGGATTTGATTCCCTCCTAGTAGCTATTTAAAAAGAAATATAAGAAAAGTATAAAAAATACATAGAATATATATATATATATATATTGGAGTTTACCCTAGATATAGGATCTAGCTATGGTGTGAGATGATAATGAAATAGTAGAAATAAAGAATCAATGCTTTTTGCCCCAAGTTAAAGAGGCGGAGCTATTGATGCTTTTCCCATATTATTTTCTGATGGTAAAGTAAGGATAGGTTACCCTTGAGAAAAATAATAGGATGAGATAGAAGGCTTATTATTATACTTAAATATGCATATGTACATTATAGGAAAGATAATTATGTATTTAAAAAATTACAAGATAGATCTTGTAGCATGCATTCCCACTATGTACGTGTCACAACACGACATCCACCCCCTGTAAACCTGCACATCCTCCGGTATGTGCCACATTATTTCTTTGTAAGATCAGCCCTCTTGTACATCTTCCTTGCTTTGTTCTTCACTGGATGATTCTAAAGCTTCATCTTCACTTTGATCTTTACCTATGGTTTGCTCTTCTTCCTCATCAACATCTTCTGGATCATAGTCTCCTCTTCTCTTAAACATTTTGATCCTTTTTCCTGCAATGGGAATCTTTACTTCTGTACCATCTAGTTCGGACAAGCTGTAAGTAGCATTTTCATGCACATGCTTTACAACATACGGTCCAAACTATCATACACCAAAACCAAGTCACCTTTGTCAATTGCTTTGCTCCTGAGTCGATGTCGCTTATCAAAGTAGTCCTTGTTTTTCAACCTTGCATTTTTGAGTTGTTCTTTTGCAGCTTCAATGTCTCTAGGTCTTCTCTCTAGCTGCCTTATACGCAGTGCAAGGAGATCTTCCCTGCTAAGCCCCCTTGCGAAGGTAGTACATTCCATGTGGGAATTGTTTCTTCAATCGGCATCACTGGCTTTTGACCATACATTAGCTCCGCAGGCATGTAGCCAGTTACTGAGCTATGTGTTGTACGATCAGCCCATAAAGTATATGGTAACAGTTTTGGCCACTCACCAACTCTTCCTGCACAAGCCTTGGCCAAAGCTTTGATGATAGGAGGATGCCCTCTTTCACTCTTTCCATTGCCTTCAGGGTTGTAAGTTGTAGTAAGAGAAAGCTCGATTCCTAATCTAGAAAAGAACTCCCTTGCTTCTTCGGCATCCAGTTCACCTCTATCTGCAGTGATTTTTCCTACACAACCATAATGGCAAATCACCTCATCAAGAAGGAATTTGCACACAGCTTCTGTGGTTTTAGCTCTTAATGCTCTTCCTTCAACCTGGTTAGTTAGGTCCTCTCGTACAAGAACCAAGTATCTCATCTGCCAGAGTCCTAGAGGCATTGTGACTAGATCCACAACCCATTTATAGTGCATGGCTAGTGGATATGTAGGGTGTAATCTATCACGATGTCGGACATTTGAATACATTTGACAAGTTACACATGACTCTACAAATTGAGATACATCTTTATACATACCCTTCCACCAGTATTTTTCTTTCAACTTGGAGAAGGTTGCCCACACACCCATGTGTCCAGCCCATAGACTCTCATGAAAGTCTTGCATGAGCTTTACTTGAGTCTCTTTTTTACATATAACCCGTTGTGGTGTAGCACCCTTTTGTTTAGGATGCTTCCACAAGTAACCATCCCTCAAAAAGTATCCATATGCTTTCCTGCGTATCCTCTTGAATTCTTGTTCAGACCAATCATCCTGTTTTGTTAGAGTACTCAAGTAGCTTCCAATAGAAAGCCAATCACCTTCATAAAGATCTTTCAAGAACAATTCAAGTGAATTATTCATGTAGACATTGTTACCTTTGACATGAGAGATAGAATAAAACTTTGTACCTACATCATCTCTCTAATCAATCATTTGTGACTCATCTTCATATCTTGCCCTTGATAGCATATGTGCCACTGTATTGTCTTTACCTGCAATGTGCTTAAACTCAGGATTTAAAGACTTAATGTAGGCAATCCACCACAACATAGCAATGTCTGGAGTTGAGCAGCTTGTAATCATCCCAAGAAGTGGTAGACAATCTGTTTCTACAACCACACATGCACCAATTAGGTACTTTTTCCCACTTTTCAAGGCTGTAACCATACCCCATAACTCTCTCTTTATCTGTGGATAGTTTCTTTGGCGAGCACTTGGCACCTTTGCTCCAAATCTTACCACATACCTGTGTCCTTCTTTGTCATCTTGCGCTATTGCCCATCCAATCCTTGTAGGACTGGTGTCTACTGTCACAATTACTGGCCTTTGACACTTATAGTCTACCTTTCTCAAAGTTGTTGCTGACTGGAGTAACTCCTTTAGCTTTTTCATGGATTTTACATGTGCTTCTGTCCATTTAAACTTCTGATTCTTTCTAAGCAGCTGACAAAGAGGATCAGCTACATGTGCATAATGTGGAATCCAAATAACATAGAAGACACATGCTCCCAGAAGCCTTCTAACCTCAGTGATGCTAGTGTACGTTTCTTTCATTCTTTGGATGGCATCTATCTTTGTTGGACAAGGTTTCCTACCATATGGCCCGCACATGTGTCCCACAATAAGCACTTCATTGACACCAAACATAGACTTTTTCCCTGACAATGTAAGATTCACTTCTTCCAACCTAAACAAAATTTTATCACAATCATTTATGTGATTTACCACAAACTTGCGACATCCTTTGAGATCCAAAGCTTCATCTTTGTCACTTTCTTCACATCCTTTGATAGACAAATCATCAATGAAAGGCATTGTGATTTGAGGAATAAAGTCGCGTAAGACCTTATTCATCCCATTCATCATATGTGTAACCGAGTTGGTTGCTCCCTGTGGCAAGGTACACATTCTTACCAAACCCAAAGGTGTCCTCATGGTTGTCAAGTCTCTGCTTTCGATTGCAAGCTGAAATTGATCATACCCTGAGTAGAGATCCCCCATTGAGTAGATTTCCCTCCCTGCAAATGCCTCTGCAAACTTATCCACAATTGGACCTGTACCTACATTTCTAATTGTCACCCTGTTCATTGGTTACATATCTCGGATGAAGCGTAGAGAACCATTCTTCTTCGGAACTATGAACCACCTGTTTGAGTATGGAGCATAAGAAGGCTCCAAGATTCCCATTTTGATTTTCTCATTCAGTAGCTCTACTAACTTTGGCAAATGAGCCTTTGGAACTGGAATAGGTCGCAGATTCCAAGGCACATGAGGTATTGTGAAAATTACCATAGGAGCTACAATAGAAAGATCAACACATCCTATCTCATGTAGCTCAAATGCAAAAGCCTTACCATGCTTTGAAAGCATTTCTTTGAAGCACTTTGTCTCCTCCTGTGTTAGAAACTCCTGCGACCAATCTGCAAGTCTTGGAAAGACTCCTTTGTGAAGGTATGCCTAATCTTTTTAGGATTCCTCAAACTTGGTTGTAAAGAAGCCTGCTCAATCTTTTTCCTGTTGTTGGGTGGTAAGGGTGAAGCTACTGGTTTCACCTTCTTTGCTACACTCTTGTATTTAGTTTCAACATGGACTTCTGGGCCAACTGTTTGGCTTTCTTTAAAGGCTTCTATTACTTGATACATTTCAATAGAGCAAACTTCCACAACTTCATTTTCAAGATGCAAATTAGACCCCATTATAGCATCAAGCTCACCCATAGTATCTACAAAAGAAACTTGTTCACACAAACCCAAAACATTTTCAGTAGGCTCTAGCAACCCACTCTTTTTCATGTCTACTTGTACATTATGCACATATTGCCTCTCACATCTTTTCAAATCTTCAAGTTTTGTAAAATATACTGATCCATTCTTTGTTACCAAGGAGCTCGTTGAAAATGCTTCACCTATTTTTGGATCAGACGAGATCCTTTTTCTTTTTGTACCACTGCAATCCTGCTTTACAATGGTACTTGGACAAAACTCATCATTTCTCTATGATCATGAAACACTTTGCTTACCTTTGGTAGAGGATGTTCTCTGAGGTTGTCACGATTTCTTTCATGGTTCACACAAACTGTGAGAAATTGGACAGCTCGTTTACCATCTTTGCTACGTATCCTAGCATATGCTGAACCATCATCCATTACCTTTGTTTCCATTCGAACTCCCACAATGTAGGGCTCTCCAAGGATGAGATGATATGAAGATGTATCCTGTACAAAGAAGTTTTGGTCAATCTTTACATCACCTATTGTTACCTTCACACCTGTACATGTTGCATACAATTCACCGGATGAATTGTTTGCCACTTTTACCATCCAGCCATGATCTGTGTCCATCGGCCATTTCCACTTGTTGTAGAGACTCTTTGACATTATGTTTATTTCTGAACCATGGTTAATCAAGGCAACAAATGGCTCTTCAAGATCACCTACCTTGACCAAAGTTTCTGAAGTAGCCCTTGCCCAATGACTTCGTGAATAGTAACTCCTAAGAATATCTTCAACTTCTTCATCATCATTTGAGGAATACACTTGCTTCACTAGATTGGTAGCATCCTACCACAGCTCCATCATTCTCCTTATTTTGCAGTTGCATCCCTTGTGTCTTTGAGGTTTCCCCTTCAACCTGGGGACGAGAAACTTCAGCAAGGGTTTGTCTCTTCTTCTTGATGATGTCAATGATCTCCTCATGGAATTCACGCTTTGCAATGCCAAGAACTTCTCCCAGAGTAAACTCAATCTTGCTATTCAAGATCCTTTCCTCCAAGACTTTCTTTAAATCTGTAGCAACCTCAATATCAGATTGTAGTTTATAAGTTGGGCCTTTTGTCTTACCTTTTGTTGGCTCTTTCTTCTTTTCTGTTGTAGACTCCTCCATGAGTACTTCAGGTGGAGATGCTCCTTGTGTTGAGGGTGTTTGATAAGGCATTGAGTCGCTTCTTCCCCCACCTCTAGAAGCTCTTTTTGATGGTCCTTCATCAGCATTCTCACGTCTGCGCTTCTCTTCTACAATCGCCTCATTTTGTAATGTAGGCATGCACTGACAATGAGTCCACTGGATCATTCCATCCTGTTTCTAGACGTATGCAATCACCTGCTTCATGTAGAATCTCTTTTGTAAGCTTTCCCTTTTTAGCTAATTGCATGACATTTGGCCAAATTTGACCATGATGGTCACTCATCTCTTCATCACAAAAATGTTCAATTTTTACTCCATAAGTAGCTTCCTCAACTGAAGAGGTGGCATGCTTGGTTGCCATATCTTCAACTAAGGTTTGCATCCCCCCCTTCCCAAAGTTAGTTCTCAAGGGTAGACCTGTCTCTCTTAAGTGGATTTTACCATCCTTAAAAAAGACAACATCTTTTGACAAAGCATCACTAAAATCATCACAATCCCTTCTTACATGGTCTGTACTATCACACCAAATACATCTA
Organism: Adiantum capillus-veneris; assembly: GCF_014529385.1. NCBI lineage: Eukaryota > Viridiplantae > Streptophyta > Polypodiopsida > Polypodiales > Pteridaceae > Adiantum > Adiantum capillus-veneris. The sequence continues at coordinate 80,352,961 of NC_140954.1, forward strand.
TTAACAAACCCTTCTTTGGGCTGTTGTCTTTGCCTAGGAAGTGGCCCTGATGGTTGGCCTTTTTCTTCAAGCTTTGCAAACTTCACCTTCAAGTCACGCATTCCCTTCACAAGCTCATCTAGCATGGACTCATCAAACTTAGGAGCGATAAAAGTAGGCTTTACCATTTTGTCAGAAGTTGAGGTGGAAGGACTTGTAGTGTTTACTACCATCTTGTGCCTTCTTCTTTGTCGTTTGGCAAGCAGTGAGACAGCACCTTCAACCTCATTCCAGTCGGTCTTTAGTCCTTGCTCAGCATCTTTATCTTCAAGAAGAAGCTCCAAATTTTCTTGAAACTCTTTACCTGCAGCTTGTAAGAAAAGATCTGTCTTCTCTGCATCTAGTGTGGCCCTTTCTGTCCTAGTGAGTTGTGCATAGCCCCGCTCAAATTCCCTAAGTAGCTCTGTTATTGATAGTCCTTGCTTTGGCTTGACTACCCATTCTAAGAATGTCCTCTTGGTCACTCTCTCCGAGTCCTCCATGAAATATTCCTCCTTTAAAGCTACTTTGAGTTCTTTCCAATTTCTTCCATGCCTATCTTTAATTGCCCTAACATGCTCCTTAATTTCTGGAGCAACAACTAGCTCAAAGCTTTGAATCATCTCACCTTCTGACACGCAATGCAGCTCCATCTCCTTCACATACTCGCGTAAGTACTTGGTTACATCTTTGCCATTGAACTGATCCATTCTGTTGACGACCGCTTGTATGGCCTTCGTTGCTGAAATCTCCCTTCTTTCAGTAGCATGTTGTTGTTGCATGAACATTGCAAATGCTTGAAATATTTGCATTGTTGCTAGGTCAAAATGCATACCCTGTTGCTCAACATGATCACCCATGGTTACCCACAAACTCTCACCCTAGCAGATTCACGTCGGGTTCACCAAAAATATGTCGAGAAATTTGCGGTCTTGCCAGGAAAGCACCGGGCTTATGGCTGTGAGAGTTTGTGAGAGAACTCAACAAAAACTATATGAAGGAGTTAAACCATAGATGCCATGAAGACTAGGGTTTGGAAAGAAGTGCAATCAAAGAAGACTCACTCTTTCTCTCTTGCACTCACACACACAAAGAAAGAACACAAAAGAGAATGTCAAAACAATACGAAGATGAAAACATCAAGGCTATGGTCATATCGTATCATGGGTAATATGAAAGGGTTAATAGATGAGTTAATGGCATTCAATCTTGGCCGACCAAATAGGCTACGAATTGTTCTTTGGAATTGTAGTTTTGTGCTTACCATAATATATATATTTTGTCTAGTGATTGGGATTAATTGTGTGTACAAATCCTCTTGGTTCATAGCAAGATAACTACGCTTATATCAAAAGAAAAATTATAGTCTATGAAAGGTAGTATGATGGGATCTGGTGATAGAAGTATTTCATTGAGGCTTTCAGGGCCGAAAAGAAACACTATACGTTGTTGAAAGTGTATTTTACGGCTAATCCATACGTTAATTCTAATAGATCGTACAGAGTGAAAGCGATAGAAATGATCATCATGTGGGTTGTTAATCTAGGATAGTATGTGAGAAATGTAGATATGAGAAAAATGTAGATATGAGAGAAGTGAAGAGATGAGAAGTTTCCCTTCCAAGTCCTATTCTTGCCCGTAGGCAATAAGGATACTGCGGGGAGAGATGTACCCGTAGCAAGGAGAACCTAAAATTTGTAGAGAGGATGAATTACTAAGAGTGAGAGAGATAGGTTTGGTTAAGGAGATGAGATTAGATACATATATATATATATTTTGGATTAGAGATGAAAATAAAATCAAGAAAACATCAATGTAGAACACATCTTACTTGACAAACCCTTCGGCACCATTATTGATGGAGAGAGAAGAAGAGGGGATAATTCAACTTTGATTGATACGCCAAGTCCACGCCCTTCTTTGATTAGAGTTGATCTTCCAAGGATAGCATGCAAGGATGGCTAGTCTTCCTCTAGGAGAAAGTGTAGGCTTAGGCTTATGTTAATGGCTAAGTACAATTAGGCATTACTACTGACTCCCTCAAGAATTCCTCTCATCAATGGCTTGAATGCTTGAGTTCCTTTTCAAGGAAGAAAAGGTCCCCTTTTATAGGTGAAGGGAACCCCCAAGGGTTTACACAAGAAGAGAGGAGCCAATGGGAATAGGAATTGGAAAAGTTGGAAATGAGCTGTCCCTGCATGATGTGGGCAGACTGGGGTCGAGTATTTTGATCATATTTCCTTAACCGTGGCTCCAAATAAAAAAGTAAAAATATGGGCAGAAACTTCAGCTCATTAGCTACGATTTTCATTTTAAAATCATTTTCCAATTCGGATTGGAACCTTGTGTAAAAAATTCATCAAAATAGGGTCCATTTCTGGCAGCAAAAGTCTTCCCGTGGTCCCCTTAGCCTAGACTTTCATTTAATTCCAAAGGACATCTCATACCATATGAAAGCATGACATTGCTCCTTGACAAAGTTTTGTAATCATGCTTACAATAATGCATTAAAATAAGTGTATTTTTGAAATCATGCCACCTAGTGTCCTACTAGGATTTGATTTCCTCTTAGTAGCTATTTAAAAAGAAATATAAGAAAAGTAAAAAAAATACATAGAATATATATATATATATATATATATATATATATATATATATATATATATATTGGAGTTTACCCTAGATATAGGATCTAGCTAGGGTGTGGGATGATAATGAAATAGTAGAAATAAAGAATCAATGCTTTTTGCCCCAAGTTAAAGAGGTGGAGCTATTGATGCTTTTCCCATAGTATTTTCTGATGGTAAAGTAAGGATAGGTTACCCTTGAGAAAAATAATAGGATGAGATAGAAGGCTTATTATTATACTTAAATATGCATATGTATATTATAGGAAAGATAATTATGTATCTAAAAAATTACAAGATAGATCTTGTAGCATGCGTTCCCACTATGTACGTGTCACAACACGACAACGCCCGGTGGGATCTCAAAAGAAATCTCACTTGATAAGAGGCTGATTCTGACCAGCATGACGACTCAAATCCACAATTCAGGTCCAATTGGTCGATTAGTTCCTACTTGTTGGCTCAGGCCAGTGGTTGATCAGTTCGAGCTGGTTACCTCGGCTCCAACTGATTGACTAGTTCTGACTTGTCGGGTCAGCTTCATCAAGTTTCAACTGGTGGGCTCAGCCCATTTGGGTCAACCAATCCCAACTACAAGGCTCAGCTAAGTGCTACTTGTCCAGTCAACTTCATGAAGTTGACTAGTTCCAATAGTTACGCTCAGTCCATTTGGGTCGACTAGTTCCAACCACAAGGCTCAGCCAAGTGCTACTTGTCAAATCAGCTTAATCACGTAGATTAGTTCCAGCATGTAGGGTCAGCTCATTTGGGTCGCCTAGTGCCAACTACAAGGCCCAGTGCATCCGTGGTCAACTGATTGAGCTGGGTCAAGGTAAGTTGTTGGTATACAAGTGCTCATGTATGTTAGTCTAGGGACTTCCGTGCGAGTTCCCTACCTCTAGAAAGACCAAAAAATCACACTACTGACTTGATTCCAGGGCGTTGAACTGACCACCTTGCAAAGTAAACCGCTCTACAAGAAGAAATCATGAGCCAAGTCAACGATCTTTGAGAGAAAGGCTTGATCCAACATAGTTCTTTGCCTTTTCGTTCACTAGTGCTACTTGTGCAAAAGAAAGATGGATCTTGGAGGATATATATCGATCACGGGGTGTAGCGGAGATAATGTGTCGTGCTCTCTACAACGGGTGCTCCTCAGTGCAATGTGCATGAGATCTCACTCCACAGAATGAAAACACAGAAGACAATGAATAACAGAGCAACAACACCAAGACTCAGCAGTGAAACCTGAACAACATGAACATCAACTAAATCAAAGAAACCGGTACAGACTTGGCATTGCAGCACACTCAGCTCCAGCCCAAAACAAAGTACAACAGCGGCTAGGGATACTCTGAAAAAGGGAACACCAAGAGGGGAAGCTTAAAATGAGAGAGTTCCAGGAGAAGTATCCAAGTGGACAGATCGAGACCTCAGGGTAACTGAATAAAGATATGGATGCAATTAACCAAAAAGGTGAATGCTCCTCAGGCAAGGGTTGAATAGAGACCACATAGCATGGCAGCGATGTGGTAGCCTCCAACCACTGCAGTAGAGCTTCGTCGGACGTGTCGGGTGTGATAGGCTGCTCTATGTCGGGGTTGGACTCCACTGACAGAGAACTATGTTGAACGACTGGATCCATGCCTCCTTTGAGTCAAATTGATTGCATTGGGGAGCCAAGAGTATGTATCCACATGGCGTCGTTTCCCCAATCATGAAGTGCTTTAGTGTGCCGCAACCATGGTCTACTGATGAGAAAAGGAAATCCTCTCTCAACCTGAGGAAGACGAACCACAACAAAATCCAAGCTAAAGGTGAAGTCTTGTACCTGCAAAGGCACCTTGTCCACTATGTCCACTGGGTAGGATGTCCTTTGGTTGGCTAATGTAACTGTGAAGGGAGCAGGGCGGGTCGGTTGCAAGCCTAAAGCCAACATAGTGAATTCAGGCATAAGATTGATGCTAGATCCCCCATCAACTATAACACTTGAAATTTTTTCGCCCCCGAATAGGGTTAGACGGGGACTCTTGCAATCAATGAGAGGGGCAAAGGGATATGAGATCCTTTAAGACTCAGAGGGTTGCACTGGTAGGTGTCCACCACAGGACCCTGCACCGGGGTACCGAGATTGACTGTGAGAGTGTCACTTTGAAGATTTGCATCCAGCTTGAGCATGTCGTAAAGGGAGACTTGTTGAAAGGTGTTCTTCAGGATAGTCTCTGCTGTATGCTTCTCACTTTTGGGCAAGAAAACCAAGGGTTTTCTAGACAATGTATTTGCCACTAAATTCTTATGTCCCTAAACATGGAATTTCTAAAAATGAAACTGTGACACCTCATCTACTTTTCCGAAAGCTCCTTCTGGGAAAACAAGTAGCGCAAACTCTGATGATTTGTAAAGACGATAAAATCAGCTCCGAATAGAAAGTGTCGCCACTATGTAAGACCATGGGTAACTACCAAGAGCTCTTTCTCGTAAATCTATGCAACCATTTCAAAACGTGAAAACCTCTTGCTCTCATAAGAAATGACATGGTTTTCTTGCATCAAGACTACTCCCAGACTGTAACCATAAGCATCACAATTAACTTCAAATGGATTTTGCAAGTTTTGCAAGTCCAAAACTGGTCTAGTAGTCAACTTTTCTTTGAGAGTCTCAAAGGCTGTAATCTCTGTCGATCCCCAAGTGAAAGGAACCACTTTTTGAATGAGTATATGCAAAGGAGAAGATTTCTCCAAAATTTTTAGAATGAACTGTTGATTATATGAGCCAAAGCCTAGAAAGCTTCGAACTTCATGAGCATTCTTCAAATAGGCCTGTCGCAAATAGTCTTAATTTTGGCGTAGTCCATCTTTCTCCCTTTAGCCAAGATGATGTGTCCCAAGAAATGTATTGTAGGCAAGAAATTTCCTCTTTTTCGCATTTATAACCAATTTATGCTTTTGCAATGCCTCGAAAACCTGCAACATGTGTTATCTATGTCTTGCCTCATTCTTGGAGAAGAAGATGATGTTGTCAAGAAAGTGCCCACAAACGATTGATACTCTTTAAAAATCCTATCCATTATACAATTGAATGTTGCTGGAGCATTTGTACGTCCAAATGGCATCACCAAATATTGTACAAACCAAAAGTTGTCTTGTAGACGTCTCTAGGAGAAATTCGGATCTGATAATATCCACTTTTTAGATCAATTCTATTGAAACAAAAGGACCCTTGAAGTCTGTCGAGAATATCGTCGATCCTTGGGATAGGGAATTTGTTCTTGGTGGTGATTTTATTGAGACCCCTTTAGTCAATGCACATTCTCCAAGATCCATCTTTCTTTATTACTAGAGCAATACCACGGTGAATAAAAAGGGGAAGTTCTAGGTTGGATGAGACTCATTTCAAGATTTTTTTTTTCCAGTTGGTTCATTATTTCTTCATTTTGGGCTCGTTTAGCTCGATAAGGTGGCCGGTTTGGTGGTATACTACCGGGAATCAAATCAATCATGTGTCTTCAAGACGAGAAGGAGGTAAGTCACCTAGTAGGCCTTCAAAGAAACAGTCAGATTGTTGTGTAAAAATTCTTGTCGTTCCTTTTCTAAATCAGATATATTTGACCTTTGCTAGACATTGACATGATTGTTGTAGCGCGGATAATGTGTCGTGCTCTCTACAGTGGGTGGTCCTTAGTGCAATGTGCGTGACAATCTCACTCGAACAGACTGAAAAGAAAGGAAACAATAGACATCAACTGAGCTCACAAAGACACAACAGCAGACCAGAACATATGACTCGACTATCTCAAAGAACTGATACAGACTCTGGTGTGGCAGCACACTCAGCTCCAGCCCAGGACTCACAGGTACAATGGGGGTGTCGAGGCTCAGATGTGCCGAGATGGTGAAGACGTGCTCTGTGAATAGACTCACTCTAGACGACTACTACGTAAAAAGATAATCCTGACCAAACCGCTACTAATATATACAACCATAAAGAGCCACCAACGGCTCATAAATGACAGCACCTAAGTCTATCTCCACTGGGTGGCGGTGGTGACCTGGCCACGATGTCCACTAAACCACCGTATCCTTGCCACATGCCACTACCCAGCAAGTCAGTCTAGTGTGAACCGACCAGACCAAAGACCAACTGTAAAGTCCAAACTGTACTAACCGTCTTGTGAAAATGACACTGTAGCCTGCTACAATTGTTCCGGTAACAACCAATGTAAAAGAATATGGAAGTCATCCCATTGCCTAGCTACTTATTTTTTTTAACAAAATGTTTGCAGAGGCTAATTATTCTTGACATCAATAGATTGTTGCTGTTTCGAGAGCCGCGTGATTAGTAACTTTTGGAATAGACGGAGCTAAACCAAAAGCCTCAAGGTAAACCTGTAGTATCTAAGGAGAATCTGCTAAGTCGTCCTCCTTCATCCACTTGGCATCAAGAGTCCGAGAAATCAACTTACCTTTCACTTACGTTTCCTTGGGTGCTAGGACATGCTGTGGAATGAGAATCTCTTTCATTTCTTCCACTCTTGGTTGCTCATCTGGCTCCCTGTCCACTAGCACTTCACCTTTGAAAGGTCTCAAGAGGCTCACATGGAATGCATTGTGAATCTTCCAAGTATCTAGTAACTTAAGCGGGAAGGATACATCATTTATCTTTTCCTTTACCTGGAAGGGCCCATAGTATCGCATACTAAGCTTTGGAAAATGCCTCTCCTTACCCTTCCACTTGCATAGTGGTGCTATTTCAAATCGGAGTTAGCACCGTATCATTTTACTCCAAGTGCGAGTCATGTCAATGCTTGTCTGCTGCCTTCCTATGTACTGCTTGAGACTTCTGCAAAGCTTCCCTTGCCTTGGCAAAAGAAATGCCTAGATCTTGTGCATACCTATCTCACCAGCAGTTATACTCTGTTACTTAAAAGTATAGAGAGAAGTACCGAGAGGGGCGCCTACTTCAGGGGCCACTGCATTTGGGTAGAGAACTACACTCTACCGTGTCTCGACTTGTTTTAAAGTTTAAGTGTTGAGAGTTTTCATGTTTTTGTTGCTGATTCACCACCTCGCGATTGGCTTGCCGGTTATACTTTTGCTCCCTTCGAGTTTGGTCTAGCTTTTGCCATGCCACCAAGTTGTAACAGTAGTAATAGAATTGTTGATTCTACACCAAAAACCATGAAACTTGTATCTATAGAACTTGGTCGTACATCATAACCCTACACAATGTTCCAACTGTGCTTCGCTAAAGACATGTTGCATCATGTATGCCCAAATTGGGTAGTTGTCCCCATCCAATTCTTCCCAAAGAGACAACATGCAGAAAACATCAGTGTTGTTAATCGTGGCCGGTGATTGCACCTGTGACGTCCATAGCTCTAAATTCCATGCAAAATGTGTTGCAAAAGTTGTCTATGTAGAGGAAAAATTGCGCACAACCATCGTGTGCTATATAGCACAACGCACAAATGACTACAAAGTTCTTGTTTTATAGGCCCTACATGTTAGAAGACCTGTGCAAAAGGATGCAATTGCTTGCGCAGTATTGCAAGCAGCAAATATAGATGCTAAAATGAGCCCGAATCAATTTTTGACGATACTGTGATTGTGCGCGTGCGCGTGTGCAGAAGCATGAGAGAGAGAGAGAGAGAGAGAGAGAGAGAGAGAGAGAGAGAGAGAGAGAGAGAGAGAGAGAGAGAGAGAGAGAGAGAGAGAGATGAAATGTAATGAAATGTTATATTAACGTCTTCAAAAGGCCATAATGACCTATGAGACCCGAAAGTTACAAAGTGGTGGATCTGATAGTAACAAAATAACCTAACAACAGTAAAAAACAAAGATATATACTATGGGGTCCTAAGTTGATCGATGTGAACCAAGCAAAAGACCAAGCAAAAAATGGGTGGCTTGTTGGGATAGCTGAATCACAAGAGATCTAGCATCGGTCGTTGGCGAATCTCATCACAGAGAGAGAGAGAGAGAGAGAGAGAGAGAGAGAGAGAGAGAGAGAGAGAGAGAGAGAGAGAGAGAGAGACCCAACGTATGGTGAAGAGGGAGCGATCAGCCCCCCATGACTACCATGAGCAAGAGACCCAATACAATCAGATGTGTGATCTCTGAGTGATGAGAGATGTGGAAGTGGGTACCCCCTTGGCCCTATAAATAGGTGCCCAAGGGGAGGTATGGCAAGGCCTGATAAAAATCCCCACTACCCAACAACAGAAAAAATGACATATGGAAATATATGTGGGCGCCCGGACGAAACTGGGCGGCCGGCCTTAAACTCGGGCGGCCGGGGACCAGGAGCAACCTAGGCTATGGGTGGCGAGCCCGGAGACATACTAGCCGTACAAGTATGCCCTAGACTTGTGAAGCAGAAGAGTGGTGTAAGTCTGACACCCCCTCTCAGCACCTGATGCTGAACAAACCGCGTGAAGCCGAAGATGTGAGGCAAATGATGAAGACGTTTGCTGTGATGTCCACTGAAGGACAAGACTCCGCGAGTGTAGCAGCCGTCTAGGGTGTCCCAACCTTTGAGAGACCTCCGTGGAAAGATGCCGTCACGAGCAGTGTAGCAAACTGTTGTACTCCACCGATACAATGTGAAGATACTGCGTGAAGGTTCGAAACTGAGTGTGAAAACAACTCCTTGTCGTAAAAGAAGTGCCAATAGACCTACAAGTGTCCTGCTCGATAGGATCTGTGGTGTCTGTAGTCAAACCGTCTGGAGAAAATGGAGAAGCCCAGGAACCGTCATGCAAATGACCTTAAGCCTGTCAATGCATGAACCTGCAACCCAGTGTGGCCAGGTGGCTAAGCTGTGTAAAACACTATGAAGACCAGATGTAGTAATCTGCACCGTAAACGTCCTCCGAAACAAGGAAAGCCAGACTAAACAGTATGCACTGTAGAAGCTACCATAAGCGAAGCCCAGGAACCGTCATGCAAATGACCAGAAGCCTGCCAATGCATGAACTTGCAACCTAGTGTGGCCAGGTGGCTAAGCTGTGTAAAACTCCAGGAAGACCAGATGTAGTAATCTGCGCCGTAAACGTCCTCCGAAACCATGAAAGCCAGACTAAAGAGTCTGCACTGTAGAAGCTACCGTAAGCTGCAACAGTCACCGAGAGACTGCACGGACCACCACCAGATGGTGTCCTGTCAGTAGGTAGGGTAATCCAAGATGAGGGGAAAGTGAGACTCAACAATTTGCGCTGTGAAGGGCCTCCGAGAAGAGGAAAGGCCAGACCAATGTGTCTGCCCCGTCTTGCCTGTATCTCCTGCCTCTAATCAAGCGGTGTCAACCAAAACAGAATCCGTGCCAACAACGCCACCAAACTGGAACTCGGTGTGGCTCTCAATGTATATGGGCTGGGAGTGGTCTATTGCCCAGGCCGAGGAATGAGTCTGTTGTAAGGTTACCGAGGGTGAGTGTAAGCAACTATGAAGGTAGCAATTCAAATGATCAGGAGTGTAAAAGAGCAACTGCACTACCATCCAAGCCAAGCTCCTGGTGACTCCGGATGTAGTCGAGTAATGATGCTGATCTCCCGCATCTCGTGGGTAAACTCTCCAAGAGAGTCCAAAGCAATGAAGTCCCACTCCAGTTGTCACGAGGACGTGGTAGGTGTTAACTATGTGACGAGGACGTGGCAACTGCTAACCTTAGTTGTTGGTTTCTTTCCAATGATTTTTGTTTTATTTTTGAGACCCTCTTTTTGAAGTTGCAAATGGTTGGACATAGTATGGCCAATGTGAATGGTAGTTTCACCTGCAGACAGGAAGTTGGTCGGCACTGGAATTCGTATTGTAAGAGGATGTCTAGGCTTAGTCAAGATCATGTAGGTCCCCCCGTCGCACTTAGCAAGTTGGTGGCTACTAGGAAGTGAACTCAATGAAGGCATAAAGTCAAGGTGGGATCACTAAAGGAAAATACCCGACAGTTGGGCCACATTGCATTTTTGGATGCAATCCCAATGGGGATAGATGGGCAGAAGGACAGTGGGAGCCCAACGGAAGATCTCCTAAAAACTAGGGAACTGCTATTTTGGGCCATGAAATGTGTTCGTGTCATTACCTTCGTAAGGACAAGGGGAACATTTTAGAACTCTGCCGCGAAGTCAACTGGGCAACCAGTCGTGAGATTTTTAGGCGACAACCCCGAAACGAGAAAATTCTTGTAATCGCGCCAAGTGGCACACTTTTGTGCACTTTCCTCTTGCAGAAAATTGGGCGCTGAATTTTGTAGCTGGGAGGGCGCATTTGTAAAACCTGTCACAGGTTAAGAGCTATGGAGTGCTTTCTTTCCACTCTATGTACAGTGTGGTGCTAGGAGTGATGACCTGCACACTACACACTGCTCTCTCTTTCCCCTACGTGCAGTTATGTGATGCCCCACAAGAGGGCTCTTCATTTGACTGATGTACAGTTGTGTGGTTTCATGCTTTTGTGCTGAGGCAAGAGCTTAAGCAGGCACTAGTGAGGGTCATAACCTCACCAAACAGGTGCGTTTTCAGCGCGGATTATGCGCTGTATTTTGACTGTTTTTCAGCCATACGGACGTAGAACCATTGGGAATAGTGCCCCACTGACAAAGGACAGTTCGGGGACTGTTTAGGGCTGAAAACAGGGCAAAAACCAGTAAATACAGCAAGCTGAATTTACTGTTTCTGGGCAGAAGTCAGAGGGTTTATGCCAGTGGAAGTGAGTTCCAGCAAGGGAATAGGTTTCGCGCAAGTTTCGAGATTGGCGAGAGCTCACGGCCACGTCAGTCTGTACCTCCTGTTGACGTGAATGTCCCTCTAGTATGGGGCTTTATGACAGGGCAACTTGAGGATGATGCGTTCAAGACTCAGTTAGTTGCCGTGGTGAATGTGTTTTTGGAGCTGGTGCTGAACCCAAGGTTTATGGAGTTCTTGCAAGCGATACCAGTGCCACAACAAAATAGGCAACATACACCGCGAACAGAGCTTGCTAAGGCTCAAGCCCAAATACTTCATGCGACTCAGCAGGATAGGGAACACTCGCATGTTGCGGAGTCAGGGGCTCCAAAACAGGTTCCTCCCGCCCTTGAACAGGTGGCTACAATGCCTATTTCACAGGCTATGCCAGTTCAGCCCGCCACCTCTCAGAGCGTGCATGCTGTCTTGGATGGACAGGAAATTGGTTACCAGGCAATGCATCCAGTTTTTCCATGACCCACAGTATATTCTGGGTATTTCGGGGGTGGATCTGTGTTCCAGAGTATGGCTGGTTATGCGCGTGGAAGTCAGCCGTACATGCCAGGAACAGTGTTTGGGGGTATACAAGGCATGATGCCAAACCCCATGTATGGTGACATCGGCATGCAGCAAGGTTTTCAGTGTAGCCAGGGCCAGTTTGGGGTGCCACAGGGTCATTTTGGCATGGCTGGTTTTTCTGGACAGTAGCCAGATATGGCACCTCCGACGCAAAATGTTAATGGCCAAGATGTGCCGATGATGCCTACTACAGTGCCCATGTTGTAGACTATTCCCTATGACAATTTGGAGGCACTAGAAAAGCCGACAGCTTTTCTAGTGCAGCTGTAAAGTTTAGCACTTTCAGCAGCTTCAAGGATAAAGCAAAGGCTCTCACTTTCCTCCAGCAGTTTGATACAGCTTATGTAGCAGGGAATTTTACAGAGGCCTCTAAGGTCAGGAAAGCTACCACTTTCTTAAAGGACAATGCGCTTACATGGTGGACGATATTGTTAATGCAAGGACAGGCACCTGCCACTTGGGTCTACTTCAAGCAAACATTTGCATCTGCTTGGTTGTCAAATGAATTTGAAGCCGACGTCATGACAGATTGGCACCAGCTTACTTTGGCTACATGCAAGAGCTTGCTGGAGTACAATCGGAGGTTTTGTAAAGCATTACTCTCAGTGACCTCGTACAGATTTGTGCCATTGACAGAGCAGATAGAGAAGTACTATTGTGGGCGGCCTAAAGGGCTTCGGGACTACTGTACCAAGAACAGAGTGGCTACCCTCACCCAGCTCATGGAAGTTGCTAACACTGGTCTTGCCTTGTTGAAAGGAGAGGACATGGGGTTCCGAGCAACGAGAAAGGAGGACAGCAAAAGAAAAATTAAGCGAAAAAGCCCTTTGTGAAAACGGCTCCTGAAGCGTCATAGGGGTCAGAAAAGGTCACCAAAGACAAGGATTCAGGCGGGACTTCTAGAGCGCAGGCAAAGAAACAAAAAAGGAAACCTTTTGTGCGCAAGTTGCTCGAGGAAAAGGTCCTAATGGCTGAAAATTATTGCTTTATATGCAAGCAGCCTGGTCACTTTGCTACCAATTGTCCACAAAGGAAAAGACCAGCTGACTCTGATGATAAAGAGGACCAGAAAGCCAAGAGGCCTAAACGCACGGCAGGTTTGGCGCCAAAAATGGTGGGTGATAGGCCTAGTATAGATGCCAATGAGTTATGCAGGGCATGGGGTAAAGCTAGGGATCAGACGGCACTCATCTTCTTTGATCCAGGTGCCAAAGCAAACTTTATCTCACTAGAGTTAGCTATGAAGCTGGGCATCAGAGCTGAAGAAATGGGGTACACAGCAGAGGCAGGGTTGGCATGTCCTGGGCACTCAGAGTGTGTTACTCCCATTATTGGAAAGCCGCGTCTGCATATTCAATCGTATGTGGACATAGAAGAGTTCTATATCATGCCATTGGAAGGGTGTGATGCGCTACTTGGAATTCCGTGGATGTTGAGAGTGCATGGCATGTTGGATGCTTTCGGCAAGACGATCACCGTTCAACATAGGGGCAAAATTCATGTTTTGGATGTAAAGCTCAGAGGGAAGTCTATCCCTGTTGTATTTGCTTCTGCTATCACTTCTGTAATAAAGAATCATCTTTTTATGTACTTGATTTTACGTGATGTCTTTGATAATTGTCAGTCAAATTTATCCGTGTTAGATAAAGAAAGCTCAACATTTTTGCAAGAGTTTAGTGATTGTTTTTCTGATTCATTACCGTCGCAATTGCCCCGAGAGAGATCTGAGGATCATCGGATAGATTTGGTGCCAGGGTATAGCCCACCAAATAGACCTCTCTATAGGGTTAGCGCGGCGCAACAGAAAGAGATTATGGGCCAGGTTGAGGAGTTATTAGAGAAGGGGCTGATTCAGCCTAGTTCTTCACCCTTTTGCTCCCCAATGCTCCTAGTGCAGAAAAAGGATAGCTCATGGCGCATGTGTATTGATTACCATGCGTTGAATAAGAATATCATCAAGAATAGGTTTCCGATTCCTAGAATTGATGATATTCTCGATCATCTAGAGGGTGCTGCAATTTTCAACAGGATAGACCTAAAGAGTGGGTACCATCAGATTCGTATAAGGCCAGAGGATGTGCACAAGACTGCGTTTAGAACGACATTTGGTCTTTATGAGTTTCTAGTGATGCCGTTTGGGCTAACAAATGCCCCTGCCATGTTCAATAGGATGATGGACCGGATTTTCCGCTCTCATCAACAGTTTGTTGGGACGTTCTTCGATGACATGATAATCTATTCCAAGAATGAAGAGGAGCATAGGCGTCACTTGACCATTGTGTTCGAAGAGCTGCACAGTCACATGCTAGTTGTCAATCCTAAGAAAAGTGAATTCTTCCTGAAAGAGTTCCACTTTCTTGGCCACATAGTCTCAAAGGATGGTGTCAGAATGGATCGTGCAAAGGTCGAAGCTATCAAGACATGGCCAGACTTGAAGACTGTGCACGATGTCAGAAACTTCTTGGGATTGCTTTCCTACAATAGAAGGCTTATCAGGAATTTTGCAGAGATAGCATCACCTCCTTATGCATTGCAAAAGAAGAGGTCACTTTCAGATGGACCCAAAAAGGGATTTCAGCTTTTACTCTCTTAAAGGAAAAGTTAACTTCAGATCCAGTAATCGTTTTGCTAGATCTCAGGAAGTCATTTGTGGTCCACTGTGATGAGTGGCAGTAGCATCGGATCAGTGCTAATGCAAGATGGACGGGTAGTAGCTTATGAAAGCCGAATTTTGCAAGGGCCAGAGAAGATTACACAAGTCTATGAGAAAGAGCTCTTGACCGTGATTCATGCGCTTTCTAACTGGAAGCACTACCTCTTAGGTGCTGATTTTGTTGTCCAGACAGACCATCAGACCTTGCGATACTTCTTGACACAGTCAAAGTTATCCGAAAAGCATATGCGATGGGCAAACATTCTTTCTATGTTCCACTTCCAGATTATGCATGTGGAAGGCAAGAAGAATGTTGTGGCTGAGGCGTTATCAAGGAAGCCACAAATTTCAGCTGTGTCAATTCCTTATCATCATGAGTTAGATGACATGAAGGAACAATATGCTACTGATGAAGATTTTGCAAGGATCTTTGAACAGTTACAAGAGGGGCAACATCATGAGCACTATCTCCTCAGAGATGGTTTTATGATGATGCATGGCAGACTTTGTGTAACTAGGCCATTGTGACATAAGGTCATGGAAGAGAGTCATGCACGGCATCATGGTATTGATGCGACAGTTAAAGCGGTAGAGACCTTCTTCTATTGGCCTACCTTGAGGAGAGATGTGGATGCCTTTGTGCGAGCATACTTGAATTTCCAAAAGGTCAAGTTTGACAGGCAAAAGGCACCAGGGTTGTTACAACCATTGCCGGTTCCGAATAAGCCAAGGGAAAGCATTGCTATGGACTTTATCTTTGATCTTCTAAGAACGCCAATAGGGAATGATGGCATATGGACCATTATCTGTAGGTTCAGCAAGCAGGCCCATCTAATCCCTGTCAGGAAGAAGATAAAATCTGATCAGATGGCACACTTGATTATGTACAATGTGTTCAAGTACCATGGTATGCCACAATCGATTGTCAGAGATCGTGATCCTTGCATGACCGGTTTGTTCTGGAGAGGATTGTTTCAGAACATGGGCACTACGCTCAAGTTCTCGTCTTCGTTTCTTCCATAAACTGATGGGCAGTCAGAAGAGGCTAATTCTACTGTCTTAGATCTGCTAAAATGCTATGTGTCAGATAATAAGGGCAAGTGGGAACAGTATCTACCCATGTTTGAGTATGTGTACAACAATACGGTGCATTCGTCAATTGGCAAGTCACCTTTTGAGATTGTTGAAGGCGGCAAAAAAGTTCCTCCCATTTTGCATAAAAAGGACAAGATCTTTGAGGTAGATTGATATGTGGAAAACATGGATGAAATGTATAAGAAAATTAAAGTTGCCTTCGAGAAGACTCAGGCAAAACAAAAAAAGGTTGCTGATCGTCACCGTCGTGAATTGCTGTTATCACCTGATGATTGGGTTCTGTTAAGGTTCGAAAAGGCAAGGTTAAAGAAGATGAAGGGCAAGGAACGGCTATTTCCTAAGCTCAGCATGCGTTACTATGGGCCTTTTCAAGTGCTTGACAAGATCAGCGATGTGGCTTATAGGCTGAAATTGCATGATGCGTGGAAGATTCATAATGCATTTCACGTGAGTCTTCTAAGACCCTTCATGGGTGATGTGCCAGAAGATATGCCAGACGGGGATTAACCAGAAGTTGAGGAACTTGATGAGATTTTAGTATCTGAACAAGTTTTGGCACATAAGGAGAGAAAAGTTAAGGGACAGGTTGCAAGACGCTAATTGGTGAAGGTCAAGAACTATCTGCCTATGGATGCAAAGTGGATGGAAGAGCATGAACTGTCAGAGTCACCAAATGTATTGCAGCTTTACCTTGAAGCCTTTGGGTTACAACCTACTTATGCCCCAACCCAACCTGAGCAAAGGAGGGGTAATGATAGAGCTAGCATATCAAATGCACATATGAATTCAGTGTAATAGATGGAAATGAAAAAAGTATGAAGGTCTCATTAAGTCATTTGTATCTATATGTTACAACCTTTCTTGCGGATACATGCGATGATAAAAGAGTGTTGACAACACAAGATCATCAGTGGCGTGTATTTATGGTATGAAATCGAGGACGTTTGCGATTTCAAGAGGGGGTTATGTCACGAGGACCTTGCAGCTGTTAACTATGTCACGAGGACGTGGCAATTGCTAACCTTAGTTGTTGGTTTCTTTCCAATGATTTTTGTTTTATTTTTGAGATTCTCTTTTTGAAGTTGCAAATGGTCAGACATTGTATGGCCAATGTGAACGGTAGTTTCACCCGCAGACAGGAAGTTGGCCGGCACTGGAATTCGTATAGTAAGAGGATGCCTAGGGTCAGTTCAAGATCATGTAGGTCTCCCCATCACACTTAGCAAGTTGGTGGATACTAGGAAGTGAACTCAATAAAGGTATAAAGTCAAGGTGGGATCACTAAACGAAAATACCCGACATCTGGGCCACATTACATTTTTGGATGTGGTCCCAATAGGGATAGATGGTCAGAAGACCAATGGGAGCCCAACGGAAGCATTTCCTAAAAACTAGGGAACTGCTATTTTTGGCCATGAAATGTGTTCGCGTCATTACCTTCGGAAGGACAAGGGGAACATTTTAGAACTCTGCCGCGAAGTCAACTAGGCAACTAGTCGCGAGATTTTTAGGCGGCAACCCTGAAACGGAAAAATGCTTGTAATCGCGCTGTTAGGGTGCAAACAAGAAGGAAAAGGAGAATCTCTATAGCCTTGCGCACACCACACTGTCGGAAGGAAACACCATAAATCTGCGGAAAACACCTATGTCGAACACCTGTAAAGTCGGGCGGGAAACAACCCTAACCCGAACCATGATTAAAATTGATGAAAACCAAGACCATAAAGATGAAGTTCGTGTCGTGTAGACCTCTGTAGAGTACCCATATGCTTGATTCCGACAACAGACGAGAGAGGGTATCTCTCAAAAGCTCCAAAAAAGCTAGTCTCTCTAAGCAAAAAGGGTGTGCAGAGAATTGCAGCTATTGAAAAGAGGGATTTTTGGCTCTTATCCCAAGGAATTTTCTCTTTCCTCTTAGCCGACATGGTTCTCTCCTTGGGCACCTTTTAATTGGTACAATTTTGGCCTTTTTTGGGTGAAAAATGAGCTATCGGTGATTATTTGACCAAGGAATGAGGTGGGGGTAAGTGTTCGGGGACCAAAAAGGTGGCTAGACGCTTGTCCAGGTAGTGGGAACTCACAATGGGCGGCCCCTCTCTCCCCCAACACCCACGAGCCCCATCAGCAAGGCGAGAGAAGCTCCATTTGCTCCATTGATACAACCTTAGGGGGTACCCACTCCCCCCCTTATACCCTTCAATTTCCACTTTCTCCCCCCCATGTGGGATTACTCCATTGCCACTTGGCACCATCCTTCCACCTCCCAACTTAAGCCTATAAATTTCTGTTTTGCTCCCCACACCGAGCAATCTTGGCGGAGGCGTAGCGGGTGACTCCGAGCACCCAATGTGACGCTGTAAAGCCCGGCTCGAAGCTTATCACTTTGGCTTTTTCCAGAAATCCTCGGTCATACTTTTTCTAATTAAATCTATCAAATCATCCCACTTGCCTTTCCTCGCATGCATCCACACCCACTTTCTAAGTAATTAACCGCTCACTTCAAATGCATGTAACTCATGATGTATGAGTTCGATTCACCGGCTATCAAGCACGACTGAAAATACTTATTGAAAACCACCTTTTAAAAGTTTGACCAACCCGAAACTCTTGCAAATGACTAAGCAGAACTAAGCCTATATACATATCTTTTACAAGAGCACTCCAAAAACTCAAAGCATTATGTACATCTATGTACTCGAGGTTAGTGAGCAAGCTTTTTAACATGGATTAGTGACTTTATCTTCATCCAAAAAATGCCTGATATAGCTTGCCAACCCCCCTTAGCCCGCTTGATCATTCATGACAAGCAGATGTGTCTAGGGTGAACAACTGATGCATCTCATCGCGAGAAACCTCATCCATACTTTCAGATGTTTCCACATTGTCTCCTTTTATTAATAGCATTTCATCAGTCACAATTGTCATCAAACGTGCCAGATACTTCTTCAATCTATAACCATTGACACGATATTTATGTTGGGCACCATTTAAGTCTGCCAACTGATATGTGCCATTTTCAAATTTGTTTACAACAGTAAAAGAACCTTCCCATTTGATTTGAAATTCCTTCTGAAAGGTATTGTCCAATTTACTATTGTATTGCAACATCAAATCACCCTTCTCAATTTTTTTATCCTCCACGCACTCATTGGCTTTTAGTTGAGCCTTCCTTGACATTTCCTCATAGTAGCTCAAAGCTAAAGCTCTATCCAATTGCAGGCATTGTAAATCCAATAATCTTTTCGGCCATGCATTCGTTTGCTCCTCATCTTCCAATGACAACAACTTGAGAGCAGGAATTTCCACTTTAATTGGCAATAAAGCTTCCTTGCCATAAACCAAGTGGTAAGGGAAAAATCCCGTGCTTGTTTTGATAGCAGTTCTGTAGGCCCATAACGCACAAGGCAACTCTGAATCCCAAACCTTTCCATGTGTCTCAGTCATCTTTGTCAAAATCTTTACCAACTCTCCATTGAACCTTTCATTACGACCATTGCATTGTGGATAATAGGGAGTACTGTACCTATGCTGTATATTGAGCTTTTCGCATAAGAAATCAAACAACTCTCCTCTAAATCCTGGTCCTCTATCAAAAAGTAGCTCTAGTGGCACACCAAATTTGCAACATATGTACTCATAAACAAATTTTCCCATCTCTTTACTAGTAATCTGTTTGACAGCCTTGGCTTCTACCCATCGTGACAAGTAATCCACTGCGGTCAAGATGTAAGCATTTCTTTTGCTAGTCATAGGTAAGGGTCCAATGGCATCGAGACCCCATTTCTCAAACACGTCAAAAGTTAGAAATGTCTTTCGCAATTCAGGCTGCAAAATTCTCTTTCCAATCCTCTGACAAGGCAAACACAACTTGCACCAATGATTAACATCCCGTTGAATACTCGACCATATATAACCTTCTTGCAAGACCTTATGCAACATGATCTTCATAACAAAATGGCTTCCACAAGATCCTTCATGATTTTCTTCCAGGATTTTGTAAATTTCCTCTTTCCAAGGCACACGACGCAAAACCAAATCACCTTCTTTCATGTAAAATACATCATCAAGCATTTTGTATTTACTGGCTTTCCTTACGAACACATACTTTTTAGAAGATGGTAAATCTTCATGTAGAACACTTGTCAATAGAAAATCCACTTCCTTTGATAAAATTTCCCTCCCATGATATAAAGGGGCATTTGCCTTTACCACAAACGCACAAGTGATCATTTCTTGGACAGCATCATGAGCTTCTTCATTTAGAGACCTCTCAATATGTTGCAAACTCCATGCTTCAAGCTTTTTGAGCAACGCCTTCACTTTGAAGCATAAATTCTTCAGTTTAGGATTCTTATTCTTCCATACTCCCAACACTTGCTTCACAACCAACAAAGCATCTCCTTTAATTTGCAAGCGTTTAATTCCCAATTGTAAGCAAATATGCAAACCACCTTCAAGAGCCATGTATTCTGCTTCATTGTTACTCTTTGCATCAAGTTTCAGCCCTTGCTTCGTCATAAGCTTTCCTTGTGCGTCATAAATAACAATGCTTCCTGAAGCAGCATCATGACTTCTTCGATAAGAACCATCAAAGTATAACAGGGAAGCATTAGAGACGTCAAGAGTCCCGACTTCCTTCTTTCGCACCACCTCTTCTCTAACCAAAACCGGAGTATCCTTATAAGTGAGAAGATCTGCCAGGGTAGCCCGAGTACTCTCCTCCACCAGAAAGCTGAACTGAAACTCCTGAAGCTCAATAACCTATTTCATCACTGTTTTTGATATATTTGAACTATTGAACAACTGGGGAAGCAATAAATAACTGGTGAGAAAAGTGAATGACTTTTGCAGCAAATAGTATCTGAATCGACTGCAAGCATAAACCATACTGATCATCACCAATTCAATTTCAGAAAAATCTCTTTCATGAGGAGTCTTCACTCTGCTAGTATAATGAATAGGCTTCATATACTCGGATTCCTTTTCTCTTTGCAATAACATAGCCCCGATAGCATCATCTCCCACTGATGGGGTAACATAAAACTTCTTTTCCCAATCAGGAGCCTGCATAACGGGAAGCGTACTCAAAACCTCTTCAACTTTGTTAAAAACCTCATCACAGTCATGAGACCATTCCAAGGGATCATTCTTGACTGTTTGCTGCAATGGATATAATAGCTGCGATGCCAAGGGTATGAAGCGAGACAGATATTTAACTTTCTGTATGAAAGTGGCCAACTGTCTGGTATCTTTTGGAGATGATAGTAACAACAAAGCCTCCACTTTCTCTGGATCTGCTTCAATCCCATTCTTTGAAATAACATGCCCAAGAAGCTTCACCCGTGGCTGTGCTAAATGACATTTTTTAGGGTTTAGCTGACCCCCGCATTCATCATACCTTGCAAAATTCATTTCAAGCTTTTGAACATGCTCTTTTCTTGAACTGTATACACAGAAATCATCTATGAATTATTTGACAAACTTCCCAAGGAATGGAGTAAGCACCAATCTACTTTTCTTTCAAAGGCTCCTGGCCCATTTGTCAACCCAAAAGGAAGGCAACAAAAGCAGAAACAACCCCATGGCGTGATAAAAGTAGTCTTTTTCCGGTCTTCAGGAGAAAGGATAAGCTAAAAGTATCCTAAATACCCATCACAGACACTGTATCTCTCAAAACCAGCCACTGCATCTAACAATTGATCAATAAAAGGCAAAGGGTAAGGATTTTTCTTGGTCACTGCATTTAGTGGCTTGTAATCAACACAAACTCTCCAACGCCCATCTTTCTTTGGGGTGACTACTACAGGGCTCACGATTCAACATTATCTACTGGCACAATGAACCCTACGTCCAAAAGCTTATCCACTTCTTCCTTTAAAGCATTCATTTGTTCCTTATCCATCCTTCTTAGTTTCTGCCGTGTTGGCTTTGCCCCTTCAACTAGCTCGATCTTTACAGGATCCCCAACAAAACCCCTTATTTCTTGATATGAGGTAATGAAAAGATTTGAAAACCTGTCCAACATTGCTAAGTACTCCTTTCTTTCTCCTTGTGTCAAGTCAGTACTCAACATATTTTGAATCAACTCTCTCTTCATTGGCAGTTCCTGTTTAGGTTGCATTAACTCTTCAAGTTGCTCTAAACGGCTTAAAGCATTTATATTCCCTGATATTTGCAACACTTCACTAATTTCTTTTTATTCCTCATCCAACAACAAGAATGACACTTCACCTTCATCACTAGAACTCGAAGTAGTGCTACTTTCTGAGTCTTGAGAACTATCATCACTGGTAGTTTTGGACTCATCATTCTCACTCACATCTTCAAGTGCCATAGGCTGTTTGGTAGTCATATCAAACACTGTCTTTTCATCCTTCTTGTCATGCACACTGATTGTGCCCTTGCGCCAATCTTGCACGACACCCACAGCTCTCAACCAGGGTTGTCCCAAAATGAGGAAAGGCTCCCAGACCAGCTGGCATAACATGAAAATTTACCATAACCTTCACGTTAAAGACTTCGACTTCCAAATTCTTGATCATTCCCAAACATTTCACTTTGGCATGGTTTGCTAGTCGAATCCAAAACCCAAAGCTTCCGCAAGTAATGAGACCCAGTCTCTCGACACGACTGTGTGATCACACAAACTTGAGCACCTCCATCAATGTAGGCTTCTCCCATGCCCACACCTTTGTGCCAAGCGTTCACCACAGGACAGATGTCGGGTAACTCTTCACAGACAACACTCTGACTTGTCCATGCTTCGGCTCTTTTTCTGGATTCACTAATGACTTCCATTGCCTTTTAAGTTTGGGCACCATATTCATCAACTGCCAAAAGTACAATCTACTTTCCTCCCAATCAGGTCTTCCTTTAAACTGTAAGCTGTTTGATCTTCTTCCAACAATAAATCCACCACTTCAAATTGTCTACGAGGCTTTCTCTTTCTCTTGGCTTTCGCATCTTCACTCTCTTGCTCCTTCCGTTTCTTTTTGCTAGGCCCTGGTGCTACATAGCCTTCCCTCTCTCTTTTGCCTACTGGCAACACATCTGCTTCTTTCTTTTTGACTCGCACAATGTCCACATGAGCACCAGAGGTTGAGGCTTGATTTTCTTGTCCAATACTTTGATCTCCCCGTACATCTAATGCATAATCATTAGCTCTGTTAGGAATCTACTGAGGAAGTGGAAACATATTCCCTCCCATCCTTGTTGGCTTTGAGCAATAAGTGCTGATGTGACCAAGCTCACCACAATTATAACAAGTATGAATGAACCTCCTCTGCGGCTCAAAACCACCTTGTCCACGACCCACATTAGCATTAGGATGAGCTTCACATGCCTGAGCCATCCTTCTACCACGACCACGACCACGACCACCTCCACCACCAAGAACGCTAAGTCGTAATTCTTGCATAATGGTCATCATGTCTTGCATATTTCGTTGTAACTGTTCGGTATTAGCAGCCCTTTGAACAGATTGGCCTCCGGCTTTTGCCTGATTCTCCTCCTTTTGGCTACCATTATTTTGCTCAGGAACTGCTTTCCCGTATTCATTAAGCCTTTGAGCTTTCCATTCTTTTTCTCCGGCAATGGCGAGTGCCTCCTCGAAGGTGGCGGGCCTTTTCAGCTCATCTTTGAACTTCAAACTTTCTTTTAGATTTGCCACAAAACGGTCCTTCTTTAACGTGGATGGATGGATCTCGTTTTCCAAAGCCCGGGCCCATTTATCCCATAAACGGGTGAACTGCATGACAAAATTTTCAACACTTTGATTAGCCCTCTGAGTGTACCCCAAAATTTCATGCCAAACTTCATCAGGTATTTCGATAGATTGGTATTGTGCTAGGAACGCTTGCTTCACATGATTGTAGTCCAAAACCACCCTTAGATTTTGTGCTTGCATCAACTCCTCAAAATTGTGTAACCAAACTTTTGCCTCATCCTGTAAACTATATTGCAGTAGCCGCAACAATATAGCTTGGTCTAGTATATTGCGCAGTAGGCAATTGACTTCCAACTTTTCAATAAACATCTGTGCATTTTCATTAGGCAATCCATGCAATTGTGGGAACTCGTCTGCCATGTTTGATTGCCACAAAAACACTTACATGTAACGTCAAAAACTGAAGGGATGTCGATGGATCGCTCCAGTATCTAATCCACCTCACATTGGGTAACCCGGCCCCGAGTGCTTGGCTTCACAAAACCTCACGACCCTCCAAAGGCTGCAATCCAATTATACGACCGTCTCAAGTGTTGTCCACAATTTGCACATACATAGGCGGTTGTCCATAAGGACCCACATCCCTTTTACATTCATTGCCTGCAGAATAGACACATTTCACAGGAATTGGAGCATAGGAGCACTTGCTTCTCAGTGGGGGCACCAAAACGATGTTAGCGTGCAAACAAGAAGGAAAACGAAAACCTCTATAGCCTTGCACACACCACACCGTCGGAAGGAAAAACCATAAAGCTGCAGAAAACACCTATGTCGAACATCTGTAAAGTCGGGCGGGAAACAGCCCTGACCCGAACCATGATTAAAATTGATAAAAACCAAGACCATAAAGATGAAGCTCGTGTCGTGTAGACCTCCGTAGAGTATCCATATGCTTGATTCCGACAACAGACGAGAGAATTACAGGCTTTCGAAGTTGGAGTATCTCTCAAAAGCTCCAAAAAAGCTAGTCTTTATAAGTAAAAAAGGTGTGCAGAGAATTGCAGCTATTAAAAAGGGGGATTTTTTGGCTCTTATCCCAAGGAATTTTCTCTCTCCTCTTAGCCGACATGGTTCTCTCCTTGGGCATCTTTTAATTGGTCCAATTTTGGCATTTTTTGGGTGAAAAATGAGTTGTCTTTGATTATTTCACCGAGGAATGGGGTGGGGGCAAGTGTTCGGGGACCAAAAAGTTGGCCAAGTGCCTGTCAAGGCAGTGGGAACTCACAATGGGCGCCCCCTATCTTCCCCAACACCCACGAGCCCCATTAGCAAGGCAAGAGAAGCTCCATTTGCCCCTTTGATACAACCTTAGGGGGTGCCCACTCCCCCCCATATACCCTCCAATTTCCACTTTCTCGCCCCCATGTGGGATTACTCCATTGACACTTGGCACCATCCTCCCACCTCCCCACTTAAGCCTATAAATTTCGTGTTTTTCTTCCCACAACGAGCAATCTTGGCGGAGGCGTAGCGGGTGACTCCGAGCACCGAATGCGACGTTGTAAAGCCCGGCTTGAAGCTTATCACTTCGGCTATTTCCAGAAATCCTCGGCCATACTTTTTCTAATTAAATCTATCAAATCAGTCGAACTTGCCTTTCCTTGCATGCATCCACATCCACTTTCTAAGTAAGGAACCGCTCACTTCAAATGCATGTAACTCATGATGTATGAGTCTGATTCACTGGCTATCACGCACGACTGAAAATACTTATTGAAAATACTTTTCCACTCTGTGTACAGTGTGGTGCTAGGAGTGATGACGTGTACACTACACACTGCTCTCTCTCTCTCCCCTACGTGCAGTTATGTGATGCCCCACAAGAGGGCTCTTCATTTGACTGATGTAGAGCTCTGTGGTTTCATGCTTTGTGCTGAGGCAAGAGCCTCCTTGAGCAGGAACAAGAGTAGCTAATTGCTACTCCAAAGCAGGCACCGGTGAGGGTCATAACCTCACCAATAAGGTGTGTTTTTAGCGTGGGTTATGCGCTGTATTTTGACTGTTTTTCAGCCATACGAACGCAAAACCATTGGGAATAGTGTCCCACTGACAGAGGACAGTTCATGGACTGTTTAGGACTGAAAACAGGGCAAAAACCAGTAAATACAGCAAGCTGAATTTACTGTTTCTGGGCAGAAGTTAGAGGGTTTATGCCAATGGAAGTGAGTTCCAGCAAGGGAATAGGTTTTGCGCAAGTTTTGGGGCTGTTATGTTGCCGAAATTTGGCCAAAACAGGTGGTATCTAGCTGGATACAGGTAAAGAATTCCCACGACTCTACTTTGTAATTTACCCTCTCAAAGTATAAAGAAATACCCAAAGGGGCGCCAATTTTTGGGGCCTACAGGTTGTCGGCGTACGCTCGGAGCATTCTAGCTTCCGAGCCGTGTGTGTGCTTAAGTGTTAATTTCCGTTTCAGGTTCCTTCTGTAAAGTACTCTCTCTCTCTCTCTCTCTCTCTCTCTCTCTCTCTCTCTGTGTCTAAAGTAAAGTAAAGAATTTTGGGTGAAAGCCAAAGCCTACCGCCCTACGGGCCGGTTTCACTAGTTTGTAGATCCAAGCAATGAACCTGTCCAAGAAGAGATCCAAGATCCTCTCCCTAAGTCCATGTAGATGCTCATGTGTAAGCAAGTGATCTGACATGTCGAGGTCAAGTGTTAAGTGTCTGTCCACCCAAGATGGTGGTGTGTTCTCTGGGAATGTCAGAATCCCATATGTCATGAGCATGGCTATATCTCGTGTGAACTCCTCTGATGAGTGCATAGGTGTATCCATAGCAAACAACAAGTCACCACCCCCTTTGGAGTGTGCAACCGCCAAATGATGGCTGGAATGAACGGATCTCCCAAGGATCGTACGCCCGTTGATGATCAAGCCGATGTCGAAACTACCGATTACTGCAGCAGTCACAGAGAGATCGCACGGACCACCATCGGATGGTGTTCTGGCAGGAGGTAACTTCATCCTCTGTGAAAAACACAAGCCATGTGTCTGCTATCCACCCAAAAACACAACTGCGAGGTGATAAAAACGCTGCTGTTCAGCGATTTTCAGCGTGCTCGTACGCTCCCGGCATGGTCTGGAGCGGAGCAGAGGAGTATGGGAAGGGTGGTGAATCACTGTCACTGCCCCAGGTGGGCTGAAAACAGAGAAAAAAGCAAGGTGTAATGGCTGAAATCTGATGAAGACGGAGAGGATACTCGCCGGCAATGCGCCAGATGCAAAGCTGGGTAGGTGGTGGGGAGATCTGGGGTATAGAAGTTGAGCGCTGCCCTCTTGCTGCGAAAACGCAGATCATTTTGCAGCCCACTTTTGCTGCACTTTTTGGCACCAAAAACCTTATGTCTGCTGAAAAAACAAAGGCTGGATGGGTACCCTAGGTGCCTAGCAACTTGTGGAAGGTGTCAACGACACAAAGTGACCAATAAAACGGCCGAAAATGGGCTGAAACCCAAAAACGCAGATGAAGGTCAAAACCGCAAATGGATCTGGAGGGCTTTTCTGCGACAAAGATGTCCAAAAATGGTAGCGCTAGCGGTAGAAGGGAAATCAACAGATCTCATCGCGCACTTGGTTGTTTGGAAAACGCTGACAGAATTTGCATGAAAACGCTGGTTATGCTGATCTAGGGAGGAGAACCTGATGCGGAGATGCACTGTTCTAGGCCATGGAAAGCCTAAGCTGCTGATACCATATGAATTGGCGACTGGTACCATGTGAAAGTGCGCATGTGCGAGAGAGAGAGAGAGAGAGAGAGATGAAATGAAATGAAATGATATATTAACGTCTACAAGAGGCCAAAATGACCTATGAGACCAACTGATTACAATGATGAGTCTAGTACCAAGTCTGGGTACAAACAAGAAAACTACAAACAAAGAACTGATAGGAGTGCTACCGACTCCTATGGGTGGCTGGTAGGCTGAGCAATGGTATCATGCCATAAAGGTACAAAGTGGGGATCAGTGTCACCATGATACAATATAGCAGTAGCATGAAGCCTATCCCGATCGACATTCTGGGTGTCGTGCTAGAATCCTGAGAGAGAGAGAGAG
Source organism: Adiantum capillus-veneris (assembly GCF_014529385.1). NCBI lineage: Eukaryota > Viridiplantae > Streptophyta > Polypodiopsida > Polypodiales > Pteridaceae > Adiantum > Adiantum capillus-veneris. The sequence continues at coordinate 80,380,430 of NC_140954.1, forward strand.
AGAGAGAGAGAGAGAGAGAGAGAGAGAGAGAGAGAGAGAGAGAGAGAGAGAGAGAGAGGACACAAATCCAAGGTATGGTGAAGAGGGGATGATGAGCCCCCCATGACTACCATGAGCAAGAGACCCAATACAATCAGATCTGTGATCTTTGAGTGATGAGAGATGTGGAAGTGGGTACCTTCCCGGCCCTATAAATAGGTGCCCAAGGGGAGGTAGGGCAAGGCCTGATAAAAATCCCCACTACCCAACAGAAAAATGATGTATGGAAATATATGTAGGCGCCCGGACAAAAGTGGGCGGCCGGACTTGGAGCAACCTAGGCTATGGGTGGCCAACCCGGAGACATACTAGCCGTACAAGTATGCCCTAGACCTGTGAAGCAACATAGTGGTGTAAGTCTAATAACAGATACCGGTATGTAAACATGTGAACGCTCATCAAATATCACCTTGATCCGAGAAAGTGATTCAAGAGGGGCTTCCCGGGATGTTGAAGCCTACTCTGATACCAATTGTTGGAAATGCGATTTGCAGGAATTCTTGCAAAGATAGTGAAGATAAAGAAGAAGCTGAATGGCACACTACACAAGAAGTGGTATATTATTGAGTGTGCTAGTACAAAAATTAGGCTTGCCCTAGAAGAGGAGCGTACATACAAGCCGGGGGTGAAAAACTTCCTAGCGAGGGGAAAAAGTGCCCCGGCGATCCTAAGTGTGTTCACACATTCACTACCATAATATGTTAACATTGAGGTGTAGCAGGAATATAGTGTCACTTCACTGGACAGGCAGCTGGACAGTTAGCTACAGTTGGTTTGGTTCACACTGGACGGACCCTTTGTGCTGGGAGTGACACGTGGCAGGGTACCTACGGTGGTCTAGTGGACATCGTGGCCAGGTCACCACCACCACTCAGTTTGGAGATAGAATTAGCTGGCTGGACATTTATGGGCCGTTGGTGGCTCTTATGGTTGTACATATGAGTAGTCGTTTTGGGCCAGTTCTATTATCTTGTACGTAGTCGTCTAGAGCGAGTCTTACACAGAGCACTGCTTCACCATCCCTGCACATCTGAGCCTCGACACCCCATTTGTACCTGTGAGTCTTGGGCTGGAGCTGAGGGTGCTGCCACGCCAGAGTCTGTACATGGTTCTTTGAGCTAGTCGAGTCCACATGTTCGGGTCCACTGTTGTGTCTCTGTTGTTATCCATTGTTTCTGTGTTTCATTCTGTTTGAGAGAGTTTCCATTTGTTTGAGTGAGATTGTCACGCACATTGCACTGAGGGGCACCCACACTGTAGAGAGCACGACACATTATCCGCGCTACAGGTGCTCTCATTTTGGCGATCACGGTGGGACCTCAACCGAAGTCTCACTCTGTTGAGTAGCTGGTTTCTTCGTTTCGCCTGTGCAGCCGGTTGGTCTGGTCCAGTTTCACCCTTACAGCTTAATCTAGCTGGTCTAGTCTCTTGCCTTGTTGGTGTGGTCCTCTCTCTCCGTGGTCCACCCAGTCCTCGTCCTGGTCTAGTCCTTCTCGTCCTAGTCTAGTCCTTCGCGTCCTTGGTCTAGTCCTTCCTCGTCCTGGTCCAGGCTAGGTGGTCTAGTCACTCGCCCTGGTCTAGTAGAGTCTAGACCAATGTCCAGCCAAGTGAAGGTTGTCTTGCCCAAGTGAAGGTCTTCTTGCCCAAAGCTTGGTGGGGTTGGCGGTTACTGCATGACACATACAAGGAGGTCATTGGAGCGTCAAAGTGCACTACTGAGTCCTCTGAAGTACTACCACAGAAGGCGTCAACCCTTGGTGCCCAGTACAAGCATATTAACCCCATCACCCATACCTACTCATACGGCTACCTCCATTCCTTCGACCGGTTCTACATCCTCCAGGTCACCTTCTCCGGTAAGGCTCTCCCCCATTTTGTTACAGCAAGCTAGGGAGCAACAGATTCAGGAGCAAGAGGCCATGGTGGAGCTCACAAGTGTTCTGGCAAAGGTGAACATCAAGTTCCCTACCTTTAAAGGTCTCTCCGCAGAAGATGCAGACGACCATGCTCGGAGGTTTGTCTCTCTCTGCAGGGGTCGTGGCCTCAACAGAGAAGACGCATACCTGGTGCTCTTCCCGTCCACCTTGGATGGTCTTGCAGATAAATTGTACAGTCAGTTTGCTGAAAACCACTTTATTACTTGGACCATGTTAAGACAGCAGTTCTGTGAAGCTTTCCGACCAGGGGATTATCAAGAGAAGATTCTAGATGAGTTGGCCAACCTGTTGCTCCAGCCCAAGCAGACATTTGCAGAGCTCATGACCAGAACAAAGTCCCTGGTGGCCAAGCTGCCTCAGCAACCAGGGGAATTCATGGTGAAGAAGTGGGTAGAGAAGGCTCTGCCTAAGACTTCTCAACAAAAGCTCAGAGAAAGTCTCCGTCTTGAAGCCAGTCTGGAGGACTTTGTTGCTACTGCTACTAGAATAGAGGGAGCAAGAAGGCAATTCACTGACTGATACTGCCCCTGTACTCGTGGACAGTCCATTAGATCCCCTGACTTCTTTAAGAAGGGAACTGGAAGCCCTAAAGTTACAGTGGGCCCTTCAGGAAGAGATCCTTCTCTCTCAGACAGGAGAAGCCTCCACGACAGGAGAAGCCTCCACATCAAGAGGCTTATGATCAACTTAAAAGAGAGTTAGAAGAGCTCAGGTCTCAGTATGGTGTAGTTCATGCCGCTCTCCTGGACACCCTCCACAGGACTGTCCCCTTTGCTCTTATTGCCACTTCTGCGAAAAATCGGGTCATGAAGATAAGGATTGCTACTATATAAAGGGATTGCACAAAATACAACAAAGTCTTGGTCCTACTCTCCAACAGGGGTTAGCACCAGCATCCAACATGGTTTCCCACTACAGCCATCCCAACTACAGGCCACCTTTGCTCAATACCCCTGCTGTCCAAGGTATGTCAAGTCCTTTCCCGATTGAAAGTTTTTATAATGCTAATGCCACCTCAACCCCTCAGAGCTTCTACACTTCAGCCTCCAACTCCATGCAGCAACCACCTCGTCCCCCGTTTCGTCCTTCCAATCAGCCCATACTCTGCTACGGATGCGGAGAATATGAGCATTATCAGAGCAAGTGTCCTTTACCTGAGGGGTCCCCTCCTTGTCGTCATTGCCCTGATTCGAAGGATCACTACAGTAAGGATTGTCCCACGCAAAGGGCATCCACGTCTTCAAGCTCGACTCAGAACCAGCAAGAATTCACCTTCCCGAAGATAAACTTGATTACTCTGAACACCGTGCCTCAACCATCACCTGCTACTCATGTGGTTAAGCCGCTGCAAGTGGAGGAGCCTGCTGGTGTCCTTACTCGGGCACAAAGAGCAGCTCTTGGTCTCAGTCTGCCCACAGGTCCACCTCGCCAATCCCCACTTCCTCAAGCTGGTCTATTTGACCCAAAGGACGAGTCCTTCAAAATTGCTCAGAGCAAACCAACTTCCCTGTTATCTGACATTGATGGAGCCTTCTTGGAAGCAGTGGCTGACTTGGAACAGATGAAGGTCCCAAAGGGAGCTCAGTTCGAAGGCGTCAAGCCCACAATAGAAGCCATCTTGAAAAATACTTTTCAGCAGGTGTCACTATACAACATGCTAAAGCTTGACGCAACACTTAGAAGTGACACCCTGTCAGTCATTCAGTCTCTATACCCGGGGGTTGGGCCTAGTGGCGGGCACCTCCCTGTACAGTCCTCAGAGTCTTATTTGATTTCCTATCCATCTGCTCCCCTCACCGATTATGAAAGTCCTCGTCTTACTGTATCTATTCTTGGGCACCAGCTATCCGGCGTCATCGTTGATGGAGGATGTGGAATCAATTTGATGCCCGAATTCACTATGATGGCCTTAGGTCTAAAGCCTACCCGACCTGCTCCTTTCACTGTTACATTGGTCGATTAGAGAACAGTCTACCCAGTGGGCATAGTCGACAAGGTGCCTCTGAAGGTACAAGATTTCACTTTCAACTTGGATTTTGTGGTAGTTAATCTTCCCCAGGTAGAGGGAGGTTATCCCTTGCTGATTGGTAGGCCATGGTTGCAACATACGAAAGCACTTCACGACTGGGGAAATGACGCCATGTGGATACATACTCCTGGCTCTCCTATGCAACAAATTCGTCTCGAAGGAGGTATGGATCCGGTCGTTCAGCATAGCTCTTTGTCAGTAGAGTCCAACCCTGACTTGGAGCAGCCGGTCCCTCCTGATGGGTCCGATGAAGACTTACTGTAGTGGTTAGAAGCTACCTCTTCGATGCCATGCTATGTAGTCTCTCTTCAACCTTTACCAACAGATTCACCCTCTCCCCTTGATCCTACACCTGAAGCTACAGCTGAAGCCAGTAATCCCAGTCAGCCAAGTGACCCAGATCCAAGTGGACCGGTCTCTGGTGCCCATCCTTCAGAGGGTCCCTTGATGGAAACCGTTGGCCTGGGTGAGCCTCTAACCCACCATAGAAGGGGGAAGAAGTCTCCCTTGCAAGAGTTGGCCAACACCCCAGCTCCTTCCTTAGCCTCTACTCCATCTGACTCTCCACCCATGCCGGAGCACTATGAGGTATCTGAGGATTTACCATTTGCAGAGCTTCCATCAGGATGGTTGCAGGAAGAGTATGCTGATTTCAACATTGATTAGACGCCAGCTCATAATGTCCAGAAGCTAACAGAGGCCGCACGGTCTTCTCTCCCTGACGCAGCCTCGCCCACTGCACGGCCTGACCCAATCAGAGAGGTCAACCTAGGCGGTCCTGACAACCATCAGCCCATCTTGTTAGCCACTTGGTTATGGGATCACTGTGCTCTTCTCGACCTGGTAATCTCTTTCGTGCGCTCTTTCAAGGATGTGTTTGCCTAGTCTTACCACGATTTGGAAGGAATCCCAGCAGAGCTAGGAGTCCACACAATTCCTCTGGTTGAGGGTGCTAAGCCGGTCAGAGGACGGGCTTACAAACTGAATCCCAAGTATGCAGAAGCAGTCAAAATCGAGTTGGAAAAAATGCAAGAAGCAGGTATTATTGTACCAGTAGAGCACTCAGAATGGTTGTCCCCTATGGTTATTGCCCCAAAGAAGCAGTCCAACAAAATTCGAGTTTGCGTCGACTACCGGGTTCTCAATAAGGTCACAATCCCGGATGGATTTCCGACACCTTTCACTGAGAGAGTCCTCGAAGATGTCGTTGGTGGCCATGTACTGTATAGTTTTATGGACGGGTTCAGCGGCTACAATCAGTTAGGAATACATCCTAACGACCAAATCAAAACAGCTTTTGTGACTCCCTGGGGTATTTTCATCTACACTAGAATGTCTTTTGGGCTTAAAAATGCACCGCCTTCTTTCAATCGCATAGTATATCTCATCTTTTGTCTTCTGCTTACTGATCACCTTCGCATATTCATGGACGACTTTTCCACCTTCTCGGGTGCTCAATGTTCGACCCTAGTAGAAAATCTAAAGGAGCATCTTGCTTAGCTCTCTACAGTCTTTCTCAGGTGTAGAGAGGCACGTTTGAAGCTCAATCCGAACAAGTGTCATTTTTTGGTCACAGAGGGCACACTGTTGGGCCATGTGGTGTCTGCTCAAGGTTTAGCACCTGACCCAGAGAATATAGTGGCCATCTTGAAGTTACCTCCTCCCATAAATCCCAAAGGTGTTCAGAGCTTTGTGGGCCACACCGGCTATCATCGCAGGTTTATACGTATGTATGCACAGGTGGCTCAACCATTGACCTAGCTGACCAGTGCTGTTGTTCCCTTCCAGTGGTCAACACCCGAGGCCGAAGCATTTGCATACCTCAAAAAACGCCTCACTGAAGTGCCTATTCTAGTTGCCTTGGATTGGGCCCTACCTTTTCATGTGCATACAGATGCCAGTCTGCTGGCTGTGGGTGCTGTGCTGACTCAGCCTAGCAAAGAGTTCAACTTGGATCGCCCTGTACATTATGCAAGTCGCCTGCTCACCAAAGCAGAGCGCAACTATAGCACCACAGAGAGGGAAGGTTTGGCTATAGTGTATGCTCTACAAAAATTTCGTCACTATTTGCTTGGGGTCCACTTCACAATTATTACTGATCACCATGCCTTGCGCTATCTGCTTAATAAGCCACAGGTCGCAGGTCGACTATGGCGATGGCTCCTCCTATTCCAAGAGTTTGATTTTGAAGTGGTACTCCATCCTGGTAAGCATCATGTAATGGCTGACCACCTCTCTCGCATTCACACAGGTGAAGAAGCTATCAGGATTGCGGATGACTTTCTAGATAGCAGTCTTTTTAAAATCGATACAACACCGGAATGGTACGGCGAGGTCTTACATTTTCTATCTACTGGGCTATACCCAGAGAAGGCATCTCCACTGCAGAAGAGGAGATTGTTGTTGAAGTCCAGGCCTTTCACTCTGATTGGGGGCCAGCTCTACAAATCGGGACCAGATGGTGTTCTGAAGCGTTGTGTCTCGCTTCATGAGGTGGAGCATATTCTGGAGGATGCCCACAATGGTCCCACTAGTGGCCATTAGCCTGGTCACATCACCGCCCAGAAGATTCTACAGAGTGGTCTATGGTGGCCCTATGTTTTTAAGGATGCAATAGCATATTCTAAGGTTTGTGATGTGTGCCAGCGCTGTGGGCCGAAGCCAAGTAAGCAATCCAACCGTCCTCTGCAGGTCTCGATGGCGTGGCTACCTTTTGAGAGATGGGGCTTGGACTTTGTGGGTCCAATATATCCCACGGCTCAACCAGGTAATCGTAAATATCTGCTAGTGGCTACAGACTATGCAACAAAGTGGGCAGAGGTAGTGGCGACAGTAGATTGCACTGGCAATACAATAGCCAAATTTTTATATGAAAATATTTTATGCAGATTTGGATGTCCCTTAGAGATCACCAGTGATAGGGGCAATCATTTTGTCAATGACCTGATCTCAACTTTGCTGGCCAATTACAAGATTTTTCATCGCAAGTCGTGCTCTTATTACCCTAGAGCCAATGGACAGGCCGAGAGCACCAACAAGGTTCTGATCGCACTCCTGAGGAAAGCATGTCATCTCCATCCAGCATCGTGGGCTCAGGCTGTGTACGGCACTCTTTGGGCATACCGCACATCTTTCAAAGCAACAACGAATCAAACGCCTTTTCAACTCGCTTTTGGTTTGGAAGCCATAGCTCCATTTGAGTTCAACTCCGGATCCCCTAGGGTGGGCAGTCCGCGTGCAAGTTGGGACATGGAATATGCTTCTATATCCCGTCTCACCTTATTAGATGAAAGCCGCCGTTTAGCTTCACATGCTCTGCAAGCGGAGAAACTTCGTCGCAAAGCATGGCATGATCGCCGCCTCAGAAAGCTGAAAATAACGCAAGGCACACTAGTGCTACTCTATTAGGCAAAATATTTGAAAAAAGCAAAGAAGCTGGTTCTAGCCTGGCAAGGGCCCTTCATAGTACAGGAGATTTTGCCACAGGGGGCTGTCCAGTTAGTCACTTTGGAAGGCGTTCCTTTGCCACTGGTAAATGGCTCCAGAATCAAGTGCTATTACTCCTCTGAGTAAAGGGTCTGCACCTATTCCGCCATCTGTAGGTTCTATGTCCCATCTCTCTCCTCCCCACTATCTTTCCATCAGAACGGGTGTTCTGTTACTGTCTCAGTTTTGCTCTCCTCCCCACTAGCTTTCCACAAGAATGGATGTTCTGTTACTGTCTCAGTTTCTGCTATGTCTGTAAGTTTCCGCCTTTCCTCTAAGATATCTTTTCTCCACTAAGTCCTGGTAATTGGGTATTATAGGGAACCTCTACAGTCCGGTCACTCCTCCTCTAATCAGTCACTCCGCTAATTGTTTCTATCCTCAGTGTTATTTGCAGTTAAGTATTAAGGTCCTTCCAGTTAAGCTTTCCATCAAGCTTCTCGTTGGAGTAGTTTTGTTCAGTTTGAAAAAGTGGAATCTGCTTAGATGGCGATTGAGACAGTGAACAATATGTAATCAAGGACTTGATGAGACTCCCAATGCAATAATGTCTATGTGAAGAATATGGCAGAGTTTATGTCAAAGAAATTTTGATTCCAATAGCAGCAGAAAACCTTTGGTGCCATTAAAATTTCAGCTTTGCTGCAGGAAGGGGCCATAGAGTTCTGTCCTTTTGTCCTTTTGTGCTCCAAAGCTTGCTAAGTAAACATTATTGCGAACCTTAATCTACTAATACCCTTCTTTATCTGGAGTCAAAATTGTCCTCTCTTTGTATCTGCTCGAACTTTGTACCTGCTCAAAAATTGTCCTCTCTTTGTATCTGCTCGCACTTTGTACCTGCTCACGCTCACTGCGGCCTTAACCTACCCTACCCTCCCTTGCTGCTCGCCCCTACCCTATCCCAAACCACCTCGCCCCTACCTACCCTCCCTTGCCCCTCACCCCTACCTACCCTCCCTTGCTGCTCACCCCTACCCTATCCCAACCCCCCTCGCCCCTACCTACCCTACTCTCCCAAACCCCTCGCCCCTACCTACCCTCCCTTGCCCCTCGCCCCTACCCTCTCACACCCCCTCGCCCCTACTTACCCTCTCACACTCCCCTCGTCCCTACCCTATCCCAACCCCCTCGCCCCTACCTACCCTCTCACATACACTCGCCCATATCCACTCTCATCCCCTCGCCCCTATCCACCCAAAGCACTCGCCCATATCCACCCTCAACCCCTCGCCCCTACCCACTCTCCCTACCCTATCCCAACCCCCTCGCCCCTACCTACCCTCGCCTTACTGCTCGCCCCTACCTACCCTCTCACATACACTCGCCCATATCCACTCTCATCCCCTCGCCCCTATCCACCCAAAGCACTCGCCCATATCCACCCTCAACCCCTCGCCCCTACCCACTCTCTCTACCCTCGCCCCTACCCTCCTCCTTGCAACCCTCGCCCCTACGCAACCCAACCACCGCCTTACTTCCCTCGCCCTTACCCTACCCAAATCCCCTCGCCCAAACTGCATCCATCGCTTTGTTGAAAGCATCGTCAGCTTTGGGATCGCTTTGCCTGATCGTCAGCTTTGCTTTTTCCATCGCTTGTGAAAGTACAGGCCATCGCTTTTTGAAAGTACATGCTTCTCGCTTCTTGCTTAATCAAGCTTTTTCACGTACAGATTTTGGAAAACAGTATACTCCAACTACAGCGCTACATCTCTCATCTCTCCATCTGGGCGTTCCAGAGTTCACCCTGCACACTGCACATTGACCAAGACAGGGAGCTAGCTTTACGATGGCTCGTAAAAGCAAACAAGTAAGGAAGAAGAAAGCTCTCTCTCCAGAGAGGCCAACTGAGACATCCCAAAGTTCTGCAGAGGAAGAGGATGTGGATACCTCCAGCCATGGCCTCATCGATGTTTCTTCCACTGATCACAGTGATGAAAATTACAAGGCGTCCGACTCAAGCTCTGCTTCCGACTCAGAATCGTCTAGCAAAGAGGAAGAGGAAGAGGATGATGAAGAAGAAGCTGTAAAGAACCAAAAGAAGAGGAAAGCCATCATGCAGGTATTGAGTCATCAAATTCCTCGGCCTCCTTCTTCCAAGACCCAAACCAAGTTCACACTGAACTTCCATCTGCAGCAGCCTCATCCGTCGCTTCGAGAAGTCTTATCAAAAGACCAGCTACACAAGCTAGGTCTGTCAGCATTAGCAGACACCGATCTGCCTTCTGATATTCCCATGGATATGGTGCATGCACTCCTCAAGTTTTTTCCCAAAGTCAGAGGACACCCCATGACTGCTACACGAATAGGTAACGCTTTGGGGATGACAACCTTTCCTACAGTAAAACCGGCTACGCGCACCTATTCACAACTTTCGAAAGATGCGACAATCGAGGCATGCAAAGAGCTACTTAGTACGAGTCATGCTGACTATGCAAGGAATAAAAAGCTCTGGGCCATTTTCAAGTATTACTTTTTGGTCAGAGATCCTAAAGTCAGCCAGGGCAAAGGCAAGGCCAGATGTGACGTGCCTACTATATTCTCGCACTGCGAAGGCCTGTACTGCCTCATCCACACCATCCCGTGTGGCTTTCATAAAATTTTATTTACCTCTTTACAGTCGCGGGCAAAAAGATTCAGAGCTCAGGTGCAATCTGTGCAATCTAGCTTTCAATGCTTCGCAGCTCCGATGTTGGCCTGGGTCATTAATATACCTGTTAGTCCTATGGATGTGGATGCGGCGATGCGGCGTAAAAGCTCTAAGGGAAAAAGAGAAAGATATTGAACAAACAATGGATCTATCTGAAAAGCCAAAGAAAAAGAGAGCAAAGGTAGTGAAGGACACAATAGAATCTTTAGTATCCCTACCAGTTTCGGAAAGCCAACAGCTTTGAGTGAAGCAACCAGTTCGACGTTCCTCGCATACGGTCGCTATTGATTCGATGGTAAGTTCGGGTGGTGCAGATCACACTATGCATGTCACAGTTGTGGCTTCTACAGTGTGTGTTCCTCTCTCTACTGCTGCTATTTTTACCCCTACCACAGTGTCTAGCTCCCACGTCCCAGTGGCAGTTGCTTCTTCTCCTATGTCTAGTCCTGCGGCAACACCTCCCACCAACTCTACTTCGACAGAGAGGCATGCGCCTAGTCCACCACGAGCAGTGCCACTTGTCGCACCAGTCCCACCAGCTGTACCACTTGCCAGCTCTCTCCACCCTGACACTGTTACAAGACCTTCCACAGGGTCGGACTCTACATCATTTTTTCGACTATCGGAGGATATATTGCAGGAGTCTAGGCAAGCCATTGCCACCATTGAGCTGGGAGCAGAGCGTTTAGCAGCCACACACCAGCGTCACGCAGCTACTTACGCAGCTATGGAGGGAGCTCTGAAGGTTGCTGAGAGCGCCATCGCGGATAGGGATGCCACTATTTTCGCACTCCAGCAGGCCGTGAAGTTAAAGTCTCAAGTGATTAGTGACCTTTAGAATCAACTACAAGGATTTAGAGAATTGCTGTTACAGGAAAATAGGGCAACGCAGCCTACGATGATGGGTACGGGATATGGGTGGACTTGAGCAGGTACACCAGTGCAGCATGCAACAACGGGTCCTTCTCAGCAGTTTATGGGACTTTACTCACAGACTCCAGTTCCCGTTCAGTACTACAATCAACAACAACAACAATATCCTCCTCCTCAGGGGTTTCAGTCTTCACCATTGCCTCAGATGCAAAATATGACTTGTTGTGATGGAGTTGCTGTAGCACATCGACATGGCTGTGTTACTCGACGTCCTCAGTACACTACAGGACAGGTGCTACCATCTGCTCAGCAGCAGGTGGTTGGTCATTTCTCAGGAAACACACTTATTGACAGGAGAGCTCGCATACAGCAAGGCCCCACAATCCATTTGATGGCTCCACCTCCAGAGACTGATACTTCGGATGCAGCAGTGGCCACCACTCTTATCTCTTGGATAACAGATTCAGGAACTCACCATTGTACATACTAGTAGTTTTCTTTCACAGTTTCAGTCTTCCTCTCACCGAGACGGTGAGCGGTCTTGTGGCGGGCAACCTGTAGTAGGGCTACAGTCACTTCACAGGACAGGCAGCTGGACAGTTAGCTACAGTTGGTTTGGTTCACACTGGACGGACCCTTTGTGCTGGGAGTGACACGTGGCAGGGTACCTACGGTGGTCTAGTGGACATCGTGGCCAGGTCACCACCACCACTCAGTTTGGAGATAGAATTAGCTGGCTGGACATTTATGGGCCGTTGGTGGCTCTTATGGTTGTACATATGAGTAGTCGTTTTGGGCCAGTTCTATTATCTTGTACGTAGTCGTCTAGAGCGAGTCTTACACAGAGCACTGCTTCACCATCCCTGCACATCTGAGCCTCGACACCCCATTTGTACCTGTGAGTCTTGGGCTGGAGCTGAGGGTGCTGCCACGCCAGAGTCTGTACATGGTTCTTTGAGCTAGTCGAGTCCACATGTTCGGGTCCACTGTTGTGTCTCTGTTGTTATCCATTGTTTCTGTGTTTCATTCTGTTTGAGAGAGTTTCCATTTGTTTGAGTGAGATTGTCACGCACATTGCACTGAGGGGCACCCACACTGTAGAGAGCACGACACATTATCCGCGCTACATGAGGATTCTTACCAATAATACAAAATATCAATGAAAAAAAAGGTGTGTGTGTGGGAGGAGGTAGGTTCTCTTGCTTGTGCTACTTGGTCGTTTTGGTGGTGGTGTTGCTCCTAAGGAAGTGTTGTGGTAGCATGGGCTACACAACCTTCACTCCACTTCTATCTGCTCCTTGTTGACCTTGCTATAGGTACCATCTCTTGTACATTCGTATTGATGGTGTGACGATATAGGCTTGGCAATTCTTCATGCTCCCTTTGATATGGCGGTGTGCTGGTTATCTCTAGCAGTTTTCCTCCACTATTTCCCTTCCAACTCTCTTGGGCCCAAAAACTCTTCTTCATAGTTGTGGCAGTTCTTCTTGTCACGAGACAGGCATCACGTGTCAACGGAACAACAGACTGAAAAAACTTTTAGCACTTCAATAACAACTGAACTGATAGAGATGCGTGACACACGAGACGGGGAGTGGCGAAATTCCACCGCAAGAGAGCACCGGCCCCAAACCTTGGCGTCCCTTTCGGTATTTCTTTATATTGCTTGAACTCGGTACAACGCCGATACTCCAGGCTCTGCACCTCCATGCGGGAGCCAGAGATTGAGCCCATGGCACATATCTAAAGCCCCTTGGCCTATGAAAAGCAGTTACAGGAAAAGCTTCAAACTCAAAAGCATTTGGTTCAAAAACATCTTTTCCAAAAGTTTCCAGCGCAAAACAGGGAATTCCGTACAACTACCATGTCAGCACTTGCCAGCGCAATTCGCGGAAGTTCGTAAAGCCTGCCACGTCATCAACATAAATCACGAGCGTTCGTACAACTGCCACGTCATCACCTTCTTTGCAAGAGATTGAGTGTGTGTGCGGTCCCGTTTTATTTTAAGGGCTTTAGGTCCCTTGGGTCGCATCGGCCGGATGGGGTCCCATAAGTTGGTGGGAACTCTTCTTTAAAAATAGGCCTCTTGGCCAAACTTTGCAAGTTGGTGAAACTTCTTCTGCTGTTTCTAGGGTTTAGGCTTCTCGACGGAGATCTGCAGGTTGGCTCCGTCCTTCAGTGGCTTGACATGTCAGCAGCTTGTGACACTTTCACCTTGCAGTTTGGTGGTGTCTGCATGGTTGCGATGGTGAGTACTGTGTTTTCCTTGCATGAAGGCCACTTTGGGCGATCAACTGCCATATCTTCTAAGGTAGGTGTTTCATGACTCTTTCAAGTGCCTTGGTGGGAGCAACCTTTAGCCACGTGTGGGCTACATTGTTTTGAGAGGTATATGTTGAAAGTAGTGAGGATTGTGGTGTTTTGGCATCAATGACTGCTTGATCTGCACATGCACATTTGGTGCTGTCTCTTGTTTGCTTCCTTTCCCACATCTGGCCAGGTTTTGGCACAATCATGTATCCCTTGGTAGGGGTAGCTTTATTGTTCTTGTAACTAGTCTTTTGGAGTCGATCTTTCCGTTTCTGGCCATACCTTTGTTTTGTATCCTTTTAGGGGCCTTATCTTTTAGAGCTCTCTTGGAGCCCTTTCTCCTTAGTATTGTAGGTTTGCCAGGGCCCTTGTTACCCTCTTTGTCAGGGTTCTTCTCCTTATTTTGTACACAATCCTGTTTAGCCTTGGGATCTCAACTTTTTTGATTATCTACTAGTTGTATTCTCTTGATGCCAGAGTTTTGGTACACTACATGGTGGTGGTACTGAAAAACTTCTCTGCCCCATAGGCAGCTATTGGAATTGTCAATGAAGCCCATTTTCTGTTCAAAGGAAGAATGCAAGAAATATATATTAACATCTCTTGAAGGCCAAAAGAGCTCATGGACAGAACAAGGTGCAACTGATGATGATATTTCTCATTGTGAGGCATCGCAAATGCATATGAAACCCCTATCTAGAAAAGAAAAGAAAAAGAACTTGAATGAATTTGAAGCTGCAGACTACATCTGACATGTTGTGGGAATAGTCTCTGCTCAGCAAAGTGTTTCTATCATTGAGTGCTTGGAGAGGGACAGACGGTTGGCCAGTGTGCACTATTCTTTCGTTGGTGGGGATGATGGCTCAAATCAGGAAACTGCAAACATGGTCCTCGTGGTTGTGGATATCTCCCTTCATAGATGGCAATGGTCCTGTCCAATGTTAATTTTCTAATGAGGCCTTGCTAGTTATGTGATGGTGCACACTGCAAGCAATATGCTATTCTCTGTATTCAAAATGTGAACATTAGGAAGCTGCACATGTTGCACATACTCAACGTGGGATACATCACCTGGGGATGGAGCATTCCTCTTCTGTAGCTTTTGATGATGCAAAAATCGCCATATTCATCCAGGGTAGGGCCTTTGCATTACCAATGCTTCACATAGATGCACGAGATGTTAGTGTTAGCTACCACCATACCTTTAAGTGAGATCTGGTATACTGTTTTATGTAAAGACAAGGAGGAGAGAAGCCTGATCTGGTGTCAAATTTAACGTAGGTTGCTAAGAGAGTGGGAGTACCTTGTTAACTACCTTTGAAAGCAAAGGGGTTGAGGGATTTCTTTAAAGACATTGACGACAGCTCAATTGTGCAAGATGAGGTGCTCAGCCTACATAAGAGTTTAAACCTGCATGGTGGATGTCTTCGAACATTCCTTCACTTATACAATTTCTCCTTGCATTTTTGTGGTGTGTCTCTTGAATATAATGGCATGTATTTTTAGTTAAAGAAAACAAAAAATTGAATGTACAGACAGTGTGTCATTAGGCATGTTATTCATGCTTTTGTTGCCCCTCATCCCCCCCCCCCCCCCCCAAAACCCACCCCAACCCCCCCTCCAAAAAAAAATAAAAAATAAAAAAATCAACTTGTCAAGTTTTGTCAGGGGCTACTTCTGACATGCACAAATAAAAAAAACTTGTTTAACATTAGGCAACTGCACATGTTGCACATGTAAATATTGTGTCTACATCCTGCACTTGTAGGGATGTCAAAATTTATCATCATAATTGGAACTATTCCCTGCTTCTGATCCAGTTAACACATCTGTGTGAACAGCCTGTGTCAGCCCAGCAGATGCCAATGCTGAGGAGACACTAAACACATTGAAGTATGCTAATCGTGCCCGAAACATTCAGAACAAGCCCATAGTATACGCTTCTAACTCTTTTATGGCAAAAGAACTAAAGTTTAGAGATTTCATGAAGTCCTGCTCAATGAAAACATTATTTTCAGTGTAGAGTTGTGTATGTGTGTAGGTAAATCGTGACCCAATTGCTGCAGAACTGCAGAGGATGAGGCAACAGCTTGAGCTGTTGCAAGCTGAGCTTGTATGTGCTCGTGCAGTTGGAAGCACTGCTTTAGATACTCAGGTTATATAAATCTTACAAGAGTTGTGTGCTTATTTATGCCTGTTGGATTGTCCTTGGTTTTGAAAGTCACTTCAATTTATTGACATGTCAACCAGCAGAGGATTGCATGGCTAGAAGCAAGCAATGCAGAACTGCAGCGTGAATTGCAAGATTCACAAGTGGCTTATGAATCTTTATCAAAACGCATGTTGGAAGCTCAGGTAGACATTTGGTGCTTAAAGATATTTTCGTTTTTCTGTTCTCCTGGGCCTAGGGATGGGTATCAAGTGTTGGGGTTGTTCTGTTCATGTGTACTATTTGTCATGTCTCAATGTCTAGCTGGTGGTGTAGTTTAATGCAAGTGTGGCTGTACTTGCTACTGCCTAATTCTTATGTATGTTCTTTTTTACTCTCTGCTTGCTCGTTTTTACTGATCAACGTTGTCCATCATATTGAGATTAGCTGCAGCCTGACTAGCTGTGGGCCTACTAGATCAAATAATACTTTTGATAAGCAAGGGGCTCACGTATTGATTGCTTTTATATCGTCCTGGGTTCTTCACTTGCTCTAAATCTTTTTGCCTGTTTTTTAGCATTCAGAATTCCTCTTGCTTTGTTTGCCCAAACTTTATTGCTTTTGTTGTGAAGTCATGCTGGGCTTGAGTGAAGGGATTAATTCTTCTCATTAAATTGCAAAAATAGATCATGGAATAAAGATACTTCAAGAATTCAGAAGTAGCTTTCTTGCTTTGTCCATTTGATCGTAATGCATTTGTATTGGAGCTCTACAAGGCCTTGAGCTAACTGCTGAAATAATTTATTTAGATAAAATACCATGGATTGGAATACTTGCAAGATCCACACTAGCCGCACCCAACAAATCCCCCCCCCCCCCCCCCCCCCCGCACACACACACTTTTTTTGTAAACCGATTTGATTAATTTACTAGTGTGAAACCTCAAGGCGAGGAAAACCCACTGAAAGGGTGATATACAAGAGCACAAAACTACTCAACTGTAGAGAGTAGCTAAAAACATTCATATGAAAGCTGATGCATCTCTAAAGTGATATCAGCAACTTCCAAACCAAACCATAACGATTGCCTAAGAGAAAGCTTGAAGAGTGGGAATGGGTCTGCATGAGTACGATGGAACATGTAAGCATTGCGCTGACTCCACAAGGTCCAATAAGCCCAGTATCTGACCCACATAAAGAAGACCGGAAAACGTTGCACATGAAAAGGGAGAGACCAATTTGGAGCCACTAAAATAGGTGCTTCAGTGAGGCGCTTTTTGAGGTATTCAAATGCTTCAACCTTAGGTTTTGACCATTTAAAGGGTACTGTAGCACTAGTGAGTTGGGTCAATGGTTGAGCCGCCTGTGCATACATTCATATGAACCTGCGATGATAGCTTGTGTGGCCTACAAAGCTCTGAACACCTTTTCGGGTTGATGGGAGGTGGTAACTTCAAGATTGCCACGATCTTCTCTGGGTCAGGTGCTAAACCTTTGGCAGATACCACATGGCCTAGAAGTGTGCCCTCAGTGACCAAAAAGTGACATTTGTTAGGATTGAGCTTTAGCTGTGCCTCTCTGCACATGAGGAAGACAGCAGAGAGCTGAGCGAGGTGCTCCTCTAGATTTTCCACTAGAATTGAACATTGGGCACCTGAGAAGGTCGAAAAATCGTCCATGAAGATGCGAAGATGATCCGTAAGTAAAGGACAGAATATAAGATATACTGCTCGATTGAAGGAAGGTGGAGCGTTTTTCAACCCAAACGACATCCTAGTGTAGATAAAAATACCCCAGGGAGTCGCAAAGGCCGTTTTAAGCTGATCACCCGGATGGATGCCCAATTGATTGTATCCACTGAACCCATCCATAAAACTGTACAACACATGCCCTGCTACATCTTCGAGCACACACTCTGTGAAAGGTGTGGGAAACCATCTAGGATAGTTACCTTGTTCAGAGCGCGGTAATCTACGCACATGCGGATTTTATTGGATTGCTTCTTAGGCGCTATCACCATGGGTGATAACCACTCAGAGTGCTCCACAGGTACAATGATCTCTGCCTCTTGAATTTTTTCGAGCTCTGACTTGACAGCCTCTGCATATTTTGGGTTGAGCTTGTAAGCTCGGCCTCTGACAGGCTTAGTCTCTTCAACCAGAGGGATAGTGTGGAGACCCAATTTTGGTGGGATCCCTTCCAAATCCTTGTAGGACCAAGCAAAAACATCCTTAAAAGAGTGTTTAAAAGAAACTACCTGATCAAGTAATGCGGGATGCTCCCATAACCAAGCTGCTAAGAGGACATGCTGAGGGTTGTCAGGGTCGCTCAGGTTGACTTTTTTTTGACCGGGTCAGGAGGTGTAACTGTGGAGGATACTTCAGAAGTTGAGAAGTGAGCTGCCTCTTGGAGCTTCGAGACATCATGTGCTGGTGTTTGATCGATTGGAAACTCTGCATACTCTTCTTGTCACCATCCTAGTGGAAGCTCCTCGAAGGGTAAATCTTTAGACACAGACATAGCAAAGTGCTTTTGAGGGGGGCAGGATGTCCGACCTTGGCGATGGTACAGGAAGGGGGAAATCATTGGCGAGTTCATGCAGCGGAGATCTCTTCCCCCTTCGGTGATGTGTTATAGGTTCACCAAGGCCGACGGCTTCCATCAGAGGAATATTTGAATCGTGGGAATTAGGGACTAACACACTTCTTCAACTGACACACTTTCTGCTATAGGGCTTGGGACATTGGTGTCCGCCTGAGGAGCTGGGAGAGAGAGTGTTACCGGCACATGTGGGTTTTGAATAGAGACGAAATAGCATGGCATCGAGGTGGTAGCTTGCAACCACTGCAGCAGGTCTTCGTCAGACCCGTCAGGTGGGATGGGCTGCTCAGGGTCGGGGTTGGACTGTACTGACAATGAGCTGTGATGAACCACTGGATCCATATCTCCTTCGAGCCGAATTGGTTGCATGGGGAGCCAGGAGTATGTATCCACATGGCGTCATTTCCCCAATCATGAAGGGCCTTAGTATGCCTCAACCATGGTCTACCAATCAGCAAAGGAAATCCTCCCTCCCTTGAGGAAGACTCACCACCATAAAATCCAAGCTAAATGTGAAGTCTTGTACCATCAGAGGCACCTTCTCTACTATGCCCACCGGGTAGACTGTTCTCTAGTCTGCCAATGTAACAGTGATTGGAGCAGGGCGGGTAGGCTGCAGACCTAAGGCCAACATAGTAAATTCTGGCATCAGATTCATCCCAGATCCACCATCCACTATGACGCCTAAGAATTGATGCCCAAGAATAGACACAGTGAGACGAGGACTTTTGTGGTCGGTGAGGGGAGCAGCTGGATATAAAATCATGTAGGACTCCAAGGGCTGCACAGGTAGGTGTCCGCCACTAGGCCCTGCACTAGGGTACAGAGACTGGATGATGGAAAGGGTGTCACTTCTAAAATTTGCATCAAGTCGAAGCATGTCGTACAGTGACACTTGCTGAAAGGTGTTTTTCAAGATAGACTCTGCTGTAGGCTTCTCTCCTTTGATCCGATCTTGCTCTAGTATCTTAAGCTTCTGCAAGTCTTCTACTGCTTCCATGAAAGCACCATCAATATCTGATAGAAGAGAGGTAGGTTGGCTCTTGGCACTATTTGTTGGTTTGTCAGCTACTAAGTGAGTTTGACTCATTTGTGTGACTGGAGATGGAAAAATTGGACCGCCAGGGAGGCTAAGACCAAGAGCAGCTCTCTGTGCCCGTGTGAGCACACCAGCCGTCTCTTCCACTTGCTTCAACCCATCTCGAGAGGCAACTACAAGAGTGGAAGGCGGGGCCTATGGAATGGTGCTTATTGTGATGAGGTTAAGCTTTGGGAATGTAAACTCCTGTTGGTTCCTGGCTTGTGCTTGCAGATGTGGATGCTGGTTGTTTTGGGTAGTCCTTAGTATAGTGATCCTTAGCTTCAGGACAGTGTCGGCAAGGAGGGCACCCTTCTGGCAAGGGACATTTGCTCTGATAATGTCCATACTCCCCGCACCTATAGCACAAAATTGGCCTATTGGAGGGGCGAGGTGGTCTCTGCCCTTGCTGCATGGGACCGGATGCTGACGTGTAGAAGCTTCGGGGAACTGAAGGAGTACTAGCATGATAAAAGATTGGGGATGCAAAGTTGTTGTGCATACTTACTGCATAGGAGGTGTTGTCAACAGAGGTGGCAATGGGTTTTGATGGCCATAGGGTGAGACCATGTTGGATGCAGGTGCTAGCCCTTGTTGGAGAGAAGGACCTAGACTTTGTTGTATTTGCCGCAATCCGTTGATATAGTAGCAATCCTTGTGTTCGTGCCGAGATTTTTTGCAGAAGTGGCAATAAGCCCGAAGGGGACAGTCCTGTGGAGGATGTCCTCGAGAGCGACAAGAGCTGCACCATACCATAGCTTTAGTCTCCTGCTGAGACCGAAGCTCTTCTAGCTCTCTCTTGATTTGATCCAAATCCTCAAGATGTGGTGGTTTCTCTTGTCTAAGACAGATTGATTTCTCTTCTTGAAGAGAGCGTTGTAGTTTTAGGGCTTCAAGTTCTCTGCGCAAAGAAGTTAATGGATCAGCAGGACTTTTCGAAAACACAGAGGGAGTCTCTATGTGAGGGGGGTTGGTGAACAGCTTCCTAGTCCCCTCTATCCTAGTAGCAGCTGCGATAAACTCCTCCAGAGTGGCGTCGGATCGGAGACTCTCTCGGAGTTTTTGCTGAGAAGTTTTGGGAAGCGCCTTCTCCACCCACTTCTTAACCATAAATTCACCGGGTTGCTGGGGAAGCTTGGCAACCAGAGACTTGGTTTTAGTCATAAGCTCTGCAAAAGTCTCGTGTGGCTGGAGCACCATGTTGGCCAACTCATCCAAAACCTTCTCCTGGTAGTCACCTGGCCTGAATGCTGCACAGAACTGTTGTCTTAAGGCTGCCCAAGTTGCAAAATGGTTCTCTGCAAACTGGCTGTACCATTTGTTGCTAAGCCATCCAAGGTAGATGGAAAGAGTACCAAATAAGCATCTTCTGTGTTAAGACCACGACCCCTACAGAGAGATACAAACCTCCTTGCATGGTCGTCAACATCTTCTGAAGAGAGTCCTTTGAAGGTAGGGAACTTGATGTTCACCTTGGCCAAAACACTTGCCAAAGCCTCCATGGCCCCTTGCTCAAGAGCCCGTTTCTCAATAGCCTGCTGTAGCAGAATAAGAGAGAGCTTTACTGGAGAAGGTGATCTGGAAGATGTGGAACTGGATGGAGGAATGGGTGATGTCGTATGTGGAGGTATGGGTGATGAGGTGGATGGACTTCTACTAGGTACCAAGGGTCGTCTTCTTTTGTAGTACTTCAGAGGACTCAGTAGTGCGCTCTGACGCTCGACTGACCGCCTTGTATGTGTCATGCAGCAACCACCAATCCAACCAAGCTTTGGGCAAGAAAACCTTGAACTGGCTGAAGACTGGTCTAGACTCTACTAGACCAGGCAAGTGACTAGACCCTAGACTAGGGACGAGGAGGACTAGACCAAGGACGAGGACTGGCTGGACCAGGGCGAGAGATGACTAGGGCGGGAGAGGTCTAGATCAGTTGGACCAGGAGGAGAACAGTGGAAGGCAAGGTAGGCAAAGCTAGATAGACCCACTAGCTTCAAGATTTGTACCTCACAGAGTGAGATTTCAGTTGAGGTGCCACCGTGATGGCCAAAATGAGAGCACCTGTAGCGCAGATAGTGTGTCGTGCTCACTACAGAGGGTGCTCCTCAGTGCAATGTGCATGAAAATCTCACTCAAAACCAATTGAAAACAGGAAACATAGACAACAACTGAGCTCACAGAGACACAACAGCAGCAGTAGACCACAACAAATGACTCGACTATCTCAAAGAACTGATATAGACTCTGGCGTGGCAACACACTCAGCTCCAGCCTAGGACTCTCAAGTACAATGGGGTATCAAGGCTCAGATGTGCAGGGATGGTGAAGACGTGCTGTGTGTATAGACTCACTCTAGACGACTACGTAAAGATACCCATGACCAAACCGCATCATATATACAACCATAAAGAGCCACCAACGGCTCATAAATGGTAGCATCTAAATCTATCTCCATTGAGTGGTGGTGGTGACCTAGCCACGATGTCCACTAGACCACCATATCTTGCCACGTGTTAGTGCCTAGCAAGTCCGTCCAGTGTGAACTGACCGTCCAGTGTGAACCGACCAACCAAAGACCAACTGTAAAGTCCAAACTGTACTAACTGTCTTGTGAAAGTGACACTGTAGCCTGCTAGAGACTCAACCTTGTACTTGGAGGGCCAGGAGACCTATCTGCATAGGTGTGAGCACGCTCTAAAAGTGTTTTGTTGTGCATTAGGAACACTGATCAACTGGAGAAAGACAATGGCTTTCTGGGTTTGCAGTGCTCCTACGCCTGATTCGTCGCCAGGTGAGGGCTTCAGGTGGATCCCCCCAGGGACTCCAATACGATATCGGGGTTGTCAGGTTGGCTTGGACTTGTCCCCTGAGTAGCAGACTGCTCCCCTCCTCATGTCCATTAGGAGGAAGTTGCTGCATTGGAGTTTGGCATGGCTCTCTTTGGTAGGCGGAGGCGTAGTGGCCAACTAGGTATTGGCTACTATGTGGTACATCACGTGTTGCTGGATCTTCTCAAGCTATTGTATCAGCGAGGTGGAGAGGCTGATCAGGAACTTTCTTTGGTCAGGGCGCGACACCCAGCTCGCTCGGGCCAAAATAGCCTGGCAGGTCATCACCTTACTATGTTCTTAGAGGGGTCTGGGGATCATCGACCCAGCACAGTAGAGCAGAGCCCTTTTTGGGAAGTTTGTGGTCATCCAGGGGAGGATCCCTGGAAGGAGTTGTTGCTTCACCGGCTTCAAGCTTGAGTGCCTCATGTGGGAGGCCCTTGGAGCCCTTTCATCAAGTAGATTTCTACAGAGATGCGCAGAGTTGGTCTAAGCAGGAGGTTGGAGGACCGTTTTGCTACAAGCTTGCTTAGGTCCTCGGAGTAGTTTAGGAGTGACCTAGAGCAGCATCAACCCACTTGCACGGAGGAGCACTGGAGACAGCCCCTTGTTTGGAACCCCATGGTCAGCACTCAGAGAGGCCACTTGGTTGGTAGTAGGCCTTGAGTTTCTTGGCGTCCCATGGCAGAGGGTCCAGCACGCACTCTCGGTGACTAGATTCAGTTTTCAGGTTTGTCCGAGGAGGCTCACAGCATCCAGCTACGAGGCATGAGAAGGGTGTAGAGCATGTGTTTGGACATTAAAAAGGCTCTACCAGCTGAGTGGCTCACCCGTCTAGAGATAGCAGCTCCGAGATGGATGGGGGCCTTCACGCGACATTGCTCGGAGTCGGTACCCCACATGTTCTTTGAGATTCAGGGAGAGGGTTGCCTTCATAGAGTCTCAATAGAAGCTCCACAGGTTGCAGAGTGTTGCTTTTAGAGGATACGAGTTTTGGGCATTTGGGGAGGACCCGTGTCATAGATCCTGACCCTGCAGATCTTGAGACAGGCCACTAGTGACTCTAGGCTTGGGAGAGCTACCCTCTGGCACGAAAGCAGTGGGACCCTGGAGAGTGTTTCTGGAGAGACCACTTCTCTTCAGCCGATCACCCTGGGATCCCATTCTTTCAGTACACAATTCGATTGACGTGCCACATACTAGCAGCACGGAGGGAGGCTCGTCTTGCTGTAGCACTTCATTGGCAGGAGGAGGGTCTCACACTTGAGTTCCTGTCAGGTTTTTGGGAGCGGTTGTGGGATTCTAGACAGCCGAGGAGAGTCACTTTGTTCCAGTGGCTTGTTGCACACAGAGCTACAGCAGTTGGGAGTTGGCTAGTACACGATGGCTTTTCGGTAGCCTGTGGCCATCCTTTGGAGAGTCAACGACACTGTCTGTGGGATTGCCCCTTGGCACAATTGGTTTGGCTTCGGGTTCTTCCGCTGATGCCTGCTCTTTCCACAGCTCGACAGTATACTTGGGGTGCTGCAGTCATGTCCACTCTCACGGGCCCTTCGCTCCATTTTGAGCTGCCTTCCAACAGGTGGATGATAGTGATTCAAGGCGGTCGACCTACACTTGACCTTGCCACAAAGCTTACCCCCCAGGAGTGGTGCAGCGAGAGAGAGGTGTGTTGGAAGCTCGTCTGTGGCCTGCCACTCTGGTTCATTTGGTGGGCCCGCTGCTTTCGCATCTTTGAGGCTCGCCCTGTCCCACCGGCAGAGACTGTTCGTGATTTTTGGTTGGAGCTGATTCACCATCTCAAGGGCCAGTTTGAGAGACTCGAGGGCAGCTCCGATCGCATGCGGGAGCGCAGAGAGGCTTTCTTGCAACTCTGGCGCCCAGGGACTTTCTTTACCATGGTCCAAGGTGCACCCAAATGGCACTACCATCCACTTGTGTGGCTCTTTCCTCCTCCCATCTCGTGATTTAGCCCCATTGTACATATTTTGTTCTTTTACTGGGAGAGTTTCCCTTGTTGTTGATGTAGACCTCTCTAGTAGAGGTGGTTGTAGCCCTATGGGCAGTTTTATTAACTAATGGAAGGATCTTTTTCTTGGGAAAAAAAAACATCAGGAAAAAATGTAAGGATTGCCTAAGTGAAATCTTGAATGAGATCCGCATCATGCTGATGGAACATTCAAAAATTGCGTTGATGCCACAAAGACCATAGAGCCCAAAATCTGACCCATGTGAAGAGAATTATTTGTGCAAAAATGTCGAGGGAAAGAGGAGGCGCATACATGCTGATATGCGGTCAAGGAAGGCCGTGGTGAAGCGACAATCCCAAAGCAGGTGTCTGCTAGTCTCATCACAGGTTGAACATCTAACACAACGAGAATAGCTGATGTGACGCGCACTAAGGAGAGTTCCAACAGGGAGAACTCCTATCAAGCAGTGCCATAGAAACAAATGTTCCTTCAGAGGCAAATGGCTCTTCCAAAGTGCAGTAAGAGCCTTTCTCCACCATTGATCAGATTTATGGAAAAGACCATATCGCACTACAATGGTCAGCCAGCCAAGACTCATGCGAAAGAGAAGCCTAAATGTTGGCGGAAATGGCAACAAAAGGTGTGTCTCATAAAGTCCGATTCAATGTACGGCATCCATTGGCTAGTGGCGGAATGGGCAGGAACAGCTAGCATGTGCTCAAGCGCGCTCCAAATATGGCGATAATGCACGCCCAAACCAAAGCATGCAACTGTCTAAGAGAAACTAAGCATATTCCAAGACGAGTTAACCACACCATGCACCGTGCATATGCCTCAACAAGAAAGGAAGTATGCCTGGCGTGGTGACTGGTCAACAAAAGCAAGGGAGAATAACATAATCCAATGAATGCATTCCAAGCGTAGCGAATTCTCATCTGGTTGTTTTCTGCCATGCCATGAAAGATGATCTATAAGGGCTTTCCAAGCAAGAAGTAAACTAGAGGTAACCGAGCAACCAGGAATATGACCAATCATCTTGATCTCCCATAGAGAGGTCTGCCAATGACCAAAGGCGGAAGTGGTAACATGCTGACATAATGACGCAATCATGACTATCCATGGCTGAGAGTGTTGCGCAAGAGTAGGTAATAGCATGGCCTTCCTTGCAAGAGCATGGCAGCGAAGGTATAAAATATTCAGTCCCCCCAAAACACTTCCGAAAGCAAAATTTCTCCAATGATAACAAACGGAGCCCTTTCTTTTGGGAGTTAGTGCACCACAAATGAGATAAAATATCAGACACAAGCGATGTGAGGCGAGGACAAGGCCAATGCAACAACGGCAAGTAGAACTGGACACATGCCATCATGATGCTCTGGACCATATGGAGCCGAACATGTAACGGTGATGTGGACAGTTTTCAATATTGCAATTTAACATTTAGGCGTTGCATAACCCAATCCACTTGCTGAGTATTGGTTCCTTCCAGCCAATAAGATACCCCAAGTGTCTGACAATCACATGCGGATCAAGAGTATCTCCAGGCCACAATAGATGATGCCAGTCACGGGCATTAAGAGGCAGGAGTTTGGATTTTCGAAAATTGATCAAGGCTTGCTGCAAGCCCAAACGTATCTAGTGCATGTATAATCTCTCACAAGTCATCCTGGGTTTTACGAGGAGTCATTGGCATAGTCCTGTCCAATAAATTCATCTTCAGAGGGTAATTGCAGCCCGTGAAGATGACCAAGCGAAGTCAAGTGATCCAAATACAACAACAAGGGGTGAGTGGCAATGGAATACAATCTAAGTGGCTAAGGGTTTGGTTCGTCATCTCACCATCAAGAAGCCAGAGGAGATACTATGGGCATAGAGGAAACATATTACATTGGCCATATTAGGACCGAATCCAAGGGCCTGCATTGTGTCCGCAATGAAAGCCCAGTGTACCATATCAAAGGCCTTCTCAACATCTACCTGCATCATGAGTACATCTTGCTGGGTATATTTGCATACTCATTCCAATTAAGACATTAGCTAAATTATCCATGATTCAGACGAGGGATGAAGCCATATTGAGCCAGATGGATACTAGCAGGAAGATGCTCCTTGATGCGATATAAAATCTTCTTAGCCAATAGTTTGTATGTGACCAGCATAAGAGTGATCGGCTGCCAATGAGAAAACTGCTCAGAAAGCTCCTGTTGGGGGAATAATTTCAGCAAGCCTTCTTTTTAAGATAACGGCATTTTTGCTTAGTCCAACAACATTCATCATGTAGAGTAAAGGCTCTTTAAGGGCTCCCTAAAGAGAAATGAAATGATATATTAACGTCTTCAAAAGGCCAAAATGACCTATGAGACCATCAGATACAAAGTGGTGAATCTAATACAATGTCTGAAGTACAAGTACAAAAAATACTGAAAGTAAAAATGAAAACTGAAATGAAGTGTGAAATGTGAAATGTGAAAATGTAGAATAGGCCCTCAATGACAATCTGGGTGTCGTGCTAGAATGCCTCTGATCCTCTGCTGGAGTCTCCGTCGATGTAGTGTGCTCCTGTGTCTCGGTCGTGGTCGTCTTGATCTCCCGAGCTCAATCGTCCTGTCAATGAGGATGCCTCTGGTATGAATGCGGGTACAACCCTGTGCTGGTGGTTGGTCTCTTGCCTCCCTCGATCCAAAGAAATCTGTGATCTGTCTCTGCGACTGTCGTACTCCATGTCTCCCCAACAGACTGTCTCTATGTCGGTGTAGCTCAAGTAGATATAAGCCAAGGCATCTCTGGTCCTGATACCTCATGACTCTATCTAGGGGTCCAAAACCCTCCCTGAATAAGCAATGGAAGCGCCCTCGTATCTCATAATACACAGTGCAGTGGCATATGTAGTGTAGCTCTGTCTCTGGCTCTCTGCCGCATAGTTGACATATCCTAGACTCTGGTGGTATCCCTCTGAATCTACCCGTCTCAATCTCCAGCTGGTGTGAGGATGTGCGAATCTGACCAATAGCACATCGCAGACCATGAGATAAATGAGTGTCCATGTAGTTCGGATGAGTCACAAACCCATCCCCTGAAAGTTGGAGAAGGTGCTCTTTGTAGAAAGCCATCTTCGTGCCCAACTCCTGTATCGGCTCTACCCATGTTCTCCTGGTGTCCAACTGTATAAGATCCTGACGAATGAGTCTAGTGATCTCCGTCCGTGTGACTGGCAGGGAGGGTGCATCTAGGGAATACTGAAAGGGAGGCAATCTATCCATGCTGAGACCATGCCTCTGAAACCATGAGGTCATCTGTGCATACCAACATGATGCATCTCCCTGCATCGCTAACTGTCTAGAGGACTCAAGAGCCAGTCTAGTATATCTACCTCTATGTGTATCCCATAGACTGTGCATAAAGGACATTGATCTGGTAAGAGCCTCAATCTCTATAGGAGGGGCGGCTACCTCCGCTCGAATAATCGCATGTGGTACAGAGGCCTTGGCTCTAATCATCCGGGATATCATAAATACCAAGGGTTTCTCCATGTTTCTCCAACTGTCATGATTCACAGATGGTCCCCAAACTTGGACCCCATAAAGCATAGCTGAAGCAACCAAAGTATCAAAGAGCCATAGTTTTGTTCGTGGTTCTTGAAACTGAACCTGCGAACACATCCTCTCTAGCCCTCCTAATGCCGCATAGGCTCTGGATAGTCTAGTCTCTGCTGCTCTCCTCAGGGTAAACCTCGGTCCCCTGAATACCACCCCGAGATATGTATATTCATCTGTGTACTCCACAGTGTCCTGGTCATATACGAGTGTAGGTGCCGATCTCTTGACCCACTGTGGTGTGGTGTTAAACACCATAACCTTGGTTTTACCAAGGTTCACAGACAGTCCACTATCCTCTGCAAAGTTGTGCAATGCATCCAAATGTCTTTGCATGCCCTCTGGCGACTCTGACATTAACACAATATCATCAGCATATAATAATAAAGGGATCCATGTCCCTGCCAGCTGAGCGCCTCTGTCACCCTCTCTGTCAATGTAGTCAGAGACCTCATCTACATACATACCAAAAAGTGAAGGGGACAAAGGACACCCCTGTTTCACTCCAATAGTGGAATGAACAATGTCAGAAATCCCCTCAGGAGTGCGTCCTTGGCCAGTCACTGAGCCGTATAAAGCCATGATCCCCCATATGATCTCTGTGGGTACTCCCAACTTCAGTAGCCTGTGCATCAATCTGGCCCTCGGCACTGTGTCAAATGCCTTGCGGAAGTCCACAAAGCAACAATACATCCGTCTCCCATGTGCTCGACCCTCCTCAATAATGGCTCTGAGTGTAAGAATATGGTCCAAAGTGGAGAAACCCCTCCTGAATCCAGCCTGCCCTGCTGCTCGTATGCCCTCATTTTCTGCCCATTTACTCAGTTGCTGTTCAAGAATGGATGAATACAGCCGTGCCAATGTGTGCCCTATCATAATAGTACGGTAGTTCCCTGGTACCGTGGGGTCCCCTGCCTTGAAAAGAGGTACAATAGTAGATAATCTCCAGGACTCGGGTAGTCCCTCACACATGACACGGTTAAACAACCGCGCAAGAACCTCTGACAGTAAATCTCTAGCATGTATCAAGTGCTCTGCCACCAAACCATCATGATCATATGTTCTCCTAGTCCTCATCCTGTCAATGGCGTTCTTCACCATCTCAGTGGTAAAGAAGGTACTAGTGGCTGGACATGGCTCTAGAGGGTCTGGTAATGGTGGTTGCCCAGGTACTGTATATAATGATGTTGCATGACCCCAAATCTCGGGAGAGGTAATCACTAGAGGAGGTGAGTGCTCATGGAAGAGACGCCAGGCCTCACCTGAATCTCGGCTCAAAAAGAGATGATACAAATCACGTTCCATCTGGGCTAAAAAGGCCCGCTTCTTCTGTCGCACTAAAGGCCGAAGGGCAATCCGAGACTGTCTATATGTAATGACTCCAAGTATAGGCTCGCTCTGAATCTGAACTCTCATCTCTCTGAACTCTTCATCATACCAACTATTCTGAGGCATGTTCCCAGAACGTCTTCTCTGATCTGGTTGAGTGTGTGGGTATGCCTCTGCTGCTGCCCCATGCAAGATCTCCGTCAATAAAGTGGTGATCTCCTCCACTGTATATACAGGCTCGGCTGCCCCCATCCGTTTGTAAATCTCTTCCACATAAACTGAATCTGTCTTTGGTGTAAAAGTATACCGTGTGTGTGCAATCCTCCGTGGTGTCTGAGAGTCACTATACTGAAAAGAGACTGAAAAAGTCAGGAGAGCATGGTCCACTGCTACTCCAACAGGCCTAGGGCCCACACTGAGATCTTGAATATGAGAGATGAAGCTCGGTGAAGTCATGACATAGTCCACTGTACTGGCCCCATGTCTGTGTGGAAAGCATGTGAATCCCCCAAACAAAGGAAAAATATCTAGACCATTAAGTATGGCCAGACCATGCGTAGTTGTCATCTCCATGAGATATCTCCCATACTCTGTGTGCTCTTTATCCTGTGAGTGTCTGTCAAGTCCCATCTCCGATATATCCATCTCTCTAAGCATCTCCTCCGAGGTATCATAAAATACCGTTTGGGAGTCGGCCGTCCTGGCATTAAAGTCTCCCAAGAGAATGATATCTCCATCTCTAGAGAACTCCCATATGTCATCATCAAGTATAGAGAAAGGGGATTGCCCTCTAAGTGAGGTATAGACTGATGTGCTAGGGGGAAAGCAACATATAGCAATGTATAAGAATCTGCCTATCTCAGCTCTCAGTCTCACCCACATGTATCTCGCCTGGACATCTCTCCGGACAATCTGTAATAGCGGCTGCAACTCTTCCTTGAATAAGACTGCTACCCCTCCTGAACCTCGACTTCCATGCTGGGATCTAGCATCTGGCCGACAAGCTGTCTCCCATAAATAGCCAGTCACACTTGGCATCAACTGTCCAGATTTTTGATGTGTCTCCGAGTAAAAGACAATGTCTCTATCTCTGAAGCTATCTTCAAAGGCACCCACATCCAGCCTATATGATCCATTACAATTCCATGCCGCCATCCGGAGTGTGGTCCCATATGTCTCGCACCGTCATGCTGTGCGTTTTTCCAAAACCACTACTTTCCCTCCTCTGTAAAAGGCAATTTTTCCCTTCTCCCTTGCTGCCTTGATCTCTGGCATCAACTCTTGCATATGTGCTATTTGTGCTAAAGTAAGGTCATCCCCCATAAATATTCCAGTTTTCTTAAGTGCTGGTCTCTTCTTCAAGAATTCCTTTCTTGTTTCCAAACTCGGGAAACGCAAAATAAGTGCTTTCTCTTTGACGTTTCCCTTCTCATCCACTCCCTTCTTTCCTACTCTCCAAGCACCTGTGTGCATAGGTTCCGGGATGCCCATGCGCTGCAAGAGTTTCTTCACTTCGTCTTCTACATTTTCTGTGTCTTTGATACCAATAATACGCACATGGAGGGCTCTAGTCCTCCTCTTCTGTTCCTCCTCAATGGTCATATTGATGATGGTAGAAGTTTGTGCGGCTTCTGGCATCCGGGCCTTCCCTTTCTTTGCACCTTCGATCCATTTTTCTGCTTCATCAACTTTCTCCTGTGTTTTAACAAGGTGCTCCGCCCATGAGGAAGCCTCTTTCGAGTTTTGTTCTTCTCCTTCGCGCAGAGTTTTCACCTGCTCCTTAATATCTTCGAGATCCTTTAACATCGAGGGCTGATTTCCCCCTTCCGTTTTGGGCATAATTTTGCAAGCTGCAAGTTCCCCTTTAAGCTCTGCAATCACTGCATCTTTTTCCTTCATGCATTTTTCCATATTGGTTTTCCAAGATTCAAAGCTTGTAATTGCCTCATCCAACTTTTTCTACATAATACATTCCATTACATTCACTTCTGCACGCATTAGAGCCTGCATCTCCCCTTTCACCGATAAATACATCTCATCATGCCTACCAAGCATCACTTTATCTAATTCTTTCCTCATATCTGCATACATAGAATTCTTATAACTATCTGCGTTTGCGTACATCTCTTTCTTGATGTCATCTCTCATAAAGCTGAGCTCAGATTTAATCATCACTTGAACCCTTTCCATCATTAAATCATCTTGGACTCTAACGGTTTTCCCTGCTCGCAGTGAGCTTGGTGAGAGTATACTATCTCTGTTCCTCCGCTTGAAAGTCGCTTTCATATTTTGTGGGGTGGTGATTCGTGAAGCCACTTGCATCACCATTCTCGACTGGTTGGTCCATCAACGGAGGTCTCGCCTCCGCCCTGGTTGGCCTCGCCCTAGTCACCAAGTACTCGCCCCCGTCCTGGCTGACTCCTCGCCCCTAGCCCTGGCAGGCTGGTCTCGTCCCGCCCTCCTAACACAGGACCAGTAGCTTGCCCAAGCCTAGCAGCTCGTCCTTGATCAGGTTCAGCGGACCCTCGTCCAGCAGAGAGAGAGCTCGCCCCCTCGTCCCTCGTCCAGCAGGTTGGCAACACGACTGCTCGCCCTCGCCTCAGTCAGCTCGCCTTCACCCGCGATCCTCGCCAAGAGCCTGCTCGCCCTCGCCCTCGCCCTGAGCCAGCTCATCCCTCAGTGAAAATTCCAGTGAGCCAGCCCATCTTAACAAGGGGAATGCCATCGGCCGAGGGCAATTAATGCCGAGTGCAATTCATTTTCAGTTAAATCCACCTCCATTGCTTGTGCATCTTACTGAAGGCCATCTATAATGGAAAGACTGCCTTCAGTAAAAGAACAATCAAGACCTTATTACTTTTGAGGCTTAGTGATTAAACCTATTATCATGTTGTTTCTCTGCTTTGTTGTAGAACGAGGGAGCTCAATGAGATGTTGGTTTCTTTTCTTTTAAGAAAAAAGACTCCTGAGACTTTTTAATGTATTTCACGCCAAACACTAAGAGCTTGAAAGCTTTAAATAATATGTGGATGCAAATCCAGGCAGAGCGGGATCAGTTACAGCTCAAGATTGAGTATCTCAAAAATGGGAAGACTTTAGATGACTCGAAGATAAATGAGGTGAGCTGGTGATTTAGAGTTGTCAATGATGTCTCAAAGTAGTTAAATGTTGACTGTGATAAACCCGCTTACATGGAGTTGATTACAGGACATTGGCGTACTTAAGTCACATCTTGCCCGTATTCAAGAGTTGGAGGCGAAATTGCAACACGCACAAAGGCCGCAGTACCCTGACTTGAATCGTTCGAGTAACCAGGAGATTTGTTTGAACCCTTTGCATGACACTTTCTTGATGTCTACACAATGCATGGATCTTGGGAGTGAAACCTCCGATACACTGAAAGGAAGAAGTTTGCCAAGCTCAGGTAAGTCCAGACATTCAGGAAAATGTTACTATTGGTGAAGTTATCTTTTTTATCTTGAAATCTACAGCTTGGGCAAGTCAAATTGAATGAACTAAAGAATGAACTTGAACATTGTAGGCGTGTTTTGATGTTATGATAGTCTTTGTGCTAGTAAGATTTTGTTTCTTGAAAAGAGGTTTCTTGGCTGCCATATTTGAAGTGGATTCTATCATAGTAGAGGCCGAAACAAGTTTTTTTGACCTGCCGTACAAGGAAATTGGGACCACAGTCGATGAGAAAAGATTTGAAACATCGTTATCAGGCAGTAAGCTAACCAAGCAGAGTTAACAGAAAACCCATCAAGTGGTGTGGATGACAAAGTTTGTAAAGAGTTGTAGAAAACAGGCAGAAGAAATGAAAGGACAGGAGTGAAAAACTCTGAAACTCTTTCAAAAGAAGGGGATAGTTTTACTTTTGCACTCCAATTTTCCATAACCTCCTAGGGCTGGTTCCGCTTGGTGACCCTCAAGCTACAACAAGGTATTGATACCTTTAGGGACGCCTCCGTATGGGGAAAATATGCTTTAGGTACATTACAATACACCTGACCAAGCAAAATAGGTTACATAGAGCCTCGTGGATTTGCAGAGCATGCTACTTTTGACAGATAGAGGTAGGGTATGGACCTTTCTTTTTGGAGAATGGTCTTACTGTTATAGCTAGATTTCCTGGACATATTCTAGAATCTGTAGCACACATGCAAAACATTAACAGGCATTGTCTTGATAAGTACACATTATTGCCAAGGGAGATTGCATGGTTGCCAATTTAGGTGGTCCTTCATCTGTTTCTATGCGAGCTGTTGTTATTAACTATGGAAGGTTGTATATGCATGAGATTCAAGAAGCAGTCCAACAGGCAAAACAAGCATGTGAATTTTCACTGTTATGCTCAACAAAGGCCTCTTTCAGAGAGCCGCAAGATTTTTTGTTGCAGGCAAAGAATGTTATTATGCTCAATGATCAATGTAAATTGCAAAATGGATGACTTGCTCTCTTCAAATAAAGGGTGCTCCTCTATATAATTTGCAAGAATTGGCTGACAGTGCTAGACTCTATTTTTTTTCTCTTTTTCACACTATTTCGAAGGTCTCTTTGGATGATTTGGAGTCTCGTCGTGCTTCTCTATATGGTTTGCAAGAATTGGCTGACAGTGCTAGACTCTATTTTTCTTCTCTTTTTCCTACTACTTTGAAGGTCTCTTTAGATGATTTGGTGTCTCGTTGTGAACTTTTGCAATTTGTGCAACCTATTATCTCTCCTGGGGATGCTATTGTGTTAGAAGAACCTTTACATAAGAGGAATATAGAGAAGCCTTGTGTTTGATGAGTAAATGGGGTTTGACATTAAAATTTTTTGTGTTTCTTTCTGTGCCCTTTTGGAAAAACTGATTTTGTTTATGAGCAATAAAGCATGTGGAAGATGAATGTATGCCAGTTTCTTAGAAGCACCCCGAGAAGCATCTATGTGAATCGTTTTCGGATTGGCGACCTATCACTCTCATGCAAGTTATTTATAAGCTGGTTACTAAGATGTTGGCTAATAGAATTAAGGATTTCTTATATGATGGATTGCATCCTGCTCAATATGGTTTCATTCCTTCTAGGTAAACTAATGATAATCTAGCCAATGCATATATAGGCATGGAATATGCCAAATACACTAAATAGGATGTTCTAGTGCTTCAAGTTGATGTTGAGAAAGCCTTTGATACTGTTAGGTGGGATTACATTGCCATGACCATGGCATAATTAGATTTTGGATTGAGATTGCAGCATGTAGTTTATTGGCTTTACCATGATAGTGATGCTTCCTTGATACTTGGCTCCCAGCTTACTGATAGATGGGATTTACAAAGATTTTTTAGGCAAGGCTTCCCTTTGAGTGCCTTACTTTATGCTATGGCTACACATCCTTTGCTTACATATTTGGATCCTTTGTTGACCTTTGGTGCACTACATGATTGTAATTGCGAGATGGTAAATCATATGTAGCTCAAACTTATGCTGATGATTCCTTTTTTATGCCCTGCAATATGCAACTAGATGTACAGAGGCATTCACTCTTTGTTACGTTTGTGGCATGTTTATTGAAACGGTTTCTCAGCTTTTATGGAATTGTATTGCCTCTCACATCACATACCAGGGCTCCTTCGAGCTCGTTTCCCTTCTATATCTTTTGGGAAATTTTTTTGGTTGTTTGGTATTCTTGCTCCTGCTTTGAGACTAGAGATTTTTTTGATTGGCTTTGGTATTGGGCCATGTGGACGATTTGGCAGTCAAGAAATCAGTCTGTTTTTGGTGAGTCACCGATTCAGACCTTTTCCTTTTTCAGAGATTCTTTGCACGAGTCTCTTTATGATTGTCTTTCTCTATAGGAGATTGACGATCATTGTATGCCCTTTTCTTTGACGTGTTTTGATCATGCCTTTGCTCACTATGAACTTAGGCATTTCTTGTATGTGATATACTCAGTGGGTTTTTCTCCTTTTGTGGTTTCCTAGTAGTAATTCAAAAGTGATTTACCAAAGAAAAAAGGAGTGTGTATGTGTTGCATACTTTCGATAGTCAAGTAACATGTGTGTTGCATACTTTTGATAGTGATCTAACATTCTTCAGGAGTTTTCCTCGTTCTGGGGTTTCCCATCAATCATAAAATATATATTTACTTAAACATATGTATATGTGTGTGTGTGTGTGTTTTGGGGGGGAAGACTAGGCATCCCTCCTCACACTTTACACCTTAGCCCTGGAGTCAGGAGTGATATGGGCATTGGGAACACTTAGCGACCTCTCGTAATGGTATATATGGAGGGTTTGGTGCTTTGGTAAATTTGAAAGGCAATTGATGCCTCCCTTTATGACCCTCTTAAGATCTGTGGTTCACACCCTACAGAGCTAGTATGTATGGCCTATGAGAAACATACATTATCCGAGTTACGACCAGTTGTTATTGTGCTAATTCTTTCTATCTTTTGTGGTGCGTATGCCCTATCAACTACCTCATTTTTGCGCTAATTTTTCCGATTTAATGCTTCTTTTAGTGCTAGGCTTCATTATGGCTAAGTCTGCCCTTGATCTCCGGAGTCATGACAGAAACTCAGTACATTGAATTTTGTGTTGATGTATGCTTGTGTGTGTGTGTGTGTGTGTGTGTGTGTGTTGTGTCTGGTGTTTGGGAGCATATGTTAGTACCTAGTTCTACACCCACTGTTGGGCCCTGACGACGTTAATGGGGATATCGTGGTATTTAGTCAATACTATGCATGATGGAGCTGGGTTATATTGTCTTGTGGGTGACCACCATGGGTCTATACCTAGCACTTTCCTTAAAGGGTGAATCTGGGCTTATCCTGGATTCATCTAGGTATATAAGAAACATATATAGATGGCAACATGTTTTCATCAGATACTTGGCGGGTTTGTCTCTTCCGTTTGATAGAGAGGGGCTCACTTTAGTATCAATAGATGCTTACAAGTTCCTGGTGTGGCTTTTTGTAGCGCGGATAATGTGTCGTGCTCTCTACAGTGTGGGTGTCCCCAGTGCAATGTGCGTGACAATCTCACTCAAACAAATGAAACCTCTCTCAAACAGAACGAAACACAGAAACAACGGATAACAACACAGAAACAATGGATAACAACAGAGACACAACAGTGGACCAGAACATGTGGACTCGACTAGCTCCAAGAACCTTGTACAGACTCTGGCGTGGCAGCACACTCCGCTCCAGCCCAGGACTCACAGGTACAAATGGGTGTCGAGGCTCAGATGTGCAGGGATGGTGAAGCAGTGCTCTGTGTAAGACTCTCTAGACGACTACGTGCAAGATAAGATAGAACTATCCCAAAACGACTACTGATATGTACAACCATAGGAGCCACCAACGGCCCATAAATGTCCAGCCAGCTAAGTCTATCTCCAAACTGAGTGGTGGTGGTGACCTGGCCACGACGTCCACTAGACCACCGTAGGTACCCTGCCACGTGTCACTCCCAACCAAAGGGTCCGTCCAGTGTGAACCAGACCAACTGTAGCTAACTGTCCAACTGCCTGTCCTGTGAAGTGACACTGTAGCAGGCTACAGGTTGCCCGCCACAAGACTGGTCACCGTCTCGGTGAGCCAAAACTGAATGAAACTGGTGAGCCAAAACTGAATGAAACTGCAAAAGTAACTATATGTACTATGAAAGATGAGGTAAGAGCACAGTCCTGTCACCCAAGGGAAAGGGTCGTCCCCACTGCTGCTCCAGAAGCTTCCGGCTCGGGAGGAGCCATCAGATCAATAGTGTAACCATGCGGTTGCTGTCCTGTGCTTTGCATACCTTGATTTCCTGTGGTTGTACCAGCCATCTGCTGCACAGCGGATGGGAGTACCTGCCCTGAAGTGAACTCCGGACGCCTAGTAACGCAACCATGGCGGTGTGCACCAGTAGCACCATCACAGCAAGGAACACTCTGGCTCTGCATGTGTGGCATCGGGATCTGAGACTCTTGTTGAGTGAAGTACTGGACCTGGGGCTGTGGGTAGTGTCCCATGAACTGCTGAGAGGGCTAAGAGGGACCTGCTGGGTAGTGTCCCATGAACTGCTGAGATTGCTGAGAGGGACCTGCTGGGTAGTGTCCCATGAACTGCTGAGAGGGCTGAGAGGGACCTGCTGGCGCTGCAAAGGTGGTTGGACTCTGGACCTGTATCCCTGGCCTAGTCCATCCATATCCCACAGTAGCCTGGGTAGGCCTGTTATCATACATAAGCATTTCTTGAAATCCTTGCACCTGTGCTTTGAGGTCATCAATGATTCTCGACTTTATCTTCAATGCCTGTTGTAGTGCAAAAATCGTTGCATCTCGATCTGCGATGGCACTCTCGGCAACTCGCAGGGATCCCTCCATAGCTGCGTATGTGGCGGAGTGATGCTGGTGGGTTGCAGCTAGCTGCTCCACGCCTAGCTCGATGGTGGCAATAGCAGCTCTGGAGTCCTGAAGCAACTTCTCTGAAAGCTGAAATAGAGAAGTGGAGTCGGTCCTACCTGAAGATCCCTCAGATGGATGTGATGCTGGAGGGCGCACATGAGGCATTGCGGGCGAGCTAAAAGTAGGTGCAGATGGTGGCACAACCGGCGAGCTAGAAGTAGGGACACTCGGTGTAGAAGGTGCTTCAGAGATTGTTGTTGTAGGTGGAGCGAGTGATATGTTGACCGGTGTATGAGTGAAGATGGGAGAAGAAGGAAGAGGATCCTGTATGGGTGAAGTGACCATCCTCACTTGAGGAGCGGCAGTAGACACTGGTGTCGGCACAGCAGAACCAGGTGTAGCAGTGGACGTATGACGCTGAAGATGTACCCTAGTCTGTTGTCTCTCAGAAACTGGCAAGGAGAGTAGAGACTTCACTGTATCCTTCATCACTTTCGCCTTGATCTTCTTTTTCTTGGTGACTGTGGGGTCTACTTGCATGCTCACGGGTTTCCTTTTCCCTTTCGAGGTTCCCTGTTCCTCATCCACTTCATTTATGTTGATAGGTATGTTTATGATCCATGCCAAGAGAGGCGCCGCAAAACATCTAAAAGTTAACTGCACAGACTGCACTTGGGCCCGAAATCTTTTAGCCCTAGACTGCAGAGAGCTGAAGAGAATTTGGTGGAATCCACATGGGATAGTGTGGATTAAACAGTATAGCCCGTCGCAGTGGGAGAATGTAGTGAGAATATCTGTTTGTACCTTGTCTTCTTTGGCATCCCGAGCCAGAAAGTAATACCTGAAGATTGCGAGAAGCCGTCTGTTTCACTCATAATTTGGGTGATCCGAGCTCAATAGCTCTTTACATGCTTGAATCGTCGCGTCCTTGGGCAACAAAGAGAAAGTGCGAGTAGTAGACTTCACAGCTGGAAAGTTGGTCATACCCATGGCATGGCCAAGCCTTGTAGCTGTTAGCTTGTGGCCCCGGACCTTTGGAAAGTTTTTCAGCATTTGATGTATCAGTTCTGCTGGAATAGTATCAGGTAGATTTGCATCAGCCAATTCTGTGAGACCCAGAGTCCTTAGCTGAGCAGTCGAAAGCACCTCACTGAGAGATGGTCAAGGTTGCTGCATTTGAAAATGTAATGAAAATGCTGTGCGATTTTTTGAAGAAGCAGGCCTCTTGATCTCATGAGTGATAATTTGCGGCTTTTCTTTTTTCTGAGCCACCTTTGATTGTTCCTCTGGATCACTGGAAGCACCTGACTCTGAATTTACATCTACATCTGAATCCTCAAATGCTGCTGATTCTGCTTTGTAGCTTTCATCACTTGGGTCACTGGAGGTAAAGTCATCTATGTCATGGCTGCTGCCGCTTGCAGATACTTCATCTGCCTCGCTCTCTGATTGTTCAACCCGAGCTTTTCTCCTCGTCATCTCTACCTTTTTCTTGCTACCCCTGCCAAGGTGAGGTCTGATGACAAACAGAGCCGCTGAGTAGCCAATGGAAAAGTAGCAGGATGCAGGCAATTTAGATTTCTCCGGCTACTCGTTAGGCTGGGCGAGTAATTTAAGGTAGGGTAAATTCGAACCAGGCGAAAGAGGGCGGTTAGGGCGAGAGGGTGCTGGGAGAGGGTAGGGGGCGAGAGGGGAGGAGAGGAGAGGGTAGGGGGCGAGGATAAGGACGAGAGGGGGATAGGGGCGAGAGAAGTGCGGGAGAGGGTAGGGGCGAGATGTTGGATAGGGGCGAGAGGGGAGGATAGGAGAGGGTAGGGGGCGAGGGGTGAGGATAGGGACGAGAGGGGTGTGGGAGAGGGTAGGGGTCGAGTTTTAGGATAGGGGCGAGAGGGGGTGTAAGAGAGGGTAGGGGGCGAGTTTTAGGATAGGGGCGAGAGGGGAGGATAGGAGAGGGTAGGGGGCGAGAGGTGAGGGTAGGGGCGAGAGAGGAGGATAGGAGAGGGTAGGGGGCGAGAGGTGAGGGTAGGGGCGAGAGGTGAGGGTAGGGGCGAGAGAGGAGGATAGGAGAGGGTAGGGGGCGAGAGGTGAGGGTAGGGGCGAGAGAGGGGGGATAGGGGCGAGAGGGGGTGTATGAGAGGGTAGGGGGCGAGTTTTAGGATAGGGGCGAGAGGAGAGGGTAGGGAGCGAGGTTATAGGGTAGGGGCGAGAGGGGAAGCTGGGAGAGGGTAGGGGCTAGAGGGGTTTAAGTAAGGGTAGGAGGCAGTAGGTAGGGGCGAGGGGTTGGGAGACTAGGGTTTATTAAGGTCTAATGGGAGTTAGCACAACAGTAGCAAAGTGCTAGCAGATACAAAGATAGGATAATTTTGAGCAGGTACGAAGAGAGGACTCAGATAAAGAAGGGTATTAAGGCTTGCACTGATCATTAGTAGCCAGCTTTGGAGCACCAAAGAGTACTTTCCCCCTTTCTTTCTTTCTGCAGCAAAGCTGAAAGTTTATTTGCACCAAAGGTTTTTTTTTTTTTTTTTGCGGCAATTGGAATCAAAAGTTCTTTGCCAAAACTCTGCCATATTCTCTATATAGACAGCCTCAATCGTCGTCTAAGCAGTCGTCTAAGCAGAATGCCCAAGTAGATTCCATTTTTTTCAACTGAACAAAAAAAAACACTCTGACTAGAAGCTTGACTGATAGCAGCAGTTTGGAAGGACCTTAATATTTGACTGCAAATAACACTTAGGATAGAAACAATTAGAGGAGCGACTGAACTGTTGAAGTTCCGATAATATTCAATTACCAGGAGGACTGAGTGGAGAAAAGATATCTTAGAGGAGAGGTGGAAACTTACCAACATAGCAAAAACTGAGATAGTAACAGAACATCTATTCTGGTGGAAAGCTAGAGGGGAGGAGAGAAATGGGCCATCGAACCTACAGATGGCGGAAAGTTGCATACCCTTTACTCAGAGGAGTAATAGCACTTGATTCTGGAGCCATTTACCAGTGGCAAAGGGACGCCTTCCAAAGTGACTAACTGGACAGCCCCTTGTGGCAAAACCTCTTGTACTCTAAAGGGCCCTTGCCAAGCTGGAACCAGCTTCTTTGCTTTTTTCAAATATTTTGCCTGATAGAGTAGCACCAATGTGCCTTGCGTTATTTTTGGCTTTCTGAGGTGGCGATCATGCCACGCTTTGCGACGAAGTTGTTCCGCTTGCAGAGCACGAGAAGCTAAAAGGCGGCTTTCATCCAATAAGGTGAGACGGGAGATAGAGGCAGATTCCATGCCCCCACTTGCACGCAGACTGCCCACCCTAGGGGAACCGGAGTTGAACTCAAATGGACCTATGGCTTCCAAACCGAAAGCGAGTTGAAAAGGCGTTTGATTCGTTGTTGCTTTGAAAGATGTGCGGTATGCCCAAAGAGTGCCGTGCACAGCCTGAGCCCACGATGCTGGATGGAGATGAGCCTGTCCATTGGCTCTAGGATAATAAGAGCACGACTTGCGATGAAAAATCTTGTAATTGGCCAGCAAATTTGAGATCATGTTATTGACAAAATGAGTGCCTCTATCACTGGTGATCTCTAAGGGACATCTAAATCTGCATAAAATATTTTCATATAAAAATTTGGCCACTGTATTGCTGGTGCAATCCACTGTCGCTAGTACCTCTGCCCACTTTGTTGCATAGTCTGTAGCCACTAGCAGATATTTGCGATTACCTGGTTGAGCCGGGGGATATATTGGTCCCACAAAGTCCAAACCCCATCTCTCAAAAGGTAGCCACGCCATCGAGACCTGCAAAGGGCGGTTGGATTGCTTACTCGGCTTCGGCCCACATCTCTGGCATACATCACAAACCTTAGAATATGCTATTGCATCCTTAAAAATGTAGGGCCACCACAGACCACTCTGTAGTATCTTCTGAGCAGTGATGTGACCAGGGTAATGGCCACCAGTGGGACCATTGTGGGCATCCTCCAGAATATGCTCCACCTCATGAGGTGAGACACAACGCTTCAGAACACCATCTGGTCCCGCCTTGTAGAGCTGGCCCCCCGATCAGAGTGAAAGGCCTGGACTTCAACAGCAATCTCCTCTTTTGCAGTGGGGATGCCCTCTCTGGGTACAACCCAGTAGATAGAAAATATAGGACCTCGCCGTACCATTCCGGTGTTGTATCTATTTTAAAAAGACTGCTATCTGGAAAGTCATCCGCAATCCCGGTAGCTTCTTCGCCTGTGTAAATGCGAGAGAGGTGGTCAACCATTACATGATGCTTACCAGGACGGAGTACCACTTCAAAATCAAACTCCTGGAATAGGAGGAGCCATCGCCATACTCGACCTGCAACCTGTGGCTTATTAAGCAGATAGCGCAAGGCATGGTGATCAGTGATAACTGTGAAGTGGACCCCTAGCAAATAGTGACGAAATTTGTGTAGAGCATACACTATAGCCAATCCTTCCCTCTCTGTGGTGCTATAATTTCGCTCTGCTTTGGTGAGCAGGC
Source organism: Adiantum capillus-veneris (assembly GCF_014529385.1). Taxonomy (NCBI): domain Eukaryota; kingdom Viridiplantae; phylum Streptophyta; class Polypodiopsida; order Polypodiales; family Pteridaceae; genus Adiantum; species Adiantum capillus-veneris. Next base: position 80,422,174 of record NC_140954.1, read on the forward strand.
GACTTGCATAATGTACAGGGCGATCCAAGTTGAACTCTTTGCTAGGCTGAGTCAGCACAGCACCCACAGCCAGCAGACTGGCATCTGTATGCACATGAAAAGGTAGGGCCCAATCCGGGGCAACTAGAATAGGCGCTTCAGTGAGACGTTTTTTGAGGTATACAAATGCTTCGGCCTCAGGTGTTGACCACCGGAAGGGAACAGCAGCACTGGTGAGCCGGGTCAATGGTTGAGCCACCTGTGCATACATACGTATGAACCTGCGATGATAGCCGGTGTGGCCCACAAAGCTCTGAACACCTTTGGGATTTACGGGAGGAGGTAACTTCAAGATGGCCACTATCTTCTCTGGGTCCGGTGCCAAACCTTGAGCAGACACCACATGGCCCAACAGTGTGCCCTCTGTGACCAAAAAATGACATTTGTTCGGATTGAGCTTCAAACGTGCCTCTCTGCACCTGAGGAAGACTGCAGAGAGCTGAGCAAGATGCTCCTTTAGATTTTCTACTGGGGTCGAACACTGAGCACCCGAGAAGGTGGAAAAGTCATCCATGAATATGCGAAGGTGATCAGTAAGTAGAGGACAAAAGATGAGATATACTATGCGATTGAAAGAAGGCGGTGCATTTTTAAGCCCAAAAGACATCCTAGTGTAGATGAAAATACCCCAGGGAGTCACAAAAGCTGTTTTGATTTGGTTGTCAGGATGTATTCCTAACTGATTGTAGCCGCTGAACCCGTCCATAAAACTATACAGTACATGGCCAGCGACATCTTCGAGGACTCTCTCAGTAAAAGGTGTCGGAAATCCATCCGGGATTGTGACCTTATTCAGAGCCCGATAGTCGACACAAACTCAAATTTTGTTGGACTGCTTCTTTGGGGCAATAACCATAGGAGACAACCATTCTGAGTGCTCTACTGGTACAATAATACCTGCTTCTTGCATCTTTTCCAACTCGATTTTGACTGCTTCTGCATACTTGGGATTCAGTTTGTAAGCACGTCCTCTGACCGGCTTAGCCCCCTCAACCAGAGGAATTGTGTGGACTCCTAGCTCTGCTGGGATTCCTTCTAAATCGTGGTAAGACCAGGCAAACACATCTTTGAAAGAGCGCACGAAGGAGATTACCAGGTCGAGTAGAGCGGGGTGATCCCATAACCAAGTGGCTAATAAGATGGGCTGATGGCTGTCAGGGCCTCCTAGGTTGACCTCTCTGACTGGGTCAGGCGGTGCAGTGGTCGAGGCTGCGTCAGGTGGAGAAGATTGTGCCGCCTCTGTTAGCCGTTGGACATTATGAGCTGGCGTCTGATCAATGTTGAAATCAGCATACTCTTCCTGCAACCAACCTGATGGAAGCTCTGCAAACGGTAAATCCTCAGATACCTCAAAGTGCTCCGGCATGGGTGGAGAGTCAGATGGAGTAGAGGCTAAGGAGGGAGCTGGGGTGTTGGCCAACTCTTGCAAGGGAGACTTTTTTCCCCTTCTATGGTGGGTTATAGGCTCACCCAGGCCGACGGTTTCCATCAAGGGACCCTCTGAAGGATGGGCACCAGAGACCGGTCCACTTGGAGAGACCGGTCCACTTGGTTCTGACTCACTTGGTTGACTGGGATTCTTGGTCTCAGGTGTAGCTTCAGATGTAGGATCAGGGGGATAGGGTGAATCTGTTGGCAAAGGTTGAAGAGAGACTACATAGCATGGCATCGAAGAGGTGGCCTCTAACCACTGCAGTAAGTCTTCATCGGACCCATCGGGAGGGACCGGCTGGTCCAAGTCAGGGTTGGACTCTACTGACAAAGAGCTATGCTGAACGACCGGATCCATACCTCCTTCGAGACGAATTTGTTGCATTGGAGAGCCAGGAGTATGTATCCACATGGCGTCGGTTCCCCAGTCGTGAAGTGCTTTCGTATGTCGCAGCCATGGCCTACCAATCAGCAAGGGATAACCTCCCTCTACCAGGGGAAGATTAACTACCACAAAATCCAAGTTAAAAGTGAAATCTTGTACCTTCAGAGGCACCTTGTCGACTGTGCCCACTGGGTAGACTGTTCTCTGATCAGCCAATGTAACAGTGAAAGGAGCAGGTCGGGTAGGCTTTAGACCTAAGGCCATCATAGTGAATTCGGGCATCAAATTGATTCCAGATCCTCCATCAACGATGACGCCGGATAGCTGGTGCCCAAGAATAGATACAGTGAGGCGAGGACTTTTATAATCGGTGAGGGGAGCAGATGGATAGGAAATCAAATAGGACTCTGAGGGCTGTACAGGGAGGTGCCCGCCACTAGGCCCAGCCCCCGGGTACAGAGACTGAATGACTAACAAGGTGTCACTTCTAAGTGTTGCATCAAGCCTTAGCATGTCGTATAGTGACACCTGCTGAAAAGTATTTTTCAAGATGGCTTCTGCTGTGGGCTTGGCGCCTTCGAACTGGGCTCCTTTTGTGACCTTAATCTGTTCCAAATCAGCCACTGCTTCTAAGAAGGCTCCATCAATGTCAGATAACAAGGAAGTTGGTTGGCTCTGAGCAATTGGGAAGGACTTGTCCTTTGGGTCAGGTAGACCAGAGTGAGGAAGTGGAGACTGGCGAGGTGGACCTATGGGTAGATTGAGACCAAGAGCTGCTCTTTGTGCCCGAGTAAGGACACCAGCAGGCTCCTCCACTTGCAGAGGCTTAACCACATGAGTAGCAGGTGAAGGTTGAGGCACGGTGTTCACAGTAATCAAATTTATCTTCGGAAAGGTGAATTCGGGCTGGTTTTGAGTCGAGCCTGAAGACGTGGATGCCCTTTGCTTGGGACAATCTTTACTGTAGTGATCCTTTGAATCAGGGCAATGACGACAAGGAGGGGACCCCTCGGGTAAAGGACACTTGCTCTGATAATGCCCATATTCTCCGCATCTGTAGCAGAGTATGGGCCGATTGGAAGGACGAAACGGGGGACGAGGTGGTTGCTGCATGGAATTTGAGGCTGAGGTGTAGAAACTTTGGGGAACTGCGGGAGTACTGGCATGGTAGAAACTGTGGGGTGCAAAGTTGTTGTGCATACCTTGCTGCATAGGGGGTGTTGTCAGCAGAGGAGGCAACTGGTTTTGATGGCCGTAGGATGAGACCATGTTGGATGCAGGTGCTAACCCTTGTTGGAGAGAAGGACCAAGATTTTGTTGTATTTGACGCAATCCCTTGAGGTAGTAACAATCCTTATCCTCATGTCCAGCTTTTTCACAGAAGTGGCAGTAAAACCGAAGGGGGCATTCCTGTGGTGGGTGCCCTGGAGAGCGGCATGAGCTACACCAAACCATAGCCTTAGTCTCTTGCTGACACTTGAGCTCTTCTAACTCGCGCTTAATCTGTTCCAATGCCTCATTATGTGTAGGCTTCTCTTGTCTAAGAGAGAAGGACCTCTCCTCTTGAAGAGCTCGTTGTAGCTTTAGGGCTTCCAGTTCCCTACGTAAAGAAGTTAAAGGATCAGTAGGACTACCTTCCGAGAACACAGAGGAAGTATCTATTTGAAGAGAGTTGTTGAAGAGCTTCCTAGCTCCCTCTATTCTAGTAGCAGCTGCGATGAACTCGTCGAGAGTGGCGTCGGGTCGGAGACTCTCTCGGAGTTTTTGCTGAGAAGTTTTGGGAAGCGCCTTCTCCACCCACTTTTTAACCATGAATTCACCGGGTTGTTGGGGAAGCTTGGCCACCAGCGACTTAGTTTTCGTCATAAGCTCCGCAAAAGTCTCCTCAGGTTTGAGCACCATGTTGGCCAACTCATCCAACACCTTCTCCTGGTAGTCACCTGGCCTGAAAGCTGCACAGAATTGCTGTCTTAAGGCTGCCCAAGTTGCAAAATGGTTCTCTGCAAATTGGCTGTACCATTTATCTGCTAGGCCATCCAGGGTGGATGGAAATAGTACCAAGTAAGCATCTTCTCTGTTCAGCCCACGTCCCCTACAGAGAGATACAAATCTTCTTGTATGGTCGTCAGCATCTTCTGAAGACAGCCCTTTGAATGTAGGGAGCTTGATGTTCACCTTGGCCAAAACACTAGCTAGTGGCTCCATGATTCCTTGCTGAGTCTGTTGCACAGTAGCTTGTTGTAGAAGAATAGGAGAGAGCTTTTCCGGAGAAGGTGATCGCGAAGATGGGGAACCTGATGAAGGAATGGGTGATGTGATATGTGGAGGTATAGGTGATGAGGTTGAAGGATTTCTACAAGGTGTCAAAGGTCGTCTTCTGTGATAGTACTTCAGAGGGCTCAGTAGTGGGCTTTGACGCTCAACTGACTTCCTTGTATGTGTCATACAGTGACCTCCAAACCAACCAAGCTTTGGGCAAGAAACCTTGAACTGGCTGAAGACTGGTCTAGACTCTACTAGATCATACTAGACCAGACGAGTGTCTAGACCAGCTGGACCAGGGACGAGTAGGACTAGACCAGGGTCTAGACCAGACAAGTGACTAGACCAGCTAGACCAGGGTCGAGGGGGTCTAGACCAGAGACGAGGGCAAGCTGGGCCAGGGCGAGAGGGGACCAGACCAGCAAGGCGAGAGACTTAGACTGCACAGGCGAAGCGAAGAACCCAGCTACTCAACAGAGTGAGACTTCAGTTGAGGTCCCACCGTGATCGCCAAAATGAGAGCACCTGTAGCGCGGATAATGTGTCGTGCTCTCTACAGTGTGGGTGTCCCCAGTGCAATGTGCATGACAATCTCACTCAAACAAATGAAACCTCTCTCAAACAGAACGAAACACAGAAACAACGGATAACAACACAGAAACAATGGATAACAACAGAGACACAACAGTGGACCAGAACAAGTGGACTTGACTAGCTCCAAGAACCTTGTACAGACTCTGGCGTGGCAGCACACTCCGCTCCAGCCCAGGACTCACAGGTACAAATGGGTGTCGAGGCTCAGATGTGCAGGGATGGTGAAGCAGTGCTCTGTGTAAGACTCTCTAGACGACTACGTGCAAGATAAGATAGAACTATCCCAAAACGACTACTGATATGTACAACCATAGGAGCCACCAACGGCCCATAAATGTCCAGCCAGCTAAGTCTATCTCCAAACTGAGTGGTGGTGGTGACCTGGCCACGATGTCCACTAGACCACCGTAGGTACCCTGCCACGTGTCACTCCCAGCCAAAGGGTCCGTCCAGTGTGAACCAGACCAATTGTAGCTAACTGTCCAACTGCCTGTCCTGTGAAGTGACACTGTAGCAGGCTACACTTTTCCCACTCCCATTGTAAGATATAGACCCTTGAGCTTATTTTTGTACCTTACTGTTCGCATTTTTCTTCTACAGTTTTTGGTGAAGAAGAAGCGGAGACCATGGCAAAAGAGTGGGAGCATAATGTTATGCAGGATACCCTCGGAAAAGAGCTTCAACACCTAAATAAGTGCTTGGAACAAAAAGAGGTGACTAGTTTGTTGTCAAGGTTGAGCTCTGCTACTTGAATATCTGGAAAAATATTACGAACAGTGCATTATGGTTCATGTCAACAGGCAGAGATGCGTAGCTTTTTGAAGTCGGATACAGTCTCATGGAAACATCACTTTGAACGGAAGCTTGTTGAACTTGAAGAGGAGAAGAAGGCTCTTCAAGTTATGTTACTAGTAGTTGTTTGTGAATTTGCTGATTTCTGGAATATAAAATGTATGCAATAAGAGGATGTATTTTCACTGGAGGTTCTTTTCATATTTTTCAGAGAGAACGAGACATTCTTCTAGTAGAGATGGATAATTTAGTCAGCATGACAGATGAAAAGGCACAAAAAATGAAGGAAATGTATGCCCACAAGCTGAAGGTTTTAGAGGCACAGGTACATTTTGTAGCACACTGATTCTTTTCTTGAAAGGCCTTACAGTTTAAGACATTAACTCAGATGTACAGATTGCAGAACTAAAAAGAAACCAAGAAAGCCAAGCACAGCTCTTAAGACAGAAACAAAAAGGCGATGAAGCAGCCAAACGCTTACAAGAGGAGATACAAAGAATGAAGGCACAGAGGGTATCTTCTTGCTTATGTCTCTGATGATGCCTCATCTACTCTGCATACAAATTGAACTTATTTTTATTCCTGCAAGGTCCACTTGATGCATAAAATTAAGCAAGAAGGAGACTGTTTCCGCTTATGGAAAGCATCTCGTGAAAGGGAACTGTTTCAGGTCAGAGTTTCAAACATCAGATGAAGCACGAGCAAGTTTCAAATTACAATTTGGCTTTTAGCCTAATTTCTTTTGCATCTGATAGATTTTTTGTTTCAGCCATAAGTGCTGTTGTTGTGCTCTGCTGTAGTTTTTCTTTTTTCCTAGCTAAAGAATATCATTATATAAAAAAACAACCCAAGAACGTAGGCCCAAAATAAAAGTATAAAATATGAGCAACAAAGAGGGGTATAGCTAAGAGTGTCACCAAAAATGATAGGAGAAAAGGCAATCCCAAATTCACAGCCCTGGAGGATTTGGCTTCGTTACAAGGGCATGGTAGAGATTTAAGGATGCAAGATCTGCTAAGCTTCAAAGGAGCCTCATCCCTTTCAAAAGTTTTAACATAGGAAATACCTTTCATAGGCCAACTCAACCCCTTCAGAACTGATGCTATTATTGTAAAAATCTAAACGCCACCGATCTGTGTCAAGCTCTCTCTCTCTCTCTCTCTCTCTCTCTCTCTCTCTCTCTCTCTCTCTCTCTCTCTCTCTCTCTCTCTCACCAGAGGCACACTGATCGACCGAGCGATTGAACTGGGGAAATCCAGGCGCCCACGACTGCGGAGGACTACACAGCATCGACGGAGGCTACGTCAGAAGATTCGGAGCACGCTGGCCAGGCATGCACGACGCCCGGTCAGACTACTAACCATGGAGGAAATTGATGAGATTCGCCAACGACCGATGCTAGATCTCTTGTGATTCAGCTATCCCAACAAGCTGCCCATTTTTGCTTAGTTCACATCGACCAATCTAGGATCCCATAGTATATATCTTTATTTTGTACTGTTGTTACGTTCTTTTGTTACTCTGACTTTGTATCAGATCCACCACATTGTAACTTTCTGGTCTCATAGGTCACTATGGCCTTTTGAAGACATTAATATAAGATTTCATTTCATTTCATTTCTCTCTCTCTCTCTCTCTCTCTCTCTCTCTCTCTCTCTCTCTCTCTCAAGCTGCGCAGACTTAGGGAGAGCTTGCTGAGGACATCAGAGGAAAGACAGTCTTAGAGACGAATGACAGATTTCTTTACACCAGCCAGAGAAGAACCAACTGAGCAGTCATTACAGCAGATCTCAGAGCCTAATCATACTAGAGGTACACTGCTTGATCGAGCCATGGAGCTTGGCAGATCCAGACGTCCACGACCTCGGGGGGTATCCCGCTACCGACGAAGGCTGCAACAAAAGATACAGATCACTCTAGCTCGACATGCAAGACGCCCAACCAGAGTATTGACCATGGAGGAGGTCGATGAGATCCGACAGTGGCCGATGAGAGATTTCATTTGAACCCTTTCTCCTTAGTGTTTTAGATTTAATTTTTAGAGTTCTTTGTAACTCTGTAATTTCGGTACTCAGACATGGTATCAGATTCACCAATTGTAACTTTTGGTGTCATAGGTCATTTTGGCCTTTTGAAGATGTTAATATAACATTTCATTTCATTTCATTTCTCACTGCCCCGTCTACTACGAGATACGAGGCCACTTCCATTGCTTGTTCAGAGAGGGCTTTGGACCATTCTCTAGAGTCATGCGGTACGAGGATCAGAGATGCGTGGGTTTGTTTTTGCTCGAGCTGCACAGACACAGAGAGAGCTTGATAAGAGGAGAGGCTATCCAGTCTTAGAGACAAATCACAGACTTCTTTAGAGCTGCCACTGTACACCCGGAAGAGTTACTACCATAGTAGAGCTCGTCGCCTCACACCAGAGGCACACTGATCGACCGAGCAACTGAGCTGGGGAGATCCAGACGCCCACGACTGCGGAGGACTACACAGCATCGACGGAGGCTGCATCAGAGGATTCGGATCACTTTGGCTCGACATGCACGACGCCCGGTCAAACTACTCACCATGGAGGAGATTGATGAGATCCGCCAGCGACCGATGCTGGATCTCCTGTGATCTAGCTATCCTAGCTAGCTGTTTAGTTGCTTAGTTCACACCTAGCAGTTCAGGATTCCATAGTATTTTATTTTGTCATTTTGTCATTTTGTCATCTTGTTACTCTGACCTTGTATCAGACCCACCACATTGTAACTTTTTGGTCTCATAGGTCACTCTGGCCTTTTGAAGACGTTTATATAACATTTCATTTCATTTCATTTCTCTCTCTCATGGGTTCCTCATTGTTTTTAGGGTTTCATGACCACTTCTTTGCTGTTTTTAGGGTTTCGAAATTGCTTTTTGGCTGTTTTTAGGATTTCTTCATTGTTTTTTTTAGGATTTCAAACCTTTTTTTGCTGTTTTTTAGGGTTTTGTCACTGTTTTTTAGATTTTTTAAATCGTATCTTGCTGTTTATTAGGGTTTCAAGTATGTGTCATACTGTTTTTTTAAGGTTTCACAAGCGTTTCTTGCTGTTTTTTAGGGTTTCTTGTATTTTTTTTTTCTGTTTTAGAGTCTCTCTCTCTCTCCGCGTTTAGGGTTTAGGGTTTAGGGTTTAGACATACTCAGCGCGTGGGCACCAGCAGGTCTTTCTCAGTGCCTGGGCAGCCAGTAGCGTGGGCATTTGTGCATACCAGCAGGTCTTAGTGCGTAGGCAGCCCAGTAGGCCTACGCGTTGTCATATGTGCATACTCAGCACGTGATCCTTCATTTCAGGGCAATGACAGCAGGGAGGGGACCCTTCGGGCAGGGGGCATTTGCTTTGGTAATGACCATATTCCTCGCATCTGTAGCACAAAATGGGCCGATTCAATGGGCGAGTCGAAGGGCGAGGTGGTCCTTGCCCCTGGTGCATGGAGTTGGAGGTGGAGGCATAGAAGCTTTGAGGTGATGAGGGAGCATATGTATGATAAAAGCTCTGAGACGGAAAAGTACTTTGCATACCTTGCATAGGAGGGGCTGTCAATAAAGGTGGCATGTGGTGTGGGTGGCCACATGGAGAAACCATGTTGGATGCCGGTGCTGGCCCTTGTAGAAGAGTAGGACCAAGACTTTGCTGTATTTGTCGCAATCCCTTGAGGTAGTAGCAGTCCTTGTCCTCATGTCCAGACTTTTCACAGAAGTGGCAGTAAACCCAAAGGGGGCATTCATGTGGAGGGTGCCCTGGCGAGCGACATGAGTTACACCATACCATAGCCTTATCTCCTGCTAAGACCTAAGCTCTTCTAGCTCTCTCTTGATTTGATCCAAAACCTCGTGATGTGGAGGCTTCTCCTATCTAAGAGAGATTGATTTCTCCTCTTGAAGAGTGCGTTATAGTTTTAGGGCTTCAAGTTCCCTACGTAAAGAAGTCAAAGGGTCAGATGGACTCTCCAAGAGTACAGAGGAAGTCTCTACCTGAGAGGAGTGGGTAAAAAGCTTTCTTGCCCCCTCTATCCTAGTAGCAGCCGCAACAAACTCCTCCAAGGTGGCATCAGGTCGGAGATTCTCTCTCAGTTTTTGTTGAGAAGTCTTTGGAAGAGCCTTCTCTACCCATTTCTTGACCATGAACTCACCTGGTGGCTGAGGAAGCTTGGTGACCAGAGACTTTGTTCGGGTCATGAGTTCTGCAAAAGTCTCTTTGGGCTGAAGCAGTAGGTTGGCCAACTCATCCAGAACCTTTTCTTGGAAATCGCCTGGTCAGAAAGCTTCACAAAATTGTTGTCTTAATATAGCCCAAGTAGTGAAGTGGTTCTTTGCAATCTAATTGTACCACTACTTATAGGCAGCATGTGAGATCAACGCATAGAGGATGGGGGTCAGGAGGTGTGGCTATCCTATTTAGGGTGGAGCTTCAATCCCTCATTCATATTGCTCGAAGAGATGAGCAGCCATATATATGTGGGTCACGGTTGGAGCGGAGACAGGGACGCCACTCTACATTGCAATATGCTATTCTTCCCCCATCACATCTCATTATGCATCGCCCAAGGGGCACTCACCCTACATGATATTGGATGAGGACATATTGGAGTTCTCTAGGGATGGAGATGTCATTCTTTTGGGAGACTTTACTGCCAGGAGGGGCCAGTCTCGGACAGCTTTCTACGATACCTCAGAGGAAATGTTGAGAGGATTGGATGTCAATGATATGGGATTGCCCAGGTGTTAGCAGGATGAAGAGCACACTAGATATGGGGGATATTTGATAGATTTGGGGATTGCACTTGGACTCGCCATCTTCAATGGCCTCCAGAGATTTCTAGCGTTGAGTGGATTGACGCGTTTTCTTCAAAGACATGGGGCTAGCACTATGTTTTGGCTCAGCCAAGTTTCATACCCTCTATTCAGGACTTTATAGTCGGGACCAGGCTTATTGGAGTAGCAGTAGATCATGCCCTCCTCACGTTTACCATCTCATTCCAGCTCAGCACAGCTCGACTAGCTCAGACATCTACGCATACCCGATATACTTTTACTTCGGAGACTGATTCTCTCTACATAGATGGTTTCTACAGACGCTTATGAACAGAGAATCCGGGGAGACCTCTAGGAGAGCTCACATATATATTGACAGACACTATAGGATGCAGCAACAGAGGCATACCCACACACTGAGCCTGGGCGGCGACGACGCTATGGGAGTATACCCCAGAATCGATGGTATGACGAGGAGTGCAGAGAGACTAGAGCCCGACTTCAAAGCGAGGTAGTTCCAAGCAGTCAAGCATTGCTTCTCGGCATTTGGTACAACGGTAGAACATGGCATTTTTAGCTCGACTAGAGCAGGATTTCTATTAGTTGTTTTTGAGCCAGGATTAAGGCGAGGCATGGCGACTTCCATGAGCACTCTCCCCCACCAATCATCACTTCTACAGAGGTATAAGGTCAGTATGCATCATCTCTCTACACAGAATCGGGGCAGCCACCTCTTCTTGATTTGCCAGAGGCATGCCCACACACATGTGCTTTCTTTATTGTCGAGATGGTAAAGAAAGCCAATGACAGGATGAAGACTAGGAGAGCATATGATCACGATGGCCTGGTAGCAGAGCATTTTATACATGCCAAAGATTTGCTTGCTGAGCTTCTAGCAGTGATGTGCAACCGTGCCATGTGCGAGGGCCTACCTGATACGTGGAGTTTGTCCACTATCATACCTATCTTCAAGTCAAGGGACCCTATGGAGCCTGGGAATTAACGCACTATCATGATTCGACACACATTGGCACGGTTGTACGCATCCATCCTTGAGCAACAATTGAGTAGATGGGCAGAGAGAGAGGGTGTACGGGCAATAGGACAGGCGGGTTTTAGGAGAGGTTTCTCTACTCTTGATAATATTTTGACACTCAGAGCCATTATCGAGGAGGGGAGACCACGTGGGAGATGGCTCTATTGTTGCTTTGTGGATTTCCACAAAGCCTTCGATATAGTGCCCAAAGCTAGATTGATGGACAGACTGCAAGAGATGGGGCTACCCAAGGAGTCCATTTGGGGGATCATGGCTCTATAGAAGCTAGTAGTGGGGCATGCACACACTCCAGAGGGGATTTCTGATCTAGTTCACTCCACTATCGGGGGTGAAACAGGGCTGCCTGCTATGTCCTACACTATTTGGCATGTATGTGGATGAGGTTACTGACTACATTGAGAGGGATGGTGATAGAGAACAGTTGGCAAGGACATGGATCCCACTAATGTTATATGCTGATGATGATGTGTTGATTTCTGACTTCCTGGAGGGGATGCAACGTCATTTAGATGTTTTGTACACATTTGCCCACGATAGTGGATTGTCTGTTAACCTCGGGAAAACCAAGGTTATGGTGTTTAACACCACACCAGAGTGGGTCAGGCGGTCAGCACCCAAATTTACATATGGTTAGGAGACGGTGGAGTATACAGATGCACACACCTATCTTGGGGCAATCTTCAATGGACGGGTGTTTTCACTGAGGAGAGCAGCCAAGACTAGATTGACGAGAGCTTATGCAGCCTTGGGAGGATTGGAGAAGATGTATTCACAGGTGCAGTTTCAGGAACTTGGAACAAAGCTGTGGCTTTTTGACACTCTAGTGGCTTCAGCTATGCTTTATGGAGTTCAGATTTGGGGACCCTCAATGGACCACCGTGGAAGATCTGGTAGCATTGATGGATGGAGATGTATGGAGAGGCCTCTAGTCTCTATGATCTCTCGACTGATTCGGGCTAAGGCCTCAGTGCCACATGAGATTATTCGAGCCGAGCCTCTCGTAGTTGAGGCCCTTACTAGATCAATTTCCTTCATGCATAATTTATGGGACCTCCCCAGAGACAGATATACTCGGCTAGCCCTTGAGTCATCCTGATAGCTAGCGCTACACGGGGACACAACATGCTGGTATGGGAAGGTGACATCATGGTTTCAGTCACATGGCTTCATCATGGATAGATTGCCCCCATTCCAGTACTCCTTGGATGCACCCTCCCTTTCTCTCACACGAATAGAGATCACTAAACTTGTACATCAGGATTTGATTCAACTAGATACTAGAAGCACACGGGTACAGCCGGTACAAGAGTTGGGCACGAAGATGTCTTTCTATAGAGAGCATCTTCTCCAACTAATAGAGGATGGATATGTGATCAGACCGGCCTATATGGACACTCATTTATTCTATGGGATACGATGGGCTATTGGTCAGATGCGCACATTATTGCATCAACTAGAGATTGAGATTGGTAGATTTAGGAGAATACCAACAGAAACCAGGATATGACAGTTGTGTCATATAGAGCCAAAGACAGTTACATCACATTTGTCACCGTCCGGTATACTATGAGATACGAGGCCGCTTTCACTCTCTATTTAGAGAGGGATTTGGACCGTTGGCTAGAGTCATGAGATATCTGGATCAGAGATGCCTCGGGTTGTTTTTGCTAGACTGCGCAGACACAGGGAGAGTCGCTTGAGGAGACCAGGCAATGGGAGACATTCATAGAGGGAGATCATTGACTTCTCTAGAGTAGGGATTCATCAGCCAAATGAGCAAGCTTCACAGCAGACTTAAGGGCCCACTTATACCAAAGGTATATTAGTGGATGGAGCCACTGAGCTCGGGAGAGCTAGACGCCCATGTCTACAAGGGCGACCACGACATCGATGGAGGCTCCTTATCTAGGACGACTATTTACAAAGGCAGACAATGACGAATCCCTTGAGCGATTGATGCAATACTTTCTCGGACAACGCTCGATGCCGGGCATCCTTGGGCATTGATGATGATGATGATGATTTTAGTCTGACGATTTGAGTCTTTTAGTCTTTCACTTTACTTCGTTTTATTTTTAGACATTGGATTAGATCCACAAGGATTGTATCAATTTGGTCTCATTGGTCATTTTGGTCTTTTGAAGACGTTTAATATAAGATTTCATTTCATTTCTCTCTCTCTCTCTCTCTCTCTCTCTCTCTCTCTCTCTCTCTCTTTCTCAGAGATAGATCACAGACTTCTTTAGAGCTGCCACTGGACACCCGGAGGAGTTACTGCCAGAGCAGAGCTTGTCACCTCACACCAGAGGCACACTGATTGACCGAGCGACTGAGCTGGGGAGTTCCAGACGCCCACGACTGCGGAGGACTACACAACATCGATGGAGGCTGTATCAGAGGATTTAGATCACTTTGGCCCGACATGCCCAACGCCCGGTCAGACTACTGACCATGGAGGAGATTGATGAGATCCGCCAGCGACCGATGCTGGATCTCTTGTGATCTAGCTATCCCAGCTAGCTGCTTATTTCACACCTAGCAGTTTAGGATTCCATAGTATTTTATTTTGTCATTTTGTCATCTTGTTACTCTAACTTTGTATCAGATCCACCACATTGTAACTTTCTTGTTCATAGGTCACTTTGGCCTTTTGAAGACTTTTATATAACAATTCATTTCTCTCTCTCTCTCTCTCTCTCTCTCTCTCTCTCTCTCTCTCTCTCTCTCTCTCTCTCTCTCTCAGGAATACACTGAATATGGCAGATACTTGATAGATATGGGAACCGCACACAGATTGGCCATTGTGAATGACCTACAAAGATTTTCGACAGCTGGAGGTTTTACTTGCTTTCCACACCGACATGGTGCCAGCACAGTGGATTATGTTATGGCCAACCAGGTCTCATTCCATTCTTTCAGGATTTCATGGTGGGCACTAAGCCAGTTGGAGTAGCAGTTGATCATGCTATCGTGTCTTTCACCCTGACCTTTCAGTTCAGCACAGCTCCATTAGGAGAGGTCCCCACACACACTCGGTATACCTTCATGAGGGAGACGGATTCTGTGTATATGGATGAGATATACAGGCAGCTATGCACCCAGGAGCTGGGACGGCCACTAGATGAACTCACTCAGATATTGACAGAGACGCTCCATGATGCAGCATCAGAGGCATACCCCCATAGCCAGCCCACACGGAGACGATCTGGGAACATGCCCCAGAACAGTTGGTATGATGAGGAGTGCAGAGAGAGGAGGATCAAACTACAGAGGGAAGTGCTCACGGGTATTACCACACATAGACAGTCACGGATTATCTTTTGCCGCCTAGTGCGACGAAAGAAAAGGGCCTATCTATCTCAGCTAGAGCGGGATCTATATTAGCTATTTATAAGTCAGGACTCAGGCAAAGCATGGAGGCTATTCCACGAGCATTCACCACCGCCCGCGGTCACCTCCACTAAGACATGGGGGGAATATAACACATCTCTCTACACAGCATCAGGGCAACCACCTCTGCCGGACCCACTAGAGACATGCCCAGAGACATGTTCTTTCTTTACTGCCAAGAGGGTAAGGAAAGCCATTGACAGGATGAAGACAAGGAGAGCACATGATCATGATGGTCTGGTAGCAAAGCACTTCAGCCATGCCAAGGATATGCTTGCAGAGCTCTTGGCTATGATGTTTAATCGAGCCATGTATGAAGGCTTCCCGGAGACTTGGAGTATGTCTACGATTGTGCCTATTTTCAAGTTAGGAGATCCCATGATTCCCGCGAATTATTGCACCATCATGGTTGGCCACACATTAGCTAGGTTGTATGCATCCGTTGTTGAGCAGGAGTTGAGTAGATGGGCAGAGCGAGAGGGAATAAGAGCACCAGGGCAAGCAGGTTTCAGGAGAGGTTTCTCCACTCTTGATCAGATTCTAACACTCAGAGCTATTATTGAGGAGGGTAGACACCATGGCAAGAGAATCTATTGTAGCTTTGTGGATTTCCACAAAGCTTTTGACACAGTGCCGAGAGCCAGACTTATACACAAACTACATGACATGGGTGTGCCTACAGAGCTGATATGGGGTATTCTGGCTCTATACAGGACAGTGATGGGGCGGGTACGCACCACTGAGGGAATGTATGACATGGTCCACTCCACTATTGGAGTAAAGCAGGGATGCCCCCTATCCCCGACTCTTTTTGGGATGTATGTGGATGAGTTTTCAGACCATGTAGAGCGGCAGGGGGACAGGGGGGCTCGGCTAGCAGGGACATGGATTTCACTGTTACTATATGCTGATGATATTGTGTTGATTTCAGACTCCCTAGAGGGGATGCAGCATCATTTGGATGCTCTGCATACATTTGCTCGTGACAGTGGATTGTCGGTCATTTTGGGGAAAACCAAGGTTATGGTGTTCAACACCACACCGCAGTGGGTGAGGAGGTCGGCACCCACATTTATGTATGGACAGGAGAATGTGGAGTACACAGATGCATATACCTATCTTGGGGTAGTATTCGGTGGACCGGTGTTTTCACTAAGGAGAGCATCAGAGACTAGACTGACGAGAGTATATGCAGGTTTGGAAGGACTGGAGAGGATGTGTTCGCACGTTCAGTTTCAGGGACCGCGAACAAAGCTTTGGCTCTTTGACACTCTAGTGACTCCAGCTATGCTCTATGGAGTTCAAGTATGGGGACCCTCAGTAGACCACCATGGGAGATCTGGCAACACAGATGGATAGAGATGTATGGAGAGGCCTCTGGTCTCTATGATCGCTCGGATGATTCGGGCTAAGGCCTCAATACCACATGAGATTATCCGAGCCGAGCTAGCCGTCCCCCCCCCTCGTGGTGGAGGCACTGACGAGATCAGTTTCCTTTATGCACGGTCTATGGGATCTCCCGAGAGACGGATACGCTCGGCTTGCCCTGGAGTCATCTCGACAATTAGCTCTACAAGGCGATATAGCATGTTGGTATGGACAGATGGCATCATGGTTCCAGTCGCATGGTCTCAACATGGATAGATTACCTCCATTTCAATACTCCTTGGATGCACCCTCCTTGTCTCTCACATGGATAGGGATCACCAGGCTCATACGTCAGGATTTGATTCAGCTAAATACTAGGAGCACATGGATACAACCGACACAGGAGTTGGGCACGAAGATGGCCTTCTACAGAGAGCATCTTCTCCAACTCACTGAGGACGGCTTTGTGACTAGGCCAGCATACATGGATACACACTTATCTCATGGGATAAGATGCGCTATTGGACAGATACGCACATCCTCACATCAGAACCAGATCGAGATTGGCCGATTTCGAGGGGTGCCGACAGGAGCCAGGATATGTCACGTATGTAACTTAGAGCTAGAGACAGAGTTGCACTACACATGCCACTGCTCGGCATACTATGAGATACGCGGACGCTTCCACTGCCTGTTCAGAGAAGGGTTCGGACCTTTTTCTAGAGTCATGAGATACAAGGATCAGAAGTGTCTCGGATTGTTCCTGCTAGAGCTGCGCAGACTTAGGGAGAGCTTGCTGAGGACATCAGGGGAAAGACAGTCTTAGAGACGAATCACACCAACGGAGCAATCATTACAGCAGATCTCAGAGCCTACTCGTACATTGCTTGACAGAGCCACTGAGCTAGGCAGATCCAGATGTCCACGACCTCGGGGGGTCTCCCACTACCGACGAAGGTTGCAACAGAAGATACAGATCACTCTAGCTCGACATGCAAGATGCCCAACCAGAGTTGTGACCATGGAGGAGGTCGATGAGATCCGACAGCGGACCGATGAGAGATTTCATCTGAACCCACAAACCCCCCTCCCCCCCCCTTCCCTCCCCCTTATATTCTTTCTCCTTAGTGTTTTAGTGTCAGTTCTTTGTAACTTGGTAACTTTGTAATTTCCGTACTCAGAGATGGTATCAAATTCACCAATTATAACTTTTTTGTCTCATAGGTCATTTTGGCCTTTTGAAGACGTTAATATAACATTTCATTTCATTTCATTTCATTTCATTTCTCTCTCTCTCTCTCTCTCTCTCTCTCTCTCTCTCTCTCTAGATTGGGCTCTCAACACCGTATTGTTACATATAACGGGATGGTACGTTTGCCTACGTTTGGAGGTCTGACATGCATGCCACATGGAGTTGTAGATGTTGGGGGGGGGGACGCACAGTGGATTATATTATGGCACCTTGGGAGGCTTTACATCTCATTAGCTCTTTCACCATCCCACCCATCCCCATACAAGCCAACCATGCCTACCTAGGGTGCATCCAACGACGAGTACTGGTGGAAGGGGGGTAATCTATCCATACAAAATCCATTAGTCGAAACCTTGGTGTCATCTGTGCATACCATTAAGATCTGTCTCCCTGTGAGGCAAGCTGTTGAGAAGACTCCACAGCTAGGTGAGCATATCTATCTCTGAGGAGATCCCAGATATTGTGTATGAAAGAGACAGATCTGGTAAGTGCCTCTATGACTAGCAGGGGAGCAACAAGCTCTGCGTGAATAATCTCATGTGGTATAGAGGCCCTGGCCCTAATCATTCGAGAAACAATAGAGACTAGAGGCCTTGGCCCTAATCATTCGGAAACAATAGAGACTAGAGGCCTCTCCATACATCTCCATCCATTAGTACTGCTAGCTTGGCTATGATGGTCAACTGATGGTCCCCATATCTGCACCCCATAGAGCATAACTGAAGTAACCAATGTGTCAAATAGCGAGAGATTTGTTCAAGGTTCCTGAAACTGAATCTGCGAACACATTCTCTACATCTTCCCCAAAGCTGCATTTGCTCTCGTTAGTCTGGTCTCTATTGCTTTCCTCAAGGAGAACACTAGACCATTGAAGACCCCTCCTAGGTAGTGTACGCATTTGTATACTGAACCGTCTGCTGACCATATGTGAGTCAGTGCAGATCGCCTGATCCACATGACCCTAGAGAAAGGACCGAAACCCTCTTCAAATAAGCAGTGGAAACGGCCCCGAATCTCATAGTACACTGTGCAATGACATATGTAATGTAGCTCTAGCTGGCATAAGCGGCATATCCTGTTGTCTGTTGGTATCCCTCTGAATCTACCAGTCTCAATCTCCAGCTGATGTGAGGATGTGCGTATCTGACCAATGGCACACCGCAAACCATGAGACATATGTGTATCCATGTAGCTAGGTTGAATCAAAAACCCATCTCTTGTGAGGCGGAGAAGATGCTCTCTATAGAAAGCCATCTTTGTGCCCAACTCCTGTGGCGGCTCTATCCATGTCCTCTTGGTATCCAGCTGACGAATGAGTCCAGTAATCTCCACCCGTGTAAGAGACATCGAGGGTGTGTGAAGAGAGTAATGAAAAGGGGGCAGCCTGTGCATGGTGAAGCCATGCATCTGAAACTATGTCATCTGTGCATACCAGCATGAAGTGTCCCCCTGAAGAGCTAACTGTCTTGAAGACTCAAGGGCCAGTCTAGCATATTTGTCTCTATTAGTATCCCACAAGCTGTACACAAAGGAGACTAATCTGGTAAGCGCCTCAATCTCCATATGAGGGGTAGCTAGCTCTGCTCGAATGATAGCATGGGGTACGGAGGCCTTGGCTCTAATTAGACGAGAGATCATAGATACCAAGGGCCTCTCCATACGTCTCCAACCATCTAGGCCTACAGAAGGTCTCCATATCTGCACCGCATACAACATAGCTGAGGCTACTAAAATATCAAAGAGCCATAACTTTGTCCGAGGTTAGTGGAACTGAACCTGCGAACACATTCTCTCCAAGCCTCCCAAGGCCGTATTAAGCTCTAGTCAATCTAGTCTCTTCTGCTCTCCCCAAAGAAAACCTCGGCCCAATGAAGACAACCCCAAGGTAAGTGTATGCATTTGTATATTCTACAATCTCCTAACCATATGTGAAAGTCGGTGCTGATCTCTTGATCCACTGTGGTGTGGTGTTAAACACCATAACCTTGGTTTTACCAAGGTTTACAGACAATCCACTATCCTCTGCAAAACTGTGTAATGCATCCAACTGTTGTTGCATACCCTCTGGTGAGTCAGAGATCAACACGATATCATCAGCATATAACAACAATGGGATCCATGTCCCTGCCAGCTGGGCACCTCTATCACCCTCTCTGTCATGTAATCAGACACCTCATCAACATACATACCAAATAGAGTAGGAGACAATGGGCAACCCTGTCTCACCCCAATGGTGGAGTGAACTAAATCAAATATCCCCTCCGGGGTGCGTACATGTCCCATCACTGATCTGTATAGAGCCATAATCCCGCAAATCAACACTATGAGCACCCCCATCTCTTGCAGTCTACACATCAATCGAGCTCTTGGTACCATGTCAAATGCTTTGCGGAAATCCACAAAGCTACAATAAATCCGTCTCCCATGTGACCTGCCCTCCTCAATGATGGCTCTGAGTGTCAGAATATGATCAAGAGTGGAGAAACCCCTCCTAAAACCGGCCTGGCCCTTTGCTCGTACACCCTCACCCTCTGCCCAATTACTCAACTGCTGCGCAAGAATGGATGCATACAACCGTGCCAATGTGTGCCCAACCATAATAGTATGGTAATTCCTAGGCTCTGTAGGATCACCTGCCTTGAAGATAGGCACAATAGCAGACAACCTCCAAGTCTCAGGTAACCCCTCACACATGGCACGATTGAACAACACTGCACGAACCTCTACCAGCATATCTCTAGCATGTATAAAGTGCTCTGCTACTAGACCATCATGATCATATGCCCTGTTGGTTCTCATCCTGTCAATGGCTCTCTTTACCATCTGAGTGGTAAAGAAGGTGCTGGTAGGTGGGCATGGCTCTGTAGGATCTGGAAGGGGGTCTTGTCAAGGAACTGTATATAACGATGTCGCATACTGGCCCCACACATTAGGAGAAGAAATCACTAGGGGAGGGGAGCGCTCATGAAAGAATCGCCATGCCTCTCCTGAGTCTCTACTCAAGAACAACTCATACAAGTCTCACTCCATCTGGGCCAAATAAGCTCGTTTCTTCCGTCGCACAAGGCGCAGGGAAGCAATTCGAGACTGTCTGTAGGTGATGACTCCTAAAAGAAGATCTCTCTGGAGCTGGGCTCTCATCTCTCTGCACTCCTCATCATACCAACTATTCTGGGGCATGCTCCCAAAATGTCACCTCTGACCCGACAGAGTGTGTGGGTATGTCTCTGATGCTGCACCATGTAGTGTCTTAGTCAGTAAAGTGGTACACTCCTCCATTGAGAGACCATGACTAGCTGTGCATAGACGGCTATAGATCTCCTTTGTATAAACCGAGTCAGTCTCTGGTGTAAATGTATAACGGGTATGTGACTGCCTGCTGATGGCTGTGCTGTACTATACTGAAATGAAATGAACAATGTCAAAAGAGCGTGATCCACTGCTACGCCCACTTGTGTGGCTCCCACTATGAATCCTGAATACAAGGAATAAAGCTCGGATGTGTCATAACATAGTCCATTGTATTGGCCCCGTGTCTGTGTGGAAAGCATGTGAAACCGGCTGCTCCAGGAAATCGATGTAAGCCGTTAAGTATGGCTAACCCATGTGTGGTTGTCATCTCCGTGAGGTATCTCCCATACTCCGTCTGCTCTCTATCATGTGAGCATCTATCAAGCTCCAAGTCACCCACATCCAGCTCTCTAAGCATCTCATCTGAAGTGTCGTAGAAGACTGTTTGAGAGTTGCCCGTTCGTGCATTGAAGTCCCCTAGGTGGATGATATCACCATCCCTAGAAAACTCCCATATATCATCATCTAGTATAGAGAAAGACGATTGTCCTCTAGATGCAACATATAATGACGTACGTGGGGGAAGTAACATATAGCAATGTATAGAAATCGGCCTGTGTCATCTCTTAGTCTCACCCACATGTATCTAGCATGATCATCTCTCCGTACAATCTGTAGTAGTGGTTGTAACTGTTCCCTAAATAGTACTGCTACTCCTCCTGAACCTCTACTCCCATGCTCAGATGTCGCGACTGTCCTGTGGGCTATCTCCCATCTGTATCCCACCACATGTGGCATAAGCTGCCCAGGGGCCTGATGAGTCTCTCAGAAGAAAACAATGTCCCTCTCTCTCTGAAACTGTCCTCAAAGGCACCAACGTCCAACCTCATAGATCCATTACAATTCCAATTAGCCATCTTCAGTGTGGTCCCATAGGTCTCACACTGTCATGTAGAGTGCCGCTCTATAATCACCACCCGATCATCTCTGTAAAAGGCCATCTTTCCCTTCTCCGTCGCAGCCATAATCTCTGGCATTACCTCTCTCATATGCGCAAGCTGTGAGAGAGTAAGATCATCACCGAGGAAAATACCTGTCTTCTTTAGAGTAGGCCTCTTTTTCAGGAATTTCTTCTTCTCTTCCAAGGAGGGGAAGCATGAGAGCTCTCTTTTGAAGATTCTCCCAGGCCACCACTCTTCTTGCCCACTCTCCATGCCTTTGTGTGTGAAGGCTTGTCCACCCCCATCATGGGTGTGACCTCTTTTTCCACATTGTTTATGTCCTTGAGGCCGGTTACCCTCACATGTAGAGCCCGCATCCTCCTCCTTTGTTCCTCTTCGAGGGTCATGTTAATTAGAGTGGGTGTACAAGGAGCTTTCTTATCTTTCCCTTTCTTGGTGACCTCAATCCATTTTTCGGCCTCTGCTACTTTCTTTTGTGTTGCGGAGATGACCGCGGCCCATGACTTCTTCTCTTCATCTTCCTTGATCACCCTTATTTCTTCTTTCATGGTATTCAATTCTTCCATCATGGATGGTTGAATTTCGCCTTCTTCGAGCCGCACACTTTATGCTGCAAGAAGTTCACCTTGGAGAGTTCGGATTGTGGCTTCTTGTGAAGCCGCTTGCTCTTCGACGCGAGAAATCCTTTCGCATAGGTTCTTCTTCTCCTCTTTCCATTCCTCCATCTTTTGAAGAAAGGTTGCCTCCATCTCTTTGTTGATATCCGCTTGTTGGTAATCGAGAACTTCATGTTGAGAGGGAGGCGGGCTATAGCCATTAGAGAGACCATGTGAAAGGGGGTCAATGGGTAGCCCAATGGAGAGAGAGAGAGAGAGAGAGAGAGAGAGAGAGAGAGAAAGAGAGAGAGAGAGAGAGAGAGAGAGAGAGAGAGAGAGAAAATGAAATGAAATGTTATATTAACGCCTCCAAAAGGCCAAAGTGACCTATGAGACCAGAAAGTTACAATGCAGTGTATCTGATACAAAGTCAGATTAACAAAATAAATTCAGCTAGGATAACAAGATATAAATACTGCGGAATCCTAAACTAAGCTGATAGGTGTGAAAGGTGAAAGGCGTGAAATGTGTGAACTACGCAGTACAATGTGTAGACAATATGGGAGGGAAGTAGAGATCCATCTTCATAGAGATCCATCTTCATCTGCACTCTGGACGACGAGAAAGTATGGCTCGAATCCTTTGCTGTAGCCTCCTTCGAAACTGTGTAGCTCCTCTTCTCCATCGGGGTCGTCTAGATCTCCCTAGCGAGAGAGAGAGAGAGAGAGAGAGAGAGAGAGAGAGAGAGAGAGAGAGAGAGAGAGAGAGAGAGAGAGAGAGAGAGAGAGAGAGAGAGAGAAATGAAATGTTATATTAACGTCTTCAAAAGGCCAAAGTGACCTATGAGACCAGAAAGTTACAATGTGGTGGATCTGATACAAAGTCAGAGTAACAAGATGACAAAATGACAGAATGACAAAATAAAATACTATGGAATCCTAAACTGCTAGGTGTGGACTAAGCAGCTAAACAACTAGCTGGGATGGGTAAATCAAAGGAGATCGAGCATCGGTCGCTGGCGGATCTCATCAATCTCCTCCATGGTCAGTAGTCTGACCGGGCGTCGTGCATGTCGAGCCAAAGTGATCCGAATCCTCTGATGCAGCCTCCGTCGATGCTGTGTAGTCCTCCGCAGTCGTGGGCGTCTAGATCTCCCTAGCTCAGTCGCTCGGTCGATTAGTATGCCTCTGGTGTAAAGCGACGGGCTCTGCTATGGTAGTAACTCCTCTGGGTGTCTAGTGGCAGCTCTAAAGAAGTTTGTGATGTGTCTCTGAGACTGGCTAGCCTCTCCTCTCATCAGGCTCTCTCTGTGTCTGCGCAGCTCGAGCAAAAACAAACCCAGGCATCTCTGATCCTCGTAGCGCATGACTCTAGCGAAAGGTCCAAAGCCCTCTCTGAACAAGCAATGGAAGCGGCCTCGTATCTCGTAGTAGACGGGGCAGTGGCATGTGTAGTGCAACTCTGTCTCAGGCTCGATGTCACACAGGGGGCATGTGCTGGCCTCTACTGGTATTCCGTTGTATTTCCCGGTCTTGATCCGCAGCAAGTGTGAAGATGTGCGAATCTGGCCAATAGCACATCGTATGCCATGAGACAAGTGGGTGTCCATGTAGCTGGGCCTCGTCACAAAACCATCCTCCGTAGCTAGAGAGAGAGAGAGAGAGAGAGAGACTAAAACAACCAAGAAAATACAAGAAACTCTAAAAAATAGCAAGAAACGCTTGTAAAATCCTTGAAAATCACCTTCGAAACTCTAAAAAACAGCAACACAAATTTGAAACCCTAGAAAATAGCAAAAAAAGTGGAAAAACCCTAAAAAACGGCCAAAACAGTTTTGATACCCTAAAAAATAGTAAGAAACAGTGACGAAACCTTAAAAAACAGAAAAAAACAGTGGCAAAACCCTAAAAAACAGCAAAAAAAAGTTTCGAAACCCAAAAAACAGCAAAAAAAACGATGATGAAACCCTAAAATCAGTGAGAGAGAGTCCAAACCCATGAGAGAGAGAGAGAGAGAGAGAGAGAGAGAGAGAGAGAGAGAGAGAGAGAGAGAGAGAGAGAGAAATGAAATGAAATGTTATATTAACGTCTTCAAAAGGCCAAAATGACCTATGAGACCAATCAGTTACAAAATAGTGAATCTAATACCATGTCTGGGTACAAAAGAACTAGAAAAGAACTAGAAGTGGAACAAAATACTACTACTACTACTACAATCTAAAACTACGTGGGTGTAGCAGCTGATACAATAGGTACCCGGTAAACTGGATGTAACAGTGTGTGAAACAAAGATGGAAGAAATGGTGAGGATCCATCCTCATCTGCACTCTAGATGTCGAGAGAGTATGGCTCGAATCTTCTGTTGTAGTCTCCGTCGATGCTGTGTAGCTCCTCTCCTCAGTCGCGGTCGTCTGTATCTCTGTAGCTCCAATGCTCGGTCGATGAGAGTGCCTGTAGTGGTCGAATGAGTGTGGGACGAGCTCTGCAGTGGTGGCTGCTCCTCTGGCTGTCCCATATCTAGTGAAAAGAAATCTGTAATGTGTCTCTGGGAGTGCCTCTCTCTAGCTCTCCCCAGTAAAGTGTCTCTATACCTGTGTAACTCAAGTAGATATAGTCCAAGACATCTCTGATCCTCATAACTCATGACCCTAGATAGAGGACCAAAACCCTCTCTGAATAAGCAGTGGAAACGCCCCCGTATCTCATAGAACACTGTGCAATGACATATGTAGTGCAACTCTGTCTCTGGCTCTCTCTGGCATAATCGGCATATCCTGCTGTCTGCTGGTATCTCTCTGAATCTACCAGTCTCAATCTCAAGCTGATGTGAGGATGTGCATATCTGACCAATGGCACAACGCAAACCATGAGACATATGTGTGTCCATGTAGCTGGGTCGAATCACAAACCCATCTCCTGTGAGGTGGAGAAGATGCTCTCTATAGAAAGCCATCTTCGTGCTCAACTCCTGAGGCGGCTCTATCCATGTCCTCCTGGTGTCGAGCTGGATCAGGTCCTGACGAATGAGTCTAGTGATCTCCACCCGTGTAAGAGACAGCGAGGGTGCCTGAAGAGAATACTGGAAAGGGGGCAACCTGTCCATGGTGAAGCCATGCGTCTGAAACCATGAAGTCATCTGTGCATACCAGCATGAAGTGTCCCCCTGTAGAGCTAACTGTCTGGAAGACTCAAGGGCCAGTCTAGCAAAGAAAGAAAGAAAGAAAGATTTTTAACGTCTATGTCAGGCCGAAATCGGCCTATGAGACAAATCAAATGTACATGGTGTGTATGTCATCCGTCTATCGGAAAGACAAATGAAACAAAACTGATACAAAACTGAACTGAATGTAGGTAGTGGAGTATCTGAGGAGGGATGGAGCTCTATCTCTAGGGGTATATGCATGTCTATATGCTCAAGGTAGTACAATCATGAGAATGCATCAAGCTATCTAGCTCCATCCTGTACTAATGGGGGGATGTAAGATGTGGTACATGGGCGGGTCTGGTGCCAAGGCTACCCGGATGAAAGCTGTCGGGTCGGCACTCATCTGAGCCACTCGCTCCTCAGTGGCACGGCGCTCCCGGGCTCGGATCTCCTCAATCTGTCGGTGGTGGGAGCTCGCGCCCCTGTAGCCTGTGACTCGTGGTCGTCGTCTAGCTCGGCTCACCTCCGCCTGTGGGAGTGTCACTCCCCTCTGAGTGTCTGGTGAGGCAAGGGCGGCAATCCTCTGAAAGAAGTCTGTGAGCTGCGACTGTCTCCCCTCTGTCTGTGTAGCTGTGTGTGGCTGTAGTAGTGTGTCCCGATGGCTCTGTATCTCTAGTAAGAAACATCCGAGCTGTCTCTGATCTCGAGAGTCCATGATCTCTCGGAGAGTGGGCTGTCCTCTGAATAAGGCCTCATACCTGCCTCTGATCTCAGTGTATGCTTTGCATCTACATACAAAGTGCTCCTCACTCTCCACCTCCTCTGTGCAGGCTCTGCAGACTCGCTCCTCCCTGGGAACACCAGTATGTCTCTCGATCTCAATCTCTAACCTGTGTGAAGCCACTCTCAGCTGACCAATCGCCACCCGTGAGCTATGTGGCATATATGTGTCCATGTAGCGTGGTCTCTGTATGAACCCCCCAGACAATATGGTGAGAAACTGGTCTCTGTAATCTGACATCCTCGTCCCCAAGCCAGGTGACTCCTAGACTCTCCTAGTGTATAGCTGCCACAGATCCTGTCTCAATACCAAGTTCCTCTCACTGCGAGAGAGGTGAACATATGGTGAGTGGGGGTCGTACTGGAATGGTGGTAGGCTCTCCATGTCAAGACCGTGTCCCTCAAACCATGCTCTGACCTGTGAGTACCATGCTCTCTCATGCCCACTCTCTGATAGCTGTATAGCTGCCTCAAATGCTCTACGAGTAAGTGTGTCAGGAGGTAGCTCTCTCATCCTCTGGATGAAGCAGACTGTCTGGAATAGTGCCTCTACAACCATAGGTGGTGTGGCGAGCTCGGCTCTAATAATGTCATGTGGCACTGTCTTCTTGCTGCGGAGCAAGCGTGAGATCATACATACCTGTGGCCTCTCAAGCTGTGTCCACTGGTCAGCTGTCAATCCTGGTGCCCATACTGCCGCCGAGTACATCAAGTCCAGGGTGACTAAGGTGTCGAAAAGCCACCCCTTCGTGCGGGGCTCCTGAAAGTGTGCCTGGTGGCATCTCCGCTCTAGCATGGCCAGAGCTGCATATCCTCGGGTGAGCCTGTCAGCAGCAGCCTGCCTCATAGTGAAGGGTCCTGGTAGGCTGGTGAATGTGATGCCAAGGTAGACATAGGAGGTGACTACATCAACCTGTCCTCCTGCTGCTGTGAAGGTGGCAGCGCTCCTCACTGCACTGGATGTGTGAAAGATCATAACCTTGGTTTTGCCAAGGTTCACAGTCAACCCCCTGTGTGTGCTGAATTCGTCCAAGGCCTCAAGATGGCGTTGCAAGCCCTCGGGTGACTCTGAAATCAACACAATATCATCAGCATATAACATGATGTGGACCGGAGTACCTGCCAAGTCGCTCCCCTCTCCTCCTGCTCGCAGTATGTAGTCGGAGATCTCGTCGATGTAGAGCCCAAAGAGTGTCGGGGAGAGTGGGCATCCTTTCTTAACACCAATGGTGCTAGCAATGGTCTCTGAAAAACCGCCTGGGCAACAAACTCGACCCGTCACCCTCTCGTAGAGAGCATATATGGCCCAAATCATCTCTGTTGGTACCCCAATGCTATGAAGGCGCTGGAAGAGTCTCTCGCGTGGGACTGTGTCAAAGGCCTTGCGGAAATCCACAAAGCAGCAGTAAAGCCTCTTCTTCCGCGCCTTTGCCCCATCAATGAGGCAGCGCAGAACGAAGATGTGATCAGTGGTGGAGAAAGCTCGTCTGAAACCTACCTAGCCTGGAGCTCGTAAACCCTCGATCTCTGCGTAGCAGCTGAGCTGTGCCTCAAGTACTGCTCCATATAGTTGAGAGAGAAATGAAATGAAATGAAATGTTATATTAACGTCTTCAAAAGGCCAAAATGACCTATGAGACCAATCAGTTACAAAATAGTGAATCTAATACCATGTCTGGGTACAAAAGAACTAGAAAAGAACTAGAAGTGGAACAAAATACTACTACTACTACTACAATCTAAAACTACGTGGGTGTAGGAGCTGATACAATAGGTACCCGGTAAACTGGATGTAACAGTGTGTGAAACAAAGATGGAAGAAATGGTGAGGATCCATCCTCATCTGCACTCTGGATGTCGAGAGAGTATGGCTCGAATCTTCTGTTGTAGAGAGAGAGAGAGAGAGAGAGAGAGAGAGAGAGAGAGAGAGAGAGAGAGAGAGAGAGAGAGAGAGAGAGAGAGAAATGAAATGATATATTAACGTCTACAAAAGGCCAAAATGACCTATGAGACCAACTGATTACAATGATGAGTCTAGTACCAAGTCTGGGTACAAACAAAGAACTGAGATAGGAGTGCTACCGACTCCTATGGGTGGCTGGTAGGCTGAGCAATGGTATCATGCCAGAGAGCAAATGAAATGAAACGTTATATTAATGATTCGAAGGCCAAAATGACCTATGAGATGAAAGAGCTACATAATGGCGAATCTGATACAAGGTCTGGATGAAAAGAAAGAAACTAACTAAAGGGAAACACTACTAGATTTGTAAAAGGTGGGTATCAAGAGCTTGAGGGGTACATATACAAAAGGTGGGTGCGTATCTTAGAGAACATATAGAAAATGGTGGATATGTGTGTATTAGAATTTGGAGATGACTCCCATCGGTCAGTGCATGATCATGTCGATGCCCTCCATGGTGAGAGTCTGCATAAGGCGTCTCCCATGTCTCGTCAATATAGATATGGATCTATATGAGTCTTTCATGCATTGCAACATCCTCTTGCAGGATCTTTCTAAATTTTTTTCCATCTTGGCTTCTCTCTAGTGCTTGAGTTGAGAAATCCAGGATAACTAATGTTCTAGTGGTGCTGGTTGTATGTAATGGTACAGCTCAAGAAGGAAGGACGCAGAAATGAATTTGAGATGAAGAAACTTCACATGCTGAATCAACGGCAAAAGATGGTATCTGCACAATTTTGGAATGTCCAGTTAATTAAAGAGTCTGAACAATGAAGATTATATAGGAACTTGAGGATGTGAAGTTCTTTTTACCTTTTTTTCCATTTGATTATAGAGAATTTGTCAAAGGACAGAAGTTTCATCCAAAATTTAGTACCTTAAAATACATGCTACAGGTTCTTCAAAGAAAAACCGAAGAGGCTTCTGCAGTCACACGGCGTTTGAAGGAGCTGCTTGAAGTTCGAAAGCATGCTGCCAGAGAAAAATCATGTCAAGGTGACCTCGAAAGAAAATTAGTTGTTTGGTTTTGTTGAGGCTAGTTTCTGGCAATTTTTGGTGGAACATATCAAATCGGTCCATTTGACAGCCAAAGTTTCTTGTAAATGTTTTAAAATCAGTATGATAGTCTCATCCAAGGTACCTAAGATTTAAATTTTCGAAGAGGGATGGCTTTCTTTTGATAAAAGTCTTTGAAGGAACTTGTTTGTTTTTGTTTTGCAGGTTCTGCAGCTTCTGATGACAATTCACAAGTTTGTTCTTGCCTCCACTTCTTTTGTTGTCTTTTTTTACTCTCAAGAGGAGATCGTAATCAACTCATGTGAGTAAACAGATATTTCTACCGTGAATCTGCAAATTGTCTACTATGTCGCTTCAGAGGGTAGTCCAGTGTTGCACACGTTGTCTGTATATGAATTTACAGGGATGTATTCAAATTCTACATTTGCAAAGAGAGGCTTCCTTTGGCAAGAAATTTTGGCTTATCTTCGGCACTTAAATGCCTTCTTCTCTAGAGATTTTAATAATGCTCCTTCTAGAGATATCATTTGTTTGGATATTCTCATACGTTGCATAATGAATGCTTGTCCTGGAGTAGTTTGACTTCTTCCTTTAATCTATGGACTTATTGTCTCACATGAATCTGAATGTTTTAGAATAGGCATTTGTATATATTGCTAGCTTCGATAACCACACACCATTTGATAGATGGTATTTTTTACCTACGGAGCAATATGATTATTTGTATGTAAAATGTGATTTATCACACGCTGAAGGCTAGATTTGTATTTTGACTTGCCACTACCCTCCTAATGCTTGCCGCACATAAATATTGCATACCTTTCACCTGAGGAAATTGGAATCTACTGTTCTGCTTCTTCTTTCTCATATGGTTGTGGATCCGGATGTTGCATGGTTTGGTGTTGTGATATGCATGCTGTCAGTTATACAAGATTAATGGGAGATGGCACATGCAAAGACAAATGGGTCATGGTCCACAAGCAAAGGTGGTCTATCAACAAATGCAAGAAATTCTGGGGATAGCGAGTCTCTCATTCAAAGCATGAAATGCCATGTGTGGCGAAGTCTATTTTAATGTATAATGATAGACGTAAATTGAAAAAATGGAGTCGTAGAACTCAACAGCAGTCTTTTCTTGATAAAGGCTTTTTATTGAAGATTTTTTTTTTGAAATTTTGCATCATTTACGTAAAGTTGATACCATCAAAAGCGTTAAGCTTGAATTTGGGCAATGGACTAATACAAAACGAGAGCTTGCGAATGCTTTTTATAATCACTTTCAAAGCATTCTTGCTGCTCCTCCAACTCCTGATATTGTCTTACATGCTCGATAAAATTCGTTATGTGACACCCTTCTTGTCTTCAGTGGATGCCTTGGCTTTGGAAAGAGATTTCATAGAATGTGATTAAAGGAAAGTACCCACAAAGCTGATCTAGGGAGTCATGGGCGTTTTACAGGACAGTCGTGGGGTAGGTTCGTACTCCCGAAGGGTTATCTGAGCATATTTGCTCCATTGTTGGAGTGAAATAGGGATGCCCACTCTCCCCTTAATTGTTTGGTTTGTATGTAGATGAGGTTCAAATTACATTGAGAGGGGAGGCGACTAAGGAGCATAGTTAGCAGGTACTAGATCTCATTACTACTGTATGCAGTTGATATTGTGTTGATCTCAGATTCGCCAGAGGGGATGCACCGACACTTGGATGCATTGCACACTTTTGCTAGTAATAGCGGCTTGTCGGTGAACCTTGGCAAGACCAAAGTTATGGTGTTCAACACCACAATACAGTGGGTCAGGCAATTTGCACCGACCTTCATCTATGATCAGCAGATGGTTGAGTATACAGAGGCAGACACTTACTTGGAAGCGGTCTTCATTGGTTCGAAGTTCTCCTTGAGGAGAGAAACAGAGACCAGATTGACGAGAGCACATGTAGCTTTGCGGAGCATGGAGAGGATGTGTTCGCAGATTTGGTTTTAGGAACCTCAAACAAAGCTCAGGCTATTTAACACATTGGTTACTTTGGCTATGCTCTATGGGGTGGAGATATGGGGACCATCAGTAGACCTTCATAGCTGAGCTGGCGGTACTGATGGATGGAGATGTATGGAGAGGCCTCTAGTCTCTCCATACATCATAGCCGGGCTGGTAGTACTGATGGATGGAGATGTGTGGAGAGGATTTCCCGGATGATTAGGGCCAAGGCCTTTGTACCACACGAGATTATTCGTGGAGAGCTTGCTGCTCCCCCGCTGGTCATAGAGGCACTTACCAAATCCGTCTCTTTTACACAGTATTTGGGATCTCCCCAAAGATAGATATGCTCCTCTAGCTTCGGAGTCTTTTCGACAGCTTGCCTCACAAGGAGACACATCTTGTTTGTGTGCACAGATGACATCCTGGTTTCAGCCAGATGGATTTAGTATGGACAGACTACCCCCCTTCCAGTGGATGCAGCCTCCTTGTCCTTCACATGGACCAAGATTACCTGCCTCATCAGACTGGATTTTATCCCGCTAGACGCTAGGACTTGGACAAAGCTGACACGAGAGCTTAGCACGAAGATGGCTTTCTACAGAGAGCATCTTCTCCAGCTAACAGAGGATGAATATGTGATTAGACCTGCCTATATGGACACTCATTTATCCCATGGGATACAATGTGCTATTGGTCAGACGCGCACAACATCTATCAGCTAGAGATTGAGAGGCAGATTTAGGAGAGTACGAGCAGAGGCCAGGATTTTCTAGTTGTGTGATATAGAGCCAGAGACAAAGTTACATCACATATGTCATTGTGTAGTATACTATGAGATACAAGGCCCCTTTCACTCTCTATTTAGAGAGGGCTTTGGACGACTGGTTAGAGTCATTATATATCAGGATCAGAGATGCCTCGGGTTGTTTTTGCTAGAACTGCGTAGACACAGGGAGAGTTGCTTGAGGGGACTAGACAGTGGGAGGCATTCACAAAGGGAGATCACTGACTTCGTTAGTGCAGAGACTTGGCAGTCAGATGAGCAAGCTTCGTAGCAAACTGCAGAGTCCACCTATACCAGAGGTATATTGACCGATAGAGCCATTGAGCTTGGGAGAGCTAGATGTCCACGTCCGCGAGGGCCACCACGATTTTGACAGAGGCTCCATCAGAGGATTGAGACTATTCTAGCACGACATGGGAGATGTCTAGTAAGATTATTTATAGAGGTGGACGTTGACGATGCTCTCTAGCGACCGATGCAATACATCCTCGGACAACGCCCGATGCTGGGCATCCTCGGACATTGATGTTCATTTTACCTTTTATTTTACTTCATTTTATTTTGTACCTAGACATTGTATTAGATCCACCAGGATTGTATCATTTTGGTCTTATAGGTCATTTTGGCCTTTTGAAGACATTTAATATAACATCTCTTTCTCTCTCTCTCTCTCTCTCTCTCTCTCTCTCTCTCTCTCTCTCTCTCTCTCTCGTTCACTCTACCATTGGAGTGAAACAGGGCTGCCCATTGTCTCCTACTCTATTTGGTATGTATGTTGATGAGGTGTCTGATTACATCGATAGAGAGGGTGACAGAGGTGCACAACTGGCAGGGACGTGGATCCCATTGTTGCTATATGCTGATGATATTGTGCTGATATCTGACTCACCAGAAGGTATGCAACGACAGTTGGATGCACTACGCAATTTTGCAGAGGATAGTGGATTGTGTGTTAACCTAGGTAAAACCAAGGTTATGGTGTTTAACACCACACCGCAATGGGTCAGGAGATTGTGGAGTATACAGATGCATAAACTTACCTGGGGGTAGTCTTTACTAGGCTGAGATTTTCCTTGAGAAGAGCAGCAGAGACTAGACTAACTAGAGCTGGTGCGGCTCTGGGAGGAATGGAGAGGATGTGTTCACAGGTTCAGTTCCAGGAACCTAGGACAAAGTTATGGCTCTTTGATACTTTGGTTGCCTCTACTATGTTATATGGGGTGCAGGTTTGGGGACCTTCTATAGGCCAGGATGGGTGGAGGCGTATGGAGAAGCCCCTAGTATCTATGATCTCTCGGCTCATTAGAGCCAAGGTTTCTGTACCACATGATATCATTCGAGCGAAATTAGCTGCCCCCCCTATGGAGATTGAGGCGCTCACAAGATCAGTCTCCTTTGTACACAGTCTGTGGGATACTACCAGAGAGATATGCCAGGGTGGCTCTAGAATCCTCCAGACAATTAGCTCTTAACGGGGATACATCATGCTGGTATGCTCAGATGACATCATGGTTTCAGACACATGGTTTCACCATGGACAGGTTGCCTCCTTTTCAATACTCTCTTCAGGTACCCTTGAGGTCTCTGACACGGGTAGAGATTAATAGACTCATCCGTCAGGATTTGACCCAGTTGGACACGAGGAGGACATGGATAGAGCCGTTACAAGAGTTGGGCACAAAGATGGCTTTCTATAGAGAGCATCTTCTCCACCTCACGGGGGATGGGTTTGTAATTCGACCTAGCTATATGAACACGCATCTTTCGCATGGTTTGCGTTGTGCCATTGGCCAGATATGCACGTCCTCACATCAGCTCGAGATTGAGACTGGCAGATTCAGAGGGACACCATCAAATAACAGAATATGCCGCTTATGCCATCTAGAGCCAGAGACAGAAGTACATTCATATGCCATTGCACAGTGTACTATGAGATACGAGGCCGTTTTCACTGTCTATTCAGAGAAGGTTTTGGGCCTCTATCTAGGGTCATGAGTTATGAGGATCAAAGATGTCTTGGGCTTTATCTACTTGAGTTACACAAGCATAGAGAAACCTTACCGAGGAGAGGTGAAGAGAGACATCCCCAGAGACAGATCACAGATTTCTTTACACTAGATACTGTACACCCAGAAGAACAGACAGAGGAGCAACCAACGACGGTGGAGAGGTCTACCCGCACTACTGGCATTCTCATAGACCGAGCATTGGAGCTAGGGAGATCTAGACGACCCCCAGGGAGGAGAGGAGCTACACAATTTCGAAGGAGGCTATGGCAAAAGATTCAAGCCATACTCTTTCGTCGTCCAGAGTGTAGATGAAGATGGATCTCTACTCCCCTCCCATATTGTCTTCACATTGTACTGCTTAGTTTAGGATCCCGCAATATTTATATTTTGTTATCCTAGTTTAATTTATTTTGTTAATTTGACTTTGTATCAGATACACCGCATTGTAACTTTCTGGTCTCATAGGTCACTTTGGCCTTTTGAAGACGTTAATATAACATTTCATTTCATTTCTCTCTCTCTCTCTCTCTCTCTCTCTCTCTCTCTCTCTCTCTCTCTCTCTCTCTCTCTCTCTCATCTATTCTTGAGCAGCAGCTGAGCAGATGGGCAGAGAGGGAGGGGATACGCGCAGCCGGGCAGGCAGGTTTCAGGAGGGGTTTTTCTACTCTGGACCATATCTTGACACTCAGAGCCATCATTGAGGAGGGCAGAGCGCATGGGAGACGGATCTGTTGTAGCTTTGTGGATTTCCCGCAAAGCATTTGACACAGTGCCCAGAGCTAGACTGATGCGCTGATTACAGCAGATGGGAGTACCCAAAGAGCTCATTTGGGGGGTCATGGCATTAAACAAGTCAGTAGTGGGGCATGTACGCACCCCAGAGGGTCTATCCACACCGGTTTACTCCACTATTGGGGTGAAGCAGGGCTGCCCGCTCTCTCCTACTCTATTTGGTATGTATGTAGATGAGGCTTCTGACTACATTGAGAGAGATGGTGATAGAGGTGCACAGCTGGCACGGACATGGATTCCACTATTGTTATATGTTGATGATATTGTGTTGACCTCCGACTCTCCGGAGGGGATGCAACGTCACTTGGATGCTTTGCATAGGTTTGCCCAAGAAAGTGGTCTGTGCGTAAACCTTGGTAAAACCAAGATCATGGTATTTAATACCACCCCACAGTGGATTAGGAGATCAGCACCTGCCTTCACATACGGCCAGGAGAAGGTGGTACAGATGCTTACACTTACCTTGGAGTGGTTTTTAGTGGGCCAGCATTTTCATTAAGGAGGGCAGCAGAGACTAGATTGACCATAGCCCATGCAGCATTGGGTAGATTGGAAAGGATGTGTTCACAGGTTCAGTTTCAAGAGCCTCGGACGAAGCTCTGGCTCTTTGACACTCTGGTGGCTTCTGCATTGCTTTATGGAGCTGAGATTAGGGGACCTTCACTGGATCATCATGGGAGGACGGGCCGCAGGGATGGATGGGGGACATGGAGAAGCCTTTGGTCTCTATGATCTCGCGGCTCATTAGAGCCAAGGCTTCAGTACCACGTGCTATTGTACGAGCAGAGCTAACTGCCCCCCCACTGGTGGTTGAGGCGCTCACCAGATCTGTCTCCTTCATGCACCGCATATGGGAACTTCCCAAAGACAGATATGCACGCCCTGCACTTGAGTCCTCTCGAGAGTTAGCCATGCAAGGAGATACAACATGCTGGTACGGGGAGATGACATCATGGTTTCGATGCACGGGTTCAGCATAGACAGATTGCCCCCCCTTCCAGTACTCACTGGATGCGCCCTCTTTGACTCTTACACAGTCCGAGGTAAACCAAGCTCATTCGCCAAGATTTGACTCAGCTAGACACCAAGAGGACATGGATACAACCAGCACAAGAGCTAGGCACGAAGATGGCTTTCTACAGAGAGAATCTCCTCCAGCTTACGGAGGATGGTTTTGTGATGAGGCCCAGCTACATGGACACCCACTTGTCTCATTGAATACGATGTGCTATTGGCCAGATTCGCACATCTTCACACTTGCTGCGGATCGAGACCGGGAGATACAACGAAATACCAGGAGAGGCCAGGACATGCCCCCTGTGTGACATCGAGCCTGAGAAAGAGTTGCACTACACATGCCACTGCCCCATCTGCTACGAGATACGAGGCCGCTTCCATTGCTTGTTCAGAGAGGGCTTTGGACCTTTCGCTAGAGTCATGCGGTACGAGGATCAGAGATGCCTGGGTTTGTTTTTGCTGGAGCTGCGCAGACACAGAGAGAGCCTGATGAGAGGAGAGGCTAGCCAGTCTCAGAGACAGATCACAGACTTCTTTAGAGCTGCCACTAGACACCTAGAGGAGTTACAACCACAGCAGAGCCCGTCGCTTTACACCAGAGGCATACTAATCGACCGAGCGACTGAGCTAGGGAGATCCACATGCCCACGACTGCGGAGGACTACACAGCATTGATGGAGGCTGCATCAGAGGATTCGGATCACTTTGGCTCGACATGCACGACGCCCGGTCAGACTACTGACCATGGAGGAGATTGATGAGATCCGCCAGTGACCGATGCTGGATCTCCTGTGATTTACCCAGCCCAGCTAGTTGTTTAGCTGCTTAGTCCACACCTAGCAGTTTAGGATTCCATAGTATTTTATTTTGTCTTTTTGTCCTTCTGTGATTTTGTCATCTTGTTACTTTGACTTTGTATCAGATCCACCACATTGTAACTTTCTGGTCTCATAGGTCACTTTGGCCTTTTGAAGACATTAATATAACATTTCATTTCATTTCATTTGTCTCTCTCTCTCTCTCTCAAGCAAGGATCTTCACATTGTAGAGGAGGCCTACATTGGAGTCTATGGAGCATCGTTTAGCGACATCGAGCACACTCCCGCAAAGAGCCAACTATGGAGGACATTGAGGCCATAGTAGAGAGAGCTCATGGGATAATCACCATTGTATACCTTCTCCATTCTACACCTCATTAACCCTCATGTGATTATACGCCTTCCCATGTGTTTTGAGATGATGTAATATGTGATTGTGATGATGATGATGAGGAGGATGTAGGGTAGGCTTACATACCTACCCACTCTAGGTACCCTCGTTTCTTAGAGTCACAATGGATGTAACCTTTTGCTCTCATAGGTCATTCTGGCCTTCTAAAGAGGTAATTTAACATTTCCTTTCATGTCATTTCTCTCTCTCATGCCTTGTTAGTAGGTACCCGAAGTGGGATGTAACCATGACCCATCTGATGATTGATCGGTCCCATAGGTTGAGTTCGGCCTTGAGTGGAAGTTAATAAAACTTTCTTTCTTTCTCTCTGTGATCTCTTTTGCTTTCAATTTGTCTCTGCAGGTGCAGGGTTGATCACGAAGAGCAGGGCAGCCACCTGCTTGTTTTCTACGAAGATCTCCATGGGGCTGGCAGACCATTCCTAGGTGGATATCTACGACCTAGAGGGACTGTCCACTGTGAAGGACAGATTTAGGTGCAAGAGTCATTGTAGCTGTCCGCATTCAGAGAGTCATCCTCACTGGTCGTGCCCCGTTCATCATCCGCCTCTTTGACTGCGGCATGCTGAGGTATGAAGGCATGTTATGTATTCAGGCTGCCATGAGCGGCTGGTAGGACACATTGGCAGTTCCGAGCTTCACAGCCCATAACTGCCCTGAGGAGCAACCCTTAGCTTCCCTTGGAAGCTACCTTAGCTAGCTAGTCTGAACCACCCAAGGAAGCTTCCTTCTAGCCACCCTATCTGGCCATGCAGCCGTTTGAGCAGCTACCTTTGCCGGCAGCCGTAAACGTACTGTACGCAGCCCCAGTTGAGGTGCTATGTTACACAATCACTGATCTTCCAGGCTATTGAATGCACACACTATCATTGCATTTTGACTAGTTCCATTTCAGTTATTCAGACTCTGAAGTGGGTTATGTGCAGCTCATACGAATTACTTACTCTCTAATAGATTTCTCAGGTGCTAATTCAGATTCATTCTTGCAGATGAATGAAAAGGAGCTTCAACAATGGTTGAACCATGAGTTGGAGGTCGCAGTGAGAATTAATGAAGTTCGTACAGCTTATGAAAAGCAAACGGATGCGTAAGAGATGGTTTTTGAACTTCTGGATTTTTGCAATCAGATCTTGCCCAATCATTATTGTTCTTATTACAGGAGGGGCTCCATAGCAAAAGAGCTTGAGGAATTGAGAAAGGAGGAGGATTCCAATCAAGTTGATCAAAATCAGGAGGAGACCTCAGTTTCAAACCTAGCCATGTATGCTTTAACATCCTTGGTTTCATTTCTTTGGACATTGTCCTTGTTGTTGAAGGTCCCTAAGAGATCGAAGCTCTTGAAAGTTTGAATTTAAAAATGTCTATTTAGCGGACAGAAATCCATAAAAAGGACAGCAGTAATGCATGGGTGCTCTCCCAACCACTATGTTCATCATTCAATATGAATGAGTCAAAATGGCATCAACATTTTAAGCATCTGTCTGCTGAACCTCAACTACTGTATATCAGCTTATGCAGCCTTCTGCACATACTCGACCACAGCCTGCTCATTTCAGGCGATCTGCAACACTTGGGCAGTCTGCTTTTCTTCTTGGCTTAGAATTCTGTTGGACATGGACACTAGGGCCTTTCTTTTGTTTTAGATGGTAGCAACTATGACATGTGGAAGAACACCATGAAGTCGAACCTGGAAAACCCTATGATTTGCCATTGAAGATGTCAACTGAGTGCATTGCAAAGCATACAAAGGAATCAGATATTATTGCACTCAAGAAGTCTAAGATCCAGAAGACATTTTCTCAGTGCGATTGGCTCCCTTTCATATTTCTAAATTGCATTGGGTAGGTGCTTAGGCATGTGATTTATACGACAGAAGCATTGCAGATATAAGGATTTTGATCATTTGTGCAACCAACAAAATCTTATAAAGGCCCTCTCTCCCTGTAGCAATCCCTCTCTGGGAACGGGTCTTGCTCACCCAAAGGCTGCTCGCTGCTGTTGTGCATCTCCCGCCCCAAACCCTCCCTCCCCCCCTCTCCCTTTGCGCTGCACCCTCCAGCTCGCTCACCGCTGCCCTTTTATCCTCAGCTTGCCCCCTCCCTAGCCAGCGCGTAGCTCTTGCTGCTTTCCCCCCCCCCCCCCGCCCCCCCGCAAACCCCCCCCGCAAACCCCGTCCCCCCAAGGAGACCACGCTATGACCTTGCTTCAACACTGATGTCTCTTTGACATTGCTGGCCTGTGCTATCTCAGAGGGTTTGTCTTCACTCGATCCCTTTCCTTCATAGCAGCAAACACAGATGGAGGCTCATGCTCCGCCCCAGGGGGACTCTCATGAAGCCCCCTCACCCGACCCTGCAGAGCCCACTATCTGACTTGCTCTCTCGCGGCAGAGCAAGCAAGCGTTGCAGTAGAGGTGGAGCGCCTCCAAGCAACCTCTGTGGTCTGCAAGATCATCGGCATCTGACCTAGCAGAGGGAAGGTGCGTGATCTCCTCCATGCCCACCTTTAAGCAAAGGTGGGAAAGATCATCGACGTTTAGTTTCTCGGGTGTGGCTACTATCTGATAGAGTTTGCGTCCATGTTCATTGCGATGAGCCCCTTGGCCATTCGAGCAATTAGAGCACATTTTCGACTACTGATGCTCTTGTCGAGGAGGAAGACCTACCTATCTCAGTCTACTTCCCCGGCGTGAGGAGAGTACCTCCTTTACTTTCCAGGATAGCCTGTGAGATTGGGACTGCCTTGAAGACATCTCGCACTGCAGCTTCTATTGCTACCAAGGCAGTAGGCATACCTACTGACACCCACACCCTCCCGAAGATCGTTTTAGTACCTCGGGTGAGTGGTGGTTGGTTTCGTCAGAGTGTGGAGGACTCGAGCCTCCCGAATTAGTGCTTCATTTGTCGACAGATGGGCCATCTTGCGAAGGTGTATTCAAGGAGGAGGCCTCGACCCGCAGCCCAAACTTAGACATAGCCTCCTAAGGCTGACTAGGCCCTGCAGGCAGAACAACAAGGAGCTCAAGCAGGTTCTTCCTCCGAGACTAGTGCACAGGCAGAGGAGGGCTGGCAGCAGGTCTGTGGTTGACGTCGCCAAGGACCACCACGTTAGTTCGACGGCCGTGGTGGTCGACCTACACCAGGCCAGCAACAATAGGTTCCCATAGGGAACCGTTTCGACCCCTTACAGTAGGACGAGCCCACCGATACCCCTTACACCTGAGCTTCGCCTCTGACAGCCCCTCCTCCTCCCCCTTCGCCCACCGCCCCTACCCCCTGGTCTCCATCATCTCCACCTCTCCCCATCCCCCCCGTTATTGTCCCCTTCCCTCCCATTCCACCTTCCAACCCCCCTTTCGTCATCCTCTCCTGCCTCATAGTCGGCTCAGGGGACAAGACCTTCATCGACAGCTAGGAGGTCTCTTGGTAGTGCTTTTGCCATGAGCTGTCTGGCGAGAGAGGAGCAGCCGTTCCTGTGGACGCCTCTGTTGATGCAGACGTCACCTTTTGCAATAGTCCCTCGAGGACTGACTAGTTTTGACATCCGTCGTCGCAGGTGGGACTTCTTCGCTTATGACTTCACACGCTTCCTCGGCGATTCCTCTCCTGCTTTTGGGCGGCTTGCTTTAGAGTCCACGTACTATTTCTAGTAGCTAGAGGGGCATAAGTTTTGGTCACATATTGTAGAGTCCTTGCCAATGCAGAGCAGTGGTGCTGGGGGAGACTTCAACATGTTGGAGGACCCCTCATATTGGATTGGAGGTAGCATGCTATTGTTCACGGGGCTGAGTTGGCAGCATGGGAGCGTTTATGTATGACCTTGAGGATATCAGATATTTGGCTGCATGCAGGCTTTGTGCGGCCCCAAGACAGCTTGTCTTTCTCTCGCTCTGACCGTAGAGTAGAAAGAGCGAATCTATCTCTGATAGATTGCTTCTATGCCAATGATCACATTTGTGACATGGGAGGATCTGTTTGCATTCTCGCAGGGACTACATTTTCAAATCATGCATGAGTGATTCTTACTGTGATAGACAGACAGAGGAGTGGGAGCACGATGCTGTAAAGGGATCCCAAACCCCGAACGAATATTTTTGAGCAAGCAATAATCCGAGCCAAAAAAGACGAAAAGATAAGTACATGCGGTACAATGTTCATCATTAAGTAGACCAACCCTTCCCTTGTCAATTTTGGGCTAAGGCATATCCAGCATAGTACTTAAATCCATAGCTTTAATCCTCAACCATTTCCTCATCATATCTAGTCAACCATATAGATTAGCACGTCTCTTTTTTTTTGTGCAAAACTCATAAACAGTGAGTGAAATATGAATCAAAAGAAAAAAAATTAATGAGAAAGACATGTTCAAATGGAGCCATGGCATCAAGATCACCACCACAAAGAAAGAAAGATCAATAGTTACAAGAAAACCCAAATCATCAATTCCAAACAAACACACAAGCCGAACAGGGGAGCCATCTCTGACAAACACTTACCGAACTTAGACTGTATACCACATATTACCGATATGACAGGGCCCACAATCCCCATCACCAAGAGACCTCTCGAGGTGCCACCAATGAGTCATTGGTGCCATTGGTACACTCATTGCCCCAACAATTACACCATCGAAAGAAAACCAAAGACGAGCCAGCCAAAAGCGAGCCAGTATTTCAAAAAAGAAACATATTAGTGAGGAGACAAGTAG
The DNA here is from genome assembly GCF_014529385.1 of Adiantum capillus-veneris. Lineage (NCBI taxonomy): Eukaryota > Viridiplantae > Streptophyta > Polypodiopsida > Polypodiales > Pteridaceae > Adiantum > Adiantum capillus-veneris. Next base: position 80,463,796 of record NC_140954.1, read on the forward strand.
AGACCTGTCCCATGACCCATGAGGGACTGCCACTCCACCCAAGGATGCCCGAAGCACCGCAAGAAGGAGACAATGAGCACCTAGAGATCCACCACGACTCGTAAGGGACTGCCACTCTGCCCAAGGATGCCCGAAGCACAGTAGGAAGGAGACGATGTATATCAGAGATCCGCCACTACGAGACACCAAGCCATATTGAACCACCAACACCAAACCCTAACATTAGTCTTTTCGAGGGGAGCTAAATCCCAGTACTGAAAGACCCCCAAGACACCCAGGTCTGTACATGAGCACCCCAAGAGGCTATAGACCGAGACGACGCTATCGCCATGACTTACCGTCTTGTCACATCAGCAAGGCATGCCACTGAAGGTGACCGAATTGGACCACCGCAACATGTCTACCATTTTTCCCCCCAAACAAGGGGTACGAGGACAAAACCTCTAAATTTTAATAAAAACCTCTTATTTCACCTTAAAAATTTACCAAGTTTTTCTAAAAACATATATTTTGACCCTTGTTGGAAAAATAATGATGGGTTAGAGAACCCTTATAGGTTAGAGCACAAGATTCTAAGCCGGATAAGAGGCAATTTGGTTTAAATCATGGTAAACATTGTGATTTTGGTACCAATAAAAAAAGGATGATAAACCTGCTAATTGTGAAAACCATTTGTAAGCATAAGGTCAAAGGTAGTGCATCCAAACACTCCCTCTAGCAATGCACGCCGGCGTGCGGTCGTGGAGGCAGGTGTTGCGAGCATGGGATCATGTGATTGAGGGTAGCTAACCGCTGTTCTCTCTCTCTCTCTCTCTCTCTCTCTCTCTCTCTCTCTCTCTCTCTCTCTCTCTCTCTCTCTTTACCATGCTTTCGTTTAGGGTTTGCTGCTGTATTTTAGGGTTCGCGACCTGTATTTTAGGGTTCGCGACTGGTTTTTTTTTTTTTTGGACAGATCTGCGTTTTAGGGTTTGCTGCATTTTCTGCACTTTAGAAACATCAATCCTCTCTTCTCTCTCTCTCTCTCTCTCTCTCTCTCTCTCTCTCTCTCTCATGTCATCCCCAACCTCACCTATGGCAACAAGCAAACTCAAATATATGCTTCACTCCAAACGAATTTCCATCATTGAATTGGAAATGAAAGCATGGAGAAAAGAGATGGAAGATTGGAGGAACGCGAAGACCGTTTTCCTCCGAGAAAATGAAGAAAAGGAGAAGAGGTGGAAGGACGAGAAGGATCATCTTCTCAACAAGATCGCCACGTTGGAGAATAGCATTTTGGACCTCCACAAAGAAGTGTTGGAAACACGGTCAAAAAATGGGCTTGAAGAGGGGGAATTTCAGCCCTCTTTGAGGGAAGAAATTGACAACATCAATGAGGAGAAGAAGTCATGGGCCGCGGTCATATCCGAAACGCAAAAGAAAGTAGAGGAGGCCGAAAAATGGATTGAGGTTGCCAAGAAAGGGAAAGGTAAGGAAGCTCCTTGTACACCCACTCTTATCAACATGACCCTCGAAGAGGAACAAAGAAGGAGGGTGCGGGCTCTACATGTGAGGGTAACCGGCCTCAAGGACATAAACAATGTGGAAAAAGAGGTCACAAGCCTCACATCAATGATGGGGGTGGAGAAGCCTTCACACACAAAGGCATGGAGAGTGGGCAAGAAGAGTGAGGGCCCCGGAGAATCTTCAAAGGAAAGAGCTCTCATACTACGCTTCCCTTCATTGGAAGAGAAGAAGGAATTCTTGAGGAAGAGACCTACTCTCAAGAAGACAGGTATTTTCTTAGGCGATGACCTCACTCTCTCACAACTTGCGCATATGAGAGAAGTAATGCCCGAGATTCAAGCGGCAAGGGAGAAGGGGAAGATGGCCTTTTACAGAGATGGTCGGGTGGTGATTGTAGAGCGGCGCTCTACATGACGGTGCGAGACCTATGGGACCACATTGAGGATGGCGACTTGGAATTGTAATGGGTCTATGAGGTTGGATGTTGGTGCCTTTGAGGACAGTTTCAGAGACAAGGACATTGTTTTCTTTTCAGAGACTCACCAGGCCCCTGGCCAACTGATGCCACATGTGGTGGGATACAAATGGGAGACAGCCCACAGAACAGTCACGAGATCTGAGCATGGGAGTAGAGGTTCAAGAGGAGTAGCGGTGTTGTTTAGGGAGGAGCTACAGCCACTACTACATATTGTACGGAGAGATGATCAGGCTAGATACATGTGGGTGAGGCTGAGAGCTGACACAGGTCGATTTCTATATATTGCTATATGTTACTTCCCCCCCAGTACGTCAGTATATGCTGTATCCAGAGGGCAGTCGCCTTTCTCAATTCTAGATGATGATATATGGGAGTTTTCTAGGGATGGTGATATCATCCTCCTAGGAGACTTCAATGCTCGAACGGGCAACTGTCAGTCTTCTACGACACCTCAGATGAGATGCTTAGAGAGTTGGATGTGGGTGAGCTGGGGTTTGACAGATGCTCACATGACAGAGAGCAGACTGAGTATGGGAGATACCTCACGGAGATGACGACTACACATGGGCTAGCCATACTTAATGGCTTACAGCGGTTTCCTGGAGCAGCAGGCTTCACATGCTTTCCACACAGACATGGGGCCAGTACAGTGGACTATGTTATGACACAGCCGAGCTTTATTCCTTGTATTCAGGATTTCATGGTGGGAGCCAGACCAGTGGGCGTAGCAGTGGATCATGCTCTCTTGACACTGTCCGTATCTTTTCAGTTTAGTACAGCCCAGAAATCAGGAGGCAGGTCACACACCCGTTATACATTTACACCAGAGACTGACTCGGTTTATACAGAGGCGATCTGGGATCGTCTATGCACAGTTGCTCCAGGCCTCTCAGTAGAGGAGTGCACTACTTTATTGACTGAGACACTACATGATGCAGCATCAGAGGCATACCCACACACTCAACCGGATCGGAGGCGACATTCTGGGAGCATGCCCCAGAATAGTTGGTATGATGAGGAGTGCAGAGAGATGAGAGCCCAGCTTCAGAGGGATCTTCATTTAGGAGTCATCACCTACAGACAGTCGCGGATTGCTTTCCGGCGCCTTGTGCGAAAGAAGAAACGAGCTTACCTGGCCCAGATGGAGCGAGACTTGTATCAGTTGTTCTTGAGTAGAGACTCAGGCGAGGCATGGCGACTCTTCCATGAGCACTCCCCTCCCCCAGTGATTACTTCTCCTGATGTGTGGGGCCAGTATGCGGCATCGTTATATACGGTTCCTGGGCAGGATCCCCTTCCAGATCCTACAGAGCCATGTCCACCTACGAGCACCTTCTTTACCACTGAGATGGTAAAGAGAGCCATTGACAGGATGAGGACCCGGAGGGCTTACGATCATGACGGTCTAGTAGCGGAGCACTTTATACATGCTAGGGATATGCTGATGGAGGTTCTTGCAGTGTTGTTCAATCGTGCCATGTGTGAGGGATTACCTGAGACTTGGAGGTTGTCTACTATTGTGCCTATATTCAAGGCAGGTGATCCTACAGAGCCTGGAAATTACCGCACTATTATGGTTGGACACACACTGGCACGATTGTATGCATCCATTATTGAGCAGCAGTTGAGTAACTGGGCAGAGGGTGAGGGTGTACGGGCAAAGGGACAGGCAGGTTTCAGGAGGGGTTTCTCCACTCTTGACCATATTCTGACACTCAGAGCTATCATTGAGGAGGGCAGGTCACATGGGAGACGGATTTATTGTAGCTTTGTGGATTTCCGCAAAGCATTTGACATGGTACCGAGAGCTCGACTGATGCGCAGACTGCAGGAGATGGGGGTGCCCACAGTGTTGATTTGGGGGATTATGGCTTTATACAGATCAGTGATGGGACATGTACGCACCCCAGAGGGGATATCTGACTTAGTTCACTCCACTATCGGGGTGAAACAGGGTTGCCCATTGTCTCCTACTCTATTTGGTATGTATGTTGATGAGGTGTCTGATTACATTGACAGAGAGGGTGATAGAGGTGCCCAGCTGGCAGGGACGTGGATCCCATTGTTGTTATATGCTGATGATATTGTCTTGATCTCTGACTCACCAGAGGGTATGCAGCGACAGTTGGATGCATTACACAGTTTTGCAGAGGATAGTGGATTGTCTGTAAACCTTGGTAAAACCAAGGTCATGGTGTTTAACACCACACCGCAGTGGATCAGGAGATCGGCACCGACCTTCACGTATGGTCAAGAGATTGTGGAGTATACAGATGCATACACTTACCTTGGGATAGTCTTCACTGGGCCGAGGTTTTCTTTGGGGAGAGCAGCAAAGACTAGACTGACCAGAGCTTATGCGGCCTTGGGAGGCTTGGAGAGGATGTGTTCGCAGGTTCAGTTCCAGGAACCTCGGACAAAGTTATGGCTCTTTGATACTTTAGTAGCCTCAGCTATGATGTATGGGGTACAGGTATGGGGACCTTCTGTAGGCCAGGATGGTTGGAGACGTATGGAGAGGCCCTTGGTATCTATGATCTCCCGATTGATTAGAGCCAAGGCCTCCGTACCTCACGCGATCATTCGAGCAGAGCTAGCTGCCCCCCCCATGGAGATTGAGGCGCTTACCAGATCAGTGTCCTTTGTGCACAGCCTATGGGATACTACTAGAGACAGATATGCTAGATTGGCCCTTGAGTCTTCCAGACAGTTAGCTCTACAGGGGGACACTTCATGCTGGTATGCACAGATGACTTCATGGTTTCAGACGCATGGCTTCACCATGGACAGGTTGCCCCCTTTCCAGTATTCTCTTCAGGCACCCTCGCTGTCTCTTACACGGGTGGAGATCACTAGACTCATTCGTCAGGACCTGATCCAGCTCGACACCAGGAGGACATGGATAGAGCCGCCTCAGGAGTTGAGCACGAAGATGGCTTTCTATAGAGAGCATCTTCTCCACCTCACAGGAGATGGGTTTGTGATTCGACCCAGCTACATGGACACACATATGTCTCATGGTTTGCGTTGTGCCATTGGTCAGATACGCACATCCTCACATCAGCTCGAGATTGAGACCGGTAGATTCAGAGGGATACCAGCAGACAGCAGGATATGCCGATTATGCCAGAGAGAGCCAGAGACAGAGTTGCACTACATATGTCATTGCACAGTGTTCTATGAGATACGGGGGCGTTTCCACTGCTTATTCAGAGAGGGTTTTGGTCCTCTATCTAGGGTCATGAGTTATGAGGATCAGAGATGTCTTGGACTATATCTACTTGAGTTACACAGGTATAGAGACACTTTACTGGGGAGAGCTAGAGAGAGGCAGTCCCAGAGACACATTACAGATTTCTTTTCACTAGATATGGGACAGCCAGAGGAGCAGCCACCACTGCAGAGCTCGTCCCACACTCATTCGACCACTACTGGCACTCTCATCGACCGAGCATTGGAGCTACAGAGATACAGACGACCGCGACTGAGGAGAGGAGCTACACAGCATCGACGGAGACTACAACAGAAGATTCGAGCCATACTCTCTCGACATCCAGAGTGCAGATGAGGATGGATCCTCACCATTTCTTCCATCTTTGTTTCACACACTGTTACATCCAGTTTACCGGGTACCTATTGTATCAGCTGCTACACCCACGTAGTTTTAGATTGTAGTAGTAGTAGTAGTATTTTGTTCCACTTCTAGTTCTTTTGTACCCAGACATGGTATTAGATTCACTATTTTGTAACTGATTGGTCTCATAGGTCATTTTGGCCTTTTGAAGACGTTAATATAACATTTCATTTCATTTCATTTCTCTCTCTCTCTCTCTCTCTCTCTCTCTCTCTCTCTCTCTCTCTCTCTCTCTCTCTCTCTCTCTCTCTCTTCTCGTGTTATGATTCCCTATGGTTTAATACTGGCGCGCCTCTTGTTTTGCCTAATGGTTCGAAAAAGGACTGAGGAAAGCAGTACACTCATGCTACCATACACCAACAATGCAAGCGTAGGTGGTACCAAGGTCAATACTCATGATGGAGCAACTACTGCAACGATGAATCCAGGTCGTGGAGGTAGCTGAACATAGACTAATCCTACAAATGTGGCAAGGGCAACACCAACTGCAGGGGAGAGTAGTTCTGTCGCATTCTTGCTTCAACTCCTGTCGCGAGAGTATTTAGCTGTGCCGTTCTTGCTTCAACTCCTCTAACCTTTCAATCATGCATGGCCTGCTTATTGAATTTGATCTCTCTCTCTCTCTCTCTCTCTCTCTCTCTCTCTCTCTCTCTCTCTCTCTCTCTCTCTCTCTCTAGCACAATGGATTATGTCATGGCACAGCCGAGTCTCATCTCTAGTATCCAGGACCTCACAGTTGGACCCAGACCTATTGGTGTGGCAGTGGACCATGCTCTTGTGTCGTTGACCATATCTTTCGAGTTTAGTGCAACACACAGGCCACAGGTAGCAGCTCCTACTCGCTACACCTTCACGCGGGAGACGGACTCTGTATACATAGATGGGATCTACAGACGCTTGTGTACAAAAGAGCCGGGGCGACCTTTGGAGGAGCTTACTACTATACTGACGCAGACGTTACATGATGCAGTAGCAGAGGCATACCCACACACACAGCCTGAGCAGAGACGTCGTTCTGGGAGCATGCCCCAGAACAGCTGGTATGATGAGGAATGCCGAGAGACCAGAGCTAGACTTCAGAGGGAGGTGCTTTTGGGGGACATCACTCACAGACAGTTACAGATTGACTTCCGACGACTAGTGCGGTGGAAGAAGAGGGCATTTTTGGCTCACCTACAGCAGGATCTATACCAGCTATTCTTGAGTCAGGACTCACGTGAGGCATGGCAGCTCTTTCATGAGCACTCCCCTCCCCCTGCCATTACCTCCACAGAGGCTTGGGGCCAGTAAGCGTCATCTCTGTACACAGTTCCTGGACAGCCGCCCCTTCCCGACCCCCCCTGATCCATGCCCCCACACATGTGCTTTTTTCACCGAGATGGTGAGGAATGCCATTGACAGGATGAGGACTCCGAGAGCATATGATCATGATGGTTTAGTGGCTGAGCACTTCATGCATGCTAGAGATCTACTAGCAGAGCTCCTAGCAGTTATGTTTAACCGTGCCATGTGTGAGGGCTTGCCTGATACTTGGAGCCTATCTACTATTGTACCTATCTTCAAGTCAGGAGACCCTATGGACCCTGGGAATTATCGCACTATCATGATCGGACACACATTGGCACGGTTGTACGCATCCATTCTTGAGCAACAGTTGAGTAGATGGGCAGAGAGGGAAGGGATACGCGCAGCCGGGCAGGCAAGATTTAGGAGAGGTTTTTCTACTCTTGACCATATCTTGACACTCAGAGCTATCATTGAGGAGGGCAGATCACATGGGAGACGGATCTATTGCAGCTTTGTGGACTTCCGCAAAGCATTTGACACCGTACCTTGAGCTAGATTGATGCGCAGATTACAGGGGATGGGAGTACCCACAGAGCTCATTTGGGGGGTCATGGCACTGTACAGGTCAGTAGTGGGACATGTACGCACGTCAGAGGGCCTATCTACAACGGTTCATTCCACTATTGGGGTGAAGCAGGGTTGCCCTCTCTCTCCTACTCTGTTTTTTGGTATGTATGTGGATGAGGTTTCTGACTACATTGAGAGTGATGGTGATAGAGGTGCACAACTGGCAGGAACATGGATCCCACTATTGTTATATGTTGATGATATTGTGTTGATCTCCGACTCTCCAGAGGGGATGCTACGTCACTTGGATGCTTTGCATAGCTTTGCCCATGAAAGTGGTTTGTCTATCAACCTTGGTAAAACCAAGGTCATGGTCTTTAATACGACCCCACAGTGGATCAGAAGGTCGGCGCCGGCATTCACATACGGCCAGGAGACGGTGGAGTATACAGATGCTTACACCTACCTTGGAGTGGTTTTTAGTGGACCAGCATTTTCATTGAGAAGAGCAGCAGAGACCAGATTGACAAGAGCCCATGCAGCATTGGGTAGATTGGAGAGGATGTGTTCACATGTTCAGTTTCAGGAGCCTCGGACGAAGCTCTGGCTCTTTGACACCCTGGTGGCTTCTGCATTGCTCTATGGAGCTGAGATTTGGGGACCTTCATTGGACCATCATGGGAGGACAGGTCGCACTGATGGATGGTGGGACATGGAGAAGCCACTAGTCTCTATGATCTCACGGCTCATTAGAGCCAAGGCTTCAGTACCACGTGCCATTATACGAGCAAAGCTAGCTGCCTCCCCACTAGTGGTTGAGGCGCTCACAAGATCCGTCTCCTTCATACACCGCATCTGGGAACTTCCCAGAAACAGATATTCCGGCCTTGCAGTTGAGTCCTCTCGACAGTTAGCCATGCAGGGAGATACAGCATGCTGGTATGGGGAGATGACATCATGGTTTCAAGCGCGTGGGTTCAGCATAGACAGACTGCCCCCCTTCCAGTACTCACTGGATGCACCCTCTCTGACTCTCACACAGTCCGAGATTACCAGGCTTATCCGCTAGGACCTGACTCAGCTAGACATCAGGAGGACATGGATACAGCCAGCACAAGAGCTGGGCATGAAGATGGCTTTCTACAGAGAGCATCTTCTCCAGCTTACGGAGGACGGTTTTGTGACGAGACCTAGATACATGAACACCCACTTGTCTCATTGAATACGATGTGCTATTGGCCACATACGCACATCTTCACACCAGCTGCGGATCGAGACTCGGAGATACAACAGAGTACTAGCAGAGGCTAGGACATGTCTCCTATTTGACCTGGAGCCTGAGACAGAGTTGCACTACACATGCCACTGCCCCGTCTACTACGAGATACGCGGCCGCTTCCACTGCTTGTTCAGAGAGGGCTTCTGACCACTCTCCAGAGTCATGCGGTACGAGGATTAGAGATGCTTGGGTCTGTTTTTGCTCGAGCTGCACAGACACAGAGAAAGCCTGATGAGAGGAGAGGTCAGCTAGTCTCAGAGACGGATCAAAAACTTCTTTAGAGCAGACACTGGACACCTGGAGGAGCTACTACCACAGGAGAGCTCGCCGCCTCACACTGAAGGCACACTGATCGACCGAGCGACCGATCTAGGGAGATCCAGACGCCCACGACTGCGGAGGACTACACAACATCGACGGAGGTTGCATCAGAGGATTTGGATCACTCTGGCCCAGCATGCACGACGCCCGGTCAGGCTATTGACCATGGAGGAGATTGATGAGATCCACCAGTGACCGATGCTGGATCTTTTGTGATCTATGATTTAGCTATCCCACCTATTTGCTTAGATCACACCTAGCTGTTTCAGATTCCATAGCACTTTATTTTGTCATTTTTGTTACTTTGACTTTGTATCAGATCCACCACATTGTAACTTTTTGGTCTCATAGGTCATTCTGGCCTTCTGAAGACGTTAATATAACATTTCATTTCATTTCTCTCTCTCTCCCTCTCTCTCTCTCTCTCTCTCTCTCTCTCTCTCTCTCTCTCTCTCTCTCTCTCTCTCCAGTTTACCGGGTACCTATTGTATCAGCTGCTACACCCACGTAGTTTTAGATTGTAGTAGTAGTAGTAGTATTTTGTTCCACTTCTAGTTCTTTTGTACCCAGACATGGTATTAGATTCACTATTTTGTAACTGATTGGTCTCATAGGTCATTTTGGCCTTTTGAAGACGTTAATATAACATTTCATTTCATTTCTCTCACACACACACACACATGAGGCCTGGCGCTTATTTCACGAGCACTCACCGCCTCCGACGATTACTTCTCCTGAGATTTGGGGTCAATATGTAACATCATTATATATGGTATCTAGACAGCCTCCACTACCAGATCCGCTAGAGCCATGCCCTGCTACCAGTACTTTCTTTACTACGGAAATGGTGGAAAAAGCCATTGATAAGATGAAGACAAGAAGAGCATATGCTCATAAGGGTCTAGTAGCAGAACATTTGATCCATGCAAGGGATCTACTTTCAGAAGTCCTTGCTCGTCTGTTTAATCGGGTCATGTGTGAAGGATTACCTGAATCTTGGAAATTATCTACTATCGTACCTATTTTCAAGTCAGGGGATCCTATGATACACGGGAACTACCGTACCATTATGGTGGGTCACACATTGACCCGACTGTACGCATCCATTCTGGAACAAAAATTGAGTAGATGGGCAGAGAATGAGGGCATAAGGGCAACAGGACAAGCGGGATTCAGGAGGGGTTATTCCACTCTAGATCATATTCTTACGCTCAGAGCCATTATTGAGGAAGGAAGAGCAAGCGGGAGAAGGATTTATTGTTGCTTTGTGGATTTTCGGAAAGCTTTGGATACAGTACCAAGGGCCAGATTGATGCACAGGATGCAAGAGTTAGGGGTCCCCAGAGAGATTATTTGGGGGATCATGGCCTTATATGGGTCAGTAACTAGTTATGTACGTACTCCAGAAGGGGATTCCGACATTGTTCATTCCACCGTTGGAGTAAAGCAGGGATGCCCATTGTCCCCTACTTTATTTGGTATGTATATAGATGAGGTATCAGACTACATTGATACAGAGAGTGACAGAGGTGCTCAACTTGTAGGGTCATGGATCCCTTTGTTGTTGTATGCAGATGATATTGTATTGATAGCAGAATCACCAGATGGAATGCAGAGGCAGTTAGATGCATTACATAAATTCGCGGAGGACAGCGGACTGTCGGTGAATTTGGGTAAAACCAAAGTTATGGTGTTTAACACCACACCGCAGTGGGTTAGGAGATCGGCACCTACATTTGTATATGGCCAGGATACAATAGAGTACACAGATGCATACGCATACCTTGGTGTGGTATTTGCAGGACCGAAGTTTACTCTTAAGAAAGCAACAGAGGCTAGATTGTCCAGAGCCTCTGCGGCCTTGGGAGGGTTGGAGAGGATGTGCTCACAAGTGGAATTTCAGGAACCACGAACAAAACTTTGGCTCTTTGATACTGTGGTGGCTTCGGCTATGCTCTATGGGGTCCAGATTTGGGGACCATCTGTGGATCAAGATAATTGGAAGCCAATGGAGAGACCTGTAGTATCTATGATTTCCCGAATGATTAGAGCCAACGCCTCCGTACCACACGCAATTATCCAAGCGGAACTAGCTGCCCCTCCGATAGAAATTGAAGCTCTTACTAGATCAGTGTCCTTTATACATGGTTTGTGGGATACAAATAATTGCCGCTATACTAGATTGGCCCTCGAATCCTCTCGACAATTAGCAATGAAAGGGGATACATCATGCTGGTATGCGCAACTGTCTTCGTGGTTTAAGAGACACGGGTTATGTATGGAAAGATTACCCCCTTACCAATACTCTCTTGAGGCTCCATCACTGGCAATTACACGAACGGAGATTAATAAAATCATCCGTCAGGATCTTATACAGTTGGATACTAAGAGGACATGGGTAGACCCTTCACAAGAATTGGGCACGAAGATGGCCAACTACAAAGAAAACTTCCTACAGCTATCTGAAGATGGTTTTGTGATTCGCCCGAGCTACATGGATGCCCACCTGTCTCATGGTTTGAGATGTGCTATTGGTCAGATTCGTACATCCTCACACCAGCTGGAAATTGAATTTGGCAGATTTAGGGGAATCCCACCTGAGAGCAGAATTTGCAAGTTATGTGGAATGGAGCCAGAGATAGAATTACACTACATATGCCATTGCACCGTATACTATGAGATACGTGGGCGTTTCCATTGCCTTTTTAAAGAAGGCTTTGGACCTCTAGATAGAGTCATGCAATACCAAGATCAAAGATGCTTAGGCTTGTACCTACTAGAAATACATCGGCACAGGGATAATCTAATGAGAAGACAAAGAGCACTACAGCCTCAGAGGCAGATCACAGATTTCTTCGGATCGAGAGAAGCAGAAGGGGGAGGAGAATCAAGAGACCAGCAGCCAGCACGAAGGAGTACGTACATCCATACCAAAGGCACCCTCATTGACAAGGCGATTGAGCTTAGGAAATCGAGACGACCACGACTGAGATGCAGAAGCACACTTCACCGGAGGAGACTACAACAAAGGATTAGAAGCATTCTAGCCAGACACCCAGAATGCTACTTTGTATTTAGTTTTTCACATTTATTTTCACACTTTCACACTTTTCACACTTAGTACTTTGTACTAAGGTACCCAGACTTTGTAACTGATTCACCACTTTTGTATCAGTTTGGTCTCATAGGTCATTCTGGCCTATTTGAGGATGTTAATATAACATTTCATTTCTCTCTCTCTCTCTCTCTCTCTCTCTCTCTCTCTCTCTCTCTCTCTCTCTCTCTCTCTCTCTCTCTCTCTCGTATCAGCTTCCACCCCACCCCTACCCACTATTTAATTTTCAGTTCTTTAAACTTTTTGTACCCAGACCTGGTATTAGATTCACCACATGTAACCTTTTGGTCTCATAGGTCATTTGGCCTTTTGAAGACGTTAATATTACATTTCATTTCATTTCATTTCTCTCTCTCTCTCTCTCTCTCTCTCTCTCTCTCTCTCTCTCTCTCTCTCTCTCTCTCTCTCTCTCACACACACACACACACACTGTCGCGTGTCACACCTGCAAGCTATGGCGCGTTGATGGCTGATGCTCTCTAGCGTGCTCACCTGCTACTGCTGCTGCCCACACTAGTAACATGCTCTCTCTCTCTCTCTCTCTCTCTCTCTCTCTCTCTCTCTCTCTTGTAGTGGATCATGCTCTCTTGACCTTATCAATCTCCTTCCAATACAATGCCTCTCAAGTACAAATGAAGAAGACGCACACAAGATATACTCACACGAGAGACTGATTCAGTCTATGTGGAAAAGATCTATAATAGGATGTGGGCAGCCGAGCGAGTATATACTGTAGAGGAGATTACTTCTCAGCTAACAGAGATACTACATGGAGCAGCACAAGAGGCATACCCACATACTCAGCCTGATCAGAAGAGAGGATCTGGGAACATGCCTCAAAACAGTTGGTACGACGAGGAATGCAGAGAGACGAGAACCCAGGTCCAGAAAGAGCTTACACTTGGGATCATCACATATAAGCAGTCTCGGATTGCTCTTCAGCGTATAGTACGTCGCAAGAAAAGGGCATTTTTAGCCAAACTGGAGAAGGATTTATATGAGCTCTTCTTGAGTCAGGACTCACATGAGGCCTGGCGTTTATTTCACGAGCACTCATCGCCTCCGACAATTACTTCTCGTGAGATTTGGGGTCAATATGTAACATCATTATATACGTTATCTGGACAGCCTCCATTACCAGATCCGCTAGAGCCATGCCCTGCTACCAGTACTTTCTTTACTACGGAAATGGTGGAAAAAGCCATTGATAAGATGAAGACAAGAAGAGCATATGATCATGAGGGTTTAGTAGCAGAACATCTGATCCATGCAAGGGATCTACTTTCAGAAGTCCTTGCTCGTGTGTTTAATCGGGTCATGTGTGAAGGATTACCCGAATCTTGGAAATTATCTACTATCGTACCTATTTTCAAGTCAGGGGATCCTATGATACCCGAGAACTACCGTACCATTATGGTGGGTCACACATTGACCCGACTGTACGCATCCATTCTGGAACAAAAATTGAGTAGATGGGCAGAGAATGAGGGCATAAGGGCAACAAGGCAAGCTGGATTCAGGAGGGGTTATTCCACTTTAGATCATATTCTTACGCTCAGAGCCATTATTGAGGAAGGAAGAGCAAGCGGGAGAAGGATGTATTGTTGCTTTGTGGATTTTCGGAAAGCTTTTGATACAGTACCAAGGGCTAGATCGATGCGCAGAATGCAAGAGTTAGGTGTCCCCAAAGAGATTATCTGGGGGATCATGGCCTTATATGGGTCAGTAACTGGTTATGTACATACTCCAGAAGGGGATTCCAACAGTGCTCATTCCACTGTTGGAGTAGAGCAGGGATGCCCACTGTCCCCTACTTTATTTGGTATGTATATAGATAAGGTATCAGATTACATTGATAGGGAGGGTGACAGAGGTGCTCAACTTGCAGGGTCATGGATCCCTCTGTTGTTGTATGCAGATGATATCGTATTGATAGCAGAATCACTAGATGGAATGCAGAGGCAGTTATATGCATTACATAAATTCGCGGAGGACAGCGGATTGTCGGTAAATTTGGGTAAAACCAAAGTTATGGTGTTTAACACCTCACCGCAGTGGGTTAGGAGATCGGCACCTACATTTGCATATGGCCAGGATACAGTAGAGTACACAGATGCATACACATACCTTGGTGTGGTATTTACAGGACCGAAGTTTACTCTTAAGAAAGCAGCGGATGCTAGATTGTCCAGAGCCTCTACGGCCTTTGGAGGGTTGGAGAGGATGTCTTCACAAGTGCAGTTTCAGGAACCACGAACAAAACTTTGGCTCTTTGATACTGTGGTGTCTTCGGCTATGCTTTATGGGGTCCATATTTGGGGACCATCTGTGGATCAGGATAATTGGAAGTGAATGGAGAAACCTTTGGTATGTATGATTTCCCGAATGATTAGAGCCAAGGCCTTCGTACTATCGGGGTGAAACAGGGTTGCCCATTGTCTCCTACTCTATTTGGTATGTATGTTGATGAGGTGTCTGATTACATTGACAGAGAGGGTGATAGAGGTGCCCAGCTGGCAGGGACGTGGATCCCATTGTTGTTATATGCTGATGATATTGTCTTGATCTCTGACTCACCAGAGGGTATGCAGCGACAGTTGGATGCATTACACAGTTTTGCAGCGGATAGTGGATTGTCTGTAAACCTTGGTAAAACCAAGGTCATGGTGTTTAACACCACACCGCAGTGGATCAGGAGATCGGCACCGACCTTCACTTATGGTCAAGAGATTGTGGAGTATACAGATGCATACACTTACCTTGGGATAGTCTTCACTGGGCCGAGGTTTTCTTTGGGGAGAGCAGCAGAGACTAGACTGACCAGAGCTTATGCGGCCTTGGGAGGCTTGGAGAGGATGTGTTCGCAGGTTCAATTCCAGGAACCTCGGACAAAGTTATGGCTCTTTGATACTTTAGTAGCCTCAGCTATGATGTATGGGGTACAGGTATGGGGACCTCCTGTAGGCCAAGATGGTTGGAGACGTATGGAGAGGCCCTTGGTATCTATGATCTCCCGATTGATTAGAGCCAAGGCCTCCGTACCTCACGCGATCATTCGAGCAGAGCTAGCTGCCCCCCGCATGGAGATTGAGGCGCTTACCAGATCAGTGTCCTTTGTGCACAGCCTATGGGATACTACTAGAGACAGATATGCTAGACTGGCCCTTGAGTCTTCCAGACAGTTAGCTCTACAGGGGGACACTTCATGCTGGTATGCACAGATGACTTCATGGTTTCAGACGCACGGCTTCACCATGGACAGGTTGCCCCCTTTCCAGTATTCTCTTCAGGCACCCTCGCTGTCTCTTACACGGGTGGAGATCACTAGACTCATTCGTCAGGACCTGATCCAGCTCGACACCAGGAGGACATGGATAGAGCCGCCTCAGGAGTTGAGCACGAAGATGGCTTTCTATAGAGAGCATCTTCTCCACCTCACAGGAGATGGGTTTGTGATTCGACCCAGCTACATGGACACACATATGTCTCATGGTTTGCGTTGTGCCATTGGTCAGATACGCACATCCTCACATCAGCTCGAGATTGAGACTGGTAGATTCAGAGGGATACCAGCAGACAACAGGATATGCCGATTATGCCAGAGAGAGCCAGAGACAGAGTTGCACTACATATGTCATTGCACAGTGTTCTATGAGATACGGGGGCGTTTCCACTGCTTATTCAGAGAGGGTTTTGGTCCTCTATCTAGGGTCATGAGTTATGAGGATCAGAGATGTCTTGGACTATATCTACTTGAGTTACACAGGTATAGAGACACTTTACTGGGGAGAGCTAGAGAGAGGCAGTCCCAGAGACACATTACAGATTTCTTTTCACTAGATATGGGACAGCCAGAGGAGCAGCCACCACTGCAGAGCTCGTCCCACACTCATTCGACCACTACTGGCACTCTCATCGACCGAGCATTGGAGCTACAGAGATACAGACGACCGCGACTGAGGAGAGGAGCTACACAGCATCGACGGAGACTACAACAGAAGATTTGAGCCATACTCTCTCGACATTCAGAGTGCAGATGAGGATGGATCCTCACCATTTCTTCCATCTTTGTTTCACACACTGTTACATCCAGTTTACCGGGTACCTATTGTATCAGCTGCTACACCCACGTAGTTTTAGATTGTAGTAGTAGTAGTAGTATTTTGTTCCACTTCTAGTTCTTTTCTAGTTCTTTTGTACCCAGACATGGTATTAGATTCACTATTTTGTAACTGATTGGTCTCATAGGTCATTTTGGCCTTTTGAAGACGTTAATATAACATTTCATTTCATTTCATTTCTCTCTCTCTCTCTCTCTCTCTCTCTCTCTCTCTCTCTCTCTCTCTCTCTCTCTGAACCACAGCCCGCGCAGGGGCTTGTCTGAGTTGCGGGCTGACCCTGTTGGGGGGCTGTGTGCTCTCACTTAGCATTACCAGGAGATTGGAGGGGCAGCGGGGGTTCTGTCCTTGTTTTTCATTAGCGTCTGCAGGCTACTATGCAGGGGCTTTGCGTGGATACAGTAAGGCACAGCAGGTTCGGTACCCGCAGGGAACCAGCGAGGCTTGAGCAGGTTGGAAGTCTTCTCGCCGAGGGCTGACCCAGCAAGGGGGCCGAGTGCTGTTTGCTATTAACAGGTGCAGGTGCGTGAGCAAGAGCTGCGTGCTGTGGTTTCTATTGGTAGGTACAGGTGACAACAGCATAATACCAAGGGGCTGAGCCTCTGTGACTTTGGCGGTACTGGTCGAGCGCCCGCAGTGGGCTGAGTTGATGTATACACCCGCATCGGGTTGTGGTATTTTTCTCCGCCTGGACTCTGCCGAGCAAGAGCGTTGAGCTGTTTTGGAGGTTATGCTGATTCCTCGAGTGGGCCACGAACCCACATCTTTGTATGCCAGTAGTTGGGTGAGCCAGCGTGCTCCGATCCCTCACCATTTTGTATTGTAAGCCGTGGTGGGCTCGTCGAGCTGAGGAGGATATACCCTCGCTCGCCTATCTGTGTTTTTGGATTGGTTTCTAGTGTGCTCTGTCCGCATGGACTCAGCCGAGCCAGAGAATCGAGCTATACCTGCATCGCCAATGGAGGCCATGAGCGCTTCGCCAGTGGAGGCCATGATCATTTCGCCAGTGTAGGCCATGATCATTTCGCCAGTATGTAAGCCCCATACAAAGGCAACTTTTGTGCTTACAAACAAGCGGATAACACAAATGGAAAGGGAGATGAAAGAATGGAAAGCAGAGACAGAGGAATGGTGGAAAGAGAAGGCCAACCTTCTTCAAATGTTTCTCAATGAAGGCGCACAATGGACGAAGGAGAAAGAGGACTTGCAAGCAAAGCTACAAGCATTTAAGGCGGATTCAGAAGCACTTAAAGAAGACGTCACAGCCCTCAAGCGAGAGCTTGTGGATAGAGTAAGCAGTGGACTAGAAGAAGGGGAATTTCACCCCTCGGTGATAGACGAGATCAAGGTCATCAAGGAGTAGGTACGGATGATCACAGAGGAGGAGAAACAGAAGGTGGTAAAGATGTCTTCGTGGATGGATGTGATCACGAAGACGCAGAAGAAGGCGGATGAGGCCGAGAAATGGATAGAAGTCGCTAAGAAAGGGAAAGGGAAAGAAACCACATCCGTCCCCACTCCTACAATCATCAACATGACTCTAGAAGAAGAGTAGCGAAGGAAAACTAGAGCCTTGCACATAAGAGTAACCGGTCTAAAAGACCGAGATGATGTGGAAGGGGAAGTCGAAGAACTTCTCCGCATGATGGGTAGTGAGGCTACTCATACAAAGGCATGGAGGGTAGGGAAGAAGACACAAGGCAATGGGGAGACTTCAAAAGGGAGAGCTTTAATCATCCGTTTCCCATCCATGGAGGCAAAGGACTTCTTGAAGAAGCGCCCTACTTCAAAGAAAACGGGCATATTCCTTGGAGATGACCTCACTCTCACACAGCTTGCGCATATGAGGGAGGTAATGCCAGAGATTCAAGCGGCAAGGGAGAAGGGAAAGACGGCCTTCTATAGAGATGGCCGAGTGGTGATTTTAGAGCGGCGCTCCACATGACTGTGCGAGACCTATGGACCACACTCAAAGTTGCCACCTGGAATTGTAATGGATCTATGCTCCTTGATGTGGGTGCTTTTGAGGATAGTTTTACGGGAAGAGACATCGTCTTCTACTTTGAGACACATCAGGCCCCGGGGCAATCTATGCCTCACATCAGTGCATATAGATGGGAGACAGCCTGTAGACATGAGACACGATCAGAGCACAGAGGGCGGGGCTTCGGAGGAGTGGCAATGTTATTCAGGGAGGAGTTGCAACCATTGATACATATAGCCTGCAAGGATGAGCAAGCTAGGTACATGTGGGTGAGATTGAGAGTAGAGACAGACAAATATCTTTACATTGCTATTTGCTACTTTCCCCCGAGTACGTCAGTTTATGCACCACCTAGAGGACAGTCCCCCTTCTCTATTCTGGATGATGACATATGGGAGTTCTCTAGAGATGGTGACATCATCATTCTTGGGGATTTCAATGCTAGGACTGCCCATCATTAGACAGTATTTTATGATACTTCAAAGGAGATGCTGGGAGAGTTGGATGTTGCAGAGACGTGTGTGATTGAGCTGGCAGAAAGAGATTGGCTGCATCGTGTGTCCGCAGCTTCACAATCTCATCCGCCAGCGTAGACCCCTAGGTCATCCTCGCCCTGCTACGGACATCTTCAGAAGAAAGCGCGCCATCACAATCTGCACGGGGATGAACCATGATGCGCTGCAGATTTGACGAATTTAGAAACAGCTACGCTACACCCATTCACTGTTATTTTGGTCAAAAATAAAATTTATATTGGAAACCACCACGGTGTGTAACAACAGCAGCGCCCAAGAGGGGGGTTTTGGTCCCTGTCCGATGTCCATGTCTGACAGGGGCCTAAGTTCCCAACAAATGGAAAATAAGTTGCACGTGATCATGCTCCAAGATGCTTCATTTACAATGGATTTATCTACACTTCAGAGTGTGGTTCTTGCTGTAAGAAATAAGGCAGAGAAGAGTGTGACGCCCGTACTCCTTGCTTCAGAGTTTTAATGCAAAGTCTCATGGCTCAAAGTTCACAGCTTTGTTTTGCTCATGGCGTAAGATGCCTACTCTTGTTGAGGGTCATCTGCGTGTCGGCGTGTGGTCCTTGCTGCAGAAAATGATACAAGGCCAAGTTTAACGCTCGTCGTTACCACAGAGTACTTGGTACACAATTTGATGCCGGTGAGCTTGTTTGTCCTTGCTGCAGATCTACTTGGTGGAGAGTGTGACACAGTAGAGTTTGTCCCTCAGTCCTTACAAAGCTTAGATAAGGAGCTCACGTTGGGATGCAGTGGACTGTATTCTATAGACAGTATCTCAAGATGAGTCAAGATCCCACAAGCTGGAATTGTTTGAAGAAGATGAGAATCATACTGTTCATTTACTACAGTTTTCCCCAGGTGCTGCTCCATCAACAATAATTAACCGTTAATGGCCGGTAATTAAGAGTAGCAGTAGTGGTTGTGGAAAGAAGGTCGAGCTGAATGAGCCTGGACAAAATGTGAGGACTATTGGAAATAAGCAGTCATGGCTGAGAGTGGCAGAGAATCCTGTATCAATGATAGGAGGTGGCAACATGAAGATGATGCAAGGGAGCAACCAATCCTCAGGCACCGCCAGCTCCAATCAGCATCCTCTTCTCTCTCGTCAGTACTACCATCAACTCATGATTCTTAGTTACCTAGATATAAACTACGTCTGACTATTCCGACAATCGCATGAGATGCAACCCCACGTGATTATGGAGCATTACTCCAAATCACATGCCCAAAGATAACGCTTGACTTCTACTAATGTGCCTCATTGGGACCTTTGCATAGAAGATGGAAGCTTACAACATGGGTAGATGACATTTAGATATTTGCTCGGGTTTTTGTTCACTCGAGTAATCTTGCTCGGGCTATGGTAAGACTGGATGCTGCACATCCCTGAGAGGATCTTGCTGGATCTAGAGCTTAGAGAGCCGGTGGTGGCACTTTGGATGGAGAGTTTGGGCACTTAGGGCACCCTTGCTGGTACAGTGACCTCTGGACTTGCTGGGCTTAGTCGCTTTTTCCTCCAGCAGTCTGCAGCTGGCTTGGTTCGGATCTTTGTAGCGCGTGCGAGTACATTTTGCACACTGGAGAGATGCCTGACAACATGAGTGAGGGCTTGATATACCTTATTCCCAAGGAAAGAGGCTTGGTAGTGGCGACCCATCACCATTCTCAACTCAGCCTACAAAATCTTAGCCAAGGCTCTGAGTTTGAGGATTTAGCCACTACTTAAGAGCATTATACATGGGACCCAGACAGGTTTTGTCAAGGAGCGTAGTATCCTTGACAATATTATCACCTTTTGGGAGGTGCCTGCTCTCGCACGTCTTTGAGGAGAGGATATTGTGATACTCCTCGATTTCGAGAAGGCTAACGACAGAGTTGACTGGGATTTCTTGGAGGGCACTCTATGCAGCATGGGGTTCTTAGATGCTTGGATCAAAGGTGGATCAGCCCTCTACAGATGTGTGCACAGTTAGGTGCTCTTGGAAGGGGGAAGAGGGGAACTCTTTATGCTCACGCACTCGGTTAGATAGGGTTGCCCTCCTGCCCCCTTCCTCTTTCTGTACTATGCTGAGGCGATGAGAAGATTTTTGACTTCACAGGAGCTTGGCTTGCGTGTTTTAGAGCTCCCTATTAGGGGAGAAGAGCTACTTGACGTTGAGTTTGTTGACGACTCAAGTATGTACTTGGAGGTCCATGAGGCCAGTTTGCACAGGTGTGAGCAGGCTCTTAAGGTGTTTTGTTGTGCATCAGGAGCATTGATCAACTGGAGGAAGACATTGGCTTTTTGGGTTGGCGGAGCTCCTATGCATTGGTCACCAAGTGAGGGCTTCAAGCGGATTCCCCTAGGGACCCGAGTACGCTATCTGAGTTTTCAGGTATAAGTAAAAATATGTAGTACATATTTAGCGAAGGCAACAGGAAAAATACGCCTCGTGTGACATACCCCACCCTTGAAATACTGCAAGCGACCTCGCTTGCATGCCAATAATACATGCATATATCTCCTGTTATCACATATATTCTTGGATGATTAAACAATCCCACCAACCTGGCTACCACACATATATCAAGCATAGAAGTCTTCTAGTGTCCTCTGAAGCACAAACTTCTCTAGTTAAATTTTGTATGGAAAGAGTAGACACAATTGCTTAACTACTCTCTTGAGCATCATGAACTATGCTCTTGCCTTGCTCCAAAATGGCTACATTAAGTCACTGTGGGTTCCAATTGAAAGGCTTCAAGATATAGTTGCAATAGCTGAGGTGGATCAACCAATTCAAGCTCTTCCATCCATTTGGCATCCAAAGATGGATAGTTCTTGAACTTCACCAAATAGCGTCTTGCAACCTTTCCTCTAACCTTCCTTTCTTTATGTGTCAATATCTGTTCAGGAACAAGGATCTCGTCCAATTCTTCCACTTTGGGCTGTTCCTCATCAAGCATATTCTCTGGCACATCACCAACAAAGGGTCTTAGAAGGCTGACGTAAAAAGCATTATGTATTTTCCAGCCTTCTCGTAGCTTCAACCTGTAAGCTACATCGTTGATCTTTCCGAAATCTGAAAAGGATCATAATATCGCATACTGAGCTTAGGAACAAACCTTCCTTGCCTTCCCTTTTGCTTAACCTGGCCTTTTCAAAGCGTAAAAGGACCCAATCACCAAGTGAATTCACGACGGTGACGATCAACAGCTTTCTTTTGCTTAGCTTGAGTCTTCTCAAGAGCAATCTTTATCTTCCTATATGTTTCGTCCATATGTTGCACATACTTGTCTGCCTCAAATATCTTGTCCTTACTTTACAAAATGGGCGGGACTTTCTTCCCTCCTTTCACTATCTCAAATGGTGCCTTACCTGTTGACGTATGCACAATGTTATTGTAAGCATATTCAACCAATGGGAGATGGTGTTACCAAGTTGCCTTGTGCTCTATCACATAACATTTGAGCAGACCCAGGACGGTAGAATTTGTCTCTTCTGACTATCCATCAATTTGCGGATGAATCAAAGAAGAGAACTTCAGCGTAGAGCCCATATTCTCAAACCATGCCTTCCAGAAAAGACTCGTCATACGTGGATCCCTGCCAGCATCATGAGAAAGTCATTCTTAAGCATATAGTGCTCATGATGTTGCCCATCAACAAGGTGGTCATAGATCCTTGCAAAATTTGAATCTTCAGCATATTGTGTCTTCATTTTGTCTAGTTCACAATGGTACAGAATTGACACTGCTGAAATTTGGGGCTTTGGTGACAACGCATCAGCCACCACGGTCTTTTTCCCTTGCACATGCACAATCAGAAAATGGAAGATTGACAAGATGTTTGCTCATCGCATGTGCTTGTCAGACAACTTCGTTTGTGCAAGGTTTGATGTCTATTTGGACAACAAAATCAGCCCCTAGCAGATAGTGTTTCCAACTAGTGAGAGCATGAATTACTGCCAGCAATTCTTTCTCATAGACTTGCAAGTTCCTTTCGGTCTTCAAAAAAATTATGCTCTCATATGCGACTACTCGGCCATTCTGCATTAGAACTACACCAAGACTATGGCCACACGCATCACATTGAACCACAAAAGGTTTCGAAAGATTTGGCAAAATGATTACCGGATCTGAAGGCAGTTTCTCTTTCAAGTGTTTGAAAGCTAAAATTTCCTTGGCTAGCCACTTGAAAGTAACTCCTTTTCCTTGCAGTGCATGGATTGGAGAAGCAATCTCAAGAAAATTTTGGATGAACCTCCTGTAGTAGGAACATAAGCCTAGAAAGCTTCGAATGTCCTATACGGACTTCAAGTTTGGCCATGACCTAATTGCTTCCACTTTGGCGGGATCCATGCGTACCCCATCCTTTGAAACAATGTGCCCAAGGAAGTGAATCTCTTCCAAAAAGAATTCAGTCTTCTTCGCATTAATGAGTAGCCCGTTTTTACGTAATTCATTGAAAACTGCGGTCAAGTGATCCCTATGATCGTCTTCGGACTTTGAATAGACAATCATGTCATCAAAGAAGGTACCCATGAAGTTTCTATGTGGTCTAAAAATTCTGTCCATCATTCTATTAAACGTGGCAAGAGCATTTGTGAGACCAAATGGCATGACAAGAAACTCATAGAGACCAAATGTTGTCCTGAATGCAGTCTTATGGACATCTTCTGGCCTAATGCGTATCTGGTGGTACCCACTCTTTAGGTCTATCCATGTAAACAATGACGCTCCCTCAAGCCGATCAAGAATGTCATCTATCCTCGGTATAGGGAACCTGTTCTTGATGGTATTCTTATTCAAGGCACGATAGTCAATGCACATGTGCCATGATTCATCCTTCTTCTGCACTAGGAGTATAGGCGAACAAAAAGGGGATGAACTGGGCTGAATCAGCCCCTTCTCTAAAAGCTCGTTGACCTGACTCATAATCTCTTTCTGTTGGGCTGCACTAACCCTGTATGGTGGTCTATTCGAAGGACTAGAACCTGGCACAAGATCTATGGTATGATCCTCAGGTCTCTCAGGAGGTAACTCCCTTGGCAAAGAGTCCGAAAAACAATCACTGAAACCGCTCAAAAAAGTTGACCTATCTTTATCTACGGAGACAAATTAGATACAACTTCAGGTACTTGTTTTGCAAAGATCAAGTACACAGAAAGATGATTCTTTATTACAGATGAAATAGCAGAAGCAGAAACAACTGGAACAGACTCGCCTTTAAGCTTCACATCAAGGACATGAGTCTTTCCTCTATGTACAAGGGCGATCTTTTTGTTGTAAGTATCCACCATAGCATGCAGCTTGTAACACCATGGGATACCTAGTAACACATCACAGCCCTCAAGTGGCATAATATGAAATTCTTCCGCATCCACATAGCTCTGAATGTGCAGACGAAGCTTCCCCAAAATGGGAGTAACAGGCTCTGAATGACCTGGGCACGCCAAACGTGCTTCCCCAGTCATACCCATCTCCTCTGCACAAATGCCCAACTTTGATGTCAATTCTGGTGATATGAAATTTGCACGGGCTCCTAGATCAAAGAAAACTAGCACTGTCTGGTCTCTAACTTTGCCCCAAGCTCTACACAGTTCCGTGGCATCTATGTTTGGCTGGTCTCCAACCAAATTTGGGACAAGTTCTGCACTGGGCTTTGGCTTCTTCCCTTTATGGTATAACTTGTCATCCTTATCTTGACTTCTTATGTGGGCATTCATTTGCAAAATGTCCTTCCTCTTCACAAATGTAGCATTTCTTGGCCTCCCTAAGAGCTTTCCTTTCTTCAAAGGTTTTTTGTCCTTGTCCGAAGAAGATTTAGACTGCTTCTTGGACGTGTTAGCTTCTTCATTGGAGGGCTTCTTTGTGGGAGGCACAGAAGGCTTTGTTGCAACATTGCCCTTGTCTGAAAATTGTTTGCCCTGGGACCCTTTCTTGTGGCTATTAAATCCATCGGAATCTCCCTTCGACGGATTGCTAGCCACTCTGGCATTCTCAATCAACTGGAACATATTCATGACAGTAGTCTTTGTGTAGTAGTCCCTTATTTTCTTGGGCAATTCGCATCACTACTTCTCAATCTGTTCGGACAATGGCACAAATCTATAAGAGGTGACTGACAACAGTGCGGCCCAAAACTGTTTACTGTACTCTTCTAGATTCGCACATTGTTTAGCATTCAACTCGGGCCATTCTGTCATCACATCCACTTCAAAAGTGTTTGTTAGCCATGCAGACGCAAAAAGTTGTTTGAATTGGACCCACGTTGTTGGGGCTTGACCCTGGTTCAACAATGCGGTCCACCATTGAAGCGCATTCCCTCTCAAGAAAGTGGCAACCTTGCGTATCTTTGAAGATTCCGTGAAGTTTCGTCCAGCATAAGCTGCATCAAAGTGCTGTATAAAGGTCAAAGCCTTCAGTTGATCTTCAATTCCTCTGAAAGTTTCAAACTTCACTCCCTGCCCACCTTCCTTGTAATCCTTTGGCTGACTCAAAGGAGCCACATTATCATAAACAGCTGCCTACAAAAGTGGTGCTCCTTGATTGCCCATTCTAGCACTCGCATCACCTGTTTTACCTGTCGTATCTGCATTTTGGGTGTATGGCTGCGAAAAACTAGCCATACCAAATTGTGTTCCAGGCACTCTAAATTGACCATAGGCACCCTGAAATCCTGGTTGGACACCCATGTTCGCGTACATAGGGTTACCCATGCCTGTTTGCATTGTCTCGAACACATTCCCTGGCATATAACCTGTGGAAGCTCCAGCCATAGCTTGAAACACTAAACCACCTCCAAAATAACCAAGATAAGTAATAGGTGATGGAAGGGTCTGACGCATAGCCTGTTCATTACTCCCTTGACCATTCACAAACGGTTCTTGTCCAGCTAAAGCAAGTTTCTTTGGATCATTGGACACCGCTGTTTGCTCAACAACATGGGCTTTCCCTCGAGCATCATGAGTCCTCTATGCATTGGAAATCTCCTTTTCCTGCAATGGCTCCATCGTGCCCTGTGTAGAAGGCTGAAAACTCCGTGTCAGAGCTTGAAATTCCTGTGTAGGAGCCTGTAAGAACTCCTGCATCCTTGGGTTGGTAGCCAATTGCTGAAACATGTCCATGGAGCAACGCAGTTGAGCTCTAAACAACCTATCCTCTTCTTGAAGAGTTGAAGGAACTTTCTCTGTGCCATGTGTCCCTCTTCAGGTACTGGGTCTCTCTTCTCTGCCTAACGACAAGCTCTGTGTTGCTTTCACCCACAACAATCCACGCTGTACTTTTTGAAGAAAAAGTGACTATTTCGTCGATGGAACAAAACTTAGACCAAACTCTCGCAAAGCTGTCCAAACCTGGCGAGGATTGAAAACGCAACTGACCTGATTTCAGTAGCTCAACAATGAAAAAAACCCTATAGGTCAAAAACATTTGTCTAGGACGGATTCCCTCGCAATTTGGGAGCTTTCTGGTGCTGTAACAGAATTTCAGCATGCTTTTAATTCTCTATTTTTCTGCTATCAGGTGCCCAAAACCCTGTACACGCATCCCAAGGCTCTCACGGAGCTCCCTTGGTGTTCCCTTGCAGTTCAGGTACGAAACTCTAAACTTGCAAAGAAACACAATAGTCTATAATTCTTTGTTTCGGATCGTTTTTAGCGGAGCCAACATGCTACGTGCATCCCAAGGGCTCCCGCACGCAATGGGACAGTTCTCCTGTGAATTGGACGAGTTTACACGCGAGAAAATTCTCCAAACTTGCAATCTTCAGTGATGGAACTGTGCGTACCTGTGGGGGATTAGCTGTTAGCTAATATGGTTACTGTTCAAAAGTCTGTTGCCTTGGCAAACGCGCATAAACCCCGAGAAGTGTACATATTCATCTCAGGGATCCAACTAGTCGGGCATTACCATATGTGTCAAAGGGGAGAGAGATGCACGAGAGAAAATCATCGTGCTATATGGGACAGAGGAGACAGCAAGCTTTCCATTAAAGCTGTCAGCCTGCACCCACTACTCACACACACACTGTAGGTCACTTAATGAACCAAGAATCAGCCCGAGCCTCAAAATGGGTGCCCCCTCCTGCTGAGGTGTCCTACAGCAGTTGGCTCTCCTTCTGTCAAGTGTCCAGTTTGCCCCTCTGAGTTGATTCCCTAGTTCCCACTCACTTATAATGTTGTGACTTTCCGAGTGGCCTAGACTTTTATTTGGCGCACACTAGCTTCCATACTCATCAGAATTCTGTGCTAACTGGCCCGACCAATCCCAGACTGACCGACCTAGACTCCCGATGTGAGAAACCTGTTCGGCCGTAGCCGTTTCATATTGGCCATGCAATGTTCACTTGCACCTCTTCAAGGGTTCCGGGGAAAACAAGTAAAAATTAAAATAAATAAAAACATGTAGTACATATTTAGAGAAGGCAACAGGAAAAATACACCTCCTGGTGACACAACCTTCCAAGGCTGAGCATGCCCATCAACCAGATTCACAGGACGCACAGGCTTGTACCTCGATTGAGACCAGTGATCAAACAGTAGATAGTTGGCAGCAGGTGAAATATGTAGTACATATCTAGAGAAGGCAACAAGAAAAGTACACCTCCTGGTGACACAGCCTCCCAAGGTTGAGCATGCTCATTAGCCAGATTCACAGGACGCACATGCTTGTACCTCGACTGAGACTGGTGATCAAATAGTAAATGGTTGGCAATAGGTGCCTAGCCGCCGTCGACAGGGCGGGCTCGCCCCAGTGCTCCCCCTGGTGACTGACCTTCTGCAGCTCAGCAGCATTGGGTTCCGACTGGGAACCGTTTTGACCCCCTTCAGTAGGACCTACCTGAGGAGGCTCCGTCCTCTGCAGTTCCTCCACCTCCACCTCCTCCTTC
Organism: Adiantum capillus-veneris; assembly: GCF_014529385.1. NCBI lineage: Eukaryota > Viridiplantae > Streptophyta > Polypodiopsida > Polypodiales > Pteridaceae > Adiantum > Adiantum capillus-veneris. The sequence continues at coordinate 80,491,480 of NC_140954.1, forward strand.
AGACGCTGCCGTTGCCGTTGCCGTTCCGCCTCCTTCCCCTCCCCCACCTCCACCCCCGCCTCCCGTCCCTCCTCTCTCCCCGGTGGGGCCCACAGCCTCATCTCCCAACCCCTCCTCCACTCCTCCTCAGACGCAGGGGACTGGACACGCGTCTTCCGCAAGGAGATCTCTTGGTAGTGCTTTTGCTATGAGCCGTGTGGCTCGAGAGGGACAGCCCCACATGAGGCCCTCTTTTTTGTGTATACTTTTCCTTTTACAGCAGTCCCTAGAGGTTTGCAAACTAAGACGACTCAGCTTTGTACTTGGAGGGCTAGGAGGCCAACCTTCACAGGTGTGAGAAAGCCCTTGAGACCTTTTGTTGTGCATCAGGCGCACTGATCAACTGGAGGAAGACAGTGGCTTTCTCAGTTGGCAATGCTCTGACGCCTGATTAGATGCTAGGTGAGGGTTTCAGATGGATCCCCCCAAGGACTATTGTTCGTTACTTGGACTGTCAGGTTGGCTTGGACTTGTCTCCTAAGGAGCAGATTGCTCCCCTCCTTCTATCCATCAGGAGGAAGTTGTTACATTGGAGCTCGGCACAACTTTCTTTGGTAGGCAGAGTTGTAGTTGCCAATCAGGTGTTGTTGGCTACTATTTGGTACATTACATCTTGTTGGATCTTTTCGAGCTCCTGCATCAGCCAGGTAGAGAGATTGATCAGGAACTTCCTTTGGTCAGGGCGCCACACTCAGATAGCTCGAGCCAAAGTGGCTTGGCAGGTCATCACTCTTACCTTGTTCTCAGGGGGGGTTGGGGATCATAGAACCGGCACAACAGAGCAGATCCCTCCTTGGGAAGTTTGTTGTCAGAGGATTGCTTCCAAGGGAGGAGCCCTGGAAGGAGTTTTTGCTTCAGCGGCTTAGAGCTAGAGTACCTCAGGCTGGAGGCCCTTGGAGACCTTCCACCAGATGGATTTTCACAGAGATGCGTAGAGTTGGCCTGAGCAGGAGACTAGAGGACCGTTTTTTTGTGAGCCTTCTTTGTTCCTGGGAGCAGCTGCGGAACAGCACCAGCCTACTTGCACAGAGGAGCACCTAAGACAAGCGCTTGTTTGGAACCCCATGGTTAGCACTTAGAGAGGCCACTTGGTTGGTAGTAGGCCTCATGTCTCTTGGGGTCTCATGGCAGAGGGTTTAACACGCACTTTGGGTGACTGGCTACAACTCTCAGGTTTGTCAGAGGAGCTTTAGAGCATCCATCTACAGGGCATGAGAGGGGTGTAGAGCATGTGGCAAGACACCACAAAGGTAGTACTTGTTGAGCGGCTTACACCTCTCGAGCCAGCAGTGCCCAGATGGATGGGGACCTTCACGCGGCTGGAGGTCCTCATTGCAGTTCGGGCTTGCGTAGAGACGGTATACTCCATGTTTTTCGAGCTACATGGTGACAGTCAGTTACACAGAGTCTCAGTCGAGGCCCCACAAATTGCGGAGTGCTGTTTTTAGAGGATCAGGGTTGTGAGCATCTGTGGGAGGACTTGTGTCATAGATCCTGACCGAGTAGCTCTTGAGACAGGCCATTGGAGGCTGTGGGCTTAGGAGAGCTTTCCACTGGCACGAGTGCAGTGGGATCCTGGAGAGTGGTTTTGGAGGGACCCTTTGTCCTCAACCGACCATCCAGGTGTCCCTTTCTTTGAGTACACTGTTCGACTGGGATGTCACATACTGGCAGAACCACGGAGAGAGGTTCGTCCTGCTGCAGCACCTCATTGGTAGGAGGAGGGTCTCACAGCGGAGTTCTTGTCAGCTTTTTGGGTGAATTGTGGGATGCCATACAGCCGCGGCGAGTCACTTTGTTTCAGTGGCTAGTTGCACATAGAGCTACAACAGTGGGGAGCTGGCTTGTACATAGTGGTCTCTCGGCAGCATGTGCAGCTTGTGACCATCCTGTGGAGAGTCAGCGCCATTGTCTTTGGGACTGTCCTATGGCACAGCAAGTTTGGCTTCGGGTTCTTCGGTTGGTGCCAGTTTTTTCCACGGCACTACAATACACTTGGGGGTCATCTACTTGGTCCACTCTCACGGGCCTGACACTACAGTTTGAGCATCCTCCACCAGCAGGATGATAGTGATACAAGGGGGTCGACCTACACTCTAGCTCGCTACAGAGTTTTCTCCACAAGAGTGATGCAGTGAGAGAGAGGAGTGTTGGAAGCTCGTTTGCAGCCTGACACTCTGGTTTATCTGGCGGGCTCGTTGCTTCAACATCTGTGAGGCTCGCCCTGTATCACCAGTAGAGACAGTTCGAGATTTCAGGCTAGAGCTGATCCATACTCTCAGGGGATAGTTCGAGAGACTCCAGGGCAGCTTCGATTGCATGCGGGAGCGTAGAGAGGCTTTCCTTCGACTCTGGCGCCGTGGGCCTTTCTTCACCATGGTCCAGGGTGTGCTCAGATGGCACTACCGTCCACCTGCGTGGCTTTTCCCTCCTCCCATCTCCTGATTTAGCCTCATTGTACATATGCTGTTTTTTCATTGGGAGAGTCTCCCCTTATGATTGTTGTAGCCCTCTCTAGTAGAGGTGGTTGTAGCCCTATGGGCAGTTTCATTAACGAATAGAAGGATCTCTTTCTCTGAAAAAAAAGAAGAAGAAGAGAGGCAAAGAAAGAAGACACAAATGTCAAAATCATGCCAAGGCCAAAAATTGTGCTGGTCCCTGCAAATGCACTATATTGCTCATTAAATTGAAACAATAAACAGCCATGGACACATGTTTGCAGATGTGTGTGACCCAAGTCATTACTCCAGCTTATGAAAATGGCATGGCTACTTTGGGAAATTATAGTGGCAACACTAAAGGGCATAATACTTATGTTTCTTGTACAACTTCTCCTGTGTATGATTTACAATTGATCACATTATGTTTCAATGAGGAGACCAAGAAGACTATTTGGAACAGTGTTTGTTTGTAAAGTATTAGTCCTTGTTTGACCAAGTGGGATTTTGAGAATTAATTACAATGCAAGGCTTGTTTGTTATGCTCACTTGGGATAGGTAACGTTATGGGTCATACAGTTTTCCTCTGCTGCCTTCCAAAAATTTGGATTGGACCTCAGCATCTTGAGATTAGGGCTGTTATATGTAACATGCATGGTCTATTTTCAAATGATTTGACATGGGGCCTGCACAGGAGTCTTAAAATGGGTAGAGAAGATGACTTTCAGAAGGTTCACAAATATGTGCTTTCTACACAAGTTCAGTAAAATAAAATTCTAAAATACAAAACTGAAAAATGAAATTATGGAGGGTCTACTTCATAAAATATTTTATGAAGTTAATATTTTCAGCAGTATGAGGAGTTCAGCCCTTGAATGCGCGTTTTCAGTTAGAGCTTTTCTTCTAGCCTTTTGTAGGTCGATTTTTTGGAAGTTTTGAATAAATCCCACAGTGCACAGTAATTTTGATGCCCTACTTACTCCTTGGCTGGATACTAGGCCCTTTGGCAGATGCAAACAAAGACATGTTTTAGCAGCCTGTCTTTGATTCATTTGCATATCTCCTTATTTCTCTTTGACAATCCGATAAGAGGATGGATGAGCTTGGTGACAGTCCACTTGAAGCCTTTTTTTATTTTTTTTTATTTTCTTGGAATGAATGCCACAAAAAAACGAAGTACATATGCCTCATCATGCATCATTGATGTTAATTATGTCTCTTTTAAAAAAAGTATGTGCGAGCATGATGCCTGCTTGTGGATGCACATGCATAAGTAGAGTAACTGTGAGAAAATGACTCTTTATATCAATGCTTTAGATCTCTATAGATCTCTATTCTGATTATTTGCATCATGATGTCTCCAGAAAAGAATACCATCCATCTTCCAACTCTGCAATGGCAAGGAAGCACAGAATTTGTTTCTTAGACAGCTTGTTGACGGCATCTTCAAGTGCACTGATAGACATGGCTGCAGAACTATCAGATGCTGAAGAACGAGAGGGTGCACTGACTGAACAGACAAGATGGAGTTGTTTTAAAAGTTTGGGGGAGTTCAAGTGCTTACTCCAGCTTACATTCAATGCTGCTGCTGCGGCAAGGTACTGATTAGTTTATCAAATGGTTATCTTTTGAAGTGGTTGGCCAGAATTGTTTCTGAAAGTCCATTATTGCTCAGATGCATGGTATGATTTTAAATGGGCCTATTATGCTTGCGAATTTACAATCTTGTTACAAATGTCGCCGATGAGAATTTTCCAGGCTTTGACAGTGCAGAGATATGCTCAATGTATCTGTGAAGTTACTGCAAATAAATTGATTCTTGCGACACCATAGAAGAATACAGAAAAAAAGATGCTAAATCCTTGAAAGTTTCTACTATGGATTTTAGCTCTTTAGGAAATTGCAAAGAAACAGGAAGTTAAACAGAGTCCTTGTTGACTCCAGTGCAAAGTGACACGTTGTGCCTCCCTTTCACTGGGAAAGGCTACAACAAATTCACAATTTGGGGCAAACTGAGTGGCACTAGAAGCCTTTCAAGGACCAAGAGACTTGCCCTTTGCAGCTTGAGGTAGCTGGCCTCTAGAAGAGCCTTAAATGCTAAGCTTGATTTTGGGCGTGAACAAAACACGAACATGCCAAACCAGGCTCATGTAGCATAAGAGAATAGCCAGATACATTTCTGATTCTTTATTGCAATAAATTATTGGGGCCACTTGTTTTCCAAAATGGAGGTGTTTCTGTAAGTATCTGTAAGAAACCTAGCATCTGCAAGAGCCTCATGATTTTGATTTCAGTCGTTATCTAATCCTTCAATATTTTTTTGGTGTGCAAAGGTGTCAAGTGCATGAGTTGGAGCTGGAAAGCAGTGAGTTAAGAAACAAAGTTAATGCATTCAGAGAGTTGCTGAAACAGAGCAAACGGGATGTATATAGCAAGCAAAACGGATCAAAAGAACAAGCCATTGCAATGGCGCTTTTGACATCTAATAAGGTCTTGGGAATGTTCCCATAAACACTTTTAGTATGCATTGTTAATATTATATAATGGTCAAAAAACTGTGAGGCTAAATTTTGGATAAATGTAAAACGCCTCATTAAATGCCCCTAATGTATTTGTACATGGAAAGAGACCAAAAAAATCCTTATAAACCTGATATGTTTTGTGCCCATCATTAAACTGCTCTGTTTTGTGAGAGATCTAAATTTTTCTGTACACAAGAAGAGCTCTTTGTATCCAGCAATGTGACATATCTGGTTGCTTCAGGGCTGCACAGAAAATGACTCGAAGTGTGGAATCGAGGAACTTTCCATCGAACTCACGCGCTTCCAAGCTCGTGCATCTAGTCGACTGGACTGTATGAATGATTGCTGCTATTCAAAGAGTTCCAGAGTTAGCGCATTTCCAGAAAACCTCAACAAGGCATGTAATCTATCAAAAACTTCTCATATTTTACTCAATTGCAAAGTGACCCTCCGAGTAGGATGACAGGAACAGGATGAAGTGATTGCCATTGTCAAATGTTGAGTCTTGATTCTAGGACCTGAAATGGTATGGTCTGGATGCATGCCTAATTGGGTGTTAAATTTTGGGTCTTGATTCTAACTCTAGTGCCTGAAGAGGTCTGAAGGCACACCCAGTTGGGTGCTCTAAGTTTGGTTGTGGGGTGGAATATTTTTAAGGTAAATGTTGGTTATAAAAATCAGAAGGTTTGATTATGTCGTATAAGCTGCAGGTGGTTTCAACAGGACAGGCATCATGTATGAAGCAAAATTCGAACAAAGGCCGGATATGGAAGTGGAAGTGGAACCAGCAATGGTGGATGGTGCACCTAAGATGGTGGCAAAAGCCTTGGCAGATTTCGGATTGGATGAAGCAGGCAGACAAGTCGCCAGCGAGGATACGATCCTCCAGAGTTGATATGGGCCATCTGCTATAGACATTATTGGCCTTGGATCTTGATGTGGGGCATCCTTTTGCATCCTGGATTGATTCAATCTGTGTATTGATGCATGCGTCTTCCTTGTTTTTGAAGGGAGTCAGCTTCTAGTGACTCATCAGCTGCTCAACAAAAGGATATGAGCCTTGATATCCTGAAGGTAATATTCTTGTATTTTCTGTTTGTAAAAGTAATGAAGGGCTGAAGGTAGATTTTATTTATAAGACTCGAACCAAAGTCCAATACTCGGCCTCAAAGACATTCTACAGTTTTCATCTTTTTGTTCAATTGACTATTGCAATGTCGTTTTCTGCTGCAGGTGTTTTTGAGCATCAAGGAGCATGCTTGGGCTGTTAAACCAGCAGCTACGAATTTGCAGATTCTCTGGTTGCATTTGTGGCCTGCAATTTTGGCATTGAAATTATGCATCATTCAGTATATTCTCTATATTAGGGTGACATGACTTTGTTGGAGATAATTGCCTCACCAACAACCATAAAAGCATTCTTGAAACCTCGAGCCTGTAAAATATGATGTGCGGTAATCAAATTTAATATGTGTGCCTGTATATATGGCATATGTTTATCAATTTATGAAAGAGTGATTCTGTAGCCTTCTTTGTAGATGTCTTATTTTTCACTGAGGTTTGATGTTCTGAGCTAAGATGCTGGGCCTATGCTGCACATTAATTTGCACACAAACATTTTCTTAGTGGAGGAACTTTTTTCTAGTAATTGTCTTACAAACTGCAGCAGGAGACAATTTGCAATGAAAGGTGCTATTGGAGAAAATATAGCTCTGTCTCACTCTCATCCAGACCCTGGCGTTCAACTGCACCCCATTTTGTTGGTATGGCCTGCATCAGCCTACGCAAGAAGGTAGACTTGGTACCCGGACACATAGCCAAGCAAGGATGCTCTTCAGACTCCTTGTGTGGAAGAAGCGGAACTCCTTGGCAAAAATGCAAGCAGAAATTTACCTCCTTTTCTTGGGACAGGACAGCAAGAGGGCTTACAAGAAAGACAACCCCCCATACAAACCACATCCCCAGATGCATGGACGGCTTGATGGAGACAACTTTACAATGTACTAGGACAGCCAGCCATGCTACCCCCTAACCAACAGAATTTTTTTTTTTCACATGGAGGATGGTCAGAGAGGCCTTCTACAGGTTACAGAATGGAAGAGCACAGGATGAGGATGGTCTTGTAGCAGTGCACTTTGCATATGCGTGTGATACCTGACACCCGTATTGAGCATGAGTTTAGTGCATAGGTTGAAATGCAAGGCCTGAGGTCACAAGGACAGGCTGGTTTCAGACGTGGATACACCACTTTGGATCACATCCCTATACTAAGAGCCATAGTTTTTCCATACGTCATGAATGTAGACGGGTACAGAAGTACTGAATAAGTACATTTCAGAACCCCTGGGAATTCCATGCGTTAAACACCATACGGCACACTAAAAAGAGCCTACATATGACACTTAAAAGCCTGCATATGAAACTTAAAAGTTTAAAACAATACAGAGGAACACAAAACCATAGAAACTTCAAACACAATAGAAAATTTCGTGTTTAGAGTTCAATGACCCTACGGCCATTGGCATCAATGAGTCATGACTAGACAAATGTGAGTGGCCAGCGGCATGTAGACCAAGAACAAAAAGGGGTGAAATGGAGCCTCAAAGTAATAAAGTAGGCTCTAGCCAATGATGGACCGTAGAACCGTAGAAGCAAGCCAAAAACATGAAGGAGTGTAGGCTACAAAATTCAAAACAATAAGTAGAGGGAGGAGGCAAAAACATAAGTAGGGGTCAACACCATTGTCCAGAAGTAGAGATCCAAGGGTGGAGGAAGCTGTAAGGAGGAGTAATGAGCTCTAACTCTCACCATAGCTCGCCTCATCACCATCATCAGCAGCATCATCACCGTCATCATCATCATTAATTAGTTCTACACCCACTATTGGGCACTGACGACTTTAGTGGGGTTGTCGTGGTATTTAGTAAATACTATGCATGATGGAGACGAAGATTATAGTGTGTTGTGGGTGACTACCATGAGTCTATATCTTGCACTTTCCTCCAAGGGTGAATTTGGGCTTATCCTGGATTCGTCTAGGTATATATATAGATATCATCATCACCATCAACACCAATTGAGCATGACATCCCAATATGGCTAGGATGAGTAATGGGAATAGGCTCAACCTCTTCGTTTGTACTCTTTGCAATGGCCTCTTGAACCTCTTGCAAGGCAAGCAAGCGGTCCTCATCCTTTTCTTTATTAAGCCTATCCAATGTGACCTCCATTCTCTCGTAGCCACGCTCTTTGATTTTGGATATGAGCCTCAAATTGGTGTGTATGTATACAAGCTTCTCCGTATGAGATGGGAGTAGCTTGTTTCTTCTCTTTGTATGTATGAGAGAAGGTGGTCCAATTTCTCTCACACATGGTGAGGCACAAGTCCCTTGAAAAAGCACCCTTAGATGGGTGTGCAAGCCCCAAAAATTTCCTACCAATTCACACTCTCTTGCATCTTGTTTGGATCTTTTGCAATTGGATGATCAAATGACTTACTTTCTGCCTTGCAAGTGTCCACCCAACTCATCAATAAGGGCGCCTTGCAAGGTCTAATCACCTTTGATGTACTTATCCAAGAATGCCATCCACCCTTCATGCACCTCTTTATCACTACCCTGCCCTCTTCCTCGCCATATAGAATGCAACATGTATCCAACGGCACGCAATGGTGCGTACCAGCCAAATGAGACTTTTGCATAACTCATGACCAGAACCAAGTCTCTGGTCGCTAAGCTTCCTCAGCAACCAGGTGAGTTTATGGTTAAGAAGTGGGTGGAGAAGGCTCTTCCCAAAACCTCTCAGCAAAAACTTCGAGAGAGTCTCCAACCTAACGCCACTTTGGAGGAATTTGTCGCAGCGGCTACTCGGATAGAAGGAGCTAGGAAGATGTTCACCGACTCTCCTTAGGTAGAGACCACCTCACTCTTTTCAAAAGCCCCTCTAATCCTTTAGCCTCTTTACGCAGGGAAGTGAAAGCCTTAGAGTTACAGCGAGCTCTTCAAGAGGAGAAGTCCTTCTCTCTTTGACAGGAGAAGCCTCCACATCATGAGGCTTTGGACCAGATCAAGCGCGAGCTAGAGGAGCTCAAGTCTCGGCAGGAGAGTAAGGCTATGGTATGGTGTAGCTCATGCCGCTCTCCAGGGCACCCTCCACAAGAATGCCCCCTTCGGGCTTATTGCCGCTTCTGTGAAAAGTCTGGACATGAGGACAAGGATTGCTACTACCTCAAGGGATTGCGACAAATCCAGCAAAGTCTCGTTCCTACTCTTCAACAAGGGCCACCACTTGCATCCAACATGGTTTCCCCCTATGGCCATCCAAACCACATGCCACCTTTGCTGACAGCCCCTCCTATGCAAGGTATGCAGAGCACTTTTCCTTCTCAGAGCTTTTATCATACCCATGCTCCCTCATCTCCTCAAAGCTTCTACGCCTCCACCTCCACGCACCAGGAGCAAGGAACACCTCGCCCTTCAACTCGCCCATTGAATCGACCTATTTTATGCTACAGATGTGGAGACTATGGACACTACCAAAGCAAATGCCTTCTGCTAGAAGGGTCCTCTCCCTGCCGTCATTGCCCTGAGCGAAGGATCACTACAGTAAGGATTGTCCCAAACTTTGTGCATCGATAGCTTCGAGCCCAAGTCAAAATCAAAATGAGTTTACCTTTCCCAAGCTCAATTTGATAGTAGTTAGAACCATTACTCAGCCACCCCCTTCTGCCCATGTGGTAACCCCTCAAAATAAGTTGCAATTGGTAGAGGATCCAGCGGGCATCCTCACTCGGGCCCAAAGAGCTGCTCTCGGTCTTAGCATTCCAGCAAGTTCAACTTCCCCACACATTGTCACACCAGGGGACACCCTACCTTCAGCTGTTGACAAGCCATTCCCCAGTGCCAAGCAAGAATCAAAATCTTTGCTCTCCGATATTGATGAAGACTTCTTGGAAGCAGTTGCTGATCTTCAAAAGATCAAGGTATCAGAGAAAGTACTGGTAGAAAAAGAATAGCTTACAGCAGAGACAATCTTGAAGAACACGTTCCAACAAGTGTCCCTCTATGACATGCTGCGGCTAGATGCAAGTTTTAGAAGTGACACCCTTGCTGTAATTCAGTCACTTTACCCCGGAACAAGTCCCAGTGGCGGGCACCTCCCAGTTTGACCATCAAAGTCCTATATGATTTCTCATCCTACGGCTCCCCGCACTCGGCAGGCACCTCCCAGTGTGACCATGAGAGTCCTATATGATTTCCCATCCCGCGGCTCTCCTCACTGATTATAGAAGTCCTCGTCTCACCGTGTCCGTCTTGGGGCGGCAATTCTCAGGAGTGATAGTGGATGGCGGATCTGGTATCAACCTGATGCTCGAGTTCACTATGTTAGCTCTAGGTCTACATCCTACTGGCCGTGCTCCCTTCACAATTACATTGGCCGACCAGAGGACATTCTACCCAGTGGGCACAGTGGAAAAAGTGCCTCTGCAGGTACAAGACTTTACCTTTAACTTGGATTTTGTTGTGGGTCGTCTTCCCTAGGTTGAGGGCGGAATTCCCTTGCTCATCAGTAGACCATTGCTGCGACACACTAAAGCACTTCATGATTGGGGAAACGACGCCATGTGGATACATACTCTTGGCTCCCCAATGCAACCCATTCGCCTAGGAGGAGGCATGGTTTCTGTCGTACAGCATAGTTCTTTGTCCCTAGAAACCAGCCTTGAATTGGAACAACCTACTCCACGTGACGGGTCAGAGGAAGATCTACTGAAGTGGTTGGACGCTAACAAATCTATGCCTTGTTATGGAGTCTCTATTCAATATTTGCGTGAGGGTACACCCTCTTCCAATGTTTCCACAGTAACTAAACCCAATGAGCTACCTGAGTCAACTCAAAGGGTGGAGGTCATAGAACCTACTTACCATGCGCCCTTGGTGGAAGCCTTTGGATTGGGTGAGCCTACAAAGATTCATAGTAGCGGAAACAAATCTCCTCTACAGAATTCACGCCCCCGTCATCATCAGCCCATTGGTGTCTGCTTCTCTGACCGAGACTAAGCTCTCCTTTGTGTCTAGCGAACTCCCCTTCACCGAGCTTCCTCAAGGGGGTATACAACAAAAAAAAGTTGATTTCAAGCTTGATGTGCTCCCCGCTCATGATGTCTCTCTGCTATGTGGATGTTCTGTCGGGAATCAGACTACCACAAAATTCAGCTTTGATGGGAGGCTATTTGTGGGCACCCCTTCACCAACCCCCCCTAGACCCCATCCCCTCCTCGCCCTACACCCCTCAACCCTCGCCCCTCACTACTACCCTACCCTCGCCCCTACCCACCCCCCACCACCTTCACCCCCTCGCCCCTCTCCACCCCCTCATGCTCTCACCCCTATCTACCCCTCGCCCCTCTCCACCTTTCCCTCACCCTACCCACCCCCTCTCTCTCCCTCGCCCCAACTCGCCCCTACCCTCCCCCTACCCACCCCCTACCCCTAGCCCTCACCCCTATCCTTCCCCCCTCGCCCCTACCCTCCCTAGCCTCGCCCCTACCCAGCCCACCTCTCCCCTACCCTCGCTCCTATCCTTTCCCCCTCACCCCTACCCTCCCTAGCCTCGCCCCTACCCTTCCTAGCCTAGCCCCTACCCTTTCCCTCTCTCTCCCCAAAACCTTCACTGCAACCCCTCATCCATACCCTCTTCCCTCCCTCCCTTGTTCCTTGAGTGTAGCTATGCAGATTTTTCGGGATTTTGTTAGCAAATTGGTCACCCGACGATTCTAGCACTGAGCTTCACGGCATGAAGATTTCTGAATAAGACAACTCTAGTGTCCCGCTTTCTCCAGTTGGGATGAACACTCTTGATAGCCACGGGACCCTCCTCCTCGTCTTTTCATTGCAATTACCCTAGCTTTTGTGACTTCCTATGATTTTGCTTAGGCTTGGGCCTTCTTCAGTTTCTTGCCTTTTGTACAATTTATCTCATTGTGGCAGAGTTCATCATATTCTGCATAGGCTTAGCTAGATTGGATATCTGCCACTTGTTGGTGGCTCTTTAGGAGATACATATGAGTGGTAGGTTCCAGTCGTGGGTATGCATCATCATCTGGTTTAGGGTCTAGTCTTGAGTCTTGAGTCTAGAGTTTTGCACGCCACTGGCACTCTCAATGCACACTGGACCCTCAACACTCCCATTGTACCTTGAGTCCTGAGCTTGGAGTTGTGTCTGTTGCCAACCAGAGTTGTATGGTTCTTTGAGCTTGTCGAGTTCCATTGAGTTGAGTCTGCAGTTGTGTTTGAGTCGTATCGTGTCTTGGGTCATATTTCATTCTAAGTTTGAGTCATGTTCCTGTGTGATGTTTCTTCTATCGGATTGAGGTTTCATGCATACTGCACTGAGGAGCACCCACTCTAGAGAGCACGACACCTTTTCTTCGCTACACAGAGGGACAGAGGCCCTGGACGGAGCGGTTGGTCTCTCATTTCCATTGTGCGGTAGGGATCAGACTGCATGGATCAGTCCATTGTGTTGGATTGGCTCCATGTTCAGGCACTCAAGCTCTCTCACCACACGGGAGAATTGGGGGTGACAGACTTGATACAGATTCTACGGCTGTTGTCCAAGTTCTTTGTGACACCACTAGATACAAGAAGATGTAGACACATTGTGGTACACTTTTTTGCAGACACTTAGACTGCACCCTGCTATGTATATGTTCATGAGGACTCTTGGACAAAGGATGTTGCTCTATGGACTGCACGCCGTGCTTGGGTATGGTCCGTTAGACACTCAAGATACGGCTTTCTTGAGGTCCCTCGGATGCGGATTACTCCCCACCCAAAGTTGCCTCGAAGATTGCGAGATTGGTTGCGATCGCAGCATCGGCCTTCTCTCACTGACCCCATGATGATTGTCTCATGGAATGTGCAGGGGCTAGGTGGACCCCAATTTCTACGTCAGAGAGGTCGACTCAGACAAGAGCTCCATAGATGCCTTGTGGGTGGAGCGATTAATATGTTTATGCTCCAGGAGCATCACTTGTGTGAGAGTCGTATCAGGGGTTGTGGATAGACCTTGCATGGTTGCTATGAGACCTTTTGGTCAGCTACTTTCGGGCCTAGTGGCATTCAGGGAGGTGTATGTATGACTATTGCAGACTCATGGTAGCAGGCCATTGTGGGCAAAGCCATTAGTGTGCCTGGCATGGCCCAGTGGGACGTTTTACAAGTACATGGCTGCCTTGTGGGTTTTCTGAATATTTATGCGTCCAACCATGCGAGTGCATGGGCTGAGTTTTGGTCACATTTGGTGGAGTCCCTACCTCATGCAGAGCAGTGGTGCATTGGGGGGGATTTCAACATGCTTGAGGACCCCTCGGATAGGATTGGGCAAAATCATGCAATTCTACATGGGGCTGAGTTGGCTGCTTGGGAACAGCTATGTATGAGCTTGAGGATTTGGGATGTATGGCAGCATGCGGGTTTTGCACGGCTCTCAGACAACCTCTCTTTTTCCCTATCTGACCGCAAAGTAGGTGGAGTGAATCTATCCAGGATAGATTCACTCCAATGCTAGTGATCACTTATGTGACTTCGGTGGTTCAGATGCATTTTGGCAGGGACTACTTTCTCTGATTATGCGCCAATGATGCTTACTCTAGTCGACCGGCAAAGGAGTGACAGTGTTATGCTACACATCTCTGAGAGGATTTTGCTAGATACAGAGCTTAGAGAGCAGGTTGCTACACTGTGGACCGAGAGTTTAGATACACAAGGGGACGGTGCTGCTAGAGTGGCCAATGCCCTCAGGGAGCTTAGTTCTTCTTTCTCCAAGAGTCGAGAGCATGACTGACTGCGGCCCGAGAGGAGGAGATGCAGCTACGTCGGGGCATTGCTTCCTTACAAAAGATGCAAGAGGGTCACCCAAGTAGTCCTTGGATGGAGGACCAAATGCAACAGGCTTGACAGGAGCTGATCACCAGTGAGGAGCGACGTCATGAGTTTGCCTACCACTGACAGGCATCTCAGTGGACCCAGGTGGGCGACAAAGTTACTGGAGAGTTTTTTGAGATGGTGGGTTCCCGACATGCGTATACCAATGCTCGCCAATTGAGGAGACAGGATGGGACGGTTTCCAAAGAGCATAACACATATGGGCAGTAGCTACTGACTTTTACCGAGAATTGCTCTCAGTTGAGCCGCAGTCAGAGCGCATGGATGCATGTAGAGAGCAGGTGTGGGGGCAGATGCCTTGTCTCGTGAGTGAGGAGATGTGACAAATCCTTGAGAGCTCTCTCTTGCCAAAGGAGCTTCAGGAGGCTCTAAGTGCACTCCCTCGTGGTAGTTGCCCAGAAGAGAATGGTTTGACTCCAAGCTTTTTCTTGGAGTACTGAGAGGTGCTTGGACAGGATCTATGTAGTGCATACCAACACACTTTGCACACTAAGGAGATGCCTGATAGCATGATCAAGGGTCTGATCTACCTCATCCCCAAGGAGGGGGGATCTCTAGATGAGATTCGGTAGGGGCGGCCCATCACCATTCTCAACTTAGCCTACAAAATTCTTGCAGAGACTCTGAGTTAGAGAATTCAGCCATTACTTGAGAGCATCATTCATGAGACTCAGATAGGTTTTGTCAAGGAGCGTAGTATCCTTGACAACATCTTCGCCTTTTGGAAGGCAACTAGTAGGTGTGAGAAGGCCATGTAGATGTTTTGTTGTGCATCAGAAGCATTGATCAACTGGCGAAAGACAATGGCTTTTTGGGTTGGTGATGCTCCCACGCCTGATTGGATTTGGAGAGGGCTTTTGTTCGATCCTTCCAAGGATGCCGGTTCGTTACTTGGGCTGCCAGGTTGGCTTGGACTTGTCACGAGAGCTGCTCCCCTCCTCTTAGTCATGAGGAGGAAGCTGTTGCATTGGAGCTCAGCGCGGCTCTCTTGCTCGCAGGGCTGTTGTGTCCAACTATGTGCTCTTGGCCACCATGTGGTACATCACATCTTGTTGGATCTTCTCGAGTTCTTGCATCAGTCAGCTAGAGAGGCTGATCAGGATCTTTCTATGGGCAGGGAGAGATACGCAGTCAGCCATGCCAAAGTCTCCCGCCAGGTCATCACTCTACCTTGCTCCCGGGGGGGGGGGGGGACTGGGTATCATCGATTGAGCACAGCAAAGTAGAGCTCTCTTTGGGAAGCTCATTGTTCAAGTTCTTCTTCCAGGGGAGGAGCCCTGGAAAGAGCTTTTGTTACACCGGATCAGAGGCCAAGTTCCACAAACCGGTGTCCCTTGGAGCCCCTCCACTCATTGGATTTTCACAGAGATGCGCAGAGTGGGCCTGAGCAGGAGATGGGAGGACCGCTTCGCGTTGAACCTACTTCGGTCTTGGGAGCAGCCCACATGCATTGAGGAGCGCTTGACGCAACCTCTTACATGGAACCCTTTGGTCAGTACATAGCGAGGTCACATGGTTGCAGTTTGCAGCACTTCCTGAGGAGATTCAGAGCATCTAGATGCACGGTATGAGGGGGGTACAGAGCATGTGTCAGGACATCGGCGAGGCTATACCAACAGAGTGGTACACGTCTCTCGAGCTGGAGGCTCCGAGTTGGATGGGGGCCTTTACTCATCTTGGGGTCCTCATCGTAGTTCGGGCCTGCTCAAACTTAGGCCTTTGCATGTTCTTTGAGTTTCAGGGAGAGGGTCGCCTCCACAGAGTTGTGACTGAGGCACCAGAGGTAGCAGAGTGTTGTTTTCAACAAATTCGAGTTGTGGGCATTAGAGGGAGGCTCTGTGTGCTTGATCCTGACCCGTTAGATCTTGAGATTGGACATTGGCAGCGCTGGGCTTGGGAGAGTCTCTCTTTGGTGCGAGTGCAATGGGACCTTGGGGAGTGATTTTGGGGAGACCCTTTTGCTTCAGTTGATCACCTAGGGATCCCTTTCTTTCAATACAAAGCACGACAAGTAAGCCACATACTGGCTGCTTGGAGAGAGGCCCCGTCTTGCGGCAGCAATGGTAGGAGAAGGGTCTCACAGCTGAGTTCCTGACAGACTTTTGGGAGCGCTTGTGGGATAGAAAATAGCCGAGGAGAGTTACCATGTTTGAGTGGCTTGTCGCCCATCGAGCTACTGCAGTGGGGAGTTGGTTGGTTTCCAGTGGCCACCTAGCGGGCTGTGCCTCCTGTGACCACCCACTTGACATTGCTTATGGGACTGCCCCATGGCGCAGCAGGTTTGGCTGCAGATTCTACGGCTGATGCCAGCCTTGTTGTCAACTAGCCAGTACACTTGGGATGTTTGCTCTTGGGTCCAACACTTCGTTTTGAGCTGTCCTCAGCTAGCAGGACGATTGTGATAAGAGGAGGGGTGGCCTACACTCCAGCCTGCCACCACAGAGCTTATGCCTCAGGAGTGGAGCAGTCATAGAGAGCTTTCTTGGGAGCTTATTTGCAGTCTGACTCTCTGGTTCATATGGAGAGTTCGCTGCTTCCGCATCTTCGGGCCCGCCCCTTCCCACCGGTGGAGACTGTACGAGATATATGGCTTGAGCTGATCCATACACTTCGAGGTCAGTTCGAGACGCTGCAGCACCGCGAGGCTTTGCTACTGATTTAGCCGTCATTGTACATATCTCACTTTTTTCTTGGGAGAGTCTCCCCTCATGCTGATGTAGCCCCCTCTTGTCGGGACAGTTTGTATCCCAATGGGCAGTTTTATTAACTCATAAAAGGATCTTTTTCTTGGAAAAAGAAAGATGAGCTTTTTTGTCATCTTTTGCCCTTTCCAAAGCAAGTTCTTAACACGAAACTCCCTTCTATGCCAAGCCCCAAGTGGTTTCAGAAATTGCTCTGAAATTCCTTGTATTGATGACGCTTAACAGTTCTTTTTCACCCTCACAACCAGTTTCCGCTCAGCAAAAAATGGGAAAAGGCTGTAGTAATCCCTGTACCTCATGCCTGTCAAACTTGACCTTTTGGCATAGGTGCACCATGTCCTCCTTCAAGGGGCATGCTAGGATATTGCACCATCACCAACACAATATAACTATAGGGAAAATCATCAAAATGTGCCTAATATTTATCAAAATTCCCAAAATACTCTTTATCAAAATTAGATGGATTGCTCCAAAATTTGCATGGTTTAGTTTTTTGTCCAATAGAGATCTATCTTTAAGTTTCGTATACATAAAAAATTTCAACAATGAGCTCACAAATAGAGGAATTTGTGTTTGATATTTTTGGGAGTTTGTGTAGAATTTTGGGAAAATTCAAGGGCATTTTGGGAATTTGGCCAAATTTTAGAGGTATTTTGGTAATGTTTCCACATGATTTCCTTCTGGTAAATTTGTAATGAAGTAAAGGCCCTTGCAATTTCTTGTAGTGCTCTCTCAAGACTAGTTGAGTGTATATAAATGGCGGGGCCGCGTGCAGGGCGATGCAGGTGACGATGGCGCGTTCCTGTATATGCCAGAGCGCCAAGCGTAAATCAGAGAGCAGTGCTCATTGTCGGAAGACATCCAGAACGTGCAAGACAATGAACTTTTTGTGGATATGGTCTTTCTGTTTGGCAAACGATAGGAGGAGCTTGCTGGTCGCCGCAAGGTGTCCTGTTCTACAGAATATGCTCCTAAAGATGCATGACATGACAGAAGGGCAATCTGCTCGCATCCCACTCCCTGAGACACCCTTACTGCCATGCACATCTGCCTCAAGCTCTTCTACACAGACACCATTCAACAGAGCACTTGGCCTAACATCTTGAAGCCCTTGATGTGGCTATCGCCTATTTTGTGGAACCCTTGCAGATCCTTGCATTAGGATTCTTGAAATGCGCTGTTAAACAGCTTATAGAAAGCCTCAAAGGTGATGATGATGATGATGGTGAATGCAGGGTAGATCCCTCGTTTAATCGTGGGACGTCTTTCGGTGGTAGTGATTGGATGGTATAGCGGGCGTATTGTTCGACCTCGGTATTCTGTTGCAGATATCCTCGTCCACAAAACCCTCTCTTTACGGTTGCAAATTGCTCGCTCCAGCTTCCTGGTCCGTCTTCTTTTCTAAGGGTCAAGCTCTTTGAGCATCATTTTCCAGATGCTGAGGATTCAGCCAGGTATCAATGCTATGTAAATCAATTCCTTTTTGAGTTCATTGCACATGTAAAGAAGCATTTTTCTGGCTGCCACAATATAAACAAAATCAGACTAGGAGTGCCATATCTACAAGAACTCACACTTCTTGCCTTAAGCCATTTTATACAAGAATGGGCCCCAGTTTCACAACAATGGGTTGATGCAGTACTTTGCCTTTCTTTATGTGGTGAGATGGGCTGCCTATAGAGTTGTACTCAGCTATGAGCCATCCATAGACGAAGGGGAATTTGAGAAAGGCCTAAATAAATGCTTTTCACTTACTCCAGGTGAGTGCTATATGCACCGGCTGACAGTGGTTGCAACACCTCATGATAAGAGGAGTGAGCATTATGCTGAAAATTGTACCCAGAAACATTCGGGTGCAAAAGGCTCCACAAATCCAACATCCATGTGCATGCAATAAGATTTGTTCAATCTTGCAATTCTATACCCAACATGTGTGAATGTCATGTGGTATTATAATATAAAGTGGGCGCATTGTTAAAATCACCATAAAGCAAAGCATTGGAGAGCCATGAATACGAAGACATTGCACGCCATAAAGTAGCCCGTTGCCCCAAGGTTGTATGCGCATAGACACCACCAAATTCATAAATCTGGCCATTGATTATACATTGCCAACGACCAATTGGATCATTGGATGCAAGAACTAGTTGCAGCTCATGCCTAACCATCATCAAAACACGTGAAAGCAGTAATCCGCAAAATACGAACATTGCCCAACAAATTCATGTTGATTGTGCTTTTGCAAAATAACAATGTCGCCTTACATGTATGTACATAATGCCAGGTTAATCTCCACTTATCAAGGTTACATAACCAGCACACATTGTATGAAATGCATTCAACACAACTATGCATTCGAGAGATATGTACAAAGGCAAAGGAAGGAGGGGACTAAGTTGGCGTGCCCATAGGCACATCAACATCAACAAACCGTGGCTCGACTATAGACATTGTCTACGATGTGAAGATAGGATGTCCCGATGAGGGGTTGAGTGGTAACCTGTGGTGGCCTATCCCGAGTAGTCCCTCTGTAGAAAGTAGTGATCTGCTTCTATATGAGAGAGAGAAATGAAATGAAATGAAATGTTATATATCGTCTTCAAAAGGCCAGAATGACCTATGAGACCAAACAGTTACAACGTGGTGAATCCGATACAATGACTTGAGTACCAAAAATAAAAAAGAAACTGAAAAAAGGGGTACTATAGAATCCTAAAATGTTGTATGTGAGCTAAGCAGCTAGCAGGGATTGTGTAGGATATGAGAAGGGTGGTGAAAGTAGTGAACGAGGGCTACTACAACACAATGTGGGTGTATCCTCAAAAAGAGCTAAATCATAGGAGATCCATCATCGGTCGCTTGCAGATCTCATCAATCTCCACCGCAGTTGTGGGTGTCTGGATCTCCCTAGCTCGATCGCTCTATCGCTCGATTGATCAGCATGCCTCTGGTGTGACGAGAATGTGAGCTCTGCTGTGGTAGCCGCTCCTCCGGCTGCCTACTGTTTGCTCTAAAGAAGTTCGTGATCTGTCTCTGGGACTAGCTAGCCTCTCCTCGCATCAGGCTCTCTGTGTGTCTGCGTAGCTCCTCAAGCAAAAACAGTCCCAGGCATCTTTGGTCCTCATAACCCATGACTCTAGAGAGTGGTCCAAAGCACTCTCTGAACAGGCAATGAAAGCGGCCTCGTATTTTATAGTAAATTGGGCAATGGCATGTGTAGTGCAACTCTGTCTTAGGCTCCATGTGACATAGGGGACACGTCCTCGCCTCTGCTGGTACTCCGCTGTATCTACCAGTCTCGACCCGAAGCTGGTGTGAAGATGTGCGTATCTAGCCAATAGCACATCGTATCCCATGAGATAAGTGGGTGTCCATGTATCTGAGTCCCGTCACAAAACCATTCTTAGTAAGCTGGAGAAGATGCTCTATATAGAAATCCATCTTTGTGCCCAGATCTTGTGCCAGCTGTATCCAAGTCCTGATGTCTAGCTGAGAGAGAGAGAAATGAAATGAAATGATATATTAATGTCTACAAAAGGCCAAAATGACCTATGAGACCAAACTGATTACAATGGTGAGTCTATTACCAAGTCTGGGTACAAACAAAGAAAACTACAAACTAGAAACTGAGATAAGAGAGCTACCGACTGCTATGGGTGGCTGGTAAGCTGAGCAATGGTATAATGCCACAAAGGTACAAAGTGGGGATAAGTGTCACCATGATACAATATAGCAGTAACATGAAGCCTATCCTGATCGACACTCTGGGTGTCGTGCTAGAATCTTGTGGATCCTCTGCCGCAATGTCCGTCGGTGCTGCGTGGCTCTCCTCCTCATTCGTGGCCGTCTCGATCTCCCCAACTCTAAAGCTCGGTCAATGAGAGTACCACTGGTGTGTGTATGGGTGGGAACCGAGCTCTGTGGTGGTGGTGGCCCCTTTGCCTCTGTGGTACTCGGACTGAAGAAATCTGAGATGCGTCTCTAGGACTGTCTATGTCTATGCCCTCTCAATAGAGAGTCTCTATGTCTCTATCTCAAGTAGAAATAATCCGAGACATCTCTGATCCTGATATCTCATGACTCTATCTAACGAGTCAAAACCATCGCTGAATAAACAGTGAAAGCGTCCCCGAATCTCATAGTAGACTGTGCAGTGACATATGAAGTGAAACTCTGTCTCTGGCTCTGCATGGCATAAGTGGCATATCCTCCTGTCTGCTGGTATGCCTCTGAATCTACCTGTCTCAATCCAAGCTGGTGTGAAGATGTGCGTATCTGGCCTATGGCACATCTTAACCCATGAGATAGATGTGTGTCCATGTAGCTGGGTCGTGTGACAAAACCGTCTGTCGTGAGCTGGAGAAGATGCTCTATAGAAAGCCCTCTTCGTACCCAACTCCCGTGATGGCTCTATCCATGTCCTCTTGGTATCAAGCTGGATAAGATCCTGCCGAATGAGTCTAGTAATCTCCATCCGTGTCAGAGCCAAAGGTGGTGCATCAAGAGAATATTGGAAAGGGGGCAACCTGTCCATGCTGAAACCATGCCTCTGAAACCATAAGCTCATCTTTGTATACCAACATGATGTATCTCCTTGTAATGCCAGCTGTCTAGATGACTCAAGAGCAAGCCTAGAGAGAGAGAGAGAGAGAGAGAGAGTTCTATTATCGTCCTCGAAGGTCAAATATGACCTATGGACATGTCACGTGGTGTGAGTGGAGGTCATAAGTGACTCTCGATGCTCAAAAATGGCTGAAATGAGCGTCGCAATAGAGAGTCCACATCGTGGTTGGGAGAGGAAGGTATGTAGGGAGATCTCATGAATATATGGGGAAAAGAGGACCTAATGTGGTCAAAAGCTGAGCACTCAAGTAGTGTGTGGTACTCACTCTATCGCACTTGACGAGGGCATAAGGTGCAAAGTCGATGAGACTCCTCGCCAGTGCCCCAACGTCCTGTCTCACAACGTAGAGAATGGGCGCTAAGACAAATGGAGGCAATGATGCGGATCGCACTCAATGGGATGGGCTCAAGGATGTAGTGATGGGTTCGGTTATCTCGTTCGGAGAAGAAGAGAGATTTGTAGTTTGGGGCAACGTGTGTGGTGTAATGGCTGAAGCGAGAACCTCCGGATTTCTTCCAAGCCGTGATACATTGGCGTTGTAAGAAGGCCTCATTAACTTGGAAGTCGATCGACGCATCCTTGACCAAGTGGCATGCATCCCATCTTCCAAACCATTTCTTGATGTCAAGCATCCATCAGCTCAAAACATATGGGGAGGGGGTAGGTACAATCACATGAGGGCTAATGAGGTGTATAGCGGGAGAAGTAGACAATAGTGATAATCCCATGAGCTCTCTCATGGGTCTCTGCAGTATGGCCGCAATGTCCTCCATGGTCCGCTCTCGTGGGGAGCGTGCTGGATGTTGCTCAATGATGCTCCGTAGCCTCCAATGTAGACCTCGTCTACAGTGTGAAGATCCTCGCATCCTCGGGCGTCGTGAGCAGCCAAGCTAGATGGCTCAATCAAGAAGAATGCCCCGATGAGGGTGTGATTGGGTAACCTACGGTGGGCGATCCCAAGTAGTCCCTCTATAAAAAGTAATGATTTGGCCCTGCATGGATCCTCTATGTGTAGGTATTTTTCTCCTAAGGGTAGTCTCTCTGAGTCTACTGATCTCCATCAAGAAGAGACTAGGCACCTCTGATCCCAAAGCATCTCTCAGCACTGATCTGCAAAAATAAAGCCCCAAGAGTCATGCAACATCAGCATCATCAATTCTGGAACCTGATGCACCATTCGGATTGAAACCTGCTCTGGAGACACTAAGGAGACTGCTGGATACAATGCATAGCTGTCAGCTTGCTCTAAATTAGTCCATGCCACTCCTGCATCCTGGTTATCAATGGAAAATGAGCACTTCTTCTGATCCATGTCAAGGCACACCTCAACAATTGCACCTCGCTGAACAAAAGCAGCAACAAATGGAGCGGTGCTCCTTTTACGTCTATTATGCAAGATGCCATCAGCATCCAATGCCCAGGTCATGTCACTATCCCCCAATGCAAGCAAATTCAAATCCCGGGGCTTCATCCCGTTATAAGCTGAAAACCGAATCTGGAGCTCAGCACATGGTTTCTGAATCACTATTTCCCAATAAAAAAAGCAACATGTAATAGGGCACAAGAATGTGTTGCACATAGCAAAGCCTTTTAGCTTGGTGCTAGAGCAAGGGATAGTGTTAGGGTTGAAATTTAAAATCTGTAGAGACTCTTTGCAGACAATCTGCAAGGGGTCGGCTCAAAGCTTCATGCATCTAGCGACATTCGGATCATCAAATGGGAAGCTACCAGCAGATTTTCATCACCTGTAATGATCTATCAACTTGATCACTGGCCCAACAATCTTTTATCCTTGTTTTCTTCCTCTGCATGTCATGAGCCATAAGCCTTAAAATTTCACCTTCAAGCTTTGAAATTGTAGCAACAGTCTTTACTCAGGAAAATTCTTTAAAAATCCCCTTCTTTGAATTGTTGGCACTCAGGCGTTTCACATAGGATGCTGAAATGTGGGGTTTTCGAATTTCGGCTCTTGTCTAAAAGCAAGCATGCATTGTACAAGTGTGCTTAGCATTCACCTAATGAGTAATGTGTTCATTTGAACATTTTTACACCAACATTTTTTCCTTTGAGAAGCTATAGGAAGAGGCAGAGCAAAGTTAAACTTTTAAACTTCGAAAGTTTTGCTAAAATATGAAAGAAGTATAGAGTGCATTGACTAAGTGATTTCCATTTGGAACGAAGATGGAGAGTTGACAGAGTGCCTCTTTGAAACTTTGAAAGGATGATATTCTATAGTCCATTTCATTAGCATGAAGATCTAGTGCATGGATCAATATGGAAGCTCTATGACTAGGGTCAACACTTGATGCCCTAGATCCTAAGAGTTTTACTTGTTTCCTTTCCTAATTTGTTAGCATTATAGTTGTAGAGACCCTGACCTATTATTGTTGGAAATAGCCCAAAGCTTCCTACCCATTCCCCTATTGGGCATTTATTGCAATCGTGCCTTTTTGGAGGTTGACATCCAAGGCATACGCCACGCCCATCACTAACTCAAGGTGCTTTCAAAGCTATCTTGTAGTTAGTATAAATGTTGATCACTTTTGCTTTTTAACCCCCCCCCCCCCCCCCCCCCCCCCCCCCCCCCCCCCTTCAAAAAGCTCCAAATGTAGATTACATTTTAGGGTTTGTCCACATGGCTTTGACTAGCCACAAGGACCTCGTGTAGCACCGCCTATTGCCACATCTAGTGATTGCACTACTTGCAGTTAATAACAAAATTTATAGCAATCCATCAAACTCTCAAACATCCCAAAAGCTCTATTAGTATTATTTGTTATTAAAAAAAAACATTGCTAGCATGATGTCACATTAATAAGGAAAACTATATTTCACAAGTGCGTAACAAAATCGTGTGTTCACATAAACTAATATTATCACAAGTGTATAGCAAAATTATATTTGTATAGATTAAATGTAAACATGGTTGTGAGGACATTACGTGCTCATATTCCTAGGTATTCGGTTCAATGTTGCAGTTTGGCTTGCATGAATGCACACATGCCTTCAGTAACAAGTGCCCACAACACGATACTAAGTATAAACCTTGGTATAATGTACATAGATAAGCCAGCCCTTGAATGATGGGCCTAAACCATGAGGGAAAGGCCTCCTATTGAAGCGTGACCTAGTGATCCATCATTGTGTTCACACACATACACCCTACATTATGTAGCGGATCTACATCATCGCGATGTGTAAATATGATCTCATTCTCATGTGTACCTAGCTTTATGGGCTATAATTGACCCTTACACTAAAGTTTTTGCAAACATGCTACAAGTTTTTAACACGGTAAGGCCATTGCAAAAACATAAACTCTTGGCACACATGCCACGGGAGTCTCTCCATGGAGTGACTATAAGGTACCTTAACTATTGAATTGCATTGCTACCCCTATGAGACTTGCTTGAAATTAAGCATACACAATACCCAAGATTGACAATGATTTTCTCTATATGCCCAAGATTGACAATGATGCTCTCTATCCATATAGAGAGCATCATTGTGTCATTCATATATGCATTATCAAGGTTAAATATTCACTTTGCACTCTTGCATGCATGTGGCTAGAATTATATATAAGGTACCTTAACAATCGAATTGCATTGTTATCCTTATGAGACTTGTTTGAAATTAAGCTTACACAATGCCAAAGATTGACCATGTTGCTCTCTATCAATAGTCCTCATTTTATATATGCATTAACATGGTCAAATGTTCACTTTGCACTCTCACATGCATGTGGCTAGGTTTATATATAGCTAGATGCTAAGCATTGGTAGTACCATGTGCCTTGTTGCCTTATTCCAAGAGGGAATCATTGTCACCAAATTTTGCATAATTTTCTTAGATCCTTATCCGGCTAGTTATTGACACTTTAGTTACATGTTGATTCTACTCCATGTGGAACTCATGCATATTGTCATTTGGTAGGAAGCAACCTACTACGGCCAATTCTAGTTGTGAAGTTGATGATATAACAAATTCTCATGATATGTGTGTAGCTTAAATACTTTATGATCAACTTTAGTTTTTGTTGATAAGAGTTGACCATCACTATCTTCAAAAACAATAGAAGATATAAGGAGCCCAATGTTTGATGCTCACTGTATTAGTACACTTGCAAACAAATATATATAGCAATGATTTCACATGTCGGCTACAATGTAGCATAGCTTTATGATATTGTCAAGATTGAATTTCAATCTAACCATTGATCTGAAGTGCATCATCCTCACATGTAGAGCATAAGTTTCTTTCAATCACACAAGTGTGAAAACCATGGCAAGTCAAATATGCATGTCACTCTGTTTCAAACATGAAGATGACTTCTTAGCACAATTTGTGGCCCTTTTTGAACAATACCACAAAGCTGAAAGGGCTAGGGTCATTTTCCAACCATATCAAATTTCACCCATAGAAGTTTTCAAAGCCAAAAAATTCTCATTATTGCCATCACTGAGGAAGTCGAAGCGAAGTCTCTTAGAATATATGCATCTTTTGACCATAAGATTTTACAACAAGGCTAGCATTGTAATGTTCAATAATTATTTGCTCTTCCGCTTGTGATCCCTAATTGTATTGATGAGATTTTTCCGAAAGATAAAATTGCACAAAGACCTTGTGTCAATTGTGACAATTGCATCGTAATTGAGATTCTTAGTTTTTTTCCCATTGCTTCCTTATATGTATTGCAACCATTCAACTTCTTGCTTTGTGTCCCATGAAAACAAGCAATCTCTTATCACACATGCTAGAACTATCCAAAGCATAAAAAATCCAATGCATAAGGTGTAGCTAAAGCACCAAAATTATTCTTACTATATAGAGGTGCATGCAATTTACTGACAACAAATTGTGCACCCACTATGCGCCAGACATTTTGCATAGCCGTTGACTCACTAACTTCTAGTCTCTCTACATTACGTACATCAATGTATGTAATGCAATGCTTTTTCTATAGTAGGATGTGCGGTGCCCTGCAAAAATTGTGCATACCTTGGCAATCAAGTCATATGCACCAACCATGGCAAAGCAAGAGGAGTCATGCACACCTCCACAACCATAGTGCTATGCATGCATGGGAGGTAGAGATGAGAGACATAGAGGAGAGGAAAAGAGAGGCACAAGCACTGGGTAAAATCTCCTTCCATGTAGAGGTGAGCGTCTTCCTTCTACATATGTTTCATGTATAGATGAATATTCGAGCGCAAAAATACATACTCCACTGTGGATAAAAGTAGGAATTGTCTTTATATTGTATTCACAATAGAAGTATACCTTCTCTAAGAATAATTAGTACATGCTATCTGCATATATATCTAAAGCCATGGCCATCACATCCTGCATATAGCCACTCATCGATTTGCTAAACAACACCACTATACCATGTGATCCAAATAATCATATCAATCATCAATGCACCATTAATAAAACCAAATCCAATTATAAATGCTTGATGACTGATTTCCATTACATACCCTGACATTAAATGTGAATTGTCCTCAAAGGGAATATAATGGATCCTTTTCTTCTGAAATCTTATTTTTTTTGGACTTGAGAAACAATATCCTTTTGTAAATTTGTTCTCTACACTTTGAGAAATTCAAATGTTTATCTATTGAACTCAGATGATGCACAAGTTATGTAGGGGTAGCCCCTCAAGTGTGTATGCAACAAGCCTCTTAGGAGAGCCTAATATTGTCTTCTTATCATCTTATTTTGTGCATTGGTCATGCATACACATTGACCACATTATGTAAATGACTATACAAAGATTATGGTTTTATGCACAATTTTGATTTGTCAGGTTGATGGTAGCATGGTATATGACACTTTTGTTCCTTATGGCTCTATAGGGATATGGTGAGATCCCACAAGCATTGTGTACCTTCCTATCTTGGTCATAGGCTTCGTTGGGAAGCCATATATAGCTAGTGGCATTGTGTCTCAAGTAGTACAACCCCCTTGTTGAGTCTTGATAGGTGCAATTATTGCTATGTGAGTGTGTAGGGATGATTTGTGGCCATGGATTGAGGGAAGTCTCTTATGCAATATCTCCAAAGCTACTTTACCCTTGATTTATTTATTTGAGACAAGTTGAGCATGTCCCTCACTTGTGCAATTTCATAACGTGTGATGCATGATTACTTCGTTAGTTATACTCTCACATTCAAAAATCTCTCACCTCTTTTATCTACGTGGTTGGCATTTTCAATGGTAGTGGCCCATCCTGGTTTTTCCTTGCTAACTTGTGGCATACATGCATTTGATTGGGAGTTTTTCTCAATCCACTTGTGGCCTCTTTTATAATCGCAATAACTTAGTGCTAGTGTATGTACGTAGTCTATCATTTCTAGTAGCTTTCTTATTCATCTTCACAACACCATATATCTATGTGGATATTATCTACTTGCAGTGTCCTTTCCCCCCGGCAAATTGGAGGTCATTGTGGAGCACCCCCTCCACATGGGTGGAATTCAAAGCTGTCACCAAAGCATTGACCATTGATAGTGCATGGTTGATCAAGCTAGTGAATTGCTTCGGTGCTAGTGTATGTACATGGCCTTCTTTTTCTTTTTCTTCTTCTTCTTCTTCTTCTCCTCATTAGAGATGGCACGGAGGGTCACAAATGTGCCATTTGGTTTGGGTTCTGATTCAATGCTGTTGCCAAGGCTGCCTCTATTTAGGAAGGTAGGAGATCCCTTGGATGTAAGCTTTGTATGTGAAGCCATACGACCCTTCACCCAGATTTTTCCCCAAAATAAGGGCCTTTGATGGGCAGCTACAGGAAACATTCTGCACCATGCGGGGCAATGAAAAAGAGACAGCTCGGATGACAACAAACCTAGCCAAATGAACAATCACTCGTCTGCCAAGGCCTTGCAAATTATTGGATTAACAATCAATCAACTGTTTAGCCAAGTGATCGCCCCAAGTAGTCGATTATTATTCACTACAAACCCTAAACATATCACTACAATAATAAATTTTAAAAAAAGAAAAAAAGGAAAACGTAAGTCAACTAATAAAAATTGAACAAGAAAAAGATTGAACCCAAACATCAACAAGAGGCTTTTTTTTTTTTATTTGTTTTCTTCTCTTTGTGTGCACGTGTGTGTGTACGCGTGCACGTCAGCATTCGGTGACAAGGTTGTGGTGGGGATTAGTGCCTCGTAGGGTAGGGTATGGTGTGTGCCGAGGGTGACAAGGTTGTGGTGGGGATTAGTGCCTCGTAGGGTAGGGTATGGTGCGTGTACGAGGCAGGGTATGGTGCGTGCTGAGGGTGATAAGGTTGTGGTGGGGATTAGTGCCTCCTAGGGTAGGGTATGGTGCGTGCCGAGGATGATATGCAGCAGGATTGGTGGAGTTTGTTAATTGCCCGCTGGGATTTACATGTTTCTTGATGGGTTGCTTCTAGGTTACCATGTCATTCAATAGAGTTCCAGAGATGTGATCTATGATCTTTGTGAACAACCTATTGCTGTGATCACACAAAAAACCCTCATGATCATATGAATTTGAAATTCTTGGTTGCCATTAATGAGATACATGAACCGACATATATATTTATTTATATCTTTATACACCCCCACACACACATGCACGCACGCACGCAAGCGCGCGTGCACACACACACACACACACACACACATATAAAGTACCAAATTAATATATATAAACTAGGCCATGAATGACAAAATGATAAAAGTCTTTACATTTTTGTTTTTACGGCTCATTCTTGGAAGTTTTACTCATTCTTTCCTCTCTTATCTTCGTTCTGAGTTTCAATGACTTTTTTTTTCTCATGCCATCCTTCCAGCATCCTAACCTCTTGTGATAACCTTTTAGAATATGAAACCTTTCCTCGTGCTCTCCTTCACCCGTTCCTCCTCTCTTACCTTTGTTCTAGATAGTCATTTTGTCCTCTCTAATCTTTGAGTTTCAATCGCTTCCTTTTTCTCTTGTCGTCCTTCGAGAAACATAACCTCTCCTAGGAGCGTAACCTTTTAGAATATCAAAGACGATGGACTCTGAAAACCTATGCCTTTTCACGTAAATGACTTGGTAACCATGCTTCCATTTTGAAAAGGTGTACACACACAAAGTGACGAGAACCAAATGTGATAAAGTGAAAAACGACTAGAAATTTTGTATTCTTGCATTCAATGTGACTGACACTAGATGGTTAACAAGAGTCTAACATGTCTATTTGGTCAAGGACATGGTGTTTCACACATGGGTTGGTGACAAAAAACACTAAAAATGTGGTATAATGGTTTGTGTTTTCTTTGTCCAATAAGGAAACACCTCTACATCTTACTTAGATCTGAGGAAGCAATGACTCATTACTTATATATGATCTCGTAATTGGAACTATGTTGTAGATTGTTTGTTGTGCTACTGGGACAATTGTACTATTAGGCTATTGAAAATATCTTATTACAATGTATGCTATTGCATGAGAGTGATGTTGTTATAAAAGAAAATTCCGATGTGGTGTGACAAGAGGCCACTTATTCATTCTTCTCAATAGGATAGCATGCCTTTGCATAAAGTGCCTCTAGTTGGCCCCTGACATAATTGGGATACAATTAGCTGAACCCTCCCTAAATACAATTTATGTGGATATTCACAAAGATGGACAATCTCCATCCCAAAGATCCGAATGAAATGTTAGCCACAATGAAATGTTAGCCACACTAGTGGTGTTGTGAGTCTATTGTATAGCCTTTATGATGGCAATCACGTTAATAGATTTCAAAATCCAAACCTAATATTCATTGAATTCTTCTACAACTCTCACACAACGGTCCAAGCACCAATGAAATGAACTCATGATTAAATTCCTCTCTCCCGCTCACATGGCTCTCTCTTATCATCACTAAAGAATTTGTGTAAGATACTTTACCAATCGGCTAGGGAATAGGAGGTAGCATAGAGACGGCCATCATGCTCCCTAATGTTCTTGGTATGTGTCACTATCAATATGGGCCTCATATATCTCTCCCACACTCAATCTTGTATATACTATTCATAATATTTATATTTATATATATTTATATTTATATATATATATTTATATTTATATATATATATATATATAGAGAGAGAGAGAGAGCTTCCAACTATCAAGCTTCTTTCTCTCTCTATGTGTGTGTGTGTGTACTACATGTGCCCGTGTACGTGTGTGTGTGTGTGTGTGTGTGTGTGTGTGTGTGCATGTGTGTATTGTTATATTAAGATAATATTTATGGACAAAAAACCATATTGTCCAAAAGACAACTCGATTTAGACATTAGGAAGGTGGTTTGCATAAAATTATTTTGTATTTGTCTTACTTTTGTACAATTTGATTGAAATAAAGTAACATTCCTATTATCCTATACATAAGGACTACACCAATTTAGAAAAATGAAACAAGCCTTCATCTCCAATGCTGGACTACAACAAAGCTAAACATCTTTAACACTAGGTTGGTAATGGGACACTTTTATGTCCTGTTAAGTGACCATTTTCCTTGAATTATGTCAAGAGTTTCAACATGGATTTTGAGGTGCTATCTGTCTAGAAAGTTGTCTCATGAGCTGAAAAAAACTCGACATTTTATTGGAATATCAATTCCATCTTTAACCTTGTCCTTGCACAACATTTCACAACCTAAACTGTGTGAAAAAACGGGTCCTGTTTTTGGCTTTTTTCAACTTTTTGCAACTATACCACTCTAGAATTCATGTTTGTGAGGTCTATAATGCTAGAGATCTATCTTGAGTAGTCCTCAACATGTCTTGATGCTTCTAGGGAGAAATAAATATTAAAGTTGTAAGTTATGACCAAATTACAAAAATTGTCAAATCCTGTTTTTTAGCCAATTTTAGCTCTTCTATGATTTTTTTGGTGGCTTTCATGATATCCAAATGCAATTTTGATTTTCTATGTGGCATATTGTAACATAAAGCTAATATTCCTTGAGTTTTGGGGCACCTAATACCCTATTTTGCATAGGAGACAACGATGGTTGATTTTTTGAATTATAGAAGAAAACGAAACATTCTAGTATATCAAGTATAGCTTTTTCAATATTGTTAGTTTCTTGTGACAACTACATGTATTTTGTAGGTAGTAACCATATCTAGTCATAAGGATCAAATTTGGCTAGATATTGAATATTTTCTATGGGATTCTACAACTCATAATGTTGAACCCAGTTTTTTCATGTTTGCTGTATTTAGCACTTCATCTTTGTCCCCAAGATTCCCCTTGGTAAGAGATGTATTATTCATTTGACATGCTCCATGGCTCCTTATGAACCTAAAGGACAATAGGGAACTAAGAAAACATGCATATATTATTTGTATTGAGCGTGGCTATAGAAACTTTGATGATAGGTTTGCAGAATGGTAAAAATTCAACTTTTTTGTACCTATTTCTTTTGGCAAAACAAAAAATAGTGAGTGAGAAGCAATCATATGTTCTGATCACCAACCCATTGAAGTTAACTAGGGAATTTATCTCAAGTCCTACAAAAATCCCTAATCTTATTTTTATGCAACAAAACGTAAGATATGATTGTTTTGATGAAAATGTACTGGTCCATCAACTTTAGAGGCTTGGTGTGACCAAAAGATGAGAAATTTTACAAGTTTCTTATTTTTTCCATGTGTAGTAGGCCTTGAACTGTAACCTCATGAAAGGATTTTACAAAATGATTGGATCTACTATGGTTTTGGAGGTTTTTTTCAAAACCCTGAAAGGACACTTTTATGTCCTGTTAGGTTACCAACCTAGTGACAACACATTTATTGGCCTTGGGATACGTTTAATAGGTATCAAAGAGCCTATCAATTGTTATCCTTGACCTACTTAAAGATAATTAGAATACCTACTATCCTAACAAATGAGAAAGTTCTTTTTTGATCTTTTAAGCTTTTTTAAAAAAAGTTACTTTGCCTCTTGATTACCAAAAGGTCAACAACCCTTTTGATGGAGGATGGCAACAAGTGTTTAAATGAAAAATACAGAATTTTCTTATTTTGATCCCATCTTTTAAAAAACCATCCTTTCCTTCGAAGTTTACTGCACATTCTGAAAAAGTATAATTGATGTTCTCCATAGAAGCTTGGAACTTATTTATGTATCTTTTATACACTATATAATCCAAGTAACCAACCCAATCACAAGATGTACTCTATCCTTCTTAGAAATAAGGTTCTAAGCTTGTTATTTCATTATTAAATTTTCAAAAGCAAGAAACTTCTATTTTTGCCAATAAATTTTTCCAAGGCATCATTTTATGGAATATGATAAGTAAAAATTTTTGTTTATCATCCTCAAACTATAAACACATAAATCATCTCTAATAGAGCCAACAGATCCTTTGTAGTGTGAAAAACCAAGTAGGGAGGCTCCTTTTACAAAAACAGTAATCATCTAGCAAATTTCACCCCATAGCCAATTAGCAACCCCAAAATATCATTTATAATTTAGAACCTCAAGAAGCCTGTAGCCCAAGTAATGTGAAGCCACAAGGGAACCTTTGCTTCATCAAAAAGTTCAAAAATTATCAAATCATTTATCCTTTATCAAAATTTATCAGTAAACTTCTAGAGAGACATGAGAAAAATCTTTTTGAAGCTAGATCCAACGTTTAAGGGACTTGCAAAAAAAGGACAATGTAGGAAAACTTTAACCATCAAATGAGGTTAAGTGGGGCCAACATGCGAGCATGAGCAAGACAAAAATGCCAAAATTGGTGTTCCAAGATTAGGAATTTTAGAAATGTAAGGAAGAGACCAAGCTATGAGCCAAGCTAATTTCCCTAAAGAAGCAAAGCAAACATCTTTTACTCAATCTAATTTATGTAAGGTAATCCACTCTAAGTGGGACATAAAAAAAATTGTCAGGTCAAAGCTAATCAAATCTTTAACAACATGTCAAAGCCAATACAAGGTAGTAGTGATAATATTGGAAGCTTATAAGAAATCATACAAATGCAAAGAGAAGTGCCCATTCTTAGATAAGAAACTAGATAACATGCTGCTCATTCAATTCTGTAAATACTAGCAGAATAATAAAGCCTACTTAAATCATTATGCCCCCTTTCAATGAGCAAGGATTTAGATTTGTAAAAACAAAGCAAAATGTGATTTCAAAAGTCCCACATTGAAAAACCAATCTTAAAAAATGCATTAGGTTATGATTATAAGCGTAGAAGTCTATTTGTATAGAGAACCAAATAGGCTAGCACATCGATGGTGAAACTAAAGCATTAGAGTAGTGAGGTCAAGCTTAGTAGTTAGCACAATCAAGGTGGGAGAATCACCATTAAATCCACCAAAACAATAATTTTTATTCACTAAGAAGTCAAGACCTATCAACAAGTTTTAAATCATCTCTATGAGCAAAAATACAAGTTTTAAATCATCTCTATGAGCAAAAACACAAGTCCAAATTCATTATGAGGTAGCTAAGAAACCTTGAACATATGAGTTTAGTAGGTTTTCAATATTGAAGAACTTGATATAAAAGCCAATAGTATCAATGAATACTAAACAATTTAGTGAGAAGAAACATCATGAAGTGTTTCTTGCAACTACCAAGAAATTCAACTAGGCAACTAATGCACAAAATCGCAATACAAAGAAGATTTCCACCAAGTATAATATCCCAACTAAGTTCTATGTAGAGTCAACAAGGTAGTTGAACAAAACTTTAGCCCGAGGAACAAGGTAAAACATAAATTATCAACCAATAGAAGGACCAATAGTTCTAAAGTAACAACATGCTACTAGAAGGACGTAATTCTTTGGCAAGAGTTTTTCGGCGAGAACTTTTTTGGAATCCGGTGGGCAGATTTCAAAAAGATTATTTTCCTCTCTTCTCAACTTTATTCTCTCTCTTGATCCTCCGTTGTCTCCTTTTCCTCTCTCTCTCTCTCTCTCTCTCTCTCTCTCTCTCTCTCTCTCTCTCTCTCTCTCTCTCTCTCTCACACACACACACACACACACACACACACACACACACACGTGTGTGTGCTTTGCCGATGGTTGTAGGTGTGTCAAAAAAAGGGATAAATGGTTCAACCATTCTACCACCCAAGCTTGGTAGATGGGTTTAAGGTATTTCCATCTTAAATAACCTATCTTGAGTTCAACTCTCCTTGTTGGATAGATTCAAGGTCTCTTCGGTTAGTTTCCTACAACGCTTGATCAATCTGCTTCTTCTTCTCCATCATCATTTGCTTCTCTCTCTCTCTCTCTCTCTCTCTCTCTCTCTCTCTCTCTCTCTCTCTCTCTCTAACATTTATAATCTATAAATCTCTCTCTATACTATCCTTTCACTCATACATGTGACTTGTCTTCTGTCATGTTGTGATATATGTTGGGCAACAAGCTTAACCACCAATGTGATAAGTGTCCTTCTATTTTGTCACACTTGTGAGCACTCATACAGATGCACATTTGTATACAAACACAAAAAATATACCCATAGTAGAGCACACACACTCTTTTTAAACATCATGCTATACACCGTGCAACATGATAAGCCATCAATCAGGCAATGATCCATGTAAAAATGTTCGCAACAAATCAATTTTATGGTTAACACTCCATAATAATGAAACTCGATTTTGAACAACATTTAGGGATTGCAATAAAACAACCATAGACTTAAAACTACAATAAGATAGATATGGAAAAAAAAAAGTACAATATGCTAATATGGTGTCAAGGCCCTAATGCTCTAACGTTAGTGAGGAAAGGTGAGATCTAGTTGTTGTTGTTGGTTCCATTGTCTTGTCCTTTCACAACAATGTATGCCATCCACACTTCTACCCAAGCCTCCACATGTTGTTTGAAGGATGCACACTCGTGTGGGGTGCAAAAACCATGTTCCCCCCAAATCATGTTTTCTTTGTTGGCTAGTGCGACAACTTGCTTGATATCCCTTCGGTTGGATGTGCATTGAAATCAAGGTCTTGCATGGCGTTGAATATGGAGCTTGTGGCCTTGTTGACTACAGGGAAAGCATTCGTGTGGTTGTGTGCACTCTGTGCTGTGAATACAAAATTCATAGCATATACATTGTTGAGAATGTAATTGGGCATGTACACTATTGAGAATGTAATTGGCGTGCACATTGTTGATGTGTCAACACAGGGTATATGCTATGAGTTTTATTTTTGGACAAATCTCTCTCTAAAAGTTTGTGGTGCTAGTCAAAGATGACACATTCTCAAATTCAAGTGGCATGGCTTCTCCCTTGGTAGACGTTCCCTACATAGACCTTACTAGTCCAAACAAGGAACAACTCTTTGGAGAGAAAGCATTGTAAAACTCTATCGAGGTAAGAAGTTCAAATAGTATTTTGTCATTTTTTAATGCAATGACAAAGCCCAACACCTTGAAAAAGCTTATTTCAAAGATAGTGGAAATCAAGCAAGTGTCAAAAATACCAAAAGTGTACAATGGTAACATGGTGTTTGAGTTTTCATCAACCCTAGGAAAGGTTCATCCAATCGATGGTATGGAACATAAGTATGATCCAAACCATTGGACCAAATTGCAAACCTCAAATATCACATTTTTTGGAGTGTGTCACAAAAGTCAGTGTGTAGGTGCTCGAAAGTGTCTAAGTGAAAGTTGTCCCAAATTGGTTAATTTTGGGAAGTCAAACACAACATATTTCAATGGTAGCATGCTAAAATTACCTAGCATGGGTGAGTTTTGCGATGGACTTGGTGGCAGGATTACTTGCCACTATTACGGTCAACCGCCCATTTGTTTGGGTACAAGTGATTGCTTCGTATTATGTCATGCCAAGGGATGAGAGCATGAGCAGATTAATGGTACATCAAGGAATGCACCAACATGACATGAGGGATGGTTCATTGAAATGGCTCACCAATAAAACCAAAGGAATGGTTGCATGAGTTCTCAATGTGGATAGACGTGAAGGTGCAAGAAAGGTACAAATGTGTGTGGCAAAGGAAATTGTGACCACAACAACTTTGATGCAAGGGGGGGGGGGACTCTAACCATGTACTTGGTGAGCAAGAATTTCTAAATGTTGCTGAGGCAATGAATCCCTTGGTGGAGAACAATTGGTGAGGATTCCATGTTTCTCTTGTTTGGGCATAATATTTCAAAGTAATTTAACTCTGAAATACAAGTTTTGAAGATCCATGGCTGCAACTAGACATGGACCAACAAAGGAGAGCTTTGGTGTGGACTCCTTGCTACGGCCAAAAAGAGATTGCGCATATGATTTTTTTCACAAAAGCAGGTTTGTTGGAAAAGGAGCGAAAGGGGAGCGGTGCTTTGTGTTCAAGATGTCTACACTTGACCCTGCATGTGGATTGGATTTGGTTAATCGAATACAACAAAGTGGACCTGGAGATCTTCGGTATGCTTGGGTGCAGTTTGATCACACTCACCGAGTGGCGAATTGGGTGACCATGGTAGGCCACATTTATGATCTAGGGTTTGTTGTCTTAAGAACGTATTTCTAAATTTTGGCATATCGTAAGAAACAACCAACAACATGCTTACTAATGTGCTTGTCTTATGTTGTAGCATGCAAGATCTCCTCACTATTGCAACTTGTGAGATGAAAGAGGAAGACATGGAAGCACAAATTCTTTTCTAGCAGTGCATAAATGAAGTTATGGAGGGTCATAGATGTGAGAGAGCGGATCCCCATGGATTCATACGAACGAAGATCAAACCAATTGGAATGTAGTTGGCACCTTGTTCAATGGTGGCAAAGACAATGTTTTACAACATCAAGAGAGATCTTGCCTTTTTCATTTGGAAACAAAGCATGGTGACACATACCACAAAGTACATTGTCTCTTCATCTCGACAAACTCACAAAGGCATGTGCAAAAAGTGGCATCTAGCCCCCTCTAAAGAGACAGCTGCAGCAGAGTCTCATCTCCTTTGACAATGGTGGACAAATGAAAATTGCATGGATAAAAATATCACTGCAATCGACTTTTGCTTGAGTTGGTGGGAGGTGCGTATTTCACATTGGGGGAGGATCATGACAAAAATAGAGTTCAGTGTTGATGGGGCAAACACTCCCTTGGCCAAGAGCAAGCATGGTAGCTGTCTTGCAGGCGAAGGTTTTTAAAAAAATCTCACTGTATGATGCATGTACTTTAGATATGGCGAAGGTAAAACTACAAAGCATGAAGCCAGTTTCTTACTCTCAAGGTAAACATATTGGAAAGGGTACTTCACTAGAGAGGCTCAAGGAAAGAGTTTCCTCTAGTCCAACACAAGTGATAAGAGTAGTAATGAGGCTACATCTGGAACACCCATGTATAAGGTTCGCATCCCTCTTGAAGAAGACAAAGAAACCATTTGGCAAAAGCAAGGGCCATCGGTTGTGATTGATGTTGAGGAGGAATCAACACATAGGCCATAGTACAATGCAAAAACACAAGACCGCACAACACATGGAAGGCCAGAGTACAATGCAAAAACACGAGACTGCACAACACATGGAAGGCCAAGGAAGATCATTTTCATGGAAAATTCACGAGTAATAGATAGGAGTGAGAATTCCAAAGAGAAGATGAAGTTTTGTGTTTTGAAACAAAATGTCAATGAAACTATGTGGGCAATCAAAAGAACCCCTCTCAAAAATTGTGTGACGTGTAGTGGCACCCCCAGCGGTGGAAAAAGATGTGGACAAGATATTGTTAGTAAAGGGAATCTTGCACCATCCTTTAAGGGGTATAGAAACCATGCAAATGGGCTACTCAGATAGTGGTTTTGGTTCTTGCTAGGTGATGGATGATAATATAGAACCAAGGCCAGGTCCTCCTCCAACAACTTGGCTGGTTGATCTAGTAACAAATCTCATTGATGAAGAAGTTGAGGTACTACTCAAAGGAGGATTTCAAGTGGAGACAATTAGAAAAGATCGAGAGAGTGCAGCAATAGTGCAAACTCGTCCCAGGGGTGGAGGTGATTCCTCTTCTGCTTCAATAAAAGCAGGTAGCAGTGGTTCAATACTAAGAAATGGTATAAGAGTCAAATTTTGGACTTCCATTTTAGAGGAGGCAGCTAAGAAAATTGATCTCGCTCTTTGTTTAAAGGCTAAGGTGATTGAAGAGAAATGCATTGTAGACAAAGCACATGAAGTCTTCAAGGTTGAGCATTACATAGTATATGGGACATTTGGGGGTGTATGAGATGCACATCAAGGATGAACCCTATAGGGAGGCCAAGAAAAACACTTATTTGACTTGCAAGAACTTGTACTTCTTTTCTTGAGAGTTCTTGGATTGAGCCAAAATGAAAACATGTTCATACATCAACCCATGCTAAACAAAGTACATGTCTACAATGCTCTTATCCGTGAACACACATATCCAAACTTAGAGTAAATCCCATGATTGTACAATTTTGTGGCACATTTTTTGCCATGTATTATAACTGGCAAAGTTGATATAGATTGGGTAAGAATTGGACCTTTGGCAAAGATGTTTTGGATTATCTTGGTTTATAAATCTTTTAAACTCTCTTTTTGTTAGCACTAATCTTGATGTAAATTGATTTAGGTGTATACTTCTCCTT
Source organism: Adiantum capillus-veneris (assembly GCF_014529385.1). NCBI lineage: Eukaryota > Viridiplantae > Streptophyta > Polypodiopsida > Polypodiales > Pteridaceae > Adiantum > Adiantum capillus-veneris. The sequence goes on from NC_140954.1 coordinate 80,530,344, forward strand.
GTGTGTGTGTGTGTGTGTGTGTGTGTGTGTGTGTGTGTGTGTGTGTGTGTGTGTGTGTGTGTGTGTGTGTGTGTGTGTGTGTGTGTGTGTGTGTGTGAGAGAGAGAGAGAGAGAGAGAGAGAGAGGCCGAGGTTGACAAAGGATCAAGAGAGAAAAGAGAGGAAGAGAGAGAGAGAGGCTAAGGCCAATAGAGGGTCAAGGGAGAGAAAAAAGGAGCAAAAGAAATGGTGACGATGATCTAGGATCAAGGTGTGTTTGCCAAGGAGAAAACAGAGAGAGAGAGAGAGAGAGAGAGAGAGAGAGAGAGAGAGAGAGAGAATAAGAGAGAATAAAGTTGAGAAGAGAGGAAATAATCTTTTTGAATCTACTCGCCAAATTTCAAAAAAGCGCTCGCCAAGTGAAATATTCCCCTTACTAGAACCACTCCAAAAACTATAGTGCCATGCCGAAAGACAAATCAAGAGTAGGTAAAGTGGAAAATTATGACCAACAAAGAAAAACTACCAGAGAATCTTTTCAATACGAAGATAGTTAGAACAAAAGCTTTATGAAGAAGTCACCTTTGAAGAATACCCTTCCATTATCTCCATGATGTCAAAATATGGGTAAAACCACGACATACAGAAAGTCAGTAACCACCAAACTCTTTTCCAATTACCATTGTCAAACAATAAGCTCACCCTCTCATAGTTTCTTAGCCCATATCTGAAGAAAACACAAGGCTAATGAGTTTTCAAATACTCAAGCAATGGTGCAAGTTTCTCTGCAGCCAAAGGAGGAGCAAAGTAAAATCTCAACCTCCCCCCCCCCCCCCCCCCCCCCCCCCCCCCCCCCCCCCCCCCCCCCCCAAAAGGCTATTAGTTGGTCTAAAGGACACTTATGGGCTTGAATGCATAATGATCCTCATAATAAACTCAGCAAGCATGAGCTTGAGGCTACTAATAAACAAGGAAAAAAGAGGGCCAATTACACCAAAAAGAGTGCTTCACTCAAATGGAAGCATCTCCACTACTCAACAAATCATTAAAAGTACTTCAAATGCACCCAATGACTAAGCAAAACCTTCCATGAAGATTGGATAGTTCTTCATTTGTGCAAACAACTTTATTTTGGGGTGTACTGCACTATTTGACCAAGATGTAGAATTCAACATGGTGTCTAAAACTCTTTAGCACATATTTGGTCAACCGCCAACAAAATGGCCAAGCCTATCAAGACCACAATAGAGAACGGTGGGACAAAAAAGGAGTCGTTGACCTTGCCATTGGTTTTAATCATTATCTAGTGGTTAGTCACTTTGGGGTAATGGAAAGACCCACCTAAATGAAGAAGTGGTCATTGGTCAACAACATATGGCTCAATACCAATGCTATAAAGGGAGTATTGTGATCTTACTATCCATTCCAATTGATGCTGAGAAACTTCTACAATTACCTCTTGTGCAAGACCATCTCTTTTGATAAGGGTTTTATCAATGGCTAGTGTCCTCTCACTGATGCTACTAAGGTGAAGGAGGAAGTGTCCATCATGCAGGTGCTTACCACTTGAGTTTGGTGCATAAAATTGCAATGTGTTTAGTGCACTATCAAGTGTTGTTAAGTATGTAAAAGTGCTTAGTAGTGCTCAAACCCAAGGGATCAACCATGAAAAACTTATTGTACCACATAAGTGCTTGAACGGAGGAGGTTTTGTTAAAAAGTTAGCTAAGAGTATAAGTTACGGGTGGGATACCACTAATTTATCCATCTAAACTTACAAGTAGGGGGTAGGTTATAAGTCACACAAAAAGGGGGAGGGGGAAAGGGAAAGAATTCTAGAAGGAGACACCCGATTTTGCAAGCACATAAGGTAATATTGGTTTCTATCTACACGTTCTCCTCACATATCAATGGTCAGTGAGGTCAATGTGGTGACCATTAACTAGGTGGTCTATTATGTCCAAGTCAAATACTAAATGAGGCTATTGCTGTTATTCTCATTTCTCACATATAAACTAAAGAGGTGGTTGTTAGTGCTCCAACTATAGAGGCAAGCCTTGTCGATAAGGGTGTCACATTTGAAGAGGGAAATCTAGACCCTGAGAAGGAAGAAACACTACAATTTTTTGTAGTATAGATGTGGAAGAAGAGGAAAAGACAGGTGGAGGGTGGCCTACCCTAGGAACCCAAGATAAGTACTAACACACCTCCCCCTAAAACCCAAGCATGTAAGAAGCTTTAGCTTCTTGCAAATTTTTATTTCTTTGTCATGTTTCTTACTTTGTGTCAGCACTAAATGTATAAGTATTTTATCTCCATTTTTGTACAGTGTCTAAATTTTTGTTGTCTTGGTGGTAATTGGTGTGTTAGAAAAGCTTGAAGGGTGATGGTAGCAGTGCAATTGAGGGGTACATTTAGTAGTTTATAGCTTTCATAAGGGAGAGTGTTGGCATTAGCTTGACAGTCTAATGATGGAATGACATGGGGTGTATTTACTTGTAGAGTGATAAGAAGAGGTGGGTCAGATTCCTCATTGGAGCATGTGCTCAAATAGTTTACTTAGTGTGAGCAGGGCTTTGCAAGCTCTCTTTTCCACCTTTGCTTGTGCTTGTTTCTTCATAAGGGAATCATGTTACTTTTTGGTTTTTATCTACATGAAATTTCTAAATCATTTTTTTGGTTAGCAGCTCACCATACCTTTTAATGCATTCTCCACTACTGAAAACTTTCATGGGTATACCATTGAATGTAGACAAGGGAATCGCTCCTCCATCGGTGATTTTTGTTAAGAAGAAAGGACCTAGACCCCTAGTAGTGAGCTTGCACTGTTTAAAGTGTATAGAGGAAAACCAAGTTTCCTTTCTTGAACTCTTGGAATAGAGGTTCTATCAAACTTTCCTTTCTTCTGTGTTTATCCACATACATAGCATGGATAGCCTTGAGTTGAGTTACCTATTAGAAATGCATGAGCACTCCATTCCAAGGGAACTCCTGCTCATAAGATAGGTAGGAGAAATTCCATTGGAAGTATGGCATTAAGGACATAAAATAATTGGAATGGAATTGTTCTTACAATTATGTTTTAAGAAGCCCAGTAGGCCTTGGTAGCTATCAATTGGATTTTTCTATCTCCATCTACGGTCTTTGTGAGAGCTACAAACAATGCCTTGTTTGTAGTCTTGATTTCCCATTGTAATAATGAGGATGGTAAGGTGTTGAGAAGTTATGTGTCACAAGAAACACCTTCAAGAAAACCTTAGCCACATCATTGAGGAAAAGAACCCTGATCGCTCACAATTTTAATTGGTAGGCTGAAGCGTGCAAGATGTTTTGATAAATTAATTTGGTTGTGGTATGTGTATCTACCTTTGTGCTTGACATTTCTTCCACCCATTTTGTAAGGTAATCCATAGTGATGATTATGTATTTCTCTTTGGTATTTTTAGCTAGAGGAAGTGGCCCAACAAAATCAATGTCCCATCTTGTCACAACACAAGTGTTGATGACAGGGGTTAGGGGTTATTGGTTATAGTTGGTTGGCATGCATGCCCACTGGAAATCATCACATCAAGCTTCATAGGCATTAGAATCCATGTGTAGGGTGGGCCACCATAAGGTAGATTACAAAAGTAACCTCAACTAGAAGAAATGGTTGGATCCTACATTTACATACGCATTTTCTAAGATCACTAGATAGCATTTTTCAAGGCCTGCTAGGTGTTAACCATATGAGAGTAAATGAACACCACACAGAAGATTTACATACTTATCAAGATACGTCACTCTCTTCAAGACCATGAGCATCCTTGTTATACAAATGTCCCGCTATCAGCACATAAGAATAACTGGCCCATAAATTATGGAGCATGTGCATCAAATTTTTGAAGGACAACTATTTTGGAAAGTAGAATTACTATACTTTTGTCCCACTTTGGGACCGATACAATAGCTAAAAGTGAAGCAATATCAAAGAGTGAAGCATCTAAAAGATCGTCATTCACCCTAGTAGGATGCTTAGTTGAGGTTACTTTAGAGGGATGATCTGCACATTGGTGTTTGATTCCCTTCTTAATTGCAACCTCAAAGTCAAAATCCAACAAGATAATGAACCAACATGATATCCTACCCATGTTGCATGGATTATTGACAAAACACAAGAGGCCTTGATGGTTGATAAAAAAGAAGAACTTATTTACAAGCAAATAATGCCAACAATTTTCAACCAAATAATTCATAGAAAGCTCCTCCTATTTATTGGTTGTATAGTTTTTCTCTACTAGGTTTAGTTGCTAGCTGGCATAGGTAGCGGAAAAGTCCATGTTTTCCTCACCTAGTTGAAATAATCTACAATCAATGGCATAAGTAGTGGTATCAATATGTACATAAAATATGTTGACCCATTCAGGTGCTTCCAGGATGGCAACACACACCGGTGCCAACTTGAGATTTTCAAAAGTAGCATCACATTCTAAATTCTGTGCAAAGGAAATTAGCATATAGTATAAAGGTCAAGCTACCTCCATATGCATGTAGATAAATCTCCAGTAATAGCCACAATGGCCCATGAAGACTTGGATGTTGGGCTGGTAAGCTTATGCAAGTTTACAATAATAGATGTTTTATGAAGATCCATGGTAATTCCATGCTTTGGTACAATACGACCAAGAATTTTCCTATGCCTTACCAATAAGAAAAGAAATGCATATTTCTTCCAGAGAATAAGGAGCACACATTTTTGACAAATTTTATCCTAGACACTGACTCAAATCCTATATAGCATATTTATCCCTTTGGATCAAGAAAAATTGTGCATAGTGTGTTGTTGCAAAAATTGTGTATAAGTCAACTATTAACCTGACATAAGTCAACCAATGCATCAGTTTTGTGTTAAGTCTTGTGCAGATAAGGAGTCCAATGCATAAGTAAAGTTGGAAGCAAGCTAAAGACTACCAAGGGATCTCATGAGCTCCAAGTAACACGTCATATTTCATTCTCATATATAGTTCATGCTCTTAAGGTTAGGAGCTTTGTATAGGTCAGGGGAGAGACTACCTAGAAAATAGGTGTCATGTGTCTACTGAAGAGAGTGTAAATCAGGATAAGTTAGAGAATTTATCAACCATTTAGGAGAAGGTAGGCTCAAATACTTCATTCAAACAAACATTTACTATCCTTATGGCCGAGAGAGCACCAAGTATGAGTTATCATAGTAAGGGAGATATGATTGGTACATCTAGGAGATCAAAAGCTAGGCCGACCACACTTTACAGTTTTGTTACACTAATGGTAGAGGACCTGTAATATATGTGGATAACCATAACATATTCTTTTTTGTGAAGACTTAGAAAATCCCGAGTTTCAAGAATATGTAGAGGCTATTGACAATGGAGATTGTTACATAGATGAGAGAGGGGTTTCTTATCTTACGGTGGATAATCTTGATCTTATAGATGGAATAGGTATGACCAGAACCAAGGATAAAGTGGATGAGGGGTTAGAGAGGCTGCATTTGGAAAATGACCCGAGAGCTAAATTCATAACCATAAAAGAGATTGAGAGAGTGCTTATTGATAATCCTAGTGTGGGATTATATAAGCTATTGACCAAAGAGGGGGAAAACTATTACATCAAGGAAGACGTGAACCCAAAGGATCTTACGGACATCAAAAGGATGTACATGTACATATGTGGCACACATGGAAAGCCTTTCTTGTTGGGGAGAGCACCATTCTGTCATTTAATAGAATCAAGTGGCCAATAGAAAGCCAACACAGAGAGAGGGAAGCCTTATGGATCAAGTCACAAAAATTCCACCATACTAAAAGTTGAGTATCTACAATGGAGAAAGATACATATGGAAGTGAAGGACCCAGAGCTAGCTACTTGCAATGCCAAGGGTGATGTGTGGTCTTCAATAGAAAATCCTCTTTCAGATATGTGACAAAGATAATTGGTCACAAGACAATCTTAACAAGTTTAAGGAGAACCTTCAACTACTAAATAAATCATTGAAGACAACATGGACTGACACTCATATAATTACTCGTTACATGGTATTCTTTAGGCACTCTTGTAATTAGAAAGAACCGTGTGAGTGTTTAATTTTCTTAATAGCTTGCTTTCTTACCATATACATGTGGTAGTGATGTGTGTAAACACACTATGACCGCCGGGGCATTTTTTCCCTCTTTAGGAGGTTTTTTTCCCTCGTGCATTGTATATATGCCCATCACTCTAGGGCTATCTATCTTTCCATTGCAAACTAAGTAACACACTCTCTATTGTGTGCCTTGCGCTTCCTTCGTCTTCTCCAAGCTGTGTGTGTTTCTCTGCAACCCTAATTCCAACAATTGGTATCAGAGCATGTTGCATCCTCCCGGGCTTAGTCACCAATAGCTCCAACACACGCCTGCTCACTTTCTCCAATTTTAGTGAGCTTTGGCGAGCGTTCGCAGGTCGATAAAATTTTTGGGTGTGCTCGTAGAGCTCAGTCTACTTAGATTTCTGATTTGGGCTCATTTCGGCCTCCGTTTCCACTACAGATAGGTCTGCACATGCAATTTTGTCATTTAGTGTAGAATTTTTGTCAATGCCGTTTTCTGTATAACAGGTCGTATACAGTCTACTACGGATTGTGCTTTATAGTACATGCTGGTCTCACTCAGTTTCTCCCCATATTGGCAGTTTTCACATCAGGTGAAGACATTTTCCATGGCTGACAACAACACAGATGTGTTCAAGATGTTTGCTGTTGAGGGCAGGTTGGATGAGGACAATTAACCTATGTGGTCTTACATGATGCAACATGTTCTTGTGTCAAAGGAAATCTAGAATATTGTGCATGGCATTGATGTACGTCCTGGTTTTGAGGATGTAGGAGATGTTGAGGATGTTGCAGGTCTTGCTGCAAGGATTGCTGCTATTAGAGTTGTTTTGTCTATGAAAAAACAAGCTCGTTGGGATATAAAGGATGCACATGCTCATGTGTTGATTGCATTTTTTGTGAATCACACCATTACTCCTCACATTCGTTCAACAAAATCTGCAAAACAGGCTTGGGATATTCTAGCAGGTCTTTATACAAGCCGCAATGAGGCTAAAATTGCTTTGTTGCGTAAAGAGCTGGAATCGAAGATTATGCATGAGGAAGATGATATGGATACTTTCCTTGCTGGTGTCAAGGATATCAATGAGCAACTTATTTTTGCAGGTGAAGTCATTTCAGACAGTTCCCTTGTGCAGACTGTTCTTGATGCCTTACCAGATTCTTACCAGACTTTTGCTAGTACTTGGAGACTTATGACCCAAGGAAATCTTGAAGTTGTCAAGTTTGATGCATTATGCACATTGCTATTGTAAGAGTCACTTTCTAGAAAAAATAGGACTAGGCAGCATGCAGTTGAACAGGCTTTTATTGCTTCTCAAAGAAAGGATGGTAGCAGCAATGCAGCCATCTCTTATGTTTCTGTTGCGAGTGGAAAAATTTCTGTTCCTAATGCTTTTGCTGACAGCAATTTGTCTAGAAATTCTGGTGACAAGGGAAAAAAGAAGATGTGTTGCCATTATTGTAAAGCTAATGATCACTTGATCAATGAGTGTCCTAAGTTGAGGCCAAAGTGGCTAAGAAGAAAGAGGGTGGTTCCACTGCAAATGCTGGTTCCACTACAAATGAAGCCATTGTTGAGTCTTCTGTGAAACGAGACTGTGATGCTGATGTTGATGCAGAATGGGCTTTTAGTGCAGAGTGCACTTATAATATTGTTGTCCATGATGCATGCGTGTCGGTTGTTGTAGGTTCACATGTGTGGTATTTCAACAGTGGTGCTACAAAGCACATTACCTCACATCGTGAATTGTTCACGTCTCTCGATTCTGTCCCTCACGGGAGTTCAGTCACTTGTGCCAACAATGCCTCTTATCCGGTTTAGGGAGTTGGAAAGATTGTGCTTACTACTGCAAATGGCAGTTCTTTCCCACTTGTTGATGCACTTTATGTACCTGGGATCAAGAAGAATCTTTTTTCTGTATCTCCACTTGCTAGACTTGGACTTGTAGTCAAATTTGTGGATGACAAATGTATAGTTCATGATCTCAATTTTGGTGATGAGATTGTTGCATCTTGCCTTTTGTGCCATGGGTTGTATAAGCTCACTTTGTATGACAAGTGTGGACAAAATTTTGCAAATGCAGTTGCAGATTCAAGTGTTGTTTCAGATGCAAAACTGTGACATGCTCGTTTTGGGCAATTGAATTTTTCCAGTTTGCTATGTTTGCAAAACTTCTTGATGAGATATGCAGGTCTACGATTAGAGTGCATCTTAGTGAGTCGGTGTACTTTTCCATGTTGGAATGTGAGGCTGCTCGTGCTTTATGGTAGAAATTATGTGACATTTACAAAAAGGATACGACTAGCAACAAAGTTTTCATGATGCAAAAAATTTTCAACCTTCGTATGAAAGAGTCAGTTAGCATTGCCAGCCATATCAATGATTTTGATTCTCTTTTTGCCAAGATTCGTGCACAGCACATGACCATTAATGATGAGATAAAAGCAATCTTTTTGCTTTGTTCGTTGCCACCCTCTTGGGATATCTTTTACACAGCTGTTAGTAACTCTTCTCCTAATGGTACGCTAAAATACGATGATGTTACTAGTGCACTTTTTTCAGAGGAGATGGTCTAAAGATCGTGCCTAGGTCGCATTATGGTGAAGATCATTATATGCAAAGGGATGATAAGCAACATAAGGACCGTTTTTTGCAACGTGAGTCCAAGAAAGAGGGCAATAGAGATGTATCAAAGGGTAGATCAAAGTCTCATGGTCGCCGCAATGTTCAATGCCATTATTTTAATAAGTTTGGTCACATAAAGAAGGATTGTTATGCTTGGAAGCGTGACAAAGATAAGGGAAAAGGTAAAGGCAAAGAGATTGATGATAAAGAGGAGAAACCAAAGAGTTCGGTTAAGATTGAAGAACTGAACATAGTTCAGGATGACAGTGATGCGCAAGACATTAATATGTTGACTGAAAATAATGATGTCTTTTATGATGCACATGAAACTCTATCTTTGTAGAGTTCTATGCCAGCAGAACTCCTTGTTAGTGGTGAAGTATCCAATACATGGATTCTTGATTCGGGTGCTTTGTTGCATGTCACACCTCATAGGCATTGGTTTACTACATATGAGGAAACCATTGGCTCTGTTACACTTGGTGAAAGTTACTCTTGTGACATTGCTGGTGTAGGTGATATTGCCATGGCTATGGAAAATGGAGTGAAGTTTATCATCCATAATGTGCGTCATGTTCCAGCCTTGACATGCAATCTGATTTCGGTTGGATGTCTTGATGACTTGGGTTACAAAGTCACTTTTCATTAGTAGTCCTAGAGTGTTGCGAAGGGTCATCTTATTATAGCCCATTGTTCTAAAGTTGGTTCACTTTACCCTCTTTATGTATCTGACAAAAAAAGTGTTCTTTCTGTAACCGAGTTGCCAACCGCGAGCTTCCAACCGTCGCTTTGTGGCATAGCCGGCTAGGACATATGTTAAAGAAGGGAATGGAGACACTCTCTCGTTTGGGATACTTACCGTCTTTGTCATTTTTTGTGGACACATTGTACACATTCTTTTGAAAAAGAAAGAAAACCCTTAGAGCTTGTGCACAATGATTTATGTGGGCCTATGCCTTCTAAATACCATGGTGGTGCGGCCTATTATGCTACATTCATTGACGATGCAACAAGACATGTTTGGGTCTACGCCATGAAGTCTAAAGATGAGACCTTTTCTTGGATTCAAGAAGTTCTTATCTAGTGTTGAAACTCAGTCTGAACATAAGTTGAAATCTTTGTACTCAGATAATGGTGGAGAATATGTCTCCAAAGAGTTTTCGGACTTTTTGCTCAAGTAGGGGAATTAAGCGTGAGTTTACAAATACTTATACCCGTGCACAAAATGGTGTTGCAAAACGAATGAATAGGACCATCCAAGAGCGGATTATGTCTATGCTATCACAAGCTAATTTATCGCAAACGTTTTGGATTGAAGCATTATACACAGTCGTGTACTTGATCAATAGATCACCACATGCTTCATTACAGTTTCATGTACCTTTGGAGTTATGGTCAGGACATAAATTTTCTTATCAAAAACTCTGCACATTTGATTGTGAAGCTTATGCACATGTACTCAAGGAGTTGCGTGCTAAGCTAGATCCTAAGTCCAAGGAATGCATCTTCATTGGCTATGGTATAGATGGTCAATTTTGCTATCGTTTATGGGATCCAAAAAGTTGATCAGTGCTCTGTAGCAGTGATGTTGTCTCTAATGAGACTAAGATGCATAGACAGACAGTGAAAGAGGTTGAATTTCATAATGTGACATTTTTCAATGTATCACCTCATGTCGAGACAGCTCTCGAGCCACTTACTACACAGGCTAGTACGAGTTCCTATCAGTCGCGGAGATCTCAAAGAGTCTCACATCCGCCAGAATGTTTTGTTCCAGGCGTGGATTTTGTTTTGTTGACAAATAGTGGTGAGCCTTCTTGCTACAAATAGGCTATGCTAGCCAATGATAAGGTTCAGTGGGAACATGCTATGAAGAGGGAGCTGTCTAGTATTGCAAATAACAAAACATGGAAACTTGTTCCGTTGCCAAATGGTAGGAAAGCATTGCCTTGTAAATGGGTTTACAAGAAGAAGATTGACAATTACAAAGCTCTTTTAGTGGCCAAAGGTTTCAAGAAAGAATATGATGTCAATTTCTAGGAAATCTTTTCTCCAGTGGTCAAGATGACCACACTGAGAATGTTGCTTGCTTTGGTTTTCCACTGAAGATATGGAGCTTGATAAAATGGATTTCATTACAGCTTTCTTACATGGTGATCTAGAGGAAGAGATTTATATGTAGCAACTTAAAGGGTTTGTGCTACAAGGCAAGGAAAATTTAGTCTGTAAGCTTCTAAAAAGTGTCTATGGCTTGAAGCAATCATCCAGTCAATGGTATCAAAAGTTTGATGTATTTATGTGTTCCCTAGGCTATAAGTGCAGTAATGAGGATCCATGTCTTTATGTGTGAAAAGACAACCCAATGGGCAGCGTATTATGCTTATCCTTTATGTAGATGACATGCTTATTGCTGGTCATTCCAAGAAGGACATTGTTGACTTGAAAACCAAGCTAAAAAATAAATTTGACATGAAATATTTGGGTGAAGCCAATCACATTTTGGGTATGCGCATTACTCGTGACCGTAAGAAGAGGTTGTTGTACCTTTGTCAAAAAGAGTGTGTGCACAGGGTTCTTTATTGTTTCAACATGCAAAAGGGGAAGGCTTTGAGTACACCATTGTCTGCATATTTGAAACTTAGCAAGAATGACTGTCCCAAATTTGCTGAGGAGAAAGTTGGAATGGCTAAGGTTCCTTATGCTTCAGCTTGTGGTAGTCTCATGTATGCCATGGTGGCTACAAGACCTAACATTGCACATGCAGTGGAATTTGTAAGCAGATTTACGTCTAACCCTGGTAAAAAGCATTGGGATGTTGTCAAGTCGATTCTCAAATACTTGAGTGGCACTACAGATAGACAGTTATGCTATGGTTGTGGAGAGTCATCCATTCAGGGATTTGTAGATAGTGATTATGCAAGTTGTGTTGACAATCATCGTAAATCAACAACAATATGTTGGATTTACACATTTGCTGGTTCTGCTATTTCTTGGAGATCCGTTCTTCAAGACTGTACATCCATTTCTACCCCTGGGGAGGTCACCTAATAAAAATGTAACCTATCACGTGAGTTCAACAGAAGGGTATTTAAAGTTCTTGAAACTTACAAAAATATATATGCATAAGGGCATTATTTTTTCAAATTTGAAAAAAACTTACAGATTTTAAAAGAAAAGGGTACATTAAGTTCCTAACAAAATTCACAGATAAGGGGTCTTACAAACATGTCTTGAATGCATGTGAGATGGTAGTTTTACACATAGTGAACCCCCCGGAGTTTCTACCACAGAGGGAGAGTATGTTGCATTGAGTGAGGCATGAAAAGAAGCTATTTGTCTTGCTCGCCTAGTGAAAGATCTTGGATTGGAGCAGTGTACACCAGTTCTTCATTATGACAATCAGAGTGCTATTGCCTTGGCTAACAATCCACTGTTTCATTCTAGAACAAAACACATTGATGTGCATTATCACTTCAGTCGTGAATATCTGGCAAAGAAGAGCCTTGATTTAGTGAATATTCCTATGTCAAAGAACAGAGGGGACGCACTCACTAAAAGTCTTTCCAGCCATTAGTTTCAGCACTGTTGTGAGTTGATGGGCATTGGGTGAACTGTGGTTCTCTTCCATTCTTATGGTCTCCCACATTGGCCATCAAGTGGGAGAATGCTAGGTTTAATGGCCATGTGGTCGACAACCCTTCACTAATTGCTACTAACCCTAAGTGTACAGCTATACACTTGTGTGAGCCACTAACACAAAAGTAGAGTGTGTATTGTGCCTAAGTGCATAAAATAGAGAAGAAAAAAAGGGGGCACACATTGTGTGTCTACTCTCCCCCTCCAACCTGTGTGTGTGGCTATGGTGGTATGTGAGTGAGTGCGTGTCTGAGCTGTTTTATTTCCAAAATCCCTTTCGCGCGCATGCACTTTCAAGTGTGATGAAGGAGAGGAGTCGAGAGCACAACGGAAGAGGAAGATGAATACACACACACACTCACACACACCATCATAGCCACACACACACACAAGTTGGAGGGGGAGAGCCGACACACATTGTGTGCCTCCTTTCTTTCTTCTCTATCTTATGTACTTAGGCACAATACACATTCAACTTTTGTGTTAGTGGCTCACACAAGTGTATAGCTGTACACTTAGGGTTAGTAGTAGCTAGTGATGGGCTGTCGGCCACATGGCCATTAAACCTAACACTTATTTTTGTAAGTGGGGGCGGCCATCCCTCCTACCTCCCCTTTGGATGGAAATGGCGGCTAGCTACTCATGGTGTTGATCAACATGGGACTCAATTGTGGTAGACTCCTCCCTCATGGTGACAAGGATCGATTCTCTTTTAGTTGCCTCATAGATCATAGCACAATCCGTTTTTACCTTCGAGGAAGGACATCCATGTTGCAGTTGTTTTGTTGCTGAGCACGGTGGAAAGTTTGTAGACAGGTAAGGAGCATCTTGGAGATCTTGACCAACATGATGCAAGACAAATCTAGTATTCCACAGAACAATTGAATAGTGGATGAGAGATTGTCTACCATATAATCTTCAGTAGGAATGGCGTTTGGTGGTGGTGGAAACGTGGGATAATTCATCCGGGCTGGCTGATTTTGTTGAATGATGAAGTGTTATTTCCAATTGCGGACTCTTGGTACCAGACACTGCACATGATCTTGCTTTAAACGTGGAGGTGCATCTACATACAAGATGAGATACCTGGTGTCAATTTAATTGGATCTCCCACCACTTTGGATGTACCATTGCAAGGTTGGCCTCAATGTCCTTGAGCAATCTATCCTTGATTTTTAGCACTTCAAACTTGATGAGTGGGAAGGGGAGGGCGTGATGATGCCAGACTTCATTGATATTGGTCGGTGTGAGAAGATTGACATTGATTGAATGCAAGATGCACTCTTCCCATTGCATCACCTCTTTCCATATGTGCTATGTATCCTCTTTCACTTGCTTCTTTAGTGCAGTTTCTTCTTATGCAGTAAGTCTTTTGGATTGAGTTGAGTGTCTAGCTTCCTCTTGGGGAATCATCAGCTCTGGGAAATCTCCTTCTTGAGTGGTCTATGCTTCAAAATCCATGAATTGCAAGGCATCTGTATCTCCCATTGCCATTTTTGTTTGCTCCTCTACCAAAGTGGATGCATGTGACTAAGCTGCCTCTTGAGCTTTGCTAAGTTCTTCTTTGAGTTGTGCAATATCTTTCGAATATCCTTCCTCCCGTTGCATAAATCCAAGGGAAAGTTCTTGATGCTGCATCTACTCCAACTTTATTTCCATCTCAAGGTCTCTCACCTTCTTCTCTAGGGCTTTGTAGGCCTCATATGTGCCCTGTAGTGTGTCCAAAGTGGGGTTATCTTTGAGCTGATTGAATAGCACGTTCTGCTCTTGGTACTGAGGCTCCAATTTTTCAGTTGAGTATTCACAATGTTTAACTGGATCTGCAGCTTTGAACTGTTGAGGTTGAGTTTTGTAAAGTGTTTTTTGCCACCTGAAGTTGTAGCTCTTGCTACTGGTTCTTTTCTTTTAGGGCTTTTAAGACCGCATTGGACTTTGCAGCTAGTTCTTCCAATTGCTTATTTTTTATTTCCATGTCTTCTTTGTATAATTCATTAAAAAAGTTTTCCATGTTGAGCCTTTCATATGAGTACTCCAATTGCTAATACAAGTTGTGACCTTGTTGATGGAAAGCATAATTCTCTCCTTTCAATTGATCCACAACTTCATGTGCATTCTGGTCATACTCATCAATGTCGTCTAAACTTTCCAACTTTCTGGAATGGCTCGGTTCACGCTGATCCAATTATGTATCTTGAGCTTCCGTTGGGAGTTCTTCATCTGGCTTGTCAGTTTGTTCTTCGATGGGCTGCTCAGCGGTTCTATATGTGCTTCTAAATTTTCTACATTTGGAGCACTTCCATCTTGTTGGGGTTTCTCACTTGGTGGAGTAGTGGTGTACTTGTTCCTATTATGGAGGTTCCTCTCTGGGTGGGGTTGACTCTTTTTCTTGTGCCTTTGCCTGTTCTCTTTGACACTCCTCTTGTTGATAAAGATGTTTCGATCCTGCCCATAGGATCATCATGAACATTGTACATGGAATTTTGTATTCGAACCTTGAATTTATTTGGTGAGGGTTTCCATTTCTCTTGAAAGTCACCCTTGAGCCCTCTTTCAAGATCAAATACAACTTCTTCTCTCTCTACCCTTGAATAGGCTCCTCTACCGGTGTTGTAGGTCTTAGCCTTTCTTGGATTTGTCTTCTACTTTAGCTTTGCCTTTTTATCTAGTTTTTCTTTCCAGAGGAATTTCCTTATCCTCGTCTTCTTTGTTGCTTTTTGTTGACTTTGCTATGGCCGCAGCTGTTGTGGTTGCTTCTTGTTCTGACACATTGACTAGTCTTGTTTGCAATCTTCTGACTACTAGTGATGCTCTGGTGTGCACTTCTTCTTCTTCTTCTCTTTTTCCTGTTAGCCATAGATTTTGTTTTGTTGATGGCGATACATGCTCTGCTTGGATGATAACATGACAATATATTTTTTATAATCACTTCAGGAGCTCCCAAAAAGGTGATGTTCTCTGGCTTCTTTACATGTGTGAGGGTGGTATGGATGTAGTGGGTGTGGTCTACTGCGGTGGCTCCCTCTTCCTTGGATGCTTGTGTAAATGTAGATGCCACTACATGGTTTGGAATAGTGTATCTGGGTGGCTAGTGGAAGCGTTGATGATAGAGTCAAAGTGCCCCCTCTATCTCCTTCTGCTTGAGATACAAGAACGAATGAAGTGGATCTGGTAGTAAATATGCTAGTGGTTGGCAACTAGAAATCTCTATCGGCTTTCCCTCCTTTGGAAATCTTAGAGCATTTGTTCCTCAATCTTCTATGATGTTTGCCTCAATCGGAGTGTTATTCAAGTTTGAGATGGTATCTTGACCTTCTTCAGTGATGTTGGGTAACAGTTCATACGTTATTTTGTAGTTCACACCACATGGTATCAACTCAATGTAATCTTTTAGGCCATTTTTTTGGCCTAACTACATCTTCCTTTGCTAGATATTGAGCTTCCTTGGTCATCATTTGTACTTCTACCTGAGATTATTATGCACTTTTGAATGTTCCATGGTACACCGTGAAGTGGTGAATTTCTAATTGCTCTTTGGCCAGCCATGTAACATTGGCCTCTTTCAAATATTCTTCTTCAAGCTGGTATGGGGAAGCTCTGCCAATTTTTCTTTCATTTTCTTCTTCTTTGGAGATCCCAAAGTGGATGAGAGAGAACTTGACAGAAATTCATCTTTGGTTGTCAGTCCAGTTCCAACAATTCCCAACAAGTAGCAAAGCTAACAAAGCAAATAAGAAGCACTTAAATCACATTTTTTTGGCAAACTCTATCTTAGGCGTGCCTAAGATGTAGGTGTATGCATGCAATTTGGTACCAGAGTGGATGCACATGGTGCATATGTTGTAGATGACATGCATGAAGTAAGATTGCTTTCTAACACCTGTGGTGAGAGTTATGAGCAACTTTGTGTCCATTTTTTCCACTTTCAGAGCTTGTGATGGTTGATGGAGTTGTGCTTTGCCAAACTTGATGAAAATGAACATTGTACTTTAGATGAGCCATGTAAACATTTTTATGTTGAATTTTGATGAGTCAGATCCCTCTAGTTGCATTTCTATCTTAGGTGCACCTAAGATAGAATTTTCGTGGTTGTGTGTCCACTGAAGGTTTGTAAGGGTCAAGTATAATGTATAGAGTGCCCACCTTTTGAGGTCAAAGAGATTAATATTTTGCATTTAGGTGCAAAATGTTGCTTTGTGGTGAGGATGTGATGATTTTGTTCTATCCTAATGATTTGGACTCTAATGCACCCCCAATTCTCCACAGTTCCCCAACATGATGGCATTTATACGTGTCAAATTTGGTCCAAAATTGAGCTCTTTATCTTCGGCACACCGAAGATATTAAGTCAAACTTTCAGGCATTTTTTTTCACTTTGGAGACTACTAAGGTGTTCTCCTACTAGAGATGATCCTGTGGTTCAAGTTTGGTGTGATTTGGATATCTGCTGTGGCCGGTGTATTTGTCTTTTATCGCAAAAGTTCCCACCTTGCCTTGTGTTTCCGTGCTCACTACAACCCTTGTGGTCGACAAAGTGATAATTAGAATGCTTCTTGGTATAGTTAGGAACTTACCCCTCATGGTTGAAGGAGCGAGTAAGAACTTACCCCTCATGGTTGGAGGAGCGAGTAAGAAGTGACAAACTGTGCATAGGAGCGTGAAAAAGATCACCACAATCCACTAGCTAGAGCTCTCTCTCAAAGGAGTAGAATGAAAATGAGAGAAAAAACGGCCTAAAGGACTATACATACCCGGACTTTCCTATCACCCCGCGTCCTTTACCTACCCTTTGAGCCCAATAGGCTTCATAATGTACTCTCGGATCAAAGATATCTGAAAATCAATGTCCAAGGACCTTTTTATCGCATTTTGTCCCACATGGTTAGTGAGTCATAGTGGTTGCCAAGCTTCTTGATCGGAATTGCCCCCAAAACTTTCTAGCCTTTCCATTGAGCTTCAAGATTTGGCATTTGAAGTCAAAAGACAATTTTGACCCCAAAAGTTTTCTAGCCTTTCCATTGAGCTTCGAGATTTGGCAGTTGAAGTCAAAATCCAATTTTGACATTCTTGCTTATTTATTTATTTATTTTGGTTTTTATTAGCTTTTATTACCAAAAATTTTAAGGAAATTAACCAAATCACTCAATAAAATTCCATTTCACACTCAAAAATACTAAAACACTTCTAATGTTATTACTTGGCTATATTTTTATGGATTGCTCCATTTTGATCATGTTTTTGGCCTAAAAGCACACAACATGATTAAAAATTGCACTATTTTTGCCTTTTGGACATGTATGTACAATATATACACACACCTAGGGGTTATCATATTACATTCCCCCATTCTCTTAGTTACTAGGGCATTTTATCCCATTGAAGAGCTATGGCTAGATAGACCACCCATGGAATTAGATGAATAGTCTTTGTATGGAGATTGGGGATCGGAGCAGTCAGGCTCTACAAAAGTTGGAATGTTACAGACACTACCTTTGTACCTAGATGAAAAAAAAGAGAAATTAGTGGTCTGTAAAATGACGAAACTAAATAGGCCAAAACTGACCTTGGATGTGGCAAATTTGCAATCCATTATGTCAACTCCAATTCAGTGCACAATCACTTTGGGTGAGCTACTAAAGTTATGACCACACCTTTGGAGAGATTTGCAAACTACCATGGAAAAGATGGGATTAAAGAGAGTATCTCAAATGAACCTGGAAAATTTGCAAAATGAGGAGGCAAGGACTAAACTTGTCAACTCTTTGCTCATGAACAAAGTAGGAGACTACTATGAAGGGAATGAGGGAACCCCCATGTTAGCAGCAAGTTAACTCGGAAATCATTTTTTCGGAGCTTTCATTGTAAAAACACTTATTATTTTGATGAATCGAGAAAATTGTAACTCCTACTTTCTAGATGAACATTGTAATTGATGAGCCTGGGCTACAAGCTTCCAGCTTATATCAACCTGTCTTTAGTTAGAGCTCCCAGAATATTAGTTTTGACCACAAAAACCTTGGCTAAGGTACAAAAGCCAATTTTTGTAAGTTTTTCATAAGTCTTGGATGATAGAAACACAGTGTGAGCTAACGGCGCTCACTTCTCTCTTTCTCGTGCTTCCTACTCCCTCCCCGGTTGTCACATTGCAGTCGCATCTGTTGCGTTGCAACCGCGGATAAGAGCTCTACGCATTGACATAAGCATTTCATGGTAATCTATAGATTTTGGCATCGCTGACCCGCGGCCTAATTCATCATAAGTAGGAATTTAAGCTTTAAAATCAAAAACTAAGTATAGGTGGAGTATTGGGGCATCATTGCTAAGCATTTAGATGCATTCTGGGTCAAAAATGACTTGCTTAGGTCTTATAAACATGTTTTAGAAGTTTCGTAACGTTTGGATGTCGTTTGATGTTGTAACGGATGTAATTTGTTTGTCGATGAGCGATTAGCTTTTGGTGATTTCATTCATTTGAGATTGACACCCTCTTGTAGCCTATATGCACTAGTCGAGTCATATTTGTCCCATGGATTGACAATTATATTCATGGTTCTCGCTACGTCTACAATAAGATAGGAGTGAGGTTAGACACCCGTCCCACATTTGGCGCCGCTGCCGGGGATTGAAGAGACCTAAACTAGGGAAAAACATGAGCGTCTTGTGAAGTTATCCTTTAACTTCCTCTAGGATCTCCTAGAGTAAAAAATGAATAGCTTAAGATTGTCGTCTTTTGTTGTGTAGAGGTAGCTTGGAAGCAGGTTGTACTTGCTAAGTACCTTTTAGGATTGTAGGATTGTACGATTAGATAAGAATTTTGAGAATGATTGATGGACGAGACAAGTCTTAAGATCAAGGCTCAAAAAACCATAAAAAACAAGAAAACAAGTGTTTGTGGACACTTTCCATAACCCCATTGCAGTAGAACCTAGGAGCAGGGTAGTGAAAAAGTTGGAAAAAGTGCTCATTTTAGGCCTAAAGTAAATAATCATGATTATTTACTTTTAGCTCAAAAGTGAACAAGGTTGATACCAGAGACTCTATGCATGTGTACAAACATCTTCTGTAAAGGCCCATAGAATTTGGATCACCAAATTGACCAAAAACTTGGTAAAAACTAATTTATGTTCTGACTTTCGAGAACTTGAGTGTAAATTGGGAAAATTTTGTTCAAACTCGATGAAACTTGACTCATAGGCTTATATTGATGTGACAAACAAATGTACATGCTCAGTTGACCAAAAAGATGCAAAAATTTACCAGAAGTAAATAATCACGATAATTTACTTTTGTCCCATTTTTCAACTTTTTTTATCAAACCAGCACACCACTAGTTTTAGCATGTTATATTAAGCCCACAAACCAAATTTGGTGAAATTTGGATCATTGCATTGAAAATTGTGGCCAAATTTGCAAAGTCAGTTTGTAGACACAAAACTGTTGACTATTTGAACAAAAATTATCCAAACTTGATGAAACTTGGCTAGGGAGCTTAAGTTAAGCTGCTTAACAGATCTAAATCAAGATTGTTGCAAAAAAGTGTATAAAAATAGCAGGAGTAAATAATCATGCACATTTGAGTATACCACAAGGCCAAGCATATCACGTAGACCACACAAATCATTTTTGGTGAAATTTGGATCACAGAAGTGAGACTTAAGCCAGATTCTTGAAAACTGAGTCTGCGGACATGAAACAGTTGATAACTTGAACAAATTTTGTTCAAACTTAGTGAAACTTGTCCAGAGACCTTAGCAAGTTGCATACTTAGCAAATCAAGCCAAAAAGTGTAAAAATTTGAGAAAAGAAAATAATCACGATTATTTACTACTAATACACAAAGACAAACTTTTGACTTTTGAACTTGTATATTGTTATGCAATTTTGGGTTCAATCGGATCCAAATTGGTATATGTTCACTCAGTTTCTAGGTTGCACATTAGACCTTTGAAGTTTTGCAAAAGTGAAATTTGAAAGTCTCAATTGTTGACTCACTTAGCTCAATTTGAAGTGATACACATAGACTAGTCACAATAGTTAGCAAAAATAGTACAGTCTTTGTGAAAAAATAGCTAACTTGATTAAAACTGATACAAGAATCAGGTTGCAAATAAGGAATTGAAAGCTTGACAAAAGTTGACAACAAGTCAATCCGACTGTAAGTACTCTATCCAGGGCTTCACGAGTCTATATGAACCTTAGATCTGGTCGTATACCAGCAAATCAAGGCATATTTGGAGAGACCGCTAGTAGAGTATCCACTGAAGAGAGTGTGAATCAAGGAGATCACTTGCACACTATCCTTAAAGAAGTCCCATACACTTTTTCAGAATCAACATCTGAAACGTCTTCCTATTCGACTCATTTAAAAACCGGAACGACAATGCGATATAAGTACATAATCTCTTTTTATAAGACTAATTGCCATGGGACTCGGGTTTACCTGGATCCTAATGAAGAGTATGCTATTCGCATTGATGACCACGGCATAGAGTTTGAAGAGGAAATCAGAGCAAACAAACAAGGAAAAATGTACATGGATAAAAATGGAACTCAGTATTTACAAGTTGAAAACCCTGACGTGATAGACAAATCGGGGTTAGAAGTAAATACCATAATTCCGAGCATGGCAGCAAAAGAAGGACCACCAAATTTAGAATTTGAGGGATACAATCAAGTTGATATGAAGCCCTTGCAAATAATCTTAGAATCGAAGTCTATTGTTGGAAGGATAGAAATGTCAAATATCTTCTATGGACTTCTCATGCCAAATCAGAACACTTAACGCCCATGAAGATAATCTATATCTTCAAAATCAAAGACAAGGGTTCAACAAATCTACCAGCCTACCTATTTAGGGATTGTTACAGCAATAACTTTGTTATGATGACTCCTGAGGAGGTGGAACAAACCAAATACCAAGGGTACTCCATAAGGGACTGGATATTGGGCCAAGGACCAGAAACTATTCCAAGAGATGAACTCCACAAGAATCTTTTGAGAGTAATGTTAAAAAACTAAAAACCACCTCATCACGAAGAAAATCGAGTGACACTAAAGCCAATCTAGGGCTACATGAGTCACTATTTCCAAGAGACTGGTTTGAAGGACTCGAAACACGACCAACTACTAAAAGACCGAGAGTTGAACCAAATAGACGTGTGAGACCAGCTGATGTTAAAAAATGGGTCAAAAAATACAGTGGATCTGGGGATCCATAAGACCACTTAGCAAGATTTAAACAAGTACTAAGAGTAGAATGCCTATTTGATTTCCATACTCAGTTCGAGGGGTTTGGAATGACATTATAAGTAAAAGCACTGACATTCCAAAACATTCCATCGAGGTCAATCATAGACTTAAATACATTAGCTCAAGGATTTGTAGCTACATGCTCCAAAACGGGGATCAAACACAATACGGTAATCTATAGCTTCAAAGAGAAACAAGGTGAGTCTATTAGGGATTGTGCAAGTAGAATGAAACAACACATTGCCAAATGTCCCGAGCTAGAGATATCTGTAGAAGAAAGACTAGTATCATTGTTTCTAGAGGGACTGCTAAACAAAGAACTTTATGCTATATTGTATAGCAAGAAACATATGACCATAGAAGAGTGTGTGTGTCAGATGCTATTGACTTAGGAGACAATTCTGCTATTTTCAATGAAGAAGATTTTCCTAAGGATAATCTAAGCGAGAAAACATCATCGACCAAACTAGCACAAGTGGGAGCGGCTGCTGCAACACCTCTTACAGCCATAGAAGACATACTCAAAATGATGAATGAAATGATGAATAACATGCAAAAAGCATCTATGAGGGGACCAGGCCAAGGGATACCTCAACAAGGACAACCAATTAGTTCACAAAAATGGTGTGCAATCGAGGGTAAATGGACCAACCATGAGACCAATGAGTGCTATTACCAACCAAAGTATGATTGGAATGTTTAATACATGCCTATGAGGCCACAAGGACAACCCATGTACAGATATCAGCCTAATATGGCCCCAACTTAAAGACCACCGATGGGTATGGAAAGACCTCAACCCGTGTTGGGTCAACAACCTCCATATCCTGAACATAATGTAGTACCTGTAAAGTACATGCATTCAGAGGGAGTCATAGATGAACAAGCACTAATGCCTATTACACCCTATGTTGAGCCTAGTCCATCTACAGTAATGGTAGAAGGAGATTGGTATAATTCACATCCACCACCAATGGAAGAACCTGTGACTTATACTACGCCAGAGCTTGCACCAATGTACTATGTAGCTAATCAAGGTGTTAGACCTCCGATGGTAAGACCCATGATTAAGCCAAGAACTAGAAAATTTCACAAATGTGGTGCACATGATCATTGGAAAAATGAATGCCCAGATCCTGACAAGAACCTCAAGCCAGTTGAAGCTTATTGCATACAATGTTGCAAAAAGGGAGGACACTTCCCTGAAGATTGTCCAAAAAATCCTTTAAACAAGGGTAAAACAATCGTGAACGTAGTCCAAGTGATACCTAGTAGCTCATTCGAGAGTGAACCGATTGTTCCAATCAAGCTAATCACTAGAGCCCAGGCTAAGAAAAAGAAACATAACTCCTCTGATGATTCGGAGAATACTAAAATTTCCTCTCAAAAGACCAAAAGAAGCAGAAGCAGAAGGTATGAGATGAGAAAACAAAAACAACGGGCTGAAATCAAGGAGAAAGAAAAGAAATTATTCCAGAAAAAAGTGAAAGAATCTGGAAGCAAAATCAAGGAAACCACTGTGAAATCTGGAGGATCAATTTTGGTAGATAAAATTTTTGAGCCAATTAATGCAGCCTTGGAAGCTTAT
The DNA here is from genome assembly GCF_014529385.1 of Adiantum capillus-veneris. Classification (NCBI taxonomy): domain Eukaryota; kingdom Viridiplantae; phylum Streptophyta; class Polypodiopsida; order Polypodiales; family Pteridaceae; genus Adiantum; species Adiantum capillus-veneris. Next base: position 80,553,524 of record NC_140954.1, read on the forward strand.
CAAGCGGGACTTAAAGCAAGACAAAACATGGAAAACAAATGGAAAAAGTATCCTTCTCCACATATGGAAGCAGCTAAGCTGGAAGCTTATCAAAATTTGGTAAGAATTACTCAAGAGATGCTAGAAAATAAAAAAACCCAAGCTCAAGTGTATGGAAAAACTTGAGGAGCTTGTGGAAGGAACATGTAAAGAGAAATCCAAAGTGGTGGTAGAACCCCACCTTGAAACTAAAGAACCAAAACATATAGCGCCGAACAACGAAGATGCCTTAGATGGAATTCCATTCATAGAAGAAGACTAGCCAGGACACTTATGGGAATAAGTTAGAGAGATTAATGATGGGAGCCTAACTTTGAAGTAAGCTCCTATAGAGGAAGTTTGGTTAGACAATCTACCTACTGATATGAACATGGATGTACAATTCTTGTATGGGGATTGCGGCTCTGAAGCTTCAGGAATGTCTAAACAATTAACTTTGAAAACATTACACTCTTACTTAGGAGATAACGAAGATGAACCCATAGTGTGTAAAACCACTCAAATAAAGAGAGCGGAACAGACCCTATAAGTAGACAACATCCATTCAATCATGTCTACACCCATCCAATGTACTCTTACTTTAGGAGAACTGTAAAAAATCAGACCATATCTATGGAATGATCTACAAAAAACTCTAGAGTAGGTGGGGATAACAGGGTTGATCGCAAAGAACTTGGAAAAATTGAAACACAAAATGGATAACAAAGAGATTCAATCTGTTCCAATGAACAAAGTCGGAGAATACTACAAAGAGGAAGAAGGAAACACAACCCTTCTAGTGAGATATAATGATATCAAAACCATGGCAATACTGGAGAGTGGGGCAAGCAGCACAGCTATAGCCATGAAAGCAGTATGGGAATCATGGAGGCAACCAACCATTAGACAAACTTGAATGAAATTGCAATTGGCTAATAAACACATAGAAAGACCCTTATGACTACTTGAAAAAGTGGTAGTAGTTAATTCCTGAGGGATTCAATATCCACAAAGTTTTGCCATAGTGGACTTTGGAAAGAAACTCAATTACAAAATCATCTTGGGAAGACCTTTCATGCGACAAGTACAACTCATCCAAGATTAGGGAAACAATTATCTGTGCTTGAAGAAAGTGGGATCAATAACAAGGGTTTGTTATAAAGCTTATATCTTTCTATTGATCAATGAACCATTGAAGGTTACACTTATAAAGATGTCATGAAAACACCCCTAGAAGAATTTGACTTAGTCTCTTCGGCTGAAACTAAGCTTCCATCTTGGTTGAACAAAGCACACCTATTTGGATGCGCGGAGCCTCAGAAAATGGGAGCTTAAAACGAGAAGAATGTATCTTAGAAAGGGATTGCACAGACAAAACCTATGTACCTGAACCCTTTCCAGAGCATTTGTTTGAGCCATTTGAGTGGACTTAAATTTTAGCAACAATGGATGTATGTGTAAATAAATCTATGCCTACTCAATTTTGCAATAAGGACGGCTATGGCATAATTCCCATACAAATGATTTTAACCATTCACATTGAAGACAAAATTCAAGAATCCAAGGACTTGATGAAAGCTCAACAAGTCTTTTCAAACCTCTACCATGATACAACAGATGAGTTAGAAGAACATTCAACTACTCAGATGATTCGGGGTCAGAAAAAGGACATGTGAGAGCTAAACTACTCTTGAAAAGAGGGGAGGAAAAGTTTTTTGACTTTCCAAACCAAAAACCGAGAAACAGAAATGGTATAGAAGACAAAAAGACATGGGAAACTTGAAAGCTAGTATGTCATCAGTCTCCAGTAGAACACAATTTCTGATGCAGGTAGATGCACATGATTGTGTCAAGGAGAAAATCAATGGTAGATATCCTTTAAACAAAAAGCATGAAACATAAAAAACATAAAGAAAAACAAGAAAGGAAACTCAAGCAAAACCTAAATACCAGGACAAAGATTCAACCATGACACGAGTTGAACGGAGAAAGAAATATCAAGAGTTGAAAAAATCTCTGAAGGAGATATATACAACTAAAGTGGAAATCACTGAGGAGGAAGGTAAAGATGTAATGTGTGTTCCATGCCATTACAAGAAATATAATCTCCAAGATAAAAATTTTATAGTGGAACAACCTGTCAGGGAACTACGAAAATAAGGCGTCCTACTAAGGACCTGAAAATGCATAAAAGATAGATCTGGCTGAACCAAGAGAAGAGCCTAGACCAGCCTACACTGCAAACGACCTGACAAAAGAAGAAGAAGATCTTTTTTTAAGCTTACTAAAAAATACCGAGATATTTTTGCTTGGTCTTATAAGGATCTCAAGGGTGTTGATCCAGAAATCTGTCAGCATACCATACTGATGAGAGATGATGTAAAACCAAGTAGACAAAGGCCATACACTTATAATGAAACATTTGCCAAAAAGATAAAAAAAGAAATAGAAAAGCTAAAGGAAGCGAATTCATTTATAAAATTGAACACACAGATTGGGTGTCTCCAATTGTGGTAGTACCTAAGAAAAATGGAAAACTAAGGGTGTGTGTCAATCTCAAGAAAGTGAATGCAGCTACTATTAGAGACAACTTTCCTCTTCCAATCACTGAGCATGTTTTAGAACGAGTTGCAGGAAAAGATGCTTATAGTTTTTTAGATGGATTTTTGGGATACAATCAACTTTTGGTTGACCCCAAAGATCAGCATAAAACTGCCTTTGCAACTAAATGGAGTATTTTTGCCTATCAGGTAATGCCTTTTGGGTTAACTAATGCTCCTGTCACCTTTCAAAGATTGATGAGCCATGCTTTTAAACAATATCTTTGAAATTTCTTGGAAGTATATATGGATGATTTATGTGTACATTCATCAATGCCGGCTGATCATTTTGAACACCTCAAAAAGGTATTCAAAAAATATAGACTTTATAGGATTTGCTTAAATCCTTAAAGTGCACATTCATGTGTAGACAAGGAAAAATTCTTGGACATAGCTATTGATATGGATAAAATTCATGTTATTGTTGATTTTCCTAGACCGACAATAGTCAAAGGGGTTCAAGCTTTCATGGGACATTGTGTCTAAAAATGGCATAGCTATTGATATGGATAAAATTCATGTTATTGTTGATTTTCCTAGACCGACAATAGTCAAAGGGGTTCAAGCTTTCATGGGACATTGTGGATATTACAGACGATTCATTTACATGTATGCTATAATTGCAAAACCCATGTACTTAATCAAGCTCTCACTTCAGCTCAAATATTGAAGGCACCAGAGTGGAATAAGATATAGCTTCCAATTTTTCCATTGGGTATATCCTAGCTCAACCAGGAGACAGAAAATTTGATTTTCCTATTTCTTATGCTAACAAGCAGTTGAATATGGCAGAGAAAAAACTACACAACCACCGAAAGGGAAGGATTAAGAATGATCTATGGCGTAAAAAAGTATGACATTACCTATTAGCAAACAAATTTGTGTTCTTTGTGGACCACCAAGCCTTATTGTACTTGGTCAACAAGCCATGCAACACAGGAAGAATAGTGAGATGGTTCATCATTCTTTTGGAATTTGATTTCACTGTAGTTGTGAAAAAGGGCACCACTCATCAAAGAGCATATCATTTGTCAAGGATTTTTTAAGGAGAACCACCTATGGGAGTAGATGATGATCTACTAGATACATGTCCGTTCTCCATGGAAATGATACCTCGATGGTCGAAAAACATGGTATCATTGATGACCGTAGCTCAAGTGGATTTGCAAATACCACTTCTTATTACAATCGGATTTATTCAGCAATTGGCTATGTATCAATTTAGTAGCTGGAAGGTTGTACAAAAGAAATCCTGAAGGAATATTGCAGGTGTGCATAGATCCTGAGGAGAAAACCCAATACCTAAGTCAAGCACATATTACCATAGTAGGACTTCACTTTGTGGAAGACCAAACTATGTGACGAATCTTGAGACTTAGAGTATTTTGGCCAACTATGAGGAGGGATGTTCATTCATTTGTGAAACAATGTCTTCAATGTCAAAAACAAGCACCCATACCTCATGTAACATTGTTCCAAATATCACTTGTTCCTAAGTGGAGTAACTATCTAGTTACTTATCAAGCCAAACATTCCTTGAGGATATGAGTAAACGCCACCAAAGAGCAATTGAAACTGGAGCAAGAGATTATGCTCTTATTGGGAACCAATTGTATCGGAGAGGTAAAGATGAACATTTGCTTCTTTGTGCAAATAAAGACGAATATATTTTCATTATAGAACAAGCACATGTTGGATTAGTTGGAGGTCACTTTTCTAGTGAAACTACCGCTAGAGCAATCTTAATGGCAGGCATATGGTGGCCAACGCTTTTTGCAGATGCCAAGGAATATGTTCAAAGGTGTGATGCATGTCAACGAGCAAAAATGCCAACCCGTGTAGATAGCAATGATGGGGGCTAGAGCTTTTGCAAAATGGGGTAAAGACTTTGTTGGGCCAATACAGCCACCTGATTATAGAACCCAAGCTCAATATATCATTGTAGCCTACGGACTATTTGACCAAGGGGGCAGAGGCTAAACTAACTCAAAGGAATGATGCCAGAACCACAACCGCATTCTTCTATGAGAATGTGTTCACAAGATATTGACTGCCCCTATAGAAATTGTCAGTGATAGGGAAACTCATTTCCTCAATGAGGTAATTAAGTATCTGCTTAATGAATTTATGGTCATTTATAACAAATCGGCTCCTTATCACCCACAAACAAATGGACAAGTTGAGCATACAAATAAAATTCTTAGCTCGGTATTGACTAAAGTGGTTAGTTCATGACAGAAAATTTAAAAAATAAATCTCCATGCCGCTCTATGGGCTTATAGAGTTTTGTTCAAAAAAGCTTTAAATGCTACACCCTTTAACCTTGTTTATGGTCTTGATGACATACTGCCGATAGAATTTCTATTGCTGACACTAAGGGTAGCTAAGGATCTCGAGTGGATTGGACATGAATTGTCAAAGAGGCTTGAAGATCTAGAAAAGATTGATGAGGAAAGGCTAACTGCTGTAGCTCACATCTATGCACAAAAGCGAAAACAAAAACAGTTTTTTGATTCCCATTTAGTTACAAAAATCTTCAGAAAAGGGGACCTAGTTTTAGTCTATTCCCTAAAGCAACACATTCCCAAGTTTAAGAAAAAGGAAAACGGACCGTTTATCATTGAAGATGTATCTCCAAGTGGAGCAGTTAAGTTGTCCACCCTAGATGATGAGCCAATGGCTAATTGGATTAGTGGATGCCGTATAAAGAAGTACAATTTTCCGCTAACCAATGAATTGCTAGAAAGAAAGGATGCAAGCAGCAAAGGAAAGAAAGATAAAACAATAGCAGGTTATTGATGAAGCCCAAGAGGAAGCTCGGTTTTGAGTACTCAAAAGGAAAGTTGCTCTCAAGAATCATCAAATATCTATTCCCATCAAAACTCTTGAACTAGATGACCAACTATGGGAATTACCTACAGATGCAGTGTCAACAGATGATAAATGGTTAGATGGAATGGACCTTTGCATCAAATTACAATTGAACAATCATATCACAAATGCATTGGTCGATACAGGAGATCGGGTAAATGGAGTCAGTTATTCAACGTACAAGAAAGCAACAAATCAGTCTTTGACAGCAGGAATATCGACTATTAAAGAATGCAACAAGAACCCAACATCGACATTCGGAGTAGTCAACTTAAATGTGATAGTACATGGATGTTCATCTCCTCATTAGTTTGTATGCTTACCAGATGAACATATGAATGAAACAATGATTATTAGAGTCTCATGGATGCAGACGTACAAGGCAGTACCATATTGGGATACCAATCAGCTCAAGCTATCACCTGTGACCTATAGGCAGACAGCTCATTGTTCCAATTGCACCGAGCAAAGAGGAATGGAAAGGAAGTTACCAGCAAAGAAAACCACAAAGAAATCAATCTTCTCCATCCTATTGACGACAAGCAAATGCTACAAGTAGCATGCAAGAAGTCAGGTAAATTTGGGTACCAAAAGCACAGCTTAAGGACAAGCCAATTCAAATTTGGGTGCCCAAAACATCATCTACTATACGAAAGACGGTTCCAAGGTTCAACCCACAAAGAGGAGCATCATCAAGCAGGGAATCTAAAACAAAATGGTTTGGAAGAAAAGGGAGCACTTATCTTCTCCACCAACTGTAAAAGCGATGAAGCAATGGAGAGTTAAGTCTCAAAAGACTCAACCACAACATTCTGACCAAGACAAACCAAGATATCAATGGTGGGTAAAAGCTCGACAACAACCATTAGTGATACCAACAACTCAGAAAATCAGCGTTCCAAAGCATCCTGAGGGTACAATCAAGCAAAGAGCACACAAGCTACAAGATTTGCTCTTTAGAAGACAGCAAAAGAAAACCTCGACATCAATAAGACCCATCTCTTGCACAAAATAATGGTTTTAATTGCATTGATCTTCAAAGCATGGTAGAGCCAACCAAGGCTATGCATAGACACGATTGTTCAACCCATGTACACAGTCGTCCCTGAGTACGCCATCTAGGAGGGTTGGAAGGGAACTAAGTAATTAAGGGCAATGTTTGAAGATGGAGGAAAACGTCTGATGTTAACGTGTGATTTTTTGCAAAATTACCTAATAATGCCCTTAACAAGTCATCAACAGGGGAAACTTAACTGATAACATCTCCCCAATGAGTGTAATTAGTGTATATACTATGAGAAAATCATCAAAAATTGATCTTTTTTTGTTATTTTTCATCATTTTTCTTGATATTGGGACTTAAAAATGGAGAAATCCAACAAAAAACAATAAAGATGTTTTTTTCAATGGATTTTCTTAATTACTCAATTTTCACTTTTCTTTTTTAACGCATTTTGTTATTTTTTTTATTTTTTATAGAACAGGTCAAAAATTAATAATAAATAGCAAATGAGCTCAGATGGAAAAACTGAAGATATGCTAATGATCAGAAAGACAAGGCGGATAGGCACAAATAATTTCAATCAAATCGACAGATGGAAGCGAGAAGCCTAAATTAGGCGGCCAAAGGCCTACTTTGGCAAATTCTTGCAGAATAAGCTACCAGAATCCGATTGAAGAAGTTTTTGAGCCTAACATAGATTTCACGGCCGAGTAGGACTAACCGGGGAATTTGGAGAAAAGAAGTTTTGGAAGTCCGAGTATAGATATCCAAGGTAGCCCAAAATCACCTCATTTCCACTAGTTGCCCTTGGAGAAGAGAGCTTTCGACCTTCTTCATGCGCGATTTCTAGAGTCCACAATTGTCCGTTTACAGCGCCGTCTCACACGAGACATGAGAGGTAATTTCTATGCTTATCAATGATCAACTCTATATGGCCGGTAGCTAGTCTAAGCCCATGGAAAAAACCCTAGAAACCGAGCAGTGCACGAGGTCCTACGATCAAAAATTGACCATAGCGGCTAGTCAGCTCAACCAAATCGGACGAGACTTGAACTGTAGCATGCCCCTATATAATAGAACACTTCTATATCACCAAATGACCATTCGGCCAGGGTCGAGGGGGGTCCAAAGTAGAAAAGCTAGGTTTTTGCCAGATGCCAGAATTGGATTTTGACTCCACAGACAGCTTATAGATTGGGTCTATACACAACATACATGGATGGTTTTATAAAAACAATCAAGGCAAGCTCCCGAAAAGCAAAAAACAGCTCAAAGGCTACAAAGCGTCAAATATGACATATGAAGTCAAACTGACTCCAAATGGGCAAAACTTGGATGGGTAGCTTCAGGACTATGTAGCGGATAAGTCCATAGCTTCAAAAGTGACTAACCAACTCCATAGGCCATGTAGTCACAAAAATTGGTGATTTCAGAGCCAACAAATCATGAAGTGATATGCCAACACGACAAAACTCTACCAAATTCAATTTAGGACTTGTTCTAGGTGTATTGAATATGTTTAGGTCAAAAAATTGTCAAGTTTATCAAAAAAGTTGACTGTTGTAAATAATCGTGATTATTTACTTTGTACTTTTTTGGCTTGAAAATGGTACCTTCACCTCACCTATCACTTGTACACATCTATTACATGCCACATTTCAAGTATGAGCCAAAATGATCAAGGAAAACTTGGAAAATTATCAAAAAACGCAAAGAAGTCTTTCCAAACCAATTTCTGAGTTATCAGTCACATTTTTTGATCCAAATCACACCATATCTCATACACAGGGTCTACATCATGCCTAGAACCAAGTTGCACCAAAAAATGTTCATTTTTATGAAAAAGTTAATAATCGCGATTATTTAGTTTCTTGCCCAAATGGGCAAAAATTGCAACTTTGACCTTATGGGACCAAAGCACATGATATCCCAAGTCCACTGACCAAAGTTGAGCAAGTTTGGACCTCAAAATCTCAAAATCCCTTTATATCTATTGTTTCAGAGAATTAAAGCCTAATCTGGCACCATTTTCACCTAGTGCACTCAATTGAGCCCACACTTCACTCAAAGTATCTAATTGCTATATATTTCAAGCCTATGATGTCAAAAATGCAAAAAGTTGGAAAAAATCCCCAGCTGTAAATAATCGCAATTATTTACTTTTGTTGCAAATTTTTTCTTGAACTTTATGGTTTTGATCTTTACATGTTTTTATGCATCTATGCATGTTCCAAAATTTATTTGAAGCAAACTCGTTAGCAATTCAGACTCAAGGGCGTTTCAGAGCGGAATTTGCAAAATTCTCTGACTTTGGCGTTGTATTCACTTAACAGGAGCAATGGAAGCTGCCGAGAAGGCCAAGAAAAGGGTGTCCCAAAAAGAGAAGTTGCAAGAGCTGCCACCCTACCAACTGGACCCAAGTTCAGTGAAAATGGCAAAAGCAACATACTTGTCAAGAGAACAGCTTGAGGAAAACAATACAACAGTTTTCACTGGCAGGTTTAACAGTGAAGAAGGACATCAAGTAGAGCTATAGATGCTACCAAAAGAGATCCATGATGTCACTGCAAAGCCAGACACAAAAGAAGCTAACATAAGGCTAGGCCTTAGGGACTTCTACGACCAGGAACCATGCTGAGTAGATTTCCAGAAAGCCTATGAGCTACTGTCTACAATTAAAGAAGACGGGTCAGCCCAAATCACTGACCAACAAGGGCAAAAAGTCAAAGTGGTAATCACAAAGGAAATTGTGGCTGAAGCACTGAAGTTTCCAACTGAAGGAATGACAATGCAGGCCCGAGAAGAAAGACAGCATGCACCTTCACCAAGGAGACTACTGCTGCAACTTTTGCCGACCTCATCCAACGGCAAGTGGAAGAATTAGCACGTCTGTACCACCAGCACTTCCACTTCCTAGCAAAGAGATCGCCATGGTACACCACACCAAATCATGTAGTTGCGACTACATTCACCCAAGTGTTGAAGTCGACAACCAGGCAACTGATTGATCATGTGCAATATGTGATGACAACAGTGAAGGGCACCAAGAAAGAAGGTAAAATCACCTATTTGGGCGCGCCTGAAGTACTGACAAGAATAGCATACCATGCTATTGGCATGGTCAACAATTTTCCGCCAGCCCCAAATTAGAACACATGGACTGTATCTGCACAGCCTTCTCCAAGAACTACGCATTCGTTAAAGAGAGTTTACAAGTCAGATGAAGAATCGACAGAAAGCTCCCATGAAGCTCATAGCAGTCAGAGCTTGGACAATGAGGAGAGAAGGGCGCGAATAGAAGAGATGAAGAAGAAAGACGTAGCTGCACACCAAAGAAGAACCTCTGCAAAAGAAGTCGAGGTTTGAAAGAGAGAAACAAACTTACAAAAGAAGCCGCCAAGATGCAAGTGAGGACCCAAAAAGGTGGGTTCCAAAAGAGATAAGGGGACTCAAAACTAAGAACCCTGCAAAGAAAGAGGCAGAGGATCCCATAGGCTTCCTTGAGTGCATGTACGCAGAGGCAGAAGACCTCAAATTAAAAGAAGCTCAAGAAGCTAAGAGAAAAGAAAAAGAAGATGCAACAGAGTAACAAACACAGGTGGAGGCTACGAAACAAAGTGAGACACAGCATGAACAAGAAGAAATGTCTCCAAAGCCTACCTCACCCTCTACAAAACAGGCAGACCACCCAATGCCAAGCCTTCTCCCTTCACCAACAGTTAGACCCAATGAGGGCGAGAAAGCCAAAGAAAAGGAGCCTGAGCAGCAAGCAACCAGTTTTGAGTAGCCCAAAGCAACAAAAACAGAGGCCACACCATCTACAACCACCCAACAAGAAACGGCCGAGGCATCCACGAAGCCTCAAGAAGCAAAGGTAGCCAAGGCAACCGCAACACCTCAAGGAGAGGTAGAACCCCCATTGTAACCACAACACCATGCAAGGAGCCACACACAGAGACTGCTAAAACATCTTAGCAGCCTACAGAGTCTGAAGAATGGGAGACAAATGACGAAGTCATTCTACAAGTTAATGAATATGCCAAGCAGATGCAGCAGATGACATAAAAAATGCAAACAACAACACTTAGCCGTAGTGATAAGGCTAAAGAGTTGGAAATGGTCATCGATGCTCGACAAGGAGAATTAGATGATAGGATAAATTTCATCTCAGATCTACAAAGACAAGTCTAAGAGGAGCTGAAAGCTGAAGCCGAACAACACCAGCTAGCTAAAGAGAAGCAACAAAAAGAAATGGAGGAGGTGGGCGAACTTCTCACCAAGTTATCATATGCCTACAAGACCAAAGACCAACAAATGACAGAGGTAACCAATGAACTCCTAACCACAACTCTGTCAGTACAGAAGATCCAAGTGCAGCTTGATGTAGCAAATTCCTCTCTACAATACTCAGAGAAAAGGATCAATGATCAAGAAGCCTTTTTGAGATAGATCAAAGAAAATCTTGTTGTTGCCTCGATCAAAGGCACGGATGAAGTCTATAAGGCTTTGAAAAAGAGGAATAGGTATCTCGAGCTAGAGCTAAAGCTAGAGCAATCATAGAGAAGAGACCTTGCACTAATGTGGGTACAACGATAAGACAACTTCTCAAGGAGATAGCAGAGTCAAAAAGAGTCAATCAACTGCTGCAAGAGGGACAACCAGAGACACAAGAAGAAGTAGGTACCTCAGAGCAACCAACTATCAAAATTTCCTCAGTCTCTTTTGTTGAGATGGAAACACAGCCGACATAAGGGCTAGGAGGAGAACAAGAGTTTTAAGTATCACTCACAGATGCGGAGCAAGTGCCCATGGTCGAGCTTTCTAAGGCTGAGGAAGAAGCACTCAAGGAGCAGGTTGCCCAGGAGAAAAATGCTGAATAGAAAGCAGCGAGGATTGGGAGTTGAGAATTCTCCATTCAGTCAATGTCAACTCACTCCCAACCAAATCAATGCACAATGGAATTAACAATCATTGCCATATCCTTTGATCAAGGTAGAGCTATTACAGATCAAGGAAAGATTATACAAAGATATGCAGGTAGAAGGCGCAGAGGATGTCCACCCCAAGTGGAGAAAGAGATGGTTGAACAAGTATCCATGATATCTGATTATGTTCACAAGAGCACCTGCTGCACTTCAAAAAGGCCCAACCTTTTGTCTTATACCACGAGTAAGGACATGGAAAGCATATGAAGCACTAAGAAAGAAGCGGCCTACATGGCTGAACTATCCAAGATTTATGGCTCCAGAGCAGGGAACACCGATAGAGGAATACATGGTGAAAACCCTAACAGGCACCATGACATTCTTCAAGAGCCTTCCTAACCTCTCACATGCTTTGCTATACAAGATCTGCCGAATTTTGCTCACATGTATTGAAGCTTTTCATGAGCCAGAGCAAGCAAGGACACCATGGATGTCGTTCCTCGACGGCAATAAGGGTCTCTGCTAAGACTTAAGTGGTCAACCTTCCGAAGAAGTTCTTTACGGCTTCTACGTCCGATGCATGTTTTTGCCATCTAGCAATATATTGGCGTTTGAGGAAGCATTTTATACAGGTTTCTTCACTTGGAGAACAAAGATATTTGGGCCAGTGATCAACAACCTAACCTCCAGATTTTTTGGCTATTCAGACATTGAGCTTAAAAATAGAGTCACCATGTAGTTCTTGCAGGTTCCTGACAAAGAGAGAATACTTATATATAAAAAAGCCTTACGCACTAAAAGACCGCCACGCCAGTCGTCAACCCAAAGACTACTTCAACGCATGAAGCTGTGTCAAGGGATGACACAGCCGAGGAGAGGGGGAATGTTAGCAGCAAGCTAACTTGGATATCATTGTTTCGGAGCTTTCATTGTAAAAACACTTATTATTTTGATGAATCAAAAATATTGTAACTCCTACTTTCTAGATGAACATTATAATTGATGAGTTGGGGCTACAAGCTTCCAGATTGTATCAACCTGTCTTTAGTTAGAGCTCCCAAATTATTAGTTTTGACCACAAAAACCTTGGCTAAGGTGTAAAAGCCAATTTTTGTAAGTTTTTCATAAGTTTTGGATAATGAAAACACAGCGTGAGCTAACGACGCTCACTTCTCTCCTTCTCACGCTTCCTACTCCCTCCTCGGTTGTCACATTGCAATCATGTTTGTTGCGTTGCAGCCGCCGCAGGTAAGAGCTCTACGCATTGACATAAGCATTTCATGGTAATCAATAGCTTTTTGCATCGCCAACCTGTGGCCTACTAATCTCATCATAATTAGGAATTTAAGCTTTAAAACTGAAAACTAAGTATAGGCGGACGGGGTATTGGGGCATCATTGCTAAGCATTTAGGTGCATTTTGGGTCGAAAACTACTTGGTCAAAAACTCACTGCTGTTAATAATCACAATTTTTTTGCACTTGACCTAAAGTGAGATTTGAGACCATAAGCATGTGTGCTTAGGTCTTATAAACATGTCCTAGAAGTTTTGTAACGTTTGGATGTCGTTTGATGATGTAACAGATGTGATTTGTTTGTCGATGAGCGATTAGCTTTTGGTGATTTCTATCATTTGAGTGTAGCTAGAGTTAGATGCGAGTTGTTTGTTGTTTTCCAAGAGATTGACAACCTCTTGTAGCCTCTATGCACTAGTCGAGTCAGCTTTGTCCCATGGATTGACAATTATATTCATGGTTCTCGCTATGTCTACAATAAGATAGGAGTGAGGTTAGACACCAGTCCCACACCCACCCTTCCAGTACAATACAGTAATGTAACAACCATGGCTGTTTTGGACACTGGGACATGCATAACCATACCTAGGAAGCTTAGGAAAAACCAGCAATCAAGCAAACAAGAATGAAACTGCAATTGACAAATGGCCACATAGAGAAACCGATGGGATTACTAGAGAATGTTATAGTCAACTCCTATGGGATTGACTACCAATAAACTTTTGCCATTGTAGATTTTGGAAAGAAATTCAATCTATGAATTTTTTTTGGAAAGACTCCTCATGAGACAAATAAAATTAATCCAAGAGTGGGCAATGATTTTTCTACCTAAAACAAGTAGAATTAATTATCGAGTAAATTTGAAAGACCACTCCTACAAGGATGTCATGAGGACCTATACATGAGTTGGAGTGTGAAACCTCAACATAGACTAAAGTGTTAACGTGGATACACAAAGATACTCCAATCTAGATGTGTGGAGCTTATAAATTGGATAGTTTACAAAGGGAAGAGTGTGTTTTAGAAAGAGAAGTGAATGATGCAGATTACATACCTGAACCATTTCCTGATCATTTGTTCAAAACCTTTTGAGTCGACACAGATTTTGGCCACCATGGATATGTGTGTTAATCAAGCTACACCTACACACTTTTGTGACGAGGAGGGCTATGATATAGTCCAGATCTAGATGGTATTTATTGAAATGATCAAAGAGCAATACTATGATTCCATAGATGAGTTAGAAGAAGAAACAATTACAATGGAGAAACCAAACTAAAAAGAAGAGCATGTAAGAGCAAAACTTCTACTTGGAGAAGAAATATTTTTTGAGTTTCCAAGCCAACATCAAAGACGCCAACAAAGGTATCACAGTGACAATAACTTAAAAAGAAAACACTAAAACCTACACTTAAAAAAACACTTAATTCTTGATTAAATTAAATGCAATTGACTGCATAAAAGACAAGATAATGGGAAGATATCTACAACAAACATAAAACATTTAGAGCAACAAACAAAAGCCGCACAAGAGTGATAAGACCAAAGGAAAGGAACCTCTGATAACAAAAACTAAATGCAAAGCAAAATACAAAGAGCTGAAACGGATTTTGAAAGAAGTTTGAACCACAGAGATGAGTCGAACATTGACAAACCGGGAGCAATCAATGTTCCATCCCATTATAAAAAAAGAACTTTGCAAAATCATTGGATCGTTGTTGACCAACCCTTGCAATAGCTAAAAGAACCAAGGGAATCCTATGAAGGGCCAAAGAACGCCAAGCAAATTGACTTTGCAGAGTCTAGAAAAGAGTCAAGGCCCGCATACATAGCTACGGATCTATCACAAGAAGAAGAATAGATTTTCATTTGTACATTAAAAGAGTATAGGTATGTCTTTGCATGTTCTTACAAAGATCTTGAGGGGGTAGATCTTGCCATCTGCCAATATACTATCCCAATGAGAGATGATGCTAAGCTGAGCAGACAAAGACCATATACCTATAACAAGATATTTGTTAAAAAAGATCAAAGAAGAGATCAAGAAACTCAAAGAGACTGAGTTCATCTACAAAATAGAACACTGATTGTCTTGGTGCCTAAAAAGGATGGCAAACTCAGAGTGTGTGTAAATCTCAAGAAGGTGAACGTCACCACTATACGAGATAACTATAATCTTCCTATCACACACCATGTGCTAGAACAAGTAGTTGGCAAAGAGGCTTGTAGCTTGTAGAAGTATAAATGGATGATCTTTGTGTGCACTCCACAAAACAAGAGAATCATTTTAAACATCTATGATGTGTCTTTGAGAAATCCTATCTATATAATATTTTCTTAAATCTTGAATAGTGCATTTGTATGGTTAGACAAGGCAAAATTCTTGGACATATTGTGTCAAAAAATGGTATAGTCACACAGACATGGAGAAGGTGGCGCTAATTGTTGAAATGGCTAGACTAACATCAATCAACGAAGGTCACGCATTTATGGGATATTGTGATTATTATCATAGATTTATCTACATGTATGAAATTATAGCTTAACCCATTTATAGCCTTATCACTCGTTTTGAATGGACCAACAAATGTGAGGAATCATTCCAGAAGCTTCAACAAGCTTTGACCACAACCCACCAATATTGAAAGCTCCGAACTAGACCAAAGTGTTCCATGTGCATGTGGATACTTTAATTTGCTATTGGTTGCATCTTAGCTCAGCCACGAGAAGGAACCATGGATTTTCCCATCTCCTATGCTAGTCCACAACTAAACCTGGCAGAAAAGAACTACACAAGCACGGAAAGAGAAGGTCTTGCTGTGGTGTATTCAATCAAGAAATTCCGAAACTACTTGTTAGATAACAAGTTTTTTTTTTTGTTGACCATCAAGTCTTACTCTATTTGGTGAGCAAACCGTGCAATACAAAAAGGATTGTGAGATGATTTATCATCTTACTTGAATTTGACTTCACAATGGTTGAGTAAAAAAGGGAACCACACACCAAAGAGAGGATCTTGATAAGAAGATGTCTCCACCATGAATTTTTCATGCATGCCTGCCTTCACAACAATGTGCAGAACAACATGTGCCTCCATGGTTACGGTCGATTTAATTCTCTTAGAGGCTTGAATCGATACTCCTCGCCATTAATGCACATTGTTGGTTTCCCTTGCTGTGATCTTATTTGCGGCGAAGCCCCCTGTCTCCAACAATATGCCTCGATAGGTTTTACATTCTTATATGATTCACGATAGTCATTTTTGCAATGGTCATCCACCCCACAATTATCACAATTTTTGGTTTTTGGTTTGGGCATTGGTTTGATCAAAGGTGGTCTAGCTCCCTAGTTTGCAATGAAGTAAGTCGATGTTGTATCTGTAGGTGCTTGATACATTGACTCTATAGAGACTAGAGTCGGTTGATTATACCACTCTTCTTCTATCCCCTTTGTTATTGAGCTCATTTCAGGGTGTGGAGTAATGGGTACTAGAGCCTATTCCTCCACCTGTGCCTCACGCAACATATACTTGATTGGTATACCATTATTCCCTGGGAGTGGTGTCTATTAGCCTAATACTGGTTGTGTTCTCTCCATATTCATGGATGATCTTTGCATTGGTGCCACATTTGGCAGGTATCTATACATGGGTTGTCCTTATGGCCTCATTGGCACATACTAGACATTTCCATCGTATTTGGGCTTATAGTAGCACTTGTTTGTCTCATAATTTTTCCATTTTCCTTAAATGACACACCATTTCAATGTCCTATTTTTTCCCATAGGTTATCCCTAAATAGGTTCCTATCTTGGGTCTCTCATAGGCATCCTTTGCATGTTGGTCATCATATCATTCATGCATTTAAGCATGTCTTCTATAACATTGGCAGGAGATACAACAGTTGGTCATAATTGTGCTGGCACAGTGGATGTAGTTTGCTCGCTTTGTGCATCTTTAGCAATGCTTTCCTCGTTGAAGATCTCGCAATTATCACTCAAGTCAATTGCATCCAAGCTGCATGCTTCCCAAGTCCTGTGTTTTTTGCTAGTATGCAAGTCTTTGTTTAATAGTCCCTCTAAAAATAGTGAGACAAGTCTTTTCTCGGTTGGGATCTCCATCTCCGAACATTTGTCTATATATTGCCTATCTCACACTATCTCAGATAGTTTCTCCTCGTTTTTGTTTGAAACTAAAGATTTGTGCCACCGTACTGTGCTTGATTTCCATTTTTGAGCAAGCAGCAACAAATCTCATTGTCAAAGTGGATATGTCGGTCAGTGACCCGGAGGTATGGTTTGGAATTAGGTTAAAGCTTTGCCCTCTAAAGTCATTCCAAATCCCTATAACTATGTATGGAAGTCGGTTATGCGCTCAGCTCTCAAAACCTGTTTGAAGCTTGCTAACTGGTTGAATGGGTCCCCTGACTCGCTGTATTTTTCGACCCACTTTTGGAAGTTTGTTGGTATGACTCTACGGTTATGTTCAACACCCGCTCTCTCTCTCTCTCTCTTTTAGTAGGCATTTCTCCCATTAAACCGTCAAACTAGTTGTTTGGTAGATGTGACTCATGTGGACCTCTCCTTGTCCTAGTGTCACACATTATTTCCTGATTAAAGGTGGTTTTTGCATTTCTACTCTTGTTCCCATCTTTGAGGTGGCTGCCCCTGGCTATGCTTCCTCTTTAATTGATCATTCTATCATAGGCTCTATCATTTGGACCTACATTGTATTTTGTTTCATGTACAGTTTCCATAATCACTTCTTGGATCAAATGCCCCTGGTATTTGGTTTGCTCAATCTTCTTTGGAGTCATCATGAAGAAATTGTTATTATAACAATCCCTAAAGAGATGAACTAGTAGTTCTGCTAAGCCCTTCTCCTTGATCTTGAATATACAGAATATCTTCAAGGGTGTCAATTTTCTTGGTTTGAAATGGGTTGTTCATATCAGATTTGTGACATTGTTAGCTTCCCAACAATAGACTCCAAGCCTAGGGTTGTCAGTGGGTATGCGTTTCAAAGTTTTGGTATCTATCAAGTCATATCTCTCTAATTATAGCACAAGAGGTCCTTCTTTCACAGCCTTATTAGGAATCAGAGATCAACCTCCAATCCTCATTTGTCTACTGAATTGGGGTCCTATATCTTGAGATATTGTACCCCATTTTGGTCCATATAGAAGTTTTCTTGTTTGTTTCTCCTAACCTCCTCTTCAAACTCGACGGTATGGTCATCTATCCTTACTACAAACTCCTCATTAGAATCTGGGCTTCGTACTTGTCGGTTTTAAAGAAGGTTAAGATATGCTTGAGCTTGAGAGAGGTCCCACCTCTTGATTGAGTTGAAAAAGAATACATCTTGAGAGCTGGAGTTGGAATAAGTGTCTGACACTTCTTCTGCAATAGTTTCTAATGGTCTCCCTTGGTTTACACTCTCTTCTATGGACGCTTCGCTCCTATTCTCTCCTAAGGTATCCAAGTTTTCCAAAACTCTACCAGATCTTAATTTCATATATAGGCTCACATAATTTAATTGAATAGATGCTTCAAACCTGGAAAGATGCCCTTGGTTTCAGACACAGTGCTTTCGCTCCTTGTCTCTTCCTTTTGTGCAAAGTTGTAATTTCCTTGCATAAAAGTACTTCAAACCGTATGTGATTCCACAATTTTTCAATTTGAAGTCACAAAATATCTAACAATCCCTTTCTCCAATCACTAGACACACCCAATATACCCTAGCTCTGAAATTTTACTTATGCTATTTTAGGTGCATCTAAGATGATTGCACCTATCTGTGGAGGTAAATTAAACTTTTATCAATTGGATGGGGTCCCCACAATTTAACAAAGATATCCCTAGTCTCAATTTCACAAAATGACCCTCCTGGTGAGAAAGTTATCTTCGGTGCACCTAAGATAAAATCTCTCTATTTCAGTATATTTTTTCCCCAATGTGACTTGTGCTGGTTTCTACCTGTGATTCAAGCTTGTACAATGAGTTTCACAAAGTTTGGACAATTTACCAGTGTTTTGTTACCCTTTTTGATCTTGTAGTCAAGGTTTCCAATTTTCTTTGTGTTTTTACCCTTGCACAGCTCCGAACTTGGTCAAACTTGCCCAAGAGCTGTATTATGGTCTAATGAAACCTTGTGAGTTGAAAATTTGGAAA
Source organism: Adiantum capillus-veneris (assembly GCF_014529385.1). Taxonomy (NCBI): domain Eukaryota; kingdom Viridiplantae; phylum Streptophyta; class Polypodiopsida; order Polypodiales; family Pteridaceae; genus Adiantum; species Adiantum capillus-veneris. The sequence goes on from NC_140954.1 coordinate 80,572,403, forward strand.
AATACTCCCTCTGGATGGAATTATATCTTCAGTGCACCTAAGATAAAACTCTACTAAATTTTGACAATTTTTCAATTTTTATTTCATAGATTGATTTTCCCATAAGTTTTAGCCATAATTGACTTTCCTTTGTTAATTTTCTCTGAATTGACAAATCTTTGGTTTTCTTCAATGCACCTTGGATCAGATGCAATGCTGATGGTTTTCTACTCACCCTACTCCTACTATACATAAAAAAGAGTGCAGAAAGTGGAAAGTCTAACTTTTAGTCTCAAATCTCTACTTTTTACTTAGGTGATACCCTTATCGACCACTACCTTATCTCAAGGATCCTTCACCAAATCCCTCCTACTAACTAAATCTCCCAAGGTCCTTACCGAGTATCCCTACTCTCAAACACCTCTCACCCGTGATAAAATAAAAAAATGTGTTACTCTAGCCAAAACTAGAGGAATTAATGGAGTTTCAAGTGAATGCTTTGGGTTTTTCTCTAGTCTAGGTTGCCTCGTCCCCGGCTTCTTTTTCAGTTGTAGATTGGCTCAATCTATTCCAGGGTAGTTCTCCTTGATGGTGCTCAGTGCCCCAAAAAAGCTTGCAACTTTGCATATTCTGGCTTCCTAGATTCGCGCTCAACTCGTGTGAGGCTTCCCCCTTTTGCGATGGTATATTGTTGACTTTTGATGGTCGAGTAAGATTCATATGTTTGCTTTGTCGAGTTTGCTTTACTGGTTGTGATGGGGAGGCTCCCCTTTTAGCCATGTATCCAACTATAATTTTTATGATCAATAGGTGCCATGGCTTAGATTGAGCATGGCCTATGGTATGCACTTTTTTGGAGTTTCTACTATTAAATCTCCACTCACCCTTGATGAGTATTAGGAAAAAAAAAGAGTTATGCAGACATTTGAGTTTTTATTATTTCCATTGCTGATTGGACCTACCTTTTCTTGTGAATACTTGAAATTTTCTTTTGTTTAGTTCGTGTCGATTGTGGATCTTTTCATTTCATACAAGTGTTTGGGAAAGAATCATTTTCTTAACATACTGTGATTCTTTCGGGAGGAAAATTTGGGCTACATTTTACACTAATTTTTTATAGATATAGGCGGAATTTTTCCTTTTGCTCTTGTGCTAATTTGGCATTTTTGAATCTTAAAGTGTCACGAATAGGCCGTGCCAATTTTGCTTGGGGGTTTATTAACAGGAATCTCATGAGATCCCTTGAGTTGAGGCAAAGAGGAAAAGGTATGCTATGGCAACTGGCATGCGAGCAGAAAGGGGATGATGGAGGTGTCGTGCGAAGCTAGATAGTAGGAGCCGTGGGGGATCTTTTTTGCATATGCACGTGCTGGAGAGAGAAATAGGAGGGGGGGGGGGGGGAGAGAGAGAGTCTCCTTTGGTGTGTCCATCAATGAAATGGACGAAGGACAAACGGATTTTTTTTTAGTGCGAACATAAGCGCGAGGGGCAAGAGAAAGTGGCACCCGGTTTTTGGTGATACACGGAGCAAATGCTTCCTTTGTCTTTGTCTTGCATAGTTACATAGTCTCTCTCTCTCTCTCTCACACACACACACACACACACACACTCTGGTCTACACGAAGACTGTGAGTAGTGATGGAGTTGGTTTTGTTCATCAGCAGAGTGCCATAGCTCGGATGCCAAGGGATGGAGAACATTGGGAGCTGATTAGCCGCTATGCGGTCCTTTATGGAAAGGGACAGACAGACTGGCCGATGGAGGAGTTTATGTGATGCTAGGAATCGTGGAGAGAGAGAGAGAGAGAGAGAGAGAGAGAGAGAGTGTGTGTGGAGGGAGGGAGAGATCGCATGTATGGACCACATAGCATTGAGGGAAATGAAGGGGATGCATAGCAACGAGTTGCAACGGGCAAGGCGGTATGCAATGCAGAGAAAAAAAGAGGCTTTTTCTTCTCATGGGTGGTGTTGGGGAAGGCGTAGAGGAGGTCTCCATTGGTGGAAAAGCAGGTAGGCATCGAAGGGTACAACTAGGACAAGAGAATGGAGGCGACAAGGCGGGGTAGGTTGTGTAGGCTACAGAAGGGCTCATACACGTGAACTTGATTGTAAGGCATTTCCTTTTAAATTTCAAAGATTCGGGCAAAATGTTGGTGGCTGATTAATTGAGTGTTTGAGAGTAAACCGAGTAGGTGCGATTTAGGGTCCCCCTTATCTTGAAAAAATAAAAGTCCTCTCAAAACATCTTTTTTTTTTTAAAAGCAAAACTCACAATTGTGAGTTATATTGAGTAGCCCAAAAAATTACAAGGTCTTGTCATGCTCATGTTAAGCCATGACAACATCCAGGGACCATAATTACATTGGCTATCAGGGCAGCCACCCCTACCAATCCGCCCCCTCATCCTTGATACACAAGGTCCATAATCTTTTCATTTTGAGATCTTTTATTTACTGATGGCCAAGATTTGTCCCCATCCTAAGCATTCCATCTGCTGACAACAAGGCACAAGTAGTCCTAGACCAATCCTCCGAGTGATGCTTGCGCCCGAGTGTCCATAGTAGCACTTTGCTTTCTTGTATAATTTATGTGAAGCTTGCCACCTCAAAACCTCCTTCAAAAACACGGCGGTTCCTTGTCTTCCATACATTATCTAAGAAGAAGTATCTGAATATTTGAGTGTTGACGAGGAGTGCAGGACTACCTGAATTCTTACCTCCAAGGAATAGGTCAGTCTTGAAAAAACTAATTTTCCATGTTCTTTGGACCCACTTGCATATTTTCCCTGCGAGGCCTTTGATAGCTGGGCAGTCCATGAATAGGTGGGCCAGATCTTCACTAGCTAACCTGCACCCCAAGCATCGATCTGACCCAATCCTTCTCTCATGAATCTTCATCCCCGTCGATAGAGCACCCCAAATAACCTTCCATAAGAAAACCTTCATGTGTTGCGGAACCTTTGGCTTCCATATGTTCTCCATTACATGCTCCCACCTTTCCTCCGGCCATTGCTTTTTGCATAGCTTGTTAAGGGGGCTAGACCAATACTTCTTTTGCATCATTGTCTGATAAATGCTTTTAGTATGGGGTTTCCACAAGAGACTGTCCAGTCCAACTCCAAATCACAGATTGGCATCACTAGATTGTCAAGCTCTTTCATCACTTTGTGGACAAGCAAGACCTCCAAGCTATTAAGTTGGTACTGGGTAACCATAAGGTCAATGGTTTTCCAACTCTTGTTGCCATTGTCCCAGAAGTGCTCAAGTCGCTTCAGACCCTTATTATTAAGCTTCCTGGCTGTCTCAATCCAATAGGGAGTTTGTGGTGGATCTACAACTTTGGAGAGTCAGGGGCACCAATGCAGGATGGAGTTCTTGAAGTATTTGGCTTCTTTCCCGCACTTTAAGACTCCTGCTGCTCAATTGCATTTTCTTACCAATTCTCCTGAGCTGCCCCACAGTCTTAAGGTAGACCACGCCGGGGCTAACATTTGTCATGAAGCTCCACCCCTCTCCACTTTCCATCCTTTGAGCCAAGTTTAGTTGCTTCTATCATATCTCTGATCATGACAGCCCAAACTTGATCCTGTTTAGCCAAGGAAACAACAAATTTGGTGCAAAAAGCTTCTGCATGGGCCAAGGGTTGAGAATTCCGAGGCCTCCTTGATTCCCCGGTCGAGCAATTGATTCCCAACGGGCCCATTGCCATGGCCTGGAAGATTTTGTGCTATTTTTCCATAAAAATCTTTTTTAACTGGTTTTAAGAACTCTTTCCAGTGACACTTAGCCATCTTGAGAAGTGGGCTAGTGAAGGCAATATAAGGAATCATAAAGGCAATTATCACTTTTATCCGACTTGGGAATGGGAGAAGAGCACACTCCCACCTACTCATTTTTGTTGATTTTTTCAAGCACCCACTCAAATCTTTGCTTGTGAGCTACGTCCACCCCCAAGGGGGCTCCCAGATGTCTAAAGATATTCCCTTTCATGACAATCTCCCCCGACCAGACAGAAGGGTCAAATGAGTCATTTTTCGATAGGGAAATCAGCCTTGACTTCTCTATATTACACTAGGACCCAGAAGCTACTGAGAATATTTGTACAATCTCCATAGCTTTTCTAATGAAGTGGGGGCACGCATTCAAGAAGAAGAGAGAATCGTCTGCAAAAAGTTTTGCTAGGAGTTGGCTATTTCGTGGTAAGGCAAGGCCTTGCAACTCCTCTCGTTCAGCACTAGCTTGGAGCGTCATGATTAGAGGATGTGATCCTATGGCAAAAAGTAGGGGGGCTAGAGGGCATCCCTCTTAATAGAGCTTTTGACCTTAAAAGAGCCCACAATTCTATCATTGAATAGAAGCTTTGACTGGCTTCCAACCCCCATTACACGTACCAGTCGACATAGGCGAGGCCCAAAGCCTAGAGCTTCCATGACGGCTTCTATATATGTCCATGTTATTCTGTCGTAATCCTTGTCCAAGTCCAACTGCAGCAGAATGCACTCCTGTTTTGTGACAGTTGCATATTCTATGCCCACCATTGCTGCCAAGATGTTATTGTAAATGGACCTTCCTTTGATGAACCCATGTTGATGGGGAGAGATGATCTTGGTTAGTAAGGGGGCTATTCTGAGGGCTACTGCTTTAGCTATAATTTTGTAGGCCACCGACATCATCGTTATAGGGCGCCAATGTTTCAGTTGAGAACAAAAATCTGTTTTGGGATGGGTTTGATAAGCCCTCTCTTTACACTTATCTCCAACGACCCTTCGACCATGGCTTTATTGGCCAATCTTGTGATTGGGGCCTTGAGATCATCCCAAAATTTTCTATAGAATTCCACCGTCATCCCATCCCAACCAGGGAACTTTTCCTTGCCAAGGGCTTGCAATGCTAGAGAACATTCGTCTTCAGAGAATGCTCGTTCTAGCTTCTGAGCGGGAATTTCCTTCTTGACACTCTAAAGTAAGGTCCCTCTGGCTTCTTCCACTTCTTGGGATTGGGTCTCTGGCCATCCAATGATTTGACTGAGATAGCTCAACATCAAACCAGTCATTACATCCTGATTATGAACTGTTGTCCCTTTCTCATCATCGAGCGAGCGGACGTGGCCCCGACTCTTCTTGATTTTTATAGCCCTAAAAAATTGAGCTTGATTGGAGGCTTCAGGTTGAAGAAAAGTCTCCCTGGAGAGAAGCCTTGCCTTTTTTATATCTTCTAAGTGCTCATTAGCAAGGTTGGATTTGGCTTCAAGACATCGTTTGTGCTCCTTCTCAATAGCATGCCCATTGGATTTTATGGAGGTAAGAAATTGTACCTCTGATGTAAGATGCAGAAGGTGAACCTTTCTAGCTTTCTTGATTTGGGGGCCCAAGGTTTTGATTGCTTTCTGGATGCTCCAAGCAAAGAGGTCCCACACATTGTGTTTGTTGAGGTCGACATCTTTTTTGAGCTTACCCAATGCTTTCTTGGTTAGATTCCTGAAAAGAGGGTCTTTGAATAGGTGTGCCCCTGTTATCAACAGTTTTTTCTCACCTCTTGGGGTCTGCTCCTCCTCTTTATTCTTCTTAAAATGTATGTGCAGAGGAATGTGATCCGAAAGGATTTTTGTTGGGACTACCTTCATCTCCATCAACGCCGGTATCCAGTCAGCTTGGTGCAAGCAATAGCATCTGTCCAGCCTGGAGGCAGTGCGAGCGTACTGGAGGCTTGTGTAGGTAAACCTAGGTGTGTTGTTCCATGGGCCAACTTCCCATAAGTCGATCATTGCCCACTTTGTGCACAAACTTTGCCATTTAGACCTTTCTGAGCCAGCCAACATACTAGAGGATCTTGTTCTGTCCCTGCTCTTTTCTACCATATTAAAGTCACCAACAGCCACTCCCCTTCAAAAGGAATATCTCTAAGATGCATCCATAGTTTAGCTCTATCTTTTGCATTGCAAGGGCCGTACACATTCACAATGGTGAGGGGATGCCCTTCCCATCTGATTCTAATCCCTAGGATTCTACCGGATGGGTGGTTAAGAACCAACTTCAGCTCCAATTCTTTGTCCGCAATGCTGATGACGCCACTGAAGCCGTTATTTCCTTCTCCATAGAATACCAATTTCCTTCCTAGCACCTGCTTTCTCTTGCTATGGGCATCTAGGTGGTGTTCCTGGATGGCTTAGCAGTTGACCGTCTTCTCCTTCTCCCAAAAAAGGGTACTCTTCTTACGGGTTTTCAACCCCTTTACGTTCCAAGATTGGATAGTGAGAGACTCCATCATTAATAAGGGGTTCATTGGGATAGAGGAACGAATTCTTCAGCATCTGAATCATTCCCCCCTCCCCCTCCCCTTCTCCTTGGTCTTAGGAGAATCCGGGGGTTCCAAGTCAGGGGATTTCTTTTCTTGCAGTGCTGCAAATGGATTGTGCAGAGGGACAATGAACCCCCCTCCTTTCGAAGGGGTGGAGGATGAATTAGATCCTTTCAAAACATCTTAACTGCATAAGTTAAGGGTGAGTTTAGGAAATGAAAAGGCAAGTGAAGATGAAGATGGAAATTCATAAGAGTTCTTGAGTCCATATAAAGATGGTTGAGTGAGCATTGGTAGACTTGTGTTTCATTTCTCCTTTATTTTCTCCATAACAATTTTTATTTCTCTTTAGATTGTCATAATATTTTTGAAGTGAATACATTAAAGTGAATATATATTTTTTGAAGCCATTAGGAATACATTAAAGTGGCAGGATTATAGGCTGAGACATACTTTTCCCAAACAATGTAAATTCACACCCCTAGATGACTTGATTTTCCTTTTGTTATAATTTTTTTAAATGCCAACGTGAACCTTTACCTTGTCATGTAATAAGCATAAATCTACCAAAACAAGTTTCTTCCATATTTTTTTTTCAAACTCACAATGGTGAGTGAATTATATTAGCGAAACCAATAATTATAAATTCTAGCCATGCTCATGATGAGCCATGACTTCTCTTAGCTACACAAATACATCGGCTATTGGGGGGCCACCTCAAGACACTAGTAGAGGAAGCATTGACCTAAATAGGACTCATTAACTAACCATTCATTGCCGCATCAATCATCCTCTTCCATTTCTCAAAGTTCCTTCTTTTCCTAATGCTGGCGATTACTTCCCTGCTTTCATGAATAATCTTTGAGAAAATAGATGTTTTCAGAGCTTTCTCAAAGACTAACAGTTTCTAGCCTCCACACATGTTTGAAGCAGTAGTATCTAACCATTTGTGTTCCAATAAGTAATGTGTGACTCTTAAATAGCATCCCACCCAGGAATAGATCGTTCTTAAAGAACCCTACCTTCCAGGACTTTTGAACCCACTTGCATACCTTCCATGCCAATAGTCGGGGCACTCTTTGAACAAGTGAGGTAGATCCTCCTTGGACGTTCTGTATTGTGAGCACCTATCTACACCAATACCTCTAGCTAGGATCTTCTCACTAGAAGGTAAGGCTCCCCAAAGAACCTTCCATAAAAAAACCTTCATCCCCAGTGGCCATTGAGGGTACCATATGTTCTTCACAATCGACCTCCATCTTGATTCTAGCCATTTCTTATCCCACTGTTTTTTTCAAGGGATGAAACCATTGATTAGGTGAGACCGTGAGGGTCTTGTATACGGCCTTGATTTGCAGTTTTAAGAAATGCCTATCTGTGGGCCACCGCCATGCCTTCCACTCGAAACTAGAATTCCACTAGGCAGCCAATAGCTTTCAAGACTTTCTAAAACTCTATTGGCCAAAAATCTTTCCATTCCATTGAGGTGGAACTATAAGACTAGTTGGTATGTTCCTTTCGAGCTTTTGCTACTTGTGTCGAAAAACTGACCAATCGTCGTAGTCCTGTTTTAATGATGTTTTTAGCCACCTTCCTTCAAAAAGGGTTTAGAATGATGCTTCTTGCCTTAGATAGCCAAGGGGAATAATGAGACATTGAATTAAGAAATTATCTGAGTCTTTGATAACCGATTACGGCTGACGCTCGCTGCTGTTGCACGCTCCCCCCCCCCCTGCGCCATCGCTGCCCCTCACCCCCCTTCTCTCTCTCGCCCTCGCGCTGCCCCCAGCCCCCCCCCCCCCCCCCTCGCCCTCGCGCTGCATCCTCTGCCCCCTCTCGCCCTCGCGTTGTTTCCCTCGCCCAGCCCAGCCCGCCACCACTGCCCCCTGCTGCCCGCCGCCCTCGCCCCTAGCTGCCCCCTAGCCCGCCCGCTGCCCCCCATTCCTTGGCTGTTTTTTGGCGAAACAGCTTGATCTCCCCCCCTCCGACAGCCTTCTGTACCCTCGCTCGCCACTTTATCCTTCCCTCCATCCCCCCCCCCCCCCCCCCCCCCCCCCCCTGTCCTCATTGTCCCCGAAGGTTTTCTGCGCCTGGCTCTGCAACACTTTTTCTTCGGACAAGTGTTCGGTGCTCTCAGTTGCAGTTTTATCTTCACCGTCCGCTTCTTCGACTCAGCAGTAAACACAGATGGAGGCTCCAGCTCCGCCACAGAGGGACTCGCCTGAAGCCCCCTCGCCGCTGAGCCCACCATTTGACTTGCTCTTTCACCGACAGAGCAAGCGAGCCTTGCCGCAGAGGTAGAGCGCTTGCAGGCGACTTCTGTCATCTGCAAGGTTCTCACACCCGTTCTAGCAGAGGAGAGCTGCGAGACCTTCTCCAGGCCCGCCTTCTAGCAGAGGTGGGCAAGATTTTGGATGTTCAGATCCTCGGACGGGGGTACTACCAGATCGAGTTCGAGACTTTCGAGATGGCGTCCAAGGTCATAGCTATGAGTCCACTGGCTATCCAAGCATCATGCGCCCACTTTCGACAGTGGCGACATGGTTTTGACCCGACTTCGGATGTGCTAGTAGAGGAGGCAGACATCCCCATCTCAGTCTGCTTTCCGGGTTTATGGAGGGAGTACCTTCCACTTCTCTCCAGGATTGGCTCCGCCATCGGGACTATTCTAGAGACACCTCGTACGGCAGCATCAGTAGCTACCAAGGCGGCCGACATCCCTTCAGTTCGAGTTTTGGTCAGAGATACCCACACGCTCCCGAAGGTCATCCTTCTGCCTCGGGTGAGTGGGGGTTGGTTTAGACAGAGTGTGGAGTACTCGGGTCTCCCGAACCAGTGCTTCATTTGCAGACAAATGGGCCACCTAGCGAAGGCCTGTCCACGGAGGAGGCCTCGACCTGCACCTCAGCCTCAGCCCCAACCTGCCAAGGCTGAGCCGCAGCCACAGCCAGCGGCTCAGCGCACAGATTCTGAGCCACCCTCCGAGCCTGGGGCTCTAGCGGAGGAGGGGTAGCAGCAGACCCGTGGCCGTCGATGCCATACCACGTCATCATAGCCGATTTTGATATGTCGTTCAATCAGTTGCACACGATGTGGCATCCCATTCTCCCATTGCTCCATCTTTTCTTTCACATATGAATCTAACCATTCATCATATGTTTCATCGGTTTTATTTTTACGTGGTCGATGTTGTCGAAGTTCCCATACGATCGGTGCCCTCTTCTTTATATCTAGTAGATGCTTGTTTCTAGCATTCTTAATCTTGAACTCTAAGTTAGTGAAGCGTTTCTTGGTTTGCCGAATTGCTCTAGATGATGTGGGCTTTTGAATAATCTCTCTCTCCTTAGGTCGACCACATGGTAGCTTTGGAATGGTGATGAAAATTTGATGACAACTCTCTAAATGGCGCATCATATCGATCCTTTTTTGAAAATCTCTATTCTTATTGGGACAATCTTCCGATGCGCGACAATATCGCACTGTCATGTTGTCATGTTCTCTAGTCTTTTCAATGTAAAAAGCCCCATTCTAAAGACACAAAATTCTAACTGTAATTGATTATATACTTGATTTTACACTGTGTTAATGCATCTTACATTCCACAATATTACTTCACTTAATCACAAACAAAATAAAACGTATTCAAAATCTTCACTGATGTGAAAAAAATCACCATAAACTACCAACCCCCATTTAGACCCACACTTTGCCCCAGCCTCTTGTGTTGATTTTGGTGCTTTGCCCAATCTCCGCCTTCGAAATTGATTTTTTTTGCCCAAACTCTGCCTCGAAAATTGATTCTTTCACCCAATTATTGTGTCGATTGCTCACTTGGAGAACCGGATGCCCGAATGTGCTATAAGCAATGTCCATCATCAGAGCTAAGGAACGAGGTAGTTGAAGCTTAATATTCAAGCTTTTCTCCACAAAGTCAAGCATCGAGCAACATTGAGGGCTTATGCATAGGAATCGGGCCTTGCAATAGAATGGAGGCTTGGGCTATTGTGAATAGCGCTGTTGAGGCTCAGAGCAGGAAAATGGGCCAATATTTTGCATTGAGGGCGATGGCAAGGTCGCCATGGCCGAGAAAGGATGAGAGCAGGAGGGCAAGCCGCTTTTGCATTGAGGGCTCACAAGAAGGAAGGCAAGGTCGAGAAGGGCTGAGAGCAGGCAGGAATGGCCGCCATAGCTTTCATGAAGGTTTGAGAGATGCAATGCAATCCTTTGCTAAAAAGTAAACTCGGGCGTATGGGCAGCGTGATCTAAAGACGAGGGAGCAAACTCTGGAAAAGGCTTTCCGCCTGTGCGCGCTGGACAGCGGCTGTAAACGACGCTGAATTTAATGCGCAACACAGTTTTTTTCATTCGATTTGGCAGGCAAGCTGGCCATGGCATCGAACGGTCCAGCATGCTCCAGCAACCTGCTGCGTCGATCCCATCTCCAGCTGCCCGCGTGAGATATAGACAGGGGGTACGACGTTCCAGGTTACAATTGCTGGTCCTGGGCTACCATCAACGGTAGCATGGGCTTGCTATGCGATAGTTGCATACTGTAGCATGTTGTTGCTTTATATTGCATTGTCAAACCTATCGAGCATGTTGACAGATGCGGAGGTTGACATCGACAAGATTGGGGGCGGGATCGAGGAGAAAACAGTGGCTCGAGCTGCGATGGCCAGGGAGCCGTTTGTCGGCGTTTTATTCAGACCTCGTATGTGGTCTCTCTAGATAAAAGATGTCTTGTCTTTTTTTTAGTCCTGCTTCTACACTCCTCGCCATCAACATCTTCTATTAATTAATTACATGTATGAGTTTACGGAGTGAAAATTTCTCTATCTAGTTCATGATATCACAAGAAGTGCTTCTTTGCACAATTTCAATCCTACATACATACATACATATATATATATATATATATATATATATATATATATATATATATATATATGTGTGTGTGTGTGTGTGTGTGTGTGTGTGTGTGTGTGTGTGATCTACATGCCGAAATTCAATCTTTGCTTAATTATACAATTTTCATTGACCCTGAGTGAGAGAAACAAACAAGAAAAACAAGAGGCATAAATCTCATACAAATTTGCTATGTGGATTGGGCATTATACAAATAAAAATTTCAATAGCAAACACAGAAAAAAAAAGAAAAATAAGAAGAAAAAAAAGGACTTAGCTTTGCCTTCCAGTGTAGATAAATTACTTTTTCACATCCATGACTGTTCTATGCCAAGGAGCGTACTCATAGCTCTGATACCACTGCTACAGCCGGATGCGTGGTTGCCCTACAAAATACTCGAAACAACATACTTCTAATCATAAATGAACAAATCAGCATACCTAACGCCTGGCATAGCACATAATCAACCATGTACGCGAACAGAGAGAGACAACAAGTGAGAGATAGGAAGAGAACAGGTGCAGGTGCACCTCCTAGAGCAGAGTGCTACGCCTGGCACGGCGAGAGAGAAGAGAGGAGAGGAGAGAAGAATAAGACGATGCTGGGTGCAATCTCCCCCCAAGCAAGAGTGAGCATTTTCCTCTTGCACGTATTTATTTATAGATTTCTTGAATGCCCAAAAATGAGTACAAATTGGTCGATCGGCCATAAATGGCCAAAGCTTATGAAGAGCACTTGAATAATCAAATATACATAAAATGTAATATCCTTCGCAATAGATTTGGTGTCAGGTTGTAGCCCACAAAAAGGTTTTCCTATAGGATTAGTGTAGCCCAGTAGAACGAGATTATGATCCAAGTAGAGGAGCTGCTAGAAAAAGACCTAATTTAACCTAGTTCTTCACCCTTTTTCTCCCCAATGCTTCTAGTGTAGAAGAAGGGACATGGCTAGATTTGAAGATTGTGCATGATGTCCATAGCTTCTTAGGACTATGTTCTTACTACAAAAGGTTTATCACGAACTTTGGCAAGGTTACTTCACTCCTACATGCTTTGTAAAAGAAAGAGGTCACTTTCAAGTGAATATAAAAAGAGATTTTAGCTTCTAACCTCTTAAAGGAAAAAATGACTTGGGATCAAATAATTGTTTTACTAGATCTCAAGAAGTCATTTGTGGTCCAGTGTGATGCATGTGGAAATAGTATTGGGGCAGTGTTAATGCACGATGGTCAGGTAGTATCTTACGAGAACAGAATCTTGCAAGGGTCAAAAAAGACTATGAAAATTTATGAGAAAGAGCTACTTGTTGTAGTTCATGCACTTTCAAGTTGGACACACTACATGCTAGGTGCTGATTTTGTTGTCCAAACAGATCATGAAACCTTGTGATACTTCTTGACATAGTCAAAGTTATTTGAAAATCATATGCAATGGGCAAACATTCTCTCTATGTTCCATGTTTAGATTGTGCATGTGGAAGGCAAGAAGAATGTTGTGGCTGATGCATTATCAGAAAGCCACAAATTTCGGCTGTGTCAATTCCTTATCATCATAAGCTTGATGACATGAAGGAACATTATGCTACTGATGAAGATTTTGCAAGGATCTTTGAACAATTGCAAGATGGGAAACTTCATGAGCACTACCTCCTCAAACTGCATACAAAGGATAAGATCTTTGAGGCAGATTGATATATTGGGAACATGGATGAAATGTATAAGAAAATTAAGCTTGCCTTGTAAAAGACTCAGGCAAAGCAAAAAAAGGTTGTTGAACGTCACCGTCATGAAATTTTATTTTCACCTGGTGATTGGGTTCTTTTGCGGTTTGAAAAGGCTAGGTTAAAGAAGATGAAGGGTAAGGAAAGGTTATTTCCTAAGCTTAGCTGAGTTACTTTGTGCCTTTTCAAGTACTTGACAAGAAGCCATGCTGCTTATAGGCTAAAATTGTTTGACACTTGGAAGATTCATAATGTGTTTCACGTGAGCCTTGTAAGACCCTTTATGGGAGATGTGCCAGATGAGGATCGACTTGAAGTTGAGGAACTTGATGAGATATTAGTTTCTGAGCAAATTTTGGCATATAAGGAAGGAACACTTAAGGGAAAAGTTTCACGAGGATATTTGGTGAAGTTCAAGAACTATCCACCTATGGATGCCAAGTGGATAAAAGAGTATAAACTGCTAGATTCATTGAATGTATTGCAGCTTTACCTTGAGTCCTTTGGGTTAAAACCTACGTATGCCCCACTCAATCGCTCTACAAGTGTTAAACATATAGTGCTCAATTCTATGATAGATAGAAATGACAAATGTATGTAGGTTTTGATAAGTCATTTGTATCTATTCTCGAATGACCTTTCTTGCAGATACATGTGATGATAAAAGGGTGCTAATCACACTATATCATCTATGGCATGTATATTTGGCATGCAACCAAGGGTGTTTGCAATTTCAAATGGGGGGGGGGGGGGGGGGGGGTATGTCACAAGGCTATGGCAACCACTAACCTCAGTTGTTGGTTTCTTTCCCTTGAATTTTTATTTAATTTTTGGGGACCCCTTTTTGATGCCACAAATGGTCGGACATTGTATGGCCAATGTGAAATGGCCGATAGTCAAGAGTTCCACCCGCAATAGTAAGGTCAGGTTGCCATGAGTTGATCGGGCCAATGAACACTGAAATCCAAACAGTAAAAGTATGTCTAGGCTCAATTCAAATTCATTTAGGCCCCACACTACATATTATAAGTTGGTGGGTACTAGCTAGGAATTTAACTCAAAAGAGACAAAGTGGACACTTGGTGGCTCCAGGTGCATTTGCCAGTCTCATCAGTAGGAGGGGGCACCCAAAATCGATTTGGGGCTGATTTGACTTCATTCAAGAGCTTGTGTGTGTGTGTGTGTGTGTGTGTGTGTGTGTGTGTGTGTGTGTGTGTGTGTGTGTGAGAGAGAGAGAGAGTAGTGGGTGTAGGTGATCATAGGTTTAATGGGAAGCTTGCTTTCTCCCTTGTTCTATGTAGCACAATGATTCCACTCTCATGCACCTCTCCCCCCCTTTGAATATAGAAAGAAAATGCCCAGCTTAAGGGATTTCTATCCATATTTACATTTGTGTGGATTCATGCGTGATTGCCGAGGCAAGAGCCTCTTGTATAGGTAGTGGATTAGCTAATTTCTTATCCCCCGTAGGTACAAGTGAATTTTGAGAGATTTCACGCAAGAAATTTCATCCAATTCAGAGGGTGAGTAGCCATATAGGTGCGGGATCTCTAGGGCTTGCTATGGGTGTGATCGGACAAGCAAAACAGAGCCCAAAATAGTGAATTATAGCATGTTGTGTTATTTTGCAGGTTTAGGGTTTTGACCCTTTTTTATTCCTAATACCCCCCAAAAGCTTTGGGGAAGCTAAGGGATCGCATTTTCAGGGCTGAAAACAAGGAGTTCACTGTGCTGGAATTTCTTGCCACGTTTGAGAAAGTGCACAAATGCATCGAAAAAGTCACCTTTTGCTTGTGGATTTTGTCTGTTAAGCCTCCTACTGTAGTTATGTGGCCAAAACTAGGCTAGAGTAGTCATTTTCAGCCCGATAAAAGTGGGATAGCATGTAGGAACTTACAAAGTTTTAATTGAATAAAGAAATATCAAGAAGGGTGCCAAGGCCATGTTTTGTTTGAATTGTAATTTCGAGTCACACGCTTATTCGTGAAGTTCCTCCGTGTCGTAAAGTTAAACAATGTAAAGATCGGGTGAAGCTAAAGTCTACCACCCTATAGCGAGTCCACAGGCCCGTTTCAAAAACACATGCATGAAGGGGGAGGGCTAGCATGGAATCTTAGGCACTATGACTCACATAGGTACTATTAATAAAAAAAGATGAGAGAAGAATCATTTTATTTAATAGCCTGTGCTAACCGTCGTAAGAGAACTAATAGGGCACCCCCACAATGGATGCTATTGTGGTATCCTCTTGCCTGCTCAATGCTAACCATAGTGAGAGGGGTAGCAGAGTGATGGTCTTAGGAAGGTTCTAAGTTACCCTTTTCTAAGTACTCATGTGCGGCTTGCACAAAATTACATACCTTTATTTACATGCACCTTGCTTATCAACATGTCCTATTGTGTTGTAACAAAGTGCCATCCAAAAGTGACTCCATTTACTTATAAGCATGAATGGGAAATGCAATCACAGTCCATACATTCACGAGAAACTTTGCATAGTGTAAATGCGACTTTGAGACAAGGCCTTCATACTAATGACTACAAATGGTATAAGTAGCAGTATCAACTAGTGTGTGTCTCTTTTGGTCAATTCACAACTGGTTTGAGCCCAATTGATTGCACATTTTCGTGTTAACCTTTTTCCACACAATGCTTTTAATGACACAACAAACTTAGAGTACCATGAAAGCCTCAGCATATATGCCGCTCCCAAGTAGACCATTGCCAAAACTTGATGCTATTGTTTTTTCTCATAGATGTGTGTGTTGTGGTCTCTTGGAAACCTACATTTCTAATCCTTCATGTCTTTGGTTTCCAGCCTCAGAGGATGTTATTATCCTCTCTATCTTTGAACCATTAAATAGAAGAGTGGGCTTGTCTGGCAATAATTAAAAGTCACACCTTCATGTCTAAGAGTCTTTTTTTCTCACCTCTTTAGGACTTCCTTTCTTAATACCTTAGACCTTAATCACTTATGTAGAAAATCACATGTAACTCGTACTTGGTGCCTTATAGATTTTCACTAGTGGAACTAGTGTGATAGGTAAGCAATATATTAAGCCAATCCATTCTTGCCATAATGTGAGAGAGCTAGGCAAAATTGTAAAGTGTACTCATCTCAACGGAAAAGAACTGATGACCATGTCCATGTGTGAAGAAAGATGCATCAACATTGCTCCACTACTTTGGAGCAGCTGGCTACAGAGTCCTACTGCATGCAAAGAGTATGCAACAGCTCTTTCCAAATTGCTATCAAAATGGTGAACATAAGGGAGGATTGTGAGCCTAGAATGTGTGCACATTGAGCCTTCCACATGGTCCAAAGTGTAATGCTACATATCATTATGAGAACTGTCTCATTGGCCAAAAATCCAAGTGGTGTCACTTGCAACTAGGATCATTTTTAGAGTGTCCAGTCTACAACCCAAGGGAGTAAGCAAGAAACCCAAATCTATCAATAAGCCTTGAAAAAGGGTGTGTGACCCCAAAATTTGCAAAAGTCATGCAACTACCCCCCATGTCACGAATGCATCACGGATGCGTGCTCTACACTGGCTGCACATAAGGACAAACCTAGAAATGGTGCCTCAAAGACATACATTTGAAGTACATCTCTGATAAGTTGGTCATGACTAGTGACTTCCGACCAAATACTAACAAAATCCTGCATGTGCTATCATCCACATGAAAAAACATATCCTGCAAGCTGATCCGAAGGGTCCGGATGCATGATGAAAATTGAATATGGAAAGCGAGGATGATGTATTGATCGTGCCATACCTCTGACTAGTGTCGACGGTGAGGAGGGTGTCGAGTCTACAAAAGAAGCGTCCTCCCAAGGGAAACAGAGTACTCAAACAAGGAAAGAGGTGCTCCATCACTCAACGAAGGCCACTACCACTCACTTGGATCCCATTCCAATTGGATAGTGTCTTTCCATGCCAAATCCATAGTATCCAAAGTGGTGCCTCTTTAGTAGTGAAAACAACATCAACACAGGACCTCCTCTAGAAAGAGCCTACCACTATAGCAGGCTGCCAATCATGGGCAGTCAATTGTTGATCATGCAAAACCTCACCTTGAAGCTCCAGTCTGATGTGAAATTCATGATGGCTAGTCTCTGCAATGCTAAATACAAGAGTGCCTGGCATTAATGGATCTCTCGAGTGAGGTCAAAGTATACCCACCATCCGCAGTGAGAAGCTAAAAGAGTTTGCCCCTCGATGAGGGTGTGCCACTTGGGTGAAATATCCTCATCAATCTCTCTTATACGGTCAACAATCCCTCTGCAAAACCCATAGGTAGCTCCAATCACCTATGCCTCAGCCAAGGAAGCATCTAACCAATGGTATAAAGAGCCTGCTAGCCCATCATCCCCTCTATCACATATGCACTACTCTCTACCTCCTCAATACACAAATGTAGGTGGTGAATCAAAGCAAGATGTAATTCCTTCCAAATCCATAGCAAGCAACAAGTAGCAAGAAGCAAGCAACATATAAATGCCAATGGCGAATGGCATGTATCCAAGGGTGCATGTGTAAAGATAAATATGATGGTCAAGCGCCAAATCTTTATTCATGTGCTTGCATCCTTACGCATAATTCTTTCCCAGTTCAGAATTCCTCCGCGGACCAATAAAATATTCCCTATCTGATGCTCTTGTCACCCATCCTGTGACACATCAGGAATAACTATTACCCGATCTCTCCCATCGAACTTACAAAAAAAATCCTTTGTGATGCTTGATGTCACCCATCATATGACATATTAAATATGTTCGTTCTTGATGGCTTTTATTGGTTCTTGTAGATCTACAATTCATAACTTAACAATTTAAGTGCACATAAATAGAAATTACTAAAAATAAGAAAATAGTCAATTTAGCAACAATGTGTACTCTTATAATTTGCATTCCAGCACAACCGTCTCACCCGATCTTTCATTTTTTGTCACGTTGAACTTTTTTTCTAGAGAGTAAGGTCAGACCATAACAGTAAATAAGCAAAGCTCCTCTTTAGAACAATGGACTTTGTTGTAATTCAAAGCAATAATTTGGAGTAGGTTTGGAGCCTCTCATGGTTGGGGTTGGTTACAGATGGTGGATCAACTAGGTACCACTCATTTGTAGGCTTAATTTTTGTGGCAAGTTTCTTCTTTTTGTTTTGTTCGTTGTTTAACATTGGAGAAAGCCGAAAAAACCTTCTTTCAGCTAACATTTGTCGATGAACAGAAAGACGACTATGAGAAGATTATGAGGGAGATTAAAAACAGAGATATTGTAATGTGTATCACTCGTAATATGGGTGCTTTTATGGGTTAAGATGCGTTGTTTATGATGGATTTTGAAGATCTTGGTTGCCGGTCGTGAGTATTTGATTTCGTGAGGAATTGGAATAGTGAAGATTTAGGGTTTACACTTCATGATTCCTTTTCTTTCTTTCCTTGCATTAGTGGAATTGGAATAGTGAAGATTTAGGATTTACATTTCCATGATTCCTTTTCTTTCTTTCCTTGCATTAGTGATTCTTTTTAGCTTGAATGATGGTTCGTTTTACCTTCCCCTAAAGAGAGGGAATGAGAGAGTGTAGTAGAGACCAGGGCTAAGTTTCATGTGAAACTGTCACACATCTATCCAACCGGTGTTTGATTGATACGGGAAATGGCTCATTGGATTCCTCTAACCTAAAACTACATGCATGTCATGCCAGATGCCCACCATAGAGTAATAAAATTTATTAAAACACTTGTACAGTCCAATTATGCAAGAGGGTTTCAAAATTGGAAAATTGGCTATGGAAGTTGATGAAGCATGTCCACGTGGTGCATAGAGCCATGTGCACATGACATCTCCTCCTGCTTAAGGTGAGGCACAAGTACCAAACTCCATGCATTCCATAAGAGCATCTTTGATGGAATTCCTTCTAGATGATGTCCTCCACGGGGTGACTTTTGAGAGAGAGGCTCCCTTGGGTGATGTGGAAATATCCAAAACAAAAGGATGGTGATGATACATCTACTCGCAAACCATGGGTTGCCTCTTAGATCAAGGATTCCCTTGTTGGTTATTGGCAAACAATAACTTTGTTGTCCCAACTCGGATAGTGTGAAACAAGCTTTAAAGTGGATTGTCATGTGCACATCTTTAATTCTATGTGTATGTGGACAAGTTTGCTCCTATATCTAGGGTTTAGAACAGCCTAGGAAGTGCTTTGGCACCCTTGTGAGCCTTTACGTAGGACATGTATGTCTAGACATTGTAGATTAGTTGCATACCCTCTAATTGCACATGAGCATAGCCAATGTATGCTACATTTAGGCATTGGGAAGTGTTCCCATACATCTGCATTCATACTCAGCCTAGGTATTTATTTGCATGTGAATTACCTCTTATTAGTAGTTCATCAACTCATTAATAAGTGAGACTTTTGCACCATTTAAAAATCATGGGATTTTTAGGTTGCATTGCACCCGACTTAGCGCACACATAAGTGACCCTAAGTGTCACTTCTCAATGATAAGTCAGTATCCGCAGTACAAGTACCACAGTACCCATAGTAGCTCAACACCTATGATGTTTTCACACTAGCTCAACCAACTTTTTCAATTTTTTTCCAGTGTACCAGATTAGCCTAGCCTTTTCAAATTTAATTTCAGATCAGATCAACGGTTTTAGATCCAGTCTTGGATCAGATCAATGTAAAAAGAATTCAAGTTCTAAAAGCAATTGGACTTCCAAAAGTAGGTAGTGCAAAATAAGAAAAAATCGTATAGTATGCTATGTCAACAATTCGTAAAATGCAAAAATCCGTACATTTGTCATGTGGCACTGTTAGCACAATTTGTGAGCTATCCATATAGTCATGCCACATCATTAGCTAGATGCATAGTCTTTGTGTGTGTTGATCTTGCTAAAGACTTGTGTCACTAAGGCCCCATCGGACGGGGTCCCATAAGTTGGTGGGAACTCTTCATTAAAAATAGGCCACTCACCAAGACTATGCAAGTTGGTAAACTTCCTCTACAGCTTCTTCTTCTGTTGTTTCTTCTTCACTTAGGTTTTAGGCTCCTCCGTTGAGATCTACACACTGGCTCTGTTCTTCAGTGGCTTGACACATCAACAGTTTGTGACATCCCCCTTTCTTCAAAGAGAGTAATTGTTTGCTTTGCAAAACAACTCAAGTTAGCACAAAAAAAGTTGAGCGAAATTCTGTGGGACAATCAATTTTCTCATTCCAAAGTGGAGCTCTTGATATCTTGGGTTGTTGGATTCCCAAAAAAATCTCATCCAATGAGGAGTATATCCTCATTCCAGATGGATTCCTTGATATTCCCATGTAGCAAAATTAGCCATCACACCCAGACCGCACTGATCTCTAATGGGTGTCTTGATGCAATAAAATTACATACCCAGACAATCTCACCCGATTAAAATTATTCAGTGGTTGGTACATCACAATGCAAAAAAAATGCTCACATATGCATGTTACAAGACATAGAAATGTATACTCGCCGATAAACACTCCCTCCACAAAAAACCATCCAAGTTCGGTACATCAATGACTTCTCATCATCGCTCCTTCCACAAATAACCTAAAATGGTACAGGCCATGAGATACAGAGGCCCTTTATAACCAAACGCCCCCTTAACCATAGCGTGTGTCGTTTGGAGGTGCTGAGAGTAACCACTATTCAAACTTCTTATTACTCCCCCAATAAATAACCACAAGAGTCCGTGCCATGAGTAAAAACAACACTTTTCAAACATTCAACAATCCCCACACAAATAACAACAAGGGTCTGGGCCATGAGGAAAAAGAGCACTTTTCAAACATTTCAATACTCCCCTCGGAGATAAGGTGTGAGTTTTGTCCTAGAGTCCTAGAGTATGAGTCAAAGCAGAGAAAAGGTGAAATTATCCCACATGTAGTGGTGCAAGGATGTAGAGCTACTTAAAGCTCATCTCATGAATAAACAAATCCATTCCATTTTTCATTACATCTCTCTTGTTTATGGTGAGCTTGTGATGGCTTAGCAACTACTCTCAAGATCGTGTTTATGAGTCCAAGTTTACCTTGGAACCTAATTCGCTTGACTGATAATCTAGCCTACACGCACTCACTTGTGTGCATGATGTTTCTCTTTCATCCACCCTAGCTAGTATGATCCCATTCCCATCAAGTGGTATCAGAGCTCTAGGTTATGATATCTAGGATGGTTGTTATGCTTTTGTGTATTAGTGATTAGCATTTTTTAAGTAGCATTATCTAATCGCTATTTGCATTAGCTTAATAATCCCAATCCCTAATCACCACTTGGGTTAGAGCATTCTCCACTACCCTTTGGCGATTAGGTGAGGGGAAGTTGCATTTAGCTTTTTTTTTCTTGCATAATCTTCACTATCAATTAGCCTTTGCATTTAGTGTGTTTTCTACATAGTTTCCATCCTCAATTAAGCTCTCCATCAATGTGTTTTTTGAATCATTTCTTATGTGTGGAAGAAGCTTTGGCCAAGAGCTCTCTAACAACTATTCATTTTTGAAGGAGTACGAGCGAAAGTGCGACGCGAGAGAGAGTGCGAGAAGAAGAGCACGACGATATGGTGAACTCGCTCTACTGTAGCTCTCTGAGGGAAGTCCTTTTGTAAGTAGATCAGCAGGATTTTCTGTGGTGTGAACTTTGACAAGCTGAAGTTGCTTATCCTCGAGCATTTCCCTGATGAAATGATACTTCACATCCACATGCTTTGTCTTTGAGTGATAAACTGGATTGCGAGCCAATTGTATAGCACTTTGACTATCACAATATAACACAGGCATCTCTTCTTTGATTCCCAAATCTGTTACTAGTCGATTAAGCCAAATTGATTCTTTGCATGCCTCTGATGCTGCAACATATTCAGCCTCTGTAGTAGACTGAGTAACACAATCTTGTAATCTAGAACGCCATGATACTGCTCCACCAGCCAATGTAAAGACATACCCTGACGTAGACCTTCGGTTGTCTAAGTCACCTGCATAATCTGAGTCTGTAAAACCCTTTACACTTAACTCCTGACTCCCATAGCATATACGCATACTCTTTGTAGCTTTCAGGTATCTCAATATTCCTTTCATTGCCTCCCAATGCTTCTTGCCTGGGTTTGACATGTATCGACTTACTACTCCCACAGCAAATGCAATGTCTAGGCGAGTAGCAATCATTGCATACATCAAACTACCCACTGCAGACGCATATGGAATCTTATCCATTTCAGCCTGTTCTTCCTCAGACACAGGACAATCTTGTTTGCTAAGTTTCACATATAGTGGCAATGGAACACTCAGTGCCTTTCCCTTCTCCATATTGAAACGTTGCAAAACCTTGTCAATATACTCTGTTTGAGATAACCAAATCAACTTCTTTGATCTGTCTCTCTCAATGCGCATACCAAGTATATGACTTGCCTCACCCATGTCTTTCATGTCAAACGATTTTGCCATCTTTGACTTCAAAGCTGAAATTTCTTCCAAGTGCTTGCCAGCAATCAACATGTCATCCACATACAAAATAAGGATCAGCCAACTGCCATCCTTAGCCTTCTTTGTATATAGACAGTGATCGAACTCACTACGTTTGTAGCCTTGAGAAAGCATAAACTTGTGGAATTTATGGTACCATGCCCTTGGTGATTGTTTTAAGCCATAAAGACTCTTTAACAACTGGCATACCCAATCTTCCTTGCCTTTCTCAACAAACCCTTCTGGCTGCTGCATGTAAATTTCCACATCTAAATCACCATGCAAGAATGCTGTCTTGACATCCATTTGGTGCAACACCAAATCTAATACGGCAACCAATGCAAGAAAGCATCTCAATGTAGTCATCTTGACCACCGTAGAGAAGACTTCATCAAAGTCAATGCCTTGTTCTTGCTTAAACCCCTTGGCAACAAGCCTTGCTTTCTACTTTGGCTGACTATCATGAGCTGTGATCTTATACCTGTAAACCCATTTACAAGGTAGAGCCTGTTTGCCCTGTGGTAATTTAACTAGCTTCCATGTTTGGTTTTTATGCAAAGCTGTGATCTCTGACTGCATGGCCAATTGCCAATTCCCAGAGTCCTTCATTTGCACTGCTTCCTTGTAACATGAAGGCTCATTGCAATCAGTCAACATGACATAGTTCATAGATGGAACAAACCTATCAGGAGGTCGCGTGACACGTCCAGATCTACGCACAATAGGTGGCTCAGGCTCAGCCACAACCTGTGGTTCCACTCTATCCTGTCCTTGCTCCTCTTGAGCCCTGACATTTTGTCTTGCAGGTGCAGGTCCATCTTCTTGGAAGACAACTCTTCTAATCTCCTCAACCCTCTCTGGTTTAGAATGATATTTGGATTCATTAAAGTGAACATCATTGCTGCGGACAACCTTTCTAGATTCGGGATCCCAAAGTCTATACCCCATCTCACCAGAATTACCATAGCCTAGAAAGATGCACTTTCTACTCTTTGGCTCAAGTTTGTTCCTAAATTCCTTTGGAACGTGAGTATATGCCTCACAGCTAAAGACTCTGAGATGCTTGTATGAGGGCATTTTGCCTGACCATACCATCTCTGGCACTGAATCCTTCTGCAAAACCCTGCTAGGAGATCTATTTACAAGATGAACAACTGTTGATACAGCTTCAGCCCAAAACCCATTTGGCAGCTGTGCATTAGACAACATACTTCTGACCTTCTCTTGTATGGTCCTATTCATCCTCTCAGCAACACCATTTTGAGGAGGATTGTAAGGAGCAGTAAGTTCACGTTTTATACGTTTTGACTCACAAAAGTCCTGAAAGGCCTTTGAAACATACTCTCCACCATTGTCAGTGCGTAAGCATTTAAGCTTCTTGCCACTCTGATTCTCCACAAGTGTCACAAACGTTTTGAAAACACTAAATGCTTCATCCTTGTGCTTGAGAAAGTAAACCCATACTTTCCTCGAGTAATCATCTATAAATGTCATAAAGTAAGAAGCTCCCCCTAGAGATAGGTTAGGCATAGGTCCACACAAATCACTATGAACAAGTGCCAACTGTGTATCTCTTCTACTACTTCTATGCTTATGTGGCTGCTGTGTTTGCTTACCATACAGACAATGTTCACAGAATTCAAAATCATTAAATGAAAATCCAGGCAAATAACCAGAACGAGACAAGATTTCCATTCCCTTCTTGGACATATGTCCTAACCGGCTATGCCACAAAGAAACGTTCGGCTGCTCGGTTACATTTATTACATTTTTAGAGACATTTGATACATAAATCATGTAAAGTCCTCCAGACTTTACTCCATGTGCTACTATCATAGAACCCTTGGATATCTTCCACATGTTCTGTCCAAAAGTGGTGACGTAGCCAACATCATCAAGTAAACCTGTGCTGATCAAGCTCTTTGTAATTCCGGGAACATGTCTCACATTCTTCAGTGTGAAAGAAGAGCCATTCTGAAAATTCAATTGAACATCTCCAACACCTAAGATCTCACATGTTTGCCCATTGCCTAGCCGAACATGATCTTTAGTGGTCACATAAGAAGTAAACCACTCCTTGTTTGGAGACACATGAAGTGATGCCCCTGAGTCAATAATCCAATCACTCTGTGCATTTCCATCAGATGTTGTAAGAAGAGCTGAGTCCATTGTATTCTTCAAGAAGTAGATGTCTCCTGACACTAGACTGTCATCCTCTGCAACAGTGTTTGTCACATTTATTTCTTGAATCTTCACTGAGGACTTGTTCTTCTCACCATGGTCTTCAGCTTTCTCTTTGCCTTTTTCTGCTTTCCATTCTCTGCAATCTCTTTTCATGTGACCCTTCTTGCCACAATGGTAGCATTCTATGTCACTCTTGCCTTTAGCACTGCGGGACTTGATATGAGACTGATTCCTCTTTCCACCTTTGTACTTTTCTTTGGTCCTTCCCCTGACAACTAAGGCTGTTCCTTTGCCTTTGTCCATTGTCTTTCTATTGGTTTCTTCAGTAAGCAGACTTCCTTCTACACCTGCTATGTTCAAACCATCTGGCGGTGCAGAATTACTCAAAGCTGTGCGAAAAGTGTCCCAACTTTTCGGCAATGTGATCAACAGGAACATAGCTCTAACAGGTTCATCAAACTCGACACCTTGAGCTGACAACTGACTGTAGATTGTGTTGAATTCATTCAGATGATTGGACATAGGTGTCCCTTCTTTCATCTTCAAGTCAACAAGCTTCTTAAGCCAGTATACCTGTGAAGCTACACTCTGCTTCTCATAAAGATCACTCAGCTTTAACCATGCTTGATAAGCCGACATCTCGTCTGCTACATTGAAGTAAACGCTTTCTGCCAAAGTCAGCATAATGGTAGAAAGTGCCAATTCATCCATTTCGCTCCATTCATCTTCATCCATATCTTCTGGTTTTATCCCCTTGAGCTTTATAGGTTTTATCTGCTTCTTTTGTACCAACACATGCCAAATCTGCTTTTTCCACAATGGGAAATTGGTTCCATCCAGCTTCTTGATATTGTAAAGAGCAGTGTCCTGTGATCCAGCCATAGCTACGCTTCACAGTAGATTACTTTCCTGGGAAAAATTCGGCAGAGTTTCCCCTGTAAACTGACCTCTGAACCAATATCAACCTGTCAAATGAACCAAGAAAGCTTCAGATTCTGAAAAAATTTTGGCAGAGTCTCCTTTGTAAAATGGCTCTGGTGTACTAAAAACAGACCAAAAAACAGCTCAGAAAACACTGTCTCTCTGACACTGTAAGCTGTGGGTAAACCTGTCCTGCACCTGTACTGTCTCTGACTGTCCTGTCATTGTCCTGTAAGCATAGACTGCAACAATGCCTCAACGGCAGTAAAGCAAAGATGCAATCCCAACTGTCTAACTCACAGTCAATACATCCTAGCTGCCTATCTAAGGGTGCTCGAGGGATCGCTCCAAGACTTGTATCACCGAAAGGATCTCAACATTCGAGAATCCCCCAGCTCAATAAAACCTCACTCGACCCTCAACAAAGGCTGCAGTAAATCTGACAGTACATAGACTTCCCACAAAGTCATATATCCACAAATTTCCCACTGTATGCTGTAACCGCTGCGGCGGTTGTTTGCTGCGTGACTCACATCCAACAAACCCTCAACAGACATACATCATCTCTGACAATACATCCCATGTGGAAGTACCTGCAATGTCAGGATGAAATCTGGAATATCAAGCAGCAAACACAAGCTACCTGATGAACTAGTGGATGTCGCCTACAGTCTGTGTGTAGATACGCGCGTGTCGTATGTGACATGCCTCCAAGAACTGTGAGCCGTCCTTCGATGTGTAGACAGCCACAAATCAACACTCTGGGAGTGTCGATATCCTCAGCACCTGCAGTCGTAGGCCGAAAACCCCAAATTTGCAGAGTCGGATCTTCACCCGCTGAGACCACGTAGTTGAAAATGGCCTGCGCAGACCTTTGTGGAAGCCGAACGGTGGCCGAGATGACCTCAGAATGAAATTCTGAGAACACCGAGCCCTTCTTGAGCATTTAATTTCCCAATTACTATTGCAAGTTTAGTGCATCTCCAACCTCTGGGATACCTATAGAACTAAGCTTCAAAAGGGGTGTGTGTATGTGTGTGTATGTGGCTTTGGAGAGCATTAAATGCTTCAACACCTTTTGTGTACTCAATACCATTTTTTACTATAGCATATCGTGCAGAGCACCCCCTATTTTGGGAGGGTTTGGTCCCTTTTCGAAGGGCCAAAAGGCCACTTGGGCGCCCATAAACAAAAAGAGCAAAGGCAAATTTGAGGTGGACGATCAACCACAATTCACTTGTTTTTTTGGTCCACCATTTGACAATTCACTCGTTTTTTAGGTCTGCCATCGAACGGGGCCTTGATCAGATACTTTTTTATCAACGCGCCAGCTCCTGTGCCGATCAACCGACAACGGATCTCACCCGTGTGGTGAAGAGGCTTTAAAAGACATTTCAGGTCCGTAGGGTAGACTTAGGGGATTGCTCCCATGCACTCAATTTTCTTGCTAGTGGATGCCAAGACCTTATAAAAGGCATCTTATGCTTCCTGGTAGGTCCGTTGTGCTCCATTCTTGCACACACCTTGCCTGTTGTCCGGCTTACTAGGGACACCTCCCACGGGAATCTCCAAAAGAATCCAGACCCTTTTAAGGGCGGCGAACTGCAGTAAAGGCCTCAAGAGTTCCTGTTAAGCATCCAGTCTCGTGAGTAGAGCATTTAAACCCTAAGGGGGCATCCCTTTGGTCAGCACTTGTTGGTGCTTCTCTCCATCAAAGCTATTCAACAACTTTCATGAGTAGAGCATTCAAACCCTGAGGGGGCATCCCTTTGGTCAGCACTTCTTGGTGCTTCTCTCCATCAAAGCTATTCAAGAACTTCTCTTGAGCTTACAAAGGCAAATCATTTAAAACCTTCAGATCTTCAAAAGGAATCCAAAAGGAACTCAAGGCGGGCTTCCAAGCAAGCAAAAGAAGACAAAATCTTTTTTTTGGAAGTGAAGAGGTACTTCACATTGAGGGACAATTTTAAGAACACATTAAAATAATTTCTTGCAATGTATGTCACTACATCCATCATTAAGGAGGATAATGTCATTGTGCTATTGTACAGAGATTAGACACTAGCCTTGGAGAGTCTCCAAGTGCAAAGAATGCTCTAAGGCACCATGGGGAAATTTCAAAATTCATTTTGAGGGGAGGGAAAATTAGCAACAGCATCATTAGCATCAGCATTAGTAGTTCTTTTCCATCATTATTTTTGTGTTGCATGTGTTTTTTTTATTGCACAACAAAAGAGGAAAAGAAACACTTGTTCAAGGGGAGGATACAAAGACAAAGACCATGAAGCAGTTGAAGACAAAGCATTGAAGAAGACAAAGGTGCTCTTTCATTAGATCGAAGCAGACATTTTTTGAGATTTTTCTCTTGGATTAGAGCGTTGTTTTTGCTCCTGGATTGAAGTGTGGCTCCTGGATTGGAATTTTATGTTATTTGTCTCCTAGATTGAGGATGTATGTTGTATGTGCTCCTGGATTGGAGTGTTGTCTTTCTTCATCAAGTTGTAGCCCAAAGTTCAAGGGGAGGATTCCTCTTGTATTGACATCCTTAGTGGATAAAGAACCTTCATTGTATTTTCATAGTTCAAACCTCAAGGGGAGTATTGTAAGGTGTGAGCTTTGTCCTAGAGTCCTAGAGTATGAGTCAAGGAGACAAAAACTAGAATTATCCCACATGTAGTGGTGCAAGACTGTAGAGCTACTGAAAGTTCATCTTGTGAATAAAAAAACCCATTCCATTTTACATTACATCTCTCTTGTTTATGGTGAGCTTGTGATGGCTTAGCAACTAGTCAAGATCATGTTTATGAGTCCAAGTTAATTCATCTTGGAACGTGTTGCGCTTGAGTGATAATCTAGCCTACACACACTCACTTTTGTGCATGATGTTTCTCTTTCATCCACCCTAGCTAGCATGATCCCATTCCCATCAATAACCACAAGGGTCTGGGCCATGAGTATGTGCAAGCATTCTCAAACATCAATTTTCTCACTACTCCACCCAAGAGTAAATCGCCAAGCATAGAAACCAGTATTAAAACCACAGTCAAACAATTCAAATCAGCACCAAGATAGGTTCAAAACAAATACCATCCATTTAAAACAAATTCCAAACAGGATCACCAAAAAAGTTCTCAAACAAAATTCAAAAAACTACTAATTCAAACTGAAAAAGTATTCTCAACATCAGTCAAGCTCGAAAATCGACAGGGCTTCCATCCTTAAACCTGCACCAAAATTAGGGTTAGATTACTTCTATAAGGTTGTAGCCGATTGTAGCATGGTCCATAAGCTCTTGAATAGTCAAAACAAGCCTCGACAGATAGTGTTCTTGTGGTGGTGATGGTAGCCCCAAGACATAGCAATCACACTGGACCTCCAAGGTTAAAGGTTTGAGAAGAGACACTTGGTGAGAGATGTCCAAAAATTTCAAATTGTAATCTGCTAGGGTTTTTGTGGAAAGCATTTTAGGATACGCCACTATGCAAGAAGTTGCACTCCAAAAAAACATGTAACTTCGGGCAAAAAAAATTTCTTGAAAGCTTGCCAAGTCCTTGGAGTGTGCATCTTATTAGCTATAGACATCCACCACTTCATGGCACTACCTCTGAGAAAAATGGTGGCTTGAAAAACAATAAATGATCCTTCTTGTGCAAGTGATCTTGAAATGCTTATGGCTTATGCCTTGTAAGACAAAGCGATGAAGACGGGAATGTGCTCAATGAGAGATGGAGTAAGGGTGGTAGTGGCTAATAAGTCCGGGGTCAGAGCACGAAGATTCTTTGAAAAAAATTATGACAACTTGGAAGCGTCATCTTGCTCTATCTGCTCTTTGGCAAGACCGATATGCTTTATGAAAAGCACATGCCTAAAGCTCTGATACCACTATAATGAGACGGGTACAAAAACAAACAGACTAAACAACTTTAAGAACTTCAAATAACAATTAAACTAAAAGGGATACATGACACACAATACGAGGAGTGGTGGAGTTCCACCCCAAGAGAGCACTAGTCCCAAACATTGGTGCCCCTTTCGGTAATTCTTTATATTGCATCAATAAGGTACAAATTTCATGGCTTTGCTCTACATCTCCCATGGGAAAACTGCCAAAGTGAGAGCCCATTGGTCATTTTTAAAGGCCCCTAGCCTCTAAAAGTAGTTTACATGATGAAAAGCATTCAAGTTTTAAAGCATCTGGCCTTCCAAAAGCAGGAAACACAAAACAAGGAAAATCCATATAGTATGCCACATCAGCAATCCTCATCATAAAACGCAAAAATCTGTACATCTATCACGTTGTTGGAATTAGGGTTGCAAGGAAACACATACAGCTTGGAGAAGACAAAAGAAGCTCAAGGCACACAACAGAGAGTGTATTACTTAGTATGCTATGGAAAGATAAGATAGCCCTAGAGTGATGGGCGTATATACAATGCACGAGGGAAAAAACCTCCTAGTAAGGGAAAAAATGCCACAGAGGTCCTAAGTGTGTTCATACACATCACTACCATATGTATATGGTAACAAATCCCCCTTGGGAGTGATGTGAACGAGATTTGGCACCTAGAGTATAGGAAGTCCCATGCCCTAAGGACATGATCAATCCACAAAGGGGAGTAATCCCAAAGCTTTGTGGAAAGCTTTGAGCTTCTCATGAGACAACGCCTTTGTGAAAAGATCTGCAAGGTTGTCCAGTGTTGGCACGTAAGGCAATTTGATCTCTCCTGTTGAGAGGACATGATCAATCCACAAAGGGGAGTAATCCCAAAGCTTTGTGGAAAGCTTTGAGCTTCTCATGAGACAAAGCCTTTGTGAAAATATCTGCAAGGTTGTCCAGTGTTGGCACATAAGGCAATTTGATCTCTCCTATTGAGAGCCTCCTTGACATAGTGGTAATGCACCTCAATGTGCTTTGTGCGAGCATGAAAAACAAGGTTCCTCACAACTGCCAATGTGCTCTGGCTGTCAATGTAGATGGTGTTGGCAGTGTCATGTCCAACACCCAAATCAGCCATAAGACGTTTGATCCATACACACTGAACCGTAGCTGTGAAGACTGTCATGTACTCACCCTCATAACTTGAAGAGGCCACATAAGGTTGCTTCTTGCTCAACCATGAGATACATGAACTACCAAGCATGAAACAAAAACCACTTGTGGACACTCGCGTGTCAAAACGACCAGACCACTCTAAGTTTGAAAAAGCATGTAAATATGGCGGCAATTATCCCCCCTTGGGATAAAACAAGCCAAGATGTAAATTGCCACTCAAGTAGCAAAAAATCCTCTTGACAGTCTGCCAATGGTTAGACCATGGTCTATGCATGAATTTGTTGACCTGTGAGACTGAAAACTGAATGTTCGGCCTTGTGTTGCATACATAAATAAGGCAACCAACAATAGTTTGGTAAAGAGTGACATTGGCAAGATCACCAGAATCATGAAGACTCAATTTCAAACCTTTTTCCATGGGAGTGGCAATAGGTTTGCAATCCTCAAGTCCAAACTTACATAGCAATGTCTCTATGTAACTTGTCTGACATAAGGCGATACCACCATCACATTGCTTAAATTCTATAGCGAAGTAATGATTCAATAGTCCCAAATCTTTCATCTTGAAATTAGCATTCAAATCAATTACCTAGTTCACCCAATGTGGGCTACATCCATGAGAAAGCAACCACTTAATGGCTTTAGTACTTCAAAAAAGAAGTAGGTTATAAAGGGATTATGCCCTTAATAGAGCTCTTGCCTTGCTTCACTCTCACCACCTCACACACACCTTGTTGCATCAACTTCACAATGCACCACAATGCATTTTGTGTGTAGAAGAGGCCTCCTTTTATAGGCCAGAAGTGTTGCCCTCTCTCATGAGAGGCAACCGTGTGTAGCCGCCCTTGTGTAGACAAGTCCAAGTTGAACTCTCCAATGCGCCCATGTGTGACTGCCCTTGAGAAGTCAAGTCCCTCTTGAAAGCGGCCACCGGCCAACCGACCGGCCGTTTTCCGACTTCTTTTCGGCCGTCGTCCGGCCATAATATTCCGGCAAATCTCAAGACTAGGGGTGAATTTTTTGTTTTCAGGCGAGTGATTTTTCTTCATGCATGATGGCTTCTCCTCATAATGGAGGCCTTACAAATGTGCGTTTTTAATACTAAAATTTTCAAGGGGTAAATCAGGCTCCATACTTAACAATCTCCCACTTGGAGACTAATCTCCACACCAAACATGTGACTGCTTTCCATCCTGGCTTCTTATCCTTAAATTTTAATTGAAGATGAGAAAAAGCTCAGCTTCTCCTTGTTGACTACCTTTGTAAACATGTTTTCAAGATCTTCACTTGTGTGCACCTTTCCTAGCTTTAGTTGTCCCTCTTCCAAAAGAGTGCGTATGAAGTGATATCTCACCTCAATGTGCTTTGTCCTTGAGTGAAAGGCTGAATTATTTGCAAGATGAATGGTGCTTTGACTGTCACTTTACAAGACACACTTGTTTTGCTTATATCTAAGCTTCTCCAAGAATCTTTGAAGCCACAAATCTCTTGCTTGCCTTCGTCATTGCTACATATTCTGCTTTTGTTGTAGAAAGTGAGACCACTGTCTGCAACTTTGAAGCCCAGCTTATTGTTGTGCCTCAAATTGTCAGGACATAGCTAGTAGTGCTCCTTCAAGTGTCTTTGTCTCCTACCATATTTGCATCAGCATACCCTTGCAATAAAATATCAGTTCCTCCAAAATACAAAGCATTTGTTGTTGTCCCTTTTAGATACCTAAGTATCCACTTCACAGCTTTCTAGTGCTCCTTACCTGGATTATCCATGAATCTACTTACAACTCCCACTGCATGTGCAATGTCTGGCCTTGTCCAAACCATAGTATACATTCGAGAACCTACCTCTACAGCATATGGAACTTTAGACATATAGGCTATCTCCTCTTGTGTCTTTGGACACATATCCTTGGTTAGTTTAAAGTGACTAGCCAAAGGTGTAGAAACTGATTTTGTGTTGGAATTAGGGTTGCAGGAAAACACACACAGCTTGGAGAAGACGAAGGAAGCTCAAGGCACACAATAGAGAGAGTTTTACTTAGTGTGAAATGGAAAGATAGATAGCCCTAGAATGAGTGGGCATATATGTAATGCACGGGTTGAAAAACTCCTAAAGAGGGAAAAATGCCCTGGCAATCCTAAGTGTGTTCACACATATCACTACCGCATGTATATGGTAACAAATCCCCCCTAGAGTTATGCGGTGAGTGAGCATTGGCACATGAGTAAAGGGAAGTTTCATGCCCTAACCACATGATCAGTCCACAAAGGGGAGTAAGCCCAAAGCTTCGTGGAAAGCTTTAAACTTCTCACAAGACAATGCCTTTGTGAAAAGATCCGCAAGGTTGTCTTGTGTTGGCACATAAGCCAAGCTTATCTCTCCTGTTGAGAGCCTCTCCCTGACATAGTGGTAATGCACCTCAATGTGCTTTGTGTGAGCATGAAAAATTGGGTTTCTCGCAACAACTGCAAATGCGCTCTGACTGTCAGTGTAGATAGTGTTGGCAGTGTCCTGTCCAAACACCCAAATCAATCATAGCTGTGAAGACTGCCTTGTACTCAGCCTCACAACTAGAAGTGGCCACAGTAGGTTGCTTCTTGCTCAACCATGATATACATGAACTGCCAAGCATGAAACAAAAACCACTTGTGGACACTCACATTTCAAAACAACCAGTCCAACCTGTCCAAAAAAGCATGTAAGTCTGGCGCAGCAATGATCCCCCCTTGGGATAAAACAAACCAAGATGTAAAGTGCCACTCAAGTAACGGAAAATCCTCTTAACATCCTGCCAATGCTTAAACCTTGGGCTATGCATAAATCTACTAACCTGTGAGATTGCAAACTGAATATCTGGCCTCGTGTTGCATACATAAATGAGGCAACCAACAAAAATTTGATAAAGAGTGACATTAACAGGATCACCAGCATCATGTAGAATCAACTTCAAACCTACTAACCTGTGAGACTGCAAACTGAATATCTGGCCTCGTGTTGCATACATAAATGAGGCAACCAAAAACAATTTGATAAAGAGTGACATTAATAGGATCACCAGAATCATGTAGAATCAACTTCAAACCTGTTTCCATGGGAGTGGAAATAGGTTTGCAACCCTCAAGTCCAAACTTACATAGCAATGTCTCTATGTAAAGTTTTTGACACAAGGCAATACCACCATCACACTACTTAAACTGTATACCCAAGTAATGACGCAACAGCCCCAAATCTTTCATCTTGAAAGTAGCATTCATATTAGTCTTAAATTCAGCAATATGTACCTCATTGGGACTAGTGATCAGCAAATCATCCACATAAAGAACAACAATGAGAAGTACATCGCCCTCACGCTTGACATACAATGTTCTTTCTGTTGGACTGTTATGAAGGCCTCGGTTGACCAAATGAGTGTCAACTTTCTCATAACAAGCATGAGGAGATTACTTCAACCCATACAAAGCCTTCTTTTATCGTCACACTTTGTCCTTTCGTCCTTTCTTGACAAAATTGTGAGGCTGCGTTACATAAACTTCCTCAAATATGTCACCATTCAAGAAAGCAGTAACAATGTCTGATTGATGTACATCCCGACCAAAATGAGCTACCAATGCACATAGAAAATAGACAGTAGTCATACGACAAGTGAGAGAAAAAGTTTCTTCATAATCTATGTCTTTTTGATTCGCACAGACTTTGCAACAAGTCGAGCCTTAGGGTGATCAACCTCAC
The DNA here is from genome assembly GCF_014529385.1 of Adiantum capillus-veneris. NCBI lineage: Eukaryota > Viridiplantae > Streptophyta > Polypodiopsida > Polypodiales > Pteridaceae > Adiantum > Adiantum capillus-veneris. The sequence goes on from NC_140954.1 coordinate 80,606,686, forward strand.
CATCCGACTTGCATTTCAACTTGTAAACCCACTTTGTACCAAAGGTCTTTTTGCCAAGAGGCAAATCACATAAAGTCCATGTGTCATTTTCTATTAAGTACATCATATTCTGATTGCATGGTAGCCATCCAATTTTTTTAATTTTGTGCTTCATCAAAAGATAGAGGTTCCTCAACATCATGTAGGTTAGACACAGCCAAAGCATAAAATCTAATGCACAAGATGCATGGCAAGAACCTGAAGGAGTACGACTAGACAAAGGTGCATCCAATTTACTGTCACGCAAAGTATGTACTAGTCATTTTGGCATACCTCTAGCCTGCTCATTTTTAGTCCTTTCCTCATCAAGTACATCATGTACATCTGCATCAGTAATAGGCTGATCTGTAACATTTTCAAAAACCCCTATAGGTTGTACATTTGCCTCATTGGAATTTACATTCGTATTTCCACCATTGAAAAGAGGCAACAAAGTGTCATAAATGTCCTTTGAGCTTACATTACTGTCTCTAGTACATGACAACAAGGGCTAAACAGAATCTTCCACAAACACAACATCCCGTGAAACCAAAATACGCTTTTTTTGTGGATGATACAACTTGTAACCTTTGCTTTCAGCACTATAACCAACAAAAATACATAAGACAGCTTTATCATCCAATTTTTTGCGTTGTGTTTGTGGCACCAAAGCATATGCCAAACAGCCAAAAACACGCATGTGCTCAATAGAAGTCTTTCTATGCCATGCTTCATATGGAGTAATTTAGACTGCAAAGATTTCATAGGACACCTATTTAGTACCTAAGTGGCACACATGATGGCCTCAAGCCAAAAAGAATCCGACAAATCTTGACTTTTGACCATACATCGTGCCATTTTTGTGAGTGACCTGTTTCTCCTCTCAGCAACACCATTTTGCTGGGTGTATAAGGCACTGTACATTAGTGTTTTATCCCACGACTAGCAAGAAATACATTAAATTGATGAGACATATACTCCCCCCCTCAATTGGAACGGAGGGTGCCCATACTACATTTTGAGACATTTTCAGCCATAGCCAGAAATTGTTTGAAGCACATGGAAACTTTGGAGTTCTATTTAAGCAGAAATACCCATGCATGCCTGGAGTAATCATCAATGAAAGTCACAAAGTAAAGGTAATTTCCCAAGGACGGAGTTTGCATGGGTCCACAAACATCACTGTGCACAAGCTGCAACCTGCATGTGGCCCTAATTGAACCATCCTTTGGAAACTTACATCACTGCATTTTACCCAAAATACAGCCTTCACAAACATATTTGACAGGTGCTTCAAGAGGCCGCAAAGAAGCAACCATATCATAATTTTGCAAACGTGCAAACTAGCAAAATTCAGATGCCCAGAACGTGCATGCCACAGTTTTGCATCTGAATCAAACCTTAAATCTATAACTACATTTGCAAAATTTTGTCTACACTTGTCATACAAAGTGAGCTTATACAGCCCACGGCACAAAAAGGCCAGATGCAACAATTTCATCACCAAAACTGAGATCATGAATTGTACAGCTTTCATCCACAAATTTGACTACAAGTCCAAGTCTAGCAAGTGCAGATACAAGCAAAATATTCTTCTTGATCCCAGGTACATAAAGTGCATCAAGAAGTGTGAAAGAACTGCCATTTTCAGCAATAAGCACAATCTTTCCAACTCCCTGAACCGGATAAGAGACATTGTTGGCACAAGTGACTGTATTCCCATGAGGGACAGACTTGAGAGAGGTTAAGAATTCATGATGTGAGGTAATGTGCTTTGTAGCACCACTATCGAAATACCACACATGTGAATCTACAACAATCAACTAACATGCATGCATCATGGATAGTAGGATTGTAAGTGCACTCTGCGCTAAAAGCCCATTCTGCATCAACATCAGCATTGCAGTCTCCTTTCACAGAAGACTCAACAATGGCTGCATTTATAGTGGAACCAACATTTGCAATGGAACCACCCCCTTTCTTCTTAGCCTCTTTGGTCTTCAACTTAGGACATTGCTTGATCAAGTGATATCATTAGCTTTACAATAGTGGCAACGCATCTTGTTTTGGCCCTTATCACTAGATTTCTAGACAAATTGCTGCCAGCAGAAGCATTAGGAACATGTGATTTTTCACTCATACAAGAACTATCAGAAGTGACTGCATTGTTGTTACCACCCTTTCTTTGAGCAGCAATATAGCATGTTCAACTACACGCTGCCTAGTCCTATTTTTTCTGGAAAGTGACTCTTGCAACAGCAATGTGCATAATGCATCAAACTTGACAACTTCAGGATTTCCTTGGGTCATAAGTCTCCAAGTACTAGCAAAAGTCTGGTAAGAATCTGGTAAGGCATCAAGAGCAGTCTGCACAAGGGAACTGTCTGAAATGACTTCACTTGTAGAAATAAGTTGATCATTGATATACTTGACACCAGCAAGGAAAGTGTCCATATCATCTTCCTCATGCATAATCTTTGACTCCAGCTCTTTATGCAGCAATGCAAATTTTGCCTCATTGCGGCTTGCATAAAGACCAGTCAGAATATCCCAAGGCTGTTTTGCATATTTTGCTAAACAAATATCAGGAGTAATGGTGCGCTTCACAGATAATGCAATCAACACATGAGCCTACGCATCATTTATATCCCAACGAGCTTGTTCTATCATAGGCAAAACAACTCTAACAGCAGCAAAACCTACAACATCCTCAACATCGCCTACATCCTCAAAACCAGAACATACATCAATGCCCTGCACAATATTCCAAACGCTCTTTCACACAAGAATATGTTGCATGATGTAAGCCCACATAGGGTAATTGTCCCCATCCAATTTGTCCTCAACATCAAAGATCTTGAACACATCTGTGTTGTTGTCGGCCATTCTGAATGCCTACACCTGATGTGAAAATTTCTCAAAAAGAGGAGAAACAAAGCGAGGACAACACGTGCTAAATAGCACAAACCATAGAAGACTGTAAGGGACCTATTATGCAGAAAACGGCACTCACATAAATTCTGCACAAAATGACAAAAGAGCTTGTGCAACACTGCCTGTACTGGAAAGGGAGGCCGAAATGAGACCGAATCAAAAATTTGAGCAGACTAAGCTCTATGAGCTTGCCCAAAAAAAAAATCCAACCTGCGAATGGCGACTAAGCTCAGGAGGACGCAACTTGCTGTGATACCAATTGTTGGAAGGGTTGCAATAAAACACACACATCTTGGAGAAGACAAAGGAAGCTCAAGGAACACAACAGAGAGAGTTTCACTTAGTGTGCAATGGAAAGATAGATATCCCTTGAATGAGTGGGCGTATATGTAATGCACGGGGGAAAAAAACTCTTACAGAGGGAAAAAATGCCCCAGCGGTTCTAAGTGTGTTCACACACATCACTACCACATGTATATGGTAACATTTTTCATCTTGCATTACAAACCTTTCTAGTACCTTCTTGATGTAATCCTCTGGAGATAGCTTTACTGTCTTCTTTGTCCTATCCCTTGATATCTTCATACCGAGTATCCTCTTTGCAGCACCTAAATCTTTTATGAAAAATATTTAGACAACTCCTCTTTTAGATCTTTGATTTCCTGCATGTTAGCACTTGCAATTAGCATGTCATCAACATACAAAAATAGGATGATGAACTTCCCATCTCCCAATTTTTTTGTCCACGCGCAGTGATCTGAGTTGCATTTTCTAAATCCGTGATCCAATATCCATCAATCAAACTTCAAGTACCATTTTCTTTATGCTTGCTTTAGACCAAGCAACATTTTCTTTAATCTGCAAATCATTTTCTCCTTACCCTTTACTTCATACCCCTTTGATTGAAGCATGTAAATTTCCTCCTACAAGTCACCATGAGGGAACATCACATCTACATACAAGCCTAATTGAGTTTATTTTTACAACAGCAAAAATATTTCATTAAAGTCAATAGCTTTATTTTGAGAAAACCCTTCTACCACAAGCCTGGACTTGTACCTTTTCTTCCCACCTTCTTCTTCCTTCAACTTATACATCAATTTTTTGTGCAGTGTCCGCTTACCTTTAGGCAACTCAACCAAAGGTAAGCAACTCAACCAACTCCCATGTTTGGTTACAATGTAATGAGTCCATCTCCACTTGCATGCTCTTCATCCATTCTTATCTGGATTCGTGTTGCATAGCTTCTTCGTATGATTTCGGCTCTCCAGAATCTGAGATCAAAAGATGATTGAAGGAAGGAACAAACCTTTTTGGAGGTCTACTTGCTCTTGTAGGTCTTTGGGCCATAGGTTGAGGCTCCTCATTTGGTTGACGTTGTTGCACATTGTCACCGCTTGCACTCCTTGATTCTTCACCATCCTCAAGCTCTGTGTACTCATCACCTATATCTTTTTTCTGTTTTCTTTCTAATTAATCTTTGTACATCTTTTGTTCGTTGAAAATTACATCCCTACTTCTAAAGATTTTACCATCTTCAAGATTCCATAGGCGATACCCAAAGTCAGCTTCTCCATAGCCAATGAAGAAACACTTTTTGGACTTTGCAACTAGCTTTGACCTTAGGCTAATCTATGTGCATAAAAGCCTCGCGCACAAACACTTTGAGACATGCATAATTCACTAGTTTACCTATCCATGCCGCTTCTAGAACTCCCCCATCGAATGTCGTTGAGGGTGATCGGTTGATCAAGTACACAGACGTACTTATTGCATAATTCACTAGTTTATCTATCCATGCCCCTTCTAGAACTCCCCCATCGAATGTCGTTGAGGGTGATCGGTTGATCAAGTACACAGACGTACTTATTGCTTCCACCCAAAGCTCAAGGGGTAGACATGCATGTAGCTACATGCTTCGTGCTTGCTCCATGATTGTTTTGTTCATCCTTTCAAAAAAAGCCATTTCGTTGAGGTGTTCTTGGGGTTATCCTTTGCCTTTGACTGCCATTGCTAGCATAAAAGCTTTCAAAAGCTTGGTTGCAATATTTGCCTCCATTGTCGGATCTGAAGCATTTAAGCTTGGTATTTGCTTCATTCTCCACAAAGGCTTTCCACCTTCCTAGTTGCATCGTCTATGAATAATACATAGTACAACGAGCCACCAAGGGATGGTGTACTTGCAAGACCCCAAACATCAGAATGAACCAATTCAAGTTTTTTTTTTCTTTCATTTCTTGCTTTTTAAAATTTTATCCTCTTTTGTTTACCATAAACACAATCTTCACAGAACTCTAAGTCCACTTCTTTCAAACCTTGTAGAAGCTTCTTTGATTGAAGGATTTGCATTCATTTAGCACTCATATGCCCAAGCCAGTAGTGCCACACCGCACTGTCAACTTCTGTAGTTGTTGCACAAGCTGAAAATTGTGTGTTGATAGTACACAAGTAATGTCATAATAATCAATATCTAATTCTCCTAAATGATTTTCTCATATTAAACTGATCATTTAATGTGGGGAAGTGCCAGGGGAGAAAAAGCTAGAATATTGGTTAAGCTAGCAGACCGGTCACAGTAGGGATCCAAAGGAGGGAAAATAGGGATCCAAAGGGGGGGGCATCTGCAAAAGATCCATGTGTAACAATGGGCTAAAAAGACCCTAAGGTTCAGCCCATTAAGACTTCCAAAATGCTAAGGTTCCAAAATTCAAAGGTTGTGTCCAAAGGTCAACCCTAGGGAAAATTGGATGCTTTGTGTGTGCCCTAAAAGTCTTTGCACATCCCTACATAGGAGGGGGCGAGCCCTAAAGGTAGGGGATGAGAGAGAAATCCACACACACACACACACAGGCTCCCTTTACACAAAGGGAATGAGGGACACATGTCAGCTCCCTAGGCCAGATGCCCACAAGGTGTGCCCAATTTCTATTGGATGACCCTTGAAGTGGACCAATGAGAATTAAGCTAGAGTAAATCTAGTTTAATTAATTTAAAAACATTTAATAAAAGAAACCAATGAGAATTAAGTCTCCTAGAAGACTATTGGGCAGTCTCCCAAAGGGTCCAATGAGCATTCAGAAGCCCCATGGCTTGCCTGATTCCTATTGGCCAAGAGGCAAAGGGGTCCAATGAGAGTTTAGTTTAATTATTTAATTACCTAAAGCTCTCACAAAAAGGGAACGAGGGACACATGTCAGAAGGCTATCACTTATGCTGCTTAATACCCATTGGCTTGACTTGGGGAGGTCCAATGAGGCAAAAGCCAGACCAAATTAGCAACAAGGGCTCGCCCAAGAGAGAGAGGGGGCTGATTTTTGCTTGGCATTGACACACACACACACACACTCACACTTGACCATGTGTGAAGGAAGAATACTCTATCTCCTCCCAAGCTTTAATGGAGAGCTCATCACCTACTCCAAGCTTGTGAGATAGAAGCCTACATCAACACTCTCTTGGCATGTGGATGCAAATCCAACCAAGAGCCAAGCTTCAATGCATGCTCATCTCCTCTACCAAGCTAATTACTAAGCTAAGCTATGCTAATATGAGTGATTATGTGAGGAGATGTACATCTTTCTCGTAAGATACTCCTTCTTCCTCTCAATCTACTCTCATACCCTGCTAGCTCTCACCATCTTCGAAGGTGTGTGAGGTCTTGGGTCTGAGAACGGGGATAATTCAAGTTGTGTTTGATTAAGTGTTTTGCTTGGTGTATGAAGCTTTCATCTTCATTGCACTAGCTATTCTTGAAGGAACACAAAGAATTGTATTGTACAATGTCTCTCTTGATGGGAGAAACCATAATACAAAGCCTTTTGGAGGGGGGACCGGCTCCATGCAAATCCGGTCCTCAACTGTTGTCAATAGCTTAATTTCTCTCTCTTTTGAAAGTATTGTTGATGCTATCCAACTAGGTGTTATGCTTTTTGTTGCTCTCTCCACCCAAGCACTCTTGTAATTCTCATTAGGAATCTATTCTAATGAAATGCCCACTATGTTCATGCTAATTTCCGCTACACATAAGTTATTAGGCCATTAAATGTTACAAGTAAAGTATACAAACCTTTTCTCCTTTAAAAACCACCAAAGACCCCTTTGAGATCTTCCAACATTTTTTTCCGAATGCAATGTTGTGACCTTCATCATCCAATTGTCCTGTATAGATCATTTTTTGCGAAGAGAAAGAACATGCCTTACATATTTAAGCTTCCAATCATACCCATTAGCAGTTTTGACGCAAAATGTACCTTTGCTAACAATTTCACAAGCTTCATCATCTCCCAAATATACATACCCAAAATTACTTTTGGTGTAATCTTGGAAATGTTGCTTGTGTGGTGTCGCATGGAATGATGCCCCGGAGTCTACTATCCAAGAATTAGACACATTGTCTAATGAGAGAATTAGAGCGTCTTGCTCTACATTACCTGCCACATTGGCCTTTGATGTTGGCTTGTTGTCTTGAGACTCCGACTCCTTCTTCTTCTTGGACCAGCAATCCTTCTTGACATAGCCCTTCTTGCTGTAGTTCCATCATTCAAGAATTGACTTTGTGCTTGACTTGCTCCGACTTGAGCGATCATGACCCTTTTGGCTTTTGAACCTCTCCTTTGATCTTCCCCTTGTTTCCACTGATAGTGCAGCACTTGATGACTCACTTGTGCTTCTCCTTTACATTTCCTCGCTTAAGAGAACACCCACAATATCATCAAAGTCTTTGTGTCAGAGACAAAGTTACTTATAGCCATCACAAGGCTATCCCAACTATCTCGTAGAGATGATAGTATAAGGAGGGCTCGCACTTCGCCGTTGAAATTGACCTTCGTCGATCAAAGTTGACTTATGTTGGTGTTAAATTTGTTTAGGTGTACTGCTACTACTGAACCACTCTCTGCCATTTTTAGATTGAACAAGCGCTTCATGAGAAATACCTTATTGGATGTCGAGGGTTTCTTGTAGAGTCTATCAAGTAACTTCATCAAGTCCTCCGTGCTCTTCATCTCCGAAACGTTGAAGGCCACCATTGACGCCAAGATTAAAAGGATTGTTCCTAATGCCTTTTGATCAAGGATAATCCAAGCTTCATCTGCCATCATTGTGGGATTCTTTGCAAGATCTCTTAGTGAAAAATGAAGGTCCTTTTGGTAGAGATAGGCTTCAATTTGCATCTTCCAGTGTTGGTAGCTTTTGTCCTTGAACTTCTCAATCTTAAGCTTCCCTTCCTCCTCCATTACTCCCACTCAATTCAAGGAATCCTTTCCTTGAGATACTTTAGCTATGAGCAAACCTTGCTCTGATACCAGTTGTTAAGAAATAGGACATAGCTAAGTAGATATTAGAGTAGTTTACTCAATGAAGAGAGATAATTTTCACACATGAGATATTATAGAGAGAGAGAGAGCACACACAATATACGTGGTTCACCCAATGTGAGCTTGTTAACCCTCACGGCTCACGGACACCCCATCACCTACGACGGACGTGTATTATGTATTTGGTAGAGTCAGGTACCGGGCTTGTCGGACCAATAGGAAAAGGGTAAGAGTGATCGCCAATGAGAGGCGCACTCTAACTGGGACATTCAAGGGATTGGTTGGCTAAGCATGGGCGCCCAAGTGTGAATGGGGTGAGCTCATATAAAAGCCAACTAAACCTAATTTTTACTCATTCTCTCATTTGTGCAATAGAAGAGTGCTCTTGCTCCATCTCCATCTCCATCTTCTTCTTCTTCACCTCCTTGTGTGTGTGTGTGTGTGTGTGTGTGTGTGTGTGTGTGAGAGAGAGAGAGAGAGAGAGGGAGAGTGTGTGTGCGATCGAGCATTACGAAGGCACGACGGCGGCGAGGCGGTTGAGCGCGGCACGACTGCAGCTTCTTCTTCATCGCGGCGAGGAATCCACCACGAAGGCGAGCGTAGAGCGGTGAGTGACACACCCTTTGCTCTCTTGAGCTTGCTAGTTTAGGCTTGTTGTGTGCTTGGAGCCATTTGTGGCTCGCACACGGTGTATTGGCAAGTCCCTTGCTTCGACAGTGCGGCAAGGAGCGCACATTTTTGGCGCCGTTGCCGGGGATATGCCCTACACTAAGCTCGGTTAGCACTCTACGCTTTCTTGTGGTGCAATCTCTATCATAGGAAAGGCAGGGAATGAGTGTGTGTAGTTGTGTGGAGATTTCTGTTTTTTGCGTTTTCTATGTTTTCTGGTTTGCACTGCACAGTTAGCATTTCTTGCGTTTTTGCATTTTCTGCATTTTCTGGTTCTGTCAAGTTTCAATTTCTGCATTTTCTGCGTTTTCTGTGTTAAATTTTCTGTCAAGTTCCAATTTTCTGCAATTTTCTGCATTTTCTGTGCTTTTTCAATTTTCTGCATTTCTTGCGTTTTTTCAATTTCTGCATTTCTACATTTTCAATTTCTGCGTTTTCAATTTCTGTATTTTCTGCATCAAAGAAAAAAAAAATCGAAAAAAAAAATTTCTGAAAAAAAGAAAAATATTTTTTAAAAAATCGAAAATAAAAAACGCGAGCGAGCGGGCGGTTAAATTTTTCGAAAATAAAAAACGCGAGCGAGCGGGCGGTTAAATTTTTCGAAAATAAAAAACATGACTCTTAAAACGGACGGGTTGGTATAAAAGATAAATCGGGATCGAGATCATTTCCCCAAGCCCAAGCCCAAGCCCAAGCCCAAGCCTCAGTCCTATGATATATACTAGACTCACTCTTATATATATACCCTACTCCCTCAAGAGGGAATGAGAGCATGTGGGACAAGTCCTCCACTCTCCTCCCTTCTCTTCCCACTTGCACCCTTAGACTTTCTAGTTTGGGCCTAGTTCCCTACTAGAAATTGACAGTTTTAGGGATTCCGAGGGCATAGAGTGACTAAACGGAGGGCTGTAAAGCACGGCACGACCTTCTGACTGAGACGCTCGTTTTGAGCTATCATACGCTCTATTCTATAGCCGGGTCAGAAAAAAAGGACCAAAAAGTCAAATTAAGGAAAGACTTGGGTTGCAAAACACCCAAAAATACTAGGTGAGCAGCCTTCACGGGCACTCACTGACACTTCTAGGGGATCAAGTCATATGAACCTACGCTTTGGACGAGTGTTAGAGCACGATCACATTGGTAGTGCCTCTGTTCATACGGACACCCATTACCCATCCACGATAAGCTCTAGACCCTCAGCGGGGACACAAGGTAGCACCACCCAAGACCCTAAAATAGCCGCTAGTGATTCCTCCTCCGACTCAGAAATCATGGAAGCATACCCTACCCAAAACACTGAGAGAGAAGGCCATGCACCTCCCGAAGCTCCACAGCCTAGTACTAGTATGTTTAGCCGTTTCATGGAAACATTAGGTAGAGCTACTCGCTCGGAACCTGATGCAAATGAAGCACACGAAGGGGGTGGGGAAGTGGAATCTCCTTTCACATCGCACGTGGACCCCACACCCCCAAAGAGTGTCCATGTGGATATCCTGCCAACTTCTTACCAAGAAGGCCCTGTTGAGCTGCCTCCTTCAGAAGTTCCCTCTAGAGTACCGTTGGTGACAAGTAAAACCACGGGGAGCAACATTGCTTCTACCTCACAAGAAACCGTTAACACGTCGACTCTAGAAGGATTGTTCATTAATGATCATTGGACATACGACCTCCACACTGAGGTGTTGACGGATCTACACTCTGGCCACGCCTACCATGTAGGATGGATAGAGATTGTACAATCCACCTCTAGTGCCACGAGCATCGAAGATCAACAGAAAATGATCTGTAATGTTATCCATGGCATTATTCAATCAGAAAGGCAAAACCGAGGGGTAAATATACTCTCAACTGGCCCCATGAGATTTCTGGATACGAGCAAGGCTCAACAGCCTACTCTATCACAAATGGAGACTCCTCTAATGAGCCCCATGGACCCATCTTACGTCATTTCACCTGGGGTCTCTATGCAATCTGAGCCTCCGAGCGACAACTTTAGCTTCCCTAACTTGGCTCAACCCTCTATTAAGGAAAACCCAGCACTCACTCCAGGGATAAGCCTGACAGAGAATGTACCGATGACATCTACGGTTAGCGCAGTGCCACTACCTAGTGTCGTAGTACCTAATATGGGGCCTCGACCATATGTGCCTCTAGCCCCTTATGCACACATGGCCCCCACACCTCCAATTGTACCACTTGTTCATGCTCCTCGAGTGCCGCTCCCTAGCTCTTATCCGAGTGGACCTATGCCCGGTTATGTTCCATATCTTGCATCATCCACACATATGCCAAGACCAGTACCCGTTCCTCTCCCACATATGATTCCAAGAGTACCTCCACCGGCCCTGCCTCCTCACATAGGTGACTTGGCAGCGTTTGCTCAAACCATAGGTCGATCTTTCGCGGAAAATATGTGTCATGCATCTGATAGAGAGCCTAGAAGTAAGGCAGTACAAATTGCCAAACTCACGCAAAAATTCAATGGGGACGAAGATGCTAGAAAACACATTGAAGTGTTTGAACAAGTATGTGATTTCTTAGGGGAACGCAACGAACTACATAAGTGCAATTCCTTAAGCTTGACATTAAGTGGGAAGGCTGGAGATTGGTATAGGACCCTAAGGATGGACGAGAAAACAATCTACCCTACCCTTCGAAGGTTGTTTCTAAAGGAGTACATACGAGAAGGTGTGCTTTGGGGTGTAGCATCTCAGCTACAGAAGGCCGAACGTAAGGAAGGAGAGTCAGTAAGGGACTTCATTAGTCGTCTAAAGCACTTAAACTCTCGCTGCCCTGCAAATGAGCGCTTCAACAATTACCAACTGCTTGATCGATTCATCCGCGGGTTGAGGAATGAAGGAATCTATAATGGACTAGTGATTAGAGGTATCACAACCTGGGAAGATGTCACTGCCAATGCAATCCAATTAGAGGACAACTTGATGATAGCAGGCATGAGGGTGTCTACTGACACGAGATCCACTAGCTCACAAGCCATTGAGTATGAACCCATGACTGCAAAGCCCATTGCCAATGAGCCAAAGGTATTTGAGACATTCTTGACAGACCTCACCAAGGCAATCCAAGAGTCTCTTAAGGATAATCGACCCCCTCAAAATAGTCACATGTATCCAAGAAGGGAGCAACAATGGTGTTCCATTTGCTTAGGTCCACATAGCACTAGTGAGTGCCCTACGTTTAGAGTAAAATTTAATGGAACTTGCAACGCATGTGGTAGGTATGGTCACCAAGCTAAGGATTGTTTAATGATCAAACGTATGATGGCAAATAGACCACCTGTAGCCTGGACGGATGCGCCTCGAGCTCCTGTATTGATGCCTGCTCCACCTGTTGAGAAACTACCGCAACACATGGTCCCTAGATCTCAAACTGTTGTACAAGCTACACCGCTACCACCTCCTGTGCTAGGACCGCAGCCCCCGCATCCAAGAGTCGCCCCTATGAACCAAGTGGGTTGCGAGCCATCTAATGCTTATGCAGATGGCTGTGAGGAGGAAATAGACACTAGTATTGCCTATGGACTTGATACTTTGGAAGAGTGTCCTATATACTACATGGAAGATTGTTGGGGGCAAGTCAAGCCGGTTTATCAAGATGCTGCTCTCGCATCCAGAGGTCAAAATATCAACACCCAGGCTAGGAGGCCACCTCTTCAATGCTACGAGTGTGGTGGACCACATCGGGCAGCGGAGTGCCCTATTAGGCTGCAAAAGAATGCTGCACAAATGCAAATGAATCAAGGGAGCACGTCTCCAATGCCAATACTCACATGTAATCGTTGTGGCATAGATCACTTGATTGCCCAATGCCCCTATAACCCAAATGCGCCTAAAATCACACCCCTAAATTTGGTCGAAATTGCTAGTGTGACATCGCCAATACCACCCGTCGCACCCGCTTATGCGATTACACGGTCCATGCTTCAAGGGCCAGGCCATATCCTCGAAGAGAGAGATACCGCGTCAGTTATCCAAGCAAAGAAAAAGAAGACACGAAGGAAGAGGTCGGAGAATATGGGAAATTCAAAGCCAAGTTCCAAAGCAAACATAGGAACAGGAGATGACCCCGTGTATATGAATGACCTCGAGGATGATTCAGATTCAATCGAGACAATGGAGACTAGAACCAATCCCACAAAGGGAAAGACCGACAAAGAAAACCGTAACGTGGAACCAAATGAAAACAGAATAAGAGAAAACCATAAAGAGCCTCTAAAAACACCACAAGGGTTTCCAAATCCAATCCAAGACCCCCAAGATAAACCGTAGGGGCAAAAAGGGAAGAATCGTAAAAAGAAGATTGGGACGTACCCAAACCCAGTAGACGAGATTGAGCAGGTGAAACATCTAAGAGGTTTAGTGGAGGAGACTCACAGGAAACTAGAACCAGAACCCATGCATATCAAAATTCATGACACAGTGTTTCCCACGCAAGTTCATCCACCCCACATGAACCATAGACCGTTAGCCATATCTAGTATCATCCAAGAAGGGAGTGAGGACGGGACATCAGAAAGTGAGCATACACCCTTCTTGTTGGAAAGGATGTTTAACGAAGGAATACCTGATCCCATTGAGGAATATGAGATTCCATCCTCACCAGTTCCTAGTCAAGGACCTACACCCTGCAAAACGCCAATGAATGTTGCCAAACTAGTGGACTTCATGTCTTCTGAGGTCCGAACCACGATCATAGCAAAGCTGTATGGAGATCCTGAGTTATTCCTTGCACTTCGAGCATTCCTTAACGGCGAGCTACGAACGGGATTACCGCAATTTGCGCAACCAAATAGGCCTGACTCGATTATGATTGATGAGGAAAATCATGTGCAATCACTTGACTTAGATGGACACGAGTCTGTGATCGAGGTACCCATTAACGAATTAGGGCAGTATTTTGAAGGCGACGAGTCTAATGCGACCCTACCCATCACTACCAAGGGATTAACTATAAAGGGAATTCTTGATGGTGGTGCGGGAGTTAGCATCGTTACAAAAGATTGTTGGGAATCCATGGGAAAACCCCGCCTCAGTGTTACTAACATTGTGGTAAAGATGGCAAATGGTACCATAGCCAAACCTATGGGGATGCTCAAGGATCTTAAGATCAAAGTTCTAGGACACAAGGTACGACATACGTTCATTGTAATGGATTTCTCTAAACACCTTATGTCATATGAAATGATTTTAGGACGACCATTCATGAGGGAAGCACAAATGGTTCATGATTGGTCTAAAAATCATGTCTATTTGCAATTCCAAGACTCTGTCCTTAGAGTGGATTTGGTGACTGGTAAGGTACACCCCTTAGGGAGTAAAACCATTATTGATCATCGCTCTGACACCACAGTTCACTCGGACCCACTACAATATTGTTACACTTGTAAGAAGGATACAGACATTGGCCAAGATTCTCCTTATATGGATATCCTACCTGGGATGACTGAGTCGGACAATGTAGACTGGGTCCACCTAGCATCAACCATAGACACTTGGGGAAATAGGGGGACGACCTGGGTAACACCTTAGGGGGATGAAATGCCTGTACCCTTAAATATGCTACAAGCAATGCATATCGCTTCTGACAAGACTCATCCTAATGTAACGAAGAAAACATACAAGTGGGTCCCTAAAGCTTCTTTAGTGACCATAGCTAGTGCTAAAAAACAGAAGCCTTGTAAGAAACGTACCACTCGCTCCAAGAAAAGTAAGAAAATGTTGCGATGGATCCCTAAATGACTATTGGAAGCCCAAGGCTACTATCAAGGAAATGATCAAATCTGGGTGCCAAAACGTAGATTGTGCTCTTACCTATCACCTGACCCAAGTGAGCCCAATCCCGTAGCTCCAAAACGAATCAATGATCGTGGAAAGAAAAAAATCACAGACTGCTACACACCCGCTCCCGAGCTAGTTTGGGTACCAAAGAAAGAACGATTTGTTCCACCTAGCTCAGGAAGGGGGGAGTCCCATGAAGATTCTAGCTCCTCATGTAATACATCCATAGATGTAAAAGCTTCTACACAGCCTCCATCTATAGTAGTGGACCTCCATGAAGCTACAAAAGAATCCACACCTCCCAGTGTTCAAGAATCACCTAATGAACCACTTCAAGTTCGATCCTGGGAGAGTACCTTACCACCGTTGCAACTTGACGAGGCACCTAGGGTAATAGAAAACTACTGGCAAAAATCCTCACCTATTACCAACTGAAACAATTGGTTTCAAAGGGTGACAAGCTCATTTCAAACGGTATGATCTACCCAAGGAAGGGGGGAGTGTTTGCTGACATCCATTATTCACTTGCTTCCCTCTCAACCTTTTTCCCTGACCTCTTAATCTCCAATCTTAGGGAATGTACATATAAAGCTTTATACTCACAAAAAAAAAAAAAGGGAGCAAGAGCAATTCGCAAACGAGTATGCACAATAAAAGTCAAAACATTGACTCAGACCTACACATTCACATCTGGTACAGTGAAACAGAAACCTATGCCATAAAACACCTTTGATCCTCATCACTTGAGTGATGGAGGGTAGGTAAGATTAGTACGTTAGGAGTGTTTCTGTTTTAGAGTTGAGTGATTAGCAAAGTTCTCTTTTCCCACTGATGTGCCTCCTAGAGGTATTGTTTGTGTTTCATAGTGTGTACAGGAGCGTGTTGCTATTGGTAGGATTTGGACCTTCATGGAACCTTTCTCTCGTTCACACTTCAAATCAAGCGCGACCATCGACACAAACAGGTGTTTCTTGTCCATTAGCATTGCCCTTATCTTTTTGCATCCATGTTTGTCTGCTTTGATTGTGATTGGTAGCATAATATTCAGCGCATTGGCTTAGTATCAAACATTTAATTCAATGTAATGTTTTGTCATAATCACTTGTCTAGGTGTAAAAATCAAGCAGTCCGACTAAGCTAGTTTGACCAAGCTAAGTATTAGAAATCTTCTCTTAATACCATGGGGAATGCCTTCCTAATAAGCAATGGTTACTTAGGTTCTTAATCCGATTTAGGCAGCATTGTATGAAATGTACTAGGGCTTTCTAGTGGGCTTAACCCTATTGACCTTTAGCTTAAGTATTATAAAAGGAGTTTACTAATGTGATGAGCCTGGGGAGGGTAGCAGTGTTATATGACCCCCCAAAGTTACAAAATTAAAATGTTGAAAATGAACAAACAAAAAATCAAAGTGCCACAATGTAAAATTTTAAGCTGGAAGAGAAATCCCTGCTTAAATTGGTACTTCACTCACATGTATCGCCTATGGTACTAGAGCCCTAGAGGTTCCCAGTGTGGGCGCTTTTCCTTGAAAAGCAAAAAACCCAAGGCATACAAAATAAGCACACGCATCATAATTGAATCAATGTGAAAAGACTTTGGGGGGTCAACGAAAAGGTAATCAGTCAGGCGATGATTTCATGAGAAATTCCTTTTATGGTAGCTTAACTACAAGGTCTTATAGATATAGCCTCTAGTCAGCCCTCGAACATGAATACTTGGCTCTCGCGATTAAACAACTTAATTGACCACAGAAAATTAAGAAGCTTACCCATGGTATTAATATTCGATCTCTAGTGCCTTTCGACCGTCAAATTAGCGACCCCAGACTTGTTTAATTTTCTACCTTTACATCTGTTTATGCATTTGATTACATTGCAATTTAATGTTCATTGCTAACCAATTGTTTGAAATTCTTTTACCAATCAATGTGTCTACCTAAAACTGCATATGCTTTTTAAGAGAATGCAATTACTGTGCCAGTGTTGTTTGATTTTGCAGTGACTGAAGAAGGCTAAGGACATTCATCTCAAATGCTCTTCCACCTCGACGAACCAGCTTCAACTCAATAGCTTCCGAGGACGGAATCTACATCAGGAAGGGGGGCATGTTAACCCTCACGGCTCACGGACACCCCATCACCTACGACGGACGTGTATTATGTATTTGGTAGAGTCAGGTACCTGGCTTGTCGGACCAATAGGAAAAGGGTAAGAGTGATCGCCGATGAGAGGCGCACTCTAACTGGGACATTCAAGGGATTGGTTGGCTAAGCATGGGCGCCCAGGTGTGAATGGGGTGAGCTCATATAAAATCCAACTAAACCTAATTTTTACTCATTCTCTCATTTGTGCAATAGAAGAGTGCTCTTGCTCCATCTCCATCTCCATCTTCTTCTTCTTCACCTCCTTGTGTGTGTGTGTGTGTGTGTGTGTGTGAGAGAGAGAGAGAGAGAGGGAGAGTGTGTGTGCGATCGAGCATTACGAAGGCACGACGGCGGCGAGGCGGTTGAGCGCGGCACGACTGCAGCTTCTTCTTCATCGCGGCGAGGAATCCACCACGAAGGCGAGCGTAGAGCGGTGAGTGACACACCCTTTGCTCTCTTGAGCTTTCTAGTTTAGGCTTGTTGTGTGCTTGGAGCCATTTGTGGCTCGCACACGGTGTATTGGCAAGTCCCTTGCTTCGACAGTGCGGCAAGGAGCGCACAGGGCTACATCCACGGGAAAGCAGCCACTCAACGGCTTTAGTACTTCAAACAAGAAGTAGGTTACAAAGGGATTATACCCTTAATAGAGCTCCCACCTTGCTTCACTCTCACCAGACCTTGTTGCATCAACTTCATAATGCACCACAATGAATTTTGTGTGTAGAAGAAGCCTCCTACAGGCCAAAGGGCTACCCTCTCTCATGAGAGGAAGTCTTGTGGAGCCACCCTTGTGTAGACAAGTCCAAGTTGGACTCTCCAATGTGCCCATGTGTGGCCACCCTTGAGAAGACAAGTCCACCTTGAAATTGGCCACAGCCCATTGAATTCAGCCACTGGCCATCGGCCAACCGACCGGCCGTTTTTCGACCACTTGTCAGTCGTCGTCCGTCCATATTATTCTAGCAAAGCTCGAGACTGGGCATGAATTTTTGGTTTTCATACGAGTGATTTTTCTTCACACACAATGGCTTCTCCTCATAACGAGGGCCTTACAAATGTGCGTTTTTAATACTAAAAATTACACGGGGTAATCAGGCTCCATACTTAACAACATCATCGTTTTCACCTTCACACACCAGTGCTTCCAGCATCATCATATAGCAATTTTAGATCTCAGTCTTAGCCTCATAGACCCAAGCATCTGCCGCAAGATCTCATAAGCATCTCGGCATCTAGTACCCTTGTAACAACATTTGTGCAATCTAAAGAAAATGCCTCTCTAGCGATAGAGAGGTATTACCTCTCTAGGGATAGAGAGTCGCTAGAGAGGGGGGTTTGGGGCTCCATCTGGTTCAATCTTCTCTCTCTCTCTCTCTCTCTCTCTCTCTCTCTCTCTCTCTCTCTCTCTCTCTCTCTCTCTCTCTCTCTCTCTCTCTCTCTCTCTCTCTATAACTCACAGAACCTTCATTCATAGTATCACTCTCTCTTCTCTCTCTAGTCTTGCACATCTCTCATGAACTAAAAGAAACTATCTTATTCAATAAAAGTAAATGTGAATAAATACTGAGCACTCATCCTGAGCATTCACCATCAATCACTTACGTTGCACATAACATTGGTATCAGAGCTCTTTGGTAGTGTTTAGCATCATCACTCGAGAAAAGAGCCATGAAGAACCACATAAAATTTTTTGCTTGTTTGGGTTGCAGGTAACCCAAACAAGCAGGTAACCCAAGACCACTTTGGCATGTCGATCTCTCTAATTTGTGTCTTTGAAGAGTGACAGGTAACCCAAAAAAGGTCCTCTTGTCCAACCTCCCTTTGTTCCTCTTTTCCACTCATTGAGAGCGAACCGTGTACATTGTAGCAGGCCAATCAACGTGAGGTAGGAAAAATAAACCTTGGTGTGAGCACAAGGCCGCCAAGGGGTGCACCCACAGGAAGGAGTTGAGCTTGGGTAAGAGAAAAGCCTTCTTAAATTCAAATTACAAGGAGTACCCCAAGAACCCAAGTACTTAGTGCATGGTCATCACTAGAAGTGGAATGGATACTTTGTGTGAAGGTGATGAGAGTGGAATTGGAGAAGAAGAAGTCTCTACACCAAAAGGATTGTTTCTAGATCCTCCTCTGTCCCCATCTACACCACGGAATGCACCAAATTTTATGGAGACTTTGATGAAGACCATGATGGAGATGATGCTACAACAAGAGGCTCAACATGCAGCTATGGAGCTAGAGCGTGAGCAAGCACACAAAGCTCAATGCATAGTGACTGACAAAAAGAGGGCTAGAGCATAGGCAAGCACACAAAGCTCAATGCATAGTAGCTCAAGAAAAGAGGTCATCTATGGAGCTAGAGTGTGAGGTGTAGCGAGACCAACACACAAAAGACTTGGTCCTCCAAGTGCTATCCTCTAAGAGTGAGCCACTCAAGGAGGCCGGCAAGTCATCTCGTAGCCCAAGTAGAGACGACGACCCCAACCTAGTCACACTGAGAAGTTGACTTTCAATAAGTATGATGGTAAAATGGATGTTTCTATGATTCATTCTTGGTTGCATCAATTTAATGCTTACTTTATGACAAACAAGACAAAAAGTAACAATAAATTTTTGACTACTTCCATGTATTTGTTGGGTGATGCCATTAATTAGTATTAAGCCTGGCAAGAGGCATAGATAGACGAGCATCTTGATTGTGCCATAGATGGCTAGCCACTATCTTTTAGTTGGGTCGACTTCCAAGACAAGATCAAGGCTCTCTTTATGCCACCAATGTACCTCGATCGATTGAAAGAGGATTGGAGAGGCCTCAAGAAAAATGGCCCTCCCGTTATGTCTTTTTCTAATCGTATTTTGCAGATAGGTGTACGATTGTGCAAGTCGGATGCAGATCGTAAGGAGGCTTTCCTCTTTGGTTTGGACGAGTACATCAAATATGACGTGAAAGTCTTCCAACCCACTGACTACAATGACATCATTAGAATTTCTCTCGAGCAATAATTAAAGCACAACAAAGGTAAGCCTAATGAAAACAAGTCAAGTACCCATCACCAACACAATGGTACAAACAATGATAATTCTTTCTCTTCTCAATCTTCCACTACACCTAAAGCATAGAATTCTTCACCGAATAGTGTTGACAAAGGAAAGTCTAAAACTCAGGAAATCCTTAAGTTGATGAAAAATCTGCTCAAGGAATAGTAAGAGGTTGGTTAAGTCTCGAAAAACGAACTGAGTATGGAAAAGAAGGAAGATGGTTTTAGTGTCACACTAAAGGTCACATGAAACGAGATTGTCCTAGGAAAGCACCAAAGAACCCACAAAATCCACGTTAGTGTTATAAATGAGAAAACTAATGTGTCCCAATTTTCTAATGACCATCCTGATGAGTCTCTTATGAAGTATTATGGTCACCTGAATGGTCAACATCTTGTGATCTTGTTTGATTCTAGTAGTATGCATGATGTGATTAGTGATTTTCTAGTGAACAGTGCACAGTTAGAAGCTATTCTAGTGGATCAATACATAGATCATGTTGTAAACATGGCAAAGCAATTACATATCTCTTTGTGGTGTAGTTGAATTGGAGCCAAACTAGAATTAAAGCTCTATGTCACTTGGGTTATGTGCATACGTTCAATTGTTTATTTCAAAATTTGGAACACTTTGTGTATGATAAGCATGCTAGACCACTCATACAAGTTTTTTAGACAAGAAGAAGCTTGAGAAACTAGACCTCACACACTTGCATGTGTGTGGACATAAGCCTACCAAGATACTACTTACTTTATTAAATCCATAGATGATGCAACTCATAATGCCTGGGCATATTCATGAAAGCATAACACTGATTCTTTTTGCATCTCTTTGCAATGGATTTTGTAAGCTCGAGAAACATAGACAAGAAGCTTAAGTGCTTAAGAATTGATGATAGTGAAGAAAATGTCTCTAGTGACTTTCAATGTCTTTGCATACAATGGCATTAAGAGGCTTATTACCCCTCATACACCTACAAATGATAGATTTCATGAGAGGGGTGGAGAGAGTTTGTAGTGTAATATATTATGCTAAGTTGGTGATTTTTGGGTTGAAGCTATGAAAATTGCAGTTTATGTCATTGAGAGATTGTGAATGAGGACAATGAGGGCAATGGATGTTGGTATTCTACATGAAGCCTTGAGTGGACATAATTCTTAATATGAACACTACAGAGTCTTTGGTTGTGAAACCTTTGTGCATGTGCCAAAAGAGCTTCAACAAGAGCTTGAATATGGCTATAGAGAAAGCCTTTAAATGGGTTATCATTTGTGGGATCCTTCATCTCATAAGATGACCCATAGCAATGATGTCATATTCAATGAATTGTCGAGATTCCTTATGCATCTATTGTCAATCCTTTAATGTACCCCATGATTGCTCATGTATGGATAACTTTTGAAGTGTGAGACATTTGCAAATGTATGAGAGATCTTAGAAAGAAGCATTGGGAGGAAATGAAAGGAGTGATGAGATTTATTAGGAGGTAGTGAAAGTTGTGATATGATATTTGGATTGTATTCAAAAAAGATGTGTATTTGTTTTGGAGGCAAAGATGCATGTGTAGCTGGCGACACAAATGCTGGACAAAAAAAGTTCTACATTAGGGTAGCTATTTACATTCATCATTGGTGCAATTTCATGACAATCTTGTTGGCAAGTTTTCACGTCAAAATCTATCATAGAAGCTAAGATGCAAAGACAGAGCACATTGATGTGTGGTAGCATTTTAGTTGTAAGGTGCTTAAGGGCAAGTGCATTAGGGTAGGTCTTTACATACATGAAGATCTTGTTTTCAAGGTTTCACATCAAAATCCATTGCAAAATCTAAGATGCAAAGACAAATCATATTGATGTGTGGTAGCATTTCCGTTGTAAGGTGCTTAAGGGCAAGTGCACTGAGGTTGTCAAGATTCACACATATAAAAATCCTACAAGTCTTCTTAAGAAAGCTGTACTGTCTAAGAAGTTTTCACACATTCAGGTGTTAATGGGCATTTTGTAGAGATAGAACTCTACACATTGTGTATATATGTCTATAGCTTGCTAAAAAGTTCAATTGCCTTCAAGTAGAATTTTATTGGGTAAAATGCAATGTCTAGCCACCAATTGAGTAACTCGCTCCTTTCACCAATTTATTAACCAAAATCTACTTGAGATTCCAAAAACTAAATCCATTGCCCCCTCCTCTCCTTGTGCTCCTTTGTCGTCATTGTTGCCATGCAAGCTTGTCCACCTCTGTTGCTTGACTTCACATATTGCATCCTCCCCCCACGCCCATCGAATGTGCACCAATGAGGTGCATTCCTATGTGCTCCACAAGATGCATGCAAGCATGGGAGAGATCCATAGGGCTACATTGCAGAGAGAGAAAGGGATGCACAAGTCAAGGTCAATTAGATCAAATTGCACAAGAAGACAATGAAGCAATCCTGTATATTGCATGCTCCCCCCTCGCCCCCCCTTGTGCCTTTAAAAAAACGGCCACTCCCTCATTTTCCCCAGGCCAGCCAAGACCTATCCTATGCGAGGTTGAGGGAAGCAAGGAGATGGCTACATTCTACTTCTTGAATGTGAGATGGAGCAGAGCACAGGTCCACCCACCTCCTTTGCGCATGTGAGAGGTAGATCTTAGCATTTCCAAGAACAGAGTCATGCAAGAGAGGAAGCAACCAGAAAATCTATTTTTGTCTCTCATCAATGACTATCACAAATGCTCTCTCTCTCTCTCTCTCTCTCTCTCTCTCTCTCTCTCTCCCTCCCATGCCCACCAACTTCTACTCTTTCCCTTTTCCAAAACCAATTTAGTCAAGGAGTATCTCTAGGATTCTATCTAATCACACCTTTTGTGCCACCAACTTATTGTAACTAATTTTGCTAAGCAATATTCATCACATTATCAAAGGGAAGCAATAAGGTGTGCTATTTGATAGCACACCTTATCACTAATGTCTCGCCACCCTTGAGTAACTAACTTCACTAACCAATATTCGTTACATTATCAAAAGGAAGCAATAAGGTGTGCTATTGTGATATCATGATATTTTCCACCATCATAGTAGTGTATACTCTCCCACCCTCTCACCCCCCCCCCCCCCCCCCCCCCCCCCCCCTCTCTCTCTCTCTCTCTCTCTCTCTCTCTCGTATGCTTGTGTGTGAGCACTTGACACGAGCTTTCCTTTTACTTCATTTTTACTCAAATTCATTAATTTTAGTAGGACAATTACTCAATAAAGTTTGAATTTTCCTGTATTAACCTTGCACCCTAATTGCATTTAAAGTGGGCCCTCTACCCTAATGTACCAAAATATTGGTTCCATAGATTGATAAACTCTATATTAGAGTATCCTCTTTACCCTCTTGATCCTCTACTAACCAATTAGGTCTCCCCAATCTTAGAAAAATAAAAATTATATCAAAACATATTAAGTGCATAAGTGTAGGGTGAGTTTAGGAAAGGAAAATACAAATGAAGGTGGAAAGTCAAAAAACATATGAAAGTGGAAAGTCAAAATACCTTTTGTGTCCATATAAAGAGATGTTTTGCTTCTCCTTTAGCTTCCCTTTTGCGTTTTCTTCTCTTTCAAGTGTCCTCTCTCTCTCTCTCTCTCAATGTTGTATCCATCCTCCCTAGCTAATATTGTTGCAAATCTATGTGTTTCGTCATTATCCATTGCTGCGTGCTATAGACTAACGCATCATTTTTGTTGTTTTTTATGGAATCTTTGAATTATGAATACCTTTTAATTATTTTTAAGCCATTAGAAATAACAATTGAAAGTTACTTTACTTCCCTTTATGCTTTTTTTATGACGGTCTTTATGCTTTGTTTCTAATATGTAAATATCCCATTTTAAGAGCACTTAACAAAATCTAAATATTTTTATATGGGGCATTTTCTAAGACCAACCTTGATATTAGTTTAATTGAATCTAGCTATTGAGTTTAGTCCATGTACAATACATGAGCACATCTCCATGCATTGTCATGCTCCCTTCGTATCTGATAGGTCCTTCGTCTCAGAAGCTCTGAGCATTGCCTACAAATACATCTACACACAAAGAGTATATTGGTTCAATAGTCATTGAATCTATACTGGTGCAAAAGTAGTTGCAAATTGGAACATTGTAAATAATGATGTGTCAAACCTCTTGGCTATTGACTCACCTCCCCCATGGCTCACTCACCATAGACATTGACGTGGTTTTTTTCTTTGAGCACTTAAAAGTTAGATGAATTATAGTTGTCCTCACAAAGAAGAATGAGTACTTTGTCTTCTTTGTAGCAAAACACATCAGAAGCATGGATCAATAGAAAGATATGCCTTTTACGAGCAACTGGGATACTAGAGCCAACATACCTTGCCAACGGAACAAACATTTGTTTGGAAACAACTTATAGGGCGCAATAAATCAAATTTGTGTTTCCACCATTTAATATTCTTGTCAATGCCAATCAACACCTAATCTTGGACACTGTCTTCTTAGAATTTATCATCATTTTAATCCATTATTTAGTTAAGGTTCAGGAATAGACATTTATAAGTTGAAATCTTACATAACAATACTAGCATTGATATCCTCAACTTTAGCATTCAATCATTTCTCAATACATGGAGGAACAAGCTAATCTGCAAATAGCCTACTTGTAATAGTAGCTCAAATCTTGCGATGATGAAGAATCAATCCTTGTTTACGAGTTCTATAAAAAGACCTAACACCCAACCTTCATCATTATCCACATAAAATAAGGTTACATTTTCTATTGTATGTATCTCTATAGAGTGTAGGAAGCAAGAGTTATGTGGTTCTTTAAAAGCTAAAGCCTTATGTATCTCTATAGAGTGTAGGAAGCAAGTTTTATGTGGTTCTTTAAAAGCTAAAGCACTTGTTGGGCAATGGTGCATAGCTAATAATACTTTGAAAGTGCACGATAAGAAAGAAGCCTTTCATAGTTCTTGAGAAGCTAAAGAATTGGGTAAACCAATGAATAGTCTCACACAAAGGAGTTGACCATTGAGTCACTACATCCTTGCCACAAAACAAACATGTGAATGTTTTATGTCATGCAACCATAGTTTTTACATACAACAGTCATATGGTAAATACATATGGGGATGGAAGTATAGAGAAGATTACGAAGAAGACAAGTTTTAACATCATAGGAACAATGGCAAGAGACCTAAAAGACCTATGCAACAATTCTTGAACTCAAGACAGGCTATTCAAAAGGGAATTGGAGTAGAAAAACTATGATTCAAATCCTTAAGAGATTCCATACATGTCACACCATACCAAACCAATAAAATCATGCTACATGTGACAATTATATCACTTGTTTGGTGCCCAAACAAGACACTTGAGTGTCCTAAACAGGACACTTGATAGTCCTTTTTCTACAACTTCAGATTATATGCTACTTGCATTATATAGTTTATTTAACAAAACCCTCTTGATATGCTTAAATATGTTAGCTAGAGGGTCTTTTAAAAAATATAGCCTTGCATTTTAGAAGCTAATCATGATCAAGTATTATACTCATCAAGTGGACCCCCATAAGGCTGCGATTGATGCTTTGAAGAAATTGACTTTATAAACTCAAGAAAAAATGAAGAGATCGCGTAGAATTCTATGTGACTTTTTCACAATTGTGCTATAGATGGTTCCAAGCTTCATATGCAAAAAATTATGTTTGAGAGTATAAAAAATAATTTGAAGTTCTATGTGTTTGATGGCCATTTCAAGCGTGTCGTTGTATGTGAAGGTGGAAAGTACGTGTGCTTTGGTAAGCAAAAATTATTCAATCATTTCAAATATTCAAATTGCGCATGAGATAAATTTGGTGTTTTGATTCTTGAGGAAAAAGTATTCAAAACCTCAAATAACTTCAAACTTTCCACGTAGATCAACTAAATGCGTAAAAGTAAGTGGTAAGGACACAATTGGAACACCTAAAACCTTGGTTTTAATGATATTGTGGAGGATTCAAGATTTTCGAGAGATTTTGTACAATAAGAAATTCAAGAGGATCCAAGCAATGAGTTTAATTGAGTTAGGGAGCCGAAAAAATACGTAGTTTCTTGGTTTCAACCTATAAAGTCGTTTGGAGTTGTCAAAGTGCACTAGAATAGCCCCAATTCCATGAGAGGACCTTTGAAATGCCAAAATTATGCTCTTAATCAGCATGTGTTCAAGTTTGTAAATATATTTATAACTTGAAAATGACTTGAAAACTAGTCCTTGAAGGGCATTCCGTTGTTGTATAACACTAAGTACTAACACTTGGCTTTTACAAACATAAAAAAAGTCATCTCTACAAAAAGATATAAGTATTTTATGATTTTTTGACAAAACAGCTTAAAAATTTTATTAAATTTACAACTTAAAACTTACTATAATTCTCTCTATATGACTCGTACTTTGACATGGAGAAAAATCCAATGTTTTCTTTTCCTGATAACCAACCTATGATAGAAGCAAGGTGTAAAAAACTTGTTTCTAGCTTAACAAATAAAATGTCGAAACTTAGTAGAAAAACGGGACACTTTAGTGTCTCATGACACTTGAATGTCCAATTACATCACTAGTGATATGGTATATGTTCTTCAAAATCTTGATTGTCATTGTTTAAAAAGTTTCATACATGGCCCTATTGTCCAATATATATAATATATCGTTGTAGATTAACAATGGATCTTGACAAGTATTTTGATATATCATTTATAGAACATACCCATAAATCATGAAAGTATAGTATCATCATAATAATATTCAAAACAATACGTGACTCCTCATAGACTAACCTCCAGATTGAGTTACACATACTTATTATTATTCTACTCAAAAAAACAAAAAAAGCATGAAAACTTTTGTGCAAGTACAAGATGATGAATGTCAAGAACGTTCAACTCCTGGTTCAACTGACCTGCTAGGAGGAAAGGCGAATACCCTTGGTATAAATGTCCCCAAAAACTAAGATTTTATAAATATATCAATGGAGTGAGCTTTGATCACATCCAATATATCACTCAAAAGACGCAATCGACTCAAGGTATATATCATACTTATTCCAAATGTAAGATCACAACATAAAATGTATTACAAAGTGATGCCTAGGTAATGCCAATAAACATCATACTGCATATGTCTTGGTAACCCTATAAACAATACTTCGCATACTATGACGAAATTATAACACTAACATTTCTTTTTTTGTCACATTGGGCCTACAAGGGGAGATGCTTATCCCACCTTCCAAATAATAGCCAGATTACATGGTCGGGCAAGGATGGTATACCATGGGGCAAGAGCCACATGCCACCTAAGTGATGCATCACGGTGTTGAGAAGTTTGCGATCTTGCCAAGAAAGCACAGGGCTTTTGGCTGTGAGAGTTTGTGAGAGAACTCCAACAACTATGTGAAGGATTTAGATCATAGATGCCATGAAGTTTAGAGTTTGGAAGAAAGTGCAATAAAAAAAGCACCACTCTCTCTTTCGCACTCACACACACAAAGAAAGAACACATAATAGCATATCAAAACAACACAAAGATGAAAACATCAATATTGAGATCGTATCGTATCATGGATAATAAGAAAGGGTTAACAGATGAGTTAATGGCGTTCAATCTTTGCCGATCAAACAGGCTACGGATTGTTTTTTGAAATTGTAATTTGTGCTTACCATAATATATATATGTTTTGTCTAGTGATTGGGATTAATTGTGTGTACAAATCCTCTTGGTTCATAGCAAAATAACTACACTTACGTCAAAAGAAAAGTTATATTCTATAAGAGATAGTATGATGGAATCCGATGAAAGAAGTATTGCATTGAGTCTTTCTAAGCCAAAGAGAAACACTATAGTTGTTGAAAGTGTATTTTACGACTAATTCATACGTTAATTGTAATAGATCGCACAGAGTGGAAGCGATAGAAATTCACATCATGTGGATTATTCATCTAAAATAAAATTAGTATGTAAAAAATATAGATATGAGAGAAGAGAAGTTTCCTTCACAAGCCCTATTCTTATCGTAAGCAATAAGGATACTTCGGAAAAAGATGTACCAGTAGCGGAGAGAGATGTACCTTGTGCACTAGCATTTCTTCACAAGAAGATTGTTGATAGAACATTGTTGCTTGAATTCCTTCAAAAGAAACACTTAAGACACAATAGAGATGGAGATTGGAGTAGAGGTAGAAATAGTAGCAGACGTGGAGATATAAATTTGACTTGGAGATGAAAAACAAAAATTAACAAAATAACCAAAAAAAAAACACCTTACTTATCAACCCCTTCAAAAAAGTGTCAATTGATAAAGCTAGCAAGAGACATAAGACTTCAACCTTGATTGATTGGAGATAATATTTACAAGAATCCTTCCAAGTTTAGCTATCCTTCTTGAAAGGCAAGTATAAGACTAAAGGTTAATTTGGTTGAGTCCTCTCACTCCCTCTTAAATGGTTTTCAAAAAAAAAAAGTTTCCTTTTATGGGTGAAAGGAACCCCCAAGGGTTACACAAGAAAGAGAAGAGTCAGTGTGGACAAGAATTGGCAAAGTTTTAAATGAGTTGTCCCTGCATGATACAAACAGACTAGGGTCTACCATTTTGATACTCTTGAAAAAATCATCAATAAGCCAAATTCCTAAGGACAAAGTTTTATAAAAACTATAAGAAAATTTAAAGGTTGTGATCAAAAGAAATAAAATTAAACACAATTTTGATAAGACATTTTTGTAGCTAATGTATTAACTTTTGATCTTCCAATTCTTTCTCCCTTTCGACTTCCATCATCTAAGGTTCTTTCCCTTTTCAATCAAAACTTGCTTGATTTGAATTGAGTTTTTTTATTTTGGAAGAATTGGAGACACATGTTACAACCAAAACATTAACAATATAATCCCAATGTATCGAAAGCTTCCTTGTCAAAAGCTATATCATAACTTTTTGCAATAAAAGGAATGACTCAACCTTGTAATTCCCTTGTAGATACAAACATCTTGTGATAGCTTCTTACTAGAAAAGGACATCTTGACTAGAAAGCATCACATATTCCATGGTCAAATACACTTTTTGAAGAATTACCATTATTTGCCTTCTTAGAAATAAAATTGAGTGAATGGGCTGAAAAGAATGGCAAGCGTGCAAAACATCAAGTGTATTTTGTTTGCAAACCCTGTGTAATAGGACTTCAATGCTGCTTGTGACCACTTTTGAGAGCACTTTATACATTACTAGCATTATCAAGTGAAGCACCTTGCACCTATTTATGGGCAATATGAGCAAAATCATTAGTTTCAAGATACTCCAAAAATGACCCAAAAAATCCTTTTAAAAATCAATTGTAAGACGATATCTATGTCAAGGGTCATGCTGGGCACCTATCAACTCATGGTGCACAAAAGAGAGAGAATCCATTATTGGGTACACGATCAAGAAAGATTGTGCCTTTCATCAATATAGAGAAAATTTCTAAAATTACTATTCAACATCACTTCCTCATATATATGTGGAATTTGCATGATGTATTCATGGTAGTAATCAAAATAAAAAAATTGTAACATACGGTGGATCGTACATATGATAAAAAATAGAAGGCGTGTTTTTCAGCCTAGAGTCTAGTCATTGAAGAACAAACATGAGGGAAAAGAGCTTACACAGGAGAAAGGGCTAGAGCCTGAACGCGTGGAAAAAGACCAGAAAAGCAGCCCACAATGTTGAAAGATGGTCATTTTGACTAGTTAACAGAAACCTGAACCTTGACCTGAAAACTATTGAACGAGTCCTGAACAAAATGTACTAGTTCATGGTACATGACAGAACATACAAGTTGTCGCATACGTCGAACGTATAACTCACCATACAATCGTCCTCAAAACTCATTAATTTTAGAAAAAGCTTTACATGCCATTTGGAACTCAATGCTTTACATCAATATGCTTCCTAAAATTGTTCTTCTCTTTTTTGCTATGTTAACAATGAATACAACATGAAGTCCCTGTCCTCAATGAGAATTAGAGAAGCAAGAAAGCAGTACTCGGAACATTTGGTCCCCGCGCTGAAGGACATGATCCTCCCAATCACTTGAAACACCTAGAGGATTAGTTAATAGCCAACCCTCTGAGTCACACTTTGCTGCATCATGGTGCTCAATGCTCATTCGTAAACGACCTTTTTCATACTCTAGGAAGTCTTTTCTCAGTTGCATTGCCACTGACTTCACATCTGACTGCAAAAAAATCTGAAAGGAAACCGAAGTAATTACCCTCAGGATGTTTACCCGATGCTGGTCCAAAAGAGAATCTACTATTGCAACTACTGAATGCGGTGTACAGATGTAAGGGCATGACCCGGTAAGCAAAGATTCCCCAAAAGGTGGCAAATGCTGTTTTATGCTGGTCTTGCGGTGCTATTCTCACCTGATTGTAGCCAAAGAAGCCATCTAGAAAACTATAGCTTCTTTATAAAACTCAATGTCTAAATCAAACCTTGAATACTGGAGAGCACCACCACCACCTTTCATCAGTGAATCTTCAAGCTGATTTACTGACATATAAAACATTGCATCCGCCTTGCCCACAGGATGGGCTTATTCTACCGTCATAAAGCAATGATTATACATACATTTAAAGTATGATGGACATAGGGAGGATCAAGAGTGGCTTAAGGTACATCAGTCTTCTTGTATCATAGGGCAACACTTGTGGCAAAGTAGCAACCTCCCTTTGGAAAAAGGCACTCAATAATTTGGCCATCAGACATGGTTCCCTGTTTTGTATACAAGGTCCCTAAATGGACAGAAGAATCCCCATTAGCCCCAAGTTTGAACCGGAGTCTGCCATTTGAAACCCCAGTAGTGTGACTACTGGGACAACATAAAGACTGAAAATAAATAGAGAGAGCAAAGTTTCAAATCTTGCCTTATCTTGGTGAAATTAATAAGAAAGAGAACATCATAAATGAGAACCAACCTTGCCATCTGTTGATATAGTGTGTAATATCTGCTCAACAAGTTGTTTCTGCACC
The DNA here is from genome assembly GCF_014529385.1 of Adiantum capillus-veneris. Taxonomy (NCBI): domain Eukaryota; kingdom Viridiplantae; phylum Streptophyta; class Polypodiopsida; order Polypodiales; family Pteridaceae; genus Adiantum; species Adiantum capillus-veneris. The sequence goes on from NC_140954.1 coordinate 80,637,633, forward strand.
ATCCTTCTTCTAGTTTCTGTATTGGTGAAATTTGGAACTGGACACTGCAAAACCATACCTCCACGTAAGACAATATGAAGACAGTTGAAAGCCTTACAAGCAAAAGGAAACTAGGAGTCATTCTTACAAGAAGTGGGCAAGCAGTTTCTGACCACAAATTGCCTATAAACAAAACTTGACCACAAAGCTGGACATTTTCTTACCTATGCATTATTAAAAACCAGCAAATTCTTGACCACGATAGAGGCACCTGCAAGCTTCATCTAGAATCAACTTGTGGTGAGTGCATATCCCATCGAAATGCTCTGCTATAATCCAAATATGTCAACTGAATCTTGCTACAGTCCCGCAAATAGTTGCAGGCTGGCCAATTCACACCACTAGGAGAATTTGGATATTGCCCAAGACTCTAGAACACTGTCGGGACCTGAGGCCCATAAATGGTTGTGATGCCTAAAGAATCTGGCTCATACCCAGGTAAAGAGAATTGAAGGAAATACAGAGGGCACCAAAACCTCTTTAGAGCACCTTAAGATACTAATAGCCTCACCCATGCAACACAACCAACAGCCCCTTTCAAATCCTATGACTAAGAAAGGTCTCCATAAGCTGTCATTTAGATTGGCACCCCTTTGTTTTTTGTCTCTGAGCATTCATTTGAACCTGAGGGGAAACTGAGTGGGACCTTAGATAGTAGAGAGTCTGGAACCATACAAGTTCCAGTAGACATGCAGACGCCAGACATGAGACCTTCCAGGGGCAGCGGACAGTATTCCTGATACTTTTTGAAAGAATTCAGCATAGATTTGAGGCAATGCTACACATGCATAAGCTATTTGTTACCTGATTAAGCAGTTTTTGGCCTATGTTGGATGTGACCAAAGCCACGGGCATTGCGACGTAAATCCCAACTGGGTCATTCATTGGTGGAAGCCAGGATTATAATTTCAGATCGTGTACTTGATAGATATTACACATGAAGGAGAGTGTGCCTACCTTGTGACACTTAGCTTGGAAGAGGAAGGAGGAAACGTATATCAGAGGCTTCATTGAGATGCTCTACTTTTATGTGAAATGTGAAATGGCCAAGCTTAATAGTTTTCAATTCACGTTCCTGAACTCCCCATTATAATCTTCTAATCTGCCCCCTTGGCAGTTTTTCGTTTTCTGCTTATTGTTTCTTTGTTCTCATTTCTGGCCTTCAAAATAAAGGCCACTGGCATCTTTCTTGAGCTTCTTAAAGAGGAAGGGGTCTCGCCTGGTCACCATCCTTGGGGTCTGTATAAAGAGAAACCGCCGCCTGCTTTCACTCCAGAATAATACATAGAGTTGCAGTCAGGAGCTCTCTTTTAATAACCAGCATTGCTGTTAGATGAAGGGCTGGAGTAAATTCCTCTTCAGTGTGACCAGAAGGCCGTACACTTTTCTGCCTTGTATCAGCATGATAATTATTGAAACATGTGCCGAGTTAGCATTACTGTTTCCTTCTGTTAAAAGGACTTGTTCTTTTTAGCCATACCACTTACTGATCTCTTAATAGCCATAAATTTCAACCAAATAGTAAGAACCACTTTGAACAATAACTCACCTGTATAGCCACCAAAATTATTTTTCCTGGATAACTGGAAACAATTCTCTTGAACATAGTTGCCGCATCAGCTTCAACAAAGTGCCTAAAAATATGAACTCATCAGATCCATTGCTATTGGTATTTCTCAGAATCAAAAGAATCAAGGGGCTGGCTATGCTCTGATGAAAGTGAAAACAACCAAATTAACACACATTAACTCTCAACATAAATTGGTTCAGCTTGTACCATATTGACTTGCAATGAAATTCTCTTCTCATTGTAAATGAAGTAATAGCAACACCAAATTCCACAAAGTATTTGTCAAAATACTTACACATTATCTGCTTGATCATCTGTGACAGAGGTAAGACATTGATCGACAAGCTGCACACAACAAAAACAAGAAGGTCACTGCGTATACCAGCGCCTTAATTCTCAAAAATCAATTGCAGTTATCGAGTATCACTTTCAGGAAAGTCATGCAGGAAAACTCGCTGAGCCTTATGTAGGCTGTGTCGCACAACTCTCACATAAAGTCGAATCAATTTTCAGTAAAAAATGACCCTATTTGGTGCAAAATCCAGGGAAAAGCTAGCTGTATGGCAGAGTTTAGATAATTAGACACTTCTGTAAAGACGAGACTTCTGATAAGGATCCTACTACCAAATCTTATAGAAAACTGAAAAAAAGGAGTAGAATCAGACTGAAAACTTCAACTAGATTCAGATGGTACAACTAGATTGTGGCTGCATCCTACATGTTTCTTTTTCACAACCTACAAACGAGGACAATTCTTATTTAGCAGACGTCCTTTCATTGCCAAAAGCCACCAGTGCTTACTGTGTGTCAGCTACCACTTTGCAAAGATGAGGTGGCACTGCTTACATAGCTGCTTTAATGAGTTCTTTACATAGTAACATGGGACATCCATTTTTGGAGTTTCCGTCCCAACTATCCTCCCGTCTCTTTTGTCCTCAACTTGTTTTGAACCCCTCTTGTGAAAACAAGGCTCCCCCCCTCTAAGCCCTGAACCCCATTCCCCGTCTGAGCTATCCGGGACGCGTCTCATGTTACTATGGTTCTTTATGAACACTTTGTCGAAAACACTAGTAGGTGCCAACTCCAGCTAATTTGGTAGGTGAAAGTAAAACATGAGCTGAAAGTGTCTAGAATTTCATACCCCACAGAAACATACAGCCATTGTTTACTACCAGCCCCATCATTTTCTAATTATACTGCAAAAGAGCATAACACTCAAAGAGTGGCGCTTTCACAAGTACATACTTGACAGACTTTGTTTAAAACGACCTTCTTAATGAAGATTTCCAAAACTCTGCATGCATAAGTTTTTCTGCACATTGGTAGAAGACAAACAACGTTTCTCGGTGCAGAAGATATGAGAAAAGGGGCAGAACTCGATAAGATAAGTTATTAAAAAATATAAACCTTTTTCCTCACTTCCAAACCAAGGAAGTTGAGAGACCCAACAGAGGTTCTCGCCATTCTCAAAATAAAGAGGCCATTACCTGCCAATTTTCAAGTCAAAAATGGTAAGCGCCACTTGCAGGACATGACAATCATCTGAGAAAGTAACATGACACCGAGTAAATTAATAAAACATGAGCTAGCGTTTCTGTGAGAGAACATACCACATCCAACATCTATGACTAATGGAAGACTAGGACAGCTGTAAATTCTTTCCCATTCTAATTTGCCTGGACACGCCTAAAGACACCAGAAATAATAATTACAACTTGCTTTGGAGACTTGCCAAAGCACAAACCTCAAGACTAAAAACAACAAATACAAATTATCAATTTGCAATTATTTAATCAATCGATACCCAAAATTATCACATGCTAACAGATTGTGTAGTTGTATTTGCATGGGAATTTCTGGGGCAGGGTGTGCTGGGTTTTAAATTGATTTATTCAATTAACCCAACTTCTGCCACAGGGACTTACTGTTTTCTGTCGTTTACTACGTCTGCTCATAGAAAGTACACCTCTATTGTACAAATAGGAGAGGATGACCTTCATCCAATGTAGAGATGAGAATTTTCTGATTCTCTATAATGAACAAACGATTCCAATGGGTTACAAAGCATAACTTTAAAGGCTGAGGCTGTATGTTCCCTTGCATAGTCTGCTCCTAAAACATTAAAAAATTGTCACCTTTGTTTGTTCATCTTGCACAATTGATGGCTATCAAGTTTCAAGTCCTCATGAGACAATTATGTTCCATTCCACTGAAAATCTCTTGTTCCTATATTTATTGCCAGGAACGGGGAACCCGCACTGGGTCTTTGCACTGTTGGGCATGCGTTGGGCCTAAAGGTCATTCCTGAATTGCCGTCCTGGCCATGTGCCGTTTCAATTTTTGTTCAAACACAATGCATTCTGGCCCTGTTCTGGAATAAGTTCCTGCATCGTTCCGGTTGTCAAGGACCCATTCCAAGATTAGAAAGTGGCCAACAAAAGGTTTGGTAGGTGATAACCACCCATCTTTTTTGGGGGCGTTGAGCCACTCAAGACAAGCACTTGAAGGAATTTGCATTTCTTCACTCTCCTCTACACCATCTCCCTCCCCTGCCATTCTTCAATTCCACCCCCTCCTCCCCCCCCCCCCCCCCCCCCCCCCCCCCCCCCCCCCCAAAAAAAAAAAAGAACAAATATAAAAAAACCACTTCTGGCCATTCCCGTTCCACATTCCATGTATCTATGATTATTGAATACCTTCCCACAGATCACCTCAAGCAGGCAGACGCTATTTAACTAATGGTGTATAATTCAAGCTGTAGTAGGATTTACTGGAAACGGACCATCTTTGGCATACTTACCAGCAAGTACATACACACAGACAAATCTAAGAAATTCAAGATTTACTTGCCTAATACATGTGCCACCACAAGCATGGAACAGAGACTTACAAAGTCAAGAGCAGAGACTGCTGGCAAGTTCATACCCTTCAGAAACTCCATAAATGCAGCTCCACCCGTTGAAATATGAGATATCAACCCAGATTCACCATCCGCCCTGATAGCTGAGGTAGCTTGCCTACCTCCCACAATGGTTATACAGCCTTGTCTGCTTATTTTGCTAAATATTTTAGCCAGTGACTTTGACACATTGTTATCCTCTACTATATTGCTTAGTGAGAGTGGACCAATCCACAATGCCATCTGTTGAAATTGCAGTAAAAATCTTACAATGACTATCATGGACTGGATTCAGTATACCAGCAATCACCAGATAACAAGAAACTCCTTTAAAATGATGATAAGAACAATATACACTATTAGCTTAAACTAATGTTTGTTATCGCACAGTCCATAAATTGTGAGCAGTTATGAAAAGGCACTTTGTAGCACAGTAGGGTGCGCTTTCTATATCATATCAGAAGGTTGCTAGAGTGGTATTGAAATGCAAACTCTCTATTGACGATGAGTAATGGATTGGTCATTCTGCTCAGAAAATGTTTTCTGCATTTCCAGAAGTTTTTTCAGGTATTGACGTGCATAAACTATCTATGAATGCACTGGCAGTTCGGACTAAAGGATAGTATGAACCAAGATGAGATGGCACAAATACATATGGATGGAGTCAAATCCAATAACAGTGTGAATCTTTCAATAAAGGCCCTAGCTTTGCGAGAAACCCACAAAAACTTGGTGACAAGTAGTAAAATGTCAAACATTAGATCTCAAAACTAACCTTTGAACCAAGCAATGCATTTTCAATTCTTTCTAACGTACTCTGCCCCACAGATACTGGCACCCAACCTTCAAAGCAAATTTACACACGAGCATCAGAAGTTGGAATTTGCAGGTTCAAAACACATTGCCATATAATTCAAATGAAATACAAGAGTTACATTCCTATATTGACATAATAACCTCACCTTCAGGTACATTGTCTGGTCTGAAGGTCGCGTGAGAAAATCCTTCTTTGATACACAGTAGGTCAAGGGGAAGTATTACGTCCACCTTTTGGGCTGCTGCCGAATTTAAAAACTTTACAACATCTGGCACCAATGCATCCTCTGTAAAAGATGAAAAACACCTATACCCTAAGGCTTTGAAAAACATGAACACTATGGACCCTGTAATCACTATAGAGCTGCATGTCTTTAGCAGCTCATTCAGTACATTAAGGGTCTGTGAAAGTCGTGATCCGCCTATCTGCAATTGACAAAATAAAAGCGTGTCTGAATAAACCTGCCTGTCTTTAGCATTCGCATATGCTAAACTGCAACCAATCAAAAGGTGCATTGCATGTTTGGGCAAACATAGAAATTGATCAAAAGGAGACTTTGTGTGATTTGGCTCTTCTTTTTCCATCTTAAAAATCTCAACCCATCAGAAATCTCACACACAGTCAAGCTTCTAAATCTGATGTCAAATTCATTCAATTATACACCTAGATGAATCCAGGAAAAGACCAGGTTCACCTATAAAGGAAAGTGCAAGTTGTAGACTCCTCGACACAAAAGAATCCTACATCCATTCCTTTGTGCTACATTCACGAGGCTACATCATACTCACTCACCACTGAAGCGCAATCTAAAAAGGATTCTACTAAAAGCCTTCAGACTTGCATGTCAATCATAAGCAACTACGGCTAACCCTCAGCTTGGGATTGACCAAAGACCATATAATACAGAGGAGTACATCCTTTTGAGTGCGGAGGAAAATAAAAAAATAAGTGCTATTATGAAAAAAAACCCTAGGCTGTGAGGTGAGGATGGCGTAAACATTGGTGGGGAGGAGCCTGGTAGCAATGAAGGGTTGGAGCTCTAAATCTAGGGGTATGAGAACAAGCATTCAATTGAAAAAAAAAAACTCCTCTGTAGTGTGCGTAAGACCTGCACAAAGCCCCAATTAAACAACAGTGTGCGCCACCTGCACAAAGAGCCCAACGTGCAGCACCAAATTCCAATGAGAAGTGCAGCAGCAAGGTGGCATATGAAAGCTTCCTTAAAGTCTTCTAGAGGCCGAATCAGCCTATGAGACAGAACAATGTACATGTGTTTATCCTCTAGGTATCCAGAAAAAACGATAGAAGTGCTGAACATAAACCTGCAAAACAAAATAAAATAGATTAACATGCGGCATGTGTTCTGAGTTCATGTGTGAGGGATGAGGGGGATGGAGCTCTTACTCGAATGGATGTAGAACCATATGCATAGGGGTGTACAACCATGATATGCAAAGGACTAGCTGGCTCGGATGATTGTACAAGAAGTATACCGGAGATGTAAGAATCCCCCTACCGTCCACAGCCAACTCCAACACATGCAGGGGCACATGCACCTGGTCTGAGGCCTACCGGATGGACAAGTCCAACAATCCACACACCCTCACGCCCATCTCAAAGGATATGCTCTGACAGCTCATCAATATATAGCCGAAACAAAGTAGGTGAGAGAGGACAACCTTGCTTTACCCCAATGGTGCTAGCATGAGATGGTGAGGTGCGTCCTGGACAACGTACCCCGATTGAGACACGCTCGTAGAGAGAGAATCCCCCAAATCATCTTCGAAGGGACTCCCAGTGACTAAAGGCCATGGAAGAGTCTGTCCTGTGGTACTGTGTCAAAGACTTTGCCGAAATCCATGAAGCAGCAGTGTAGACATCTCTTCCATGCCTTTGCCTGATCAATCAGGCATTGCAGAGTGAAAATTGTCAAAGGTGGAAGCCGAAGATGCATAAAGACGAGCTAGCTCGTGATCCGGTGGACACCTCGACTCCGATCTAGAACACCTGCAATGCCACATACATGAACAAGGCACACCTCTGGAGAAGAGAGATCACTGAGGTAGAAAGAGAAAGGACATTTGTGTGTGTGTGTGTGTGTGTGTGTGTGTGTGTGTGTGTGTGTGTGTGTGTGTGTGAGAGAGAGAGAGAGAGAGAGAGAGAGAGATGGGAAAGGCTCTCCATGCTGATAAAGAGCTGCTCATACAAGTGACCAAGGACTACTACCCCCGAAAGAGGTCTGCGAAGTAAAATGTTGTCTGCTGAAAGTAAATCCAGCTCTAACAAGAATCCCCTCAACTCAACCGACTCACAAGTCCCACAACCAACATCTGCACCACAAGGTACTACTGCTGACCGCTCCAAGAGAATGCATCAAAATTGAGGGTAAATGCATAAACTACTGGTATCCGAATCATTTCCCAACTCTAAAGTGCTTCACCCTTGAGGAAAGAGTCGGAAACATGCACTCTGGTAATATACCACATGCCAGAATCTCCAAGCTGTTGCGGGAAGTCCAAAGAATGGGACAACCGGGGCTACCAAGGAATCAATTGTTCGATGAAGAAGAACCAAAGAACTGCACCAACCACCATATAGAATGATGAATTGCAAACTGTATTTGAAGGAACTTCATCAGAACTGAGAGTGAAACTGTAATGATCTTCATTTGTTTGGAACACAATCCCAAGAGAATATCACCCCATTCTCAGAGTGAACCAGGAACTAACATCCAACAAAAAGGAACACACATCAATACTGAGACTGCAGCTAACACGGCAAGATCAAGAGACCCTGCACCCAAGCTCTATAGGAGAAGAACAAGGTACTATCGAAAGCCACCATATAGGCTGTCAATCTTGTCCGCTGCACATGGAATCACGAGAACTGAAAAGAAGCAGTCTCCGCAAACTGATTCCCAAGCTGGCTCCACATCCCCCTTTGAACGGAGAACACCTGAACCATGGATAACTGTCATAACTCTCCAACAGTGTAACCGGATAACCCGAGGTAGGTGAATCCGGAAGAAAAAAATATAGTTGTGGAACCTGGAACCAAGTCGAGGAGGACCAAAAAGAGCATCTCCTCACTATGAAGAATGCTCAATCTAATTGTGATTGGTTCCTAGTTCAAGGACTATTATCCACCTATGCGAAGCAACATGCCATTCTAAGGATAAGTAAAGTAAATGTGCCATGGATAGTACAGTCTCCAAGGGTCAATCTGAAAGACAAAACATAGGAACTATTGCTCGGATGCACTGGGAAGCGCAACCACAACACCACAAATCCAAAAGACGAAGCAACCACCAAAGTGGCTTAAGAAAACATATGCCAAGATACTAAGTGCACTATTGGCTGAAGCACACCATCCAAAGCCACAAGAAATGGGCAAGGAAACCAAGGACTCGAATACACCATGCCTGGTACTCCGTTGAATGGAGCACCGGAAGTCGACTGAATATAATAACTTGGAAGCTCCCTCTGAAAGAGAAGTATCCTCAAAAGTACGCTCTGAGGTAACAACTGACTCAACGTCACGTCGAAACAGAGAAAACACTGTCGCTAAAGGCTCTAGAGCTAAAGCCGAGAACTCCCCCCAAGATAGGAAGTCCCCCCTTTCTGCTCAATCTTGGAAAAAGAGAATGAGTACCACCAAAAAGAAATCTGAAACAACCTAAAGTAAAACTGCTTCCTCTGTAACTGAATAGCATAACCTGAATCTGAAAGAACTCAAGACTCAAAGAGTATCACACCATCGGTAAACTCGAACTGCTAAGAATAGGAAGGCCCAAAAGGTCCTCACTTAAGGATCATGTTTGCCAAAGAAGCCGTCAAGGTCCAGAAAAAAACCTAGCTACTCAAGCAAACTCCCTAAGATCAAACCAAATGTTCGCTACTCCTCTGCATCTACCAAGATCAAACCTATAGGTACAAGCCAATACAATATGCAAAACTGCTTACAGACTCGCAAGAGCACATATACTCCCATTGTTGTAACTTGCTTCCTTAAAATCTTCACCAAAACTGTCCCTTGTACTTGTGCTGGAAAAAAACATACCCACAACTTAATTGTGAAATCAATATCCAATACACAACATGACACCAATACTCAAGGTAAGAGTAAAGGAACCGGCTCGGGGAACAAGCCCATAAAGCATGCTCAACGTCACCATGAAACGCGTTTCGACAGGTCAGGGGAGGTGAAACGTTTCGGGCCTTGAAACGTTTCAACAAGTTACCATAGTTTTAGTTTCAAAGTCGCTAAACTCACGTTTCGGCCTCACGTTTCACTGTGCTCTAATTTTGGACTGAAACGTTTCGTAGTGAAACGCCACGTTTCATGGTGAAACGTTTCGGCCTTGAAACGTTCCGCGGTTACGTTGAGCATGCTAGGGCTAATCCGTAGCATGCTAGGAAGCTGGGTAAAAAACTGCAAGGGAAGAACCTCCTATACTTGCCTTTCGTGGCCAGATTTGCACTCGAAGGACTGCCCCCAAGGTTGGAGCTCTCCAAAGAGATGTATGGAAGAAGCATCCAAATGTTGTTGACTATAGGAGTAGGAACTAGACGTCCCCACCACTGACGACACTACGTGCAAACATGTCACCCAAAGGATCTCGAGAAATCTATTGTCGATCATCAAGAAAACTGCCCATAAAACGTTGCAAACCTGTCCAGCAACTGGTACTGACAAACTCACAAGAGATTATAAACCTGTCCCACAACTGCTATTAACAAGCTCAAAAAAGTGCAAAGAAGTGATCAAATCTGCAAGGCCACACAACCACCGGGGAAGGAGAGAACATGGAGATAGGAGAAGTCCATTGTCGCTGGCACCACATGCTCCAGCTCTAAACCTCATCCAAAGGCGTCGGATGATCAAACAAGAAGTGGTTCTGGAGATAGAAGTGTCTCCCTCTGCCTATCAAAGACAACTCCAACACATGCACCTAAACTACTGCATACTGGATGAGCAAGAGAGTACTGAAGCCGGAATAGGAACTTCCATCCTTAGATGGACAAGAGAAAATCAAAGAGCATCCTATGCTTCAAGAAGGAAGGAGATCCCCCTCTATCATCCATAATCCAAATAGAGCAGCGCCCCTCCCCCCCCCCCAAAGTAGTAATGGATCAACCAAGGGACGCAGCCGATGCGCCTGCATGGAACATATCTAGCCTCTCAAGCAAACGGCCTTCCTCTTAGCGGATCACCCAAAAGAAGCTGAGACAGTCAGCTTAGGCTGACGAACAAAGGATGGAATATGCCAAGCATCCACTACATGGATGGCTAATAAAACCTCCCTATTGCATTTTCTATGCCAAAAAAGGCTAGTATTTTGTCACAACTGCAGCATCAGCCTGCAAGATTTGCACAGAATTTTCATGGAACATCACTGAAATGGAAAGTGGGACTCGTTATTGTGATGCTCTCCTTCCGATCAAGAAGCTGGAGAAAAGACATGACAGGTTCAATTCTCTCCAAGATGAGGTGTGATCATCCCAAAAATTCGGAAGTGCCACCTCTAAAATGGCTCCTACAAATATGATGTTGTCCGTTATAGCAAATCCTGTTTGAATATTCATCTTGGATTGATTTCAATCTTGCAATACGAGTCTACAAAAATCGAGGCCTGTTAGTAGTCAAGCCACTACTTACAAAAGGACAATTGAACACTTCATATCAAATCTAATCTATTTGTGGCAAACTGATCTTCTTTGTTATTTATTTTTCAGGCAATTAATACAGTTCCTTGCAAGGCCCCCACTTCCTAAAAAATATGCTTAGTATGCTTCGTCATGAAATTATTGTGAAAACAATGAGAAGTTCAAAGTGAAGGGAGTTGGAACATGCAATTGCAACAAAAGGGTGCGCCGGGGTACTTGTAGCCTTGGTCAAAAATAAAAGTTCCTTTTCGAGTTGGAGACCTGCGAGTCTAGCACTCGTGAAACATGTCACACCAACTGTTGATGCCAGGATCCGATGTGCTATTGAAAATGCATCATTGACCAGTACATCAATATTTGCAGCCAGCTCCTTTGAATATTCTTTATCGTTTGATAACTCCTCTTTATACTGCTCTAAATTTCCTAATAGGAGCAGATCACCATTAGATAAGGTAGTGATAGCATTTTGCACTGCACCTCCCTTCACTGCGTTTATAGTGGAGACAGTCTTACCCAAGTGCTGCGAAAAACAACCTGCTCCAAAACACCCACCTTAATTAGATGGTGCAAAATTCCTATCGCTAAAATCTTACATAAAACCTTAAAGAAACAAAAAACTTTGGTCAGTGTCGCACACAAACCAAAGTGTCTTCTGCTGACTTTCATTCAAGATACGACAGCACATGAATGCACAAACACAAGATTGTTAAATGTCCAAGGTACTCATTTTCTGTCATAAATTCACCATAATGAAGGCTAACACTACAGGACTGATTTAAATATAAATATTAAGGCAACGAAAAAACTATGAACCAAAGAAGCAGTGGCACCATTCATATACTAAATGTGATTCAAAAACTTAAGGGAAAAAGACAATGAAATTGCAGGTCTCAATACCTGCAATCAGTTCAATATTGCTAGCCTTATTGGAGCATTCCAAGGTAGGCCAGTGACTGGTAATCACAATCCTTGCTCCAGCAGATATCAGGTAAGATAGTGTAGGTATGGCTGTCAGTATAGCTTCTTCATTTAGACCATCCACCTCGTCAATGCAAGCAGAAAGATCTAACCTAACTAAAACTGCCTTTCCTAGAAGGTCTTCTCTTGGATACTCTCGGAGAGTGTCCCAACCTCTTCTCCTCTCCTCTTTTCTGTGCACCTGCAGGACAATGAAATGACTCAATTTTGTCAGAATTTCAAGTATATCAAGACCATGAGCTAACAAAATACTGTCAAAAATGCACTTACTCTGCGATCTACACTTTTGAAGGATCTAATGCTAAACAACTCAAAGCATCCTGCTAAGAATCACCAAAAAACGTTCTTAAAGCCTTACCAAAGTTATTATGCACAACGCTTAACCATTTTTTAAAGAGAGGCGTCAAGCTCAAAAAGGCTTTCTATTAATAATTTTGCACTTCATTCTCAACTTACACAGATCTCAAAGGATGAGTTTAAACTAGTCACAGCTATCGCAAGTTCACCACCTTAGCATTACCCACCCAGTTCTTGTCAAAGTAGACGATGCGGAAGTGAAGAGATAGAGAGAGAATGCATGAGAGAGAGAGAGAGATGAAATGAAATGTTATATTAACGTCTTCAAAAGGCCAAAGTGAACTATGAGACTAGAACGTTACAATGTGGTGGATCTGATACAAAGTCAAAGTAACAAAATGACAAAATAAAAATACTATGGAATCCTAAACTGGTAGGTGTGAACTAAGCAGCTAGCTGGGATAGCTAAATCACAAGAGATCCAGCATCGGTCGTTGGTAGATCTCATCAATCTCCTCCATGGTCAGCAGTCTGACCGGGCGTCGTGCATGTTGGGCCAAAGTGATCCGAATCCTCTGATGTAGCCTCCATCGATGCTATGTAGTCCTCTGCAGTCGTGGGCGTCTGGATCTCCCCGGCTCAGTCGCTTGGTCGATCAGTGTGCCTCTGGTGTGAGGCGACAAGCTCTGCTGTGGTAGTAGCTCCTCCGGATGTCCAGTGTCTGCTCTAAAGAAGTTTGTGATGTGTCTGAGATTGGCTAGCCTCTCCTCTCATCAAGCTCTCTCTGTGTCTGCGCAGCTCGAGCAGAAACAAACCCAGGCATCTCCGATCCTCATACCTCATGACTTTGGAGAGTAGTCCAAAGCCATCTCTGAACAAGCAGTGGAAGCGGCCTCGTATCTCGTAGTAGACAGGGCAGTGGCATGTGTAGTGCAACTCTCTCTCAGGCTCCATGTCACACAGGGGGCGTGTCCTGGCCTCTGTTGGTACTCCACTGTATCTCCCAGTCTCGATCCGCAGCTCGTGTGAAGATGTGCGTATCTGGCCAATAGCACATCGTATCCCATGAGACAAGTGGGTGTCCATGTATCTGGGCCTCGTCACAAAACCGTCCTCCGTAAGCTGGAGAAGATGCTCTCTGAAAAAAGCCATCTTTGTGCCCAGCTCCTATGCTGGCTGTATCCATGTCTTCCTGGTGTCTAGCTGAGTCAAGTCCTAGCGGATGAGCCTGGTGATTTCGAATTGTGTAAGAGTCAGAGAGGGTGTCACGTGCATATCTAACCCTATGTGCATGTGGACAAGCTACTTCAGAGCCAAGGTTCATGTCAACTTAGGAAGTGTTCTGGCACCTTTGTGAGCCTGTGCGCAGGCCGTGCATGTCCAAGCACTTAGAGTAGTTGCATAACCTCTGGTTGCACACAGCATGATCATCAGCATGACAATCAGTACCCATCATGAGCATTTTACGGTGCACAGAACCCATTTTTCCAATTTATCCAATTTTCACTTATTATTTAATAAGTGACTTTTTGTTGGAAAACTAGGTAGGGCAAATTTGCTAAGTGTCTATAAATAAAACCTAGCCGTAGCACTTTGTCGCAGAAGAGGCAATAGAAGTTCCAGTGACTTGCAGTGCACCTTCTCAGCAAGACCGGTAGGAGATTTAGCGTTTTAAGCCACAAGACAAGCCTGGCGTTTTTGAACTTCCTAGATCAGCCAGCGTTTCCAGATCCCAGCACTTGACTCTAGCACATTGCAGATCAGGCCTAGCGTTTTTGCATCTTGTAGACTTGTCTAGCGTTTTGCAGTTTCTGGTGACAGATCAGCCCCTAGCATCAGCGTTTTCAGTTTTCAGCACTTAGACACAGCAGATCAGCCCCTAGTCTCGCAGATCTCACCTACCCGCACCAGATCCTCGCCGTACAGATCAGCCAGTGTTTTCAGTTTCAACCCGCTGTCCGCAGATTTCAGCATCTGCGTTTTCAGCGCATCGTCGTCGCCATCGCCGTCCTTGCCAACACAGTGTCAGAATTCAGCAGAAAGTCAGCATTTGCAAATTTCAGCCCTAGCGTTTTCAAATTTCAGCCCGCCATAGAGAGGGGGGGCTCTTGGAGGAAGGTTTGAGAACCGTCTGGTGTCGTATTTCTCTCTCTCTCTCTCTCTCTCTCTCTCTCTCTCTCTCTCTCTCTCTCTCTCTCTCTCTCTCTCTCTCTCTCTCTCTTAGCACCTTCATTCACAGTGTCGATTCACTTTGTTTGTGACCATTGCAATCTCTCATTAAAGGAACGGAAGGCTCTCCCTTCCGTAAGTAAAAGGAACCCTTGAGCACAGTTCATAGCACTCATCTTGAGCAAAGTTCAACATTCACTTCCACTGCACCTTACATTGGTATCAGAGCTTTGGCAGTGTTCTGTATCACTCAAGGAAAGAACCACAAGAATTTTTTTGCTTGTTGCGGTCGCACGTAACCCAAGTCCACTTGGGCAAGTCGATTCCTAATCATGTTTCACTCATTGAGAGCGGACCGTGCACTTAGCGGCCGACCAATCGACATGAGGTGGGAGAAAGCAACTTTGGTGTGAGCACAAGGCCGCCAAGGGGTGCGCCCCCACAGGGAAGAGTCGAGCTCAGGTAAGAGAAAAGCCTTCTCTAACACCGATTGCAAGCTACAGAACCTCAAGAACTCAAGAACCCAAGAACCCAAGAACCTCAAGAACCCAAGTTCCTCGTGAACTTAACTACCCAAGATCTTAGTGTATGGTCATCACCCGAAGCGGAATGGATACTTTGCGTGAAGGTGATGAGCATGGAGGTGATGAAGAAGAATTTTCCCCACCAGGAGGTTTTCCCGACCCTCCCCCTTCCCCATCTACGCCACGGGTTGCACCAAATCCTATGGAGGCTTTGGTCAAGACGATGATGGACGTGATGCTACAACAAGAGACGCAATGCGCCACCTTGGATCGCGAGCGTGATCAAGCGCTCTTGGCGGCCGAAGAAAGAAAGGCAGTCTTGGATCGCGAGCGCGAAGAAAGAAAGGCAGACTTGGATCGCGAGCGCGAAGAAAGACGGTTAGCCTTGGAGCGTGAGCGTGAGCAAGCACGCTTGGCAACCGAAGAAAGACGAGCCGCCTTGGAATTAGAATGTGAGACGCAAAGAGATCAACGCATGCAAGAGTTGGTCCTACAGGTACTTACCTCGAAGTCCGAGCCACTCAAGACGTGGGCGAGTCCTTCGATAGCACAAGTCGAGAGCGGATTCCAACAACCCCGTCACTGAGAAGTTGACGTTCAGTAAATATGACGGTAAGATGGATGCTACTATTATTCATTCTTGGTTGCATCAATTTAATGCTTACTTTGCGACAACTAAAAAAACAGGAAATAGCAAGGTTTTGACGGCAGCCATGTACCTTGCCGGTGATGCCATTAATTGGTATCACGCATGGCAAAAGGCACAGTTGACCGCGCACCTAGAGGAAGTTGAAGAAGGCGTGCCCCTTTCTTTAAATTGGGCCGACTTCCAAGACAAGCTCAAGGCGTGGTTTATGCCACCGCAGTACCTAGCACGGTTGAAAGATGATTCGTGCAGTCACAAGCAAAATGGTATGCCAGTTATGTCTTTCTCTAATCGTGTTTTGCAGCTCCGCACCCAATTACGCAAATCGGATGACGAGCGCAAAGAGGCATTCCTTTATGGATTAGACGAGTATATCAAGTTTGATGTCGAAGTACTCGATCCAATAAATCTCAACAAGGCAGTAGCGATTGATCTCGCACAAGAGATGAAGCACAGCAAAGGAAAGCCTAAGGAGAACAAGGCTTCTCACAGTACCTCTCGGACTCCTCAAAACCCACAGAACGATAAGAATGATAAGAACGGTAACTCATCTAGCCAATCTTCCTCTAATCCTTCGGAAAAGAACTCTCAAAATGAATCTAAGGATAAAGCTAAAACATGTAGCCTGCTACAGTGTCACTTTCACTTTCACACGACAGTAGTTTACAGTTAGGCTTTGGTCAGTTGGTCTTTGGTCTGGTCGGTTCACACTTGGGCAGAGACACGTGGCAGGGTGGTCTAGTGGACATCGTGGCCAGGTCACCACCGCCACCCAGTGGGGATAGACTTAGATGATGTTCTTTATGAGCCGTTGGTGGCTCTTGATGATTGTACATATGAGTAGTCGTTTTGGGGCCAGTGGCATTATCTTGTACGTAGTCGTCTAGAGTGGGTCTTTACACAGAGCACGTCTTCACCATCCCGGCACATCTGAGCCTCGACACCCCCATTGTACCTATGAGTCCTGGGCTGGAGCTGAGTGTGCTGCCACGCCAGCGTCTGTATCGGTCTTTGAGATAGTCGAGTCATATGTTCTGGTCTGCTGTTGTGTCTTTGTGAGCTCTGTTGATGTCTATGGTTTCCTTTTCTGTTCAGTTTGTTTGAGTGAGATTGTCACGCACATTGCACTGAGGACCACCCACTGTAGAGAGCACGACACATTATCCGCGCTACAGGTGCTCTCATTTTGGCGATCACGGTGGGACCTCAAAGGAAGTCTCACTCTTGTGGAGATAAAATCGTGAAGCTAATTGGTTGTTACCTGGCTCTGCACACTTGCTTACACTGTGTAGATAGTCTGCAAGTCTGGTCCTCTCTCGCCCTGGTCCAAGTCCTAGTCCTCATCCCTGGTCCTTGGTCTTTGGTCCTGGTCTAGTCCTCACCCTGGTCCAGCCCTCCTCGTCCGGCCAGCTAGGTGGTCTAGTCACTGGTCCTGGACCAGGTGGTCTAGTCACTATCCTCACTTGTTCTGTGTTAGACCTGTGCTGTTCATTGTTCACTGCATGGCACGTACAAGGCGGTCAGTTGAGCGTCAAAGCGCACTACTGAGCCCTCTGAAGCACTATAACAGAAGACGCCCTGTGATATCTAGTAGAAGTCCATTAACCTCATCAACCTTACCTCCACATACGACATCCCCCATTCCTTCATCTCCCACTCCTTCATTCCCCATTCCTTCATCCGGTTCCACATCTTCCAGATCACCTTCTCCAGTAAAGCTCTCTCCTATTCTGCTATAGCAGGCTATTGAGCAACAGGCTCAACAAGGGGCCATGGAGGCGTTGGCTGGCGTGTTGGCCAAGGTAAACATCAAGTTCCCCACCTTCAAAGGACTCTCCTCGGAAGATGCGGACGACAATGCACGGAGGTTCGTATCTCTCTGTAGAGGACGTGGTCTTAACAGGGAAGATGCTTATCTGGTACTTTTTCGATCCACCTTGGACGGCTTAGCAGACAAATGGTACAGCCAGTTTGCAGAGAATCATTTTGCAACTTGGGCAGACTTAAGACAACAGTTCTGTGCAGCTTTCAGGCCGGGCGACTACCAAGAGAAAGTGTTGGATGAGTTGGCCAACATGGTGCTCCAGCCAAAGGAGACTTTTGCGGAGCTTATGACCAAAACCAAGTCTCTGGTTGCCAAGCTTCCCCAGCAACCCGGTGAATTCATGGTTAAGAAGTGGAAGGAGAAGACGCTTCCAAAAACCTCTCAGCAAAAACTCCGGGAGAGCCTCCGACCTGACGCCACTCTGGAGGAATTCATCGCAGCTCCTACTAGAATAGAGGGGGCTAGGAAGCTGTTCAACAACTCTCCTCACATAGATACTCCCTCTGTGTTCTCCGAAGGAAGTCTTGCTGATCCTTTGACTTCCTTGCGCAGGGAACTCGAAGCCCTCAAACTACAATGCGCCCTCCAAGAAGAGAAATCAATCTCTCTGAAACAAGAGAAACCATCGCACCTGGAGGCTTTGGATCAAATCAAGAGAGAACTAGAAGAGCTTCGGTCTCAGCAGGAGACCAAAGCTATGGTATGGTGCAACTCTTGTCGCTCTCCTGAACATCCTCCACAGGACTGTCCCCTTCGGGCTTATTGCCACTTCTGCGAAAAATCTGGGCACGAAGATAAGGATTGTTACTATATCAAAGGATTGCGGCAAATACAACAAAATCTAGGTCCTTCTCTCCAACAAGGGCTAGCACCTGCATCCAGCATGGTCTCACCCTACGGCCATCAAAACCCGTTGCCTCCTCTGCTGACAACACCCCCTATGCAGCAAGGTATGCACAACAACTTTGCACCCCACAGCTTTCATCATGCCAGTACTCCCTCGGTTCCCCAAAGTTTCTACACCTCAGCCACCAGCACCATGCAACAACAAGAGCAGCGACCACCTCGTCCCCCGTTTCATCAGTCTAATCGGCCAATCCTATGCTACAGATGCGGTGAATATGGGCATTACCAAAGTAAGTGTCCTTTACCTGAAGGGTCTCGTCCTTGCAGACATTGTCCGGAGTCTAAGGACCACTACAGTAAAGATTGTCCCAAACAAAGGGCATCCTCATCTTCAGGCCCAAATCAAAATCAACAAGAGTTTACATTCCCGAAAATCAATCTAATCACAGTGAACACCACCCCTCAGCCAGCACCTGCTACACATACAGTTCAGCCACAACAAGCAGCAGAGCCTACTGGGATGCTCACTCGAGCACAAAGAGCAAGTTTGCCAACGGGACCATCCGGTCCAACACTTCAGCAACCTGTTCAAAATGTCGCACCCGTAAGTGGTGCAAAGAATAGGCCAATCTCTATGCTTTCGGACATTGATGGAGCCTTCCTGGCAGTAGTAGCTGACTTGCAACAGGTCAAAGTTTCCGAGGAGGCCCAGGGGTTGTAGAAGCTAGGCCCACAGCGGAAGCAATCTTGAAGAACACCTTTCAGCAAGTGTCTCTTTATGAGATGCTCCGGCTAGATGCAAGTCTTAGAAGTGACACCCTCTCAATAATTCGGTCTTTGTACCCTGGTATAGAGCCTAGTGGCGGGCACCTACCTGTGCAGCCCCTGGAGTCCTACATGATTTCATATCCAGCTGCTCCCCTCACCGACTATAAAAGTCCACGTCTTACTGTATCTATTCTTGGGCAGTCATTCTCAGGCGTCATAGTGGATGGTGGGTGAAATCAATCGAATGCCTAAATTTACCATGTCAGCCTTAGGTCTGCAGCCTACTCGCCCTGCTCCGTTCACTATTACATTGGCAGACCAGAGGACAGTCTATCTTGTGGGTATAGTAGAGAAGGTGCCTTTGAAGATACAAGACTTCACATTTAGCTTGGATTTTGTGGTGGTAAGTCTTCCTCAGGTGGAGGGAGGATTTTCTTTGCTGATTGGTAGACCATGGTTGCGGCATACTAAGGCACTTCATGATTGGGGAAACGACGCCATGTGGATACACTCCCAGCTCCCAAATGCAACCAATCCGGCTTGAAGGAGGGATGGATCCAGTGGCTCAGCACAGCTCATTGTCAGTACAGTCCAACCCCGACCCTGAGCAGCCCATCCCACCTGACGGGTCTGACGAGGACCTGCTACAGTGGTTGGAAGCTACCACTTCGATGCCATGCTACATGGTCTCCACTCAAAACTTACCTGTGCCGCCAGTAACACTCTCTCTTCAAACTCCTCAGGAGGACACAGATGTCCAAAGTCCTACAACAGACAGTACAACAGTCGAAGAAGTAAGTGTGTTAGCCCCAAATTCTCATGCTTCGAAGGACCCACCGATGGCAGCCCTCGGTCTTGGGGAACCTATAACACATCACCGAAGGGGGAAGAAATCTCCTCTGTATGCACTCGCCAAAGATTTCCCCCTTCCTGGAGCATCTCCCAAGTCGGACTCCCTTCAAAAGCACTCTGTCATGTCGTCTGCATCTGAAGATTTACCCTTCGAGGAGCTCCCACAGGGATGGTTACAAGAAGAGTATGCAAAGTTTCCAATCGATCAAACACTTGCACATGATGTCTTGAAGCTCCAAGAGGCAGCTCACCTCTCATCTTCAGAAGCACCCTCTCCAGCTACACCCCCAGACCCGGTCGGAGAAGTCAACCTGGGAGATCCTGACATCCCTCAGCACGTACTGTTAGCAGCTTGATTGTGGGAGCATCTCGCATTACTCAATCAGGTAGTCTCTTTCATACACTCTTTTAAAGATGTTTTTGCTTGGTCCTACAAGGATTTAGAGGGGATTCCACCAAAATTGGGTGTCCACACTATACCTCTGGTTGAAGGGGCTAAGCCTATAAGAGGCCGAGCTTACAAGCTCTACCCGAAGTATGCTGAGACGGTCAAGGCAGAGTTAAAAAAAATGCAAGAGGCAGGGATCATTGTACCTGTGAAGCACTCTGAGTGGTTATCACCCATGGTGATAGCGCCTAAGAAGCAGTCCAACAAAATCCGTGTGTGCGTAGAATACCGTGCTCTGAATAAGGTAACTATCCCAGATGTTTCCCAACACCTTTCACCGAGCGGGTGCTCGAAGATGTAGCAGGGCATGTATTGTACAGTTTCATGGATGGGTTTAGTGGATACAATCAGTTGGGCATCCATCCAGGTGATCAGCTGAAAACGGCCTTTGTGACTCCCTGGGGTATTTTTATATACACTCGAATGTCTTTTGGGTTGAAAAATGCCCCACCTTCTTTCAATAGAGCGGTATATCTCATCTTTTTTCCTCTCCTTATGGATCATCTTCGCATCTTCATGGACGATTTTTCGACCTTCTCAGGTGCTCAATGTTCAACCCCAGTGGAAAACCTAGAGGAACACCTCGCTCAGCTCTCTGATGTCTTCCTCAGGTGCAGAGAGGCACGCCTAAAGCTAAATCCTAACAAATGTCATTTTTTCGTTACTGAAGGCACACTTCTAGGCCATGTGGTGTCTGCTAAAGGTTTAGCGCCTGACCCAGAGAAGATTGTGGCAATCTTAAAGTTACCACCTCCCATCAACCCTAAAGGGGTACAGAGCTTTGTAGGCCACACAGGGTATCATCGCAGGTTTATACGCATGTATGCACAAGATGCTCAATCCCTAACCCGCCTAACCAGTGCTGCTGTTCCCTTTCAATGGTCAAAGGCAGAGGCTGAAGCTTTTGCATACCTTAAAAAACGCCTCACTGAAGCGCCTATCTTAGTAGCTCCCGTTTGGTCTCTCACCTTTCATGTGCATACAGATGCCAGTCAACTCGTTGTGGGTGCGGTGCTGACTCAACCTAGTAAGGAGTATAACCTGGATCGCCCTGTTCACTATGCAAGTCGCCTACTCACCAAGGCAGAGTGCAACTATAGCACCACAGAAAGGGAAGGTTTAGCTATTGTGTATGCTCTGCAAAAATTTCGGCACTACTTATTAGGGGTCCACTTCACAGTTATTATTGATCACCATGCCCTGCGATATCTGCTCAACAAGCCGCAGGTTGCAGGTAGAGTATGCCGATGGCTACTCTTATTTCAAGAGTTCGATTTCGAAGTGGTACTCAGGCCCGGCAAACATCATGTCCTTGCTGACCACCTTTCTTGCGTTCACACTGGTGAAGGAGCAACAGGGGTTGCTGACGACTTTCCTGATAGCAGTCTCTTTAAGGTGGATACCACTGCGGAATGGTACGGCGATGTTTTGCATCTGCTTTCTACTCGCCTCTACCCAGAGAATGCTTCTCCCCTACAGAAGAGACGCATGTTGCTGAAGTCTAGGCCTTTCACTCTCATTGGGGGCCAACTATACAAATCAGGGCAGGATGGTGTTCTGAGGCGATGTGTCTCCCCTCATGAAGTCGACTATATTTTAGAGGATGCCCATAGTGGTCCCACTAGTGGCCATTACCCTGGCCATATTACTGCACAAAAGATTCTCCAGTGTGGCTTATAGTGGCCCTATATTTTCCGCGATGCAATTGCCTATGTAAAGGTATGTGATGTATGTCAGCGCTTGAAGGAGCACGAGCGGAAGTGTGACGCGAGAGAGAGTGCGAGAAGAAGAGCACGACGATATGGTGAACTCGCTCTACTGTAATGTGTAGAGCATAGTGAGTTCTTATTAAGTTTTTACAAAAGAATATGTGTACATCCTGGCGGCCCGCCCACTTACCTGGGCGACCACATTGGGCTTTATACCCCAACAACCTCCCACTTAAAGTCCAATGTGGTACTTTAAGTGTGAGAGAAGCTACTATACAAGCTAATATACAAGAGATGTAGAGAAGTGATGTACTACCCTACACCTAACTGCTTGCGAAAATGCGCAAAGCTCTCTGAGGGAAGTCCTTTTGTAAGTAGATCAGCAAGATTTTCTGTGGTGTGAACTTTGACAAGCTGAAGTTGCTTATCCTCGAGCATTTCCCTGATGAAATGATACTTCACATCCACATGCTTTGTCTTTGAGTGATAAACTGGATTGCGAGCCAATTGTATAGCACTTTGACTATCACAATATAACACGGGCATCTCTTCTTTGATTCCCAAATCTATTACTAGTCGATTAAGCCAAATTGATTCTTTGCATGCCTCTGATGCTACAAACATATTCAGCCTCTGTAGTAGACTGAGTAACACAATCTTGTAATCTAGAACGCCATGATACTGCTCCACCAGCCAATGTAAAGACATACCCTGACGTAGACCTTCGGTTGTCTAAGTCACCTGCATAATCTGAGTCTGTAAAACCCTTTACACTTAGCTCCTGACTCCCATAGCATATACGCATACTCTTTGTAGCTTTCAGGTATCTCAATATTCCTTTCATTGCCTCCCAATGTTTCTTGCCTGGGTTTGACATGTATCGACTTACTACTCCCACTGCAAATGCAATGTCTGGGCGAGTAGCAATCACTGCATACGTTAAACTACCCACTGCAGACGCATATGGAATCTTATCCATTTCAGCCTGTTCTTCCTCAGACACAGGACAATCTTGTTTGCTAAGTTTCACATATGGTGGCAATGGAACACTCAATGCCTTTCCCTTCTCCATATTGAAACGTTGCAAAACCTTGTCAATATACTCTGTTTGAGATAACCAAATCAACTTCTTTGATCTGTCTCTCTCAATGCGCATACCAAGTATATGACTTGCCTCACCCATGTCTTTCATGTCAAACGATTTTACCATCTTTGACTTCAAAGCTGAAATTTCTTCCAAGTGCTTGCCAGCAATCAACATGTCATCCACATACAAAATAAGGATCAGCCAACTGCCATCCTTAGCCTTCTTTGTATATAGACAGTGATCGAACTCACTACGTTTGTAGCCTTGAGAAAGCATAAACTTGTGGAACTTATGGTACCATGCCTTCGGTGATTGTTTTAAGCCATAAAGACTCTTTAACAACTGGCATACCAAATCTTCCTTGCCTTTCTCAACAAACCCTTCTGGCTGCTGCATGTAAATTTCCACATCTAAATCACCATGCAAGAACGCTGTCTTGACATCCATTTGGTGCAACACCAAATCTAATACGGCAACCAATGCAAGAAAGCATCTCAATGTAGTCATCTTGACCACCGGAGAGAAGACTTCATCAAAGTCAATGCCTTGTTCTTGCTTAAAGCCCTTGGCAACAGCCTTGCTTTGTACTTTGGCTGACTATCATGAGCTGTGATCTTATACCTGTAAACCCATTTACAAGGTAGAGCCTTTTTGCCCTGTGGTAATTTAACTAGCTTCCATGTCTCTATTTTATGCAGAGCTGTCATCTCTGACTGCATGGCCAATTGCCAATTCCCGGAGTCCTTCATTTGCACTGCTTCCTTGTAACATGAAGGCTCATTGCAATCAGTCAACATGACATAGTTCATAGATGGAACAAACCTATCAGGAGGTCGCGTGATACGTCCAGATCTACGCACAATAGGTGGCTCGGGCTCAGCCACAACCTGTGGTTCCAATCTATCATGTCCTTGCTCCTCTTGAGCCCTGACATTTTGTCTTGCACGTGCAGGTCCATCTTCTTGGAAGACAACTCTTCTAATCTCCTCAACCCTCTCTGGTTTAGAATGATATTTGGATTCATTAAAGTGAACATCATTGCTGCGGACAACCTTTCTGGATTCGGGATCCCAAAGTCTGTACCCCATCTCACCAGAATTACCATAGCCTAGAAAGATGCACTTTCTACTCTTTGGCTCAAGTTTGTTCCTAAATTCCTTTGGAACGTGAGTATATGCCTCACAGCTAAAGACTCTGAGATACTTGTATGAGGGCATTTTGCCTGACCATACCATCTCTGGCACTGAATCCTTCTGCAAAACCTTGCTAGGAGATCTATTTACAAGATGAATAGCTGTTGATACAGCTTCAGCCCAAAACCCAGTTGGCAGCTGTGCATTAGACAACATACTTCTGACCTTCTCTTGTATGGTCCTATTCATCCTCTCAGCAACACCATTTGAGGAGGATTGTAAGGAGCAGTAAGTTCACGTTTTATACCTTTTGACTCACAAAAGTCCTGAAAGGCCTTTGAAACATACTCTCCACCATTGTCAGCGCGTAAGCATTTAAGCTTCTTGCCACTCTGATTCTCCACAAGTGTCACAAACGTTTTGAAAACACTAAACGCTTCATCCTTGTGCTTGAGAAAGTAAACCCATACTTTCCTCGAGTAATCATCTATAAATGTCATAAAGTAAGAAGCTCCCCCTAGAGATAGGTTAGGCATAGGTCCACACAAATCACTATGAACAGGTGCCAACTGTGTATCTCTTCTACTGCTTCTATGCTTATGTGGCTGCTGTGTTTGCTTACCATACAGACAATGTTCACAGAATTCAAAATCATTAAATGAAAAGCCAGGCAAATAACCAGAACGAGACAAGATTTCCATTCCCTTCTTGGACATATGTCCTAACCGGCTATGCCATAAAGAAACGTTCGGCTGCTCGGTTACATTGATTACATTTTTAGAGACATTTGATACATAAATCATGTAAAGTCCTCCAGACTTTACTCCATGTGCTACTGTCATAGAACCCTTGGATATCTTCCACATGTTCTGTCCAAAAGTGGTGACGTAGCCAGCATCATCAAGTAAACCTGTGCTGATCAAGCTCTTTGTAATTGCGGGAACATGTCTCACATTCTTCAGCGTGAAAGAAGAGCCATTCTGAAACTTCAATTGAACGTCTCCAACACCTAAGATCTCACATGTCTGCCCATTGCCTAGCCGAACATGATCTTTAGTGGTCACATAAGAGGTAAACCACTCCTTGTTTGGAGACACATGAAGTGATGCCCCTGAGTCTATAATCCAGTCACTCATTGCATTTCCATCAGATGCTGTAGGAAGAGCTGAGTCCATTGTATTCTTCAAGAAGTAGATGTCTCCTGACACTAGACTGTCATCCTCTGCAACAGTGTTTGTCACATTTATTTCTTGAATCTTCACTAAGGACTTGTTCTTCTCACCATGGTCTTCAGCGTTCTCTTTGCCTTTTTCTGCTTTCCATTCTCTGCAGTCACTTTTCATGTGACCTTTCTTGCCACAATGGTAGCATTCTATGTCACTCTTGCCTTTAGCACTGCGGGACTTGCTACGAGACTGATTCCTCTTTCCACCTTTGTACTTTTCTTTGGTCCTTCCCCTGACAACTAAGGTTGTTCCTTTGCCTTTGTCCATTGTCTTTCTATTGGTTTCTTCAGTAAACAGACTTCCTTCTACACCTGCTATGTTCAAACCATCTGGAGGTGCAGAATTACTCAAAGCTGTGCGAAAAGTGTCCCAACTTTCCGGCAATGTGATCAACAGGAATATAGCTCTAACAGGTTCATCAAACTTCACACCTTGAGCTGACAATTGACTGTAGATTGTGTTGAATTCATTCAGATGATTGGACATAGGTGTCCCTTCTTTCATCTTCAAGTCAACAAGCTTCTTAAGCTAGTATACCTGTGAAGCTGCACTCTGCTTGTCATAATAATCAATATCTAATTCTCTTAAATGATTTTCTCATATTAAACTGATCATTTAATGTGGGGAAGTGCCAGGGGAGAAAAAGCTAGAATATTGGTTAAGCTAGCAGACCGGCCACAGTAGGGATCCAAAGGAGGGAAAATAGGGATCCAAAGGGGGGGGGCCATTTGCAAAAGAGCCATGTGTAACAATGGGCTAAAAAGACCCTAAGGTTCAGCCCATTAAGACTTCCAAAATGCTAAGGTTCCAAAATTCAAAGGTTGTGTCCAAAGGGTTAAAGCTTAGGGGGAATTGGATGCTTTGTGTGCTCTCCAAATTCAATGCACATCCCTACATGAGAGGGGGCGAGCCCTTCTTCTAGGGGATGAGAGAGAAAGCCACACACACACACACACAAGCCCCTTTACACAAAGGGAATTAGGGACACATGTCAGCTCCCTAGCCCAGATGCCCACAAGATGTGCCCAATTCCTATTGGATGACCCTTGAAGTGGACCAATGAGAATTAAGCTAGAGTAAATCTAGTTTAATTAATTTAAAAACATTTAATAAAAGAAACCAATAAGAATTAAGTCTCCTAGAAGACTATTGGACAGTCTCCCAAAGGGTCCAATGAGCATTCAGGAGCCCCATGGCTTGCCTGATTCCTAGTGGCCAGGAGGCAAAGGGGTCCAATGAGAGTTTAGTTTAATTATTTAATTACCTCAAGCTCTCACAAAAGGGGAAAGGGGGACACATGTCAGAAGGCTATCACTTATGCTGCTTAATTGTAATTGGCTTGACTTGGGGAGGGCCAATGAGGCTGCAGGAAGAGCAAATAGCAAGGGGGCTCGCCCAAGAGAGAGGGGGGGCTGATTTTTGCTTGGCATTATCACACACACACTCACACAATCTCATGTGTGAAGAAAGAGAAGACTATCTCTTCCCAAGCTTTAATGGAGAACTCATCACCTACTCCAAGCTTGTGAGATAGAAGCCTACCTCAACACTCTCTTGGCATGTGGATGCAAATCCAACCAAGAGCCAAGCTTCAATGCATGCTCATCTCCTCTACCAAGCTAATTACTAAGCTAAGCTATGCTAATATGAGTGATTATGTGAGGAGATGTACATCTTTCTCGTAAGATACTCCTTCTTCCTCTCAATCTACTCTCATACCCTGCTAGCTCTCACCATCTTCGAAGGTGTGTGAGGTCTTGGGTCTGAGAACGGGGATAATTCAAGTTGTGTTTGTTAAGTGTTTTGCTTAGTGCATGAAGCTTCCATCTTCATTGCACTAGCTAGTCTTGAAGGAACACAAAGAATTGTATTGTACAATGTCTCTCTTGATGGGAGAAACCATAATACAAAGCCTTTTGGAGGGGGGACCGGCTCCATGCAAATCCGGTCCTCAACTGTTGTCAATAGCTTAATTTCTCTCTCTTTTGAAAGTATTGTTGATGCTATCTAACTAGGTGTTATGCTTTTTGTTGCTCTCTCCACCCAAGCACTCTTGTAATTCTCATTAGTAATCTATTCTAATGAAATGCCCACTATATTCATGTTAATTTCCGCTACACATAAGTTATTAGGCCATTAAATGTTACACTGGTTCTCATAAAGATCACTCAGCTTTAACCATGCTTGATAAGCTGACATCTCGTCTGCTACATTGAAGTAAACGCTTTTTGCCGAAGTCAGCATAATGGTAGAAAGTGCCAATTCATCCATTTTGCTCCATTCATCTTCGTCCATATCTTCTGGTTTTATTCCCTTGAGCTTTTTATAGGTTTTATCTGCTTCTTTTGTACCAACACGTGCCAAATCTGCTTCTTCCACAATGTCCATCCAGCTTCTTAATATTGTAAAGAGCAGTGTCCTGTGATCCAGCCATAGCTACGCTTCACAGTAGTTTACTTTCTTGGGAAAAATTCGGCAGAGTTTCCCCTGCAAACTGACCTCTGAACCAATATCAACCTGTCAAATGAACCAAGAAAGCTTCAGATTCTGCATAAATTTCAATAGAGTCTCCTTTGTAAAATGGCTCTGGTGTACTCAAAAACAGACCAAAAAACAGCTCAAAAAACCATTGTCTCTCTAACACTAAGTTGTGGGTAAACCTGTCCTGCACCTGTACTGTCTCTCACTGTCCTGTAAGCATAGACTGCGACAATGCCTCAACGGCAGTAAAGCAAAGATGCAATCCCAACTGTCTAACTCACAGTCAATACATCCTAGCTGCCTATCTAAGGGTGCTCGAGGGATCGCTCAAAGACCTGTATCACCGAAAGGATCTCAACATTCGAGAATCCCCCAGCTCAATAAAACCTCACTCGACCCTCAACAAAGGCTGCAGTAAATCTGACAGTACATAGACTTCCCACAAAGTCATACATCCACAAATTTCCCACTATATGCTGTAACCGCTGCGGCGGTTGTTTGCTGCGTGACTCACATCCAGCAAACCCTCAACAGACATACATCATCTCTGACAATACATCCCATGTGGAAGTACCTGCAATGTCAGGATGAAATCTGGAATATCAAGCAACAAACACAAGCTACCTGATGAACTAGTGAATGTCGCCTACAGTCTGTGTGTAGATGCACCCGTGTCGTATGTGACACGCCTCCAAGAACTGTGAGCCGTCCTTCGATGTGTAGACAGCCACAAATCAACACTCTGGGAGTGCCGATATCCTCAACACCTGCAATCGTAGGCCGAAACTCTAAAATTTGCAGAGTCTGATCTGCACCCGCTGAGACCACGTAGTCGAAAATGGCCTGCGCAGAACTTTGTCAAAGCCGAACGGTGGCCGAGATGACCTCAGAATGAAATTCTGAGAACACCAAGCCCTTCGGACTCTCCCACAAGATTTGGGGCCGTGTCTTCGCCTGTCGAATCTCACTCCAATCTGAGCAGGTGACTCTGGCTACCTGCAAATGCTGCCCCGAGCCTCGATCTGAGCTCTGATACCAGTTAAAGGAGTACGAGCGGAAGTGTGACGCGAGAGAGAGTGCGAGAAGAAGAGCACGACGATATGGTGAACTCGCTCTACTGTAATGTGTAGAGCATAGTGAGTTCTTATTAGGTTTTTACAAAAGAATATGTGTACATACCTGGCAGCCCGCCCACTTACCTGGGCGACCACACTGGGCTTTATACCCCAACAGCGCTGTGGCCCTAAACCAAGCAAACAGTCAAACCGTCCTCTGCAGGTCTCTATGGCATGGCATCCCTTTGAGAGATGGGGCATGGATTTTGTAGGCCCAATTACTCCCTCTGCCCAACCCGGCAATCGGAAGTATCTCTTGGTGGCTACCGACTACGCAACAAAGTGGGCAGAGGTACTTGCAACAACGGACTGCACTGGCACTACGGTAGCCAAGTTTCTCTACGAAAATATTTTGTGCCGGTTTGGATGTCCCTTGGAAATCACCAGTGTGACAGGGGTAGTCACTTTGTGAATGAAACAATTTCTACCTTGCTGGCCAACTACAAGATTTTTCACAGAAAATCTTGTTCCTATTACCCTAGAGCAAACAGGCAGGCAGAGAGCACTAATAAGATTCTGATAGCACTCCTGCGGAAAGCATGTCATCTTCATCCCTCGACTTGGGCTCAAGCTATCCACGGTACACTTTGGGCATATCGAACTTCTTTCAAAGCCACAACCAATCACACTCCATTTCAATTGGCTTTCGGTTTGGAAGCGATAGCACCTTTCGAATTCAACTCGGGATCCCCGCGAGTGGGGAGTCTTCGTGCCAATGGAAATTTGGGGTCGGCATCTGTCTCTCGTCTTTTCCTTTTGGAGGAAAGCCGAGGTTTGGCTTCACTGGCTCTAGAAGCAGAGCAGCTTCGTCGTAAAGCCTAGCATGATCGCCATCTCAGAAAGCCGCAAATAACGCAAGGAGCACTAGTGCTACTTTATCAGGCCAAGTTTCTGAAAAAAGCAAAGAAGTTGGTCCCAGCATGGCAAGGACCATATAAGGTGATGGAGATTCTACCCCATGGAGCTGTACAATTAGCCACTCTCGAAGGAGTTCCGCTGTCTTTAGTCAATGGATCTCGGATAAAATGCTATCATGCTTAAGCTGCTGCTCAAGTGTCTAACCGAGCTACATTCAAGTGTTGAGCTTCGCCGATTCCTGAACCTGTAAATAACTTTGGAATCACTATCATCGGCATCTTGCTATTCCTTTTCATCTTATCTCATACACCCTATGCTTACACCCTCTCAATAGACAGCTCTCCTTCTGCACACTCTGTTAGGCTCAATGGGTTTGATTCTGGAATTGGATCAACTCTATCCTTCACTCTCTGTCTTCAATCTCTGTCTTTCTTGGGCATAACCTAATCTCCTCAATCTGACTCAGGTCCTTTTCTCAGCTTTTGCTCTCAAGTTAAACTCAGTTCTTGGAGATGCATAAATGCTTTGAGTGGGGTATTTATGTAGGATGATACTTCGCGTTTTATCTGAAATTGCTGATTCTTTCTGAGTACCTCGGTTTTA
The DNA here is from genome assembly GCF_014529385.1 of Adiantum capillus-veneris. NCBI lineage: Eukaryota > Viridiplantae > Streptophyta > Polypodiopsida > Polypodiales > Pteridaceae > Adiantum > Adiantum capillus-veneris. Next base: position 80,668,189 of record NC_140954.1, read on the forward strand.
TCAATGCTTTCTATTATTTTGGTCTAGCTAAATCTTTAAGGTCTCTGGGATAGTTTCCTAGGCGTTAAAGCTACCTGTTTTTTTTTCTACCCTCCGCTTGTCTCTCCTCTCAACCCCCTCCCCTAGCCCTAATGCTCACCCTAGCCATTACCTTCCTCGCCCTAGCCCCTAGCCTCGCCCTAACCCTCCCCTTCCCCCTTTCGCTCGCCCTCGCCCTCGCCCTAACCCTCCCGTCCCCTCGCCTATCGCCCTAACCTTCCCACTTTCCCCCTCGCCCTCGCCCTTTCCCACCCCCTTGTCCCTCGCCCTCGCCCTAACTTTCCCATCTCCTCGCCCCTCGCCCCTAGCCCTAGCTTTCCCCTCCCCCAAACCCCCTTACCCCCTATCCCCTTGCCAAATTCCCTCGCCCCTAGCCCACCTCACCCTCTCGCCCTTGCCCTAACCCTCCCATCCCCTCACCCCTCGCCCTAACCTTCCCCTTTTCCCCTCGCCCTCGCCCTTTCCCATCCCCTCGCCCCTCGCCCCACCCCTCGCCCTAACCCCCCTCACCCTCTCGCCCTCGCCCTCGCCCTCTCCCATCCCCTCGCCCTTTCCCCCTCGCCCTCGCCCTTTCCCATCCCCTCGCCCTAGCCCCCCTCACCCTCTCGCCCTCGCCCTAACCCTCCCACCCCCTCGCCCTCGCCCTCTCCCATCCCCTCGCCCCTTTCCCCCTCGCCCTCGCCCTTTTCCATCCCCTCGTCCCTCGCCCCTAGCCCCTTCCCATCCCCTCGCCCCTTGCCCCTGACCTGTCCCTCGCCCCTAGACCCTCGCCCTAGCCCCCTCATCCTCTCGCCCTCGCCTTGTTACTTCCCTCTCGCCCTTCAACCCCTAATCGCCCGCGCCCCCAACCTAGCCTCCTAGCTTGCGCAAAAGCAATCAAAGCCCAAACAAAAACAAAAACCTAAAAAGCACCTTTTAAAAACTAGAAAGCTACTTTAGCTTCTACTTAAAAGTAAATCAGCCTCAACTTCTTCATATCAGAAGCGCCAAGAGTATTCTGGACTCCACAATCTTCCCATCGCCAGGTGCCTCCGAAGCTCCTAAACCCTGCTACTCCAATTTCTCACTGGAAGTCCCCGCACAATTTAGTAAGATGGTTCGTACTCAGAATAGAGAAAAGCATCTGCAATCAGAGGAAGAGTCCTCTGCCTCTGGGGATAGCTCTGACAGTAAATCAAACTATACTCCTAGTTCAGAGCAGATTTCAGAGGAATCTTCAGAGGAAGATTCACCGCAATCAATCACTACTTACAGAGTCACCACTCTCCAGGTGCCTCGCCCGTCTTGGTGCCCTCTCCAAGGTACCTTTAATAATGATATATCATTTACAGGCTCCGAATCCAGCACTCAAGGATGTGTTCTCTCAGCAGCAACTGATATACTTGGGTCTTCAAAATTTGGCTCAAACCGATTTGTCTTCCAATATCTCTACTGCCAAGCTATGTTCCCTCTTGCTAACTTTTCCAAAGCTGAATGATACTGCACTTACAGCGGAGGATATCGGACACGCTATGGGAATATTGACTGTGCTGGCACCTCTGCCCGCAACCAAAACCTTCTCGAATCTCTCACCAGAAGAAACTGCAAATGCTTGATTTGGAACTTTTGCTGGACTCACGTCCAGACTATCACAGGAGTCAACAACTGTATTCAGTGTTACAGTATTATTTTTTACTGCGAGCAGCGGAAAGAACAGGGGTTCCATCTTCTCCAGGTTCTCTAGCAATATGCGATGCTCTTTTTTGTCTCTACCACTGCCTGCCGTACCCATTTCACAATTTGCTGTTTAAAGGGCTACAGGACAAGGCAAAGCGTTTTCGGACTCAGCGTAAAGGCAAAGCGGAAAGGTTCAATTGCTATGCAGCGCCTATTATGTATTGGGTAGTGCAGATTATGCAGCAAAAGACAGATGCAAAAGCAATTCTCACCCTTCAAGATGATCCAAAAGAGCAAGACCGTTCCAAAATGGCCAAAGGGAAAGGCATCTTGTGCAAGAGGGCAAAGGTACAAAAAGATTCATCTGAGCAGTTGGCAACACTACCTTTCTCAGAATCACAGGTCAAAATCTCTGACGTCCATACTACAACACCAGCAGTGCGTATGTCTACTTCTGTGGCCACCTCAACTTTCACACCACCTCTTGTGAGTAGTGTTGCAGTCACTAAAACACAACCTCCAGTTGTGTCGCCAGCACCACGTACTACTCTTAGTGCAGGGGCACCTAGGGATAATGTTGGGGCACGGAAGGATACTGTAGGGGCATCTAGCTCTGGGACGCCTACATCTGACAAGCATGACACATATGATACTTTTGCGCCTCAGGCCGACAGACTTTTAGAGGCAGACAGAAGAGCCATTTCGACAATTATCAATGCAGCCCTCTCATTGCAAGGTACCAACGGTCTGCATCATGCTTGCTATGACGGTATGACAAGGGAAGTGCAGGCTCATCTTCAACAAGCGATGGATAGGGACAATTTCATTGCTACAGCTCAAGATCGCATAAGAATCTTAACTCAACAGGTAGTGGACCTCAAACATATTGTCCACACTCAGCAAAAACAGTTAAAAGAGGCAAATGATATGACCGCAACAGTTCAGGACGTCTCTCCGGTGGTACATACACTATGTCCTTCTTATGCAAAATACCAAGCTGTAGCCATTCCACAGGCAGTTCCAGCTACAGCTACAGCTACAACTACAACTACAACCCCGGTTTCTCCGCAAGTTCCTGCTATGGCAACACAGATACCGACACAGACGGACGTTTCCAAAGCACAACAATAGAGAAAGCAAATCCTACCAATATGGAGTCTAAGCCAACAGGATCGGTCTCATCACAATTTCATGGTCCCTCTATGGCCTCCCCCTCCCAGTCCCCATCCTTTCCTCAGCACTTCTACGGCTTCCCGGGATTCCAACAACCTGTTCCACCCTCGCAGCCTGCCCAGTCTTTTCCTGGGTTTCCACCAGCTCCACCTACTCACCCTCAACCGTCTCACATGACGCAGCCTGCTGCTCATGGGTGGCTACTCCATACCCGATGTACCCTCCTCATGGCCACTACCCCTCACCATACACTTGGCCTCCATCTCCTTACCCACCTTACTATCAGCCTCCTCCTCCTCCTCCATCATCCGACCACCAACAGTAGATCGCCGATATTTCAGTTCTTTAGTTCCGCTCTCCAGGACGGGCAACAGTCTTGTGGCGGGCAACCTGTAGCCTGCTACAGTGTCACTTTCACTTTCACACGACAGTAGTTTACAGTTGGGCTTTGGTCAGTTGGTCTTTGGTCTGGTCAGTTCACACTTGGGCAGAGACACGTGGCAGGGTGGTTTAGTGGACATCGTGGCCAAGTCACCACCGCCACCCAATGGCGATAGACTTAGATGATGTTCTTTATGAGCCGTTGGTGGCTCTTGATGATTGTACATATCAGTAGTCGTTTTGGGGCCAGTGGCATTATCTTGTACATAGTCGTCTAGAGTGGGTCTTTACACAGCACGTCTTCACCATCCAGGCACATCTGAGCCTCGACACCCCCATTGTACCTGTGAGTCCTGGGTTGGAGCTGAGTGTGCTGCCACGCCAGTGTCTGTATCAGTCTTTGAGATAGTCGAGTCGTATGTTCTGGTCTGTTGTTGTGTCTTTGTGAGCTCTGTTGATGTCTATGGTTTCCTTTTCTGTTCAGTTTGTTTGAGTGAGATTGTCACGCACATTGCACTGAGGACCACCCACTGTAGAGAGCACGACACATTATCCGCGCTACAAAATACTTGCTAAACCTAAGCTAACCCCGGATGAAAAATCCGCACAAGAAATTATACGAGGATAAATAACAACAGAAGAACAAGTCATTGATACTAAGGAAGGTCGTTGTTATCAATGTCACGTCAAGGGCCACATTAAGAAGGCTTGTCCTAAGACAGCACCACCTAAAGAACCTAAAGCACCAACAGCTACCACAAGCATTTTAATGAACCAATCTGAGTCTCCACATGTTTCTGACACACACATTGATAAGTCTCTCTTTAAATGTTATGGTCATGTGAAGGATCAGTGTTTTGTCATATTGTTTGATTCAGGCGGTATGCGTGATGTGATTATGCCTCTCTTGTAGAGAAAGCCCGCCTAGAGGTTAGCCAAACAACTCCTCTCGAGGTGTCAGGCTTTGCTCTTGGTATGGACTCTCTCATCACGCAAAGTGCCTTGATGTGTTATTCAGTGTTCAACAAGCTGCCGTCCGCAAAAGATTTGTCGTGTCTCCTCTCTCAGGATGTGATATGATTTTGGGCATTAGATGGTTTCATGAGCATAACCCTCTCATTGATTCGGCGGACAATACTCTCACTCTAAATGCCAAAAGTGACTCCTATGATCATTCGTGGTGAGGAGGGTCTGCATTCTTTGCCTCTCATTTCTCATATGCAGGCAAAGCGTGAATTACGAAGAGGAGCACAAGCGGCGTCATCTATGCCTTTCCAGTTTCAAGCTCCAGACAGATATTCGGCTTTGTTTACCAAGTTTAAGCACCTCTTTTTGCAGGATGATCTTCCACCCCGTCTCCTTCCCGAGCGGCCGGAGGACCATCGCATCAAACTCGCGGAGGGGACACGACTCCCTACCATTTGAACAATACTCAGGAAGAAGAGTTAGAGCGGCAACTCACGGAGTTGGTGGCCAGAGGATTCATACGTCCTAGTGTAAGTCCTTTTGCTGCTCCTATTTTATTTGTCCGCAAGAAGGATGGTTCGCTCGTTTGTGTGTTGATTACAAGGCATTGAACAAGATGACCGTCAAGAACAAGTTTCCGATGCCTCGCATTGAGTATATCCTCGATAGGCTCAATGGGGCAAAGGTTTTCAATAAGGTCAATCTCAAAAGTGGATACCATCAAGGGTATTCAAAGGCGACATCTACAAGACCACTTTTCGCCAAAGCGAGGGCAATGGGAGTATGTGGTCATGCCTTTTGGATTGACAGGAGCCGTGGGAACATTTAACCGTCTCATGGTAGGCCGTTTTGACAATATGGTTGGTGTATGTGTGTTCATCTTTCTTGATGATATTCTCTTTTTTTTTGCATCGTGGGAACAACATGAAAAGGATGTAGAAAGGGATTAACCCATTTGGATGAGTGTCAGTTGTACATTGCAGCTAAGAAATCTGAGTTTTTTCTCACTGAAGTTACTTATCTAGGTTATATCATTTCTGCAGAAGGCGTCAAGCTAGACCCCGCAAAGGTGGAACAGGTGTGTAATTGGGATTTGCCCAAAACTGCATATGATGTGCGTTCTCTTCTTGGTTTATGTCAAGCATATAGTTCACACATAAGAGAATTTTGCACGCATTGCCGCACCCATGACAAATGTTTTGAAAGGGCTAAAGACTCGCCGACAATGCGTGGATTTACCCGAAGCAGCCACTGAGGCTTTCGCAGCTCTCAAGGTTGCGGTGACAATAGCACCGTGTCTTATCCTTGCCTCTTGGGATAACCCCTTTGAGGTATGGACAGATGCAAGCAATGTCGCCATAGGAGTTATACTGCAGCAACATGGCCGTCCAGTTGCATTCCTTAGTCAAAAGCTAAATAGTGCAGAAAAGAACTATTCAGTTTATGACAAAGAACTTTTGTCTGTCATTCGCTCTCTTAAGCATTGGAAGCATATTCTGTATGGTAGAGAGTTCACAGTTCGCACGGATCACCAAGCCCTCAAGTGGCTCCAGTCTATGCCTAGTGCACATTGGAGTGATCGCCAAGCAAGGTGGTCATAATTTTTTGAGCAATTTGGAGGTTTGATTGAGTATGTGTCTGGTAAAGCTAACCTATTGCAGATGCGTTAAGTCACAAAGGACAGATCTTGGCTCTTGAGTCAAGATCCACAGTTTCTCTTTAGGGTGGGTTTTTTGTTTTGCCATTAGGAGTCGGGTTGGGCACTCCCGACTACTCCCCTCATACATCAAAAAAGTGCACAGTTTCTCTTCAGGTGGTTTCTTTCGACAGCATGAAGAACCAATATACAGACTCCGAATTTGGTAAGCAATGGTTGCAGGCTCTTGCTTCCCAAGGGCCTAACAACTATCTCATTCGTGAAGGTTTGCTGTATTCTCGTCATGTGTGTTGCCCTCTCTCAGGACAGCCATATTGCACGATGCACATGACTCTCTCACGGGTGGGCACAAGGGAATGAACACCATTCTGGAAAAAATAGAAATATTCTTTTATTGGCCTAAAATGCGAAGGATGTGTTTCGTTATTTCACACAGTGTAATATTTGTCAAAAGGTAAAGGCTCCTCGGGGTAAGCAGCAAGGCCTCTTGCTTCCGCTGCCTATTCCCGATGGACCTTTTCAGGTATTTCTATGGATTTTTTGACTAACCTTCTAGCTAGTTTGCATTTAAGGAACACTCAATGTTTGACAATTGTTGACCATTTCAACAAGTTTTGCATGTTGATCCCTTGTAAGGCCACAGTCACCGCACAAGATGTAGCACGGTTGTTCATTAAGCATTGGTACCCCCTCTGTGGTTTGATCAATTGTTTCATATAGGGATGTTACGTTCATGTCCAATTTTTGGCGCGCTCTTTGAAAATTTTGACACTAAGTTGAATTTTTCATCGGCTTTTCATCCACAGTCAGATGGTCAAACAAAAATTTACAATCAGTTGTCTTTTGATGTTTTGAAGTCATATGTGCATGATCAGCAGTCTCATTGGGAGCTCTGTCTCCCATTGGTTCAACTCTTATTCCTCTGCCATTGGTCGAACTCCGTATGAAACAGCTTTTGGCCGTCCGTTCCAGTCACTTTTGACTCGCTCGATCAGTCAAATGCCTGATGCCAATGCTGAAAGTCAGTCGTTGGATGAGATTTCTGAAAGTGTGAAGCTTTGGCTAAGCAAGGCTCAGGAGTCTTACTCACGACATGCTAACAAGCTTCATCAGGATGTTTCTATCAAGGAAGGTGATTGGGTTATTAAGAATCGTGAAGCAACGTCTTAAGCAAGTCGGAAAGAAGTGTCCTGAGTTGTCTTTCAAAATGTATGGTCCTTTCTTGTCATTAAAAAGATCAATCAGGTTTCTATGAAATTGTAGTTGCCTAACTCATGGTCAATGCACAACGTTTTCCATGTTTCTTGGTTGAAAGTGTTTCAGGGAACACCCTCGAAGGACATTTCCGAAGAAGAAGAGCCCGAGATCATTGATGAAACTGAAGTCATGGAGCCGGAGCAACTGTTGTTGCATCGGTTTCGCCACAGCTCAAAGAACCAAGTCAAACAGTACTTTTTGAAGTTCAAGGATCGAGGAACCCACGAGGCAGTGTGGGTCGATGAAGAGTTTTTCAAAGATTACCCACAGTTGTTGGTAGACTACAAGGAAGCCATGCAGCTCCGTACCAGTACCTCACTTTGAAAAGGAGGGGATGTCACGTGCACATTTAACCCTATGTGCATGTAGACAAGCTACTTCATGTCAGCTTAGGAAGTGTTCTGGCACCTTTGTGAGCCTGTGAGCAAGCCGTGCATGTCCAGGCACTTAGAGTAGTTGCTTATCCTCTCGTTGCACACAGCATGATCATCAGCATGACAGTCACTACCCATCGTGAGCATTTTACAGTGCACAGAACCCATTTTCCCAATTTATCCATTTTTCACTTATTATTTAATAAGTGACTTTTTGTTGGAAAACTGGGTAGGGTAAATTTGCTAAGTGTCTATAAATAAAACTTAGCGCTAGCAATTTCTCGCAAAAGAGTTAGCAGAAGTTTCAGTGACTTGCAGTGCACCTTCTCGGCAAGACCGGCACGAGACTTAGTGTTTTCAGTCACAAGACAAGCCTGGCGTTTTTGGACTTCCCAGATCAGCCAGCGTTTCCAGATCCCAGCACTTGACACCAGCAGATTGCAGATCATGCCTAGCGTTTTTGCATCTTGCAGACTTGTCTAGCATTTTGCAGTTTCTGACCACAGATCAGCCCCTAGCATCAGCGTTTTCTGAAACCGCCTTGTTCAATCCAAAAAGGGCGGTAGACTTTACTTCAAACCTTGATTTAGCTTTCACCCATTATTAGTCGTCTATTATACCTGCGCTATAGTGACACAAGAGAGGGGAATGGGATACAGATGCTAGAATGCACCTGTATGAGAAGACCGACACCACATTGGCCCCTAACTTAGGCGCCCCCTCTCTGGCCAAGAGTAGCAGAATGCTCACAGAGTGCCACATGGCACATTTTCCGACTTTGGGCATTCCCGGCTAAAAATATCTCAACTGGTGCGTCAGTTGACTTTGCAGCAGAGCAAGAAAATGTTCCCTTTGTCATTCCGGAGGTAATGACGTCAACACATTTTCAGGTCCCAAAATAGCAGTTCCCTAAATTTTAGGAGATGCTGCCATTGTATCTTTCTAGGTCATCCGACCCTCTTTGTACACTGCGGCCACATCCAGAACTGAAATGTAGCCTCTGTAGCAAAGGATTCCACTTTGGCTAGTCAATGACCCCACTTGGCTAACCATAGTCCTTGTCCAACCTTAGTGCTCTCTTGCCCTCAGGCCTAGACTCCCTCTGGACAGTTCCACACTAGCTATGCAATGCAGGGCACTTAGATTTCCCGAGGGGTGTTTCCAAAAAGTGAAAGTAAATAAATAATAAGAAAGAAATCAACAAAAAGGATAGATAGTAGTCACACGCTGGTGACATACCCCCCCCCTCTTGAAATCTCAAACGTCCTCGTTTGCATCTATGTCGTACATGCTCACAGTCAACACTGATGTATTCAACACCTGTCGACATATGTACGACACATACATGCTCATTGTCAACCCTGGTGTATTCAACACCTCGTCGACACATGTATTGCCTGCGTGCGAACCCTGTCCCAATGACATAGTGGTAGCTTCGCACTGTGCCATTGCTTTGAGTCATTAACTTTCCAATGACAAAATGGTAGCTTCACATTTTGCCACTGTCTTTTAGTACACGTTGGATCTTGTAACACTTTCGAGCATATCCAAACCGACAGTTTAAGAATGCAGTTACACATGTACCCTTTAATAGAAGCAATTACTGTATCCTTGCGAAACTGACAAGAAATACTCACTTCTATAGCACTAACCAAACTTTTGGACATTCCATAAGAGCAATTGCCAAACTGACAATCTGTACAGCTCTAACATTCATGTAACATGTACTTGATTTGAGCTCACTTTAAATACCATGTACATCATTTGTTTCAGAAGCCATTGTCACACTGACAATCCATGTAGCTTTGAAACTCAAGGGGTCAAGGTAGGTTGCAAATCGAAGGCTTCAAGGTAAAGTGATAACACAGTTGGTGACTCTGCAAGTTCACCTTCTTCCATCCACTTACCATCCATTGGTGGATAGTTTCTGAACTTTACCAAGTAACGCCTAGCAACCTTGCCTATCACTTTTCTTTCCTTATGTGCCAAAATCTGTTCCGGGACCAAGATCTCGTCAAGTTCCTCGACTTCCGGCTGATCTTCAGCTGGCATATCCTCTGGCACATCACCCAGATAGGGTCTAAGAAGACTCACATGAAATGCATTGTGAATCTTCCAACTCTCAGGCAATTTCAGCCTATATGCAACATCATTGATTATGTCACATACTTGAAAAGGCCTATAGTAACGCATGCTGAGCTTTGGAAACAGTCTTTCCTTGCCCTTCATCTTCTTTAACCTCGCCTTTTCAAAGCGTAGAAGCACCCAATCACCAAGTGAATATACCACTTCACGACAGTGACGATCAGCTGCTTTCTTTTGCTTTGTCTGAGTCTTTTCTAAGGCCACTTTGACCTTCTTGTACATTTCATCCATAGCCTGAACATACTTATCTGCTTCAAATATCTTGTCCTTTGTGTGCAGTATGGGAGGAACTTTCTTGCCACCTTCAACTATCTCAAAGGGTGCCTTGCCAGTTGATGAATGCATTGTATTATTGTATGCATACTCCACCAATGGCAAATACTGCTCCCACTTTCCTTTATGCTCTGACACATAGCACTTCAGCAGATCTAGGACAGTAGAATTTGCCTTCTGACTGTCCATCTCTTTGAGGATGAAATGACGAAGAGAATTTGAGCGTTGTGCCCATATTCTCAAACAAGCCTCTCCAGAACAAACTTGTCATGCGTGGATCACGGTCGCGAACAATCGACTGTGGCATGCCATGATACTTGAAAATATTGCTCATAAACAAGCATGCCATCTGATCTGGCTTTATCTTCTTCCTGACAGGAATAAAATGAGCCTGTTTGCTGAATCTGCAAATAATGGTCCAAATACCATCGTTTCCTGTCTGCGTTCTCGGAAGATCAAAGATAAAATCCATAGCAATACTTTCCCATGGTTTATCTTGAATAGGTAGTGGTTGCAATAACCCTGGTGCCTTTTGCCTGTCAAACTTGACCTTTTGGCATATTAGGCATTCTCGCACAAAGACATCCACATCTCTTCTCAATGTAGGCCGGTAGAAGAATGTCTCAACCGCTTTAACTGTAGCATCGATACCACGATGCCCTGCATACGGTGGGACATGACTCTCTTCCATCACTTTGCATCGCAATGGCTTTGTGACACACAATCTGCCATGCATCATCATGAACCCATCTTTGAGAAGATAGTGTTCATGACGTTGTCCATCCATTAGCTGCTCGAAGACCCTTGCAAAATCTTCATCATTTGCATACTGTTCTCTCATATCATCAAGTTCATGATGATAAGGAATCGACACAGCTGAACTTTGTGGCTTCCTTGACAAGGCATCAGCCACAACGTTCTTCTTGCCTTCCACATGCACAATCTGAAAATGGAACATGGACAAGATATTTGCCCATCGCATATGCTTCTCAGATAACTTTGTCTGTGTCAAGAAGTACCGCAAGGTCTGATGGTCCGTTTGGACAACGAAATCTGCACCTAGCAGGTAGTGTTTCCAACTTAAGAGCGTATGAATCACAGCCAATAACTCTTTCTCATAGACCTGCATGGTCATCTCTGGCCCTTGCAAAATTCTGCTCTCATAGGCTACTACCCTGCCATCTTGCATTAGCACTGCACCAATGCTACTACCACAGGCGTCACACTAGACCACAAATGACTTCCTAAGATCTGGCAACACAATGACTGGATCCAAAGTCATCTTTTCCTTTAAGAGATTAAAAGCTGAAATCTCTTTCTGTGTCCATCTAAAGGTGACTGCCTTCTTTTGAAGAGCATGTAAAGGTGAAGCAATCTCAGCGAAATTTCGGATAAACCTTCTGTAATAGGAGCATAGTCCCAAGAAACTTCGGACATCATGCACCGTCTTCAAATTTGGCCATAACTTGATCGCTTCAACTTTTGCAGGATCCATTCTGACACCATCCTTTGAGACAATGTGTCCCAGAAAGTGAATCTCTTCCAGAAAAAACTCACTTTTCTTTGCATTGATGAGCAACCTATGACTGCGTAGCTCTTTGAACACAATGGCCAAGTGATGCCTATGCTCCTCTTCATTCTTTGAGTAGACTATCATGTCATCAAAGAATGTACCAACAAACTGCTGGTGTGGACGGAAAATTCTGTCCATCATCCTATTGAACGTAGCAGGAGCATTTGTGAGACCAAAGGGCATCACTAAAAATTCGTCAAGGCCAAACGTTGTTCTAAAAGCAGTCTTGTGCACATCCTCTGATCTAATGCGGATCTGATGGTACCCACTCTTTAGATCTATCCTGCTAAACATAGCTGCTCCTTCTAATTTGTCCATAATATCATCCATTCTAGGTATAGGGAACCTATTCTTGATGGTATTCTTGTTCAGTGCACGGTAGTCGATGCACATACGCCATGAGCCATCCTTTTTCTGCACCAACAACACTGGAGAGCAGAATGGAGATGAACTGGGCTGAATCAGCCCCTTTTCTAACAGCTCTTGTACTTGGCCCATTATCTCTTTCTGCTGAGCCGCACTAACCCTGTACGGAGGCTTATTTGGTGGGCTACTACCTGGCACCAAATCTATCGCATGGTCCTCGGGTCTCTCTGGCGGTAATTGAGACGGTAATGAATCGGAAAAACAGTCACTATACTGTTGTAAAAACATTGACCTTTCTTTATCTAACACAGATAAATTTGATTCATCACAATCTGACACTTCATGTGCAAAAACCAAGTACGCAAAAAGATGCTTTTTCATTACAGAAGTAATAGCAAAAGCTGATACAGTGGGAATAGACTCCCCTTTAAGCTTTACATCCAGAATGTGAGTCTTTCCCCTGCTCTGTACAGTGATCTTTTTGTTGTAGGCATCCATGATTCCCTGTACACGAAACAACCAAGGAATACCTAACAACACATCACATCCGTCCAGTGGCATGATGTAAAATTCTTCAGCATCTAAATAGGACTGGATATGTAGGCGCAATTTTCCAATGATGGGTGTCACAGCCTCTGTATGGCCAGGACATGCCAAACCTGCCTCTGCTGTATACTCCATCTCTTCAGGTCTGATTCCCAACTTTGAAGCCAATTCTGGGGAAATGAAGTTGACTTTGGCACCTGGATCAAAGAAGATAAGCACTGTTTGATCCCTGACCTTTCCCCATGCTCTGCAAAGCTCACTTGCATCTGAATTTGGCTTGTCGCCCACCATATCTGGCACTAGACCAGCCACGGGCTTCTTTCCTTTCCTGTCCTCCTTGTCTTCAGAATCAGCTGGCCTTTTCTTTGTAGGATAGTTGTAAGCAATGTGGCCAGGCTGCTCACATATAAAGCATTTGTTCTCTGTCCTCAGGACCTTCTTTTGCTCTTCTGACTTGCGAGGAAAACGTCTTTTCCATTTCTTCGCTGGTCCCTTTTCTGATTCAGCCGTAGCTTTATCTTTCCCTGCGTTGGCTGACTCCTGAGTCCCTTTACGAGCCTCATTGGGAACGTGCTTCTTGGCTGAATTTTTCTTGCCTGATCCTGCCTTGACGCCAGTGTTAAATTCATAATCTTCTCCCTTGAGCAAACCATTGCCAGTGTTTGCTACCTCGATGAGCTGCGTCAAAGTAGTGACTTTTGTCTTCGTACAGTACTTTCTCAATCCTTTAGGTAGGCCACAACAGTATTTTTCAATCTGTTCTGTCAATGGCACAAACCTATAGGAAGTTACTGGAAGTAGAGCTTTCCAAAACTTCCGATTGTAATCATCCAGATTTCTGCAAGTGGCAGCATTAAGCTGGTGCCATTCTGTCATGACATCTGCTTCAAAGTCATCAGATAACCATGCTGCTGCAAAAATCTGCTTAAAGTAAATCCATGTGGACGGAGCTTGCCCTTGAAGCAATAAAGTTGTCCACCATTGTTCCGCATTCCCTGTCAAGAAAGTGGCTGCCTTGCGGACCTTTGAAGCCTCTGTAAAGTTTCCCCCTGTATAGGCCTTGTCAAACTGCTGGAGGAATGAGAGAGCCTTCTTCCTGTCATCAAACCCTGTAAAGGTCGTGAAAGACACACCTTTGCCACCTTCTTTGTACGGAGTTGGCCTCTCCATCGGCATTAAATTGTCATATGGAAGTGACTGAAACATGGGAACATTGTTAGGGTTCATTTGTGTTCCCTGACCGCAATTAAGTTGACCTGGAAATGCCATATTTGGCTGCTGATTTGTAATTCCAACCATACCAAAATTTGCCTGTGGCATCCCAAATTGGCCCTGAGTGCTCTGAAACCCTGGTAGCATGCCCGTGATACCATACATGGGGTTAGGCATCATCGTTTGAGCACCCCCGAACACTGTTCCTGGCGTGTAAAACTGATTTCCAAGTGCATGACCAGCCATGCTCTGGAATACCGATCCACCTCCAAAATAACCAGGGTGTACTGAAGGTGGTGGGAAGACCTGTTGCATAGCCTGTAGGTTGCTTCCCTGCCCATTAGAACCAGCTATAGGCTGCTGAAAGGTGGTGGGCTGAGCAAGTACAGCCTGAAAGACTGGCATCTCAGCCACCTGTTCTTGCACCTTAGGCACACGTTGTGGAGACTGCATGTTCTCCATCAAGTGTACAGGTGTTTCCATTGACTGTGCAGTATGAATGACCTGTGCTTGAGCCTTAACAGGCTTTTGAATATAATCCAGTGACCCAACTTGCTGAGACGGAACAGGAGGTTGCAGAAAGGCTAAAAACCTCGGGTTCTGCATTACTTGTGTGAACATAGCCACAGCAATAGCCAACTGGGTCCTGAATATATCATCATCCGTCTGTGGTGGTCTTGAAGACTCACCCACTTCATGTGTCTGTTGACCCTGTGAAGAGGAAACCTCTTCAGTCACATCATCTGGTCTGTCAACCATAATTGCAATTCCCTGTGTCTGGTCTATGATCCCCTGTGTCTTCAAGCCCAAAACTGACCAAGGCTCACTTCTATGGGAAAAAGTGATTTAATCCCGTCGATGGAACCATGAAACCGGCCTGTTCAATCCAAAAAGGGTGGTAGACTTTACTTCAAACCTTGATTTAGCTTTCACCTATTATTAGTCGTCTATTATACCTGCGCTATAGTGACACAAGAGAGGGGAATGGGATACAGATGCTAGAATGCACCCGTATGAGAAGACTGACACCACATTGGCCCCTAACTTAGGCGCCCCCTCTCTGGCCAAGAGTAGCAGAATGCTCACAGAGTGCCACATGGCACATTTTCCGACTTTGGGCATTCTCGGCTAAAAATATCTCAACTGGTGCGTCAATTGACTTTGCAACAGAGCAAGAAAATGTTCCCTTTGTCATTCCGGAGGTAATGACGTCAACACATTTTCAGGTCCCAAAATAGCAGTTTCCTAAATTTTAGGAGATGCTGCCGTTGTATCTTTCTAGGTCATCCGACCCTCTTTGTACACTGCGGCCACATCCAGAACTGAAATGTAGCCTCTGTAGAAAAGGATTCCACTTTGGCTAGTCAATGACCCCACTTGGCTAACCATAGTCCTTGTCCAACCTTAGTGCTCTCTTGCCCTCAGGCCTGGACTCCCTCTCGACAGTTCCACACTAGCTATGCAATGCAGGGCAGTTAGATTTCCCGAGGGGTGTTTCCAAAAAGTGAAAGTAAATAGATAATAAGAAAGAAATCAACAAAAAGGATAGATAGTAGTCACACGCTGGTGACATTTTCAGTTTTCAGCACTTACACACAGCAGATCAGCCCCTAGCCTCGCAGATCTCACCTACCCGCACCAAATCCTCGCCATACCGATCAGCCAATGTTTTCAATTTCAGCCCGCTGTCCGCAGATTTCAGCATCTGCGATATTGCGTATCGTCGTCGCCATGGCCGTCCTTGTCCACACAGTGTTAGAATTCAACAAAAATTCAGCATTTGCAAATTTCAGCCCTAGCGTTTTCAGATTTCAGTCCGTCTTCGTCGTCGACATCGTCGGCAAGTCCATTGCATCTAGACCATTGTACCAGATTTGTGCAATCAAAAACATGAACCTCTCTCGCCATAGAGAGGGGGGCCCTTGGAGGAAGGTTTGAGAACCGCCTGGTGTCGTATTTCTTTCTCTCTCTCTCTCTCTCTCTCTCTCTCTCTCTCTCTCTCTCTCTCTCAGCACCTTCATTCATAGCGTCATTTACTTTGTTTGTGATCTTTGCACTCTCTCACTAAAGGAACGGAAGGCTCTCCCTTCCGTAAGTAAAAGGAACCCTTGAGCAAAGTTCAACATTCACTTCCGCTGCACCTTACAGAGGAAGCATCCAGTGAGTACTGGAAGGGGGGCAACCTATCTATGCTCAACCCATGCGCCTAAAACCATGATGTCATCTCCCCATAGAGACCAAAGGCTTCTCCATGTCCCCCCATCCATCAGTGCGACCTGTCCTCCCGTGATGATCTAATGAAGGCCCCCAT
Organism: Adiantum capillus-veneris; assembly: GCF_014529385.1. Taxonomy (NCBI): domain Eukaryota; kingdom Viridiplantae; phylum Streptophyta; class Polypodiopsida; order Polypodiales; family Pteridaceae; genus Adiantum; species Adiantum capillus-veneris. The sequence continues at coordinate 80,684,118 of NC_140954.1, forward strand.
ATCTCAGCTCCATAGAGCAATGTAGAAGCCACCAGAGTGTCAAAGAGCCAAAGCTTCGTTCGAGGCTCCTAAAACTGAACCTGCGAACACATCCTCTCCAATCTACACAATGCCACATGGGCTCTCGTCAATCTAGTCTCTGCTACTCTCCTCAATGAAAATGCTGGTCCACTAAAAACCACTCCAAGGTAAGTGTAAGCATTTGTATACTCCACTGTCTCCTGGCCGTATGTGAATGCGGGCGCTGACCTCTTGATCCACTGTGGGGTGGTATTAAATACCATGACCTTGGTTTTACCAAGGTTGACAGACAAACCACTTTCATGGGCAAACCTATGCAAAGTATCCAAGTGACATTGCATTCCCTCTGGAGAGTCGGAGATCAACACAATATCATCAGCATATAACAATAGCGGAATCCATGTCTCTGCCAACAGTGCACCTCTATCACGATCTTTCTCGATGTAGTCAAAAACCTCATCCACATACATACCAAATATAGTAGGAGAGAGCGGGCAGCCCTACTTCACCCCAATAGTGGAGTGAACCGGTGTAGATAGACCCTCTGAGGTGCGTACTTGCCCTACTACTGATCTGTACAATGCCATGATCCCCAAAATGAGCTCTGTGGGTACTCCCATCTCCTGTAATTTGCGCATCAATCTAGGTCTGGGTAGTGTGTCAAATGCTTTGCGGAAGTCCACAAAGCTACAATAGATCCGTCTCCCATGGGATCTACCCTCCTCAATGATGGCCCTGAGTGTCAAAATATGGTCAAGAGTAGAAAAACCTCTTGAACCCTGCCTGTTGTCACAAACCGGTGATGTGGCGTGGCCATTTGGGCAGCAGAAACACACACCCAGCTGTGGCTGTAGAATTATGGGAATTACGCTAAGTTGCTGACTTGGCATGATGTACGGAATTCCGTGTTTTACGGCGTGATTTGTGGCAGCTGTACGGACAGATTTTTGCTACGCAAGGCTGGCTGAAAATTCTACGCAAAGATTAGAAGCTTTTGAATAGTTGCTTTATTTTTTTTAATGCTTTTTAAAGTATGGCAGCTTTTGGGGCTCTGCTTTTAGTATGCCTTGTAAACTTATAAATAAGTGGGCAAGGCTCCCACTCTGCAGAGCATCTAGACGCAGAGTCTGAGAGTGAGACCCCTCTCACTCCTTGTACTTTGAGTTACAAATTAGTACAAAAAGAAATACCGAAAGGGGCGCTAGTCTTTGGGGCCAATATCTCTATGCACGGATGTAAGGTGCAGCGGAAAGAATGATGAACTTTGCTCAAGATGAGTGCTCCGAACTGTGCTCAAGGTTCCTTTTACTTAGGGAAGGGAGAGCCTTCCATTCCTTTAGTTGAGAGTGCAAGGGACACAAACAAAGTGGTGAACACTGTGAATGAAGGTGCGTGAGACTGAGAGATAGAGAGAGAAGAATACGACACCAGAATGTTGTCAAACCCTCCTCCGAAGGCCCCACTCTCTATGGCGAGAGCGGTCTACTTATGACTGCACAAATCTCTACAATGCTTGGACTTGCCGACGATGTCGACGACGATGAGGACGACGACGAGACAGGCTGAAATGTGAAAATGCTAATGGCTGAAATCTGCAAATCTTTTATCTGCTGAATGCTGACTCTATGTCGATGACGACGATGCAACGACGACGCGCTGAAAACGCTGATGCTGAATCTGTAAACCTTGCGGAATCTGATCATGCGGCGAGGAACTGCTGCGGGAAGGTCAAATCTGCGAGGTTCGGGGGTTCTACTGTGGAATCTAACTGCTGAAAACTGAAAACTGAAAACGTTGATGCAAAAACGCTAGGGCTGAGAATGGTCTTGCTGTGGAGAATCTGCTAATGCTAGGGCTGATCTGCTGTCTACTGTCACTGTGAATCTGCAAGTGCAAAAGCGTTGGCTGATCTGATGCAAAAACGCTAGGCCTTCTGCAATGCTGAAAACGCTAGAGTTGTCGCGGGGGTTGGTCTTGCTGAGAAGTTACGTGTTGAGCAAGGTGCTCCTGCTGCCTCTTCTGCCAGAAAGTGCTAGCTCTAGTTTGCTTAAATACAAACTTAGCAAAATTGCCCTACCTACTTTCCAACAAAAGTCACTTAAAAATAATAAGTGAAAAAAGTCAAAAATAGGGAAAATAGGTCTATGCACTGTAAAAATGCTATTGATGGGATCTGACTGGAATCTGATGGTCATGTTGTGCACAACCACAGGATATGCATCTAATCTAAGTGTCTGGACATGCACGGTCTGCGAACAGACTCACAAAAGTGCCAGATCACTTCCTATTCTAGACTGACTTGACTGAACTAAACCCTGGTTATGTTGTAGCTTGTCCACGGACACATAGGGTTGGATGTGTCACGTGACAACGGAACTCCGTCGGGCCGTGTCCAATTAATTGTGAACTATGAACTGTTTTGAAGTGAATCTCTGCTGTGTCGCGGTAGAATCTTGACTTGGGAGTGTCCAAGACATGGGACCCCCCCTGAAGAGGAACACTTTGACCACGCACGAGGAGAGGAAAATTGCCGAGGTGGGAAACCGGTAGCATATCCAAGTCAAAAATGCTCGAGCAGAAGAGGGAGGAAGAGCAAGAAGAAGAGGCTCAATAGGGAAGGCATCGTCCACCATAGTAGACAAGATGACAGGATAAGCAATCCATCCATGTAGAGACCGCAATATCTGCAATCTTCCAGGAGAGGAGTCGTCTCAAGGGTATATATAAGCTGCAATATGATATGTCGTTCCATGGCAGACACACAATATCGAACAAAAGAGTCAGAGGAGATCCTGGTAAAAGTCAACCTGTGGGAGCACATCCACCACCGGGGTCTGGACAAAATATCCAAGAGAGTCTGCAAGTGCACGTCGTGAAGACACCCGACATAGGAGAACTCCCCCCCGGGAAAGTAATGGAATGTGGTGAGGTAAAGTACGGTTGAGAGGATGCATCGGGAAGAATGACCGGTGTTGTAGAAGTCATAGCCTCGGAGTAGACCAGCAAAGCAAGGAACATCCATGAGGTCTTCACCGTGTAAGTAGTGTGAGTGCGCGTGTGCGGAAGCGTGAGAGAGGAGAGAGAGAGATTGACAGGAGACACAAACGCTATGAGTGGTGAAGAGGGGGCGATCAGCCCCCCATGACTACCATGAGCAGAAGACCCAATACACAATTACCAGATGTGTGATCTCTGTGAGATGAGATGTGGAAGTGGGTACCCCCCTGGCCCCATCTATAGGTGCCCAAGGGGAGGTAGGGCAAGGCCTGATAAAAATCCCCATGACCCAACAGAAAAATGATATATGGAAATATATGTGGGCGCTCGGACAAAAGTGGGCGATCGGCCCCAAACTCGGGCGGCCGGACCAGGTAACCTAGACTATGGGTGGCCAGCTCGGAAACATACTAGCCGTACAAGTATGCCCTAGACCTGTGAAGCAGCAGAGTGGTGTAAATCTAACACCCCCTCTCAGCACCGGATGCTGAACAAACCGCATGAAGCCGAAGATGTGAGGCAAATGATGAAGATGTTTGCTGTGATGTCCACTGAAGGACAATACTCCGGTGAACTCCGCGAGTGTAGCAGTAGTCTCGGGTGTCACGACCGCCAAGAAATCTCCGTGGCAAAGTGTCGTCACGAGCACTGTAGCAAACTGCTGTACTCCGTCGATATAGGGTGATGATACTACATAAAGGTCCCGAACTGAATGTGAAAACAACTCCTTGTCGTCGTGAAAGAAGTGCCAATAGCCCTACAAGTGTCCTGCCCAATAGGATCTATGGTGTCTATAGTCAAACCGTCTAGAGAAAATGGAGAAGCCCAGGAACCGTCATGAGAATGCACAGAAGCCTGTCAATGCATGAACCTGCAACCCAGTGTGGCCAATGGCTAAGCTGTGTAAAACTCCAGGAAGGCCAGATGTAGCAATCTACGTTGTAAACTCCTCCGAAACAAGGAAAGCCAAACTGAATAGTCTGCACTGTAGAAGCTACCGTAAGCTGCAGTTGTCACTGATAGACGGCACGGACCACCACCGGATGGTGTCCTGTCACTAGGTAGGGTAATCCAAGATGAGAGGAAAGCCAGACTCAACAGTCTGCGCTGTGAAAGGCCTCTGAGAAGAGGTGTGGTCAGACCAAGCTGTCTGCACCATAATCATCATGTATGAAGAAGGAAAGCCAGACTAAGAAGTCTGCGCTGTGAAGATCCTCTGAGAAGAGGAAAGGCCAGACCAAGATGTCTGCGCCGTCTTGCCTATATCTCCTGCCTCCAATCCTCCGGTGTCAACCAAAACAAAATCCGCGCCAACAACGCCACCAACCGCAAGTCGGTGTGGCTCTCAATGTAAATGATCTGGGAGTGGCCTACTGCCCAGGTCGAGGGATAAGTCTGTTGTAAGGTTATCGAGGGTGAGTGTAAGTAACTCTAAAGGTAGCAATCCAAATGATCGGGAGTGTAGGAGAGCAACTGCACTACCATCCAAGCCAAGCTCCGGGTGACTCCGGATGTAGTCGCGTAATGATGCCTCATCTCTCGCATCTCGCGGGTAAACTCTCCAAGAGAGTCCAAAGCACCGAAGTCCCACTCCAATCTGTAGATCCAAGCAATGACCCTGTCCAAGAAGAGATCCAAGATCCTCTCCCTAAGTCCATGTAGATGTTCCTATGTAAGCAAGTGATCTGACGTGTCAAGGTAATGTGATAAGTGTTTGTCCACCCAAGATGGTGGTGTCCTCTTTGGGAGTGTTGGAATCCCATGTGCAATGAGCATGGCCATATCTCGTGTGAACTCCTCTGATGAGTGCATAGGTGTGTCCATAGAAAACCACAAGTCACCACCCCCTCTAGAGTGGCTGGAATGAATGGATCTCTCAAGGATCGTATGCCCATAGATGATCAAGCCGATGTCGAAGATACCGTGTACTACAGCAGTCACTGAGAGACCACATGGACCACCACCGGATGGTGTCTTGGCAGGAGGTAACTTCATCCTCTGTGAAAAACATAAGCCATGTGGCTGCTGTCCAGCCAAAAACACAACTGCGAGGTGATGAAAACGCTGCTAGTGGCGAGATCCGGGGTTCAGAAGCTAAGCGCTGCCCTCCTGCTGCAAAAACGCATGTCAATTTGCAGTCCACTTTTGTTGCACTTGTTGGCACCAAAAACCTTTTGTTTGCTGAAAAAACAAAGGCTTGATGGGTACCCTAGGTGCCCAGCAACTTGTGGAAGGTGTCAACGACACAAAGTGACCAATAAAACCGCCGAAAATGGGCTGAAAACCCAAAAACGCAGATGAAGGTCAAAAACGCAAATGGATCTAGAGGGTTTTCCACAACAAAGATGTCCAGAAATGGTAGCGCTAGCAAGGAAATCAGCAGATCTGACGTTTCTTGCAAAAAATGCAGGTGAAGTGAGGTCCTCCGCGATAGAAATGGCTCCCGTTTCTGCGCTTGCCTAGCTGATGTAAAAACATTGGCAGATATGGCTCCAGTTGCAAAAACGCTGGCTGATCCAGCCCTTGGGAGAAGAACCTAATGCGATGTAGCGCCTCAGAATAGGCAAAGCCTCAAACTGTTGATACCATGTGCCCTGGCGATTGATACCATGTGAGTGCGTGTGTGCGGAAGCGTGAAAGAGGAGAGAGAGAGAGAGAGAGAGAGAGAGAGAGAGAGAGAGAGAGAGAGACAGAGAGAGAGAGAGAGAGAGAGAGAGAGAGAGAGAGAGAGATTGACAGGAGACACAAACGCTATGAGTGGTGAAGAGGGGGAGATCAGCCCCCCATGACTACCATGAGCAGAAGACCCAATACACAATAACCAGATGTGTGATCTCTCTGAGATGAGATGTGGAAGTGGGTACCCCCCTGGACCCATAAATGGGTGCCCAAGGGGAGGTAGGGCAAGGCCTGATAAAAATCCCCACGACCCAAGAAAAAAATGATATATGAAAATATATGTGGGCGCTCGGACAAAAGTGGGCGGTCGGCCCCAAACTCGGGTGGCCGGACCAGGTACAACCTAGACTATGGGTGGCCAGCCTCAAGACATACTAGTCGTACAAGTATGCCCTAGACCTGTGAAGCAGCAGAGTGGTGGAAATCTAACAACTAGTGCATAGGTCATCCAAACTGCAGGGTGGAGGAGCGATAGGACCAAGCAGAAGCAAGGAAGAAGCTCTACCATGGAGAGGCAAGGCAAAAGAGCCACCATGGAGCAGTGTGCGGGAAGAAACCATGCAAGCATCCAGATGCCAAAGGATACTCACATCTAGGAGTACATGTCCAAAATAAGTGTCTAACGTGCCAAGAGGCACGGGTCTATCGTACAGAGAGCCAATGAAGGAGGTGGATAGGGCAATCCCAAATAGATAAACATCAGTCGAGGGAGAGGGAGGGAGGGTTACTGAGGAAGAAGTAGCGGTGGAAAACACAAGCCACGTCCACAGAAGTACCTGTACCAATCCAATCCCCTGCATCTTCCCGAAGGCAAGAGAGCCTCGAGGAAGGAAGATCTGCAATGTCAAGGGAGATCCGTCCGTTGTGCCAGAACCTATATCTGAGTCCATGTTGCAATGTCGGAGGAGAAGGAGCAAAGGTGAGAAGCGGATCTGAATAACCGCGCCGGATAGAATGCCAAATGACAGCGAAGTAGGGTGTAAGTGACGGGAGAGGCAAGGGAAACCCGAAGGAATGCTAAAGGGGCAAAGTAGAGGTGTTGTCCAAAACCTGAAAACACAGCAAAAGGGAGCTGGAAACACCGCGAGAACGCGAGGGTTTGAGCAAAACGCCAGGTGATGGAATCACCGGATGCCGAGAGTGTAAGGTGAGGGCTGTAAAAACACCAAAACGGGCTGAAAATCAGCAAAGGTGGAAATCGGAGAATCGCCGGCAAATACGGGATTGATCAGCTTTCAAGCGGGAAGACCAAAGGGGCAAGGAGCGGTGCTCCGACTGTCCAAGATCGGCAAGGAGGAAAGGCTGAAGTAGAGGTAAAACCCTGGTCAATCTGCTGGCTGTCCTGCTGCCAAAAACGCTGTCAGGAGTTTTTTGGAGCAAGGAATTGCGCATATATACATATACATGCATGGTGCATCAAATAAAGGATTGCCCATTTTCCAGAGCCAGGTGGTTACGTGGGGCCCACATGTGTACAGGTAGGACAGCATGTACATAGTGCAGCGATTTTCACTATTATCAGTATTAGTGTGTTTTTTCTGCAATAAAGTGAAGTTGGTAGCGCGTAAAACTTCTCGAGGAAGCTATCCGCGGGCTGACGACGTGAGGTCAGCAGGTGCGTCAGATGGCATCTAGTGGCGTCAGGAGGGCGAACGAGGTCAATATTTGCACGTGGATGAGGACCGACACAACGTGAGTGTTTTCTGGTGAGAGTTATGCAGAAAGGTCATCATTAGGACCACTTTTTGGGGCCACTTCACGTGGTGGCGAGATGCATTATTGGAAAAAAGCTGAGTGCCAGGTGTGCGAATGATGCAAAAAGGTGACAACTATGCACTGCGAGGTCAGTTTTTGGCCTGTTCGGGGTCCGTTTGAGGTCATCTAAAAGGCCAAGGGTGCCCAACTAATAAAGCTAAGTGTGGGAACTGAAAAAACAGAGAGAAGACCAGAAAAAACGTGGAGAAGAGAGGAGGAACAGCCGCAGGTGTGTTTTTGCCCATTTTAGAGCCTGTTTTGGCCCTAAACTGCTCATCCGAGGTCGGATTTGAGCACTTTGACATTGTAGACTGGGGTTTTGGGCCGTTCCGGACGCGATGGCGCTGTCCATTTTGCCAAATTCCTCACTCTTTTCTTGCTGTTTTTCTGTGTAAGTTTCTCCTATGAGCGAAGTCTCTGCTCTAGTTTGTGATTGTATCTGGCTTATTTTACCCATATTGTGTGAGCTATTTGCCCCATTGGTGTTGGCCCAAGCTCAATTGTATCTAAACATCAGAAATTCTCCTCTTTTGAGCCGAGTTTTTTGGGTGTGTGTGTGTGTGTGTGTGTGTGTGTCTGTGTGGAGTGGGTAAGTGGATAGTCTCTCTCCTCTCACTCCAGAGGTGTGTTCCCTGTCTCGGCCAGGTGTGTTGTGTAAGCCGAGTGGTGCCCCATAGTGTGTGTGTGTACCTTCCCAAGAGTGTGTGTCGGGTCGTTATAGAGGCGCTGTGTGTGTTTTCATCCTGCTCACATTCTTTTGGCGCCCCCACGGAGGATCTTCTTCGAGTACCTTCTGCTTCGAGCTTCGAGCTTCGAGCTTCGAGCTTCGGGATTACAGGTTGCAGATTGCAGATTGCAGATTACAGGTTACAGGGACAGGTACAGGTACAGGTGATTCACACAGGTACAGGTAGCTGGAGTACAGTGATATACTAGCAGTGATGTCACTTGCAGTTGTTGTGGGTATGCATCACTTGGCGCCTATTTGAGCGCATTGTCTGCTGGATTGTACGTTACTTGTGGAAACTGCCATTGTACGTCTTTGTGGAGCCATATATGGTTTTATTTGGCAGTCCCAGCCATTTCTGAGACTTGGTCTGGAAGATAGTCATTTCTGAGACTTGACTATACGCGATTTGCATTAGCTTTCGTGTGAGGGTCGATAGCGTGAGGTTTTTATTGAGCTGGGGGATTCTCAAATGTGGAGATCCTTTCGGTGATACAGGTAGCTGGAGCACCTTTTTCATGACTTCGCCATAGGCTATGTACTAGTGAGTCCTATTTGATGCTCGGGTTCTATTGTTGGCAGTTTATGCATACAGATACAGTCTATATTTTGGGTTCTCATTGCTCTACTTCTAGGGAAACTCTGTCAAAATTTTTCCAAGTTATGATGGCTGGTCTTTTGGTCTTTTGAGCCATTTTATGTTGTTATGCTGCTGAAATTTTGGCAAAATCAGAGGATAAGACAGGTGTGCTTTCTTGGGAGCTTCATGGTTGGCTTTAATGGATGATCAAAATGGACCTCAATTCACTCCATTTCATTTAACTCTGAGAATCCAGATAAATGTTCATGTGTCAAGGAAGATTTTTTTCCAGCAGCGCATAGTCTTTATGTTTGGGCCAAGAAGATTGAGAGAGATCCTGGAATGTCCTTTGCCTGTTGTCATTCCGATGATTAACTATGAAAACTCATTTGATGTGCATGTGTTTGTCCTTATCTAAAGCTGAGCTCCATTGAAGTTTCTGGGGATTGGGTAGTGAAAAGTTTTGGGTTCTTGCACGTGCGTTTGAAGGGGTTCTCTAGCCATGGCTTTCTCTTATCCGGAGTTTCATGGAAGAAGTGATGAAGATGTGGAAGAATTTTTGGAAAAGATGGAGGTTGCCTGCATTAGCAACCAGATTCATGACCCTACGCAAATGTTACGCCTTCTCCAAATTTGTTTGAAGAGTGATGCACGAGTTTGGTCTAAAGCATTTGAAGAGGAGTTGCGTGTGGCTGATCCACCTGTAAGGTTGAGTTGGGACAATCTACGACATGGGTTGGAAGTGGAGTTTGTGAAGACAGAAGATCCTGACAAAGTGTGGCAAGAAGTACAGGCTTTGGTGCAAAAGGAAGGTGAGCCAGTAGATGCGTACATACGTAAGTTTTCATTGGCATGGGAGCGAATGTGCAAGGCTTTAGCACCACAGGTACCCCCGCCTGACATGATGAAGAAGGACAGGTTCTTGGCTGGTCTTTGAGAGAATATACGTTGGAGGGTGGAGCTAAAGAAGCCTAGGACATATGAAGATGCACTAGAGGTATCAAGGAACAAAGAGTGGAAGTTGAGGAAAATGAGCCAGTTAGGGGTGGAGTCTTTGCCCATGAGGTCTGAATTTCAGTCTATAGAGTCTTTACAAGGTCGCATGTCAGGGGTTCATCATGAACCAGTGGTTCCTGTTACTACTCAGGTTATGCCAGCAGTGGTCACTACAGCAGTGCAAGATGATGGGCTAAGGCAAGACATGAGACAAATGGTAGATTTGATGAAGAATCTCAGCGACAAAAGTGCTAAGTGTAGTCACCTTGGAGAAGGCATCAAAGCTAGAGGATACATTAGTGATGCCTATTGGGAAGAGGACCACAGAAGATAAGGAAGGAAGAAGTGCCCCAGGTCCTAGTAAGAAGAAAGGAAAGAGCCATGAAGGCGAGGATGTCAAGGCCAAGAGGAAAAGGAGAGCTCGTCGAAAGTTTCATGTTTCAGATTTTCCACTAGGGGATGGGCAATTAAGCTATGACTTGAAGGAGGATCTGACGAGCAGGAAGGCAGATGTTACTTTTGGGCAGCTTATAGAGATGGTGCCTAAGCTAAAGCGACAGTGGAAGAGGATGGTTAACCCAATGGAGAAAGAGCCAGAGAGAGGTTCAGTGAAGGTGTTGGCAATGGACGAGCTACCAGACATTTGTCCAATAGTAGATGTGTGGCATAAAAGGAAAAATTTGGGACAAGGTTATGTGGATGGCGGAGCCCAAATATGCGTCATAACACACTCATGCGTTGAGAAGATGGGTCTCACAGTGGCTGGGGTGTCAGGTTTTCGGATCAGATTGGCAAACCATCAAAAAGTAAAATGCTTGGGTGTTGTAAAGAGCTTAGAAGTGGAGGCATATGATGCAAAGGCAGTGGTTGATTTTCATGTGATGCCAGCAGGGTTGGGAGCATATCCTATTATGCTGGGCAGACCATGGTTACGTGCAGTGGGAGCCGTTCAAGATTGGCGACATGGTACGATTAGCCTCTATGGAAAGACAGGTACCAAGAAGCTTTATAATATGGACACAAGGAAACGATTAGAGGAGCTTTATGAAGATGAGGATGAGTCTAGTGATGAAGACTCTTCCACGGTGACAGATGAGGACAGTGATAGCACTACCAGCAGTGATGAGGATGCTGATGTTGCATTTCTTTTGATGGACAAAGAAATCCAGGAGATTGGTTTAGTTGCATTTGCGAATGAGGTTGAAGATGAAAGTGAAGGGCCTTATGAAGTGATTGAAGAGCTGATGCAAACCAAGGTTGAGTTGTCAAAGAAGCAGGAATTAATGACGCAAATGATTAGTGGAGACCTCTCAGCTATGGAAAAGGATATATTTTTGCATATGTTGGCTAGTTTTCCTGATTTGTTCATTACTTCATATGAAGAGATCAGAGGGTTCAAGGGCGAAGAGATGCATATAGAGCTGAAAGAAGGTGCTAAGCACCAGTGCGGCAAAGGCTAAGAAGGATGGGTCAAGAGCAAATGGAAGCCTTGCGGGAAGAGGTGGACAAGTTATTGAAGGCAGGGTTCATAGTCCCTGTGGAGACCACAGAATGGGTGAGTCCAGTTGTAGTCAGTCCAAAGAAGGATGGGAAGTGGAGAATTTGTGTAGATTTTAAACCCTTAAACGCAGCCACTAAGAAGAACCCATATCCTCTTCCATTCATTGATCAGATCTTGGATTCAGTGGCAGGTTATGAGAGGTACAGTGTGTGTGATGGTTTTTCAGGCTATTTTCAATTGAAGATTGCTCTTAAAGACCGCACAAAGACAACTTTTATTACGCCATGGGGCTGCTATTGCTACACAGTATTGCCATTTGGGTTGTCAAATGGACCTTCCTTCTATCAAGAGAGAGCAAATTGGGTGTTGGAACCATTCATTGGTAGTTGTGTTAAAGCTTTTATGGATGACTTCTGTGTTTATAGCAGTAGGGCTGAACACCATGAGAAGCTGCAGATGGTATTGGCTCGATATGATGAATGTGGAGGACAACTAAATCCAAAGAAATGTCATCTAGCACAGCCAAGGGTGAAGTTATTGGGCCACATGGTGTCAGAAAATGGCATTGAGGCTGATCCAGACAAGGTTAAGTCTATTATTCTTCTTCCATCACCTACGAGTACGAAGCAATTGGCAACCTTTATACACAAAGTGAAGTACATGGCACGGTTTATTCCATTGTCTTCGCAGCTTCTTTATCCATTACAGCAAGTGGCAAAGCATGATCCATTGCAATGGGATGACAAGTGTGAAGAAGTGTTTCAAGAGGTGAAAGAGGTGTTAGGGGGTTTGTCAGCCATGCAGGCTCCTGATTGGGAGAAAGTTTTTTATGTAAATCCATCAGTAGGGGATGATGCCATTGGAGCCATGCTATTGCAAAAGGGGAAGGGCAGCCATTATATGAGGCCAGTGTATTGTGCAAGCCGAGTGAAGTTGGTAGCGGAGAGAAAGTTATCGGAAGTAGAGCTAGTGATGGCCAATGTAATATTTGTTTGTCGACGATTTCGTCATTACTTGCTACCACGGCCTTTTGTTTTCTTGACGAGTTATGCTTTTTTGCCACAGTTAATTAATGGTATTAACATGTCAAATGTGGTGAAGAAATGGGTAATTGAGCTGCAAGAGTTTGAGTTCTCTTTTCTAGTGGAAGATAGTACAAGGGCTACCCTAGCTGATTTGTTGACCTACAAGGAGAATCCCCTTATTGTTAAGGAAGAGGTGGTGAGAAAGGTAGTTGAAGAAGTGCCACAGATCAGCAATGCACATGTGTTGTTCTTTGATGGTTCATACAGAAAGAGCCATGATGCAGCTTCAGGGGGTATAGCACTTTATGATCCAGAGGGGAAGCTAGTATGCAAGAGAGGGTTCAAATTGGATGCGCATAGTAACAATGAGGCTGAATATGCTACATTGGAAGCCGGATTACACATTTGTTTGAAGCATGGGGTTCGAAGGTTGAGCATAAAAGGTGATGCCTTGTTAGTGGTGAAGCAAGTGCTGGGTGTGTGGAAGAGCAAGAACACCTCATTGAAGGAAATGCGCTTTAGAATTAAAGGCCTGTTAAAAAAGTTTGAAGCATGGAGCATCAGACACATTGAACGTGCTCTAAATGGAGAGGCACATGAAGCAGCTCAAGGCATGATTGGGGAGCTATTCGTGTTGAGGACCAATTTACCTCTTTATCATGGCCGGGAAAGTTTGGCTCAAGAAGAGGAGTTTTTGCTAACAGGAATCATTCCAAAGGAGATTCAGAAGTCTAAGAAGTATGGCTTTGTGCGTAGAGCATACAGGTACAAATTGATTGGTGATGTCTTATACATGAAAGGGGCTGATCTCGTGTTGAGACGTGTACCTTGGCGGGAGGAGCTTTACAGAGTGTTGGAAGAGAATCATGAAGGCGCATGTGGTGGCCATTTTGCTCTAAAGATCACCTTGCATAAGATTTTGCAAGAGGGGTATGTATGGCCTAGTTTGCACAAGGATGTTCACCATTGGTGTAGGTCTTGCAATAGGTGTCAAGCATTTGGGAATAGAGTGTTGAAGCTAGAGCTACGAAAAACCATTATGGCGTTTGATGTGTTTGAAAAGTGGGGAATTGATGCAATAGGCCCGTTACCTATCACAAGCAGGGGCAAAAGCTATATTTTGACGGCAGTGGACTATCTTTCTAGATGGGCAGAGGCTATAGCAGTAGAACAGATCACTGTAAAGGATGTGGCAAAATTTGTGTATGATGAAATATGTTGCAAGTTTGGGGTGCCATTAGAGCTACTTTCAGATAAGGGGCCAGGATTTAGAGCTAAACTGCTAGACTTCTTATGCACAAAGATGAAGATTAAGCACCAGCATACCACTCCTTATTACCCGCAGTGTAATGGCTTAAATGAAAGATTCAATGGTGAGTTGGTACAAATTCTTTCTAAAGTGACAGAGCACCAAGGAAAGAATTGGGATTTGGAATTGCCTAGTGCATTATGGGCTTACCGTACTTCGGTGAAGACAGGTACAGGGTTTACTCCATTTCATTTGGTGTATGGAAAGGAAGCACTATTGCCTGTGGAGGTAGAGTTGCCTGCGGTCAAGATGTTAGAGAAGTTTCTTGGGTCACCTAGTGATGCATTCAAAGAGAGGCTCTTGCAGTTACAAGAGGTCCAGTTGGATAGGATGAGCGCATTGGAGCATTATGGACAGATGCAGGATAAGGCTTTGGCAAAGATAAATGAAAAGGTTAAAAGTAAGGGTATCAAGAAACATGACTTGGTTTTGCGCTACAATAGCAAACTGGACAACACCTTCCAAAAGAAGTTTCAAATTAAGTGGGAAGGCCCTTTCAAGGTAGTGGAGTGTTTCCCGAATGGTACATATCAGTTGGCTAACCTGGATGGGATTTTACATACGTCAAGGGTAAATGGATTGCGTCTTAAGTTGTATCATGCCAGGTTGATGATGGTGGAGCAAGATGAGCTGTCTCTGGATCAAGCTGTGTTGGTGAGGGATGAGGAGACATGTGATGCGGCGAGTCTCATATCTCTCTTTGCTGCTGCTGATCATGAATGATCTAGCAGGCTAGGGGATGGGCAAATTATGTCAGGAGTTTTTTGGAGCAAGGAATTGCGCATATGTACATATACATGCATGGTGCATCAAATAAAGGATTGCCCATTTTCCAGAGCCAGGTGGTTACGTGGGACCCACATGTGTACAGGTAGGACAGCATGTACATAGTGCAGCGATTTTCACTATTATCAGTATTAGTGTGTTTTTTCTGCAATAAAGTGAAGTTGGTAGCGCGTAAAACTTCTCGAGGAAGCTATCCGCGGGCCGACGACGTGAGGTCAGCAGGTGCGTCAGATGGCATCTAGTGGCGTCAGGAGGGCGAACGAGGTCAATATTTGCACGTGGATGAGGACCGACACAACGTGGGTGTTTTCTGGTGAGAGTTATGCAGAAAGGTCATCATTAGGACCACTTTTTGGGGCCACTTCACGTGGTGGCGAGATGCATTATTGGAAAAAAGCTGAGTGCCAGGTGTGCGAATGATGCAAAAAGGTGACAACTATGCACTGCGAGGTCAGTTTTTGGCCTGTTCGGGGTCCGTTTGAGGTCATCTAAAAGGCCAAGGGTGCCCAACTAATAAAGCTAAGTGTGGGAACTGAAAAAACAAAGAGAAGACCAAAAAAAACGTGGAGAAGAGAGGAGGAACAGCCGTAGGTGTGTTTTTGCCCATTTTGGAGCCTGTTTTGGCCCTAAACTGCTCATCCGAGGTCGGATTTGAGCACTTTGACATTGTAGACTGGGGTTTTGGGCCGTTCCGGACGCGATGGCGCTGTCCATTTTGCCAAATTCCTCACTCTTTTCTTGCTGTTTTTCTGTGTAAGTTTCTCCTATGAGCGAAGTCTCTGCTCTAGTTTGTGATTGTATCTGGCTTATTTTACCCATATTGTGTGAGCTATTTGCCCCATTGGTGTTGGCCCAAGCTCAATTGTATCTAAACATCAGAAATTCTCCTCTTTTGAGCTGAGTTTTTTGGGTGTGTGTGTGTGTGTGTGTCTGTGTGGAGTGGGTAAGTGGATAGTCTCTCTCCTCTCACTCCAGAGGTGTGTTCCCTGTCTCGGCCAGGTGTGTTGTGTAAGCCGAGTGGTGCCCCATAGTGTGTGTGTACCTTCCCAAGAGTGTGTGTCGGGTCGTTATAGAGGCGCTGTGTGTGTTTTCATCCCGCTCACAACGCTAGTGCAACTTGGCTGCTGTCCTGCCCAGAAACGCAAGAGCATAGGGCTGAAAAACGCAGATCCTGCTGGTTGAAAAACGCTGGAGCAGATGATGGTCCTCCTGCAACAAAAAACGCTAGGCCAATGCTGGCTGAAAAACGCTGGTGCAAAGGAGGGGCAGCAAGATGGCGATGGGGGTTGGAAGGAGAGTGATGGCAGAGGAAAGGTGCAAAAGAGGCCATAGTCCACAGAACGCAGTTCTGAGAGCAAAAACGTAGGTTTCCAAATAGAAAACACTGGTGGAAATGAAGAAGTTCTTCGCGATGAAATCCTCCGCAAGGTCCTCCCAGGGGATGGCGATGGCAAATCCTCAGCCTAGAAGCTCTAATACCATGTCAGAGTGTGGAGCGGAAGGTGAGAGAGAGAAAGAGACAATGGCAAAGAGAGAGAGAGAGAGAGAGAGAGAGAGAGAGAGGAGACAGATGGTGGAAAGGCTGGCAGCCCAATAACTCCAGATGACTACATGCTGTGAGACAAGACAATGAGAAAGAGGGTGCCCCCCCTCCTATATACAGGAGAATAGGGGTTGGTCGAGCAATAATCCTCAATATAGCTCAATGACCTAAAAATATGACCCTCCAATATAAATGGGGGAATATGTGACCAAAACAAGTCTAAAGTGGGAAATGTGCTGAACAACCCTAAGTGTGCCTGAGATCCCTGTCGAGCAGGTGTACAGGTGGCCAATCCACAACCAAGGGCCAGTGCACGTGAGTGATGAGGAGCCTGTAGACAATGTGTGAAGCATCTGGAGATGAAGAATCTAACAGTTGTCTGCACCGTAATCATCCTTTATGAAGAAGGGAAGCCAGACTGAGAAGTCTGCGCTGTGAAGATCCTCTGAGAAGAGAAAAGGCCAAACCAATCTGTCTGCACCGTCTTGCCTGTATCTCCTGCCTCCAATCCTCCGATGTCAACCAAAACAGAATCCGCACCAACAACGCCACCAAACCGCATCTCGATGTGACTCTCAATGTGAATGAGCTTAGAGTGTCCTACTACCCAGGTCAAGGGATAACTCTGTTGTAAGGTTACCGAGGGTGCGTGTAAGCAACTCTGGAGGTAGCAATCCAAATGATCACGAGTGTAGAAGAGCAATTGCACTACCATCCAAGCCAAGCTCCAAGTGACTCCGGATGTAGTCGCGAGATGCTTGATCTCCCGCATCTCGTGGATACACTCTCCAAGAGAGTCCAAAGCACTGAAGTCCCACTCTAGTCTGTAGATCCAAGCGATGAACCTGTCCAAGAAGAGATTCAAGATCCTCTCTCTAAGTCCATGTAGATGCTCTTGTGTAAGCAAGTGATCTAACATGTCGAGGTCAAGTGGTAAGTGTTTGTCCACCAAAGATAGTGGTGTCTTCTCTGGGAATGTTAGAATCCCATATGTCATGAGCATGGCCATATCTAGTGTGAACTCCTCTGATGAGTACATAGGTGTGTCCATAGCAAACCACAAGTCACCACCCCCTCTGGCGTGCGCAACCGACGAATAATGGCTAGAATGAAAGGATCTCCCAAGGATCGTATGCCCGTAGATGATCAAGCCAATGTCAAAGATACCGTGTACTGCCGCAGTCACTGAGAGATTGCACAGACCACCACCGGATGGTGTCCTGGTAGGAGGTTACTTCATCCTCTCTGGAAAACACAAGCCAAGTGTCTGCTCTCCACCCAAAAACGCAGCTGTGAGGTGATGAAAACGCTGCTGTCCAGCGTTTTCAGCGTGCTCCTACGCTCCCGGCACGGTCCGAAGTGGTGCAGAGGGTGTAGGGAGGGTTTATCTCTGTGTGCACAGCCGTCGGAGGGCTGAAAACAGAGAAAACAGCAGGTGCTTATGGCTAAAATCCGTAGAAGATGAAGAGGATCAGGACCGGCAAGGCACCGAATGTTGAGCCGGTGTGTGAGGCAAGATCTCTCGGAGTTTGGATAGCGTTGTCCCCCATCTTGCAAAAACGCTGACCTACTTGCCAAAAACATTGGCAATTCAGCCCTAAAACGCAGATCTAGTGCCCTTCAGCAAAAACGCAAGGGTCTTCCTGTGCATGTGGTGCA
The DNA here is from genome assembly GCF_014529385.1 of Adiantum capillus-veneris. Taxonomy (NCBI): domain Eukaryota; kingdom Viridiplantae; phylum Streptophyta; class Polypodiopsida; order Polypodiales; family Pteridaceae; genus Adiantum; species Adiantum capillus-veneris. The sequence continues at coordinate 80,701,696 of NC_140954.1, forward strand.
AAAACGCTGATGTTCCTGCCTTGCCTTGCACTTGCTGAAAACGCTGGTGGTTTCTTGCTGGACAGCTCCACCAAAAATCGCACGTGAAAGCTGAAAACGCAGGTAGAAGAGGAGGCATTTCTGGCGACAAAACTGCCCCAGAATAGTAGCGCTGGCATTTAGAAGCAAAAACGCAAGCAAAGCTGATGAGATCTTGCAAAGACGCAGGTGGCAGAGCATTCCTTTGTGAGAAACACTGTCCAATATGATGACGCCACCCCCTCTTGCGGAAATCCTTGGCTGTTTTGCAGAAACGCTGGCTGTTGTGATCCCTTGGGAGGAGTACCTGATGCGGATGATGCTCAACTGGCGAATGATACCATGTGAGATGCGCGTGCGGGAGAGAGAGAGAGAAGACAAAACGCTATGTGTAGGAAGAGGGGGCAATCAGCCCCCCATGACTACCATAAGCAAAAGACCCTCAGTACAATCACTATATGATGGAAGTGGGTAACCCCCTGGCCCTATAAATAGGTGCCCAAGGGGAGGTAGGGCAAGGCCTGATAAAAATCCCCACGACCCAACAAAAAAATGATATATGGAAATATATGAGGGCGCCCGGACAAAGTGGGCGGCCGGCCCCAAACTCGGGCGGGTGGACGAGGTACAACCTAGACTATGGGTGGCCAGCCCGGAGACATACTAGCCGTACAAGTATGCCCTAGACCTGTGAAGCAGCAGAGTGGTGTAAGTCTAACAGTCCTGAAACACGACTGAAAACTATAAAACACCACACAAGAGAAACTACAAGGGAAACATGAGAGATGGAGTTCCCCTCGGAAAAAATTGGTCCCCAAATACGGGGCCGTAGCGGTATTTCTTTGTCTATATTGATTCAAGCAAAGTGTACAAGGGTCACTGGTCAAAGAGAACACTCTCAGAATCTGATTATAGTTTGCACTATTTCCATCAATTTATAGCTCATAATTTGAATTTACACACTCATAAGCATTAGTGTAGCTTCGCTTTTGCGTTAGGATTATCTCCTTTTAAGTTTCCTTGCTTTGTTGTCGAGTTCTCCATAGCTGTTGTTGTTGTTATTAGATTCATCACCGATTCAGTCTTGCTAAATTGAACGCTCCTCTTGTGAAAACAAGAGAAGTAATGAGTTATGATCCCAATGTAATCGGCCATCACCACGCGCAAGGAAAACGAGAAGTGATGAGCTATGATCCCAATGTAATCGGCCATCACCACATGCAAGGAGGTGAGAAGTGGCAATTGCCTTGCAACACAACTGAAAACTATAAAACACCACACAAGAGATTGGCCACATAGACAACTACAGCTAGTAGGCAAGAATACGAGGGGCTGGTTATCCTTCAATATAGGATGTCATGGTTCGTGGAGATGGGACTCCTTATATAGTGCTATGGGTGGGTGGCAGATAAGTGTGTGTGTGTGTAGCAGTTTTAAATCTATATACATATACGCAAACGAACACTAGCTGTTCACAGACCATAAATTCTAGAAAAGTACAGTGGCATTGCACAATAATTTATTTGCAGTTGAAAATAAATTTTGTACAAGGTAATGAAGAAAACAAGATATAGTTCAAGAATCCATAAACCCAAAGTCTAGGATAATTTGCGTCACATTAAGATATCCTCCATTTGTTAAGAACTGGACAATTTAATCAAGGAAGGTAGCCCTCACCTGCACCCATAGCCACAAGAAAACAATTCGTTAGCACGTGACTGTACGCAGGTGATGCAGGGCATCCCAGTTGTTATCCATGTCACCTTGAAAAAACATATCGTTCTTAACAAGTATATTGTTTAGTTTTGAAATAAACCATTCTTTGGCAATTTTGCCAATCTGATAAAGGAACTTGCACACCCATAAAGTAGCTATGTATCTGTTTATTCCTCAATTTAATATATATATATATCTCTCTTTCTTTTAACACATCTTTTGCTACACTAAGTTTTTTGGAGAAACGAAAAACTTCCTTTTTGATCTGATAGGAGAGAATTTCACTCATTTGCAGTAGGTAAAGTTAATCTCAAGCCAAAAACACAGCTCAATTAAGGACAACCTCATCCTTGTGGTTTGAGAACATTTAGAACAGATTCTACTATAAGGACCGATTTTTAAAAACACCTTGAGATATCTTTAAAAAGGATCTTTAAAGATTTTTACACATTTATAAATCTGAGTACACTCCCCCTGTTAAGATTTATATATTTTTTTTTATAAAAAGACTATATTTCTCAAGAAATATTAATGCTTATCATGTCATGTCTGTTATATTGTATCACTAGCCAGAAATAAACTGTTGTTTTAATTAAAAAATATATAAAGCCCTAGGTGAGTCAGTCCTTCGATCAGACTCGGACCTGGTCCGAGACAGATACGACATAAGAAAAACCAGAAAAGATCAGTATAAAAGGGAGTTTATACGACTTTCCATAAAACCGAGGTCTTTATAACCTACTCCTATAAGCACTATTGTATATACTGCAAGATGCTAGGTTAGAGTCAGCTCCTATATATTTTTTTAGTGTTTTTTTTTGAAACCAGCAAATGAAGACCAACAAATTTTATAGAATAGCCGAGGTTCCAACCCAGCCAAGCCATATAGAACTCAATTTCCCTATTGAAGTAAAGGTAATTCACCGAACAATATCAAAAAGAACATCATCTTATGTGAAAAAAACCGTATCTTGGAACCAGCTTTAATAAATCCAGTATGTGCTGCCATACTTTAGCTCCATATACAAACCGAGTATGTATTGCCACTCATATTCAATAACGGATGTGTAGCAACTCTTAGCATTATCACGAATAAGAAAAAGAGCAATAAGAGAAGTCAGAACGCCTTGACAGAAACCAGTATTAAGTACCCTCAAACAGGTGTACCACAGATCTAATGCAATAGGAACCCAAACAAGAGAGTAAATTTATCAAGTGACTGTCATTTTACACAAAGGACAACAGTAAATTAGTGAAGCCATAAACCAAAATATCAAATCAACAGCTCATTTTTTTTGTGAATTTCTGGTTTTTTTTAATTTTACAAGAGTTCATTTCATCTATTGAGCAGTTTTTTACCGAATCATAACATCATCGCCCCAATATACAATTCCATTCTAAAAAGTACCATACAGTACACTTTCCTCAGTAGCAAAAACAACCTCTTACCTGGCAGTTTCCCCCTTTTTTTTAAAAACCGAATTTTCATCAGAGAACCAGTTTTACAGCATTGTATACGACAACCATGCATACTACTCCCATCATTCACAAGAATCCAGGCAGTACTTAGTTTAACTAAGCCATTCACTCAGTTTCCAGAACCAGGTTACAACTTAATTTTTTGTTTATTTTACGACAACGACCATCCTTAGTCATAGATTTATATAAATTCCAAACTGTCACATAGCAAAGATGTACCCACACATACATTAACTCCCAAAGACCTGTAAGTAAAGTATCCGGAACAAGTTTCCATTTCTCATAACTCTATATTACTTGTTTTTTTTTTAAAAACCATTCACATCTTTTTATCAACAAAGCTGCAGAATGACATATTAGCTTTAGGTTTAATATCCGGAAACAGAATACCTGGTTTTTTTATTAAAAAAATCAAAAAACAGTTACAGCGAAGCTACACAGAGATTCCCAAATGCAAGACAAAGAATTTTTTATAAAACCTGTAGATTGGGAGACGACGAAGCGTCCACAGTCTCCTTCACGTTCTTTTTCGGCATGATTGAGCACACAGTAGAAAGTATCTACTCACCCACACAGTATAGAATGCACACAAGTGAGTACAGCACGATGCCAAGTGAGTAAGAGTACTCACAATTTTAGGGGGCATTTATACTTTGCTGAAGCAAATCAAGAGTAGATCCGCCACTGTCACGGTCCAGCTACAGAGTTAGACGCCACCCATACGGGCCAGATACTCAGGGATAGTCCCAGCTGAAGATCCGGTCTGACCTTACATCAGTATTTGCAACTACACTCACATGCCACCTCAACCCTAGCGCAGGCACAAACGTGTTGCAGGCAGCCCGACACAACAGAGAGGCAGTAAAAATGCGCTACAGAGTGTAAATGGAGAGAGAGATGCTATTTACCTTAAAGCAAGGTCACATCATAAAATATCTAGTCTTATAATGTATACCAACTAGACACACCAATGCCGTCGATACCCGGTTCAAATCGACAATCGAGATTTTTTAACCTGGCTCAGGTTTAGTCACACATCCCAATACAAAATCCACACACCCTAATCCTCGGCATATGTCATGCACCCAGCAACTGGGTACAGTATATAGAGATGTTTATTTACCTTAAAGCAAGGTCAAATCAAATAAATATCTAGTCACATACTGAATACCAACTAGAAACCCCAATGCAGTCGATACCCAGTTCGAATCGACTATCGAGCTTTTCTGAACCAGGCTCAGGTTTATCTCACACATCCCAAGAATCCACAAACCATTATACTCGGCTTAAGTCAAGCATCCAATAACTGGGGTACAGTATACCAGCAAGGAACTAAACAGTGTACGATATACTGCATATTAACAACACATTTTTGTGATTAATTCTGACTTCCAATTCTGATTCAAAGTCAAAAAGTGAGTTTATAAAAGCCAGAAGACACTAAAATATAAACCAATCCAAGGTAGCAGTAAGGAGTAACTGTACAAAAGTAATATACATATCCGCATGTTTGCATATCAGGAGTGCTAAAAAAATGGCCTACAATCAAGAACTGGTTTTTCCCATAGCAAAAGCACACCTTTATCAATCAGGTGACTCTACATGGAGAGCAACATTACTCCGTTATGAACTATATCTATTCCCACAATTAGGAACCTCAGTATCCCAGACTAAATGGTGGTCATACAAAAGTCGAGTGACTCGTGTAACCCTTTGGGGTCGTGAGCATTTTAGGAACAATATCAGATTGGCTATGGTTATAGAGGCTCTGGGCCTAGGGCCACAGTATTATTACGTAGAACATTCAATGAAGCCAGGTTTTTCAGAGCGGTTATACCTGCTAGCCCAATTTCTTCCATCCCAAAAGATCTATTTGAATCGAAGTTATGGTCATCAATTAAGAGGTTATTTTAACTGTACTCCACGCACACGGGAGTATGGGTTGGTCTTGGCAACTCGTATCTTGCCTTTAAGAGAGCGCCCAAACACCTGCTATTACTGCGATAGCTGTTTGTGTGATCACGTAATGGGCGGTTTAATAGAGATGTAGATGAGGTGCACCAAAAATACTTATCAGCCCTGCTTCTTTTTGTCCCTTGTGAGTCAGAAGAAAGAACTCAAGCTATTTTTTGTGTGTGTGTGTGTGTGTGTGTGTGTGTGTGTGTGTGTGTGTGTGTGTGTTATATTGACTGCCAACCCACCGTCTGCAGCGACCGGCCACTCTACAAGGAACAAGTGAGAGGCGGAGTTCCAGTACTGTATTTTTTTATTTGTGCAAACCAATACATACATCCCACCAATTGTGGCACGTTTTACGCATCTATACAGTCAGCTCGTCGATTACCTCCTGTTTAGTCCTTGCATCTGTGTCTGTGAGCTGCCACGTCGTAGGTTTGTCACACTAGACGAGAGAATCAATGCTGAGTACCAACCAATTGGGTAGGACACTACATGCCTCAAAGAAGAAATCTATCTAGACACAATCACAAAATAGTCCTCACTCCCTAATATATGGTCAATAAGAGCAAGGAGTATCCACTAAAAGAAGGAGCCAATGATCAATGGTGGTGATTAGTATGATATCTCAATCTCACATCTTGATCATCTATTGCACCTCACAATAGCCCATGTCCGGATGGAAAAAGTCCTTTGAAGCTCTTAGTAAGGTAGTCCATTGTTGGTTGCTCAAGGGTTTACATGCATTGAAATAGAGCGTCTCTACTAAGGCTTTATGCATTGCACATCTCCACTAAGGCTTAAAGATGCTAGTAGCTCAAGCCAAAGCCTCTCTCTATGTTTTCACCTTTTGATGAAAAGACACACCAAGCAAACACTTTTATCTCATAGAGACTAGCATCGATGAAGAGAGTGAACTTATCTTTACCTCCCCATGCTAAATTGCGAGAAGCATATCTTAATCAAAGCAACTTTTCATGCTTGGAAGTTTTGAATCAAAAACTTTCTTTTTCTAAGTATACATTACTCAATCATGATGTTCTACTCTCACGAGGTAATACAGAGCTTCAAGTCAACTATGAAAACGTCTTTGGTACTGAGAAGTCTACGCTTTCTATTCGTAACCTCTTTAAAATGCTGAGCAAGGGTCAGCAAAGGTATTAGACACTTAGGACCTAGAAATCATTTGTATGCTTAGAAGACCATTGGTTCAAGCCACATGAGATGCCAAATCTGGGCAAACTCCCATAGCTCTCCATTTTTTTAGAAGAACAGTATATCCACATAGAATAAAGGAGCTTTCATGGCAAAGAGGCTTTATGTATCTCATTTCCAGAGCCACTCACTCAAGTGATGATGACATATATACCTAGATGAATCCAGAATAAGCCCAGATTCACCCTTGAAGGAATGTGCAAGGTATAGACCCATGGTAGTCACCCACAAGACAATATAACCATCAGCTCCATCATGCATAGTATTGACTAAATACCAAGACATCCCCACTAACGTCGTCAATGCTCAAGTGATGATGACAACATTAGTTTAGTTTTAGCTTCACTTTCCTCTCATCCACAATCGGACTAAAACTTGAACATGTGCATGGGAAGTAACCTTGAGAGAGCAATAGGGTCACAATTTTGCTTAGTCTTAAACAGATAATTAGTTTCGTTCATGTCACTGTAGCTACATTTTGACCCAACCCTCTCTTACATAATCAACGAGTCACCTTGGAAATGCACCGTAACTCCAAGCTATGACATAAAACGGTCAGTATTTTATTTGATCTCAAATAGAGGGTTAGTTTCTTTCATCTCAATGTAGCTACATTTCCGCCCAACCCTTTTATTCCTCTTACTAGTCTAGGAGTCACTTCACAAATGCACAGTAACTCCAAGCTACACGTAAGGATAGCAATCGTTTCAGCCTTCCTGGCCCCTATGCTCATCAAGAAGTCGCATGCCTCTCTCTCTCTCTCTCTCTCTCTCTCTCTCTCTCTCTCTCTGTGTGTGTGAGAGAGAGAGAGAGGAATGAATAGACAAGTGCGCACCTTGGTTTGCCTCCAAGAGTGTTTGTTTCGATGAAGCTCGTAAGAAGTGAACCTTCCTACCAAATGAGCTAGAAAGAGACCTTCCTGTTGGGAATGAGGAGGAAAACAGGACGAACTCCTTGTTGACGTCCAGCAAACAACGAGCCATGTTACGTCCTCCACCCAGCCACGGTTTCCTTTGTAGAGTGCACCACGTCCTTGGAGACTCTTGTAAAATAATGCTTATGTGTCCTTCGAGACTCTTGTTACTTCGTTAGCCTAGGAGCCTCTTTTGAAAATAGGGAAGCACCTTCGTCCACGTGGTTGGAATTTTGTAACGGCTGCATCCATTTTATTGACTTTTGCAAGCTTTTTTAATCGCAGGCAGTGCTTGCTTTTTAGCGCTAGCTTTATTAATTGCAAGAGGCAGTCGAAATTGCAGCATGTCGTTCGTCGCTACACGCGCTCTATTGATCCAAGCATCCTCTCCGTGATGTCATCTCTTGGAGCACGTTCATTGCAGGATATGCCTAAGCTGGCCATGGAAAGGAAGCTCATGGTTCCATCAGTGCCCTACGAAGGCTCTTTTACGCTGCGAGTTGACCCAACAAAGAGGCCATGCACTATCAAGCAGGTTCATGGAGCAGATTCAGAGTAGCAAGGCATTAGCCTCTCACTATCATTTGTTTCAAGATTTGGTGCCCGCATTGGGTTGTGATAGTGATCCCTCTCATTGAGGGTCACGTTGCCATTGTTGTTGGGGAAGATGTAACGCAGCAGGGTTGATTATTGCAAGGATCAGATGCGAAGCAAAGACCTCTCTATACAGGCAAGCACTTTGAAGCATCACGCTTCCCAAGATGTTGACATGGGTGAGATTTCATGATGAGAGTGCTAGTCAAGGGCTGTTCAAAAAGATGTCGTTCTTGGTAGGGAAGACCTCTCTCTAAATGCAAATCTCATATGCCTGCACCTTAAAGGCTTGTTGTCTTCTGTAAGATGTTCACATGGGAAAGAGAATTCACAATAAGATTCCTACTTAGGGGCTGCTGGAGAAACATGTGCTTGGCAATGCTTTGGTCGATATGTATGTCAAATGTGGGATCCTTATAAAAGCACATAAAGTTCTTCATGAGTTTTCTGTCCAAATGGTCATCTCTTGGAATGTATTTGCTGCAGGATATGCCCAGCATGGCTCTGGCAAGGAAGCATTAAGATGTTTTCACTAGATGTGAAGGAAAGTCCTTTCTTCACGGCTAAGATGCTCACTAGATATGCACAACATGGTTGTGGCAAGGAAGCATTGAGATGTTTTCGCCAAATGCAAAGGAAAGGCCTTTCTTCAAATGCAATCACCTATGTAGTCGAGCATTGTGAGGGGGCCCTTGGAGAAGCATGTTGTGTGTGGAAATATGCTGGTTGATATGTACACCAGATGTGGTGCCCTTATGAAAGCACGAAAGACTTTCTTGATGGGCTTTTTCTCTGAGATGTCGTCTCTCGAGACATGTTGATTGTAGGATATGTCTAACTTGGATGTGGCAAGGATGTTGTCTCCTAGAGTGAGTTGGTTGCAGGATATGTTGATCACGGGTTGCCAACAGTCATAGTGGTACTATTAGTGAAAAATGTCATGCCTTGCAGCGCATGAAAGGTTCTTGAGGTTCATGCCAAAATTCAGAAAGATGCTCATGTTGAAAAAAGATGTCGTGCTTGGTATTGTCCTGGTCGATATGAATGCCAAATGTGGTGCAGTTGAGAACATAAAAAGTGCTTAAGGAGCTTCCTGTCCGAAATGTTGCCTCTTGGAATACACTGATTATGAGATGTGCACAACAAGAGAAGGGAAAAAAATCTCTAAGCTATTATCAACTAATGCAAAGCAAGTGTATCTCTCCAAATTCAGTCGCCTATAATTTTGTCTTGAAGGCTATGCTTACATCTTGAAGGTATGTGGCTCTATGCAAGTGCTCGAGGAGCTTCTTGTCCGGAGTATGGATTCTTGAATGCACTAATTGCAAGATTTTCACAAAGGGGTAGGGCTAGAAAGCTCTTATCTGCTTTTAGCAAAGGCGAAGCGAGGGCGTCTGTCGAGTTGTTTTAGTTCGATGCGAATTGAGGTTTCTCGCTAAATGAGGTCTCTTGGAGTGATCTTATAAGAGGATATGCCCAGCAAGCGTTGGCAGAGAAAGCTCATAACTATTTTTGTTGGGATGAAACACGAGGGCAACTCCCCACAACAACTGTCTTTCTCAGTGTGTTCATTGCATGGATTGTTGCTTAGCCGCTCTCAAGAACATGTTGTGCTTGCAAATTCTTTGGCTCATATGTATGTTTTGGTGCTCATATGTATGATGTGGTGCCCTTGGTCAACATGTATGCCAAATGTGGGACTCCGTGGAGCCCTGGACTGTTTCTACATATGCAAAGTGAGGGCACCTCTCCAGATGCAATCACCTATGCTTTCGACTTGAAGGCATGTGACACTGCCTTGATGTCTAGAATGTCGTCTCTTCAAGTGCATTTGATTGCGGGATATGCCCAATAGTGACAAGACCAGGGACCTCTGACTGGGTCTCTATTTTCAAAATGCAAAGCAAGGACATTTCTCCTGATGTAATCACCGATGCTTGCATCTTGAAAGCATGTGGCACTACATAGGAGCAAAGATCACGTATGCGAAATGTGTTGTTCTTTCATTTGTTTCAAGATTTGGTGCCCGCATCGGGCGGTGATAGCGATCCCTCTCATTGAGGGTCACGTTGCCATTGTTGTTGGGGGAGATGTAACGGAGCAGGGCTGATTATTGCAAGGATCAGATGCATAGCAAAGACCGCTCTATACAAGCAAGCACTTTGAAAGCATCACGCTTCCCAAGATGTTGACATGGGTGAGATTTCATGATGAGAGTGCTAGTCAAGGGCTGTTCAAAAAGATGTCGTTCTTGGTAGGGAAGACCTCTCTCTAAATGCAAATCTCATATGCCTGCACCTTAAAGGCCTCTTGCCTTCTGTAAGATGTTCAGATGGGAAAGAGAATTCACAATGAGATTCCTACTAAGGGGCTGCTGGACAAACATGTGCTTGGCAATGCTTTGGTCGATATGTATGTCAAATGTGGGATCCTTATAAAAGCACATAAAGTTCTTCATGAGCTTTCTGTCCAAATGGTCATTTCTTGGAATGTATTTGCTGCAGGATATGCCCAGCATGGCTCTGGCAAGGAAGCATTAAGATGTTTTCACTAGATGTGAAGGAAAGTCCTTTCTTCACGGCTAAGATGCTCACTAGATATGCACAACATGGTTGTGGCAAGGAAGCATTGAGATGTTTTCGCCAAATGCAAAGGAAAGGCCTTTCTTCAAATGCAATCACATATGCAGTCGGGCATTGTGAGGGGGCCTTGGAGAAACATGTTTGTGTGTGGAAATATGCTGGTTGATATGTACACCAAATGTGGTGCCTTATGAAAGCACGAAAGACTCTCTTGATGGGCTTTTTTCTAAAATGTCGTCTCTCGAGACATGTTGATTGTAGGATATGTCTAACTTGGATGTGGCAAGGATGTTGTCTCCTAGAGTGAGTTGGTTGCAGGATAGTTGATCACGGCTGGCCAACAGTCATAGTGGTGCTATTAGTGAAAAATGTCATGCCTTGCAGCGCATGAAAGGTTCTTGAGGTTCATGCCAAAATTCAGAAAGATGCTCATGTTGAAAAAAGATGTCGTGCTTGGTATTGTCCTGGTCGATATGAATGCCAAATGTGGTGCAGTTGAGAACATAAAAAGTGCTTAAGGAGCTTCCTGTCCGAAATGTTGCCTCTTGGAATACACTGATTACGAGATGTGCACAACAAGAGAAGGGAAAAAAATCTCTAAGCTATTATCAACTAATGCAAAGCAAGTGTATCTCTCCAAATTCAGTCGCCTATAATTTTGTCTTGAAGGCTATGCTTACATCTTGAAGGTATGTGGCTCTATGCAAGTGCTCGAGGAGCTTCTTGTCCGGAGTATGGATTCTTGAATGCACTAATTGCAAGATTTTCACAAAGGGGTAGGGCTAGAAAGCTCTTATCTGCTTTTAGCAGAGGCGAAGCGAGGGCGTCTGTCGAGTTGTTTTAGTTCGATGCGAATTGAGGTTTCTCGCTAAATGAGGTCTCTTGGAGTGATCTTATAAGAGGATATGCCCAGCAAGCGTTGGCAGAGAAAGCTCATAACTATTTTTGTTGGGATGAAACACGAGGGCAACTCCCCACAACAACTGTCTTTCTCAGTGTGTTCATTGCATGGATTGTTGCTTAGCCGCTCTCAAGAACATGTTGTGCTTGCAAATTCTTTGGCTCATATGTATGTTTTGGTGCTCATATGTATGATGTGGTGCCCTTGGTCAACATGTATGCCAAATGTGGGACTCCGTGGAGCCCTGGACTGTTTCTACATATGCAAAGTGAGGGCACCTCTCCAGATGCAATCACCTATGCTTTCGACTTGAAGGCATGTGACACTGCCTTGATGTCTAGAATGTCGTCTCTTCAAGTGCATTTGATTGCGGGATATGCCCAATAGTGACAAGACCAGGGACCTCTGACTGGGTCTCTATTTTCAAAATGCAAAGCAAGGACATTTCTCCTGATGTAATCACCGATGCTTGCATCTTGAAAGCATGTGGCACTACATAGGAGCAAAGATCACGTATGCGAAATGTGTTGTTCTTTCATTTGTTTCAAGATTTGGTGCCCGCATCGGGCGGTGATAGCGATCCCTCTCATTGAGGGTCACGTTGCCATTGTTGTTGGGGGAGATGTAACGGAGCAGGGCTGATTATTGCAAGGATCAGATGCATAGCAAAGACCGCTCTATACAAGCAAGCACTTTGAAAGCATCACGCTTCCCAAGATGTTGACATGGGTGAGATTTCATGATGAGAGTGCTAGTCAAGGGCTGTTCAAAAAGATGTCGTTCTTGGTAGGGAAGACCTCTCTCTAAATGCAAATCTCATATGCCTGCACCTTAAAGGCCTCTTGCCTTCTGTAAGATGTTCAGATGGGAAAGAGAATTCACAATGAGATTCCTACTAAGGGGCTGCTGGACAAACATGTGCTTGGCAATGCTTTGGTCGATATGTATGTCAAATGTGGGATCCTTATAAAAGCACATAAAGTTCTTCATGAGCTTTCTGTCCAAATGGTCATTTCTTGGAATGTATTTGCTGCAGGATATGCCCAGCATGGCTCTGGCAAGGAAGCATTAAGATGTTTTCACTAGATGTGAAGGAAAGTCCTTTCTTCACGGCTAAGATGCTCACTAGATATGCACAACATGGTTGTGGCAAGGAAGCATTGAGATGTTTTCGCCAAATGCAAAGGAAAGGCCTTTCTTCAAATGCAATCACATATGCAGTCGGGCATTGTGAGGGGGCCTTGGAGAAACATGTTTGTGTGTGGAAATATGCTGGTTGATATGTACACCAAATGTGGTGCCTTATGAAAGCACGAAAGACTCTCTTGATGGGCTTTTTTCTAAAATGTCGTCTCTCGAGACATGTTGATTGTAGGATATGTCTAACTTGGATGTGGCAAGGATGTTGTCTCCTAGAGTGAGTTGGTTGCAGGATAGTTGATCACGGCTGGCCAACAGTCATAGTGGTGCTATTAGTGAAAAATGTCATGCCTTGCAGCGCATGAAAGGTTCTTGAGGTTCTTGCCAAAATTCAGAAAGATGTTAATATGGGCACAAAAATTCAGAAAGATGCTAATGAGGAAAAAAGATGTCGTGCTTGGTATTGTCCTACTCGTTATGAATGCCAAATGTGGTGCAGTTGAGAACACAAAAAGTGCTTAAGGAGCTTCCTGTCCGAAATGTTGCCTCTTGGAATACACTGATTGCGAGATGTGCACAACAAGAGAAGGAAAAAAATTTCTAAGCCATTATCAACTGATGCAAAGCAAGTGTATCTCTCCAAATTCAGTCGCCTATACTTTTGCCTTGAAGGCTATGCTTACATCTTAAAGGTATGTGGCTCTATGCAAGGGCTCGAGGAGCTTCTTCTCCGGAGTGTGGATTCTTGAATGCACTAATTGCAAGATTCTCACAAAGGGGCAGGGTCAGAAATCTCTAATCTGCTTTTAGCAGTGGCGAAGCGAGGGCGTCTCTCCAGTCGTTTAAGTTGGATGCGAATTGAGGTTTCTCGCTAATAAGGTCTCTTGGAGTGCTCTTATAAGAGGATATGCCCAGCAAGGGGTTGGCCGAGGAAGCTCAGAACTGTTTTTGTTGGGATGAAACACGAAGGCAACTCCCCACAACAACTGTCTTTATCAGTGTGCTCATTGCATGGATTGTTACTTAGCGGCTCTCAAAAACATGTTGTGCTTGCCAATTCTTCGGCTCATATGTATGTTTTGGTGCTCATATGTATGATGTGGTGCCCTTCGTCAACATGTATGCCAAATGTGGGACTCCATGGAGCCCTGGGCTGTTTCTACAGATGCAAAGTGAGGGCACCTCTCCATATGCAATCACCTATGCTTTCGTCTTGAAGGCATGTGACACTGCCTTGATGTCTAAAATGTCGTCTCTTCAAGTGCATTTGATTGCGGGATATGCCCAATAGTGACAAGACCAGGGACTTTTGGCTGGGTCGCTATTTTCAAGATGCAAAGCAAGGACATTTCTCTTGATGTAATCACCGATGCTTGCATCTTGAAAGCATGTGGCACTATGTAGGAGCAAAGATCACGTATGCAAAATGTGTTGTTCTTGGGAAAGCACCAAAGAGTGCTTGAGGAGCTTTCTGACCTGAGTGTCAACTCTTAGAACGCACTGATTGCAGGATATGCTTAACATAGAACACTCTCGGTTGTTTTCAGTGGATATGAAGTGAGCGTCTCTCTCCATGTGTGCAATCACCTATGCTTGCATCTTGAATGCATGTGGCAATTTGGAAGATGCTTGCATCTTGAATGCATGTGGCATGTGGTTCTATGCAAGGTGCTGAAATGGGCATAGAAATTCACAATTATATTGTTATTGAGAGGTTGTTGAAAAAAGAAGCCGTGCTTGGTTTTGTCTTGGTCGATATGTGTGCCACTCAGCAGATACAAAGCGAGGGTCTCTCTCCAGATGCAATCACCTATGCAGGATGCTGAAGGCATGAGGAGCTACGCAAGGCGCTGGTAGGGCACATAAATTCACAATTATATTGCTAATCAGAGGCTGTTGAAAATAGAAGTCGTGCTTGGCACTGTCTTGGTCGATATGTATGTCAAATGTGGTGCGCTTGAGAAAGCACAAAAAGTGCTTGAGGAGCTTCCTATCCAAAACGTCGCCTCTTGGAATGCATTGTTTGCAGGATGTGCTCACGAGAGCATGGCTAAAAAGCTCTAGGCTATTTTCAGCAGATGCAAAGTGAGGGCCTCTCTCCGGGTGCAATCACCTACACATGCCTCTTGAAGGCATGTGGCTCTACTCAAGATGCTGATATTGCTGTCCGGAATGTCGCCTCTTGTAAGGCACTGATTGTGGGAATATATTGTTATAGTCAAAGGCTGTTGAAAAAAGATGTCGTGCTTGGCACTGTCTTGGTTGATATGTATGCCAAATGTGGTGTGCTTGAGAAAGCACAAAAAGTGCAAGAGGAGCTTCCTGTCTGGAATGTCACCTCTTCCAAGGAATGCACTAATTGCGGGATTGCACAACAAGAGCAGGTTCAGAAATCTCGAAGTCCAATTAACTACACAGGCATCTTGAAGGCATGTCGCTCTATGCAAGATGCTGATATGGGCACAAAAATTACATTATCAAAAAATATGTCGTGCTTGACACTGTCTTGGTCGATATGTATGCCTAATGTTGTGTGCTTGAGGAAGCAAAAACATTGCTTCAAGAGCTTCGTGTTTGGAATGCCAGCATTGATTGTGGGAAGTGCGCAATGAGAGCTGGGCTCGAAAGCTCTAGGCTGTTTTCAGCAGATGCGAAGCGAGGGCCTCACACACAACAAGAGCAGGGTCAGAAAGCTCTCGGCTGTTTTCAACGGATTCAAAGCGACGGCCTCTCTCCAGCTGCAATCACATACGCATGCATCTTGAAGGTATGTGGCTATACGCAAGATGCCAATATGGGCTTTAAAATTCACTCTGATATTGTTAGTCAAGGGTTGTTGCAAGAAATTGTCTTGCTTGGCAATGCCTTGGTCGATACGTATGCTAAATGTGGTGCACTTCAAAAAGCACAAAACATGCTTGAGGAGCTTCCAGTCTTGAATGCCTCTCTTGGAGTCCATTGACTGCAGGATACGCGTGACAGGAGCAAGATAGAAACCCTCTCAATTGTTTTCAACGGATGCAAAAAGCTCTGTGGTGTTTTAACCAAATACAAAGGGAAAGCCGACCCCGCCTCCAGTATGCACCTACTGTGCTCAAAACCAGTATGCACCTACGCACTCAAAATGGTCCTCTACCACTGTAAAAAAGAGCCCTCTTGGCACTTCCATACCAAAGCTTGGTAACGCAACTTTAGACTTTGCAATGTCCACTCCGCCTCCACTATCATGTTTGTTTCGAGTAGTGCTGTATACGATAGCTTAAATGCAACTTTCATGCTTCGAGGATAGTCAATCTATTATACTGTGAGTAACCATTACCTTTTCTTGATTCTTGACACTGAGAACACAGTTAATGAACTCACTGAAAATGGCACGTTGCCGTGGGAATGGCACGTTCCCTCGTATTATAAAAATTGGGAAGGACTGTGCAACTCTCCTATGCAAGGAGACTTGCATGTTTTCTTTTTTTTCGAATTATTAAAATAGGACAACAAACAATTAATAACAGTAACATCTTGTATGATTACAAATATCGAGCTTGATAAAACTCTAACCCTCCTTGTGGTTTTTTGTGAGGTAAACCTCTAAAAGATAAGGTCGTTGCTCTAGATTGTCTTTGAGCAGATACAATGTGAGTGTGTTTTGCCAAATGCAGTGACATACGTTTACACATTGTAGCTTGTGCCACAATCAAAGCTACGAGGCTGATTCATGATGAGATTCTAAGGCAGCGGCTTTTGCAAAGCCATATTGTGCTGGGTGATACGCTCATGGACATGTAAATTTGAAATGTCATCTCCTAGACAATGTCACTCATGGATGGGAAGGGAAGATCTGTCTTCAAATTCAAATCGCCTATACTTGCACCTTCTAACCTTGTTGCCTTACGCAAGAAATCAACATGGTTGAGAGAATTCACGACGAGATCACCGTATGAAGCAGCTTTGGGTGGAGTCTGCAAAAACTACTATCCACAAATTAATCAAGAACCATTGCATGCCAAGCTTGCATGCGTGAAAGGTATCAAGCTCTCTCGCTCTCTCTCTCTCTCTCTCTCTCTCTCTCTCTCTCTCTCTCTCTCTCTCTCTCTCTCTCTCTCTCTCTCTCTCTCTCCCCATCCATTTTCTTTTTCAGGGATATATACTCTTGTTGAATCTTCAAATGACACAATCACACTTACACAAGAAGATTCAAGATCATGGCGTTGTAAACACAAGACCGTGTCTAACTTCGAGTCATAGGATTTATAAAAACAAAGCATAAGATCTCTCTCTCTCTCTCTCTCTCTCTCTCTCTCTCTCTCTCTCTCTCTCTCTCTCTCTCTCTCTCTCTCTCTCTCTCTCATAGCTTTCCCCTTCTAGGTTCTAATTACCTCGTTAGTACATAGCGAGATTCAAAAATTTTGTTTTCTCTTACCCTCGGACCAACTTCAATTCAATACAAATGCAGCTAACGAAGCACTCTAGTTACTTCATTAGCGTAGTGGCCAATTTGAAATCCCTGGCCTCTCAGCAATCCACATGGCTTTGCAGAGGAATGCAAGGCAAAGGTAGACCCAAACCCACTACCACTACCACCTCGCCATGTGCAACAAAGGCCTCGCGTAAGCCATCAGCCACACAATTCCTTGAATGGACATTATGGCCCTGACTCTTGTGTCTTGAAGTGAGGGCCCAAATGCCATCTCTTGGAGTGCATTGATTGTGGGATACACGCAACAGGAGTAGGGCTGCAAAAACTCTCGACTGTTTTCAACGGATGCAAAGCGAGGGCCTCTCTCTAGATGCAATTATCAACGTATGTATCTTGAAGGCGTGTAACTCTACACAAGATACTGATATGGGCACAAAAATTAGCAATTATATTGTTAGTCGGAGGTTGTTGAAAAACGATCTCATGCTTGGTACTCCCTTGGTCGATATGTAAGCCAAATGTGGAGTGCTTAAGAAAGCACAAATAGAACTTGAGCAGCTTCTTGGCTGGAATGTCGCCCCTTGGAATGCACTGATTGCGGGATGTGCACAACATGTAACTCTACACAAGATACTGATATGGGCACAAAAATTAGCAATTATATTGTTAGTCAGAGGTTGTTGAAAAACGATATCATGCTTGGTACTCCCTTGGTCGATATGTAAGCCAAATGTGGAGTGCTTAAGAAAGCACAAATAGAACTTGAGCAGCTTCCTGGCTGGAATGTCACCTCTTGGAATGCACTGATTGCGGGATGTGCACAACAAGAGCAAGGCCAAAAAGATCTTGTTGAAGTGAAGTGAGGGGCTCTCTCTAGATGCAATCAACTATGCATGCATCTTGAACGCATGTGGCTCTACGAGAGATGCTGATATGGGCACAAAGACTCACCATTATGTTGTTAGTTAAGGCTGTTGAAAAAGGATGTTATGTTTGACACTGCCTACTATGATGCGCTTGAGAAAGTACAAAAAGACGTGCTTGAGGAGCTTCTTGTCTGTAATGTTACCTTTGGGAATGCATTGATTGCAAGAATGCGCACAACAAGAGCAGGCTGTTGAAAAATGATGTCCTTCTTGGCACTGGTTGATGCCAAATCTGGTGCGCTTGAGAAAGCACAAAGAGTGCTTGAGCAACTTTTTGGATGGAAAGTCGCCTCTTGGAATGCACTGATTGTGGGATGTGTGCAACAAGAGTAGGGCTAGAAAGTTCTCGTTGAAGAAAAGCGAGGAGCTCTCCCCGGATGCAATTAGTTACGCATGCATCTTGAAGGAATGTGGCTCTACGCAAGATGCTCATATGGGCACAAAGTTCCACCATTATATTGTTTGTTAGATCCTGTTGCACAAGGATGTCGTGCTTGGCACTGCCTTGGTCGATATGTATGCCAAATGTGTGTTGCATGAGAAAGCACAAAAAGTGCTTGAGCAGCTTCTTGGCCAGAATGTCGCCTCTTAGAATGCACTGATTGCAGGATGCAGGCAACAAGGGCAGGGCTAGAAATATCTTGTTGAAGCGAAGCGAGGGACTCGCTCCAGATGCAAGCAGCTACAAATGTATCTTGAAGACATGTTGCTCTACGCAATTTGGCACTAATATAGGCACAAAGATTCACCATTGTATTGTTACTCAGAGGCTGTTGAAAAAGGATGTCGTGCTTGGCACTGCCTAATGTGGTTGGTGTGCTTCAAAGAGCACAAAAAGTGGTTGAGCAGCTTTCTGTCCAGAATGTGGCATCTTGGAATGCTCTGATTGCGGGATGTGTACAACAGGAGCATGGCCAAAATTCTCTAGGTTGTTTTTAGCGGATGCAAAGCAAGTATATCGCTCTAATTCAGTCACTTATACTTTCGTCTTGAAAGCATGTGGCTCTACACAAGTGCTCGAGGAGATTTGTGTCCTGAGTGTGGACTCTTGGAATGCACTGATTTCATGATTTGCTCCACAAGGCCAGGGCCAAAAAGCTCTATTTTGTTTTCAGCAGTCTCTATCCAGATGCAATCACGTACGCAAAAAGCTGATATGGGCACAAAAATTCACAATTGTATTGTTGGTCAGAGGCTATTGAAAAAGATGTTGTGCTTGGTGCTGCCTTCCAAATGTGGTGCGCTTGAGAAAGCACAAAAAGTGGTTGGGAAGCTTTTCGGCCGGAATGTCATCTCTTGGAATGCTCTGATTGCAGGATTCGCACGACAGAAAGCTCTAGGTTGTTTTCAGCAATGCATCTCTCCAAATTCAGTCTGAATGTGACCTTCTACAAGCCGTTGACATGGTTGAGAGAATAAATGAGGCCATACCTCGTCCGAGGCTCTTGGGGAAGCATGTCATGCTCTAGGATGCTTTCAACAGACGCAAATCAAGTGTATCTCTCCAGATTTGGTCACCTATACTTTCTTCTTGAAGGATATGCTTACATCTTGAAGGCATCTTGCTCTATGCAAGAGCTCGAGGAGCTTCGTTTTGGAGTGTGGACTCTTGGAATGGACTAATTCCAAGATTTTCCTTGTGCAGCGTGCTTTGCATTGTCTTGGTCGATATATATGCAAAGCGAGGGCCTCTTTCCACATGCAATCACCGAAGTATGTATCTTGAAGGCATGTGACTCTACACAAGATACTAATATGGGCACAAAAATTCGCAATTGTAGTTAGAGGTTGTTGAAAAAGGATGTCATGCTTGGCACTGCCTTGGTTGATATCTAAGCCAAATGTGGAGTGCTTAAGAAAGCACAAAAAGAACTTGAGCAGCTTCCTGGCCGGAATGTCGCCTCTTGAGAGATGTGTGCAACAAGACCACGGCCAAAAAGGTCTTGTTGAAGCGAAGCGAGGGGCTCTCTCTAGATGCAATTAGTTACGAATGCATCTTGAAGGCATGTGGCTCTACGGAAGATGTCGATGGGCATAAAAGATTCTCCATTATATTGTTAGTTAGAGTCTATTGAAAGAGGATGTCGTGCTTGGCACTGGCTAATGTGGTGCGCTTGAGAAAGCACAAAAAGTGCTTGAGGAGCTTCTTGTTCGCAATGTCACCTCTAGGAATGCATTGATTGCGGGATGCGTGCAACAAGAGCAGGGTTGTTGAAGAAAGATGTCCTGCTTGGCACTGCCTTGGTCGATGTATATGCCACATGTGTTGCGGTTGAGAAAGCACAATTGTCTTTTTCAGTGTGCTCATTGCATGGATTGCTACTCAACAACTCTTGGAAACATGTTGTCCTTGCCAATTCTTTGCCTCATATGTATGTTTTGGTGTTCATATGTATGTTGTGGTGTTGTTGGTCAACATGTATGCCAAATTCCAACAGATGCAAAGTGAGGGCACCTCTCCAAATGCAATCACCTATGCTTTCGTCTTGAAGGCATGTGACACTTCCTTGATGTCTAGAATGTTGTATCTTCAAGTGCATCTGATTGCGGGATATGCCCAACAGTGACAGGACCAGGGAGCTCTGGCTGGCTGGCTATTTTCAAGATGCAAAGCGAAGACATTTCTCTTGATGTAATCACCTATGCTTGCATCTTGAAAGCATGTGGCACTACGTAGGAGCAATAATCACATATGCGAAATGTGTTGTTCTTGGGAGAGCACCAAAGAGTGCTTGAGGAGCTTTTTGTCTTGAATGTCGTCTCTTGGAACACACTGATTGTGGGATATGCTTAACATAGAACACTTTGGGCTGTTTTCAACAAATGCAAAGTGAGCGTCTCTCTCCAGATGTGCAATCACCTATGCTTGCATCTTGAAGGCATGTGGCAATTTGGGAAAGGCTAGGATGAACAGAAGAACTCACGATGATATCGTTAGTCAGGGGCTGTTGAAAAAAAATGTTATGGTTGGCACTGCCTTGGTCGACATGTATGCAATCACCTGCACCTTTATCTTGAAGGCATGTGGCATTACGCAAGACACTGATATGGGCAAAAGAATTGTTGATGATATTTTTAGTTAAGGGCTGTTGAAAAAAGAAGTAATGCTTGTATGCTTTTTCGGCGGTGCTACGCCATCGTCCTCTGGTTTTCTTCTATTCTTACCTTGCGGCTACCTGCACCCACCTTGGAAGTGGGAAGAAAATCACACAAAAAGGACAGTTTTCTCGCATGCATTTGTGCTTTGTTGGCTCTAGATCGGCATGCAGTGTTGTAACTAAAATGATGCATGCTTCCTTTGCAGTTCCTTGCCAGTGGATGGAAGTGGCGGAGGGTCGTTTCCAATCCTTCTTGACCTGGTAATAGCTTGGATCACCCAGAGCTTCTTTATGAGCTTCAGAGTCAGCTTCAGAGCTGTACATATGTGCATAATTACTTAGCTAGAAAACCACTTCAGAAGTTCATATTACAAAATGATCAGGTCCCAAATATTACATTGGTAAATTTCTTGATTTGCATGCATGCGTCCTTTGGGATTATTGCCCAAGCTAATCAAATTTTCAAAATTTTAGAAAAAACTGCTGCTTCTCCCTAGCGTGACATTATTTCGACCCATCTGTGAAAACGACCAAGCTGTTGCTCTTCATCATGAGATGCTCATCTCAGGAGTATTAGCAGATGATCTTTATATGTAACAGTTCTTAAAGCATGCTTTACTGCTGGAATCCCTTTTGAGACTGGCATGCAAGTGCATGCTCATATTGTCAGGAATGGTTTTGAGTCAGATGGTTTTGTTGGCGGTGCGCTAGATGACATGTTTCCGACAGCCTAAAAGCTTAATGTTGCCCGGTTGCTCAGTAGATTGCCACACAAAAATATTGTAACATGGACTACACTGGTCACTGGGTATGCACATCATGGTCAACCAGACGAAGCACTTCATTGCACAAAGCAAATGGAGTGCGAGGGTCTTCAATTGAATGAAGTCACCTTTGTTGCGATGTCAAAGCATGCTCTAGCATTGTAGCTGAAGAGCAAAGCAAATGGGTACATGACCAAGTTATTGGGAGGGGCCTAGGTATCAACCCATTTATTGGCAGCTCCCTTGTTGAAATGTGCGGCAAGTGCGGCAACGTGGAGGTGGCTCATGCAGTATTTCATAGACTGCCTTACAAAGATCATGTGTCATGGAGTGCCTTGATTGCTGGTTATGGACATAATAGACAGGGTGAGGAGGCTCTTCAGCTATTTGAAGGGATGGTGCAGAGAGGAATAGTGTCAGATAGGGTTACATTCATTTCTCTGACAAAGGCTTGTACCAACCTTGTTGCTTTAAAACATGGAGTCAATTCATGAACACGTAATCGACAAAGGGCATGAATGTAATTTCCATATATGTACCACATTTATAAATATGTACCCAAGTTGCAGGAGTCTAGAGGATGATCACATGCTATTGCAACGGTTGACAGTGGGATAAATGTTGTTACCTGGAGTGCAATAATTATTGGAGGTGCTCTTATAAGAGGGTAAAGGCCCCCCTACCACTGTAAAAGAGCCCTCTCAGCTCTTCCATACCAAAGCTTGGTGATGCAGCTTCAAGCTTTGCAGTATCCACTCCGCCTCCACTATCATGTTTGTTCATAGCAATGCGGTCATACGGAAGGTTAAATGCAACTTACGTCGATCAATGATAATCGCACGGTGAGTAAGCATTACCATTTTTTTATTTTTGACACTGAGAACGCAATTAAGGAACGCATTGAAAATTGCATGATGCCGTGGAAATGGCACGTTCCCTTGTATTATAAAAATTTGGGAAGATTGTCCAAACTCCCCCATGCAAGGAGACTTGCATGTTTTTTTTTTTTGAAACATAAAAATGGAACAACAAACAATAACGTTGACATCTTGTATGATCATGAACATTGAGCTTGACAAAACTCTTAACACTCCTTGTGGTCTTTGGCGAGGTACCCTCTGAAGCATTACAATCAGTAACCAATTTTTGTGGAGGTACATCACTGAACCACGATGATCGGGTAAAAAAATCTAACACTCTTTCATGAAATATCTCTCTCTCTCTTCTCTCTCATTGTAGTGTGCAGTGCGTAGGAGCAGATACGAAGATGACATTCTAAAGCAGATGAATACTTCTAGTTCTGTTTTGACACATTTATTGCGAGAGAGAGAGAGAGAGAGAGAGAGAGAGAGAGAGAGAGAGAGAGAGAGAGAGAGAGAGAGAGAGAGAGAGAGAGAGAGAGAGAGAGAGAGAGTTCCAAGAGATGAGATTCTGGACAGCAAGCTCGTCGAGCACTTTTTTGAGCTACGTAAGTATTTGGCGTACATGTCAACCAAGCCATTTCCAAGCACAACGTGTTTTTTCAATAGCCTCTACCATATCAACATCCGCATTATGCCACATGCCTTTAAGATGCAAGTGTAGGCGATTGCACTTGGTGAGATGCCATCTCTTTTCCTTTGCCAAAAACAGCCCCGAGCTTCTTGGCCCTGTCTCTATTGGGCATATTCTGCAACAATCAATGCACTCCAAGAGACGACCTTCTGCACAAGAAGAGAAGCTTCCAAAGCAAGTTTTGTGCTTTGTGAAGTACACCACATCATGAATTTTTGTGTCCGTATCAGCATCTTGTTTAGAGCCACATGCTTCAAGATGCACGCATAGGTGATTGCATTACTTGCAGTGGTAGAAATTCTTAGCAAGCAACCGAGGCCGGTAGATTCGGATCTATTCGCGCGCGCGCACACACACACACACACACTCCCATGCACGCACAGAATAGATTTAGTGAATTCATTTGCAGTACTTGCAGTGGTAGAAATTCTTAGCAAGCAACCGAGCCCATCAAGATTGGATGTCTTCGTAGAGGGCTTGCAAGGGTTCTTTACTGTCATTTCTCCTATGCTTACACCATGAAGACTTATGGCCTAATGCAGGACACTTACATGTGGGAGAATTCACAACAAGATTGTTGGCTGTGCAAAAAGATGTTATTGGTGATACTATGGTTGATAGCATAGACAGACAGAGCGTCAAAAGTGATGAGCTGTCAGAACCAATCCAACGAGACAAACAAAGCTTCACCAATTTTTGGGGAACACATTTTTTAAGTTCGTATGCCAAATCCGGTGCCCGCATGAAAGCATGAGAAGTTATTTTTTTGGAATGTTATCTCTTGGAATGTGTTGATTGCAGGATATCCTCAAATGGCTGTGTGGTAGACTCTTTATCTTTCTTGCTATTTTTAGCAGAGGCAAAGACATGCTGACTTTTTGTGCGACAGATGGTGTGATCCATGGAAGCATCAAAGACAAGCAGACTCTTTGGAAAGGAATCTTTAGCTGACATCATTGTGTTGGTTACGACAATCGACAAATGAATGTAGAAACAAGAGGTATGTAAATACTTTGTATTCTTTACTCATTACTGAGAACACAGTGAAACGAACACACTGGAAATTGCACGCTGCCGTGGGAATGGCACGTTTCCTCGTATTATTAAAGTTGGGGAGGACTGTGCAAACTCCCCCATGCAAGGAGACTTGCATGTTTTCTTTTTCTTCCAAACATAAAAAGGGGACAACATCTAAAAATAAACATATTTTAAACGATCCGTAACACTTCATATAAATTCTAACCCTTCCTACAGTTCTTTTGCGAGGTACACGACTCAAAATTGTTGCATCACAATCGTAACACACTTGAGACAGTACCAATTAAGAAACAAAAAAACTTGCTTTGACGAAAGGTAACAAGCGCTCTCTCTCTCTCTCTCTCTCTCTCTCTCTCTCTCTCTCACCCTCGATTTTCTTCTCCAAGAATATATACACTTGTTGAATCTTCAAATGACGCAACCATGCTCACATAAATAACAAGAATGCAAAAAATAAAGCGACATTGAATCAAAGAATCAATACAATTTAATAGCTAAGGACATATTTAGACATATCGAAATTGAGACACCAAGATCGTGGCATTGTAAACACAAGAAAACAAGAACATAGAAGAGAAAATCTTGAGAGAGAGAGAGAGAGAGAGAGAGAGAGAGAGAGAGAGAGAGAGAGAGAGAGAGAGAGATTGTGCTTTGTTTTCCACAAATCCTATTACCTTAAGGTGACAACCTTCACTTCGATTCAATACAAATGCGGCTAACAAAGCACTCTAGTTAAATTATGCTTATGAGATGAGGTGAGAAAGAACGAGTTTGAAGATGTGACTTAGTTACACTTCTGCTATGTCTCGACACTAAATTTAATGACGGGGTTCTACGGTCCAAAGTGGTGTGCAGAATCTCAAGGCGGGGTAAACCCGGACCAAAGCTAGGTTTCTCATGTGCGTGGGCTAACCATTCCATCCGCCCGCACATGCGGTACCAATGCTCATGTTTACAACTACATATTCTGCATAAACTCAGAGTTGCTCCTTTGTTCAGAGTTAGTTTATGGCCCGGTTTAGTTTTAATGGGGACACTTAGAATCGTGATTGTATGGACATCCACGCATGGACTTCTTTGTGATTGATCCCTAACCCCCCTTCATTGAATGTAGTGTGTTATTTAATCTTGAAGTATGCTATGTGACACAAGCCCCAATTTCCTTTTTTTCACCTCCAATAATATTATGGCGTGCTTTCCAATTAATTAGGCCAAATCCACCAAGATTCCCCATTTGGTGGAGCTTTGTTGGAAAGTTTATCAAAATTTTATTTTCTGGAATTTCAACTCTAATCAATTCATGCACACAATTCTTGAGGGATGGACTAAGCCATGCAAGCAAGACGCCCATGCTACACAAACAGCCGAACCTTAGTTTTGCAAAAAAGTCACGGCTTTGCCCATGGTCCTCTTCATTGAGCGCACGTCGTCTGTGCCTTTGTCGGCGTATCATGCCACCATCTCGCCACACGTCATCTTCCTCCTATGTGCGCTATCCATGCCATGCATGCCCGCTTTTCTTCTTTCCCTTTTTAATCACAAAGGCGGTATCTCCAATTTATTCCTTGATTTTTTTATTTTCTTACAGTTGGTACCCCCTACTGGCATGCAATGGGCCTAGATGTAGATTTACCTCAAACTAACCCAAAGCTAATCAATCTTGATGCTCCACATGTTTTGGAAGCAACAATTGAGAATTGCCAATGGAATGCACCTGTGCAAACCTCTTTTAAACTAGTATCAACGAAGAAAAATGAGAAAGAGTCACACTTTTGCAAAAAGAAATTGTTTTGACAATATGCCACTAATACTTTGTAATGGTGGAACACTTATGAATCATCATGAATGTGCTCCAATGGAAAGGTAGAGATGTACCTATTTTTTTGTGTCAAAGGCTAATCTACACTGCTTGTAAAGAGTTATCAAATGTCCAAACCTTTGCAACATTGAAGAGTTTAGGATTTAACACATGTCTATATCCATAGCTATAAAAAATTTGCCAAAAAAGTTTGCAATGCATTACATGCCCTGATGCTTATGCCCATAAAAGAAAGAAAAAATCATATGTATATGGCCATGAGGTGGCACCGTCCTCGCCTAGGTTTTTCATACGCTTCCCTCATATTCTTGTTTTCTCTTCTAGTGTCTCCTCCAATGTTGGACGTCACTTTTCTCTCAGATTTGCAATGGATGGAGAGGAATTCATTATCTGCTAGTTTACAAAAATGGTGATATCAAGATGATCGTGTTGCAAAGTGGTAAGGGGGTAGTAATAATGCACTTGGGTAGTAAAGGTTGTTTGTATGCCTGTAGAAATTGAAGGTGGAAGTACATGAAAAGCTTTCAACAAGTTTCAACTCTCCCGTTTTCATGGCATGACATGGGGCTGTTAGGAAATAAGACGTAGCTAAATAGATAATTGAGTAGATTGAGAGAGACAGATTTACATACACGAGATTATAGAGTAGAGAGAGAGAGAGAGAGAGTACACACGATATACGTGGTTCACCCAATGTGGGCTACGTCCACAGGAAAGCAGCCACTCAATGGCTTTAGTACTTCAAAACAAGAAGTAGTTTACAAAGGGATTATACTCTTAATGGAGCTCCCGCCTTGCTTCACTCTCACCACCTCACACTCACCTTGTTGCATCAACTTCACACTATGAAATGTGTGTAGAAATGGCCTCCTTTTATAAGCCAAAAGGGTTGCCCTCTCTCATGAGAGGCAGCCATGTGTAGCCGCCCTTGTGTATATAAGTCCAAATCGGACCCTCCAATCCGCCCATGTGTGGCCGCCCTTGAGAAGACAAGTCCGCTTTTGAATTCGGCCACCGGCCATTGACTTCCGACCACCGGCCACCGGCCATTGACTACCGGCCATCGGCCAACCGACGGTTGTTTTCCGACCACTTTCCGGCCGCCGTCCGGCCATAATATTCCGACGAAAAGGAATATTCCGGCGAGGAAAAAAAAGTCTCGGGGGCTTTCCCCCCCCGAGGCCCTTAAAGTTGCCCCTGATTTTTGGCCATGAAAATTTTGGTTTCCGGCGAGTGATTTTCCTTCACGCACGATGGCTTCTCCTCATAATGGGGGCCTTACAAATGTGCGCTTTTACCACAAAAAAAAATTACAAGGGTAAATCGCTCCATACTTAACAGGGGCGCAATACAAGAAGGGATTAGGAGTTTGTATACCAAAAAAAAGGCTTCTAGTGTAGATAAGCATATTTGGGCAAACATCTTTGCTTCCCCCTTTCTTGTCTATTGCATGTCTTAATTATCACATACACGCATGTAAGCATAGTGCATGGATCTTACACCTCCCAATGTTCCCATAGATACTGCTTATTCCATCGAGGCTAGAAACTATGCATAATAGGAAGCGTTCAAAAAGTAGCCCGTACTTGGCAACATAATAAGCATCAATCAATCTCCTATAATCTTCAACCTTCATTGACAGTAGTGAAATGATATTTAATTATGTGCATCAACAAGTATTCATTGCAATTGACAGGTGGCAAAGCACGGTTAGTTTATGGGCTATGCAATTGATAAGTAAATTATGGATATCTTATTAATGGAGAGAAAGGGTCATTTTTAGGTCCAGATGGATAACTATAATCAGGCCTTGTGTAGATATACTATCTAGTTGAGAGGTGGAGTTGTTTATGAGCATCAATTGTAGAAGACTATTTGCCTTGCTATAAGATTGATTCACTAGGCTTACTAAATTAGTGGTAATTGACCATGTCTTAATTTAACTCTTTGTTTATTGCATATTTTAAGTACGGCTAAACACTATCATGATTTTTTCTCGGCTAAAGATGTATTACCACTATATACCTTATCCAATTTATAATATATTATCTAAAATTTGTAAGGGGATTATATTTAAACGTGGTCCAATCACATCATACAAGACCTATTTCACCTTAAACAAGCCGACACTAACGTCATGGAAATGGAAAATTGCTTATTTATTACAAATGACGTGTGGAAAATCTAAGGATATTTCTTGATTTGTATCATATGTCATGTGTAGCTCAATTATGGTGCACATGATATTCGCCAAGTATGTAGATTTGTCAGTTTTATGGTTCGCATTATGTTATTTGCAATATTTTTTAAGACCTTCTATGCTCCCACTTGTAACAGTGGTATCAAAGATAAACTTGTAGCATTTAGTCTCCCAAGAGCTTCAAGGCTTACTGAAGTATAATTTTCAAGTATAAGAAAATTTTTCTCTTTGAACGGTTAAGTATCACAATAAAATAAGATCCTCATTTCAAAAAGCACTAGATGTGATCTAAAATAGATGTGTTCATGTTTCACACCACTCTACTTTTCATCACACTTTGATACTCTAATCACTCTCACACTATCGTGTGTCATCATCAAAAATAGTGCATATTATGATGTCAGCACAATTCAAAACTTCAAGTTCAAAGATTAAAAAGCCTTAGAATGTGACTTTGTCTCTCTAGTAGTGATGGTTGATGAGTCAAAATGATAATGCTAAGGCTGGGTTCAGAATCCACCTAAGTTGGAGAATGTTCATGTGGCTTCTAGAAGACATTTCAAGGACCAAAATAGGAGTAAACTTTTTTTCCCTCTATCCATAAAGGTTGGGTTAAGAATCCACCAAAGTTTGAGAAAAAAAAATTAGATTGTAGAAGGCTTTTCAAGGACCAAATTGGGTTAAAAAATGACCCAAAAATGGTCTTTTTCTCTCTAACTATACTCTAAAATGGGAGAACATAAGCTAGTGAGTTGACATTAATGGAGATCATCATGACAGGTCATTTTGTAGACATTAAATGCCATACATAATTCTTGGCGGCCCCATGAATGAGAGAAGAAGAAATAAAGTTGAGGGCAAACGACATTTGGTCTACTTTCCCTCTTTTTAGCCAAATCACCCTTGGTGTGATATGCCATGCAAGCTGAAGGACACCCTCTCTCATACTTAGGAAGTGTGTGGGCCGAGGAAGCATTATCCAAGCAATTAAACCATGTTTAGCCTCATATATATGCTCTTATTATCCTCTCTTAGTAGCATCTCTCTCTCTCTCTCTCTCTCTCAGCAATGAAAGTCTTTGCTGCAACAACATCTCTAAAGTGATTAGGCTCAAAAAAGTTGGAAGTCTTTGTTGCAACAACGTTTTTGAAGTGACTAGGTTTGAAAAAATTGGCTCTCATCTTTTGTTTTGCATACAATGTCTACCGGAACTCGCAAGGGTTCTTCTTCTTTAACAAGGTCCGCAACCATTTTTGAAAATGATCCAAAATCTCTAGCGGTGGAGATAACAACACAACTACTCCACCAAAAATGTTACAGCCCATCATTACAACATACTTGGTATCTTTGCAAGAGACCGTATACAAGAAAGGCAAAGACTTACGGGCGCTTGCAATGGAGAATGGCACATTAATGGTTCTTGTTGTTGAGAATGAGCATCTCAAGAGGACTTGAGAGGCAACAAAATAAGTGATGCAACTTGAAGAGGAAGTCATCAAGGAATGTAATTACTCTTTTGTGGATGAATGCTTTGAAAAGGAGTGCATGAGCAAAGTGGAGCATGACCACGTATTCAAACAGAAGAAGTTTGACACCATGAGTCATGATGTAAGTGAAATGAGAAATATATGCACAACCAAGCCTTGGGTTGGTGTATGTCGTAGCAATGTGGTTTTTGATTCCTCTCTCATGCAAGTTATGGCCCAAATAAAGAATGTTGAGAATGTGGATCTAGATGAGTTCAAGAAATTTGAGTGACATTCCAAGAACATTTTCATTTGTGAAAATCTCAAAGAGAAACCGAAGATGTTTCCTTCTCTTGCCGTTCTTATTGAGGTTTATTCAAAACCCACTTTGGCACTCTAGGAGTCGTTATATGTAGGGCACATATTGTGGCTCAGCAAGGAGCTCTTTTCTTGGGAGAATGGCCAATGATATGCACTATGTTGGATGAGACAAAGTGAAAGATAATCCTTGATAGTAGTTGGATTTAATTTTTGTATGTGAAGATCACATACAAAACAAAACATGCATTGTAAGACATGTGAAGATAGGAATTTTAAAAAAGAGTGTATGTCTCTTGAAGAGAACATGCCGAAGGAGGAGAAAAGTCCCTGGAGCAAATAGAAACATTTGACCTATGAGGCCAAGCTAGAATTGAAAGTATGCTTTGCAATGGATACCCAAGAATTATGGGTATTGGCATAGATGAAATAACTAGCAAAGCCATTGTACTACTTGCTGAAACTGGTGAGCATGATGCACAAAGGATTTATGGGTTAGAGAAGTACAATGTACTTTCATTGATGTGGTCAAAGAATCTCATGTAATGAAGAGGGAAAGGAGGCATAGCGTGCTACATTAAGAAAGGGTTGGAAGCTTGCGCGAGAAGCTTTTGTATCAATTATAATAGATGACAAAGACAAACGTTATGTATGGTTGAACATTATGACACCAAAAAGAGCACCCATTTTTGTAGACAATTGCTACATTTCTCATCAAATGATTCCCCCTTTTATGCTTGCATGGAGAGATAATCCCTTTGATTTAGAGGAGGACCTTACTTATTTTAAAGGTAAAGGTGATATTATTGTCTTTGGGGTTATGAATGCCTACACAAAAATATTGCAACATGATACACAACAATCTGATATGCCATGCATTTCAAGGGAGTTGGAGGAAGCTCACTTGTATAATTGTACTTCAATGGATGCGAAAGAGCTCGTATCACTATGACAAAATACTTCTACACATGTGCATGTGTGCTTATTGTTGCAAAAAAATAAATATCAATGTCATTTGCATGCACGTAAGGCATTGATTCAAAAGAAGAAGATGGGAAGTCAAAGAGCCAAATGTTTTAGGTCAAAGAAAAGCACGTGGTGTACATGTAAATATATCAAATGCCAAATATATATTCTATTTCATGTCTTACTCCCATTTATACCCTCTTTTTAAAGAAAATGGAGATGTATGTTGTGGGCTTTAAAAGTTGGCCACTCACAAAAGCGCGAGATGTTCAAGGTATCAAGCCAAAAATGATTAAATGGATAGGAGAATCATTACATCATTGGATGTGTGATATGTTTAGCCTTGTACTTCAACATGGTGTACCTTATGATTGGAGCATTAATTGGGTCAAACCTTTGCATAAAGGAGAGGATGTAAAGAATGTAAATAACTACTTAACTATAATGATTAGATCTCTCCCATCATTAAAAATTCTCTTAGACCTCTCATACATTATACCTAATCTTTGCTTCTCTATGATGGCAACAAGTGCTTCAAAACTTTGGCAGTCCTAAGCATTTGTGTATGCATTGCAAGCTAATAGTACATGTCTCTAGGCCTAGCCACATATTGATACAATATAAGTAAATCTACCTTTTGAATTTCTTGCACTTTCAATTTGCTATCATGCCAATGTTCTTTCCTTTGTTGCACCACCTTATACCTTAGCATTGACCTTTGCAAAATGAAGAAATGCAGTAAATGAAGAATCATTTCGACTATAAATGAAGAAATGCAATATGCAATAAGCCTGTATAAATGTATCCCATCAGAAAGTCTAATGTATATTATGTATCGTAGGGAATCAATCCCAATTTCATAGTTCCCCATACTATGTTCATTGTCATCATTCCCTATACCATGTTTTTTTTAAAGTTACATAGTGTATATCTTTTCGATTTTTGTAGGAATTTCGACAGCATTTCCTTTGTATCTGCTCAATATTTTCAAAAAAGTCCAGTCCCAGCCATCATGTATGATACCCTCACATGAGGTTACTGAAAGAAAGAGTGACAAATCATTTCCGAACTAGATCAAGTTAATTTATGTAGACTTTTTCCTGCAAGTCAAAACGTGAGTAAACCAAAATGGTATGAGACTGTTGCGGTAGGATATGAATGCGTACGATTGCGAGGCGGGCACAAGGGTGCAAGGGGTGGTTTGGGAAAAGGAAAGATAGAACATCATGCGCGCACGTGTGTGTGTGTGTGTGTGTGTGTGTGTGTGTGTATTTGTGCGCCTTAACAAAGTCAGAGAAAACACTATATCCTCATGATCAATAAACTGTTGAGATTACAACCACATAAAAGTTGTCCAAAGTGACTGTCCTATTCCCAAAGTAACAATCTCATCATTACAAGCTATCTTTAGATTCTATTCAGCAGATTAACAACATCTCTCACAATGTATTTTATAAAAAAAACAGAATATATACTTTCTACCGGACTGAGTAGGTGCAGATGCACCTACCTGGACGATGTTGCTTTCCTGCTTGTTGAAGCAAGTGTTGTGTGTCAGAGCATATGCAGTAGTAGCCCGAAGATACTCCACACCAGCTATTGCAAGGAACACCATCTTGCTTGCCAATTTGATGTATGTACCAAGACACATAAGAAGTTGAGAAGGCTGCTTCCAGATACTATTTTCCTGCTCGATAATCGATTGCAGAAGGTGCTTCGAGTATTGGAGGAGGCATAAGGATGGTGGACCACTCCAATCCCTGTGTGTGAAACCTGATAGAGTCGATCCTTGTGTGTGTGTGTGTGTGTGTGTGTGTGTGTGTGTGTGTGTGTGGGTGTGGGTGTGTGCGTACACGACAGAGGAAGAGACAGTGAGGGAGAGAGAGAGAGAGAGAGAGAGAGCAGATAACATATCGTACGTGTGTGTGAGACAGGGATCGAGTAGAAGACATAGAAGACGAACCCACGGGTTTGCTGAACAGAGATGGGCGAGCACGGCTCCAACCAACTTGCGCTATGAGCGTGCAAAAAACCTAGGGATTATATTATGCATAAGGGAAGAAAAAAGTAAATTCAATCATTTAAAGCTCCTTATTGCAAGCCATGTGAAGGATATGTGTGTTTCAATACATGCACTATACAAAGCAAACGAGCCCTTGTTTTTTTGCCAAGTGCTTACAAAAGCCTTTGACTACTGGGATCGAAAGGAAGGTAGGTGAGGTAGGTGCAGATAAGTAGGTGCAGATTTGCAAAGAAGTAACAGCTTCTTGTGATATACCGTATCCCCGATCATGGTGCCTGTCTGATCATATTTAACTGAGTTGCCTTTTATCAAACACGACTGGGTGTGTTGAAGCAGGTGTGTAGTTGAGTAATTATGAGTGGCTATATATTATCTTTCATAAATGACATCTACGATTAACTTCTGAGCAAATGTGTGTGCATGTATAAGTCCGAAAGGTGAGGCTTTTTGTCCAAAACCAGACCCATTCTCTAAACCTTGAAGGTTATGTGTATAGCAGAGGCCATTCTAAAAGATGTAGGTATGAACCTATGTCCAACACTGACATCGGCCTAAAGCACCAAAGAGGGAAGCAGTCCGCCAAGGGTTAGCTAAAGAATTGTCAGCTAGATAAGTGTGTGTGTGTGTGTGTGTGTGTGTGTGTGTGTGTGTGTGTGTGTGTGTGTGTGTGTGTGTGTGTGTGGCCCTCCCCCATCCCAGAGGAGAGATCCACTTGGTGGAGGATGGTCCACCAAGTGGACCCATCCCCCACCAATTGTAGTAAATGCTTCTTAAAAATTTCCATGTTTATAGCTCAATTACTTGTATGGTGTTAAAAAGGTTTAGATGCGAGATTACTCATCTGTAATGTGTTGAACTGAACTGAGGTGTAAGAGCACCCAATTGCTATATGATAAAGGGGTCCTCCAGGGAGGAGAGTAAGGTACTATGAAAACTACATACCTGATATCTCATGATCCTGGTTGATGTCACTCCAAATTTGTGGATTATGTCGTCCTCTGGTTACTATATAATACTCGGATCCTGCAAGATAAAAATAACTTGAAATTCCACACCTGCTTGAGGGTGGTCAATGATTACGGTATATGGATTATATGTAAACATGTAGATGCTTGACCAATTTAGGAGCTAGAGCACAGACCCATCCCTTTGGATTGGGTTGATCAAGCTAGTAATAATGTAACTTGAATTAGAGAGTAGGCAATCCAATTCTTAGGCTATAAATACCCATATCCTGACAAAAATCGTTTGATTGAAGTCATGATAAATTGGAATAGCTATATTATTATCCAATATATTATCTAATTCCAATTGCTAAGTATGGCAGTGGTTTGACCAAAGACCAGTAGGGAAAAGGAGTGTGTGTTTAAGTATGAAAATCCCCTCATAATTGAACCATAGTTAGACAATTGTATTGAATAATATATCAATATTTTAAAACAAGATGTCATAAACATCAATTATCATTTCATATACACCAATACAACATTCTGTATCTAATGGATAATACCAAAAAATTGATCTTTGATCACTACAATATAATATCTTAGTGTTGTATCTCTATGTGCCAATCCTTTGGGATGAGCTTCCACTACATCTACATGGAGAAGGATCCAACTAGTACGTTGGACGATCTTCTGTTATTGCTTCAGTTTCGTTGTAATCCCAAGGAAAGAATCTCTTACCTGTCACCATCGAAGAAACACAAGCCTGTAATAGTGCTCATACGTGCAGTCAATCTATACTTTGGAGTCAACTGTAACAAAAAGAAATGTTAGTAATTGTGTACTACTCCTACCTAGATAGAGTAAAAAAAAAAACCATAGGAAACTATTTTCTTAATGTGGCCCAAGTCATAAAGTGGTTTTTGCAAACTGATTATACCATTTTTCTACTAAGCCATCCAAGGTGGATGGGAAGAGTACTACTACAAAGGGATACAAATCTCGAAGCATGGTTGTCAGCACATCTGTGGAGAGACCTTTGAAAGTCGAGAACGTGATACTCACCTTAGCCACCAGAACGATTGTTAGCTCTTCCATGGCTAGCTGCTCTTCAGCCTGTTGCTTACAAGAGGTTGTTGTAACACAGTGTCTGAGAAATGTACTGGGAAAGGTGCTCTAGGAGGTGATGAATTGGTTGAGGGAGTGGAGGTAGATGCATGGGAGGGGAGAGGTAGCGGTGATGGAGGACTTCTACTCGGCACAAAAGGTTGTGCTTTTTGTGGTAGTACTTCAGAGGGCTCAGTAGTGGACTTTGTTGATCGTTGGATTGCCTCGTATTTGTCATGCAGTAATCAGAAGCCCACCCAAGCTTTGGGCACAAAGACCTTCAACTTACTCAACATTGGTCTAGACTCTAGTAGACCAGGGTGAGTGACTAGACCAGGAAGAGAGACTACTAGATCAGGATGAGAGACTAGACCAGCTGGTCGAGGGGAGGCTAGTCGAGACCAAGCTGGACCAAAGCGGACAACACTAGCCAACCAACACAAGTGAGAGCTTAAACCACAGCTAGCTCCTCGACTTGTAGGCGCAATGGAGTGAGACTTTAGTTGAGGTCCCACCATGCGTGCCAAAAATGAGAGCATCTATAGCGTAGATAATGTATCGTGCCCTCTACACATTGTGCTCCTCACTACAGTGTGCATCAAATCTCACTCCAACAGAATGAAAACACTGAAAATGATGAACAACAGAGCAAACACAGTGACTCAATAGTAGAACATGAACAACATGGGACTCAACTAATTGAAATGAACCAGTACATACTCTAGTATGGCAACACACTCAACTCCAAGCCCAAAACTCACGGGTACAATGGGGGTGTCGAGGCTCAAATGTGTAGGTATGGTGCGGACGTGTTGTGCATGAACTCCAGACGCTAGACTCAAGATGCTCGACCATACAGAGTAGATGATGATCGTGATAGTGCTATATGAAGTCACGGAGAGGAGCGTAGATCGACTCACACACACACTCACAGAGATACACAAGAGCTTACCCAGTACACAGAGAATTTTTTTGAAGGGTTATCTCCCCAACCTTATTATCCACAAAAGTATAAGTGAAATTTATACAAAGAGTTAGTGATAAGTGAGTTAGGCGGGAGACCGGCCATATCCGTATAAGAGGCCACTTGGGCTTTAATCCCAACAACCTCCCACTTAAATTCCAATGTGGCACTTTAAGTAACTGTAAATCTATGGACATAAATGTACAAAGATTTACATGGCTGCCATCTATCCAATGCCCAATAACTCACAACAATGCACAAAGCCCTCTCCTGGAAGTCCCTTTGTGAGTAGACCAGCAGGATTGTCCTTGGTGTGCATCTTCAACAGTTGTATCTGCTTGTCTTCAAGTACTTCCCTAATGAAGTGACATTTCACATCAATATGCTTAGTCTTCGAATGGAACACTGGATTCTTTGCCAATTGTATAGCACTTTGACCATCACAATATAACTCTGGCATATCTACTTTGATTCCCAAGTCTACCAATCTACCAAGCCAAATAGCTTCTTTGCATGCCTCATTTGCTGCAACATACTCAGCTTCTATAGTAGACTGCGTAATACAATCTTGTAATCGAGATCGCCATGATATGGCACCTCCAGCCAATGTAAAGACATAGCTTGATGTAGATCTCCTCTTATCCAAGTCTCCTGCATAATCTGAGTCAGTGTATCCTCTGACACTCAAATCTTGACTACCATAGCATATGCGCATACTCTTTGTATGTTTTAAGTATCTCATGATACCTTTCACTACCTCCCAATGTTTCTTGTCGGGATTTGACATATATCTGCTAACCACTCCCACTAAATGCAATATCCGGACGTGTAGCAATCATTGGATACATCAAACTCCCACATGCAGATGCATATGGCACCTTATCCATTTCAACCTTTTCCACCTCAGACTGTGGGCAATCTTGGTTGCTTAGTTTCACATATGACGGCAATGGTGTCATCAATGCCTTTCCATTGTCCATATGGAAACATTGCAACACCTTGTCAATATACTCTTCCTGAGATAAGTAAAGCATTTTCTTTGACCTATCTCGTTGGTACGCATACCCAGTATATGACTTGCCTCACCCATGTCTTTCACGTCAAAAACCTTTGCCATTTTTGACTTAAGAGGTAAAATTTCTGCCATTTGTCTACCAGCAAGTAACATGTCATCCACATACAAGATGAGGATTATCAAGCTACCATGCTTAGCTTGTCGAGTATATAGGCGATGATCTGTCTCACTTCTCAAGCGAGTAGTGAGATAGGCCCCACAAAATCTAATCCCCACTTAGCAAATGCCTTTGCAACCATCATTGGCCGTAATGGCATATCATCTCCTTTTAGAGGTACTTTGGTACACTGGCAATCATCACATTGTTTAACATTTTCTTTTGCGTCCATGTGCAATGTTGGCCACCATATTCTAGCAATTAAGACAATCTTAGTTCTCTTATCTATGGAGAAATGGCCTCCACTAATTCCTCCATGTGCTTGCTCTAGGATAGGTAGATATTTGTTTTCTATTGCACATATCCTGAGCTGGTTATCTTTCCCTCTTTTGTAAAGTTGATTTTCAATTAAAGTGAAGTCTCTAGCCTCCGATTCAATGTCTCTTGTTGTTAGGTAATCAATCATATATTGACTCCATTGAGGTGCAGTTTTTATCTGAAACAATGTGGCATATTCCACAGGTGGATCGTTCCTGCATGCAGCATAATTCATGACATATCAATCTACATATACACACATATTAGTCCAATACACTCCAAGTTGCTTTAGGCGCTGGTGTGTCGTCTTTTGGGAAAAATGGAAGGCTATGTCCTGTGTATGGGCTTCCATGAGATAACATTCATATCCTCCTAGACTTATGCATAATCATAATATTCCTTCTAAGACCAAATGGTACAAGCATCCTCCTATAAGCTGAAAGTTCTTAGCTTGTCTAATCTTTTGTTGCTTAAGGGCTTGTTCAGTCCTATTGAATACAGTGTGACTATTTCTTGAGACCATTTAGGAACCATCTCGATGTTTAAGAGGTATGCATTAGGTATGTCATCATCTACCCCTTTGGGTGCTTCTCTGTTTGGTAACCAAGACACGTGGTCCACTCTAAGGTGTGTTTTGCGTTTCTTTGCCACTACCATAAAATCAAACTCTAGCAATATAATGAACCAACGAATGATTATCCTCGTATTGCAAGGTTTGTTTACCAAATATAACAAGGGTTGATGGTCTATGAAGAAAACCAATGTGTTTGCCAAAAGATAATGTCTAAATTTTTTTATGGCATATATCATATAGCTGACCCCTCTCATTTTCCGGTTGTGTAGTTCTTTTCTGCACTATTTAACTATCTACTAGCATAGCAGATTGAGAAATCCATTGTACCTTCTCCTAGTGGAGCCAAGATACTGCATATTGCAAATGTTGAGGCATCAATGTGAACATAGAATATTTTATCCCAATCTGGTGCTTTAAGTACTGGTGCTGATATAAGCACATCCTTAAGTTTCTTGAATGAATCCTCACACTCTTCAGTCCAAACAAAGACAACTATTAAGCTATACAGGGGTTGCAATGATTGCATACATGTATATGAACTGCAGGTAGTATCCACAATCTCCCGTCAGGACTATACTTGCTTGGCATTAGTTAGCCTTGGCATTTCTACAATAACCTTGATCTTGTCAAGATTGGTAGATATACCATTTTTAGAGACAATATGTCACAAGATTCTACCTTATCTTACCATGAAGACACATTTTTCAGGATTTAGGTAGATTCTATAAGTTTTGCACTTTTCGAATACCTTTCTAAGATGCTCAATGTATTCTTCCTTAAGAATAGATTAAATACAAAGGTCACCATACTTACCTTTGTCCATACTTGGTTTCACTTAAAACACCATTAACAATCCACAATGAGCACGAGGTGACTTAGAGCTAGAACCGCTCATTGTGTCACACACACACACACACACACACACACACACACTCAGTCATGCACATCACACAAGACATGTACAAGATGCTAAGAGTGAGAGGAATCAACAAAGAAGTTTCATTAGCAACGCTCAGCCGTATAATGAGAAGTGAACGTGCAAGTGTAGGCGATTGTACTCTTCACCCCGTAAGCTCAGTAGACCTAATAATTACAAGCTTTTGGCTTATATAATTAAGGACAAAATTAGGTATTGTCTTGAAAGAGATAATTAATACAAAAATGTGGTGGATTAGGCTATATAGCCTATCATACAAAGCTTTTACGATAAGATCAAATTTTGCCCAAGTTTATAAATTACAATGTCGGCTTCAGGCAAAAATGAATAAATAAGTAAATGGCTTTTGTTGACCAATCGGATATGGCGTGAGATGGACCTCTACTTCAACAGTGACCTTCTTGAAAGGCCCCATAAAATCCAATCCCCACTTTTCATGAATATTTCTAGAGGTTGATTGGTGGTTAATGGTGTCATGTCTATTGCAGTTTGTCTTTCCATTCTCTAGCAAACATCACATCTCTTGTAGAAAGCTAGAACATTTGACTTCATACTTTGCCACTATAACCCAATATGTAGAATCTTCTTGTGATTGATATTATTAGAGAAGTGCCCTCTCAAACTCTAGTGTGGGCCTAAATAATAATCTACATTGTTGCTTACATGGGTACACACCTCCTCAAACATTAACGCCCAAGTAATACAAAGATCTAGAAATTATAGTGAACTTCAAAGTTCTACGAATGAGCACCTTCTTATTGGACCATGACCAATTCTCTGGTAGACCCCCATACTGCAAGAAATCATAGACTTGGTACCATTCTAGAGTTTGCTCTTATATAGTCAAATTTTGAAATAACAACATCTATTGGCTCATCCCTAATGACATTAATGATATGCCTTCAATAGTTTTGGATAGAAAATACCATGACGAGTTTTTTTAGGCTTATGAAAGATCTTAAATTCAAACCCCAAAAGAAAAATCATCCATATGATCAATCTTCCCTAGATGAAGAATTTATTGATCAGTGTTACCATATACATGTGGTAGTGATGTGTGTGAACACACTAGGACCGCCGGGGCATTTTTTCCCTCTTTAGGAGGTTTTTTCCCCCAAGCATTGTATATACGCCCATCACTCTAGGGATATCTATCTTTCCATTGTACACTAAGTAATACACTCTCTATTGTGTGCCTTGAGCTTTCTTCATCTTCTCCAAGCTGTGTGTTTTTCTCTGCAACCCTAATTCCAACAATTGGTATCAGAGCAGGTTGCGTCCTCCCGGGCTCAGTCGCTAGCAGCTCCATTACATGGCTGCTCACTTTCTCCGATTTCAGTGAGCTTTGGCGAGCGTTCGCAGGTCGACAAATATTTTGGAG
Organism: Adiantum capillus-veneris; assembly: GCF_014529385.1. Classification (NCBI taxonomy): domain Eukaryota; kingdom Viridiplantae; phylum Streptophyta; class Polypodiopsida; order Polypodiales; family Pteridaceae; genus Adiantum; species Adiantum capillus-veneris. The sequence goes on from NC_140954.1 coordinate 80,742,193, forward strand.
TAGCTCGTAGATCTTAGTCTGCTCAGATTTTTGATTCGGACTCATTTCGGCCTCCGTCTCCACTTCAGGCAGGTCTACACAGGCGATTTCATCATTTTGTTCAGAATTTTTGTCAGTGCCATTTCTTGCATAACAGGTGCCTTATAGTCTTCTATGGTTTGTGCTAGCATGTGTTGTTCCCGCTCCGTTTCTCCTATTTTCGGGCAGTTTTCTCATCAGGTGCAGCATTTACCATGGCTGACGACAACAACACAGATGTGTTCAAGATGTTTGCTGCTGAGGACAGGTTGGATGGGGACAATTACCCTATGTGGGCTTATATGATGCAACACGTTCTTGTGTCAAAGGGCGTCTGGAATATTGTGCAAGGCATTGATGTACGTCCTGGTAGGCGATGTTGAGGATGTTGCAGGTCTTGCTGCAAGGATTGTAGCTATTAGAGTTGTTTTGCCTACGGTATAACAAGCTCGTTGCGATGAAAAGGATGCGCAGGCTCATGCATTGATTGCGTTGTCTGTGAAGCGCACCATTGTTCCTCACATCCGTTCAGCAAAATCTACAAAACAGGCTTGGGATATTTTGGCTGGTCTTTATGCAAGTTGTAATGAGGCTAAAATTTCTTTGCTGCATAAAGAGTTGGAGTCAAAGATTATGCATGAGGAAGATGATATGGACACTTTCCTTGCTAGTGTCAAGGATATCAATGAGCAACTTATTTCTGCAGGTGAAGTCATTTCAGATAGTTCCCTTGTGCAGACTATTCTTGATGCCTTACCAGATTCTTACTAGACTTTTGCTAGTACTTGGAGACTTATGACCCAAGGAAATCTTGAAGTTGTCAAGTTTGATGCATTATGCACATTGCTGTTGCAAGAGTCACTTTCCAAAAAGAAGAGGACTAGGTAGCGTGCAGTTGAACAGGCTTTTATTGCTTCTTAAAGAAAGGGTGGTAATAGCAATGCAGCCACTTCTTATGGTTTTGTTGCGAGTGGCAAAACTTCTATTCCTAATGCTTCTGTTAGCAGCACTTCGTCTGGCAATTCTTGTGATAATGGCAAAAAGAAGATGCGTTGCCATTATTGTAAAGCTAATGATCACTTGATCAAGTCCTGTCCTAAGTTGAAGGCCACAGAGGCTAAGAAGAAAGAGGGTGGTTCCACTGCAAATGCTGGTTCCACTACAAATGCAGCCATTGTTGAGTCTTCTCTAAAAGGAGACTGTAATGTTGATGTTGATGCAGAATGGGCTTTTAGCGTAGAGTGCACTTACAATCCTGTTGTCCATGATGCATGCTTGTCAATTGCTGAAGATTCACATGTGTGGTATTTTTATAGTGGTGCTACAAAGCACATTACCTCACATCGTGAATTGTTTGTAGACATGTAGTAATGTTAGTTTGTATACGCGCTTCACCAGGGGCACTTTTCTCCCACTGGGTTTTTCCCCCTGGACATCTCGTGTGAAAGGACACCTTATCTCTTAGGGTTTCATATAAGCTTTGTAGCTCTGAGTTTGTATATACTCTATTATTCTAATACAGAGAGATAGACTACAGAGATCTCGTACGCAAGCTCTGTGTCTTCTCCTTCTCCATCTTCTTCCTACTATGAGTTGCTATCTTCCTTCTGTTTCCTGTTTCATCATCTTCAAAAATTGGTATCAGAGCAAGGTGATTTCCAGAGCCTCTACTTGCGTTTTCGCGTCCGCGCGTGCAATTGTAGTTTTCAGGCAGTTTTCGGAAAATTTTCTCGTGGGAGCATCCTCGACGTTCCGAGAGTATTCTGACCATGTGACCTGGTGTTTTACCCCCCTTTTGAATCCGTTCGAGCCCTCAGAATTTTGTTCTGAGCAGCGTAGCAGAAATTACTTTTCGAAGGCGTTTAGATCAAGAGGGTGTGCTTTTTGACATATTTTCTTCAGGTAAACAGTTCTTTTGGGAAGTAGCTTGTCTTAGCTTTGTGCTGAGATTTTGTGTAGAGTTTTTCTTGCATTGGAGAGGAGATTTGTGAATCTCTTGGAGGTTCTTTTGCTCTCTTGTGTGCGTCCACAATATGGCTCAATCTACGGAGAAAGAGATTTTTGGTGCGTTTACATCCGAAGACAAATTGGATGGTACCAACTATTCTCTTTGGTCTTTTATGGCCAAAAATGTTTTGGTTGGTAAAGGATTGTGGGATTATGTATCTGGAGATGAAGTTCGTCCAGGTAGCATTGCACCTGCCACGCCTGGTCGTGGTGCAGCTGTTGGTGCAGGACCCTCACAAGTCACTCCAGAGCAAAAGAGATGGGATACTAAAGATGCAGAAGCTATGGCTGTGATTGCCTTAACCATAAAGACGACAATCACACCACATATCAGATCTTGCAAAACTTCTGAGGATGCTTGGAACACTCTGCAAGCTATGTTTGGAGGAAGAAACGCTGCCAGAATAGAGTTTTTGAAGAAACAACTTGACAAAATACAGATGAACGAAGGTGACGATATTGTCAAACTTCTTACAAAAATCAGGGATCTTAAAGAGCAATTGCTTAGCATTGATGAAGTGATTCCAGAGAAGGACTTGGTTTCCAAAACACTCAATTCACTACCACCATCTTATTTGACTTTTCAGACTTCTTTGACTCTGTCTTTGCGAGCTAATCCTGAGCCTCTTCGTTTTGAAGAGTTAGTGGCTTTGCTATTGCAGGAGGATCAATCACGTAAGAACAAGTCTATACAGGTGGATGGTATGGATCATGCTCTTGTTGTACAGAACAAAAACAAGGGTAAAGAGAGTGCCCATCACTCCAAGTCTGGTGCAAGACAGTCTTCAGAGAAGTCTAAAGGTGATTCCGACAAGTCCAAGAAGAAAGGTAAATGTAACTATTGCAAGAAACCTGGTCACTACATTAGTGAGTGTAAAAAGCGAATTGCTAAAGAAAAGAAGAAAGAGTCAAGTTTGGTTGTTTCAGCTTCTAGTGATTCTTCTACAGCTAAAGAAGAGTCTGCAAACTTTGTGCAGGATTCTTATGCTTTCGTAGTATGTTCAGATTTTTCTGCTTACAATGTTGACGAGACACAAATGATTTGGTAGTTTGATAGTGGTGCATCTGGGCATATTACTTCAAGGAAGGATTTGTTTTGTTCATTGGATGCAGCTCCAGCAGGAAAGAAGGTGACATGTGCAAATAATTCTTCTTATCCAATCAAAGGCGTTGGTAAGATTTTGATTACCATTTCAGATGGTTCAAATTTATGCTTGCCAGATGTCTTATATGTTCCAGGGATCAAGAAGAATTTGTTGTCTGTATCCTCTCTTGCAAAAAATGGTCTTCGGGTCATTTTTGAGGATGACAGATGTGTTGTACAAGATCGAGAGAATGGTTATTCTCTTATCACTACAGGTACGCTAGAAAATGGACTATTTGTGCTAGATCATTATGAAAAGCAGATTCAGGTATGTATTGCAGAAACAAAGACTCAGGCCATGCAGGATGCTGAGTTGTGGCATGCTAGATTTGGGCATGTTGGTTATGGCAGTTTGATGACTTTACAACGTCATAATATGGTGCATGATTTGTCTTTATTGGAGATGCCACCAAGACATGTATGTGAAGGTTGCATTCTTGGAAAGATGCACAGATTTTCATTTTCGCAGGATGGTTCAGGTAGAGGGACACGAAAGTTGCAGCTTGTACACAGTGATGTATGTGGTCCTATGAGGACGCCATCTATAGGAAATAGCCTTTATTTTGTGACCTTCATTGATGACTTTTCCAGGTTTTGTTGGGTGTATCCACTCAAAGCAAAGTCAGATGTGTTTGCAATTTTTCAACATTATGTCGCCATGGTTGAAAATGAAACAAGTTGCAAAGTACAGACTCTTCATACCGATCGAGGAGGTGAATACATGTCAGGTGCATTTAAGGCTTTTTTGGGAAAGAAAGGCATTAAACACCAATGCACTATGCCATACACACCACAACAGAATGGTGTTGTAGAAAGGAAGAACAGGTCTTTAATGGAGACGGCTAGATGTATGCTCAAAGCTAAGAGTTTGCCTCATAAGCTATGGATGGAGGCAGTTGCTTGTGCAGCACATGTTTTGAATAGGTGTCCTACTCGTCCCTTGAAGACCATTACTCCATATGAAGCTTGGTATGACAGAAAACCTTCAGTCAGTTATCTTCGTGTTTTTGGTTGTCTTGCTTATTCTCACATCCCTCAGCAGTTACGTGGGAAGCTTGATGATAAGGCAATCAAATGTATATTTGTGGGGTACAGTAGTGGAAGTAAAGGTTATAGACTTTACAATCCTACTACAAACAATATTTTTGAAAGTCATGATGTAATTTTTGCAGAAACTACTGCTCAACCTATGGTTGCTTTTGATGTACCTCATATGCAGACACATGATGTATTTGAAGATTTGCTTCCTTCTTTTGTGGAGAATCAAGAATCACAACAAGTTGATAATCTTGATCAATCTTTTGATCAACATGTGACACCTCATGATGTAGAGGAAATTGTGCGTGAAGAGCAAGAAGTTCTCAGGGAAGAAAGAACCTTGCCTAAATGGGTTCAAAAAACTTTGCAGGATAGCAAGTTGGATGCACCGTTGCCACGAAAAACACGTGCTGGTACTGCTTTTGGCAGAGAGCAAGTAGATTTGGCTTGCTTTAGCACTCTTTGTGATGCAGATGAGCCTAATTCATTTGAACAAGCTTTAGAGTGTGCTCAGTGGAAAGATGCTATGCAGCAAGAAATTGATTCTATTCATAAGAATCATACATGGGATCTAGTGGACTTGCCTACAGGTAAGAATCCTATTGGTACAAAGTGGGTTCTTAAGGTAAAAAGGAAACAAGATGGTACTGTTGACAGGTACAAAGCAAGGCTTGCGGCAAAAGGCTATGCGCAACAGAAAGGCATAGATTATGATGAAACCTTTGCTCCTACTTCTCGTGCGTCCACAGTTAGATCACTAGTTTCAATTGGTGCTCATCATGGTTGGAAAGTGCATCAGTTGGATATCAAAACTGCTTTTTTGAATGGTGATTTGCAGGAAGAAGTTTATGTAAGTCAACCAAGTGGTTTTGTTGTAAAATGTCAAGAGCAAAAGGTATGTAGATTGCGTAAAGCTTTGTATGGTCTCAAAGAGGCTCCAAGAGCATGGTATGAGAAGACACATACTTATTTGATTGTCCAGGGATTTCAGAATAGTCCAACAGAAAGTACTTTGTATGTCAAAAAGAGAGATGGAGTTCTCATTATGCTAACACTTTATGTGAATGATATGCTTCTTACAGGCAATACTGCAGATGAAATTGAAGCGTTTAAAGATGCTTTGAGAAAAACCTTTGAGATGTTTGATCTTGGTTTGCTTATTACTTGGGTATTCAGTTTGTGCAATCAGAGGATGGCATATACATGTTGCAGGCAAAATATTTGCATAAAATTTTGGACAAGTTTGGTCTGCAAAATTGTAAACCAATCTCTACACCCATAGAAACTGGATCAAAGTTGAGCATGCACGATGTTGGAGAACCTTTTGATGTACATACTTATGCAGCAGCGGTTGGTTGCTTGATATATTTTGCAGGCAACACTTTTCCAGACATTCAATTTGGGGTTTCACAAGCAAGCAGATTTATGCACAGCCCAGGTATGCATCATTGGCAGGCTGTGAAGCGCATACTTCGTTACCTTTCAGGTACCCCTAATCTTTCCATGTTCTTTCCAAGGGGGGATATGTATGGAAAGCACAGTTCTATGCAGCTTCTTGGTTACAGCGATTCAGATTGGGCTGGTGATTTTGACACACAACATTCCACAAGTGGGAATTGTTTTTTCTTGGGAAATGCATGTATATCTTGGCTAAGCAAGAAGCAACCCACAGTGGCTACATCAACTTGTGAAGTTGAGTACAGGGCAGCTTTCACGGCAACAGTTAATTGTGTATGGATACGCAAGTTATTGGCAGATCTTTGTGAGTGTCGACAGGCACCCACTACCATTTTCACTGACAGTCAGAGTGCTATGGCAGTTGCAAGGAATCCAGTATTTCATGCAAGAACAAAGCACATAGAGGTTCACTACCACTATGCCAAGGAAAGGCTACATGCAAGGGAGATCACACTAACTTATTGTCCTACACATGATAACATTGCAGATCTATTTACGAAGGGGTCATCACGAGAAAAGTTCGAAGCTTTCCGAAAAGCTTTGGGCTTACTCTCATACACATGATGATATGCTACCTTGTACGGATTCACACTATCACTACAGGGGGGATTTGTAGACATGTAGTAGTGTTAGTGTGTATACGCGCTTCACCAGGGGCACTTTTCTCCCACTGGGTTTTTCCCCCTGGACATCTGTTGTGAAAGGACACCTTATCTCTTAGGGTTTCATATAAGCTTTGTAGCTCTGAGTTTGTATATACTCTATTATTCTAATACACAGAGATAGACTACAGAGATCTCGTACGCAAGCTCTGTGTCTTCTCCTTCTCCATCTTCTTCCTACTCTGAGTTGCTATCTTCCTTCTGTTTCCTGTTTCATCATCTTCAACATTGTTCACCTCTCTCGAGTCTGTCCCTCATGGGAATTCAGTCACTTGTGCCAACAATGCCTCTTATCCGGTTCAGGGAGTTGGAAAGATTGTGCTTACTGCTGCAAATGGCAATTCCTTCACACTTGTTGATGTACTTTATGTACCTGGGATCAAGAAGAATCTCTTGTCTGTATCCGCACTTGCTAGACTTGGACTTGTAGTCAAATTGTGGATGACAGATGTACAGTTCATGATCTCAGTTTTGGTGATGAAATCGTTGCACCTGGGCTTTCGTACCGTGGGATGTATAAGCTCACTTTGTATGACAAGTGTGGACAAAATTTTACAAATGCTGTTGCAGATTCAAGGGCTATTTCAGATGCAAAACTTTGGCATGCACGTTTTGGTCATCTAAATTTTGACAGTTTGCTGCGTTTGCAGAAATCTAATATGGTTGCTTCTTTGCCGCCTCTTGAAGCACCTATCAAACATGTTTGTACTAAGTTTCCAAAGGATGGTTCAGTTCGGGCCACATGCAGGTTGCAGCTTGTGCATAGTGATGTTTGTGGGACCATGCAAAACTTCGTCCTTGGGCAATTACCTTTACTTCGTGACTTTCATTGATGATTACTCCAGGCATGCATGGGTATTTTCGCGAAGTCCGAAGTTTTTATGTGCTTCAAACAATTTTTGGCTATGGCTGAAAATGTCTCGAAATGTACTATGGGAACCCTCCATTTCGATCGAGGGGGGGAGTATATGTCTCATCAATTCAATGCATTTCTGGCTAGTCGTGGGATAAAACACCAATATACAGTGCCTTATACGCCTCAGCAAAATGGTGTTGCTGAGAGATAAAACAAGTCACTTACGGAAATGGCATGATGTATGGTCAAAAGTCAAGCTTTGCCGCATTCTTTTTGGCTTGAGGCCATCATGTGTGACACTTATGTACTAAACAGGTGTCCTACAAAAGCTTTGCAGTCTATTACTGCATATGAAGCATGGCATGATAGAAAGCCTTCTATTGAGCACATGCGAGTTTTTGGCTGGTTGGCATATGCTTTGCGGCCAACAAACGCAGCGCAAAAAATTGGATGATAAGGCTATCAAATGTATTTTTGTTGGTTATAGTGTTGAAAGCAAAGGCTATAAGCTGTATCATCCACAAACAAAACGTATTCTGGTTTCACACGATGTAGTGTTTGTAGAAGATTCTGTTCAGCCCTTGCTGTCATGTACTAGAGACAATAATGTAAGCTCACAGGACATTTATGACACTTTCTTGCTTCTTTTCAGTGGTGGAAATACGAATGTAAGTTCTAATCAAGCAAATGAACAGCCTATGGGGGTTTCTGAAAATGTTACAGATCAGCCTATTATTGATGCAGATGTACATGATGTACTTGATGAGGAAAGGGCTGAAAATGAGCAGGCTAGAGGTATGCCAAAATGGCTGGTGCACACTTTGCATGACAGTAAATTGGATGACATTTGTCTAGTCGTACTCGTTCATGCTCTCGCCATGCATCTTATGCATCAGATCGTTATGCTTTGGCTATGTCTAGCTTACATGATGTTGAGGAGCCTCTGTCTTTTGATGAAGCACAAAATTCAAAAAAATTGGATGGCTGCCATGCAATCGAAATATGATGCCCTTATAGAAAATGACACATGGACTTTATGTGATTTGCCTCCTACCAAAAAGGCCATTGGTACCAAGTGGGTTTACAAGTTGAAATGCAAGCCGGATGGTGAGATCGATTGCCATAAGGCTCGACTTGTTGCAAAGGGTTATGCACAGCAAAAAGGCATAGATTATGAAGAGAATTTTGCTCCCACTTGTCGTACTACTGTGCGTTTTCTATGTGCATTGGCAGCTCATTTTGGTTGGGATGTACATCAATCAAACATTGTTAGTGCTTTCTTGAATGGTGACATATTTGAGAAAGTTTATGTAACGCAGCCTTGCGGTTTTGTCATAAAAGCACAAGAGGACAAAGTGTGCAAATGTAAGAAGGCTTTGTATGGGTTGAAGCAATCTCCTCGTGCTTGGTATGAGAAAGCTGACACTCATTTGGTCAAACGAGGCTTTCATAACAGTCCAACAGCAAGCACATTGTATGTAAACGTGAGGGTGATGTATTTCTCATTGTGGTTCTTTATGTCGATGATTTGCTAATCAATGGACTAAATGAGAAACATATTGCTGAATTTAAGACTGATTTGAATGCTACTATCAAGATGAAATATTTAGGGTTGTTGCATCATTATTTGGGCATACAGTTTAAGCAGTGTGATGGTGTATGTTAGAAAAGTTACATAGAGACATTGTTATGTAAGTTTGGACTTGAGGATTGCAAACCTATTGCCACTCCCATGGAAACAGGTTTGAATTTGAGTCTACATGATGCTGGCGATCCTACTAATGCCACTCTTTACCAAACTGATGTTGGCTGTCTCATTTATGTATGCAACACGAGGCCAGATATTCAATTTGCAGTCTCACATGTCAACAGATTTATGCATAGCCCAGGCTCTAAGCATTGGCAGGCTGTCAAGCGGATTTTTTGCTACCTTAGTGGCACTTTACATCTTGTCTTGTTGTATCCCAAGGGGGGATCATTGCCGCCAGATTTACATGCTTTTTCGGACTCAAATTGGGCTGGTTGTTTTGACACGCGAGTGTCCAGAAGTGGTTTTTGTTTCATGCTTGGCAGTTCATGTATATCATGGTTGAGCAAGAAGCAACCTACCGGGGCCACTTCAAGTTGTGAGGCTGAGTACAGGGCAGTCTTCACAGCTACGGTTGAGTGTGTATGGCTCAGATGCCTTATGGTTGATTTGGGTGTTGGACAGGACATTGCCAACACTATCTACACTGACAGCCAGAGCGCATTGGCACTTGTAAGGAACCCAGTTTTTCATGCTCGCACAAAGCACATTGAGCTGCATTACCACTTTGTCAGGGAGAGGTTCTCAACAGGAGAGATTAGCTTGGCTTATGTGCCAACACAGGACAACCTTGCAGATCTTTTCACAAAGGCATTGTCTTGTGAGAAGCTTGAAGCTTTCTGTAAAGCTTTGGGCTTACTCCTGTTTGTGGACTGATCATGTCCTCAGGGCATGGCATTTCCCTTTACTCATGTGCCATCTCTCGTTCACCACATCACTCCAGGGGGGATTTGTTACCATATACATGTGGTAGTGATGTGTGTGAACACACTAGGACCGCCGGGGCATTTTTTCCCTCTTTAGGAGTTTTTTTTCCCCCGAGCATTGTATATACGCCCAGCACTCTAGGGCTATCTATTTTTCCAATGCACACTAAGTAATACACTCTCTATTGTGTGCCTTGAGCTTTCTTTGTCTTCTCCAAGCTGTGTGTGTTTCTCTGCAACCCTAATTCCAACAATCAGATACAAAAGAACTTGATGATATACATCAAAGTGGAACAACTTTCCCTTCAAATAATGTCTGAATTTTGTAGCACTGAAAACCATTCCTAGTGCTCACCTCTTTAAAGTTGAATATCCTTGCTCTGAGTTGTTGAATCGTTATTGGAAAAATATGTTGGATAATCAATTTGTCCATTTGGTTGGGCTAGAATAACATCCATCACCATTACAAAGGCATCAACATGCACATGGAAAATGACATTCTAGTTTGGTTGGCAAAGTACTGATTTTGTGCTAATAACCTCCTTTATAGGTTGAAATGAATCTTCATAAAAGTTAATACGTTCTAGAAAAGAGCTGAGCTTAGACACATCCATTGGTGCCCTGGCTTGTTGAACACTTTGGATCTTTTCTTCAGCCATTTCAATGCCATTTTTCTACATGAAGTGGCCTAGCAGTTGTCCCTTCTACACCATAAACATAGATTTGAAGGGGTTCAGATAAATCCTCTTTTCTCTGCATCCCTCAAACCATTTCTAGAAATGGGAGATGCATCTCTTCGAATGAAAATATGGTGAAGTCTTCCACGAGATGGTTATAAATTTCTGAAAATCTCCATCATACATCGCTAAAATGTAGATGAAACGTTACATAAGCCAAATGGCACAACTAGGTACATGAACGCTCCACATTCAGTGATGGTAGTTTTAGCTCTATCTTCTAGTGTGATCTTTAACTAAATGTATCAATTGTACCCATTCAAAAAACTTTACATTTTGTGGCCAATTATCTCATCAAGAATCATGGTAATGAGAATGGGTTTTTAATCATCTGAGCATTTAGCTTTTGATCACGTACACACACTCTAGGTTTTCCATTCTTCTTAGGTACCACTACTATAAAAAACAATCAATCACTACTTGCCACCTCTGTAATGAATCCCTCCTTCAAAAGGTTATCAATCTCTTCCTTGACGTTCTTAGCATAGTTGGGGTTCATCCTACACCTGATTGATCAGGCATCAAGCTTAAGTGGTATTGTATGTTGGAAAACTTATAGGTTTACCCCCTTCATATCTATATGCACCCATGCAAAAACATCTCTGTATATTTGCAGAAGCTGTTTGGCTTTTTCCTTAACTTATGCCTTCAAATGTTTGTTGGTCTTTATGATATTTGGATCTGATTCTGAACCTAGGTTCCCCTTTTCTACTTCGTGATCATTTGTTAATAACCAATTGGGTGTTCCCCCACCCTTTCTTTTGGCCATCGATATTGTCTCCTTCTCTGTTCTTATCTTGGTAGCATTTTCATTGTAAGGTGTGTCTGCACTTCTAATGCCTAATCTCCTTTAGATGTCTCCTATCTACTTCCTTCAGGTGTGTAGGCATTCTGATTTCTAAAGTCTATTTCAACATCATTTGGTCTGACCATACTTGGTGTTGTGCTGTCCAAAGTTGTGGGACCATTTGAATTACCCTTCCAGATGTCTGGTTCTTGCTTCCTCTAAAGTTCTCCCATCCAGACTCACTGGTTGTTCACCTTGGTTTGATTTCAATAAAATTCTCATGGTACTGCTATTGATGTTCTTGTGCTCTTTTTTATCAAGGAGAACTACATTTAGATCAATTTTAGCTATGGGAAAGATATTTATGGAGGCTAGCATCCTTTCTATCTTCTTAGTACCATACTTTTGACATAGCTCTTTAGGTCTCATTGCTTTCTTCCATGGTCTGATGTTATTCATTTTGACCTGGATTCTCATGTTTGGCTCTTTGTATAGTGAGTGTCTAGCTAGTACAATCATGTATGGCTCCTGTACTCTAGCTGTCATGGTCTTCCAAACAACATACTATAAGCACCTTAGATGTCCATTACTAGAAAACGCGTCTTGAACTTTTCAAAACCAGCTTTGATCTGGAGATTCCCCACTAGACCTTGCTTGCACAATTCTCTAATTCGCCATTCTAATTTCAAATGGTGAAAGCTTCATCTCAGTAATCCCCAGTTTCTATTTGATATAGTTGCCAATTATATTTACACCTACACCTCCATCCATAATTACTCCAAATAGCGATTTCCATGGCTTCCGAACATTGTAGTCTATCTGAATGACCAGTACTTTGTCATCCTTAATGCTCGACCAGTCTACTGCCCAAACTTTTGGAGTCTTTCTACCTTTGTTTCTTGATAATATTTCTAATGTCATCCAACTCAATAGTCCAATTCTAGAATTTTTTGCACACTTTTATAAAGATTTTGTCATGCTCATTTCTTGAACTACTATCTAAATTGGATGATCTCCCTTCTCGAAAACTATCCTCATAATGCCACACATGTGATGGACTCCTTTGTCTCTTGGTTGATAAATCCTTTGATCGAAAGATTGTTCCTTCTGAACATTTTTTGTTTTGAAATCCCTTTTATCAGCAGTCTCAAAATATGCTCTAACTTGTAATACTTCATTCTTAGAATTCTTTCAACCACAACCAATCATTGGAATTTCAGACATTTTCTCATAATTCTGCACAAACCAGTTGCTAGGATTCCAATTGTCATTTTAGAACTCTACCCACTAGAACCAGTTGTTGGGGTTCCAATTAGTTTTCCTTCGCCACTTAAGATACACTGCAATATTATGCCATGGGGAAAACAAAAGTATTTAAGGCTATGAAGCAGGTGTTAGACAAAATTATGGAAGTGGAGATAGCTGTGATCCTACCAAGCTATTGGCAAGTATGTGTTCAAAGATGCAGAGAAGGAACTACTCAACAATTGGCGATTGAATATTTTGATGGAAGTAGCAAAAATCCCCATAGACTTGTCAGTGAGACACAAAATAGGCCATTGTCATCATAAATTCAATTAACTACTGCTTTGATTGCAAATGTTTTCAAACTGCCTTATCGCCAAAACCAAAAGTCCCTATAGCTGAAAAAATCAATGCTTTTCTAAAGGAAACCCCAGGCTTGAAGACAAAGAGAAACTTTGGGGATGGGATATTAGAGTATTACCCCTAGAGCATAAGGCAACATATAAGTTTGTAGTAGAAGCTTTGAGAAATCCTAACTATGTATCTAAAACATTTTTTCAATATGTTGTTGGCTAGAGCACCAATTGAATAAGAACTACCCATGTAATTTTAGTTCTATCATCATGTACAACAATGTAGTGGCTCAAACTGGCAATATCAATAGCCAACACTTGTTCAAAGCTTGGTATGTCTTGCAATTTGTATATTGAGCCACCCCTATGTACCTACCCACCCTAGGGTTGTAGCACTGGTATCAAAGCTCGCATGGCTAGGAGGCAATTCTCTAAGAAAGAAATAATCACAATAAAGAAACATGATCTAGAAGTCAACGAAGAAGGCCCATATGAGTGACCCACCAAGAAACAAAATCTGACAAAGGAGTTCTAGGATATGTTGAAGGGGAAAACAAAGAAAGTAGTGGGTAGATATGAAGATAAGTAGGCTAAGGGATGTTGAAGGCCCATCTGAGCCACCCACCAAGAAACAAACTTTGACAAAGGATTTCTATCATATGTTGAAGGGCAAAACAAAGAAAGAAAATAAGAAGATAGCTGGAACTATTAGGTGAATCACAAGCCAACACTGCCATTGTACCCCTATCAGTTACTACTCTAGAAACATCGATTGAAATCTACAAGGAACCAAACAAGCCTAGCCATGCCAAAGCAGCACAGAGACCTGAACAAGCAACAACCAACACTTCTATAGCATAGGCTACCGCAACCACCACACATGTTGTTAAGCAATTACTTGATAGGATCCAAGCACTACAGAAACAATCGTTAGTGGGGAAACTACAACCGGATACTTCATGAAAGTTGGCTTTAGCCTACCGTGTACCTGTGAAAGAGATTTCATATTGGGAAGTAGGATGTTGACTCTATGATAGATGGTTGTATAGCCACTATTTAAATGAGCTAGATACCATAGTTAATGCACTCACTTAGATGATTGAAGCCTAGCCTAGATGACAATCTATTAAATTGAACCAAGTAAAGCAGTAGTTGGCATAGGAGGCTAGCAGCACAACCAAATGGAAGTATGAAGTTCTTAAGCTCCAAAACCATCTTCATGAGAATAAGAAAATGGGGAGCAATACAAGAAGACCATCAAGGAGTTGAAGGAGGATTATGAAGAATTGGGAGTGATAAACTCCAATATAAAGAATCTAAACAAAAATCTAGCAAGGGATTTGAAGAGGAAAACCGTTGAATATGAAGCAATCCTTAGCCAAAAGCAAGCAAGTGTGGAAAGCTTAAAAGCCACAAACAAGGTTATGAAGTAGGAAGTATTGGATAAGTATATCTACCAATCTCTGATAGATATCATAGATTCTAAAGGCAATATAACTTTGAGTTTGGATTAGTTAAGAAGTGTTAAGTATGGAGCCTGATTTACCCTTGTAATTTTCTGTGGTAAAAGCGCACATTTGTAAGGCCCCCATTATGAGGAGAAGCCATCGTGCGTGAAGGAAAATCACTCACCGGAAACCAAAATTTTCACGAACAAGAATCAGGGGCAACTTTAAAGGCCTCGGGGAAGGAGGCCCCCGAGACTTTTTTTTTCGCCGGAATATTATGGCCGGATGGCGGCCGGAAAGTGGTCGGAAAACAACCGGTCGGTTGGCCGGTGACCGGTAGTCAATGGCCGATGGCCGTTGGTCGGATGTCAATGGCCGGTGGCCGGTGGCCGGAAGTCAATGGCTGGTGGCCGGTGGCCGAATTCAAAAGCAGACTTGTCTTCTCAAGGGCGGCCACACATGGGCGGATTGGAGGGTCCGATTTGGACTTATTCGCACAAGGGCGGCTACACATGGCTGTCTCTCATAAGAGAGGGCAGCCCTTTTGGCCTATAAAAGGAGGTCATTTCTACACACATTTCATAGTGTGAAGTTGATGCAACAAGGTGAGTGTGAGGTGGTGAGAGTGAAGCAAGGCGGGAGCTCCATTAAGGGTATAATCCCTTTGTAAACTACTTCTTGTTTTGAAGTACTAAAGCCATTGAGTGGCTGCTTTCCCGTGGACGTAGCCCGCATTGGGTGAACCACGTATATCGTGTGTACTCTCTCTCTCTCTCTCTCTACTTTATACTCTCGTGTATATAAATCTGTCTCTCTCCATTAAGTAATCTACTCAATTATCTATTTAGCTACGTCTCATTTCCTAACAACTGGTATCAGAGCAAGGTTTGCTCGTAGCTAAATTATCTCAAGGAAAGGATTCCTTGAATTGAGTGGGAGTTATGGCGGAGGAAGGGAAGCTCAAGATTGAGAAGTTCAACGGCAAAAACTACCAACATTGGAAGATGCAGATTGAAAACTATCTCTACCAGAAGGACCTCTATTTGCCACTAGGCGGTCTTGCGAAGAAGCCCGCAACAATGGCAGATGAAGCATGGATTGTCCTTGATCGAAAGGCACTGGGAACAATCCGGTTAAGCTTGGCGTCAACGGTGACCTTCAATGTTTCGGAGATGAAGACCACGGAGGACTTGATGAAGTCACTTGACGACTTCTACGAGAAACCATCGGCATCCAATAAGGTATTTCTTATGAAGCGCTTGTTCAATCTAAAGATGGCAGAGAATGGTTCAGTTGCAGAACACCTAAATGACTTTAACACAAACATAAGTCAACTTCGATCAGTGAAAATCAATTTCGATGACGAAGTGCGAGCTCTCCTTATACTATCATCTCTACCGGATAGTTGGGACAGCCTTGTGATGGCTGTAAGTAATTCTATCTCTGGCACAAATACTCTTAAGTTTGATGATGTTGTGGGTGTTCTCCTAAGCGAGGAAATGCGAAGGAGAAGCACAGGAGAATCATCAAGTGCTGCACTATCAGTGGAAACAAGAGGAAGGCTTAAGGAGAGGTTCAAAACCAAAAGGGTCGTGATCGCTCAAGGCGGAGCAAGTCACGCACAAAGTCAGTTCTTGAATGTTGGAACTGCGGCAAGAAGGGCCACGTCAAGAAGGATTGCTGGTCCAAGAAGAAGAAGGAGACAGAGTCTCAAGACAACAAGCCAACATCGGAGGCCAATGTGGCAGGTAAAGTAGAGCAAGATGCTCTAATTCTCTCATTAGACAATGTGTCTAATTCATGGATAGTAGATTCCGGGGCTTCATTCCATGCGACACCACACAAGCAACATTTCCAAGACTACACCAAAGGTAATTTTGGGTATGTATACTTGGGAGATGATGAAGCTTGTGAGATTGTCGGCAAAGGTACAGTTTCTGTCAAAACTGCTAACGGAAATGAATGGAAGCTTAAAGATGTTAGGCATGTTCCTTCTCTTCGCAAAAAATTGATCACTACAAGACAATTGGACGATGAAGGTCACAACATTGCATTCGGAAACAAACAGTGGAAGATCTCAAAGGGATCTTTGGTGGTTGCCAAGGGTGAAAAAGTCCGTACACTTTACTTGTGTACTGTTAGCACGCAACCTTCAGCTTGTGCAGCAACTACAGAAGTTGACAGTGCGGTGTGGCACTACCGACTTGGGCATATGAGTGCCAAAGGAATGCAAATCCTTCAAACAAAGAAGCGTCTACCAGGTTTGAAAGAAGTGGACTTAGAGTTCTGTGAAGATTGTGTTTATGGTAAACAAAAGAGGGTAAAATTTCAAAAATCAGGAAATGAAAGAAAAAATAAAAAACTTGAGTTGGTTCATTCTTATGTTTGGGGTCCTGCAAGTACACCATCACTTGGTGGCTCATTGTACTATGTAACATTCATAGACGATGCGACTAGAAAAACATGGGTTTATGTCATGAAGAATAAATCCGATGTATTTTCCATATTTCAAAGGTGGAAAGCCTTTGTGGAGAATGAAACATGTACCAAGGTTAAATGCCTTAGATCCGACAATGGAGGCGAATATTGCAGCCAAGCTTTTGAAAGATTTTGTGCTAGCAATGGCATTCGGAGGCAAAGGACAACCCCAAGGACACCTCAACAAAATGGGATTTCGGAAAGGATGAACAGGACAATCATGGAACGAGCACGAAGCATGCGGCTACATGCAGGCCTACCGCTTGAGCTTTGGGCGGAAGCTGTAAGTACGTCTGTGTACTTAATCAATTGGTCACCCTCAACGGCATTGGATGGGGGAGTTCTAGAAGAGGCATGGACAGGTAAACCGGTGAATTATGCATTTCTCAAAGTGTTTGGGTGTGAGGCTTTCATGCACATAGATAGAAGCATAAGATCAAAGTTAGATGCAAAGTCCAAAAAGTGTTTCTTCATTGGCTATGGAGAAGGAGACTTTGGGTATCGCCTATGGAATTCTAAAGATGGTAAAATCTTAAGGAGTAGGGATGTAATTTTTAACGAACAAAATATGTACAAAGATTACTTGGAAAGAAAACAAACAAAAGAAACAGGTGATGAGTACATGGAGCTTGAGGACGGTGAAGACTCAAGGACTGCAAACGGTGACAATGTGCAACAACGTCAACCAAATGAGGAGCCTCAACCTATTCCCCGAAGATCTACAAGAGCAAGTAGACCTCCAGAAAGGTTTGTTCCTTCCTTCAACCATCTCTTGATCTCAGATTCTGGAGAGCCGGAATCATATGAAGAAGCTATGCAACATGAATCCAAAAAAGAATGGACGAAGAGCATGCAAGTGGAGATGGACTCACTACATTGCAACCAAACATGGGAGTTGGTTGAGTTTCCTAAAGGTAAGCGGGCACTTCAAAACAAATGGGTGTACAAGCTAAAGGAAGAAGAAGGTGGGAAGAAAAGGTACAAGTCTAGGCTTGTGGTAAAAGGTTTTTCTCAAAAGAAAGGTATTGACTTCAATGAAATATTTTCTCCTGTTGTAAAAATGAACTCAATTAGGCTTGTCTTAAGCCTTGTGGCTGCTCATGATCTAAATCTCGAGCAAATGGATGTAAATACGGCATTCCCTCATGGTGACTTAGAGGGGGAAATCTACATGCTTCAACCAAAGGGGTATGAAGTAAAAGGTAAGGAGAAAATGGTTTGCAGATTAAAGAAGAGCTTGTATGGTTTAAAGCAAGCATCAAGACAATGGTACTTGAAGTTTGATCGATGGATGTTGGATCATGGATTCACAAGATGCAACTCGGATCACTGCGTCTACACGGAGAATTTGGGAGATGGGAAATTCATCATCCTAATGTTGTATGTAGATGACATGTTGATTGCAAGTGCTAACATGCAGGACATCAAAGACCTAAAAGAGGAGCTGTCCAAATCTTTTTCAATGAAAGATTTAGGTGCTTCAAAGAGGATACTTGGTATGAAAATATCAAGGGACAGGACGAAGAAGACAATAAAGCTATCTCAAGAAGATTACATCAAGAAGGTACTAGAAAGGTTTGCAATGCAAAATGCAAAACCAGTTTCTACACCTTTGGCTGGTCATTTTAAACTAACGAAGGATATGTGTCCAAAGACACAAGAGGAGATAGCCTATATGTCTAAAGTTCCATATGCTGCAGCGGTAGGTTCTCTAATGTATGCTATGGTTTGGACAAGGCCAGACATTGCACATGCAGTGGGAGTTGTGAGTAGGTTCATGGACAACCCAAGTAAAGAGCATTGGCAAGCTGTGAAGTGGATACTTAGGTATCTAAAAGGGACAACAACAAATGCTTTGTATTTTGGAGGAGCTGATATTTTTCTAGAAGTGTATGCTGATGTAGATATGGCAGGTGACAAAGATACTCGAAGGAGCACTACTGGCTATGTGTTCACGGTTGGAGGCACAGCAGTAAGCTGGGCTTCAAAGCTACAGAAAGTGGTTTCACTTTCTACCACGGAAGCAGAGTATGTAGCAATGACGGAGGCAAGCAATGAAATTCTATGGCTTCACAGATTCTTAGAAGAGCTTGGATTCAAACAAGACAATTGTGTCTTGTACAGTGATAGCCAAAGCGCTATCCATCTTGCGAAGAACTCAGCCTTTCATTCAAGGACAAAGCACATTGAGGTGAGATATCACTTCATACGCACTCTTTTGGAAGAGGGACAACTAAAGCTAGGAAAGGTGCATACAAGTGAAAATCCTGCAGACATGTTTACAAAGGTGGTCAACAAGGAGAAGTTGAGCTTTTGCTCATCTTCAATCGGCATTCAAGGATAAGAAGCCAGAATGGAAAGCAGTCACAGGTTTGGTTTGGAGATCAGTCTCCAAGTGGGAGATTGTTAAGTATGGAGCCTGATTTACCCTTGTAATTTTCTGTGGTAAAAGCGCACATTTGTAAGGCCCCCATTATGAGGAGAAGCCATCGTGCGTGAAGGAAAATCACTCACCGGAAACCAAAATTTTCATGGACAAGAATCAGGGGCAACTTTAAAGGCCTCGGGGATGGAGGCCCCTGAGACTTTTTTTTTTGGCGGAATATTCTTTTTCGCCGGAATATTATGGCCGGACGGCGGCCGGAAAGTGGTCAGAAAACAACTGGTCGGTTGGCCGGTGGCCGGTAGTCAATGGCCGATGGCCGGTGGTCGGATGTCAATGGCCGGTGGCCGGTGGTCGGAAGTCAATGGCCGGTGGCCGGTGCCCAAATTCAAAAGCGGACTTGTCTTCTCAAGGGCGGCCACACATGGGTGGATTGGAGGGTCCGATTTGGACTTATTCGCACAAGGGTGGCTACACATGGCTGTCTCTCATAAGAGAGGGCAGCCCTTTTGGCCTATAAAAGGAGGCCATTTCTACACACATTTCATAGTGTGAAGTTGATGCAACAAGGTGAGTGTGAGGTGGTGAGAGTGAAGCAAGGCGGGAGCTCCATTAAGGGTATAATCCCTTTGTAAACTACTTCTTGTTTTGAAGTACTAAAGCCATTGAGTGGCTGCTTTCCCGTGGACGTAGCCCACATTGGATGAACCACGTATATCGTGCGTACTCTCTCTCTCTCTCTCTACTCTATAATCTCGTGTATATAAATCTGTCTCTCTCCATTAAGTAATCTACTCAATTATCTATTTAGCTACGTCTTATTTCCTAACAAGAAGTGTGGTGGAGAATAGGAAGAGTGACCTGGAAGACTCTGCTTCAAGATACACTAATGCACTGGCCAATCAAGTCATGATCAAGAGGAATGCCAACTACCCTCTTACCCCAATGTCATTCAAATTCTAGAAAGAATTCTAGAATATATGATTCCAAGGGTAGATGCATAGGGGAGTCCCTAGATCCAAAAGCTGACAATGGTGAATACACGAAGTTTGGGAATTCAGTTGGAAGCTCTATTGGGAAACCGATTGGCATACAATTGCATGAAGATAGTGAGGAAATAAATTAAAGGAACACTTCACAAGCTGCAGATTTCTCAAAGGATACTAGATCAAAGAGTGGCAGCGTTATTGGAAAACATTACATCAAAGCAGAGGCAAGGTGACCAAAATGATAGTGTTGGAGCAAGAACAAGCACTCAAGAAACTATTTCATCTAGTCTGGGTCACAAGTAAAATGATGATAGCAGAGAATGACATTGTACTTCATTAAATTGAAATAGTGTCAGATTTCCCTATCCTAATGTATGCATTGCATATGAAATAAGATGAAATCCCAACGTTCTATTCAACAGTGTACCCAATGTAAATGAACTTGCAAATTTGATGATCTAAGTTTGAAATTTTTACCAGCTGCAAGATTGGAATGTGCATACTAATACTCAATGGGTAGCCTCAAAGTCAATACTTGACAATATTGAAAAGAAGGACACATTTGTTGAGCTAAAGGAAGACCTAGCCAACTTCAGAGAGATGATGAGCCATTGGAAAGACCAATTGGGGCAGTTGGTAAAGCATACAAATTACCTTCTACAGTTGTCTATCCAAGCATCAAAGATTCCAGAGAAGGATCTTCCCAATAAGGCTAGTCATGAGCCTCAATTCAGAGAAATGGCTGAGATTTTATTGGAGGCCAGAATCAAGGTCAATCATCCTAATCTGATTGGATGGATGACCACTACCTCCATATGCCACACGTTAGCCACAGATAGACTGACAAAGGGAAAGAAAACAATGTATGATCCTGACATGAAAAAATGGTAATAGCTCACACCTTATGAAGTTGAGATGACAACCACTCAAAAGGACCAACTGGAGTAAGAATCCATTTATAGACTAGTCATGAAGGACAACGCAGCCTTCATTGTTCCTTAACATGAGACAGACAATCTAGAATCAGTCAGCAAATTTGTGGGCCACCAACTCTATTTACTCAAGTGCCACCAGTTGCATTTCAAAATCCTACAATGAAGAAAGCACCCAAAAAAAGGAAGGGCAAATGCAAAAGATGAAGCCTTGTGATATGCCATTTTGGATATACCAAAAGTCAAGAAAGGGGAGGAGGAAGGTAGATGGTGGGACCAATCTCTTTATAGAGATTCCTTGCGCAGGTTCTCTCTGGAGCCTCTAGGTTGAGGCTTCTCAATGTTACCACCAACAATATATCTCATTGGAGGTGCAATAGAGCAATTCCAATAATGTACAACTCTACCAAGTAGTCAAAACCCAATGCCAACACCTATAAATAGGACATGTTAATCTCGTTTTAGTCCGCTCGACTCTTGTGACCTCTTGACACTAGCACTGTATCACTCAAGAGAGCTTTGGAGAGCTTATGATCACTTAGCATTGACCCTTTGTATCATTTATATTGTCTAAGCCAGAATCTAATTTTAGGACTCCAGTCAAACCTTCCAGAGTCTTGTAACCTTGTATCTGAATCTCAACCATTTGTCTCTAGATGTATTCTAAACTCTATTTTGAATCTAAACTACATTCTGAGTTGTCTCATCCAGTGTCTCATGATCTAAACATGTCTATTCATTTCAATCGTCATTTGTTTGAAGTCTGATACCAAGTCATCTAAATCTATTTGCCTAGTAATTCAGTTTATACTTTGTCTAAGTTATGTACCATATGATGATCTTACCTTTGCTATTTGAATCTGATATGACATCTGAAGTTTGAACTGTTCAGTTACTCTAGGTCTAACTCTGGAATAGCTATCAAGCCTTTAGCTCATTCCAAGTAGTGAGTAGACAGTGTGTCAAAATTGAGCAAAAATTGAATCTGATCTCGGTCATAACTAGTGTCAAGCCAGCTCAGCTATCGAGCACCTAATCCCATCTTTATATGTTCTATGGCAAGGCTGCAATAAGGGGAGCTCCAACAACCTAATCAACCTCACACTTGGTAGCCCGGGCCCTAGTGCTTGCCTTCATAAACTAAATTTTATCTTACTCATAACAATGTCAAGCCAACTTAACAATCGAGCACCTAATCACATCTATATATGTCCTATGGCGAGGTTGTGATTAGGGGAGCTCCAACAAGCCAAAATCTACCTCACAATGGGTAACCCAGTCCGTAGTGCTCTGCTTCAAAAACATCTAACCATAACCCTCACAAGAGGTTATGTAGACATGACTCAAGGCAAGCCCCATAAAATGCCAAAATTGGAACCACACAAGACGTTATGTAGACATGACTCAAGGCAAGACATGACTCACAAGAGGTTATGTAGACATGACTCAAGGCAAGCCCCATAAAATGCCAAAATTGGAACCACACAAGTGTACAAGGAAATTTCCCCAAACTTCGTAGAGAAAACTAGAGAAATATTAACTAGAGCAGTTATGCATGCAAACAATTGCCAAATAGAGTAAGCAATTCCCATTTGATCTAAAATATGCCCCAATTGCGGATGAGAGGCATCATGACAGTGAAACAATACCAAAAAGGCATCAAATCTATCATAAACTGGCTCAAATAGAATGAGCATCAAAGCTTCCATCACATACACAAGAGCATCAAACTGACATCAATCTTACAATCATAAATCATCAATAGAGAACCAAAGTGTCAATGGCCATAAATGGACACAATCATTGTGGTCGGCTAAAAATGCATCAATGCACAATGCATAAATTTGACAAACACAAGCATAGCAATCTGTATCAAAGTGCATAAGTTGTCAATTGTACATATTCCTAAGAAGCATAAAATTGCATCAGCCAAGACTCCACATTTTGCATACATAAACCAACTGGCATCGACAAAGCCCTAAAGCCGCTCCAACTATATACTAGATTCCATTAAAAAAGAAACATATGATTCTATACATGCCACAAAAAACATCAGTAATGTTGTACCGAACGTGAGTCCTCAGCTTTCTCCTACAAAAATCCGTCAAGCACTATTAGTTCTATCAGGTACAAAATACACAGAGCATACACTTGATGTCACCAAAATCATTTTGGTAAGTTTAGAACTACTATAAAAGTATTAAAATTTCATTTTGATCCATTAAAAGTGATCTAGAGTTATCAAAATGAAAATCTAAGGATGTAGAAGTAATTTCTTGTCTCTATTTAAGCAAAGAAAATGCCCTTATTTGATCTAAAATGGGTGATAGAGTAGGCGAGAATGGAAAGACTAAGCTTAAAGTATAGAAGATCCTTAAAACATACACAACCCACTAAGATTTTCTCTAGGAGTTTCAAAGATACTTCTTAGGAAACAAAATGACTAAAAATTCGACATCGAGATGGTATTTGGAATGGGGGAATGGACATAAAGGTGGTAAAAGCTTAAGAAATATGAATTATGCTATGAAAAAACATTTGAGGAGCCTATTATAATTTTTTGGGATCATAACAAGTTCAAAATGGCTTCCAAACCTTATTTTAGTGTTTTGGGAGACAGTTCAAAAACTACACGAGAAAGCAATCATATAAAATGGATCTTATGTTAAGTGCATATGTAGCATATAATCTACTCATCACTCATACACAATTCACAAAGGGCGGATCAGC
This sequence comes from Adiantum capillus-veneris, assembly GCF_014529385.1. NCBI lineage: Eukaryota > Viridiplantae > Streptophyta > Polypodiopsida > Polypodiales > Pteridaceae > Adiantum > Adiantum capillus-veneris. Next base: position 80,765,972 of record NC_140954.1, read on the forward strand.
CCATAAAGTAGGGAAAGAGGCCAAAAAGTAGGGGCTCTAGCTTAGCATGCAAGGTATTCGTTACTTTTAGCAGACACCACACCTTTTGGACTAATCTTGGGTGCCATCTCTCCACCTTGGGTGCGTGTGTGTTGTGTGCAGAGCATTAAGCTCTCTAGGCATGCTTACACCCATGGGAAAACTCTCTCTGATCTCAATCTCTCTCTCTCTCTCTCTCTCTCTCTCTCTCTCTCTCTCTCTCACACACACACACACACACACACACACACACACACACACACGCACGCGTGCATACGCACGTGCGCGCACACACACGTTCTTTCACTTCCTTAGCAATTAATCTATCACAACACGACAAAGAAGAGGGACTTTTTGAATCCCAAAAGCTTCTTGTTTAAGTTGTAAATCATTATTGTGCACTATCTTTGGAATTTGACCTCTCTCCATCTGTTAGGGCTTTTGGATTTGTGTAATCAAATGCCTTTTAGAGGGATGCCAATGTTGCAGGTGCAAAACAAAATAGAGCTAGTAATTAGCTGATTTGTGAAGGTCTACTAAGTCTTTATTGTAATGCCAAGGGCAAACCCAAGGGAGTCATGGACCCGCTGCTGCTAGGTGTGGAAAAGGTTCTAAGTATGGATGGCCAAGGGCCTATATTATGGGTGGTAGGGTGGAGAATCCTCATGCCAGTCCCCTTGGTTCTCACATTGGTATGAGAGCTCAGGGGAGAGGGGAGCTATAGAGGAGGGGGGAAAGCCTTGCATGAGCTTTGCATGGTGCATGCATGGTCTCTCTCTCTCTCTCTCTCTCTCTCTCTCTCTCTCTCTCTCTCTCTCTCTCTCTCTCTCTCTCTCTCTCTCTCTCTCTCTCTCTCTCTCTCAAGGATGGAGGTGTTGCAGTGAAAAGAATTGAAGGTCGTGGTCATCATAGTTGTTTTCCATGGCAAGGCCAAAAGGGGAGTGGACCGCAAGAGCAGTCCCTTCCCTGGCGGGCTCAAGGTTCTCAACAAATGAGTAGTGTGGATATGGACATTGTGGTGGGGCTACAGTGTCACATGTACTTGACAGACAGTTAGTTCCAGTTGGGCTTGAGTTCACACTGGGAGGACTCTTGCCTGGGCGCAATGACATGTGGCATGTGTTACGGATGGTGGTCCAGTGGGCACCGTGGCCAGATCACCACCACCTCAGTTAGGAGATAGGCTTAGCTGGATTGGGATATTTGCCAGCTGTTGGTGGCTCTTTAGGAGATACATATGAGTGGTTGGTTCCAATCGTGGTACACATCATCATCTATGTTTGTGTGGTGAGTCGTCTAGAGTCTATCATCTTCAGTTGTACACAGCAGGTCTGCACCATCCCTGCGCATTTAAGCCTCGACACCCCCACCATACCTATGAGATCTTGGCTGGAGCTGAGTGTGCTGCCATGCCAGAGTCTGTATCAGTTTCTTTGAGTTTGTCAATGTTCATGTTGTTCATGTTCAGATTCTGCTGAGTCGTATTGTTGTTGCTCTATTGTTCATTGTCTTCTGTGTTTGCATTTTGTGGAGTGAGATATCACGCACATTGCACTAAGGAGCACCCACTATCGAGGGCACGACACGTTATCTCCACTAGAGGTGCTCTCATTTTTGGCACGCCCAATGGGACCTCAACTAAAATCTCACTCCGTGAAGAGAGCAGAGTCAAGTCGAGGAGCTGCTGGGTTTCAGCTCTCTACCTGTCTTGCTCTACTGGATTTGATTGGGTCGGCTTAGTCTTAGTTCTAGACCTGTTGGTCTAGTCTCTCTGGTCCAGGTACACCCAAGTGCTCTAGTCTCTCACATTGGTCTAGTCTCTCTCATCCAAGTCCAGCCAAGTGGTCCAATCTCTCTCTCGCCTTGGTCTAGTGGTGATTGGGCCAGTTTTCAGTAAGTTAAAGATCTTTGTGCCCAAAGCTTGGGTGGGCTTTTGGTTATTGCATGACATAACAAGGCAGTCAAAAGAGCGACAAAGCCCGCTATTAAGTCCTCTGAAGTATTACCACAGAAAGCGTCAACCCTTCATGCCAAACAGAAGTCCACCAACCCCCATTACCCCTACCTTCAGCCTCAACCAGCTCTACACCTCCCCAAGTCAACCCCGTCAATAAAGTTCTCATCCCTTGTGTTACAACAAGCTCCATTGCAAACAGCTCCTGCACATACATTCATGGAGGAGCTCACAAGCGTTCTAGCTAAGGTGAATATTAAATTTCCTACTTTCAAGGGTCTCTCCACAGAGGATGTTGACGACCATGCCCGGAGGTTTGTTTCTCTCTGCAGAGGTCGTGGTCTCAACCGAGAAGATGTCTACTTTGTACTCTTTCCATCCACCTTGGATGGATTAGCCAACAAATGGTACAGTCATTTTGCAGAGAACCACTTTAAAACTTGGGCCACGTTACGACGACAATTTTGTGAATCTTTCAGGCCATGGGACTTCCAAGAGAAGGTTTTGGATGAATTAGCCAATCTGATGCTCCAGCCAAATGAGACTTTTGCAGAACTCATGACCATAACCAAGTATCTGGTCACTAAGCTTCCTCGACAACCAGGTGAATTTATGGTTAAGAAATTGGGTGGAGAAGGCTATTCCCAAAACCTCTCAGCAAAAACTCTGAGAGAGTCTCCGACCTGACGCCACTCTGGAGGATTTTGTTGCAGTGGCTACTCGGATAGAAGGAGCTAGGAAGATGCTCACTGACTCTCCTCATGTAGAGACCACCTCAGTCTTTTTCAAAGGTCCCTCTGATCCTTTGACATCTTTACGCAGGGAATTGGAAGCCATAAAGTTACAGCAAGCTCTTCAAGAGGAGAAGTCCTTCTTTCTTCGACAAGAGAAGCCTCAACAAGAGGCTTTGGACCAGATCAAGCGTGAGCTAGAGGAGCTCATGTCTCAGCAGGAGACTAAGGCTATAGTTTGGTGTAGTTCATGCTGCTCTCCAGGGCACCCTCGACAAGAATGCCCCCTTCGGGCTTATGGCCACTTCTGTGAAAAGTCTGGACATGAGGACAAGATTGCTATTACCTCAAGGGATTGCGACAAATACAACAAAGTCTTGATCCTACTCTTCAACAAGGGCCACCACCTGCATCCCACGGTGACATGAGGACAAGGATTGCTATTACCTCAAGGGATTGCGACAAATACAACAAAGTCTTGATCCTACTCTTCAACAAGGGCCACCACCTGCATCCCACGTGATTTCCCCCTATGGCCATCCAAACCACATGCCACCTTTGGTGACATCCCCTCCTATGCCAGGTATGCAAAGCACTTTTCCCTATCAGAGCTTTTTTAATATCCATGCTCCCTCATGTCCTCAAAGCTTCTACGCCTCCACCTCTAACTCCATGCACCATGAGCAAGGAACACCTCGCCCTTTGAATTGCCCATAGAATCGGCCTATTTTATGCTATAGATGTGGAGATTATGGACACTATCAAAGCAAATGCCCTCTGCCAGAAGGGTCCCCTCCCTGCCACCATTGCCCTGAAGCAAAGGATCACTACAGTAAGGATTGTCCCACACTTTGTGCATCTACGTCTTCGAAATCAAGTCAAAGCCAAAATGAGTTTACCTTTCCCAAACTCAATCTGATAGCAGTTATCACCATTCCTCAGTTGCCCCCTTCTGCCCAAATGGTTACCCCTCAAGATAAGCTACAGTTGGTAGATGAGCCAGTGGGCATCCTCACTTGGGCCCAGAGAGCTGCTCTCGGTCTTAGCATTCCAACAAGTTCAATTCCCCCACACATTCTCACACCAGTGGATACCCCGCTTTCAGCTATTGACAAGCCATCCCCCAATGACAAGAAAGAATCCAAATATTTGCTCTCCGATATTGATGAAGCCTTCTTGGAAGCAGATTCCAATCTACAGAAGATCAAGGTACCAGAGAAACCAATGGTAGAAAAAGAAAATCTTACAACAGAGAGAATCTTGAAGAACACCTTCCAACAAGTGTCCCTCTATGGCATGATGTGGCTAGATGCGAGTTTTAGAAGTGACACCCTTGTTGTTATTCAATCACTTTACCCCGGAGCAAGTCCTAGTGGCGGGCACCTCCCAACGCGACCATCAGAGTCCTATATGATATCCCATCCGACTGCTCCCCTCACTGATTATAGAAGCCCTCATCTCACCGTGTCCATCTTGGGGAGGCGGTATTTCTCAGGAGTGATAGTGGATGGTGGATCTGGCATCAATCTGATGCTCGAGTTCACTATGTTAGCTCTAGGTCTACAGTGTACTGTCCTTTCTCCCTTCACAGCTACATTGGACAACCAATGGACAGTCTACCCATTGGCATAGTGGACAAAGTGCCTCTACAGAGGTACAAGACTTTGCCTTTAACTTGGATTTTGTTGTGGTTCGTATTCCCCAAGTTGAGGGCGGATTTCCCTTGCTCATTGGTAGACCATGGCTGCAACACACTAAAGCACTTCGTGATTGGGGAAATGACACCATGTGGATACATACTCTTGGCTCCCTAATGCAAACCATTTGCCAAGAAGGAGGGTTGGATCTCGTTGTACAGCATAGTTCTTTGTCCCTAGAGACCAGCGTTGAATTGAAACAACACTACTCCACCTGAAGGGTCAGACGAAGATCTGCTGGAGTGGTTGGATGCTACCAAATCTTTGCCTTGTTATGAAGTCTCTATTCAATCTTTGCCTGAGGGTGAGGGTACACCCTCTTCCAATGTTTCCACAGTAACTAAACCCAATGAGCCACCTGAGTCTGCTCAAAGGTGGAAATCATAGCACCTACTCACCATGCACACTTGGTGTAAGCCTTTGGATTGGGTGAGCCTACGAAGATTCATAGTAGTAGAAACAGATCTCCTCTACAGGAGTTCACCCCCCCTCATCATCAGCCCCATTGGTGTCTGCTTCTCCGACCAAGAATAAGCTCTCCTCTATGTCTAGCAAACTCCCCTTCACCGAGCTTCCTCAAGGCCGGATACAAAAAAAAAATGTTGATTTCAAGCTTGATGAGTTGCATGCTCATGATGTCTCTCTGCTCCTTGATGCAACAACCTCTTCACCCCCAGGGAATTCTTTAGCAGTGTCATCTCTAGACCCAGTAAAAGGAAGACACTTCTACGACTCTTGTAACAAGCTGCAAAGTAGATTTCTATGGTCTGTGTCACAGAAGATAAGATTAGCCTCATTCAGGTTACAAATAGAAGTTTCTAGATTTTAGACAACGTAAGTACACAAAGTACATTGAAAGCACAATTCTGCCATAGGATACTACAACTTCTGCGGCCAAGGGTGGAGCTTCCAGAAAGTTTGTAGATACGTTATATTTTATTTTCCAATTTTGAATTTATTACTTTTGCAAAAATTTCTACATTACCAACTTGACAAGCAAATGTTGCTTCGATCAAGCACAGTTTGATTAGTTAAGCTAAACTTTAATAGCTAAGATTCTTGAGCTACCTAATTTAAGATTGGGCAATCTAAGGATTCTCAATAAAATACATGATTCATCAAGGATGATTCTTCATGCATGCATTTTGTCTCTTCTCCTTGATGATCTTATGTGAAGCAAGGCTTCACTTTAGGCCATACTGCATGTCAGCTGCCAGAGTTTGGAATATGCTATTAGCATACAAAATTGGGAAAATTTGACAACATGTCTAAGCGTTTTTCATTGGAGGTCGGTATGACCAAGCCCCAAGGGCATTCAAGGTACATTTGAGGGCTCTAAATTTCTTAGCATACATGGCTACAAGACACACTCTGACAAAGGCAAGTGCTCTCAAAAGGGCAACAAGGTTAGATAATTTCATGTTTACTTGTACTTTTGTCTTTCAATTTTTATTTGAATAAGATTTCTCTGTTGTGCAAAGCAAGCAAAGGCTTCTGTTTCGTGCCACAATAGTATCCATTGATTTAAGATCAAAATAATGGCACACAAGTTTGGCAATAAGAGGATACAAGCTCACAGTTATGGTTTGCAATGATCGATTGTGATGTATTCATGCTAGTACACATCGTGCAAGGCACATATGGCATCTGCTCACACTGTGAAGACCGTCATTGAAGCCAAGGGCTTATTACACTATTTTTTTGCTATGCATGCATGGCATGTATTGTGGCCTCATTCCACCAAAGCATGGTTTACACTTCTGCTATACTATTAGCTACTTCGTTTAGGAAGAATTAAGGCTTGTAAACTAGCTTTTTATCATTGTATATGTCTACAACGGTGAGCACTTTACATCATTGGCTCTATACACAAGGTGCAACTAATATAGATGATTCTTTATTATGATACCAAGTAGGCATGGCTTACTTATCAAGCAACTAATTCATGCAACAACATGAATAATCTAAGAGCACCTCAAAGTACGGAATCTCTTGTTTTTAAAACCCAAGGAAATTTAGCCGGACTTTTTTTTGGGGGTTTGACATCTTTCTCTTATGTTCATAGCAAGAGAAGATTATTTTAAAATCCAAATGCGAACAAGATTCCAACTTGCAAAGATCTGTTGCTTGGTTGCAACATTGATTGTATCCTTAGGATTGGTATTTTCAGGGATATGATCCAGTTAATACACAATCACTCCACAAGTGTTGAGGATCATCGCTTGATCTCATCACTATTGTACTTCCAATGAAAAAAGGTCTGCAATTTGCCATAGAATAGTGGACACTTTCAACTTTGCAAGTTGATTCCAATCACTAGTAGACACGGTGGCTCATGTTGGTCATTGTTGGTTGATAGGTTGAGAAGTTTTCATACAGAGTCTAACCAAGGGGGTTTGACATTCTTGATTTTAACCAAGGGGTTTGGATTGCAAGGGAAACACCCAAGGTTACCACTGCAATACTGCTTGATTTTCACTAATCTTTCAATTACTACTGCTAGGGATTTTAGGTGGGAGATTTGGTCATGTGCATTTGACTATGGGTAAGTGAACGCTATGTTCAAACTCTAGGTCCGCATCTAATTTGGTTCCATCCCATTTTTGAATATGCTTTGCTTGAATTTTCTAAGTAGGATGTGTTAGATTAAATGCTTTCATCCATTTCAAAGACATGACAAGGTCATGTAGGAGCAAGGTATTTTGGATTGTAGTGTCCACAATACATTTTTGTATTATGCAATTATGGACCTTCATGTAGTATTTTGTTTGGACATGTTGTCACACGAGGAGCAACATGGTCTATGAACTCAAGGAGTTTAGTTTAGCCAGTGTGGAGGAATTATAACGAGGGTCCCTCTCACTCACGTCGCAGAGTGTTTACATTTACCTCCACACACAAGTACATCTCGTACTTGAAGGATGTTCTTCCTTCGAACATCCTTATCTGAGACAGATTCCACATGTGGAGAATATGAGTCTCTAGGACTGACATTGGCACCTTTTTTTTCAATTGTGTTTCACGACAAAGTCCCTAGGTGCTGGTCAAATCTGTTTACTAGACCATTTTGAGCACGTTGTATCAGGAACAATTTCAGTGGCCAAAAATTGTCGGATATTTAGTAAGACTTGTTAAGGTTACAAGTATTGTTCGACAATTTTAATATATAATTTATGATACACATAGTAAAGTTATGTTTAGTTAATGAACTAGTTCATTTGGTACCTAGATGTGATGGATTTTCACATTCTATTACGGTCCAAATATGTTGGTATTATTTTCACATAAAAAATTATTAGCTCTTTCCCGGTGAGCCGTGAGCATAACATTAGCCAAAAGTATTGGCAAATAGAGTTATGGATATGGAGGTTTGGATCTAGTTTTGCTAAATGCAGGCACATTAGGTGTTATGGGCTAGTGATTAGCAAAGGTTGATTTGGAGCGGCATGCACGTTCATGACATTAGTAGCTTCTAAAGAATTTTGCACTTTCTGTGCAAAATCTCTATGAGATTAATTGTAGATCTATCAATCACCAATAGAGATCATGGCTTGGTTTGGGTGCTTATAGATCAGCTCACTCAAGTTAACCAAGATGATTGTTCCTCAAAATTATTGACTAATCAACAATAGTGCATGGAATTGTGATTCCTGTTTACCAGTCATTTTGGAGGATTGTGGGGAAACACACAAACATACCTCAGTACTGTCAATTTTTCACAGAGGATAGGCAGTTGACAAGTGCTAATCTTGTGCTAAAGGATATGATAAGTGTGTATGTTACCATGAAGCAACCCAATTAGAAAGATTATCTCTCTACTTGGAGTTTGCTTACCATGAGACACAGCAGGTTGCGACTAAGTTTAGTCTCCTCCTATTTAAATTAGGTTCTCAACCTTGAACATCAGTTATGGTGGGGTTGTTTACTGCTGTTGAAGAATGATATTAAGTCAAGGACTTCATTGTCTTGATTTAATTGAACCTCCTACTGAATCGTATTTGATCAAATAGATAGTTGGATACGTGAAGGATGCCACTGCAAAAAACATTAGTGTTCTTCATAACACCATCATCACTTTTGTTTTCGTGGACGAAAACGCTTCTCCAAGGGGGGAGTAATGTAATGCCAAGGGCAAACCCAAGGGGGTCACGAACCTAGGCCAAGGGCCGAATGCTAGGTGTGGACATGAGATTCTAAGTATGGATGGCCAAGGGCCTATATTATGGGTGGTAGGGCAGAGAATCCTTATGGTAGTTTATGAAGATCTCAATAGATTAGCATTTCTTATTGTATCTACTTGTAATTCTCATCATAATGGAAAAGTCCTTTTGAGGGGTTCTCAACTTGGAAAAATCCAGCCCTCTACCCTAAGCCATGTCTAATTTTGCTTGTTTTGAATGTTTACATCAACCAATTATCATGATTAATTAGTGCAACAATTACGAGATTTTTTATTTGCAAGATACATTGGTATCAACATGATGTCAAATCACTCACGTGAGCAACCTCAAGATTCTACACCTTTGCAAATTCCCAACACTAATTTTCAATGTTGCAATCTACAAACATGCTGCCTTATTCAATTTACCAACACTAGTTGACTTTCTACTATAATTTTTTATTGTAACACTTAATGCTACGACAATCTCTTGTGTTGTTGCAATCTACCAACATGTTGCCTTATTCAATTTTCCAACACTACCCGACTTTTTGTTGTAAATTGTTATTGTAACACTTAGCAATGATAAAGCCAATCTTTTGAGTTGCATGCCTCGAGTAGTTACAATTGCCACCATTGCAATTTATTCTTTTGACAAGTGATGCTATAAATTCCTAATTTGGAAATGTTGCTACTTTAGAGCAAAATTCCCAACGCTATTTGAGGCCTTAAAAACCCTTTTCTCCAGCACTACTGAATTTTTATGTTGAGAGATTCTAGCCTTTTTCTAGTGCTGCTTTATGTTGAGCAACTCCTACCATCATTAAATTAAAAACTTCTCAATGCTACAATTAATCTGGGCTTGTTGGCTAGCCCAGCACTACCGCATCAAGTGCTTGCCTTAATGTTGCATTCCAGCATTGCTACAATGAGATTATAATAGTATGACCTACTCTATTTATGGCTTTAGCACACTCTACACACAAAATGCATACATTCTATATACTAAGCCTTTTTTGTGCTCCACACCTTCACAACCACACAAATACCATACGTCAAGTGTAAGAGTTTCTGTAGACTAAGCTAAACCAGCTCTTGATTCTTGTAATTCCAAAGGTCGAGCTTTGAGCTTGCAATATGTCTGCAAACTCTTCAAGATCAAGCCATGACGAGCTCAAATGCCGCTTGCTGTCTCCTATGTAATGCACGTGCGGGGGGGGAGAGAGAGAGAGAGAGAGAGAGAGAGAGAGAGAGAGAGAGAGAGAGAGAGAGAGAGAGAGAGAGAGAGAGAGAGAGAGAGAGAGAGGACACCGATGTGCATGAAGCTCTTGCATCATAAGGTATTGTGTCTCATTATGTTAATGTTAAGTAGAAGGTAATTAAGGATGGGTGATCTTCCATTTCGATCGAGCATAATGTAGAGAGACATAGTTGGGATATGCACAAGTATTCACACTAGAGATGTAGCAAATCTGTGATTTTTCTTTTCAAAGCAAGCCAATGTGTTGATTACATCTTTACTTTGTAGCTATACATATTCTTTCAAAACTCTTGCACCACATTGATCCACGTGTCTTTTCTTTTCAAACAACACCATCTTTATTTTATGAAAGTGCATAAAGTCCTTGATGAGCTGTCTATCCAAAATGTCATCTCTTGGAATGTATTTTCTACATATAGTTGTGGGTTGTTTTCACCATATGCAAACTGAAGGCCTCTCTTTAGATGCAATATCCTATGCTTGCACCTTGAACGTGTTCATCCTTCTGCAAGATCTTCACATGGGGTTGAAAATTCACAATGAGATTTGCTACTTCGGGGCTGTTGGAGAAACATGTGCTTGTAATGCTTTGGTCGATATGTACGTCAAATGCGGAGCCCTTATGAAAGTTCATAACATTCTTGATGATATTTCTATTCAAAATGTCATCTCTTGGAATTTATTCTTTGCATATGGTTGTGGCAAAGAAGCATTGAGATGTTTTCACAATTTCCGAAGGAAAGGATGGCTAAGATGTTTTCACCAGATATGACCAACATGGCTGTGGCAACAAAGCACTAAGATGTTTTCATCAGATGCGAAGGAAAGGCCTTACTTCGAATGCAATCACCTATGTAGTCACGGGTTATTGGGGGAGAAACATGTTGTGTGTGGCAATGTGTTGATTCATATGTATGCAAAAAGTGGTGTTCATATGAGAGCACAAACAGACCAGTTATGAAGCAAAGACCTCTCTATACATGGTTGTGGCAAGGAAGCACTGAGATGTTTCACTGAATGCGAAGGAAAGGCCTTTCTTCAAGTGCAAACACATATGTGGTGTTCATATGAAAGCACAAACAGACCAGCTATGAAGCAAAGACCTCTCTATACATGGTTGTGGCAAGGAAGCAATGAGATGCTTCACTGAATGCGAATGAAAGGCCTTTCTTCAATTGCAAACACATATGTCGTGTTCATATGAAAGCACAAATAGACCAGCTATGAAGCAAAGACCTCTCTATACATGGTTGTGGCAAGGAAGCACTGAGATGTTACACCGAATGTAAAGGAAAGGCCTTTCTTCAATTGCAATCACATATGCAATCAGGGCATGTTGGAGTAACATGTTGCGTGTGGCAATGTGTTGGCCACTATGTTTGCCTCATGTGGTGCTCATATGAAAGCACAAAAAGTTCTTAATGGGCTAGCTGTGTGAAATATCACCTCTTGGAATAGGTTGATTGCAGGATATGCCTAACTTGGCTATGGAAAGTAACCTACATGGTATTTTCAACATCTACAAAGGGAAGGCCTCTCTCTAAATGCAATCTCCTATGCTTGCACCTTGAAGGTGGTTGGCTATACATTGGTTGATAAGCATGCAAAATGTGGTGTCCTTACATAATCACTAAAAGTTATTGATGAGATTTCACTGCAAAATATGGTCTCTTGGACGTGTTGGTTGGAAGATATGTCGAGCATGGTTGTGGCGAGGAAGCTTTGGTTTGTATGTAAAGTGAAGTTTCTTGCAAGACAAGGATATGGACAACAAGGGCTTGCCGAAGAAGCTGTGAGTTTTTTTGTTGGATGCAACACAAGAGCACCCCTTCAACAACAATCACTTCTCTTAGTATGCTCATTCACGTAGGTTTGTTGGAAGGTCGACATGAAATTGCAAGGCAAGGGCTGTTGGAAAAACATGAAGTTATTGATGGGGATCGTCTTGGAGATATCGTCTCTCTTTGCGCACGTTACAGGGTATGCCCAACATGGCTAAGGCAAGGAAGGCCATAGCTGTTTTAGCCCAGATGCAAATGGTAGGACCTTTTCCAAATGCAATCACTTATGCTTGCACCTTGAAATGTGTGGCCTTATCCAAGACCTTCACATGAGTGAAGAAAAGTCAAGATGAGATTCCTAGTCAGGGGCTATTGAAGAAACATGTTGTGCTTTGAATTAATTTGGTCGATACATTGGCATTCACAATCAGGTTTCTAGTGAAAGGCTGTTGGAATAAAAAGTGGTGAACAGTTCTTGAAGGTCATGCTTTGTGAGATGTCATTTCTTGCAGGACGTTGATTGTGGTATCTACCCAACATGGATAATACAAGGAAGATCCTCTTGAATAGGTTGATTGTAGGATATGCGAACTTGCGTGTTGTTTTTTATATTTTCAAAGTGAAGGCCTATCTCTAAATGCAATCTCCTATGCTTGCACCTTGAAGATGATTGGCTATACATTGGTCGATAAGCATGCAAAATGTGGTATGCTTATGAAAGCACTAAAAGTTATTGATGAGATTTCACTACAAAATATTGGTTGCAAGATATGTTGAGCATGGTTGTGACGAGGAAGCTTTGGTCTGTATGCGAAGCGAGGTTTCTTACAAGATAAGGAGGATATTCCCAGCAAGGGATTGATCGAGGAAGCTGTGAGGTTTTTTTCTTGGATGCAAAACAAGAGCACCCCTTCAACTGCAATCACTTTTCTTAGTGTGCTCATTCACTCAGGTTTGTTAGATGAGGACCAGATGCTTCTTTACAACATGAGGAAAGAATACAAGCTTTTAGCCAAACAAAGAGCACTACACTTGCATGCTTGACCTTCCCAAGTTGATCTTGATGGGCATCCTCTCTGGGATGTTGTCTTGTGGGGCACATTGGTTGCAAGATATGCCCCTCATGGCTGTGGCAAGGAATCTTTGGGCTAATATGGCATGGATGTGAAGGGAAGGCCTCTCTCAACATGCAATTACCTATGCTTGCACCTTGAAGGTGCTTTGCTATGCTTTGGACGATAAGTGTGCAAAATCTGGTGCCCTTATTGTTGGAATTAGGGTTGCAGGGAAATGCACACAGCTTGGAGAAGACTAAGGAAGCTCAAGGCACACAACAGAGAGTGTATTACTTAGTGTGAAATGGAAAGATAGATAGCCCTAGAATGAATCGGCGCATATACAATGCATGGGGGAAAAAACCTCCTAGTGAGGGAAAAAATGCCCCAGCTGTCCTAAGTGTGTTCACACACATCACTATCACATGTATATGGTAACAAATCCCCCTTCGAGTGATGCAGTGAACGAGAGCTGGCACATGAGTAAAGGGAAGTGCCATGCCCTGAGGACATGATCAATCCACAAAGGGGAGTAAGCCCAAAACTTTGCGAAAAGCTTCGAACTTCTCACGAGACAATGCCTTTGTGAAAAGATCTGCAAGGTTGTCCTGTGTTGGCACATAAGCCAAGCTGATCTCTCTTGCTGAGAGCCTCTCCCTAACATAGTGGTAATGCACCTCAAAGTGCTTTGTGCAAGCATGAAAAACTAGGTTCCTCGCAATTGCCAATGCACTTTGATTGTCAGTGTAGATAGTGTTGGCCAACACCCAATTAGCCATAAGGCGTCTGAGCCTTACACACTCAACCGTAGTTGTGAAGAGACTGCCATGTACTCAGCCTTACAACTATAAGTGGCCACAATAGATTGCTTCTTGCTCAACCATGATATACATGAACTGCCAAGCATGAAAAAAAAACCACTTGTGGATATTCGCGTGTCAAAACAACAAGCCCAATCTGAGTCCGAAAAAGCATGTAAGTCTGGCGGCAATGATCCTCCCTTGGGATAAAACAAGCCAAGATGTAAAGTGCCACTCAAGTAGTAAAAAATCCTCTTGACAGCCTGCCAATGCTTGGACCCTGGGCTATGCATAAATCTACTGACCTGTGAGACTGCAAACTGAATATCCAGCCTCGTGTTTTATACATAAATGAGGCATCTAACAACAATTTGGTAAAGAGTGACATCTACAGGATCATCAGCATAATGAAGACTCAATTTCAAACCTATTTCCATGGGAGTGGCAATAGGTTTGCAATCCTCAAGTCCAAACTTACATGGCAATGTCTCTATGTAACTTTTCTAACACAAGGCAGTACCACCATCACACTGCTTAAACTGTATACCCAAGTAATGATGCAACAACCCTAAATATTTCATCTTGAAAGTAGCATTCGAATCAGCCTTAAATTCAGCAATATGTCTCTCATTTGGTCCAGTGATTAGCAAATCATCGACATAAAGAACCACAATGAGAAGTACATCACCCTCACGCTTTACATTCAATGTGCTTTCTGTTGGACTGTTACGAAAGCCTCGTTTGACCAAATGAGTGTCAGCTTTCTCATACCAAGCACGAGGAGATTGCCTCAACCCATACAAAGACTTCTTACATTTGCACACTTTGTCCTCTTGTCCTTTTATGACAAAACCGCAAGGTTGCATTACATAAACTTCCTCAAATATGTCACCATTCAAGAAAGCAGTAACAATGTCTGATTGATGTACATCCCAACCAAAATGAGCTACCAATGCACATAGAAAACGCACAGTAGTCATACGACAAGTGGAAGCAAAAGTCTCTTCATAATCTATGCCTTTTTGTTGTGCATAACCCTTTGCAACAAGTCAAGCCTTATGGCAATCGATCTCACCATCCGGCTTGCATTTCAACTTGTAAACCCACTTGGTACCAATGGCCTTTTTGCCAGGAGGCAAATCACATAAATTCCATGTGTCATTTTCTATAAGTGCATCATATTCTGATTGCATGGCAGCCATCCAATTTTTTGAATTATGTGCTTCATCAAAAGACAGAGGTTCCTCAACATCATGTAAGCTAGACACAGCCAAAGGATAACAATTTAATGCATGAGATGCATGGCGAGAGCTTGAATGAGTACGACTAGATAAAGGTGCATCCAATTTACTGTCATGCAATGTATGCACCAACCATTTTGACATACCTCTAGCCTGCTCATTTTCAGCCCTTTCCTCACCAAGTACATCATGTACATCTACATTAGTAATAGGCTGATATGTAACATTTTCAGAAACCCCCATAGGATGTACATTTCCCTCATTGGAATTTACATTTGTACCTCCAGCACCAAAAAGAGGCAACAAAAGTGTCATAAATGTCCTATGAGCTGACATTACTGTCTGTAGTACATGGCAGCAATGGCTGAACAGAATCTTCCACAAACACAACATCCCGTGAGACCAAGATATGCTTTGTTTGCGGATGATACAACCTGTAACCTTTTCTTTCAGCACTATAACCAACAAAAATACATTTGACAGCCTTATCATCCAATTTTCTATGCTGTGTTTGTGGCACCAAAGTATATGCCAAACAGCCAAAAGCACGTATGTGCTCAATAGAATGCTTTCTATCATGCCATGCATCATATGGAGTAATAGACTGCAAGGCTTTTGTAGGACACCTGTTGAGTACGTAAGTGGCACACATGACAACCTCGAGCCAAAACGAATGTGGTAAAGCTTGACTCTTGACCATACATCTTGCCATTTTCGTACGAGACCAGTTTTTTCTCTCAACAACACCATTTTGCTGAGACGTATACAAAACTATACATTGGTGTTCTATCCCAGGACTAGCCATAAATTCATTGAATTCATGAGGCATATACTCCCCCCCTCGCTCAGAATAGAGGGTGCCCATAGTACATTTTGAGACATTTTCAGCCATAGCAATAAATTTCTTGTCATTAAATATCTAATATCTAAACAACCAAAATGATTTTCTCATATTAAACTAATCATTTAATGTGGGATAATAAACGGGAACAAGGGTTAGAATATAGACATGTGCTTACGGACCTATCTCAAGACGTGGCCAATGGTAAAGGGGCGCAAATGAGAGATGGTCTGTCAAAGAGCAAGGTTAACTAATGGAGCTTAAAAGACCTTAGGGTTAGCTTCAGTAAAGACCTCCAATGGTTAGTGTTAAAAGTCCTTTGACCTTAAGCAAGCTAGGGCGAGCTTGAGGTGGGAACCCGACGTAAACTTGTCTTTGACCTTAAGCAAGCTAGGGTTGTGCTTCAGGTGGGAACTCGACCTAAACTTGTCTTTGACCTTAAGAAAGCTAGGGTTGTGCTTGAGGTGGGAACCAACCCTGAACTTGCCTTTGACCTTAGGCAAGCTAGGGCTGAGCTTGAGGTGGGAACTCCACCCAAGGTGCTTGTCATGCTTGATGACTAAGGTACTTGAGGTACTTGTCATACTTAATGAGGAAGTTGCTTGAGAAGATTCCTATGCATGGGGGGCAAGATGCTTGAGTCAAAAAGAGATCCTACACACTTAATGAGGAAGTTTCTTGAGAAGCTTCCTATGCATGGGGGATAAGATGCTTGAGTCAAAAAGAGACCCTACACACTCAATGAGGAAGTTGCTTGAGAAGCTTCGTATGCATAAAAGTCCCAAAGTTAGGGGAATCTTTGACCTAACCTTCCACTCACCCAAGGGGCACCCCTTTTCTAAAAGGGCACATGGGACACATGTCAGACTCTCACTAAGCTTAACCACATGGGGTGCTTGAATGCTATTGGTTGGGCTAAAGAGGGGTCCAATGAGCTTCTACTTCCATCCAACAGATATCTAGATATTTTCAAGCTCTCTCTCTCTCTAAGGGGTAAGGAGGACACTTGTCAAAAGACTACCCATGTACTTGAATGCATGTTGCATGTGATTGGCTAGGGGGAGAGGGGTCCAATGAGATTGAAGCATGTGAAAAAGCTACCACTCGCCCAAAGCAAGGAGGGGGGGTGCTAGGGGGATATACTCCACACACACACACACACACACTCATTTGGAGGGGCATTCTCACTTGGTGAAAGTTGAAGAACATCACCTCCTTCTCCAAGCTTGTGAGAAGTGAGAGCCTACATCAACACTCTTGGCTATGGAATGCAAGTCCAACCAAGAGTCATGCTTCAATGCTTAAGCTTGCCATCTTCTCCATCTCCATTACTATGCTATTATGTATGCTAGCAAGAAGAGTAATGATAAGTGAGGAACTATTTCTTTCTCCTATGGAATGTTTCTTCTTCCTCTTCCCTACCCTCATTCCTCGCTCGCTCTCTCCATCTTCGAAGGTGTTTGAGGCCTTGGGACTAATCTTGGGATAGTTAATGCTTTCTACAAGTTTATGTTATGCTTGTGATGCATGAAGCTTTCCATCTTCATTGCATCATGCAGGTCACAAGGAGCACAAAGATTATATTGTACCAAGTCTCTCTTGATGGGAGAAACTATAATACAAATGCCTATTGGAGGGGGGACCGACTCCATATGAATCCGGTCCTCAACTATTGTCATGTTCTCTGAACTCTCTCTCTTGCAAAAGTATTGTTCATGCCAAGTTAACTAAGTACCATGATTATGTTGCTACCATCAATTAAGTTCACCTGCTATGCTCACAAAGTAATTTCTCAAAAATGCTTCACTTAATTTCCTAATTCCGCTACTCTCAAAGTTCATAGGCCATTTACATTACATTGGTATCTGAGCATTTGGTTTCTCTTTTCTTGCTTAAGAAGAGAGGTCCTTAGGTAGCCTATTAATGGTTGTTTTTGTTAATTATATTAGTGTAAGTGAGTCTGGGATCTATTATCGGTTTTGTTGAGCCCACTATGTGGGATATGGTGCACACCTCGGGAGCTTTGGTCTTAATAATGGAGTCTTTTTAGACTTGCCTACGGCTTTACCATTATTGAGCTATAAGAAGTCCGAAAGGAGCTATCCCTCAACAACTTCGCTATGTTAGACTCACTCCACCACTCTGTATCATTAACCAATTCGAGTCGTGGGTGTAGATACTTAAGTGCCTATTTTCAAAGGCTAAGAGGAGTAGCAAGTAAGGTTTTGAATTGCCAAAGCATACACTAAGTAAACATATAAGTTTAATTAACATGGCTGTCAATAACCAAGAGAGTAGAATGAACATTGATAACTTTGATTTTGCACATGAAGGTGCCAATGATGATGCCCCCATGTTTGTTAATTATCTTGTCACTAGGTTGCAACAAGCTATGGGAAACCCCACTTTGCAAGCCGACGTTACTCAACAACTTCCTGGTTATGGGATTTCCTTTCCTCTCCAAGAGGAGAGAGATCTTACGAGGCCTCTTGAAGAGACCCCCAAAAGAAGACTCTCTCCCATACGAGAGGAGGAATCCAAAGATCAAGAAAGAAATGAATCCCTAAATTCCTTCGAAGATGTGGCTCCATGAAGAAGGTGGATTAAAAGATTGCCAACTCCTCCCAAGAGGAAACGGTTAACCCATAGTCCTTCTCCTCGTCACTCCAAAAGGGAAGAGAGGAAACCAAGGAAGAAAAGGGCAAGAAAGAGGTCACCCTCTTCTCCTTCTTCTTCACCTTCCTCCTCTACCGATGAAAGCTATGGCTATTCTCCTAGACAATATAAGAGGGGAGGACATCGCAAATCTTACCCTGCATGGTGAAGGTCACAAAAGCTCAAGAAGTTCAAAGAGGGAGGAAAGAGTATCTCTTTTCTCACCTTTGGTGCTACCGACAAAGTATTGGCCTTCATCTAACAATTTGATGCGGCCTTTGGAGACGAGGGCTTTACGGAGTCCTCCAAGATACGCCATGTAGCTATGCACTTCCAAAAATTGCCTCTTCATGGTGGGCTAGCCTTCGTGGCAATGGCGAAGCCCCAAAGACATGGAAAACTCTACGAGTTTCCATCATGAAGCAATTCCTTGCAAGCGATGCAAAGGACAAAGTGCTCACCGAATGGCGGAGTTTAAGGCTTCTCTCTCATGAGTCTATCCACAAATATGTGGACAAGTTTTGGGATTTACATCTCAAGGCTACTGTCTTTCAAAAGATAGACTTTTCTAAGCAAAAACAACAATTCTGTGCGGGATTACCTGAAGAGATGGCCGAGTATGTCAACTCTCAACGGCTTGACTCTATCAACGAAGTAATCCACCATACCATGGTTGCTTCACGCATCAATTTCCAACAAGGGGTTAGACGGAATGTCAAACCCATGGAAAATAAACACAAAAGTGATGCAAAGGGAAAAATTAATGCCCAAAATTTTTCCCACGGCCATTCCAACAACAACAACAACAATCAGTCCAAGAAGAAAGGAGTTTACAAAGGTAAAAATAAACTCTCTCCTGAAGATCTTGAAACTTTTTGCAAGGATCACAAATGTTTTAAGTGTGGGGACCAAGGACATGGCTATCATTCTTGCCCCAAAAGAAATGCTTGCAATGAGACTCCTAGAGCTTCCACTATCGAAGCTCCAGAAGAGGATACTCATTGCAAATGATCACCTCTCTCCTATGCTTGGGGAAAGGTAAGGGAGCATGATGCTTTCATCTTGTTTGACCCTGGTTCTACTCTCAACTTCATATCAATGGAGTTGGCCACCAAGTTGGGCATTCAAGATTTTGAGATGGGAGATGTTGTAATTGTCGATGCCGCTTTCAAGGGACAGCAAGCCTCCATTACTCCCTTGATTGGGAATTGAGGCTTCATGTCCAAATCTATGTCGACAAAGAAGACTTATTTACCTCTCCTCTCCAACATGAGGATGCTATCCTAGGGATACCATGGTTCAACCGCATAGCTGCCAACATGAAGTTCCCTAAAAGGAGAATCTACTTCACCTACAGGGGAAAGAATATGTATATAGATGCTAATGAGTCTGGTCGCACTATACCACTTGTAAATCCTCTCGCCCCTGAAAAATCAATGAAAAGCTCAGTTTCTACGTACATGATTTTTGTCAAAGAATCCCTAAAAGGTCCTAATGTCTCATCAAAGGTGAATGGTAGGAATCAAGAAGAGTTAGACTTGTCTAACTTTCTAAAAGGATTCCAAGATGTGTTCATTGATGATATCCATGTGGACTTACCTCCAAAACGAGGGGATGATGACCATCGAATTGAGCTCTTATCAGGAAGCTCACCGCCTAACAAACCTCCCTATCGAGTTTCACAAGCTCAACAAGAGGAGATCATGAGGCAAGTACAAGAATTGGTAGACAAAGGAATGGTGAGACCTAGCTCCTCTCCCTTTTTCTCTCCAGTTCTTTTAGTGCAAAAGAAAGATGATACATACCGCATGTGTGTGGACTATCGCGCACTAAACCATATCACTATCAAAAATAGATTTTCCATACCTCGGGTAGAAGATCTGTTTGATAAGCTACAAGGCTCTACCTACTTCAGTAGGATTGACCTTAAAAGTGGCTACCATCAAATAAGGATAGTGAATGAAGATATTCTAAAGACCGTGTTTCGTACAACATTTGGCCTTTATGAATATCTAGTCATGCCTTTTGGCTTGACTAATGCACCAGCTACATTCAATCGATTAATGGAGAATTTTTTTAGATCCTACCGCAAATTCACTAGAGTGTTCTTCGATGATATCATCATCTACTCCAATTCCTTGGAGGAACACAAGCAGCATCTCCAAGTGATTTTTCAAGCATTAAGGGAGAATAAGCTTTTTCTCAATCAAAAGAAAAGCAAAATTTTCCTTCAAGAGATTCAATACTTAGGTCATATTATATCTCGAGATGGTATTCGTATGGATCCATAAAAGTTGGAGGTAATAAAAGCATGGCCAAATCCAAGGAATCTACATGAGCTAAGAAGCTTTATTGGTATGTGTGCATACTATAGACACTTCATAGCAAAATTCTCTCAAATAGCAGGACCATTACATGACTTAACAAAGAAAAACGTTAAATATTCATGGACTGCTAAGGAGCAAAGTGGTTTTGACAACTCAAAGAGAAGCTTATCTCCCAACCAGTCCTTATGCTTTTGGATATCTCAAAGCTATTTGAGGTCCAATGATGCTTGTGGTGATTGCCTTGGAGCAGTCTTGCTTCAAGAAGGGCATGCCATAGCATATGAAAGCCGAAGGCTCCACACGAATGAACAGGTCTTAGGCACTTATGAGAAAGAGTTGTTAGTTGTTCTACATGCCCTAGACACGTGGAAGCACTATCTATTGGGGACTCCATTCATCTCACGACCAGACCATCAAAGTCTCAAGTACTTCATGACGCAATCAAAGCTTTCCGACAAACAAATGAGGTGGGAAAATTTTCTTTCACAATTTAATTTCCACATTCCTCACATTGCTGGTAAGCACAATCAAGTGGCTAATGTACTTTCACAACAACCAAAAGTTAATGTTGTGTCAATAACAACTCACAATGATCTATCTTCTATGATGGATGAGTATGCTATTGACCATGACTTTAAAGACATAATGTCAACCCTTCTTTGGGGAAGAAAGATGGAAATAGGCTATGTGTTACCCACTCCCTTCGTGAAAAGTCATGTATGAATGCCATGCTCCTCCCTATGTGGGGCATACAGGTATTCAACCTACTCTTCGAGGAGTAGAGACGTACTTTTATTGGCCTACCATGAAAGTGGACATACAAGAGTATGTTTCAAAATGTGTAGTATGTCAAAAGACCAAGTATGATAGTGGGAAGCAACCTGGATTACTCCAGCCATTGCCAATTCCTAATTCACCATGGGAGAGTATAATCATGGATTTTATCTTTGGATTACCAAAATCTATCCATGGGAATACGCGAATATGGACAATAATCGATAGGTTTAGCAAGCAAGCACACTTTATCCCTGTCAAGAAGACTATTAAGGCACACCAAATGGCAACTCTCTTCATATCACAGATTTTCAAACACAATGGATTTCCAACATCCATCGTGTTAGATAGAGATCCTAGAATGACCAGAAAGGTCTCTTTGAAAATCTAGGTACAAGATTGAATTTCTCTTTGGCCTATCACCCACAAACAGATGGCCAAAGTAAGATAGCCAATCTTACAATTCTAGATCTACTAAAGACCTATGTTATAGAAGTAGATCAACGCTCACAATGGGAAAAGTACTTACCTCTTGTAGAGTATGCGTATAATAATACTATCCATACTTCTACGGAAAAGCACCTTTTGAAATCATAGAGGGAAGACCTAAAAGTCCCTTGCTACTTAAAGTACATGGGAAGATCTTCGCTGCCGATGACTATAGCCGTGACCTGCAAGCATCTTTTCAAAAGATTAAGGAGGCTATATCCATCTCCCAATTAAGGCAAAAAGCTGCTGCTGACAAGCACAGAAGGGCCTTAATATTCAAAGAAAATGATTGGGTCTTACTTAAGTTTCCTAAGGCTCGATTGAGACAAACGACGGGAAAAAATCCTACGGGCCATCAAAAATATTATGCTAAACTAGCAAAAAGATACTATGGTCCTTTTCAAATTTTGAAGCCAATCAATGAGGTGGCTTATCAACTCAAGTTGCATAACCATTGGCTAATAAACAATGCTTTTCATGTGAGCCTACTCAAGCCCTACAAAGGAGAGCCTCCAAATGAACCAATTATTGAAGACCCTCCCAAAATCGAAGATCAAGAAGAGGTACTACAACCTGAAGCTATCCTTCGACATGAAGACAAGGTACTACGACATGGTAAGATTATCCAAAGGTATCTTATTAAGTTCAAAAATTATCCTTTTGAAGATGCTAGATGGATGCAAGGAATCCAGCTTAAGGATAGTATGAACCTTGTCAACGCTTACAATGCTACATTAGAGTAAGCAAATGTACATGTTTCTTTTAATGATCAATGTTTTGTCTTATAAGAGTTATTCTCTCTTTATTGTGCACAAATTTAAGTATTACACATATTAAGAATCATGTTTGGATGACAAAGTCTCTCAAACACCATGTAGAATTTGTCACTGTACTTGGGAAGATGAAATGGACTAAAGAGCAGACATGCTTGCGGCAGCTATATCTCCCAAGCACCAAATGGATTAGTCATCCATCTTGGAATGATGTCGTAGGGTAAAAAGGGATCCTCTACCCGCTAAAACAAATTGACTAATGACTATGAATTTATCTCTTTTACCTCATAATCGAGGACGACTATGATTTCAAGGGAGGTAATGTCATTAAATATCTAATATCTAACCAACCCGAATGATTTTTTCATATTAAACTAATCATTTAATGTGGGATAATAAATGGGAACAAGGGTTAGAATATAGACATGTGCTTACGGACCTATGGGCCCAAATGAGAGATGGTCTGTCAAAGAGCAAGGTTAACTAATGGAGCTTAAAAGACCTTAGGGTTAGCTTCATTAAAGACCTCCAATGGTTAGTGTTAAAAGTACTTTGACCTTAAGCAAGCTAGGGTTGAGATTGAGGTGGGAACCCGACCTAAACTTGTCTTTGACCTTAAGAAAGCTAGGGTTGTGCTTGAGGTGGGAACCCGACCTAAACTTGCCTTTTACCTTTAGGCAAGCTAAGGATGTGCTTGATGTGGGAACTCCACCCAAGGTGCTTGTCATGCTCGATGACTAAGGTACTTGAGGTTTTTGTCATACTTGATGAGGAAGTTGCTTAAGAAGCTTCCTATGCATGGGGGGTAAGATGCTTGAGTCAAAAAGAGACCCTACACACTTAATGAGGAAGTTGCTTGAGAAGCTTCCTATGCAATGCTTGAGTCAAAAAGAGACCCTACACACTCAATGAGGAAGTTGATTGAGAAGCTTAGTATGCATAAAAGTCCCAAAGTTAGGGGAATCTTTGACCTAACCTTCCACTCACCCAAGGGGCACCCCTTTTCTAAAAGGGCACATGGGACACATGTCAGACTCTCACTAAGCTTAACCACATTGGGTGCTTGAATGCTATTGGTTGGGCTAAAGAGGGGTCCAATGAGCTTCTACTTCCATCCAACAAATATCTAGATATTTTCAAGCTCTCTCTCTCTCTCTCTCTCTAAGGGGTAAGGAGGACACTTGTCAAAAGACTACCCATGTACTTGACTGCATGCTGCATGTGATTGGCTAGGGGGAGAGGGTCCAATGAGATTGAAGCATGTGGAAAAGCTACCACTCACCCAAAGCAAGGAGGGGGGGTGCTAGGGGGATATACTTCACACACACATACTCATTTGGAGGGGCATTCTCACTTGGTGAAAATTGACGAACGCCACCTCCTTCTACAATCTTGTGAGAAGTGAGAGCCTACATCAACACTCTTGGCTATGGAATGCAAATCCAACCAAGAGCCATGCTTCAATGCTTAAGCTAGCCATCTTCTCCATCTCGATTACTATGCTATTATGTATGCTAGCAAGAAGAGTAATGATAAGTGAGGAACTATTTCTTTCTCCTATGGAATGTTTCTTCTTCCTCTTCCCTACCCTCATTCCCTGCTAGCTCTCTCCATCTTCGAAGGTGTTTGAGACCTTGGGACTAAGCTTGGGATAGTTAATGCTTCTACAAGTTTATGTTATGCTTGTGATGCATGAAGGTTTCCATCTTCATTGCCTCACGTAGGTCACAAGGAACACAAAGATTGTATTATACCAAGTCTCTCTTGATGGGAGAAACTATAATACAAATGCCTATTGGAGGGGGGACCGGCTCCATATGAATCTGGTCCTCAACTATCGTCATGTTCTCTAAACTCTCTCTCTTGCAAAAGTATTGTTCATGCCAAGTTAACTAAGTACCATGTTTATGTTGCTACCATCAATTAAGTTCACCTGCTCTGCTCACAAAGTAATCTCTAAAAAATGCTTCACCTAATTTCCTAATTCCGCTACTCTCAAAGGTCATAGGTCATTTACATTACATTGTTTGAAGCACATGAATACTTTGGGCTTATCTTTCAACGGATATACCCATGCATGCCTGGAGTAGTCATCAATGAAAGTCACAAAGTACAAGTAATTTCCCAAGGGAGGAGTTTGCATAGGCCCACAAACATTACTATGCACAAGTTGCAATCTGCATGTAGCATGAACTGACCCATCCTTTGGAAACTTAGCACACTGCATTTTACCCAAAATACAACCTTTACAAACATGTTTGACAGGTGCTTCAAGAGGCGACAAAGAAGCAACCATATCAGATTTCTGCAAACGCAGAAAACTGGCAAAATTCAGATGCCCAAAACGTGCATGCCACAATTTTGCATCTGAAACAACCCTTGAATCTGTAACTACATTTGCAAAATTTTGTCCACACTTGTCATAGAAAGTGAGCTTATACAGCCCACGGCACAAAAGGCCAGATGCAATGATTTCATCACCAAAAGTGAGATCATGAACTCTACATCTGTCATCCACAAATTTGACTACAAGTCCAAGTCTAGCAAGTGCAGATACAAACAAAAGATTCTTCTTGATCCCAGGTACATAAAGTGCATCAACAAGTGTGAAAGAACTACCATTTGTAGTAGTAAGCACAATCTTTCCAACTCCTTGAATATGATAAGAGGCATTGTTGGCACAAGTCACTGTATTCCCATGAGGGACAGACTCAATAGAGGTAAACAAATCACGATGTGAGGTAACGTGCTTTGTAGCACCACTGTCAACATACCACAAATGTGAATCTGCAGCAACTGACGTACATGCATCATGGACAATAGGATAATAAGTGCACTCTGCACTAAATGCCCATTCTACATCAACATGAGCATCACAATCTCCTTTGACAGAAGACTCTACAATCGTTGCACTTGTATTGGACCCTGTAGTGGATCCAACCTCTTTCTTCTTAGCTTCTTTTGCCTTCAATTTCGGACACTGCTTGATCAAGTGATCATAAGCTTTACAATAATGGCAACGCATCTTCTTTTTTTCCTTATCACCAGAATTGCCAGACAAAGTGTTGCCAGCAGAAGCATTAGGAATAAGATTTTTCACTCAGAGCACAACCATAAGAAGTGGTTACATTAATGTTCCCACCTTTTCTTTGAGCTGCAATAAAAGCCTGTTCAACTGCGCGCTGCCTAGTCCTATTTTTTCTAGAAAGTGACTCTTGCAACAACAATGTGCATAATGCATCAAACTTGACAACTTCAGGATTTCCTTGGGTCATAAGTCTCCAAGTACTAGCAAAAGTCTGGTAAGAATCTGGCAAAGGATCGAGAACAGTCTGCACAAGTGAATTATCAGAAATGACTTCTCCTGCAGATATTAGTTTCTCATTAACATCCTTGACGCTAGCAAGGAAAGTGTCCATTTCATCTTCCTCATGCATAATCTTCGATTCCAGCTCTTTACGCATCAATGAAGCGAGAACAACACGTGCTATATAACACAAACCGTAGAAGACTGTAAAGGACCTGTTATGCAGAAAACGACACTGATAAAATTTTGCACAAAACGACGAAATAGCATGTGCAGTACTGCCTAGTCTCACAAGCCCTCTTATCGAGGTTGTTTAACAGCCAAGGTGAAAAACATGGCCTTGCCCTTTTGATCGCCTTTGTGCTTCAACTCGTACTTGCTACCAATTGGTCAGACACCGCCTCTGGTTTCCTTCCCAACTTGCAGAGTTCGCTCAAAAATATTGACTATGCCAAAAACCCTTGACTACTTGCCTTGTTTGCTTTGCTAACTTGTCAAACTCGTATAGATGCCAAATCTATGAAGTGAGTTCAAAAAGTTTCAACTCCGAAGTTTCAGACCAGTCTGAATTTTTTTTTGACTTGCGAACGCTCACCAAATCTCACTGAAATCGGAGAAAGTGAGCATGCGTGTGCTGGAGCTGCTGGCAACTAGGACGCAACCTGCTCTGATACCAATTGTTGGAATTAGGGTTGTAGGGGAACACACACAACTTGGAGAAGACTAAGGAAGCTCAAGGCACACAACAAAGAGTGTATTGCTTAGTGTGCAATGGAAAGATAGATAGCCCTAGAATGAATGGGCGTATATACAATGCACAAGAGAAAAAACCTCCTAGTGAGGGAAAAAATGCCCGGACGGTCCTAAGTGTTCATACACATCACTACCACATGTATATGGTAACACTTATGAAAGCAAAATGCGGTCTCCTCAAGGGAATTGGTGGTAGGATATGCCCAATATAGCACCCGAAAGGAAGAGAACTCTAGTCGAAGCTACGTTTGGGCATGCATTGATGCATTTTATCATGACATTTCTCATCAATCGTCATTCATCAATAGCAACGAAGTAGAACAAATGCAGCGTCAAAGGCCTCTAGCAAAGATTCTTCTAGGAGCCAACAGGGAAGAAGTCAAGCATAGATAGAGCATGACGAGGAGTCAACAACAACAACTTTTCTTTTTTGACCCGACTATATATATATATGCTTGTGCTCGATCAAAAGAAGGATTTGTTTTTTGACCTTTGAGAGTTTACTATGAGATTTCAAGTCAGGGATTGCTAGAGAAACATGGCAATGCTTTGGTCAATATGTATGCAAATATGGTGGCCTTACGAAGGCACAGAAACTCATCAACACTATGAGATGAGGAGTCAACAGCAACAAGTTTTTCTTTTCTAATCTAACTATAAGGTTATCCTTTAACACCGAGTTTTACTTTTGAGATTTGATTATAAGCTTGTGCTTAAAAGAAGGATTTATTTTCTGACCTTCACATGTCACAATGAGATTGCAAGTCCAGGGCTCTTGCAGAAACATGTTGTGCTTGGCAATGCTTTGGTCGATATGAGATTGCAAGTCAAGGGTTGTTGGAAAAACATGAAGTTCTTGATGAGGATCGTCTTCGAGATGTTGCCTTTCTAGGCGTGCCTTGATTGTAGGAAATGCCCAACACGGCTAAGGCAAGGAAGGTTAGAGATTTTTTAGGCAAGGAAGATCATAGTTGTTTTAGCCCAGATGCAAAGGGTAGGTCCTTTTCCAAATGCAATCGCCTATGCTTCACCTTGAACGCGAGTTGATCGCAGGGATACACTAACGGGAGGAGGCTAGGAAGCATGTCATTAAGCTCACTGGGAAAGGTTCAATTGACAACATTGCATTGGTTTATAACAATCAACAAACGAGTGTCAAAATAAAAAGGTACATAAAAGTTTTTCAATTTTTCCCTCAGTATGAACAATGCACTGAAACGAACACACTGAAATTTGCACACTGTCGTGGGAATGGCATGTTCCCTCGTATTATAAACTTTGGGAGGACTATGCAAACTCCTCGTGCAAGGAAACTTGCATGCTTTTCTTTTCTTTTTAAAAAAATAAAAAAGAAACATTATTATAAAAAAATATTACATGGTATTATTTTACGTAAACTCTAAACTTAGTCATGGTTCTTCTGCGAGGTATACAAATCAAATTTGGAACATAACAATTGCAACACAAGACACATGGTATTGCAACAAAAATAAGGTAATATGTTTTTTATGAAAACAAAAGCTCTCTCTCTCTCTCTCTTTCCAATTCCCTTCTTAAAGGATGCATCCTCTCATTGAATGGTGAAATGACATAACCTTAAATTAGTTAACAGGTTCTAAACGAACCCACAACTACTTTTTTCTATTCCATTTGGCTTGACTTGAATTCAGCCACATTCTTATTCAAATGACAACATAAGAGACAAATTGGGTCAAAGAAATAATACTATGGAAAAGCAATTCTATATATACTTCTTGCTTCACTTAATCTATATTTAATTCAATTCAATACAAATACAAATAACATATATGTAAATTGTGGTGTCTTTTTGCTTTAATGAGTGCAAGATATATCTTAGGCTTGTCCATGGTGCAATCTGTCGGATTGCATTGCTTTAAGGATTTTCTCTTGGTAAGAGTAGGATTAAAAAGAGTCGAGTTCTTCTCGGTAAATTCAAAGAGAGGATTGTCTCCAAATGGAAACACGTGCACTAGCAACACATTTATGTGATAGGATGTGTTGTATTATTTTCGTTCCTCTAGCTTGCTTCTGTTTATGATTGCTCTAATATCTCACAATTTCACCCTCTCCCTTTAATTCCAGCTCATGCACATTATTTAATTTTAAATGCTGCTAATGAAGCACTCTAGTTGTATTTTAGAAAGGTAAGTGGCTCAATTGTGCCTAAAACATGTTTTGGCCTTGGGTGAGTGCGTGTTTAAATCCTGAAGGTGTGATTCAGCTCCTAGATAGTGAAAGTCCATGGTTGTCTTTTGCAATTTGAAGCTACAACACACAGCCGAGCCCGTGACATTTGGCTTGCCGGCCGATTGAGAAAACAGGCAAAACACTCACGCACACACGCGCGCACACACACAGATCTAAAGCTCCTTCTGCAAGCAAGAATTGAGCCCTAAGTCAAAACGGCATCCCTTCCGACTTCCTGCGCAGAGGAGCTGCAACGGCGGCAATGTGGCTTCTTCGTTGTTACCCTTTGCTGCTCCTGGCTATGGCAAGCTTCTCTCTTCGCCTTGCAATGGCAGCTACAGCCACTCCCTACAGTACGAGTTTTGTTTTGTTTGCTCTTCCTCTGTGTGTGTGTGTGTGTGTGTGTGTGTGTGAGAGAGAGAGAGAGAGAGAGAGAGAGAGAGAGAGAGAGAGAGAGAGAGAGAGAGAGAGAGACGTTGCAATCAATGTGGGAAGCTTCATATTGCCAAATACTGTGATTCTTCCAGTGCTCCTGTGTGTGCCTTTTTTTTTGTACGTACACAATACAAATTCTTAAGTGGAGCAGCGTCCCCCCCCCTTCCTTCTCTCTCTCACACACACACACGTGTCCACCCTCACACATTTACATGAACATGCACACACTGGATTGTGGCTTTGCCACCGCAGGGGCACCTATGCGTATATCTTAGGTTATTTGTGGTTACTTGCAATGACTTGATTGCTGTTTTGTAAAAGAATTCTGTAGCTAGCATTGTGCTGGGAAATTATGCGAAATGTTTGAAATGTTTGCTTAAGATTTTGTCTGCTTCCAGATTTCACCATCAGAATAGATTGTGGAGGCTCTTCCAATTTCACGAATGAGTTCAATCAAAGCTGGGTTGCTGACCGTTTTTATACAGGAGGTATCAAGATAGAGTTGCCAGATGATGAAAAGTTTACATTTACTCAGGAAAAGACACTCCGTTCCTTTCCTATTACAGGAGGCAAGAAGAATTGTTATGTTGTGGATATGCCAAATGGTTTGTATTATATCCGAATGTTTTTTGTGTATGATGACTATGACAACAAGACCCATGCCCCAAGCTTTGATGTTTCCGTAGAAGGCACGGTTGTATTTAGCTGGGGACCGGAAGCATGGACAGAAGATAACATAAAGTTTGGTGCCTACTCTGATGTATTTGCCCCGATAGAGGATGGTGAAGCAACCATTTGCTTCTATAGCATTGGGACAGATGCACCGCTTGTGGGTGCTCTTGAAGTTGTTCAAGTGGATCCAGATTGTTACAACAAGGTGCTGGATCAAAATGTTCTTTTGGTGAATTACGGTCGCTTCACAGGTGGAAACAGCTCCTTTGGTGCAGGGATGAGCGCAGAAACGGATCTGGCAGGCAGGGCCTGGGACTCAGACCTAGAATACACACATAGCTTTGCAAGCAGAGTAGTGTTGACTACAAATCAAGCCATCCAGAATGCAAATCGAGCGCCTAACTATTTTCCCATGCATCTGTATCAGAGGGCACATACACTCAGCTACCAAGACACACTGGAGTTTCTTTTACCAATCGATCCCAAGCTAGATTATTTGCTTTGGTTCCATTTTGCAGAGATCGACCCAAAGGTCACTGCGGCAAGGGAAAGGGTGTTTGATATCCATATAAATGACAAAGTCATTTCAAACGTGGACATTTACGGAGAAGTAGGAAAATATTCAGCCTACGATATTCAATTCACTGCAAGGAACTTAACAAATGCTACTCTTAGTGTAAAGCTGGTGCCTCGAGTTGGATCTCCTCTGATTTGTGGTCTAGAAAATTATGCGCTCCTACAAAGGGATGTGTCAACTGATCTTAGCGATGGTACAATTGTGACTTGTGAATCTGGTTTACATCAAAGTTGCCACACAACGTTCCTTAAGCACACCACTCCTTTTATGTTCAGTGAAAGCAATGCAAGCAATAAAAAAGTCTTTGCAAGTTCCAGAAAGGATGGGCTGGAATGGCGATCCTTGTGCACCTTCGAATTGGGATGCTTGGGAAGGAGTGACTTGCAATCTTGAAAAGGCCAATGCGATGCTAACCTTGACTCATCTGTAAGTGACTTATGGAGTGACTTGGTGTGTTAATAGTTTTCAGTCATTTCTAATCAGTGTAAGTTGTGTGCTGTGAATCAGTGATCTTTCTAGCCAGGGACTTCAAGGATCCATTAATGGAGAAGTAAGAGGATTGGTGCATCTTTTAACATTGTGAGTAGCTTTATAATTTATTTATTTATTTTTGCAATCTATGGCTTTTAAGTATCATTTCGTGCAATACTCAGTCTACAACTCTGTAGCAAAAATATTGCTTTTGCAATTTATGGTTTTTAAAGTACTTTACTCAATAATCAGTTTACAACTCTTCTTGTAGCGATGAGAAAAGATTCAACGTTGAAAGGTTACTGTTTTTGATTCATCATATGGTTTCAGGAACTTGAGCAACAACCTTATCAAAGGAGTTATCCCTGAGGGACTTGGTAGTAGCCTTCTAAAAGTAGTGTAAGTGTTCAATTTGTTTTTTTGTCAGGCTATCCATGCCGTCCACTCGTGTGCCTACTTCACTATTTTGTTACTTTTCTTTTGCCAGAGATTTATCTTTTAACCAGCTCTCTGGCAGCATACCGAGAAGTCTAAGTTCCTCTAATCTTAGAACAGTGTAAGGTCAAGGCCTTTTCCTTTCGTGAAAACTTCGTAGAGCTACTGGCTGATGTTGTAACTACCATAGATGTGACATGCAGTTTACTGAATGGAAACCGGCTCGAAGGTCAAGTTCCAGAAGGCCTTTACTCTATCGGGGTTATCGGTGGCTATGTCAAGTATGTCATCAAACTCTACTCTTTTTTGTCCAAGCCAAGCCAATATAACTTATTACAAATAGGCATGGTGTCTTCCCTTTCCTCTCGGTATACGGTTAATGTGTGCACACTGGCTTTCATGTGCTTCTTGATTTTTAACTGGTGTTGTATGGGAGACGCTTTAAATGAGCTAAGCAGGAAGGCAATAATGCATTATTTAATGGCCCATACCTATCTATTCTCTAGTGTTTGGGGTGAAAAAGCCACCTAGCACTCATTTTCTTGGTGAGTTTCTTTTTTTCATGCTAAAACATGCCTTAAAGGAGAAGAGGCAGTACAAATCTTAAGATCTGTCTACTTCAGGATATCTAATAGCCTCATTTGTGAAGCATGAAAAAAAGTGCTTTGACCCTCGTCCTTCCTGGAAGTGGAGGAGCTAGTTTCCCATTACAACAAGCATTGTCATTGATTTTAGAGACTGTGAGAACAAAGGCCAAGTCCGAGTTAAAGGACAAAGGAAGCAAATATCATTCGATGTACGAAATGAGTCCCATATGTTGATCAATTGAGAGAGACTCAAAAAAGGTGGAGACGATAAGAGCTAGGACCCCGAATGGAAGGTTGGTAGCAACTGAAGAAACATGAGGAAGAGCTTGAAGCACTTAATGAACTTTCAACCTGAAATGTCACCAACAACCGTTTTAAGGAATCCCAAGGTTGGAAATTTGCCCAACTTTACGAAGAAAAACTGCAGTTGCAACCACTGTGCATATCAATTTATCCAGCAACGTTGCTCACGTCTAGTTTGCAATGGTTTTGGACTTTCATCTCTGGATTAAGTTGTTACCTTCTTATGCATTATTGTGGAACATTGACCAATTAGTTTGCATATCTCAATCATAAAGTTAAATTAGATGGAGGTTGAGATAAGAAGAGTTTGGGCTGTTATACAAATTACTCTTCAAACAATCCATCTGGAACCGCTGCACAAGACATAGGAGGTTGCATTGGTAAAAAACAGGTGTAATCGGGCACAAGGACTCCTTTTAAGGGGGGGGGGGTATCTCACCAATTTGACATGGTAGCCATTAGTGACTTGACAACTTTCCGACACGTGCGGGCTTTTCTCTCATGCAGAGTGCTTATGAGAGAGCAGACTCAGAGTGCTTGTGTGAAAAAGACCCTTACAATTGGCTATTCAGCATTTTAATTTGTATGCGCACACAATTGGTTTGGATTCTTTGGGTTGCAGATGCTTGTTGTAACCTTTTGAAGCATTAATAAATAAATCCGACCACCAGGGCTGGCCACCTTAGGGGCCAATGCTTTTTTGGAGGGGAACTCTGCTCCTCTTTGTGCAGGTGATTGTGTCTTGTTCTAAAGATGTTTTAAGTTCTCTATTCATGTTTTGTGGTATCAAGTCTTGTGTGGTACTTCACAGCCTGTCAACAGTTGCTGACCGGTTGCATCTCTTTCTATTGCTGTAATGATGCTACTTGATGACAAGTCATATCCATTACAGAGCTATCAAAACCGTAGTTTTTTTTCATACACGTAGGATTGCCCAATCAGACGTTTCAAATGTGGGAGTATGATTGAATTTCATACTTCAAGCTTAAAAAATTGGGGTGCTAAAATTTTTGGCCTCAAAATGTTTGGCAATTTTGCAATGTGCAGCTTCTAGGTTCTAATGTGTAGTCTTTTTGTTTGAAGATAATGGAAATTCATGCATCTTGTTATATTTCTCCCCTATTTTCTTTATGGCGCTATGGGTCTGAATCATACTTTTTTCATACTTGCATACCCATAAGAGTATGCAGTATGTTTGGCAAATGAAAAAACTAAGCATTGAACCTACTGTTTTGTTTTGGCTGAAGCCTTTCAGATAATGCTGCTCTTTGTGGAGTCCCATCGCTGCCCACATGTTCACTGCTCTGGGAGAGTCGTCAATTGTCAGCTGGGGCAAAAGTAGGCATAGCATTTGGAGTCATTGGAGGGGTCTTACTACTAGCTGTTGCTGCATATTTCATTATCCAGAAGAAAAACAGCGAGGATTACAATTTTGGTCTGCCACATCAGCTAGCAAGTAAGCGTCCTAATCACTGGTTATACTAATTTCTGTTTAGTGGTTTAGTGGTGATTCTCTCTCAGAAAACTATTACCATTAACATCAAATGTTGGGTATTCACTAATAAGGTTGCATTCCAAAACACGTATTTATCAGTCTTCCCATACTCCACGATAAATACCGTGCCAGTATTTAGTACTTTACGTGCTGGTTGTCTTTTATACGCGCACACAAACACACATACATGCGTATATGCAAGCATGTATCTAGGGTTGTGTACATATGATGTATACATGCATGTGCTTATGCATGTATAGTATATACATGCATATGTAGTGATTCTCCATATTGCACTTTCTTTTTTTGTACCACACTTATCGTACTATCTGCCTTGTTCATTATTATCATTAATATCAAATGTTGGTTATCATGAAACAGGTAGAGGCTCCCGCTACCATCGGCAGAAGTCCCGACTCCGTTTTGAAGGCGATGATTCCCAGTATATGAAGAATACATTCAACAGATCTGGCTACTGAAACTGATTTTGATTGTATTATATTTTTAGCATGCGAAGCGAGCACTTGCCAACAAACTTCCTGCCATGTATGTACATGCGAGCAATGGAGCTTTTGTCGTCGCAGGTGAGTACCAAAGTCGGAAATAATGATTGTCCAGCATTTTCCAGGGAAACTTGCATGGATAAGCATATATATATACACACACAGAGGATGGAGGTTACAGGGACTTGGTGGATCACAAAACGATAAGATGGTTTTTCCTGGGACCAATGTTGCTGCTGCCATATATATATTTGATGGGCAAAAAGGATGAGCTTTGCAATACAAAGGTTTTTTGTCGGGCTCAGTGTTCTTATGAAGAAAAATTAACCTCTTACTTTGGAATCCAAAAGCACAATTCTTAGAGCTTATCCTTTCAAGGAGGTGCAAAGGACAAGCTCTGATTTCCCTCCCGGGAGATCTAACACAACCATAACCATAACCATGTCTTGACATAGTCTGGACGTTTATAAGCCCACAAACATCATTGAAATATGACAATCAGCCTTTCCTCCCTTGATTCTGCACCGTACTTATATGTAGTCAGTGTTGAAGAGGGTTGCTCAAACCCGATACAATGCAAGGAATATATGTGAGTTTCGAAGTGTAATTCATGCTTTAGCTCCTTGAATGGGCCTCATCTCTCTCTCTCTCTCTCTCTCTCTCTCTCTCTCTCTCTCTCTCTCTCTCTGGTTTGTGTAGTGGAATACACAGCTCGAAGTCTTTCACATAACAGCGATAAATTGTCTGGAAATGAAATATGCATAAAGAGAGTAAATCTGTAGCACAGGTTAAGTACAAGGAACAAGTCACTCACAAAGAGCTCAAGAATTGCCTAAGGGTCTAGTGGATAAGGTTGGCAACCTTACGCAGTAAAGGCAGAAAAAAATGCTTCAGAAAATATTAATATGCTATTGAATTTATCATACAATATTGGATGGGTGTAGGGAAGTTAAAGGAGGGTAATGTGCAAGAAGGTTCTCTGTTGCTTACAAAGGTTGTTTAAATGATTGTATCAGGAATGCAAGATCTACTGCAAGATATTCCTTGCACATGACTATAGTTTGTAGGAGAGTTGGTGAAGTGTTAGCAAGAGTCCAGTTTTCAACTTCTTCTTGACCAACTTGCATTTTGATGTTGTACTGTGGAACAGAGAAGTCAATTTTGCTTAGTATTGCACATGTTGATTTAGATTAAACAATCTTGTGTGAAGAGCTCGGGAATAAAAAAGGACTTGCATGCATGATCTTGGTGGAGCTAGCTTGGTTGGTTGATGTACTCATCCTTCATGACCTGGGTCATGGATTTGAGTGCGGCCAAGCGAGCCTAATAGTGCTCATGGACGTCCTCTGTATCATCATGACTGTCTACCAAAAAAACAAGAGGAGATGGAGGGCTAGTACTAGTTCCAAAATCGAAAAAGTTATATGGTTGCATTGGTGAAACTTTGCAGCAACCATTTCACATTGAAAGCAACGTATTGATGACACATTTCTATTGCAATTATGCCTCACCAAAAAGAAATAAAAATGTGTATAGAAAATTGGTTGGGTAGAAAAGCTTCACATAAAACATCTACTTCACTTGATGAGTCACAAGTATGAGTGCTAGTCCTCGTTGAGTAGCTGGATTCTCCACTAGAAGCGGAGGATGTTGGATTTACTTCACCCATTTGAGATTCTTTAAAAATTTGTCATAACAAGATTATTTGAAACAAATCCACAAAATGATTCTGTTTCAATTGTAGGGTGAATAAGCTCTAGGCTATTTTACATTAGATGCTAAGCAAGGATCCGGTTCCAAATACCTTTAGTTCTGCTTGCATCTTTTGAGCACAATGGTCAGCATGCATGCCATGTGTGGTGCACTTATCAAAGGATAAGGAGCCATTTGACAACCTTCCCAAAGGGGATGTTAACCAATGGGCTACACCTTTTGCAAGGTATGCCCAATATAGGTAGGGCATGGAGCTCTTAACCCTTTTCATCCAGTGTGAAATGAGGACATGTCTCCAATTGCCATCACCTATGCTTGCATCTTTGAACGCATGTGGAATTATGGAAGACATTGACATGGGCAAACAAAAATCACAAAAAAATTGTTGAACAAGCGTTGCTGGAAAAAGATCTTGTGCTTGGCAATGCTTTAGTCAACATGTTGTGCAAGCACAACAAGTTCCTTATGAGCTTCCTATCTGGGATGGGGCCTCTTGGTAACCATTAGGGCAAACTATGGGTAACCGTTTTCATCAAATGCAAATGAAGGGCTTCTCTTCGAATGGGTCACTTGTAAAGATCAGTGGCAACATGCAAGATGTCCACGATGAAATGGAGTTCTATAAGTTGAAACACGCTAGCAAACACCATGTTTTAGTGAAATTCTCTCCTTGCCTTTCATTTGTATTTACCCTTCTCCTATTTTCTTGAAGTAAAGTACTCACATGGTTGGTTTTTTGGAATATAAAGAAATGGGATAAAAACCATTTGTGCTTGGCAAAGCTTTGATCTACATGCATACATTATTTAGCAAAGAACTCGACAAAGAAAAACTTAGATTGTGACAAAGCAGATTACAAGGATCCATAACGGTGCAAGAATCCCTCTACTAAAGCTGCATTGGTTTGTCTCCTTGACAAATCTGAAAATAAACAATACCGATCCAATAATCTCAATTATCTCTCACAGGTAAGAATTTGGGCATTTCAATGATCTCTCACAGGTAAGAATTTGGGCTGCCCAATACACTAATCATCCAAAAACATACAAACTCTTTGAAATTTGACGACACAAGAGATGCCCATCAAAAAACACCCACGATTCTAATAATTTCATTAGAGATATAAAAACATAATTCTCATAGTACCCCGCTTGTCCATTCAGACCTTCCACACTGTACTTCCCTATGTGAAGAATCTGGTCCTAATACACCATCCTTGCACTCATTTGACATGCAATACAGACCTATTATCAGAAAAGGGACGGGAAATGAATAAAAAAGAACCCAAAATCAACATGAATCCATCTTGAGGGTCAATAATCAATACATATACCTAAAGTAATACCAAGAAATCACATATTCACCACACCCGAGTAAAGCACAAGCTCTAGATGAAAATAGTAGTCATCTGCAAGATGATGTAACCATCAGCATATTATAGACAAGATGCTACATCCCCAAAAAATTGTCATCGATGCCTGATAGTGGGTGTAGAACATGTGCATTCCAAAACAGGCGAACCTCACATGGCCCATGGAATGTTAGCAGGACCCTTTGAAAGCTAAAAACACACTGAAGAAAGCATCTCCCTTCTTCTCCAAGGCATGTTTAAGCATGCCAAAAAGGTAAAACATATGCTCCCAACACACAAAGCATATGGAAAATTAAACATACTCAAAACAAAATTAATACAATGCTCTCGGATAAATTCTGTACATAATGCAAAGTAACGTAAGCCTCATGTGGCAAGTTACATTGTCTAAACAGGACTCCTGAGGAAGTGCAGGCTGAACATACAAGTTATGAGACAAAGAACACAAAAGGTCGACAACCCACAATAGAGTGAATGTTTACAAGATGAATGTAGATAATACAACACAATTTCTGATAAGATATAAAACCGTGAAAGATGCATGCATACATATACTCTCTCCAAATAAGCGGATTTGTACAGTGGTGCTTCTGATGATGATGTCTCCCTTCAACTGTGGGGGATTTATTGCTGTAAACTCTCAAAAAGTGCCAAAAAGTATTAGAAAAACTGTAGGCACCCACTAATCTTATTCAGTGTATGCTTGTCATCTGCAGTAAATAACATATATCCCCTTCCTTCCCCCAAGCAAAAAAAAACTTCCAATTACCGAATTGGTCGTCTTTGTTGTTGATCTGTCGGTGGTGCCACCTCAAGCCTATCTTGATAAGTAGAGATCCCTTGGAAGTTGTCTGCAAAAGGATTGGCACCAGCAAAGGAGGGAGTGTCGGGAGAGCTAACTGGTACTCCCATCATGATGTTGGAAGGAGTAGCAGTATATCTGGGAGCACCGCCTAATGCAGGCGATAGTGGTATTGCAGAGGTGTAGTTATATTGACCACCTGGAGCTGATGGAGGGCGAGCGGAGGGTCCCACCCTTTGCATAGGCGTGGGTCCCTTCTTCTCAGAAAGACCAACCAAAGGTGCCTGTTGCAAGGGAACACCCTCTACCACCTGCTGCAGAGGAAGCCCCACTGCTCGGAAACGGGTAGGCATGCCAGGAGCAGGTGGAGGGTTGAGATTGGCTGGATTGAATTGACTGCCAAGTTGGGAAGTCATGGCGGCCAATCTTTGACCATGCATAGGATCACTCGCTTGTCTCTGGATATTCACCACCTCACCTTGCTGATAGGGGTTGCTCCTTACACCTTCTGCCAAGACAGCTGCAGGGGCTACATTGCTGGAAACAGGGGCATGCCCCTTGAAAGCCTCAAGCTGGCTAACGTTGCTCATCAACATGGTCGGTGCCGGGGGTGGGCTTGTTGTTCTAACTTGTGGAGCAAGGGCCTGTGTATGTAGAGAAGCTACTCCGGGCGGAGATTGCGGGCGAGATATCCCTGCAGCTGGGCGGTTTGCACCTGCGGTATTTGCTGGTCTCCCAGGCACTGCTATAGGAGGCAATGGACTTGTAACCATACCTACAACAGGAGATGCAATCTGTGACGTGAATGGAAATTGAATGCCCGGAGCTTGAGTGGTATAAGTGCCTGTTGAGATCGGAACTTCCAATCCGAGCGTGGGTGATTGCTGGTAAAGATAACTTGACACTGGGGCGGCAGTAGGCAACTTCTGTTGCTGTACTGTGACAGGTGGAGTGGCACTTGTTGTCACTTGTACTTTCCGAGTTGTTTCAGCATCCTTGGTAGTGGCACCAAAAATTTGTGGCATTAAAATGTCTTCGTCAGAGGCAGCACTTGATAGCTGCTGAGACACAACCAGGGAGGGTAAGTAGTGAGCCAATGACGGTGAAACCTGCTTCGATAATCCATCATCTATATCGCCTTTAGAAGCTGGACTTCCATTCAATGCAGACACTGGTACAGCTTGCTGCATCACCTTGTCCTCGTTACCCAAATGCCCTCCAGCTCCGGCGTGAGGAGAAACTGGAAATGCCATGTGTTTTGATTTCTCATCCACTCCAAACTTGGGCATAGGCTGCTGAGGAGCAAGAGCTGGAGGTACCAACTGGGCAGAAGAAGTGCTCGAAGGAGACAGGACATGTGGAGATGAAGCTCCTTCATCTAGCTGCAACACATTCAAATTACGTGCAAGTACGTGCGTGGGTGACAATTCATCATCAAAAATTGGCTGCCCCATCAAAGCTGTACTTTCAGAAACCAAATCTCCTTTGAAAGCCTTAGAAGAAGACTCTGACACTACTCGATGCAACCCTGCATCAAAAAATGCGGTTTCAGAGCTTCCACTTACCTCATCAAAGCTCCCCTTGGCTGAATACTTCTGGGACAGATCATCGTCGTCCATCAAACCAGCCGGCAACAACTGCTCCACACCTCCCACGCTGCTACTTAGAATGCTCTTGTCAGATGTGAGCAGCATTTCACTGTCTACATGCTTTCTCTGCTCGGGGATACTCCCGCTGCTATCACCAGATCCAAGGCGAGTTTTACTGCTAAAGCTCCCTATTGTGCCATCAACCTCTGTTGGTGGTGTGGGCAACCCTTTTGATGCTGCATCAGCCATAGCAGATAAGAGAGAGATAACTGCCGGAGGGGCAGAGGAAGAGGAACCCATTGTCGTAGGCTTGGGTTTGAGAGGCGAGGGTGATCCTGGGGCTGAAGCAGCTTCATTTGGACTAGCTTGTTGAAGCAGGGACCCGAAAAGGGCTGTGGGAGAAACGGAATTTCCCTGCTTATTTTCCATGAGC
The DNA here is from genome assembly GCF_014529385.1 of Adiantum capillus-veneris. Lineage (NCBI taxonomy): Eukaryota > Viridiplantae > Streptophyta > Polypodiopsida > Polypodiales > Pteridaceae > Adiantum > Adiantum capillus-veneris. Next base: position 80,806,183 of record NC_140954.1, read on the forward strand.
TGCTCCGCCGAGGGCATACTATTGCCATAACTAGCCACAGCCGCCCATTCCTCCAAGGCATCTAAGTTATTACCCTGAGAAGGATATTCAGGTGTCTCAGAGACAATTGATGACGTCTCTGATCGCACTCGTGAAAGCACTGGCAAACCATTAAGAATATCCACAAACCAGCGCTCCCGGCTATGATTATTTTCCATCATCTCTGACAAGCTTGCAGTCTGGCTCCTCTCAAGCTTTGATGGAAACAAGAAGAGCCGAAGACGGGCGGCTGAAGCCACACTTTTCCCAGCACTCTGCAACCTGTCGTACTCCTCCATCATGTTTTCAAGGTCCTCATCAGATGTGACCGAAATGAGAGCATCCAAATCCTCATTGGGGAGCTGATATTTGATCATCACCGAGGATCCAAACATCCTAGAGAGCTTGGTGGTGAGCTCAGAGAAAGTGATGCTCCGGCTAACCACAGCGATGCGGCTCTCACCGCCAATGTATCGGAGCAGGTTGTCATGAGGACGGGGGAGGATGCGCCCACCATAGCTACACATGAGCTTCACTCTGGTGAATGCGGCATCATCCCATTTCACGGGAGGGGGCTCCTCAGTCAGGTATCCTGTGCGTCCGCCTGCAACTCCACCTACAGATCGAGGGGATGAGCCCACATCAGAGTCTGCGTAAGCGGGAAGAGGGGGGCCATCGCCGTCAGGAGCGGCGGGAGACGGATCTGCACGCCTCATTGCGATGAATTGGGGAGCTTCGATCACATAGTGGAGGAGGCCATGGATGGATCAAGGGGTGGGTGTGTGTCTGTATGCGTGGGGAAGATATGAGAGAGAGAGAATCTGTGTGCGTGTACCTGTACAAGCGCGGGCGTTTGGTGTGAGAAATGAGGGTTTAGGAATGGAGAGCAAGTCGCGTTAGAGAGAGAAGGGAGAGACTCACAGAGAGAGAGAGAGAGAGAGAGAGAGAGAGAGAGAGAGAGCTCTTGCACGCGAGAGGCTTCTCTTTTACCATAATTAAGGGAAGAAAAAGTAACATGTGATTCCCCACTAAACGCCCTTTTAAGGAGGGCCCTACATTCTGTCGCTTCTTTTTTTGTGAGGGCAGCAAGCACAAGACCAGAATTGAGCTCGAGACTTCCCAAACCCCCCATCACGTGATTTTGTACAATGACAGCGGCAAAATGTCTACTAGAGTAGCCTAATACACGCGAGTGGATAACAAGAGAAAGATTCTCTTACAGACTAGCCTCATGCGTGACACAAGTATATCCCATATCTTTGGTTATATGATCAATTTGTAAGGTATGTTTCGCACGGAACAAAGGTAGCATTTGAGTGACGTCATCGCCCCTTTTTTTTTCCTTCCTCAACATTGCCTCCGAAACGTAACTCTACCAAAAATGGCAGCGTTAAGCTTTGAGCAGCAGCATTGAGCAAAAGCGACAAACGGCAAGAAACTTGGAGCACGGTCCTTCTTTGGGAGGAAGACGAGAGATATTGATGGCACGAAACTATGCCAAGTCCTTCATGCGAAAGCGCTCTAATATGTATTATACTAAGTGCACCACCAATTGTTAAGAAGATTGCAACAACCTAGGATCGAGCACGATCCTTAAGTCGCTTGCTCACACTTACACACGCTAATCAATGTAGCATTTTGTAGCTTCATAGAAAATGCCTACTTTATGCTTGCACCCAAGGTCACGAACAACACCGGGTGGCCACCTTGTCTGTTAGCTTAACTTAGTTGGTAAGCCCATGTCTCTATTTGACATACGGTCCTTGAGGGGGGAATTCACGGGCAATACCGGAGCGAAACCCATTATCATAAATGCTCTGATAGAGAAACGTTTCATCCCCAATTTTGAGATAGAAATTTGAAAAATGCTTGGAATCTTTCTTTTGTGTTCTTGATTTGCTAAAAAGTGTACTCCCTAAGACTATGTATAATCTTATTTGGAGGTGAATCCTCGGAGATACCCATGACAACAAACGAACGCAAAAATGGTAGCCACACGACAAAGGCATGGGCGAACGCTATCCAGTAGTTGTGCAGTGTGGCGGAGTCATCCCCAACAGCAGGGCGGATAGATGGCACATACATGCAAAAGGGAAGTGGGGGGGGGGGGGGGGGGGGGGGGGGAGTTTTTTTCAAGCAAGACATGCCCTATTGTTCAACCATGGTAACTTTCCATGTGGCTTAGCTCAGCATTGTAAGGGTCGTCACCTAAATCAATGTCGTCACCTTGAATCAACGATGGTTAGAACCCAATCATTAGAGTTTTAATGGAAGCCAAACCAAAGGCTGCGCATAATGGAATCTGAGCAGATTCTAGGTTTATCTCTAATGCCTTAAAAGGCCTCAAAATTTCTCAAACAAAGCATGGAGATAAATTTTTAAAAATGATCAATCTTAGTATCGTTTACTTCGTCTTTTCATAACGAATCTAGTGCACCTCAAAATGATCGTGCCCCACCTATTGCAACTTTCACATCACAAAACTACCTAAATTTGGAATCCTCCCCATAATTACTTATTTCCAGCTAAGTTCCTCTACCCCAGGCATTGCAAATGACGACCTCTCTCAATCATCGAATCACCTCAACGAAGTAGGGATAAACTAGGGGATGAACTAGGGTAATTAGTTCACACCTAGTTTACCCCAAGTTATCACCACGCAACAATCCGACGGTCAAGCATGCATGTGATTTGCCACGCCTAATCTCAGCCATGGATTCCCCCTCAAGGAGTCCCCATGCAAGATATGAAGAGGTTGACAAGGTGCTTGAATTGTATCCTTAAGGTTGAGGGTTCACGTATTGTTTTTATTAGAAAAATCAAAAGAAAATTACAAATCCAATTTAAATAATAAAAATCTATACCAACAAATATCAAAGCACACACCAAACCCAGTGAATTGAGGTGGAGTGTCATAAAATCTAATATCTAACCAACCCAAATGATTTTCTCATATTAAACTGATCATCTAATGTGGGAGAATAAATGAGAACAAGGGTTAGAATATAGACATGTGCTTACAGATCTATCTAAACACAGGGCCAATAGTAAAGGGGTCCAAATGAGAGATGGTATGTCAAAGAGCAAGGCTAGCCAATGAGCTTAAAGACCTTAGGGTTAGCTTCATTGAAGACTTCCATAGGAGAGTCCTTTGACCTTAGGTAAGCTAGGGTTGTGCTTGAGGTGGGAACCCGGCCCAAGCTTGAGGCAATTGTCCTGCTTGCTAACTAAGGTGCTTAGTGACGAAGGTGCTAAGGTGTCCCATGAATAAGGTGCTTGAGGGTAAGGTGTTCCACAAAGTCAATGCATGTCCTTACTCAAGGGGGGGCGACCCCTCATTCTAGGGGCTAGAGAGAGAACACACACACCCTCACACAATGCAAGCTTGGTACCAAGAAGGCAAATAGGACATTTGTCAAGCTCCTCCTCATGTTGCCCTCATAGTGTGCCGAAAGCCTATTGGTTAGCCTCCCAAGGGATCCAATGATAATTTTAGTTGATTTAATTAATTGTTTTCGCATTTATTAAGTCATCTCTCTCAAAGGGGAAAGGGGGACACTTGTCCCAAGACTACCCTTGTTGCTTGATATGCACTAAGCCTGTGATTGGCCAAGCTTGAGGAGGTCCAATCATATGCAATGTAGTGCTAGAAGAAAGGGTCACACACACACTCTCATTGTGTGAAGTGCAAAGTGCAAGAGCTCCATCTCCTTCTCCAAGCTAGTAGGGGAGTTGAGAGCCTACACCAACACTCTTGGCTATGGAATGCAAATCCAACCAAGAGCCATGCTTCAATGCTTAAGCTTGCCATCTTCATTAGTATGCTATTATGTATGCTAGCAAGAAGAGTGATGATAAGTGAGGAACTATTTCTTTCTCCTATGAATGTTTCTTCTTCCTCTTCCCTACCCTCATTCCCCGCTAGCTCTCTCCACCTTTCAAGGTGTTTGAAGCCTTGGGACGAGGCTTGGGATAGTTAATGTTTTTTGCAAAGTTTATGTTATGCTCGTGATGCATGAAGCTGTCCATCTTCATTGCATCACCTAGGTCACAAGAAACACAAAGATTGTATTGTACCAAATCTCTCTTGACGGGAGAACCTATATTACAAAAGTATATTGGAGGGGGGACCAGCTCTACATAAATGTGGTCCTCAACTGTTGTCAAGTTCTCCAAACTCTCTCTCTTGCAAAAGTATTGTTCATGCTAAGTTAATTAAGTACTATGATTATGTTGCTACCATCAATTAAGTTCACCCTCTATGTCCTCAAAGTAGTCTCACAAAAATGCTCTCTTTAATTCTCCTAATTCCGCTATTCTCAAAATTCATAGGCCGTTTCCATTACATTGGTATCAGAGCTGTTGGTTTCTCTTTTCTTGCTTAAGAAGAGAGGTCCTTAACTTGTCTATGAAAGGTTGGGCCTGTCAATTGCAATAGGGTAAGTGGGACAGGGTTGGTTGAGAAGGACTTAGTTTGAGTTACACCGTTGGGAACTATAGTATTGATAATGGAGCCTCTCGGGGCTTGCCTTTGGATTTACCATTATTGAGCTACGAGAAAGCCCAACAGGAACCATAATCAACCGAGCAACGTTAGACCCTCTCCACTAGTCTTTGCCATCAACAATGTCTAAACCACTGGTGTGGCTGCTTGAAAACTGATTTTCAAAGGTAAAGAAGAGTAGTGACTACGGTTTTTGAGGGTACCAAAGCACAAAGTAATCTATACATAAGTTTAATTAGCACGGCTGACAATAACCAAGAGAGTAGAATGAACATTGATAACTTTGATTTTGCACATGAAGGTGCTAATGATGATGGCCCCATGTTTCTCAATTATCTTGTAACTAGGTTGCAGCAAGCTATGGGCAACCCTCTTTGCAAGCCGAAGCTACTCAACAACTTCGCGCTTATTGGATTTCCTTTCCTCTCCAAGAGGAGAGAGAGCTTAGGAGGCCTCTTGATGAGACCCCCAAAAGAAGACTCTCTCCCATACGAGAGGAGGAATCAAAAGAACGAGAAAATAATGAATCCCTAAGTTCCTCTAAAGATGTGGCTCCACGAAAGACGGTGATCTAGACGGTCGCCAACTCCTTCCAAGAGGAAACAATCAATTCACAGTCCTTCTCCTCGTCACTTTGAAAGGGAAAAGAGGAAACAAAGTAAGAAAAGGGCGAGAAAGAGGTCACCCTCTTCTCCTTCTTCTTCATCCTCCTCATCTTTTGACGAAAGCTATGGCTATTCTCCTAAAGAATACAAGAGGGGAGGACATAGCAAATCTTACCCTGCATGACAAAGGTCACAAAAGCTCAAGAAGTTCAAAGAGGGAGGAAAGAGTATGTCTTTTCTCACCTATGATGGCACCTTTGGTGCTACCGACAAAGTATTGGCCTTCATCCAACAATTTGATGTGGCCTTTGGAGACGAGGGCTTCACGGAGTCCTCCAAGCTACGCCATGTAGCTATGCACAAGCCAAAAATTGGCTTGTCAAATTTCTCATGAGTCTATCCACAAATATGTGGACAAGTTTTGGGATTTACATCTCAAGGCTATTGTCTTTCAAAAGATAGACTTTGCCGAGCAAAAGCAACAATTCTGTGCGAGATTACCCGAAGAGATGGCCGAGTACGTCAACTCCCAACAGCCTGGTTCTATCACCGAAGTAATCCACCACACTATGGTTTCTTTCGCGCATCAATTTCCAACAAGGGGCTAGACGAAGTGTCAAGCCCGTGGAAAGAAAGACAAAAGTGATGCAAAGGGGAAAACCAATGCTCAAAATTCTTCCCAAGGCAATTCCAACAACAACAACAACAACAATCGGTCCAAGGAGAAGGGAGTCTACAAAGGTAAAAACAAACTTTCTCTTGAAGAGCTTGAAGCTTTCCGCAAGGACCATAAATGTTTTAAGTGTGGGGAGCAAGGACATGGTTATCGTTTGTTGCCCCAAGAGAAATGCCCGCAATGAGACTCTTAGAGCTTCCACCATCAAAGCTCCAAAAGAGGATGCTCATTCCAAAGGATCACCTTTCTCCTATGCTTGGGGAAAGGTAAGGGATCATGATGCCTTCATCTTGTTTGACCCTGGCTCTACTCACAAATTCATATCAACAGAGTTGGCCACCAAGTTGGGCATTCAAGCTTTTGAGACGGGAAATACTATAATGGGTGACACCACTTTCAAGGGACAGCAAGCCTCCGTTACTCCCTTGATTGGGAAGTTGAGTCTTCATGTCCAAAGCTATGTCGACAAAGAAGAATTTTTCATCTCTCCTCTCCAACATGAGGATGCTATCCTGGGGGCACCATGGTTCAACCGCATGGCTGCCAACATGAAGTTCCCTGAAAGGAGAATCTACTTCACCTACAAGGAAAAGAGCATGTATATAGATGCTAGTGAGTCTGGTCGTACTATACCACTTGTAAACCCTCTTGCTTTTGATAAATCAAAAGCAATGAAAAGATCAGTTTTTACGTACATGATTTTTGTCAAAGAGTCCCTAAAAGATCCTAAAGTTTCATCAAATGTAAATGGTAGGAATCAAGAAGAGTTTGACTTGTCTAGTTTTCTAAAAGGATTCCAAGATGTGTTCATCGATGATGTCCCTATGGACTTACATGATTTTTGTCAAAGAGTCCCTAAAAGATTTTAATGTTTCATCAAATGTAAATGGCAGGAATCAAGAAGAGTTAGACTTGTCTAATTTTCTAAAAGGATTCCAATATGTGTTCATCGATGATATCCCTATGGACTTACCTCCAAAACGAGGGGATGATGACCATCGAATTGAGCTCCTACCAGGAAGCTCATAGCCTAACAAGCCTCCTTATTGAGTTTCCCAAGCTCAACAAGAGGAGATCATGAGGCAAGTACAAGAATTGGTAGACAAAGGGAATGGTGAGGCCTATCTCCTCTCCCTTTTGATCTCCAGTCCTTTTAGTGCAAAAGAAAGATGGTACATACCGTATGTGTGTGGACTATCGAGCAGTAAACCATATCACTATCAAAAACATATTTCCCGTGCCTCCATTAGAAGATCTGTTTGATAAGCTACAAGGCTCTACCTACTTCACTAGGATTGACCTTAAAAGTGTCTATCATCAAATAAGGATAGTGGATGAAGATATCCTAAAGATCGCGTTTCGTACAACGTTTGGTCTTTATGAGTATCTAGTCATGCCCTTTGGCTTGACTAATGCACCAACCACATTCAATAGATTAATGGAGAAAATCTTCATACCCTACTGCAAATTCACTGGATGATATCATCATCTACTCCAAGTCCTTGGAGGAACACAAGTAACATCTCCAAGTGATTTTTCAAGCATTGAGGGAGAACAAGCTTTTTCTCAATCAAAAGAAAAGCGAATTTTTCCTTTAAGAGATTCAATACTTAGGTCATACTATCTCTCAAGATGGTATCCGAATGGATCCATCAAAGTTACAGGTAATAAAAGCATGGCCTAATGCAAGGAATCTACATGAGCTAAGGAGCTTTATTGGTATGTGTGCATACTATAGACACTTCATATTCAAATTCTCTCAAATAGCAGGACCATTACATGACTTAACATGGAACGTTAAGTATTTATGGACTGCTAAGGAGCAAAATGCTTTTGACAAGCTCAAAGGGAAGCTTACCTCCCAACCAGTCCTTATGCTTCCAGATCTCTCAAAGCCATTTGAGGTCCAATATGATGCTTGTGGTGATTGCCTTGGAGTAGTCTTGCTTCAAGAAGGGCATCCCATAGCATATGAGAGCCGAAGGCTCAATACAGATGGAAGGGCCTTGGGCATTTATGAGAAAGAGCTTTTAGTTGTTCTACATGTCCTAGACACATGGAAGCACTATCTATTGGGGACTCCATTTATTCTACGAACCGACCAACAAAGTCTCAAGTACTTCATAACGTAAACCAAGCTTTTCGACAAACAAATGAGGTGGGCAAATTTTCTTTTGCAATTTAATTTTCATATTGCTCACATTGGCCGATGCACTTTCACGATGACCAAAAGTTATTGCGGTGTCTATAGCTACTCACAATGATCTATCTTCTATGATAGATGAGTATGCCACTTACCCCGACTTTAAAGACGGAATTTCAAGCCTTGTTTTGAGGAAGAAAGAAGAACCATTCACCTTGCATGATGGTTATTGTCTCCATGGAAATAGGCTATGTGTTAACCACTCCCTTCGTGAGAAAGTCGTGTATGAATCCCATGCTCCTCCCTATGAGGGACATAGAGGCATTCAACCTACTCTCCGAGGAGTAGAGATGTATTTCTATCGGCCTACCATGAAAGTGGACATACAAGAGTATGTTTCAAAATGTGTAGTATGCCAAAAGACTAAATATGATAGAGGGAAGCAACTTGGATTACTCCAACCATTGCCAATCCCTAATTCACCATGGGAGAGTATATCCATGGATTTTATCTTTGGATTACCCAAGTCTATCCATGGGAATACGCGAATATGGACAATAGTCGATAGGTTTAGCAAGCAAGCGCACTTTATTCCTACCAAAAAGACTTTAAAGCACACCAAATGGCAACTCTCTTCATATCTCAGATCTTCAAACACCATGGATTGCCAACATCCATCTTGTCAGATAGAGATCCTAGAATGACTAGTGATTTTTGGAAATGTCTCTTTGAAAATCTAGGTACAAGATTGAATTTCTCTTAGGTTTATCAACCACAAACGGATGGCCAAAATAATGAGATAGCCAATCTTACGATACTTGATCTACTAAAGACTTATGTTACATAAGTAGATCAACGCTCACAATGGGAAAAGTACTTACCTCTTGTAGAGTATGCGTACAATAATACTGTCCATACTTTCATGAGAAAAGCATCTATTGAAATCATTGAGGGAAGACCTTTCCCTTGCTACTTAAAGTACATGGTAAGATCTTTGCCGCCGATGAGTATAGCCATGACCTACATGAATTTTTTAAAGGAGGCTATATCCATCTCTCAACAAAGGCAACCACGATGGTCAATTCAATAGCATTTTGAGATGCTTGGACGATTGCACTCCCGATTTTTTTTTTGCCTTGATGAGATGGCGTTCTAAAACGTTGTGGCAGGGGAGCGTTTTGAAACACTTGATGGTAGTAGACTCCTCTGCTGTGTTTCGGAGCAGTAATGTTGGATATGCTCCAGACAAGAGGAATCCCTTTGGACAAGCATTTTGAGACGCTAGGCTCCTTGAGAGAGTTTGAAAGTTCCCATCGTGTGCCAAATCTAGGAGGCTTGTTTCCACGGTGTCCCTATCGCCATCAATAGAGAACCATGACCAATACCAACTAAATACCCAGTTAGCAACCTATGCTAGACAAAAGCTCTCATGAATTGTTTGGCTTGGAATTGCAAAGTCAAATGCAAATGCAGGAGTTCACTAGAGGACAGAGGCAAAGGAAAGCTTGACAAGGATGACAAAATCAATGCACAATTAGTTGCCTTGGTACCACGCAGTCTGACAATCATTGTTATAAATGCGAGAAGATGCTTTGTTTGAATTGAAATGCAAAGCCAAAGGCAAAATCAAGACTCACAAGAGGAAAAAGGCAAAGTCAAGTTGGGATAGACATAACGATGATAAAGATTTGATAGAGGAGTTCGGCATGGTGCATGTTTTGGTGGCCACAATGGCCATGATGCCATATTTCTAGTCAGTTGGTGGTTGCCGCAACTAGCTTCAGCCAGAGAGAGGCTTGTGAGCGGTAGAGAGGGGCAAAATGAAGCTCCCTACAAATAATTTGGACCCATGTGTTTGAGTTCAAGTTATTGGTGTTGCATCGAAGTTCAATGCACATGCATGTGGCAAGGAACCAATCGGACGTATCTAAAACGCTATGGATGAGTGCAACCAATCCATTCTTGTTGGTCGGATTATGGTGAATAGGATGTGTTTCAAAGTTCATTGTCTAAAAAATTTGGACATGATGTGTTCATCGTTCACAAATGGGCATTCTTGGACGTAGTGTGGTCTACCGTTCAATTTTCTATAAGGCAACCAGTGTTCAAGATGGCATTCTTCTAAGGTAAAATGTTGAGGGTAGCACAAATGATGTGTATCCAATATCTTGGCCGGTGCTAGGGTGTCCATGGTAGCTTCTTCATTGATTTGGTCTCACTATTTATCTCCACTATGAGGTGAAGAGAGGGTGTTAAAGTTATGGCATCTCAAGTGAACTTCCCAATGTGATCCCAATATTTATTTTGGCTTTAGGTATTTATTTTACTTATTTGTCAAACTCTGGGTAGGGCAATTTGCTAAGAGGACTATATAAGCACACCTAGGTTCCATTGTATAATCATTTATTCATTGCCAAGGGTGGTTGTTTCAACGTCTCTCTCTCTCTCTCTCTCTCTCTCTCTCTCTCTCTCGTATTCTCCCCATTGCTCTACGCTTCCACATTGCCGACTTTGACATGGTTGATGTCTTTTATCAATGGAGAGAGGATACACGGACCCATTCACACACACCACACTTCCTCTCAATTTTTGGCTGCATATTTGTTTTTCATTAATGCGGAGAGGACATGCATAGAGACCCAAATTTCTGCATGTAATGGAATGGCCTATGAACTTTGAGAATAGCGGAATTAGGAGAATTAAAGAGAGCATTTTTGTGAGACTACTTTGAGGACATAGAGGGTGATTTTAATTGATGGTAGCAACATAATCATAGTACTTAATTAACTTGGCATGAACAATACTTTTGCAAGAGAGAGAGTTTAGAGAACTTGACAACATTTGAGGACCAGATTTATGTGGAGCCGGTCCCCCCTTCGATAGGGTTTTGTGTTATAGGTTCCCCCATCAAGAGAGACTTGGTACAATACAATCTTTGTGTTCCTTGTGACCTAGGTGATGCAATGAAGATGGACAACTTCATGCATCATGAGCATAATATAAAATTTGCAAAAAGCATTAACTATCCCAAGCCTCAGTCTCGAGGCCTCAAACACCTTCAAAGGTGGAGAGAGCTAGCGGGGAATGAGCGTAGGAAAGAGGAAGAAGAAACATACAGGAGAAAGAAATAGTTTCTCACTTATCATCACTCTTCTTTCTAGTATACATAATAGCATAGTAATGAAGATGGCAAGCTTAAGCATTGAAGCATGGCTCTTGGTTAGATTTGCATTCCATAGCCAAGAGTGTTGGTGTAGGCTCTCAACTTCCCTACTAGCTTGGAGAAGGAGATGGAGCTCTTGCACTTTGCACTTCATACAATGAGAGTGTGTTTGTGTGTGTGTGTGTGGGGGGGGGAGTATACACCCCAAGCAACCCCTCTCCTTGCTTTGGTCGACCCCCTCTTCTAGCATTACATTGCATATGATTGGACCTCCTCAAGCTTGGCCAATCACAGACTTAGTGCACATCAAGCAACAAGGGTAATCTTGGGATAAGTGTCTTTCCCCTTTGAGAGAGAGGACTTGATAAATGCAAAAACAATTAATTAAATCGACTAAATCATCATTGGACCCCTGTGAGGGTGTGTGTTCTCTCTCTAGCCCCTAGAATGAGGGCTCCCCCCCTTGAGTAGAGACATGCATTGACTTTGTGGAACACCTTACCCTTAAGCACCTTAGTCACTAACAACGACAAGCACCTTAGCACCTTAGTCACTAACAACGACAAGAACCTTAGCACCTTAGTCAATAAGCACAACAAGCACCTTAGCAGCAAGCACGACAAGCACCTCAAGCTTGGGCCGGGTTCCCACTCAAGCACATCCAAAGTGTACCTAAGGTCAAAGGACTTTTTAATGAAGCTAACCCTAAGGTTTTTAAGCTCCATTGGCTAGCCTTGCTCTTTGGAAGACCATCTCTCATTTGGACCCCTTTAATATTGGCCCTGTGTTGACATAGATCTCTAAGCACATGTATATATTCTAACCTTTGGAGGTCTTCAATGAAGCTAACCCTAAGATTTTTAAGCTCCATTTGCTAGCCTTGCTCTTTGGCAGACCATCTCTCATTTGGACCCCTTTACTATTGGCCCCGTGTTGAGATAGATCTCTAAGCACATGTTTATATTCTAACCCTTGTTCCTGTTTGTTCTCCCACATTAAATGATCAGTTTAACATGAGAAAATCATTTGGGTTGGTTAGATATTAGATTTTATAACATTACCTCTCTCTTAAAATCATAGTCGTCCTCGACTATGAGGTAGAAGAGGTAAAGCCTTAGTCATTAGTCAATCTTTCTTAGCGGGTAGAGGATCCCTTTTACCCTATGATATCATTCCAAGATGGATGTCTAATCCATTTGGTGCTTGGGAGACATAGCTGTGGCAAGCATGTCTGCTCTTTAGTCCATTTCATTCTCCCAAGTAGAGTGAAAAATTCTACTTGGCATTTGAGAGACGTCGTCATCACAAACATGATTCTAAGTATGTATACTACTTAAATTTGTGCACAATGAAAACAGAACTAGTCTTATAAGACAAAAACATTGGTCATTTAAAAGAAACATGTACATTGATTTTCTCTAATGTAGCATTGTAAGCATTGACAAGTTTCATACTATCCTTAAGTTGTATTCCTTGCATCCATCTAGCATCTTCAAAAGGATAACTTTTGAACTTAATAAGATACCGTCGGCGGATAATCTTACCATGTCTTTGTGGGGATCTCCTCCCTTCTTGCGATCACTGAGCCAAGCGCTCTAATAGCATGTCAAAGTCGACGATGCGAAAGTGTAAAGAAACACACACACACACACACACACACACAGAGAGAGAGAGAGAGAGAGAGAGAGAGAGAGAGAGAGAGAGAGAGAGAGAGAGAGAGAGAGTACTAAACCAACCAACCTTGGCAATGAATTGATGATTATACAATCTGCCTTTTATAGTCACCTTAACAAATTGCCCTACCCAGAGTTTGACAAATAAGCAAAATAAATACCCAAAGCAAAAATAAAATTTGGGATCACATTGGGCGGTTCACTTGTGATGCCATAAATTTAACAAACCATACAATAGTGTCTTCAATGGTCCTCTACACTATGTATATGATTAGGAACATCAGCTTGGTTGTTTGAGCATTCATCCTTGGTGACCAGGGTCATCGGTTTGAATGCGACAAAAAAAAGAACAAAGGGGAAAATAAATTTCTCATACATTTAGAGAACCATATGTAAGCACATGTAGAAATTCTACCTAAGGGCAAAGAAACATTAAGCAATTACTTTGGCAAAGCATTGTCAAGTTTTAACACATTATGATACACATGGTCACTATGGTCTCTCACCTCTAAATTTTTGTATTCGGCACGCCTACAATATACACTACCTCATGCAATTGAGCTCAAACACCCTCTTTCGTGAACTCAAGCATGCTCACCACATGCACACCAAGATGCGGTCTTGAAGCTCGCTTGAGCTCCCTATTGCTCGCTACTATGAGCTCATAGCCTTGAAAACAAACTAGTCTCGGGTTTATGCGAGGCAACGAAATAGGTTTGATATTCACCTTTTTCTATTTCACTGGGCCAAAATGAAGGGGCGCGTTTTTGGACCCACCAAAACTTTGGGTGACCCCCCCCCCCGGGGCCCTAGTGCACGAAAGTCAACCTCTTCCAAGCACTTTACAACGTGATCTACAAGCGACACAACTCAAACTCAGATCGTAGGGCTCATTGAGATGAATATAACCACTATGTTAATGTCCATTGAATGGCATCCAGCTCGTCACTTTATCAGCAAATGCAACGTCTGCTTCTTGTGAACATGCGGCACAGAGGCAGGTGGAAAGAGACCAAGTTATTGTCGAGCTCCATCTGAACCCACCCTAGGAGAAATTCTTGGTAATAGCACAATGAGGGTGCCAAGTAGAAGCATTATGTACTATGCCCGTCCACTCAACTAAAACCTGCAAAATAAATGATCGCTATACCCTAGAATCCTTCCAAGCTCATGCTAAACTACGACCGACTCAATGAGCTCTACCATGCTCTAAGAGCACTTTGGCAACCACAGTTTTTAAACTACACTTCTTTATCTTCGGGGTTATTGATTGCCCAAGAATCTTCCAAAAATACAAAATATATTCTTTTTAGATGCAGGTCTCTTTTTTCGTTAGCGCACAAGAATCTTCCAAAATTATAAAATTATACTCTTTAAAGGTGCAAGTGTCTCTTTTTTTTCTAGCATACATCTTTGTAAGATATTGCTTACTACACATGCTTTTTGCTTCTATCTTTATCATGTCATTTCATGTCTTCTAGAAAATCCATGATTGATTGACTTCTTTAGCCCTATACCCACATGAGGTCTATATTGGAAACTAGAGTGCTTCGTTATCTCCATTTGCATTGCGTTGTTAAAGTCGAGCCAAATGAAAAAAAAAAAAGAACAAGCAAAACCTCTTTATGAAGGAAAAACCGGCGTAAGAAATGTTGAAGAATTTAAGGTGGCCTCCAAAAAATAAAGAATAATGTTGTTAAGGATGTGTGGTTGAATGTGAATGTGTGAGAGAAAGAGGGAAGGGGGGGTGTTTAAAAATGAGTGCAAAAGAAAACAGAATTGTCTTTACTTTTTAAATCTCAAGATCTAGGACTAAAGAACAAACAATGATGTGAAGGTATCCACTTACAACTATCATTGCCTTATCTCCAAAGCTAAAAACTAAATACTAAAGCCTTTGCCATTGGAGGTCAAAAACTTAATCTCTAAAGAAATTGAATAAATTTTTAGAAGAAATGTCACTCCTTTTCTTTCCAAAAGACAATCAGTCTTATACAACCATTTAAATCAAATCATTAGTTTAATTGAAGAGTAGAATCTCAAAAGATATCATAGCATGTTATTATGCTTTGTATTGGAGAACCAACACTCAAACTCATACCAAAAGGATTATTATCTTGAGTGAAAGCCACACCTCAAATCAAAGTGTCATTTTATTATGGGATAGCAAAACAAACATTAGCAAAAATTTAGACTCAAAATCTATCCTTTTGGGGCTAGAGAGAATATGTTGTCCAACCAATGGAGGCCAAATTATCGTAATGGTCAATTTGATTTTTTTCATTTATTCTCAAATTTTTGAATTTTATAAAAATAGGGGTTTTTGCTTGAAATGCATGAAATCAAAGATACATTGTGATTTATGCGAATCTTCATTCTATCATACCGATGTAGGACAAATTTGGCATGCAAATACACTTTTTTATTGGTGAGGTTTTACGGTTCTCTCTCTCATTCCCTCTCATTTGGTAATTGGCCCAAGCATGCGTGTACTAGACTTAATAGAAGTTCTTGTTGAATTACTTAATGTGGTCAATGTCTCTTATACCTTGGCTTTTGCAGATGTTCATCTCTCTGACAAGAAAGATTGGTAGCCAGTGGAATGCATAATAGGTATCTTTGATATCTTTCATGCATCGGTAGACTAACTTCTCTACATATATATATTCCTCTAACAAAAAAGATTGGTTGCCAGTAGTCAATGTCTCTTATACCTTGGCTTTTGGAGATGTTCATCTCTCTGACAAGAAAGATTGGTAGCCAGTGGAATGCATAATAGGTATCTTTGATATCTTTCATGCATCGGTAGACTAACTTCTCTACACATATATATTCCTCTAACAAAAAAGATTGGTCGCCAATGGAATGCATAATAGGTATCTTTGATACCTTTCATGCATCAATGGACTAACTTTTCTACAAAACTAGCCCTAGAAGAGCACTTGTAGAAAGGAGGGTCTTCTTCAATGAACAATTCTACAATGCTCCACAGTCTATACATGGCTTCGGTACCTTGCAACATCTCCCTCTTTCTCCCAAGGATAGTCCTCAATGGCTGTTGTCAAGAGATAGAGAAGGAGAAATATTGAGCTCTTGCAAGTGCACGCGCGCGCGCGCACACACACACACACACACACACACACACACAAAGATATGTACTTCTTCTTCTTCACAAACTCAAGATAAAAGGCCTACAAAACATAAGGAAAAATACAACATAAAAAAGGGAACTAGTACAATGGTCTAGTATGAAACGCTAGTGAGTGAGGTGAGTAGATAAGTGTGCCATCACTCCGGTAGGTAGACTAACTCGGTGTAGTCCAGCTGTAGTATCATTGGCAAAGATATGCATTTCCATCAAGGTGCACCAATGATGATGACTGTCGGTGATAATTATCCAAGAGTCGTACATGTTGAGCTTGACATCTCAACACTGCCCCTCAAGCTCAACGCCATCTCTTGTATGCCAAGCATCGCTCAAAACCTCCATAGCTTTGCCGCTCCAAGGACCTTCGTGAAGGTATCTGTAACCTGCTTATCTATTGCCACGTACTCTAGGTCGATGTCGCTTGCTAAGACCCTCTCTCTGATGAAGTGGTAGTGCACCTCAATATGCTTCATCCTAGCATGAAACATTGGGTTTTGTGCTAATTGTATGCTGCTAAGGTTGTCACAATAAATAACAATCGGCCTTTGTACCTGTACTCCAAAGCCATGAAGTAGCAATCCCAGCCATGCTACCTCACATGCCACCACTGCAGCACCCCTGTACTCTGCTTATGTACTTGAAAGAGCAACCGTAGGTTGCTTCTTGCTGCTCCATGTTATAGCAACACTCCCAAGTGAGAACATGAATCCGCTGGTAGACCTGCGATTGTATGTACTACCAACCCACCAATCCGCATCTATATAGCCATAGAGCTGCAACTCCACATCAACCCTATAAAAGAGTGCATAATCTAAAGTAGCACTCACATAGCACAAAGTATGCCTCATTGCATCCAAGTGTGGTTTATTGGGAGATTGCATAAACTGACTCACCAATCCAACTATGTAGCTCAAGTGTGGACGTGAAATAGTCAAGTAGATCAAGCTACCCGCAATCTTCCTAAACATGATAGCATTACCAAGGACTTGACCTACATCATTCCCAACTTCAAATTTTGATCTAAGGGCATTGCAATTGTCTTACAATCAGCCATACCATACTTTTTCAACATATCCAATGCATATTGCCTTTGTGATAGCCATACACCTTCTTTCGTGTAAATAATTTCAATGCCCAAGAAATATTGCAAGTCTTTCATGTCAAATTCTTGCATAAGTAGAGCATGCACGCCCTCTACTTCAGCCACATTATCACCTCCAACAATCAAAGCATCCACATAGATACATATTACCACAATTCCTACCTCATTCTTTTGCACATACAATGTATGGTCTGCATTAGACGTGTCAAACCCCAATGAAATGAGAAATGCCACATTCCTCTCATACCAAGCTCTAGGTGCTTGCTTCAGCCCATACAATGCTTTCTTTAACTTGCATACAAGGTCACATAGCCTCATATCTGCATAACCTTGTGGTTGCTCCATATACACAATTTCCTCCAAGTCTTCATTAAAAAAATGCATTGTTTACATCCATTTGTTTCAACACCCATTTTAATGCGGCAGTCACTACAATAAACACACAAACGGTAGCCATCTTAGCTACGGGGCTAAACGTCTCCTCATAATCAATCCCATAAGTATGCATAACCTTTGGCCACAAGTCTACCTTTGTACCTGCTCACATTGCGATCAGCATTATGCTTTATTTTGTAAACCCATTTACCTCCAATCGCCTTCTTATCCTTTGATAATGGCACCAATTCCCATGTTCCATTCACATCAAGTGCAACCATCTCTTCATCCATAGCTTGCCACCATTTTTCATCCTTAACATGTGGGTTCTACTTCCTATGTAATCTTCGCCATAAATGCACAATGACGAGCCACATAACTGTCATAAATCAATCTCTGCACAGGATTTCTTGCTCTTTTTGGCCTATGTGGTCCAAGATCACTTCCAGGTTCCCTATTCTCTGCTTGCATTCTTCTTACACCCGGAGTATTCACAGAGGGTATGACAAACTCCTCGTCCAAACTCTGCTCAGGACCACTGCTATTGCCATCATCATAACCAACACTCAAATTTGGCAACTTAGGGGCATCATCAAATTTTTCCTTTCCCTTCCTTGATACATTTGAAGATTTTATAGGACTTACTCTTTCACGTAACCTACCACTCCATGGATTCTCACCATGACTTGCATTAGGGGACCCTTGCGGCCCACTCAAAACTTGTGAGTGAACACCTGTATTTTTTGCAGCCACATTCTCTCTTACATCAGCCCCCAAATCATCCTTTACATCAACATACCAACTAGCCATTTCATTAAAAAAGACATCCTTGCTCACCCTCACTTCACCCGTGATAGGATTGTAGCACTTTCTGCTCAAGGCAATAGCCAACAAGCAAGCATTTTTTTGCTTTTGGATCAAGCTTACTTCTTAGCTCATCCAGCACATGCACATAAGCAATACATCCGAACACTTTAAAATTTGATACATCTGGTTTTTCACAAGTGAACTTTTCTTCAGGTGTCAGATCATGTACTCTAGCAGTAGGGGTCCTGTTCATAATGTAAACACCTGTAGCAACAACATCATCCCAATAAAAATGAGGCATGTTCTTCTCATTCATTAATGCTCTAGCCACTTTTGCAATGTGCATGTTCTTTTGCTCAGCAACACCATTTTGCTAAGAAGTATAACTGCATGAAAATTGCCTATGAATTCCATGTTTTTCAGAAAATCATTGAATTCATTGGAGACGTATTCTCCCCCTCCATTTGACCTCAGGCACTTTATATGTTTCCCAGTCTACTTTTCAACCATAATTTTGAAAATGCATAAACACCTTACTTTTTTGCTTCATGAAGTAGACCCATACCTTCCATGTATGGTCATCAATAAAACTCAAGTAATATCTACATCCACCCATAGATGGAGTCTTTGTCAAACCCCATACATTTGTATGCACTAAATCCAATGCATTCCTACTTACATGCTTATCATGAGAAAAGGATGCTTCTGCCTGCTTTCCAAATTGACAAGCTTCACATACTTTCTGCATTTCAACAACTCAGAACATAGGTAAATTGTAACTATCTCTTTAGTCTGCATCATTTTCAGCCTCTGTAAATTTACATGACCAATACATTTGTGCCAAATCTCTATATCTGGAACAACACCTAAACCTCGTGCAAACATGCCTTCACCTCGGGCACATTTAAATCCAAAGTAAACATTCTACCCACTTTCTTTCCTTATGCAACTAGCCTTCCATCCTTCTTATGCTCTTCGACAAAGAGACCATCAAAGTTAAACCTGACCTGTAAACCCTACTCAACCATTTTCCCCACAGAAACAAGGTTCTTTGTAATGTTGGGTACATGTAGTATATCGACTAGATACTTCACTTTACCATCTGTCATAGATAATGACACATTTCCTGTATGTGTTGGAATTAGGGTTGCAGAGAAACGCAGACAACTTGAGAAGACGAAGGAAGCTCAAGGCACACAATAGAGAGTGTGTTACTTAGTGTGCAATGGAAAGATAGATAGCCCTAGAGTGATGGGCGTATATACAATGCTCGGGGGAAAAAACCTCCTATAGAGGAAAAAAATGCCCTATTGTACTAGTGTGTTCACACACATCACTACCACATGTATATGGTAACAAATCCCCCCTGGAGTGATGGGGTGAACGAGAGCTAGCACATGAGTAAAGGGAAGTGCCACGCCCTGAGGACATGATCAGTCCACAAAGGGAAGTAAGCCCAAAGCTTTGCGGAAAGCTTCCAGCTTCTCACGAGACGATGCATTTGTGAAAAGATCTGTAAGATTGTCCTGTGTGGCACAAAAGGCAAGATGATCTCTCCTGCTGAGAGCCTCTCCCTGACATAGTGGTAATGCACCTCAATGTGCTTTGTGCGAGCATGAAAAACTGGGTTCCTCGCAACTGCTAATGCGCTCTGACTGTCAGTGTAGATAGCGTTGGCAGTGTCCTGTCCAACACCCAAATCAGCCATAAGGCGTCTGAGCCATACACACTCAATCGTATCTGCGAAGACTGCCCTGTACTCAACCTCACAACTCGAAGTGGTCACAGTAGGTTGCTTCTTGCTCAACCATGATATACATGAACTGCCAAGCATGAAACAAAAACCATTTGTGGACACTCGCGTGTCATAACAACCAGCCCAATCTGAGTCCGAAAAAGCATGTAAGTCTGGCGGCAATGATCCCCCCTTAGGATAAAACAAGCCAAGATGTAAAGTGCCACTAAGGTAGTGAAAAATCCTCTTGACAGCCTGCCAATGCTTAGACCCTGGGCTATGCATAAATCTGTTGACCTGTGAGACTGCAAATTGAATATCTGGCCTCGTGTTGCATACATAAATTAGGCAGCCAACAACAGTTTGATAAAGAGTGACATCGGCCAGATCACCAACATCATGTAGACTCAACTTCAAGCTTGTTTCCATGGGAGTGGCAATAGCTTTGCAATCCTCAAGTCCAAACTTACATAGCAATGTCTCTATGTAACTTTTCTGACACAAGGCAATACCACCATCACACTGCTTAAACTGTATACCCAAGTAATGATGCAACAGCCCCAAATATTTCATCTTGAAAGTAGCATTGAAATCAGCCTTAAATTCAGCAATATGTCTCTCATTTGGTCCAGTGATAGCAAATCATCGACATAAAGAACCACAATGAGAAGTACATCACCCTCACGCTTTACATACAATATGCTTTCTGTTAGACTGTACGAAAGCCTCGTTTTGACCAAATGAGTGTCAGATTTCTCATACCAAGCACGAGGAGATTGCTTCAACCCATACAAAGCCTTCTTACATTTGCACACTTTGTCCTCTTGTCCTTTTGTGACAAAACCGCGAGGCTCCATTACATAAACTTCCTCAAATATGTCACCATTCAAGAAAGCAGTAATAATGTGTGATTGATGTACATCCCAAGCAAAATGAGCTGCCAATACACATAGAAAACGCGCAGTAGGCATACGACAAGTGGGAGTAAAAGTCTCTTTATAATCTATGCCTTTTTGATGTGCATAACCCTTTGCAACAAGTCGAGCCTTATGGCGATCGATCTCACCATCCGGCTTGCGTTTCAACTTGTAAACCCGCTTCGTACCAATGGCCTTTTTGCTAGGAGGAAAATCACATAAAGTCCATGTGTCATTTTCTATAAGTGCATCATATTCTGATTGCATGGCAGCCATCCAATTTTCTGAATTCTGTGCTTCATCAAACGATAGAGGCTCCTCAACATCATGTAAGCTAGACATAGCCAAAGCATAACAATCTGATGCATAAGATGCATGGAATGTGCCTGAACAAGTACGACTAGACAAAGGTGCATCCAATTTACTGTCACGCAAAGTGTGCACCAACCATTTTGGCATACCTCTAGCCTGCTCATTTTCAGCCCTTTCCTCATCAAGTACATCATGTACATCTGCATCAGTAATAGGGTGATCTGTAACTATTTCAAAAACCCCATAGGCTGTACATTTGCCTCATTGGAACTTACATTCGTATTTCCACCACCGAAAAGAGGCAATAAAGTGTCATAAATGTCCTGTGAGCTTACATGACTGTCTCTAGTACATGACAACAAGGACTGAACATAATCTTCCACAAACACTACATCGTGTGAAACCAGAATACGTTTTGTTTGTGGATGATACAACCTATAACCTTTGCTTTCAGCACTATAACCAACAAAAATACATTTGACAGCCTTATCATCCAATTTTTTGCGTTGTGTTTGTGGCACCAAATCATATGCCAAATAGCCAAAAACACGCATGTGCTCAATAGAAGGCTTTCTATCATGCCATGCTTCATATGGAGTAATAGACTTCAACACTTTCATAGGACACCTGTTTAGTACATAAGTAGCACACATGCTGGCTTCAAGCCAAAAAGAATGCAGCAAAGCTTGACTTTTGACCATACATTGTGCCATTTCCGTAAGTGACCTGTTTTTCCTCTCAGCAACACCATTTTGCTGAGGTGTATAAGGCACTGTACATTGGTGTTTTATCCCACGACTGGCCAGAAATGCATTGAATTCATGAGACATATACTCCCCCCCTCGATCGGAATGGAGGGTGCCCATAGTACATTTCGAGACATTTTTAGCCATAGCCAGAAATTGTTTGAAGCACATAAAAACTTCGGACTTCGCTTTAAGCGAAAATACCCATGAAAGTCACGAAGTACATCTAATTTCCCAAGGACGGAGTTTGCGTGGGCCCACAAACATCACTATGCACAAGCTGCAACCTGCATGTGGCCCTAAGTGAACCATCCTTTGGAAACTTAGAACGTTGCATTTTACCTAGAATACAGCCTTCACAAACATGTTTGACAGGTGCTTCAAGAGGCGGCAAAGAAGCAACCATATCAGATTTCTGCAAACGCAGCAAACTCGCAAAATTCAGATGACCAAAACGTGCATGCCAAAGTTTTGCATCTGAAATAGCCCTTGAATCTGCAACTGCATTTGCAAAAATTTGTCCACACTTGTCATACAAAGTGAGCTTATACAACCCACGGCACAAAAGGCCAGATGCAACAATTTCATCACCAAAACTAAGATCATGAACTGTACATCTGTCATCCACAAATTTGACTACAAGTCCAAGTTTGGCAAGTTTAGCAAGTGCGGATACAGACAAAAGATTCTTCTTGATCCCAGGTACATAAAGTGCATCAACAAGTGTGAAAGAACTGCCATTAGCAGCAGTAAGCACAATCTTTCCAACTCCCTGAATCGGATAAGAGGCATTGTTGGCACAAGTGACTGAATTCCCATGAGGGATAGACTCGAGAGAGGTGAACAATTCACGATGTGAGGTAATGTGCTTTGTAGCACCACTGTCGAAAAACCACACATGTGAATCTACAGCAACTGACAAGCATGCATCATGGACAACAGGATTGTAAGTGCACTCTGTGCTAAAAGCCCATTCTGCATCAACATCAGCATCACAGTCTCCTTTCACGGAAGACTCAACAATGGCTGCATTTGTAGTGGAACCAGCATTTGCAGTGGAACCACCCTCTTTCTTCTTAGCCTCTTTGGTCTTCAACTTAGGACAGGACTTGATCAAGTGATCGTTAGCTTTACAATAATGGCAACGCATCTTCTTTTTGCCCTTATCACCAGAATTTCCAGACGAATTGCTACTAGCAGAAGCATTAGGAACATAAGTTTTGCCACTCGCTGAGCAAAACCATAAGAAGTGGCTGCATTGCTATTACCACCCTTTCTTTGAGAAGCAATAAAAGCCTGTTCAACTGCACGCTGCCTAGTCCTGTTTTTTTGGAAAGTGACTCTTGCAATAGCAATGTGCATAATGCATCAAACTTGACAACTTCAGGATTTCCTTGGGTCATCAGTCTCCAAGTACTAGCAAAATTCTCATAGGAATCTGGTAAGGCATCAAGAACAGTCTGTACAAGGTTACTGTCTGAGATGACTTCACCTGCAGAAATAAGTTGCTCATTGATATCCTTGACACCAGTAAGGAAAGTGTCCATATCATCTTCCTCATGCATAATCTTCGACTCCAGCTCTTTACGCAGCAAAGCAATTTTAGCCTCATTGCGACTTGCATAAAGACCAATGAATATATCCCAAGCCTGTTTTATAGATTTTACTGAACGGATGTGAGGAACAATGGTGCGCTTCACAGACAACGCAATCAATGCATGAGCCTACGCATCCTTTACATCCTAACGAGCTTGTTCTGCCGTAGGCAAAACAACTCTAATAGCAGCAATCCTTGCAGCAAGACCTACAACATCCTCAACATCGCCTGCATCCTCAAAACCAGGACGTACATCAATGCCTTGCACAATATTCCAGAAGCCCTTTGACACGAGAACGTGTTGCATCATATAAGCCCACATAGGGTAATTGTCCCCATCCAACCTGTCCTCAACAACAACATCTTGAACACATCTCTGTTGTTGTCAGCCATGGTAAATGCTGCACCTGATGTGAAAACTGCCCGAAAATAGGAGAGACGGACCGGGAACAACACGTGCTATATAGCAAAAACCGTAGAAGACTGTAAGGCACCTGTTATGCAGAAAATGGCACTGATAGAAATTCTGCACAAAATGACAAAATAGCTTGTGCAGACCTGCCTGTAGTGGAAATGGAGGCCGAAATGAGACCGAATCAAAAATCTGAACAGACCAAGGTCTACGAGTTCTCTCGAAATATTTGTCGACCTGCGAACGCTCGCCAAAACTCACTGTAATCGGAGAAAGTGAGCAGGCGTGTGCTGGAGCAGCTGGTGACTAAGCTCGAGAGGATGTGACCTGCTCTGATACCAATTGTTGGAATTAGGGTTGCAGAGAAACGCACACAGCTTGGAGAAGACGAAGGAAGCTCAAGGCACACAATAGAGAGTGTGTTACTTAGTGTGCAATGTGGAAAGATAGATAGCCCTAGAGTGATGGGCGTATATACAATGCTCGGGGGAAAAACCTCCTAAAGAGGGAAAAAATGCCCCGGCGGTCCTAGTGTGTTCACACACATCACTACGACATGTATATGGTAACAGTATGCATAGTAGGATGTGCAGTATCATCCCCAGTTTCTACATAATCAGGACTTTGTAAAGTATGCATTTCTTTAAACCATTCACGATGGATGGTCATGTGATTCAATGCACCAGAATCCACATACCATACATTATCACTATATTTTTCCACATTTGCAGACATAGTATTCAGCATGTGCTGCACCACAAATAGCCTCTCGGGCTCATCTACAACCTTGCTAGTAGTTGCATAATTATTTTGCTACCTCCTGTCCGGACAGTCACGTTCCAAGTGACCATGTCTTCCACAATGCCAGCGTACTACATTTCCGTGTTGACCTACATTATTATGCGGCGCATTTCCACGACCTCTTGGACTCCCCCTGCCTCAAAAGTTTCCTTGACCACCACCTGTGTTCTAACCATGATTGTTGTTCTGTTGTTGTGCTTGGTGGTTGCCTCTTCCTCGGCCTCGTCCACGACGTATACCGCGTCCTCTTCCTTTCCTCTGTTGTTGAAACGGACCTGTTCAAAATTATTTCCACCCTACGTAGAGGAGTCTTCCTCAAGTTCCTTCTCTTCCACAATTAATAGGGACACCAAATCTATAAACGAGAGAATGTTCTCTCGAAGATGGTTACTAGTTTTGAACTGTTTGTACTCAAGACCCAAACCTCGCAGATAGACTTCTACTTTATCATCATCATTGACAGATGTTCTTTATCTTTAGCGAATAGTCATTGATGGACAAACTTTTCTTCTGCACAGTAATCAGCTTAGTCTTCAACTACAGCTTCCTTGCCTTTGCGTTGGTCACATCCCCCAACGACAACAAAGTGTCCCAAGCCTCCTTAGGAGATTGAGCATCCTGTATATGCCCAATCATAGTGTCATGTACACTGACAATTAGCCAGTACATGACTTTTCAAGCTCCCCGGTTCCAATTTTTAAATGTCTTAATTTGTGCAACATCTGCACCTTCCTCTAGTAGTAGTCGTGCAACCTCATGCTCTCCATCAATGTAGTCCCAATAACCTTTTCCCACAAGGAAATTGGTTATTCTGAACTTCCAAGCATGCAAGGTGTTCTTGTCCAGTTTCTCACTGACAACCTGGTTAAGCCCATCATTGTTGGACGACAATTATCCAACCCTTTACACAGTCTTCAAGTGATCTGCTAAAAATAGTCGGTTACCACCTATAACAACAATGTACGTATATAAACTTGTTTCATTGTACTAAACAATGTTTGTGCACACTGTTGCCACCACCTATATGTAGATCTGCAAAATCCCGAACACTAGCATTTCTGCACACGAATGCACTCTAACTCTAAAACAAGGGTCGACACGTGCTCGGAATGGAAATTTGGCTGCACAAAAAAGAATGTCATGATGCAAACTCTCAAAGTGGAATCACCTAAATCGAAGATCATTGATGATGGCTCCAAGGAATACCAAAGCCGCTTCCTAGACTGCTCCTACTTGCTGCTCCAAGCTCCTTAGACACAACCAGGCTTTGATACCATGTCAAGAGATAGAGAAGGAGAGAGATTGAGCTCTTGCAAGCGCACACGCGCACGCGCACGCACGCACACACACACACACACACACACACACACACACACACACACACACACAAAGATGGAGACAAAAGTCTGTACTTCTTCTTCTTCACAAACTCAAGATAAGAGGTCTACAAAACATAAAGAAAAATACGAAATTAAAATGGGAACTAAGACAATGGTCTAGTATGAATCGCTAGTGAGTGAGGTGAGTAGATAAGTGTGCCATCACTTCGATAGGTAGACCAACTCGGTGTAGTCCAGCTGTAGCATCATTGGCGAAGATATGCGTATCCACCAAGGTGCACCAATGATGATGACTGTTGATGATAGTCATCCAAAAGTCATACATGTCGAGCTTGACATCTCAACAATTGTGAGTGATGTTGTGTGGTGGAGAAGGAGAAGATAGGACATAGTGTGTTGGTGGGGCAAACTCCCAGAGCAATGGGTAAGAGATCTCCGTATTACTTCGTATAGATAAAGAATAAGTATGTAAGAGTGGGCGGCTAGAATGTCTGACCCTGGGTAAGAGGTACGCCACCTTTACCCCAACAACCTCCCACTTAAAGCTGAGTGTGTTGATAAGTGGGCTCACTAGCTAACTACTAGTGTATACAAAATGATAGGGAGAGAGCATCTCTCAACCGATGCCCACTCGTTTTCTCAAAATACATGCATGATTTTATATAGGCTCTAGTGGTAGCCGAGCATGTGTGGGGCATGCATATCACTCCTACAGCTAGCATGCATATCTCACACGTATCTCGTAATGACTTGCATAGATCCACGATGCATCAAGCTAACGTCGGTCATTGCACAACTAATAATCCCAACTACAAAAGTTCCATTGCAATTGCTACATCGGGTGTCAACACTAAGAGGTCACGCATGAGACTCCCAAAAGCTGATGATAACTATGTGACCTCATCTAACCTCCTCAATGCTATTTGTGCGCTGCTACTGCACGTGTCGGAGGTTGGGGACTTGCCGAACACTGTGTGCGAGCCAGGAATGGCTACAAGCACACAACCAGCCTATCCTAATAAGCTCAAAGGGGCCAATGGTGTGTCACTCACCACTCTACGCTTGTCGTCGTGAAGGATTCTGTGCCACGAAGAAAAGGAAGCCGCCACCGATGCTGCCGCAATGCTCTCTCTCTCTCTCAAGCATACACACACACACACACACACACACACACACACACACACACACACACACACACACACACACACACACACTCGTGAGCACACGATGGAGAAGAAGGTAGAGATAGAGTAAGAGCACTTCTTTAGCATGCACCTCCAGAATGAGGACTTAAGGTCAAAATGGACCTTTTATATGAATCTGACCCATTCACACATGGACGTCCACGATGGCCGGTCATAGCAAAAAAAATGTAAAAATGAGATAAGTGTGTGTGTCTCATCGGTGATCACCTATGCACCTATAGGACCCACAAGCCTGATCCATGACTCAAATAAAGTGATAAGGCATCCGTCAAAGGTGATAGGGTGTTTGTAAGTGGTGAAGATGCCCCCCTTCCTGATGTAGATTCTTTCCTCGGAAGTTAGTGAGGTGAAGCCCGTTCGTCGAGGTGGAAGAGCATATGAAATTGAATGTCTTTAGCTTTCTTGAAACACTACAAAATCAACCAAAAATGGCACAATAGTTGCATTCTCATAGAACATACAATATAATTAAAAAGAATATGCAATGCATGGCACACAAATTGATTGGTAACAAAATATTAAACAATTTTTTTAGCAATAAACATTAAACTATAATATAATCAAACGCATACGCACTTGTAAAGGTTAAAAAATAAACAAGTCTAGGGTTGCTAATTTAACGGTCGAGAGGCACTAGAGATCAACTATTAATACCATGGGCAAGCTACTCAATTCTCTCTGGTCAATTGAGCTGTTTAATCACGAGAGCAAAGTATTTCATATACACGGGCTGACTAGAGGCTATACCTAGAAGACCTTTTAGTTAAGCTACGATAAAAGGAATTGCATATGAAATCATCGCATGGATTATTCCCTTTGTTTGACCCCCCAAAGTGTTTTCCACATTGATTCAATTTTGGACGTGTGTGCTTATTTTGTATACTTTGGGTTTTTTGCCTCTCAAGGAAAAGCGCCCACATTGGGAACCTCTAGGACTCCAGTACCATAGGCAATACATGTGAGTGAAGTACCAAATCAAACTGGGATTTCTTTTTAGCTTAAGATTTTACATTTTTGGCACTTTTGTTTTTTTGTTTGTTTGTTTTTCATTGCATTTTCAATTTTGTAACTTTGGGAGGTCATATTGACACTGTTACCCTCCCCAGGCTCATCACAATAGTAAACTCTCTTTAAAATACTTAAGCTAAAGGTAAAGAGGGATTAAACCCACTAGAAAGCGCTAGTACATTGCACAGAATGCTTCATAATATCGGATTAAGAACCTAAAGTAACCATTGACAATTAGGAAGGCATTTCCCATGGTATTAAGAGAAGATCTCTAATGTCTATCTTGGTCAAACTAGCTTAGTCATACTTCTTGATTCATAAACCTAGACAAGGGACTATGACATAAATTTATATTGAATCTAATGTTTAATACTAAGCACATGGATGCTAAAAAGGCAAGAGACAATGATAATGGGCAAGAAACACCTGTTCATGTTGATGATCGCGCTCGATTCGCAGAGCGAATTAGACAAAGATTGTATGAAATTTAAAATCCCAACTACTGCAATGCGTTCCTGTCCCGTTCCTGTACACAGTGGAAAACACAAGGAATACCTCTAGGAGGCACATCAATGGGAAGAGGCATCAATGTAAGGTCTCCACCTTTCTAGCTGTAGAGAAATGAGTTCAAACCTTTAGGAGAAAGCATTGGATCTATAAACATATAAAACACTATCTCAAAAGAAATTAAAAATGGTAATTTTGGAATCTTAAGCACGGCAAACCCAGGGCTATAAATTTTCAGAATTAAGTTTTGACAAAAGATTCTATGTCAATTAATTTGCCAAGAAAAATTGGATGGTTGCAGTAATCATTTAAGCATAGACTTTTACTAAGGCCTCCAGATACTTTCCCATATATTTAAGAAAATAGCAAAAAATAACCTAGAAAATTAGCAGGATTGATTTTTAAATCACGTAGGTTGTGGGAGGATATAACAGGAGCTTCCAAGCACTGATTTAGCATTAGATGGCACCTTCTTGAGGATGGGGGCTGCTTGAGCTGCAAGGAATTGCCAGAATTAGCTAGAGAGAGCCTGTGTGTGCCAGGAAAACTATAAATGGGCCCATTGCTTCACAAATGAGTTAGACTCAGAGACCTAGCCATTTCTCTCTCATATAGAGAGAAACTCTACTAAAAAATCACTAGAGAGTAAAAACTCTAGCTGATTATCAACGATAATTAGCCTAATTTCTTTTTAATTAGTGAAACTATGCTAATTAAGTAATAAGATTAAACCTCTTTACATTGTAAATAACTCTCTTAACTCTTAATGATCTATCGATTACTTAGATTAAGATTAGGGATATGAATCTAATTAATTATTAAACCATATTAGGGCTGAAATTAATCTTTTTAGTCTTAAATTAAGGGTAATTATATAAATTAAACTTAGATTAGTTCAAGATAATTTTTAGAGATTGATTAGATATAAGAAGCTAAGAAAATTATATCATAAATTTTTGATTAGTTTTTGTGATTAGTTAGGCAAAAATTAGTTGTTTTTAACCAAAAAACTAATGGAAAACCTACTTAATTGACTCAAATATTCCTAAGTTAATTATTAGAGTTAGAGAAGATTGCTAGAAAAACGGGGTAGTTACCTCATTAATAGAAAATTAGTCTAAGTATTTAATTAAGCTGAAATTAGTTGTTTTTAGCCACAAATAAAAGCGAGAAACTAGCTAATCAAGTTAGATAATTATAAGATATTTATTAGAGTTAGTATACATCATAAGTACGCCATAAGTACGCCATGATAATTAGCTTAAGGTCAAAAAATTAGTCTAGATATTTAATTAAGCCAAAACAAACTGATTTTGGATGAAAATAAAAAGGAGAAATTATCTAATCAAGTTAGATAATTATAAGATATTTATCAAAGCTAGTATACAATATAATTTACCATACATACTGGCTTGTAGTTCAAAAATTTCATTTGTGTGAAGATTCGTTAGAATATTTCCCACTCTCCAAGCCCTCACCTCCTCCTACACCGTACACGTCACCTTCTTGCCTGGCCTTGTCTTCCTACGCCTGCCTCCCTTTCCCAGGCGCACGACTCTTCCTCCCTTCAAACCCTATGCATGCAGAACGTGAGATGTTGAGCTCCAGCCAGAGAACAAGCAAGCACACAAACCTGATTCCCATGGGCGATGAAGCACTCTGGCTAACAATGCTTGTGCCCTGCATCTGCCTACATGCTTGAGAGAGAGAGAGAGAGAGAGAGAGAGAGAGAGAGAGAGAGGCCGAGCTTTCTCTGCACAAGCCCACATACATCTGGGGCGCTTACGGACTCCGGAGGCAAGACTTGATTAGCAAGCTCTATCGCATGTCGACAAGAAAGAAAACTATGAAAATTTGAAGTCTGTGATTTCTCAAGATTCCATTGAGAAGTACATTTTCTGAAATGGGCACATATTATACAATATAAATAAGCCATGATAATCATATTAAGGTCAGAAAGTTAATTTAGATATTTAACGAAGCCAAAATATACTAGGTTTTGCTAAAAATAAAAGGGGGAAATTAGCTAACCAAGTTAGATAATTATAAGATATTTATTAGAGTTATTACACACCATAACTAAGTTATGATAGATGTAATTATGCCAAAATAAGTGATTTCATCTAAAAAGAAAAGGGGAAAATTAGCTAATCAAGTTAGATAATTATATTATATTTATCAGTGTTAGTATACATCATAAGTAGCTTAAGGTCGAAAAAATAATCGAGCTATTTAGTTAAGCTAAAACAGACTGATTTTAGCTGAAAATGAAAGGGAAAAATTAGATAACTAACTTGGATAATTACAACGTAAATACTGAAGTTTACAAATATCATTATCTACGTGTGATAATTATGACATAATTAGTTAATCAGTTTAAGTAATTACAATTCATCAAAAACTCTATTTTAATCTAAAAAATAATTAGGATAAATAGAATCTATTATTAAAAATCTCTAGGAAAATTACTAGAGGTGTAAACCATTTATATAAAGGTGACAAATTCAATCTTTAAGAGATAAGAATATAATAAATATAAGCCTAAAATAAGCAGATTTCAAGCTTAATAAAGATGAAAAAAATAGGAACAAGATGTACAAATTGATAAGAAAATTAAGTGAGCTAAGAAAACTCTTAAGGAAGCTATAATAAAGTTATCTTACCCATATAAGCAAATTTTAAAGTCATCATCAATGAGACCATACGTGCTGTTAACCCTCACGGCTCACGGACACCCCATCACCTACGACGGACGTGTATTATGTATTTGGTAGAGTCAGGTACCGGGCTTGTCGGACCAATAGGAAAAGGGTAAGAGTGATCGCCGATGAGAGGCGCACTCTAACTGGGACACTCAAGGGATTAGCTGGCTAAGCATGGGCGCCCAAGTGTGAATGGGGTGAGTTCATATAAAAGCCAACTAAACCTAAAATTCACTCATTCTCTCATTTGTGCAATAGAAGAGTGCTCTTGCTCCATCTCCATCTCCATCTTCTTCTTCTTCACCTCCTTGTGTATGTGTGTGTGTGTGTGTATGTGAGAGAGAGAGAGAGAGGGAGAGTGTGTGTGCGATCGAGCATTACAAAGGCACGACGGCGGCGAAGCGGTTGAGCGCGGCATGACAACAGCTTCTTCTTCATCGCGGCGAGGAATCCACCACGAAGGCGAGCGTAGAGCGGTGAGTGACACACCCTTTGCTCTCTTGAGCTTGCTAGTTTAGGCTTGTTGTGTGCTTAGAGCCATTTGTGGCTCGCACACGGTGTATCGGCAAGTCCCTTGCTTCGACAGTGCGGCAAGGAGCGCACATTTTTGGCGCCGTTGCCGGGGAAATGCCCTACACTAAGCTCGGTTAAGCACTTTACGCTTTCTTGTGATGCAATTTCAATTGAAAGATTTGTGAAGAAGGAAGGTGTGGTTGTGTGGAGAAGATTTTTGTTACACTGTAGTGTCTTTTTTGTTTTCTGTAAAGAAGGAGTTACAATTTTTTTGCAATGTACTGTTAGAATTAAGGTATTAGCTATGGAATGTTAGTTCTGTAAGGTTAGTTTTGTAGATCTTTTAGCTACTGTAGTACTGTGTAAACAGTGTTAGAGTGTGTGTGGCAGTATCTCTATTAGCTGTAAGTAGATAAGTTAGGTGTAGGTTAAGTGTGTGTGTGCACGTGCGCGGCGCGGTGGCGGCGACTAAAATAAAAAAATAAAAATAAAAAATATATTTTAAAAAAAACCGAAAATATTTAAGCGTGAGTGACTAGGGGGCTACACTAAAATTTTGATCGGGATCGAGATCATTTGCCCAAGCCCAAGCCCAAGCCCAAGCCCAAGCCTCAGTCTTATGATATATACTAGACTCACTCTTATATATATACCCTACCCCCTCAAGAGGGAATGAGAGCATGTGGGGCAAGTCCTCCACTCTCCTCCCTTCTCTTCCCACTTGCGCCCTTAGACTTTCTAATTTGGGCCTAGTTCCCTACTAGAAATTGACGGTTTTAGGGATTCCGAGGGCATAAAGTGACCAAACGGAGGGCTGTAAAGCACGGCACGTCCCTCTGACCGAGACGCTCGTTTTGAGCTATCATACGTTCTATTCTATAGCTGGGTCCAAAAAAGAAGGACCAAAAAATCAAAAAATAAAAAAAATTTAAGAAAAGACTTGGGTTGCAAAACACCCAAAAATACTAGGTGAGCAGCCTTCACGGGCACTCACTGAAACTTCTAGGGGATCCAAGTCATATGAACCTACGCTCTGGACGAGTGTTAGAGCACGAGCATATTGGTAGTGCCTCCATTTACGCGGGCACCCATTATTCCTCCACCCTAGTTTCTGGACCTTCGGCCGGGACTCAAGGTAGCGCGATCCAAGATCCTCATATCGCGTCTAGTGATTCTTCCTCTGACTACGAAGTCATGGAGGGGTATCCTACACCAAACCCTGATAGTTCAAGTCAAGACATGCATGCCATGGGCCCACGGCCCGGGTCCAGCGTGTTTAGCCGCTTAAAAGAGACCCTTAGTAGAGCTACTCGCTCCGAACATGCGGTTAATGAAATAAATGAAGGGAGTGGGGAAGTAAATTCGTCATTCATGCCTAAAATAGACCCTATGCTTCTTGAGAGTGTGCATGTGAATGTTCCATCCACTGCACCTCCTGATCCTTTAGGACTATCTCTCTCTGAGGGTTTACTACCCGATGGTAGGAGTCTTGCCGAAGTACAAGAGATCGAACGCTATATGCAAGCAACAAGGGAGAGGGAAATTGAGAACCTACGAAGGCTAGAACAAAGTCGAGCCCTGAAAGCAAAGGCTCCTATGACAACAATCATGCCAGCCGAGCAACCGAGTGCTCCCAAGGTAGCAGTCACGGAGGGGAAGCGATGGGGAGAAATAATGCTTCCACTTCGAGGGAAACCTCCAGCATGCCAGGCCTAGATGGGATATTCCTAAATGAAAATTGGGAGTATGACCTACAAACAGAAGCTTTAACTGATCGGTACACAGGACACACCTATCATGTGGGTTGGTTAGATGTTCTACAATCCACATCGGGTGCTACTAGCATAGATGAGCAACAACAGAAAGTTTGTGATGTCCTCCATAGGATTGTCGAGTTAGAAAGACAGAACACAGGGATCAACATGCCTTCAACAGGCCTAATGAGATTCTTGGATACGGGAAAGGCCAACCAACCAACCCTATCACAAATGGAGACTCCCTCAGTGAGCCCCCTTGATCCTCCATATGTTGTTTTGCCAGGAGCCTCAGTACAATCTGAGCCCACAAGTGGCAGCTTTACCTTCCCAGATCTAGCTCATCTTTCTCTTAATGACACTACGGCTACCATGCATATCCCAGTGGTGAGCATGACAAGAAGTACACCATGGAGTTCATTTGTTAACACTACGCCGATGCCTAGTAGCACAGTGCCCCCAACTATACCTACATGTATGTATCAATCATGTGCACCTGTCGTACCTCAGCCTCATGTAGCTCCTACACCTCCGATTATTCCAAGAGCTTACAATCCATAATGGCATTATCCAAGCTCTCATACAAGTGGAGCCATGCCATTTAATAATAACATGCCATATCAGGCACCCCCTATGTCTAGGGCCACGCCTGTAAACTTTGGACCACCGTCTGGTACACCACCATACTATGGGACCCAAGAGCCGCGCGTATGCCAAGGCCAAGGCCAACTCCCATCTCACATGTGGTTCCAGGAGCACATACACCCATTATACCTGCTCAAATAGGAGATTTGGCAGCATTTGCTCAAACTATCGGTCGCTCTATTGCGGAAAACATGCGTAGCGCACCTGATAGAGAGCCTAGGAGCAAGGCAGTTCAAGTAGCTAAGCTCACACAGAAATTCAGTGGAGACAGAGATGCTAGAAAGCATATGGAAGTCTTTGAACATGTGTGCGACTCCTTGGAAGAGCACAATGAGCTACATAAGTGTAAGGCTTTGAGTTTGACCCTAAGCGGAAAGGCTGGAGATTGGTATAGAACCTTAAGAGTAGAAGAGAAAACGATCTACTCTACTCTTAGGAGAGTGTTCTTAAAAGAATACATACGAGAGGGAGTACTTTGGGGTGTAGCCTCTCAGCTCCAGAAAGCCCAACGAGAAGAAGGTGAATCCGCGAGAGACTTCATTAGTCGCCTAAAGAATTTGAATTCTCGATGCAATCCAAACGAGCGATTCAACAACAACCAATTGCTCGATAGATTCATTAGGGGACTACGACATGAAAGTATCTATAATGGACTAGTCATTAGAGGTATCATTACTTGGGAAGCAGTCACCATGAATGCAATCCAATTGGAGGATAATTTAATGATTGCAGGAGAAAGAGTGTCCGCCGAGCCGAAGTCTAGTAGCTCGCAAGCGTCAGGGCATGAGCCAATGAAGATAAAGCCAATCGTGAAAGAGCAAACGATATCTGAGATGACTTTGGCAGATCTCACCAAGGCCATCCAAGAAAGCCTTAGGGGTAATCGTGCTCCACAAAACACTCATATGTATCCAAGAAGGGAGCAACAATGGTGCTCAATTTGCTTGGGCCCACATACTACGAGTGAATGCCCTACTTTCAGAGTAAAGTTTAACGGGACTTGTAACGCGTGTGGTAGGTATGGCCATCAAGCGAAGGATTGCCTAATGCTTAAACGCATCATGGAAAATAGACCGCCTATAGCTTGGGCATACTCACCTTGAGTTCCTGCATTGATGCCTACCCCACCCATGGAGCAACAGTTGCCATTACAGCACATGGTCCCTAGAACCCAAAATGTGGTCCAAACCACACCGTTGCCACCTCCAGTGCTAGGACCGCAACCCCCTCATCCAAGAGTTACACCTATGAACCAAATAGGTTGCGAGTCATCTAGTACTTATGTAGATTGCGAAGAGGACATAGACTCTAGTATCACCTATGGAGTCGACATGCTTGAGGAGTGTCCCATGTACTATATGGAAGACCATTGGGGACAAATCAAACCGGTATATCAAGCTACTGCGTTAGCAACAAGAGGCCAAAACATTAATAGTTTTTCCCGGAGACCACCTCTTCAGTGCTACGAATGTGGTGGACCACATCGAGTAGTTGAGTGCCCCATTAGAATGCAAAAGAATGCCGCACTAATGCAAACAAGTCAAGGGAGTGCATTGGCAATGCCAATACTCACTTGTAATCGTTGTGGCATAGATCATTTGATCGCACAGTGTCCTAACAATCCAAACGCACTGAAAATCACACCATTGAACATAATAGAGATTGTTGATGGGACACCACCAACTATAAACATAGCACCAGTGAATGCACTCACACGGTCGATGCTCCAAAAGCAAAATTACATCCTCGAAGAGAGAGATGCTGCATCCATTGGCCGAGCGAGAAAGAAGAAAACACGAAGAAAGAAATCCCTTAATGCTTCTAGCTCAAAACCTAGTTCAAAGACTAACATAGGGACAGTAGAGGATCCCGTGTATATGAATGACCCTGAGGATGACTCAGATTCGATAGAGACCACGGAGACCAAAACTGTTA
Organism: Adiantum capillus-veneris; assembly: GCF_014529385.1. Lineage (NCBI taxonomy): Eukaryota > Viridiplantae > Streptophyta > Polypodiopsida > Polypodiales > Pteridaceae > Adiantum > Adiantum capillus-veneris. The sequence continues at coordinate 80,842,526 of NC_140954.1, forward strand.
CTACAAAGGAAAAATCCAGTGAGGAGGATCACGAGAGGGAATTACGACGAACACCAAAAGAGTATTCAAAGTTAAACCACCCAGTTGCGAACCCCCAAGATAAGCCACGAGAGACAAAAAATGAGGATGGCAAGAGAAAGATTGGAACCTATCTAAACCCAACAGTGGAAATTGAACGAGTCCAACAATTGAGGGGTTTGGTGGAAGAAACTCAACGAACATTAGAACCTGAACCCAAACATATCCAGATGTCGGGCACAGTGTTTCCCACACAAGTTCAACCTCACAAGAACTACAGGCCATTAGCTATACCCAGTATCATTCGGGAAAATAGTGAGGGTAGGACATCTGAAAGTGGACACACACCTTTCCTACTAGAGAGAATGTTTGGTGAGGGAATGCCCGACCCCCTTGAGGAAGTGGAAATTCCATCTTCACCATTCTCTTGTCAGGGTCCTACGTCCCACAAGATGCCATTAAATGTTGCCAAATTGATGGATTTCATGTCTTCAGAAGTTAGAACCACCATCATGTCCAAACTATATAAAGACCCCGAGCTAGTCTCAGCTCTTCGAGCCTTCCTCAATGGAGAATTACAGGCTGGATTACCACAGTTTTCACATATGAACAAACCTGACACGATAATGAATGATGAGGAACATTTAGCACCACCATCTGACCTAGCGGGACATGAATCTGTAATTGAAGTACCCGTTAACAAGTTGGGGCAATACTTCGAAGGTGATGAATCTAATGCGGATTAACTGTAAAGGGGGTCCTTGACGGTGGTGCGGGAGTCAGCATGGTGACAAAGAGTTGTTGAGAGTCTATGGGGCGACCTCACCTTGAAGCCACAAGCGTAGTGGTAAAAATGGCTAATGGATCTATTGTTACGCCTATTGGAATGCTAAAGGATCTCAGAATCAAGGTCTTGGGACACAAGGTAAGGCAGACTTTCATTGTTATGGATTTTTCCAAGCATCCTATGTCATTTGAGATGATCTTAGGGCGTCCATTCATGAGGGAAGCAAAAATGGTGCATGACTGGTCCAAAAACCACGTCTACTTACAGTTCCAAGACTCTGTCATTCGAGTTGATCTTTTAAGTGGTCGAACGCATCCTCTAGGAAATAAATTCATCATTGATAATCGATCGGACACAACAATTCACTCAGCTCCATTACAGTATTGTTACACGTGTAACGAAGACACGGATATTGGGGAGAACTCTCCTTATATGGATATCCTACCTGGGATGACTGAGTCGGACAATGTGGATTGGGTCCACCTAGCAGCAACCATAGACACTTGGGGAAATAGGGGGACGACCTGGGTAACATGTGAGGGGGATGAAATGCCTGTACCCTTAAATATGCTACAAGCAATGCATATAGCTTCTGACAAGACTCATCCTAATGTAACAAAGAAAACATACAAGTGGGTCCCTAAAGCTTCTTTAGTGACCATAGCTAGTGCTAAAAAACAGAAGCCTTGTAAGAAACGTACCACTCTCTCCAAGAAAAGTAAGAAAATGTTGCGATGGATCCCTAAACGACTATTGGAAGCCCAAGGCTACTATCAAGGAAATGATCAAATCTGGGTGCCAAAACGTAGATTGTGCTCTTACCTATCACCTGACCCATGTGAACCCAATCCCGTAGCTCCAAAACAAATCAATGATCGTGGAAACAAAAAAATCACAGAATGCTACACACCCGCTCCAGAGCTAGTTTGGGTACTAAAGAAAGAACGATTTGTTCCACCTAGCTCAGGAAGGGGGGAGTCCCATGAAGCTTCTAGATCCTCATGTAAGGCATCCGTAGAGGTAAAAGCTTCCCCACAGCCTCCACCTACAATAGTGGACCTCCATAAAGCTACAAAAGAATCCACACCTCCCATTGTTCAAGAATCACCTGATGAACTACTTCAAGTTCGATCTTGGGAGAGTACCTTACCACCCTTGCAACTCGACGAGGCGCCTAAGGTAATAGAAAACTACTGGCAAAAATCTCCACCTATTACCAACTGGAACAATTGGTTTCAAAGGGTGACAAGCTCATTTCAAACGGTATGATCTACCCAAGGAAGGGGGGAGTGTTTGCTGACAGTCATCATTCATTTGTTTCCCTCTCAACCTTTTTCCCTGACCTCTCAATCACCAATCTTAGGGAATGTACATATAAAGCTTTATACTCACAAAAAACAAAAAAATAAAGAGCAAGAGCAATTAGCAAACGAGTATGCACAATAAAAGTCAAAACATTGACCCAGACCTACACATTTACATCCGGTACACTGAAACAGAAACCTATGTCATGAAACACCTTTGATCCTCATCACTTGAGTGATGGAGGGTAGGTAAGATTAGTACGATAGGAGTGTTTCTGTTTTAGAGTTGAGTGATTAGCAAAGTTCTCTTTTCCCATTGATGTGCCTCCTAGAGGTATTGTTTGTGTTTCATAGTGTGTACAGGAACGTGTTGCTGTGGTTAGGATTTGGACCTTCATGGAATCTTTCTCTCGTTCACACTTCAGATCAAGCGCGACCATCGACACAAACAACTGTTTCTTGTCCATTAGCATTGCCCCTTATCTTTTTTGCATCTATGATTGTCTGCTTTGATTGTGATTGGTAGGATAATATCCAGCACATTTTCTTAGTAACAAACATTTAATTCAATGTAATTTTTTGTCATAATCATTTGTCTAGGTTTAAAAATCAACAAGTCCGACTAAGCTAGTTTGACCAAGTTAGGTGTTAGAGATCTTCTCTTAATACCATGGGGAATGCCTTCCTAATAAGCAATGGTTACTTAGGTTCTTAATCCGATTTAGGCAGCATTGTGTGAAATGTACTCGGGATTTCTAGTGGGCTTGACCCTATTGACCTTTTGCTTAAGTATTATAAAGGGAGTTTACTAGTGTGATGAGCCTGGGGAGGTGTATCAGTGTTATATGACCCCCCAAAGTTACAAAATTAAAATGCTGAAAATGAACAAACAAAAAATCAAAGTGCCACAATGTAAAATCTTAAGCTGGAAGAGAAATCTCAGCTTGATTTGGTACTTCACTCACATGTATTGCCTATGGTACTAGAGCCCTAGAGGTTCCCAGTGTGGGCGCTTTTCCTTGAAAAGCAAAAAACCCAAGGCAAACAAAATAAGCACACACATCAAATTGAATCACTGTGAAAAGACTTTGGGGGGTCAAAGAAAAAGTAATCAGTCAGGCGATGATTTCATGAGAAATTCCTTATATGGTAGCTTAACTACAAGGTCTTCTAGATATAGCCTCTAGTCAGTCCTCGAACATGAATACTTGGCTCTCGCGATTAAACAACTTAATTGACCACAGAAAATTAAGAAGCTTACCCATGGTCTTAATATTCGATCTCTAGTGCCTTTCGACCGTCAAATTAGCGACCCTAGACCTGTTTAATTTTTTACCTTTACATCTGTTTATGCATTTGATTACATTGCAATTTAATGTTCATTGCTGACAAATTGTTTGAAATTCTTTTACCAATCAATTTGTCTACCTAAAACTGCATATTCTTTTTAATCACTTATGAGAATGCAATTACTGTGCCAATGTTGTTTGATTTTGCAGTGACTGAAGAAGACTAAGGACATTCATCTCAAATGCTCTTCCACCTCGACGAACGAGCTTCAACTCAATAGCTTCCGAGGACGGAATCTACATCAGGAAGGGGGGCATGTTAACCCTCACGGCTCACGGACACCCCATCACCTACGATGGACGTGTATTATGTATTTGGTAGAGTCAGGTACGGGGCTTGTCAGACCAATAGGAAAAGGGTAAGAGTGATCGCCGATGAGAGGCGCACTCTAACTGGGACATTCAAGGGATTAGCTGGCTAAGCATGGGCGCCCAAGTGTGAATGGGGTGAGCTCATATAAAAGCCAACTAAACCTAAAATTCACTCATTCTCTCATTTGTGCAATAGAAGAGTGCTCTTGCTCCATCTCCATCTCCATCTTCTTCTTATTCACCTCCTTGTGTGTGTATGTATGTGTGTGAGAGAGAGAGAGAGAGAGGGAGAGTGTGTGTGCGATCGAGCATTACGAAGGCACGACAGCGGCGAAGCGGTTGAGCGTGGCACGACTGCAGCTTCTTCTTCATCGCGGCGAGGAATCCACCACGAAGGCGAGCGTAGAGCGGTGAGTGACACACCATTTGCTCTCTTGAGCTTGCTAGTTTAGGCTTGTTGTGTGCTTAGAGCCATTTGTGGCTCGCACACGGTGTATCGGCAAGTCCCTTGCTTCGACTGTGCGGCAAGGAGCGCACACGTGCCATCCGTGTAATCATGTAGATCTTCCTCATCATTAGATGCACATACGTGCCCTAAGAATGTCACTAGGCGTGTATAGTCATCTTGCTCAAAAGAGTAAGCTTGTGAAATTGGAGAGACATTCTCTACTAAGTAGGGATTGGTCGTGATCAAGAGAAGTATAAGCCATTCTAATTCTTCAAAATTAATGTATTTACCAAATCCCATTCACAGGCAAGCACTGGGTAGACTATGTGAAACACTTGAGAAAAGTAAAGAGGGTACCTCACACCCAAGGTAGAAGTGGATGACTCTAGCGTACTAGCCATATCTGTACACACAAATAGATTTTGTTTAGTGTCAAAATAATATAAGGGTCATGTCAAAAGGTTGTGTAATACTACCCCCTTCCTTTAATAGATCATACCTTTTGGAAGGATTTCATCACCTTTTGAAACCAATTGTTCCAAGTTGTAATGAGTGAAGACTTTGACCAATAGTTTTCCACCACCCTAGATGTTTCATCTAGTTGCAAGGATGGTAAGGTACTCTCCCATGATTTTACTTGAACCTTTGTTTTAGGTGATGAATTTATAATAAAAGGTGCTATTCTTTCCTTGTTTTTTTGTACATTTTTGGTGGTAGGTGGAGGTTGTCAAGAAGTTTGTGTTTCTATAGAAGAACTACATGAAGAGTAAGAAGCTTTATTTGTTTTTTCTATGTTTGAGCCGAGCGATAAAAGTTGTTCTTGCTTGGGCACCCAAACTAGCTCCGGATTAAGTCTATAGTATTCTGTGATCTTTCCCTTCCCACAGTCTTCAATAGGGTTTATTGTTACAGGATTTGACTCACATGGGTCTATAGGTGACATGTAATAACACAATTTACGTTTAAGCACCCACATTTGATAATTCCCTTCATAGTAGCCTTGGGCTTCCAATAGTCGTTTAGGAATCAAATACAACGTTTTCTTACATTTCTTGGAGTGACTGGGGAATCTCTTACAAGGCTTCGTAAAAAATGGTTGCTAAAGAAGCTTTAGGGACCTATTTGTATGTTTTGTTTGTTATATTGCGGTGAGTCTTGTGTGTCTCACTCTTTGTTTCAGCTACTGAAGTTGAAGCTCTAGAGGGTTGGGCTATAGGTACAGATGGTTCAACCTCTTGACATGCAATGTTTTGGGTTGTATTTCATCAGGAGGAGATATCCTAGGGACTATCGCTTGAGTGGCATGGCTAAGACTTGGTTTCTGTGTTGTGACACTCCCAATCTCCCAATCAATAGTGTATTTGGTCACTAACATCCACTTGCATCCTGTTGGGGTATACAGCCCAATGTGGTCGCCCAGGTAAGTGGGCGGGCCGCCAGGTATGTACACATATTCTTTTGTAAAAACCTAATAAGAACTCACTATGCTCTACACATTACAGTAGAGCGAGTTCACCATATCGTCGTGCTCTTCTTCTCGCACTCTCTCTCGCGTCGCACTTCCGCTTGTACTCCTTCAACTGGTATCAGAGCTCAGATCGAGGCTCGGGGCAGCACTGTAGGAGGCTAGAGTCACCAGCTCAGATTGGAGTGAAATTCGACAGGCAAAGACACGGCCCCAAATCTTGTGGGCGAGTTTGTAGGGCTCGGTGTGCTCAGAATTTCATTCTGAGGTCATCTCGGTCACCGTTCGGCTTCGACAAAGTTCTGCGCAGGCCATTTTCGACTATGTGGTCTCAACGGGTGCAGATCCGGTGCAGATCCGACTCTGCAAATTTGGGGTTTTCGGCCTACGACTGCAGGTGCTGAGGATATCGACACTCCCTGAGTGTTGATTTGTGGCTGTCTACACATCAAAGGACGGCTCACAGTTCTTGGAGGCGTGTCACATACGACACGGGCGCATCTACACACAGACTGTAGGGGACATCCACTAGTTCATCAGGTAGCTCCTGTTTGCTGCTTGATATTCTAGATTTCATCCTGACATTGCAGGTACTTCCACATGGTATGTATTGTCACAGATGATGTATGTCTGTTGAGGGTTTGCTGGCTGTGAGTCACGCAGCAAACAACCGCCGCAGCGGTTACAACATACAGTGGGAAATTTGTGGATGTATGACTTTGTGGGAAGTCTATGTACTGTCAGATTTACTGCAGCCTTTGTTGAGGGTCGAGTGAGGTTTTATTGAGCTGGGGGATTCTCGAATGTTGAGATCCTTTCGGTGATACAGGTCTTGGAGCGATCCCTCGAGCACCCTTAGATAGGCAGCTAGGATGTATTGACTGTGAGTTAGACAGTTAGGATTGCATCTTTGCTTTACTGCCGTTGAGGCATTGTCGCAGTCTATGCTTACAGGACAGTGACAGGACAGTCAGAGACAGTACAGGTGCAGGACAGATTTACCCACAGCTTACAGTGTTAGAGAGACATTGGTTTTTTGAGCTGTTTTTTGGTCTGTTTTTAGTACACCAGAGCCATTTTACAAAGTAGACTCTGCCAAAATTTCTGCAGAATCTGAAGCTTTCTTGGTTCATTTGACAGGTTGATATTGGTTCAGAGGTCAGTTTACAAGGGAAACTCTGCCGAATTTTTCCTAGGAAAGTAAACTACTGTGAAGCGTAGCTATGGCTGGATCACAGGACACTGCTCTTTACAATATCAAGAAGCTGGATGGAACCAATTTCTGATTGTGGAAGAAGCAGATTTGGCACGTGTTGGTACAAAAGAAGCAGATAAAACCAGAAGATATGGACGAAGATGAATGGAGCGAAATGGATGAATTGGCACTTTCTACCATTATGCTGACTTTGGCAGAAAGCGTTTACTTCAATGTAGCAGACGAGATGTCGGCTTATCAAGCATGGTTAAAGCTGAGTGATCTTTATGAGAAGCAGAGTGCAGCTTCACAGGTATACTGGCTTAAGAAGCTTGTTGACTTGAAGATGAAAGAAGGGACACCTATGTCCAATCATCTGAATGAATTCAACACAATCTATAGTCAATTGTCAGCTCAAGGTGTCAAGTTTGATGAACCTGTTAGAACTATGTTCCTGTTGATCACATTGCCGGAAAGTTGGGACACTTTTCGCACAGCTTTGAGTAATTCTGCACCTCCAGATGGTTTGAACATAGCAGGTGTAGAAGGAAGTCTGCTTACTGAAGAAACCAATAGAAAGACAATGGACAAAGGCAAAGGAACAGCCTTAGTTGTCAGGGGAAGGACCAAAGAAAAGTACAAAGGTGGAAAGAGGAATCAGTCTCGTAGGAAGTCCCGCAGTGCTAAAGGCAAGAGTGACATAGAATGCTACCATTGTGGCAAGAAGGGTCACATGAAAAGAGAATGCAGAGAATGGAAAGCAGAAAAAGGCAAAGAGAAAGCTAAAGACCATGGTGAGAAGAACAAGTCCTCAGTGAAGATTCAAGAAATAATTGTGACAAACACTGTTGCAGAAGATGACAGTCTAGTGTCAGGAGACATCTACTTCTTGAAGAATACAATGGACTCAGCTCTTCCTACAGCATCTGATGGAAATGCACTGAGTGACTGGATTATAGACTCAGGGGCATCACTTCATGTGTCTCCAAACAAGGAGTGGTTTACCTCTTATGTGACCACTAAAGATCATGTTCGGCTAGGCAATGGGCAGACATGTGAGATCTTAGGTGTTGGAGACGTTCAATTGAAGTTTCAGAATGGCTCTTCTTTCACGCTGAAGAATGTGAGACATGTTCCCGCAATTACAAAGAGCTTGATCAGCACAGTTTACTTGATGATGCTGGCTACGTCACCACTTTTGGACAGAACATGTGGAACATGAGGACTTTACATGATTTATGTATCAAATGTCTCTAAAAATGTAATCAATGTAACCGAGCAGCCGAACGTTTCTTTATGGCATAGCCGATTAGGACATATGTCCAAGAAGGGAATGGAAATCTTGTCTCGTTCTGGTTATTTGCCTGGCTTTTCATTTAATGATTTTGAATTCTGTGAACATTGTCTGTATGGTAAGCAAACACAGCAGCCACATAAGCATAGAAGCAGTAGAAGAGATACACAGTTGGCACCTGTTCATAGTGATTTGTGTGGACCTATTCCTAACCTATCTCTAGGGGGAGCTTCTTACTTTATGACATTTATAGATGATTACTCGAGGAAAGTATGGGTTTACTTTCTCAAGCACAAGGATGAAGCGTTTAGTGTTTTCAAAACGTTTGTGACACTTGTGGAGAATCAGAGTGGCAAGAAGCTTAAATGCTTACGCACTGACAATGGTGGAGAGTATGTTTCAAAGGCCTTTCAGGAATTTTGTGAGTCAAAAGGTATAAAACGTGAACTTACTGCTCCTTACAATCCTCCTCAAAATGGTGTTGCTGAGAGGATGAATAGGACCATACAAGAGAAGGTCAGAAGTATGTTGTCTAATGCACAGCTGCCAAATGGGTTTTGGGCTGAAGCTGTATCAACAGCTATTCATCTTGTAAATAGATCTCCTAGCAAGGTTTTGCAGAAGGATTCAGTGCCAGAGATGGTATGGTCAGGCAAAATGCCCTCATACAAACATCTCAGACTCTTTAGCTGTGAGGCATATACTCACGTTCCAAAGGAATTTAGGAACAAACTTGAGCCAAAGAGTAGAAAGTGCATCTTTCTAGGCTATGGTAATTTTGGTGAGATGGGGTACAGACTTTGGGATCCCGAATCCAGAAAGGTTGTCCGCAGCAATGATGTTCACTTTAATGAATCCAAATATCATTCTAAACCAGAGAGGGTTGAGGAGATTAGAAGAGTTGTCTTCCAAGAAGATGGACCTGCACGTGCAAGACAAAATGTCAGGGCTCAAGAGGAGCAAGGACATGATAGATTGGAACCACAGGTTGTGGCTGAGCCCGAGCCACCTATTGTGCGTAGATCTGGACGTATCACGCGACCTCCTGATAGGTTTGTTCCATCTATGAACTATGTCATGTTGACTGATTGCAATGAGCCTTCATGTTACAAGGAAGCAGTGCAAATGAAGGACTCCGGGAATTGGCAATTGGCCATGCAGTCAGAGATGACAGCTCTGCATAAAAACCAGACATGGAAGCTAGTTAAATTACCACGGGGCAAAAAGGCTCTACCCTGTAAATGGGTTTACAGGTATAAGATCACCGCTCATGATAGTCAGCCTAAGTACAAAGCAAGGCTTGTTGCCAAGGGCTTTAAGCAAGAACAAGGCATTGACTTTGATGAGGTCTTCTCTCCGGTGCTCAAGATGACTACATTGAGATGCTTTCTTGCATTGGTTGCCATATTAGATTTGGTGTTGCACACAATGGATGTCAAGACAACGTTCTTGCATGGTGATTTAGATGTGGAAATTTACATGCAGCAGCCAAAAGGGTTTGTTGAGAAAGGCAAGGAAGATTGGGTATGCCAGTTGTTAAAGAGTCTTTATGGCTTAAAACAATCACCGAGGGCATGGTACCATAAATTCCACAAGTTCATGCTTTCTCAAGGCTACAAACGTAGTGAGTTCGATCACTGTCTATATACAAAGAAGGCTAAGGATGGTAGTTGGCTGATCCTTATTTTGTATGTGGATGACATGTTGATTGCTGGCAAGCACTTGGAAGAAATTTCAGCTTTGAAGTCAAAGATGGAAAAATCGTTTGACATGAAAGACATGGGTGAGGCAAGTCATATCCTTGGTATGTGCATTGAGAGAGACAGATCAAAGAAGTTGATTTGGTTATCTCAAACAGAGTATATTGACAAGGTTTTTCAACGTTTCAATATGGAGAAGGGAAAGGCACTGAGTGTTCCATTGCCACCATATGTGAAACTTAGCAAACAAGATTGTCCCGTGTCTAAGGAAGAACAGGCTGAAATGTATAAGATTCCATATGCGTCTGCAGTGGGTAGGTTGATGTATGCAATGATTGCTACTCGCCCACACATTGCATTTGCAGTGGGAGTAGTAAGTCGATACATGTCAAACCCAGGCAAGAAACATTGGGAGGCAGTGAAAGGAGAGTCATGCAAAGAATCAATTTGGCTTAATCGACTAGTAACAGATTTGGGAATCAAAGAAGAGATGCCTGTGTTATATTGTGATAGTCAAAGTGCTATACAATTGGCTCGCAATCTAGTTTATCACTCAAAGACAAAGCATGTGGATGTGAAGTATCATTTCATCAGGGAAATGCTCGAGGTTAAACAACTTCAGCTTGTCAAAGTTCACACCACAGAAAATCCTGTTGATCTACTTACAAAAGGACTTCCCTCAGAGAGCTTTGCGCATTTTCGCAAGCAGTTAGGTGTAGGGTAGTACATCACTTCTCTACATCTCTTGTATATTAGCTTGTATAGTAGCTTCTCTCACACTTAAAGTACCACATTGGACTTTAAGTGGGAGGTTGTTGGGGTATAAAGCCCAATGTGGTCGCCCAGGTAAGTGGGCGGGCCGCCAGGTATGTACACATATTCTTTTGTAAAAACCTAATAAGAACTCACTATGCTCTACACATTACAGTAGAGCGAGTTCACCATATCGTCGTGCTCTTCTTCTCGCAGTCTCTCTCGCGTCGCACTTCCGCTCGTACTCCTTCACATCCTAGGTTTATATTGCTTTCCATAGTTCCAGCCCCGTTCCAGCAGGCATGACCAAAGAGTCTTGAGCTACGACCCCATTGTCATAACTGATGGAAGAGAGTTCCAAAAACAGTAGTTTTTTTCTTGTTGATACCCTTGAATTGGATGGTACTCTCAGATAGAGATGGCTTTCCTAACTGACACCACACTCCATATGATAGCAGATTATATATTATATTTAGCACTTGTGTCTAGTAAAACGTTATATAGCAAATTTCCATAGGCGCTATTTAACTCAATAAGATATCGTAGAGGTGTGTCAGAGTCCAGTAAATCATCCTCTGTTTCAATGTGAAATGTATATGTAGCTCAAAGGTTGGCCTCTCGTTGGTGTCTAAATATGTTGCTGTCGCTCCCTAGCCTCGGCTTGAGCTTGTATATTTTTCAATTCTGCTTGTGCCTTGGCTGCCTTTTGTTGGATGGATGGCACATAGCTCCTCTTGGCTTAAAGGATCATAGTATCTTTTAAATTTACTCCCATTGTGGAAGAGTTGATAATAAGTTTTGATGCATTAACATATTCAAGGTAGCGGAAGACAAGTAGGCTTGCTTTGGATGAGGTAATCTCCATATGAAATTCAAGCCCAAGAGCTAAAGAATTACATCAAAATAAGAACAAATTTTATATTAGAGTGAAACAATACACTGTCATTTTTCTTGCCTGCAATAAAGGGTATGCTACCTTTATTGAGTATAAAGGGGATTTCTTTAGGTGTTGTTTGTTCAATATGGATAAGGCAAGATTTTTTGAAATGGCCACCATTTATTTTGGGTCACCAATGGTCCACATTCATGCAATACACTTGCCTTTGCAAGGATCCTAAGAAACAAAAGAGAAATGAGATGGTAGTACTTTGCTTTTTGAAATGAGTCAATATGAGGTTATTACGACTACAAGTTGGTTCCCATTTTAGAGATTAAGGCTAGACAACTATCCTAAACTTCTAAGAAACACATGCAAATGTCAATATCTTTGTCCCAACCTAATGAGTCATATTAAAACCTTGTGCTTACTTGTTCATGTTTCTGAATGTTGAGTAATATACATCCATTATCTAGAAGTTGAATCAAAGACTCAAAAAAAGATTTGACAACAGCCAACATATCATTTCCTTGCTATATCCTTCAAAGTTTGTGGGATATACATTTCCCAATCATTTTCATAAAAGTCCTTTTGATCATCATACTACTGAAAGTCTTGTATATGGACATTTGGATCATCTTTTTTGCTACCTTTGAAAGTGGGGAACACAATTTTTAGATCACTAGACCGTTCACCATGTTTGGGTTTGTGATGAGTTGATTCTATCTCCTAACATCTAAATTTATCAATGTGATCTGGTTACTAGGATGATCCATGTCACCTTACCATCTCTCATTATAGTTGTCAAAAATCTCTGTAACATGTCAGGCTCCTTCCCTCAACCAATTTTCGTGTGTGATCTTACTTGTTTACTCTGCCTATTGGCATCATTGACATTAGTATGAACTTTGGCTTTGCCTTTCCCATCTAAATGTCAAGATTCATGTGAATGAGAGCGTCTCCTCTCAGCTCAAGCAACCAACTTTTTCCTTGGAAACATCATCTTAACAACCCTTTCAAATGCATACAGAATCCACCTTGGCCACTTTACACTAAGGAGTGTCCAAGGATGGACACTCATTAAATGTAGGAAGTTGTGTGTTGATAAGTCCACACATGCCAATTAAAGTGTGGTTCACCTTGGGTGGCTATGTGAAGTCTAAATACATCACTTGGAGCCTTATTGAACCTATTTTTAAATTGTTGTAGTGATGCTTGGACAAGGTTAGAAACCTAGTCAAAGTGGTGATTTGATGGAAGTCAAACATATAGATGCCAAATATGGCTATATGATAGTTCATTGGAGTGAGAACAAGGAGAAAAGAAAGCATACAAGTTTGTGCCTTGATTTGAGATACAGTTGCAAATATGGAGATAAAAGATATTTGGGTAATGCCCATATATATATATATATATATATGGAGATTTCAAATACAATGTAATGTTGTTCTAATAGCCTATGATTTCCTGAATTTAAATGTGTATCTCCTAAGGCCCATTTTATGCATAGAGTAATTATTTTAGCTATTATCCACTCACACAACTAATGTAGAATTTTAGGTGTAAATATCACTTTGCAAAACGTGAAAGGGCCTCTGACCTAATCTCTAAGCAAGATTTCTCTTCTCCTTGGCTACAATCTCAAGCTTCCATGCCATGCAATCTTGGATTGTAAACTATGTTGATGCAATGAAGAGCTTCTCTTCTTCTTACTCTCTTTTATTCTATATTGAATGTGTGTGCTCTTTATTTCTTGGATTGAAGTATGCCTATGGTACTATGTGCATACTTGTGTGCATGTATAATGTATTGATCACTTCAAGGCCTGTGTGTGGTCTCTTGAGAGAGAGACAGAGAGAGAGAGTGTGCACACGTGCGTGCTTCTTTATGCATTTTATGCTTGAAGCATTACATAGACCTACCACCATGTGGAGTTGATTTTTAGAGGGCTCTAAAGTTATCAAGTGAAGGACAATTGATGTGGCATAGAGATTTGGCAACCACTAAAACATTCACCAAGCCATCAGCCTCCTTTGTTGACCTAAAGAAAAAAGAAATGAAGAATTCTTTTAGAGTGTACCATCAACACTTCCACTTCATCGACATGAAGCCTCTAAGGTACACTTACCCAAATCATGTTGTGGCTTCTACATTTACACAAGCATGGAGAAAACAAGCGGCACTACTAGTGAACCAAATCTAGTACATGCATACAAATCTCACGAAGATGGAACGATTCCTTTCTTGAGGGCATCAGAGGTGTTAACCAGAGTTGGCCTACCATATCATAGGGCAAGTAGAGCACCTACCACCAGCTATTGGGTGGCAAAATGACTGGTTGATTTAGAAAGATGATGATGATGATGAGGAACCTTCTCCAAGGGCACCTCCTATGTCCACTAGAATACAAAAAATACTAGTAAGGGTAATCCAATTACAACAACAAGAAGAAGAATAAGCGATAGCTATTAATGCTTAGCATGTTCGGCTACTACCCTACCAGCACCCAAGAAGAAATTGTTGATACTTTCTAAGAACCAACTATTAGCACCCAACCAACCATATTGAGCCAAACGTTGTAATTCCATCTTCATTTATAAATGAGAATCCCATCGATTCCAAACTTTGTACTTTATTTTAATTGCTAGAAAATGTACAGTTGATAATTTGGGCCATGAGCTTCCAAAATTTAAGTGTATATTACTCGTATGCGATCTTGAGCCACTTTACCCCAAGTTTGAGTCAAAACCATTAGTCCTAAACCTTGGCTAAGGTATAAAAGCCAACTTTTGTAAAAATAACCTAAGTGTTGGATAATACAAAGTGAGCGTATTGTTGTTTTTTTTGTCCATGTCTTCTCACTTGCTTCTTCCATTTGTATCTCTCTCGTACAAAGTAGCACTTTGATTATGAACATAGCTATGAGTTTGCAAGTGAAAGCTCTTCCATTTGACATAAATTTCTTGCAGTATCATGTAAGTTTGAGTATGGTTCAGAGGATGTTATAGAGTGCTTCAGGTGCATGAATCCAAAATAGGCATGATTTTGTCAAGGTTTCCAAAGGAGTGGTTGTCAGCTAGGGATGCTTGTTATGGATTAGCCTATCCATGTAGTGAGTTTGAGTGCCTTTGAAGTGATGTGGCTATCACAAATCATCATATGAAACTTGTGGGAAAGTAGATTAGCTTTAGGTGTTTGACACACACTTGAGATTAACAATGCAGATTAGTAAGTTAGACTAGGTTTTTCAAGAGGTTTTCCACCTCTTGTAGCTTCCATGCACTATCAGCTCAACTATGTCCCATAGATTAACATTTTATGTGTGTGGTTCTTGCTTTGCTACCACGCTTATGGTGAGGCTTAGTAGCATTTTATCTATCTGTGGTTCTTGCTTTGCTACCATAGATATGGTGAGGCTTAGTACACCACCCACATTTTGGCACCATTGTGGGGACGAGGTAACCTAAACTAGAGGAAAACCCAATGCAATGATAGGTTAAATCCATTACATCCACTAGTTTTGTCTAGAGTAATCATCTTTTTTATTTTGCACGGTTGGGGAGGCAACTCACTGACTGCATAGGGTGGGGGTAAGGAGACATACTAGGGGCCCTGGTAGCTATAGGCTAGTTAGGAAAAGGGCCAGTAGATAATACTTGAGACAAGTCAGTAATAAGGATAACACCAAGCTAGGATGATAAATTTTAGAGATGTTTGTTTCTTTATCATGCCAGGCATTTTCAGTCACAATAGGAGTAGGATAAGTAAAAAATAGTCAAGGTTACATTTGTGCTTAAAGAAATTACATTTGATCACATTCTAGCCAATCCCAAAATTGGCTAGCTTATTTTGATTTGACAAGCCTAAACCCCTTCTATGCTGATCAAAGCACTCCAAATAGTACTAGCAACATGAATATGTGCAAAAAATGCAAATTAGAACTCATAGGCCACCTTGGAAAATAGGCATGTCTATTTTTCTACACATAAAAATTGCACTCATTTTGCACATGTCACTTCACCAACATGCTCTTTACCTTTCTAGTAGCACTTATATGTGAAAAAAATGGGGTTAAAGCTCCAAATCCTAGTAGCGAAAATAGGCGCACTTATTTTGAATACACTCATTTGGACCCAAATAACACTTTTGACCGCATAAAAGGGTTGTATGAATTGAATAGACTGTAATCAAAAAATTTGAAGTCATTTGGACTATCAAACTCTAGTACATGGCAAAATCTGGGGGAAAAAATGTTGAAATCAATAAAATAGAGGTATCTTGAGACTTTGGTGACCAAAAGTCAAGCCTTTTCTCCAGTGAAAACCAAATAGTGTGTAATAATTTGTGACATCACAAAGGACAAAAATTCATTTTTAGTGCATACCAAAATAGACCCGCATATTTTGCATTCTCACTTGGAAAGAACATTTTGTTTTTGAGTTGACCGTTACTTTTTACATAACATTGAGAGTCTACTTACCAATTTTGAAGTAATCTAAGCTACAAACTGCAAAAAACTATATCTAAAGCCTGAAAACTTTTGACAATCGCAAAACTGGGGCCAAAAACACAATTTGGAGGACCAAACTTAGTGAAACTTCACAGAGGATTATAACCCCCCTAGGGCAACCAAAGGAAACCAAGAACTAGGTAAAAAAAACCCAGATCATTCTTTAACCAAATAAGCATGCCTATTTTGGGCGGGAGCAAAACAGACTGATTTTGCAAATTTCTGGCTCTAATAGGGGAATGTTCCATTTTGAAGTGAAAAGGGAATTATGAACCTTTGTGGAATCACATATTGCTTTAAGTGCTAGATTGCAAAAGTGGGAGCACTGAAGAAGCAACGAATTGAAGAGCAGCATCGAAAGCTCCTTATGCTAAAAAGGAGTAAATCACAAGTTTTCTATTATGTGAGCAGTCATTGATCATTTTATTGAACTTGAGATCTAGTGCATTGTTGGGAAATCTTGGCATCATTGGTAAACTTCAATATAGCATTGATGAAAGAGAGTGTGAACAAAGGAGACAGACTACCTACCCTCCGAGAGAAAGTACAAGACACATATTTAGATTGCCTACTATCTCGAAGAAAGTACAGGACACATATTCAAATACTAGCTTGGAAATGTCTTCAATGTCCTTGGGAACCGCTTTGGGGATTGGGGTTTAATTATGTCCCTGAGGTATCTTTATATCTTGACCTTTTTGAAGCTAAATGATCATGGAGCATGTATCCATCTAAATGAGGAAGATAAACCTTCTTTAAGGATAGACGACCATGAGATAGAGTATGAACGAGAAGTATGCAAAGAGAATCCTATATACCTTCTAGAAGGACAATATACATGATATTAGAAAATCCAAACATTATAGACAAATGGAGAAACAAAAGTGAAACTCAGTCTCCTAGAGAAGATATCATGGAAGGACCACCTTCCATAGGGCTCTTAGATTTACAAACTCATCAACTCTAGGATCATGAGACGTTTGAAAATTGATACGTAAGTTTGGGAGTCTACCATTGGGAAAATGTGGACTCAAGCAAAATGTTGTGGGTGAAAAATGCAAGACCGTCAACCCTTATGGATAGCAAGATCATATACATCTTTAGGAAAGATAATGGGGAGATGCCTATTTTTAGGTTTCAAAAAAAATATAACAATGGATTTACATCCATGACATAGATACCACATTGTATCAAGGGTACTCAGTGAAGCATTATAAACATGTGAAGGGAAAAGTGGATGCTCCTCAACCTTTGGTTGACAACATCCACAATGAAAGGGGTTCAACCATAAGTAGAACACAAGTCCAAGGGCCAGATGAATTTATACCATCAGACTAATCCGTGGAGGAACCCAAGAAACACGTGCTTAATGGTGACATCAAAATCAAATCCGTGAGTCACACTGACCTATGACCCTATTGATGATCTGGAACCCATTGTATTAATAATGAGGAGAACAAGATTAGTCTACCAATGGCAAGTGAGACCTGTAGATTCCTCAAAATGGATGAAAAGGTATGATGGAAAAAAAGATCCCCACAATCACTTAACCACTTTAGATAGTTCCTAGAGTTGAAAAAGTGTATGACTTCGATACTCAATGTGAGGGCTTTGGGTTGATGCTTAGAAGAAAAGCATTGACATAGTCTCAAAAAATAGAATTTGGGACAATCACGGACCTACCTATGTTGGAAAGTAGGTTTATGATAGCATTCTTGAAAATGAGAATCAAACATAACATTGTCACTTAAATTTATAGCTTTAAACAAAAGATAGTGAGGGATTGTACAAGCAGATTTGAAAAATATATTTCACAATGTTCTAGGAGGGAGTTACCTCAGCAAGAAAGACTAGTATCACTATTTTTGAAGGGACTAATCAATAAGAATTTATATGCTAGTCTATGTAGTATGAAGCATGTGGCATTGGATGCCTACATATGAGATGTGATTGATTTGGGGAACAATTGCAAGATCTATTTTGAGCAAGAGGAAGGGTCATATGCACGGAGTGAGCAAATAGCAGATACACTATCCATGCAAGTTAATTCAACTATTACAACTCCTCATATTAATAACTCAATTTGGAGGAAGTCTTCTAAACAATCACACAAACCTTCCACAATTATAGAAGCAAATACCCATGAAAATGCAAGGGCAAGGAAAACTCTTAGTTCCACCACTAGCACAACTTATGTCCCCAAGACAAAACAACAAATGGTGTGCCATATGTGAGTGCACGGTGTGGTGCGGTGTAGTAGAGACACAATATGGTGGAGCTCTTGGTGAGAATTACTCACCACTCCTTATTCATCATTATATCCAAGAGTTAGTGGTTAGTGACGGCCGGCTGTCCAATTGGCCTAAACCCTAACAATCGGCCAATGTGTTTGCTAGCCAAAATATCTCGTATCACATAATACATGACCTTGATGTGTTTCAATTTGGATTGAAACACGGGGTTCTTTGCTAGCGCAATTGCACTTTGGCTATCATAATGTAACACTGGATTCTAATGTATACCAAGGTCTCCCACTAGACGAGATAACCACACAGCTTCCTTGCTAGCATTGGAAATTGCAACATACTCGGTCTTAGTGGTGGAATATCTCGTATCACACTGTACATGACCTTGATGTGTTTCAATTTGGAATGAAACATGAGGTTCTTTGCTAACGCAATTGCACTTTGGCTATCACAATGTAACACTGGAGTCTCGTGTATACCAAGGTCTTCCACTAGATGAGATAACCACACAACTTCCTTGCTAGCATTGAAAATTGCAACATACTTAATCTTAGTGGTGGAATGTGAAGTGCAAGTTTGAAGATATGATCCCCAAGAGACTGTTTCTCAACCAAAGAAGAAAAATAGCTAGATGTGGATCTCCTAGTGTCCACACAACCTGCATAATCACAATCAGTGTATCCAACTACAGATGCATCATTGTTTTCAAAATGTAAGCACTTGTTTTTTGAACCCTTGATGTATCGCCAGGTATGCTTTACTACTTCCCAATGCTTTCTACTCAGATTTTCCTTATACTTGTTGACTACTCCCACTACAAATGCAATGGCTGGTTGTGTAATAACCATGGAGAACAAGAGATTGCAGTTGTGGTACTCAACGCTGTCCCCCCTTGCATGTTAAAACAAGACCTTGTGAAGATACTCTTCTTGTGATAGTTCAAGTATTCCACACTTATGATCTCTCTTGACATGCATAGCAAGAAAGTGATGTGCATGGCCCAAATATTTCATGGCAAACAACTTGATTAAGATGTCTTTGAGAAGTGCAATCTCATCTTTTGACTTCCTGGCTATAAGCATATCAACCACATGCAAGACTAGAATGATGAGGGAACCATCATTCAACCTCTTTGTGTACAAGCAGTGATCCTCTCGGCTTTGTACATAACATTGGGATTTAATGTACTTATCAAACTTGATGTACCACTGCCTTGAACCTTGCTTTAGTCCATACAAAGATTTCTTGAGTCTACACACCAGTTCTTCCCTGCTTGGCTTCTTAGGCTTTATCTCAAAACCTTCTAGCTGCATCATGTAGACATCTTCTTTGAGATCCCTATAAAGAAATTCCATCTTCACATCCATTTGGACCAATTCCATGTCCTCTATGGTTGCTAAACCAAGCACAAGATGCAGTGTAGTCATCTTGATCGCTGGGGAAAAGATCTCATCAAAATCTACTCCTTTTTTCTACTTGAAATTTTTAGCAACCAATCTAGCCTTATACTTAGGCTCGTGATCTTTTGACGTGTACTTCTTCTTGTACACTCATTGGCAAGGCAATGCTTGTTTACCCTTTGGTAAATCTATCAATTCCCAAGTCTCATTTGCCAAAATTGAGTCATACTCAGATTGCATAGCCTACTCCCACTTCACACTATCTTCCATCTACATAGCTTCTTTATAACAAGTGGGCTCACCGCAGTGAGTGACTAACAAATAGTCCAATTTTGGCTGAAAATGCTCAAGTGAGTGAAATACACAATTAGATCTTCTAAGTGCTTGACTGGTGGATTACTCTCTTTCTAGAGAAACATTTGTCTGTGTACTAGTGGAAGGTGCATCACTAGCACGTCCATCATTTTTTATAACTGGTGGTGAGGCAACATCCTCAAACCTTACTTTGTGATATTCAATCTCTTTCACTCATTGTCTATGCATCTTAAACTCCTTGAATATTGCTTGTGAGCTACGTATAACTTTCTTAGGTTCCGGGTGCCATAGACGTTGTCCCATCTCTCCATCTGTTAAGTATGGAGCCTGATTTACCCTTGTAATTTTCTGTGGTAAAAGCGCACATTTGTAAGGCTCCCATTATGAGGAGAAGCCATCGTGCGTGAAGGAAAATCACTCACCGGAAACCAAAATTTTCACGGCCAAGAATCAGGGGCCGGAATATTCCTTTTTGTCGGAATATTATGGTCGGACAGCGGATGGAAAGTGGTCGGAAAACAACCGTCGGTTGACCGGTGGCCGGTAGTCAATGGCCGGTGTGGCAAGCGGACTTGTCTTCTCAAGGGCGGCCACACATGGGCGGATTGAAGGGTCCGATTTGGACTTATCTACACAAGGGCGGCTACACATGGCTGCCTCTCATAAGAGAGGGCACCCCTTTTGGCCTATAAAAGGAGGCCATTTCTACACACATTTCACAGTGTGAAGTTGATGCAACAAGGTGAGTGTGAGGTGGTGAGAGTGAAGCAAGGCGGGAGCTCCATTAAGGGTATAATCCCTTTGTAAACTACTTCTTGTTTTGAAGTACTAAAGCCATTGAGTGGCTGCTTTCCTGTGGACGTAGCCCACATTGGGTGAACCACGTATATCGTGTGTACTCTCTCTCTCTCTCTCTCTCTACTCTATAATCTCGTGTATGTAAATCTGTCTCTCTCCATTAAGTAATCTACTCAAATATCTATTTAGCTACGTCTTATTTCCTAACACCATCCACACCAATGAAGATACACTTGTGTGATTTGGGATCCAGCTTTTGCCTAAGCTCTTTTGGCACAGGTGAGAATGCCTCACACCCAAATACACATAATCTATCATAATTAGGTTTTTTTCTTGTCCACATCTCCTCTAGAATCTTATACTTCAGTGGTAAACAACCATCATAACATCTTCCCCCCAAAACTCTTGAGGTAAAGTGGTCGTAGACAACATAGAAGTGACCCGTTCTTGGATACTATTAATCCTTTTTGCCACACCATTCTTAGAGGGTGTGTAAGGCGTGGTGAATTTTCATCTAATGACTTGTTTAATGCAAAAGTCCTTGAACTCAGAGGAGCTGTACTCACTCACCTCCATTGTCAGTTTGCAAAGCTTTAAGGTTTCTACTTGACTGGTTTTCTACCATTGCTAAGAACTTTTGAAAGACACAAAATACTTTGATCTTCTGCTTCAAGAGATAAACCCACACCATTCCTAGTAGAGTCATCTATGAATGCTAGGAAGCATAGTACCCCCTAGAGGCTTAACAAACATAGGTCCGCATAAGTTTCTATGAACAAGATCTAGCGGGCTTCCTAACTCCTTGTCTAAAGGCGATGAGGTCAACCTAGTCTGTTTACCATAAATGTAGTGCCCACATAAAGAAACATCAAAGTAATCTAACCCGGGGATATTACCAAAATGTTGCAACACCTTGATTTCTTTTTGACTTATATGTCCTAGCCGGCTATGCCACAACTCTGTTGATGATAGCTCAGTTACACAAATAGAATTCTCTTTCAGTGAAGAGACATAGAGTAAATACAATGAGACAAACTTTTGGCCTTTAAGCATGACCATGTTTCCTTTCTTGATTATCCAAGAACCATGTGCAAGTAGTCTAATCCAAATCATCTAATTTCTTGATAGATATCAAATCCGTTATCAATTTGGGTACATGTGTGCGTATGTCGCACGTGTCAATGCAAGGAACTTGCCGATACACCGTGTGCGAGCCACAAATGGCTCCAAGCACACAACAAGCCTAAACTACTAAGCTCAAAGATGGCGTTGGTGTGTCACTCACTGCTCTACGCTTCCTGTCGTGGAGGATTCCTCGCCGCGAAGACGAGGGAGACGCCGCTATGCCGTGGTCAACCGCCTCGCCGCCGTCGTGGCTTCGTAATGCTCGATCGCACACACACACAAGGAGATGAAGAAGAAGAAGATGGAGATGGAGCAAGAGCACTCTTCAATTGCACAAATGAGAGAATGAGTGAATTTTAGGTTTAGTTGACTTTTATATGAGCTCACTCGCTCTCTCTCCCTCTCTCACTCTCTCACATACACACACACACACAAGGAGATGAAGAAGAAGAAGATGGAGATGGAGCAAGAGCACTCTTCAATTGCACAAATGAGAGAATGAGTGAATTTTAGGTTTAGTTGACTTTTATATGAGCTCACCCCATTCACACTTGGGCGCCCATGCTTAGCCAACTAATCCCTTGAATGTTCCAGTTAGAGTGCGCCTCTCATCGGTGATCACTCTTACCCTTTTCCTATTGGACCGACAAGCCCGGTACCTGACTCTACCAAATAAATAATACAATGTCCGTCGTAGGTGATAGGATGTCCGTGAGCCGTGAGGGTTAACATGCCCCCCTTCCTGATGTAGATTCCTTTCTCGAAAGCTATTGAGTTGAAGCTCGTTCGTTGAGGTGGAAGAGCATTTGAGATGAATGTCCTTAGCCTTCTTCAGTCCACTGCAAAATTAAACAACATTGGCACAGTAATTGCATTCTCATGTACAATTAAAAAGCATATGCAGTTTTAGGCAGACAAATTGATTGGTAGCATAATTCTAAACCATTTGTCAGCAATAAACATTAAATTGCAATATAATCAAACGCATAAACAGTTGTAAAGATAAAAAAATTAAACAAGTTTGGGGTCGCTAATTTAACGATCGAAAGGCACTAAAGATCGACTATTAATACCATGGGTAAGCTTCTCAATTTTCTCTGGTCAATTAATTTGTTTAATCGCGAGAGCCAAGTATTTCATGTTCAAGGGTTGACTAGAGGCTATACCCAGAAGACCTTGTAGTTAAGCTACGATAAAAGGAATTTCTCATGAAATCATCGCCTGACTGATTACTTTTTCTTTGACCCCCCAAAGTCTTTTCACAGTGATTCAATTTCGATGTGTGTGATGCCTTGGGTTTTTTGCTTTTCAAGGAAAAGCGCCCAAACTGGGAACCTCTAGGGCTCTAGTACCATAGGCGATACATGTGAGTGAAGTATCCAATCAAAATAAGATTTCTCTTTCAGCTTAAGATTTTACATTGTGGCACTTTGATTTTTTTTAATTTTGTTTTTGTTCGTTTTCAGCATTTTAATTTTGTAACTTTGGGGGGTCATATAACACTGTTACACCTCCCCAGGCTCATCACACTAGTAAACTCTCTTTATAATACTTAAGCTAAACGTCAATAGGGACTAAGCCCGCTAGAAAGCCCTAGTACATTTCACACAATGCTGCCTAAATCGGATTAAGAACCTAAGTAACCATTGATAATTAGGAAGGCATTCTCCATGGTATTAAGAGAAGATCTCTAACACCTAGCTTGGTCAAACTAGCTTAGTCGGACTGCTTGATTTTTAAGCTTAGATAAGTGATTATGACAAAAAATTACATTGAATTCAATGTTTGGTACTAAGCAAATGCGCTGAATATTATGCTCCCAATCACAATCAAAGCAGACAAACATGGATGCAAAAAAGATAAGGGGCAATGCTAATGGACAAGAAACACCTGTTTGTGTTGATGATCGTGCTTGATTTGAAAAGTGGATGAGAGAAAGATTCCATGAAGCTCCAAATCCTAACCACTGTAACACGTTCCTGTACACACTAGGAAACACAAAGAATACCTCTAGGAGGCACATCAGTGGGAAGAAAGAACTTTGCTAATCACTCAACTCTAAAACAGAAACACTCATATCGTACTAATCCTACCTACCCTCCATCACTCGAGTGATGAGGATCAAAGGTGTTTGATGACACATGTTTCCGTTTCAATGTACCGGATGTGAATGTGTAAGTCTGGGTCAATGTTTTGACTTTTATTGTGCATACTCGTTTGCTAATTGATCTTGCTCTTTATTATTTATTTTTTTTGTGAGTATAAGGCTATATATATACATTCCCTAAGATTGGAGATTGAGAGGTCAGGGAGGAAGGTTGAGAGGAGAGTGAGTGAATGATGACTGTCAGCAACCACTCCCCCCTTCCTTGGGTAGATCATACCATTTGAAATGTGCTCATCACCCTTTGAAACCAATTGTTCCAGTTGGTAATAGGTGGGGATTTTTGCCATTAGTTTTCTATTACCTTAGGTGCCTCGTTGAGTTGTAAAGGTGGTAAGGTACTCTCCCAGGATCGAACTTGAAGTGGTTCATCAGGTGATTCTTGAACACTAGGAGGTGTGGATTCCTTTGTAGCTTTATGGAGGTCCACTATTGTAGGTGGAGGCTGTGAAGAAGCTTTTACCTCTATGGATGCATTACATGAGGAGCTAGAAGCTTCATGGGACTCCCCCCTTCCTGAGCTAGGTTGAATAAATCGTTCTTTCTTTGGTACCCAAACTAGCTTTGGAGCGGGTGTGTAGCATTCTGTGATTTTTTTCTTTCCGCGATCGCTGATTTGTTTTGGAGCTACGGGATTGGCCTCACATGGGTCAGGTGACAGGTAAGAACATAATCTGCGTTCTGGCACCCAGATTTGATAATTTCCTTGATAGTAGCCTTGGGCTTCCAATAGTCGTTTAGGAATCCATCGCAACATTTTCTTACTTTTCTTGGAGAGAGTGGTACGTTTCTTACAAGGCTTCTGTTTTTTAACACTAGCTATGGTCGCTAAAGAAGCTTTAGGGATCCACTTGTATGTTTTCTTTGTTATATGAGGATGAGTCTTGTCAGAAGCTATATGCATTGCTTATAGCATATTTAAGGGTACGTGCATTTCATCCCCCTCAGGTGTTACCCAGGTTGTCCCCCTATTTCTATGGTTGCTGCTAGGTGGACCCAAATCCACATTGTCCGACTCAGTCATCCCAGGTAGTACATCCATATAAGGAGAATCTTCCCCAACATCAGTGTCCGCTTTACACGTGTAACAATATTGCAATGGGGCCGAGTGAACTGTGGTGTCAGATCTATGATCAATTATAAACCTGTTTCCTAGAGGATGTGCTCGACCAGTCACAAGATCCACTCGAATCATAGAATCTTGGAACTACAAGTAGACATGGTTTTTAGACCAGTCATGTACCAATTTTGCTTCCCTCATGAAAGGACGTCCTAAGATCATCTCCGATGCCATAGTGTGCTTGGATAAATCCATAACAATGAAGGTAACTCTTATTTTATGTCCAAAGACCTTGATCTTGAGATCTTCTAGCATCCCAATAGGTTTAACAATAGACCCATTGGCCATCTTCACTACTATGGTTGTGGTCGCAAGGTGAGGTCTTCCCATAGTTTCCCAGAAATTTTTAGTCACAATGCTAACCCCAACGCCACCATCAAGGTTTCCCTTCACAGTTAATCCCTTAGTAGTGATTCGTATGGTCGCATTGGATTCATCACCCTCAAAGTATTGTCCCAACTTGTTAATAGGTATTTCTATAACAAGGTTCTCATCTAGGTTGGGTTGTGGATCTAAGTGTTCCTCCTCTATTGGAATCTCCCCAGCTCCATCCATTTGTGAAAATTGTGGTAGCCCAAACTTTAGTTCCCCATTGAGGAAGGCTCGAAGAGCTGAGACTAGCTCAGGGTCTCTATATAGTTTGGACATGATGGTGGTTCTAACTTCTGAAGACATGAAATCCATCAATTTGGCAATGTTTAACGGCACCTTTTGGCCTTGAGTCCCTTGACGTGGGGAAGATGGGATCTCCATTTCCTCGATAGGATCAAGTAGTCCCTCTGTAAACATTCTTTCCATCAAGAAGTGAGTACGCCCACTTTCCCATGACTTTAAGTCGCTTTCTTCTTGGATGACACTAGTTATGGCTAAGGGTCTATGGACTTGGTGAGGTTGATATTGCGTAGGGAACATGGTGTCTGTAATTTGGATACGCCTAGGTGCTGGTTCTAGATCCCTTTGGGTATCTTCTACCAAACTCCTTAATTTCTTGACTCGCTTAATCTCCTCTGTAGGGTTTGGATAAGTTCCTATCTTCTTCTTGGATCCTAGCCATTGTCATTGTGGCTCATGAAGATCTTCCTTGTTGGTTTCTATCTTAGTGGTCGTTTTGGTCTTCATGGTTTCTCCTGAATCAGAATCCTCTTCACCGTCATTCATATATACGGGGTCATCACCAGTCCCTATGTTGGTCTTTGAACTGGGGTCTGACTTTGCTGCTTTTTGCGATCTCTTTCTTCGTGTTTTCTTCTTTTTCTGAGATTGGGCAATTGATGCCGTGTCTCTTTCCTCAAGAATATAATTTTGTTTTTGGAGCATCGATCGTGTGAGTACGTTTATTGGTACCACATGTGTACTTTGTGATGGCTCCTCGGTAACTTCAATCAAGTTTAATGGCGTGATCTTCGGTGCATTTGGATTATTTGTACATTGGGCAATCAGATGATCTATGCCACATCAATTACACATAAGTATCGGCATTGTAGACGTGCTCGCTTGATTGGTTTGCATTAGTGTGGCGTTCTTTTGTAGCCTAATAGGACACTCGGCTACACGATGTGGACCTCCACACTCATAGCATTGAAGAGGTGGTCTCTTAGTTGTGTAATTGATATTTTGGCCTCTTGCCGCAAGAGCAGCTACTTGATATACAGATTTGACTTGTCCTCAATAGTCCTCCATGTAGTATTGTGGACTTTCTTCAAGTACATCCAGCCCATATGCAATATTAGGATCTATATCTTCCTCACACCCTTCCAAACAAGAAATAGATGACTCACAACCCAATAGATTCACATAAGTGATTCTCGGATGTGGTGGTTGTGGTCCTAGCACTGGAGGTTGTAAAGTTGTTTTTTGAACAACATTTTGGGTCCTAGGGACCATGTGTTGTGCTGTTTGTTCAAGAGGTGGGGCCGGCATCAATGCAGGCGCTCGAGGTGTGTCTGTCCATGCTAAGGTTGGTCTATTGGCCATCGCGCGCTTAAATACTATGCAATCCTTAGCTTGATGACCATACCTCCCACAGACATTGCAGTTCCCTTTGAATTTTACTCTAAAAGTAGGGCATTCGCTGGTACTATGCGGTCCATAGCATACGGAGCACCATTGTTGCTCCCTTCTTGGATACATATGATTGTTCTGCGGAGCACGATTGTCTCTAAGACTCTCTTGAATAGCCTTGGTGAGATCTGCTAAAGTCATCTCAGATATCTTTGGCTCCTTAGCACAAGGCTTTAGGGTCATTGGTTGATGCCCTGATGCTTGCGAGCTAATAGATTTAGTCTTAATAGACACTCTTTCTCCTTGAATCATTAAATTATCCTCCAATTGGATCGCATTGGTGGTGACTGCTTCCCAAGTGGTGATACCTCTAATGACTAGGCCATTGTAGATATCCTCATGTCGTAACCCCCTAATGAATCTATTAAGCAATTGGTTATTATTGAAGCGCTCATTTGGATTACATCGAGAATTCAAATGCTTCAAGCGACTAATAAAGTCTCTCACTGACTCTCCTTCCTCTCATTGGGCTTTCTGGAGCTGAGAGGCTACACCCCAAAGCACTCCCTCTCGTATGTATTCTTTCAAGAACAGTCTCCTAAGAGTAGGGTAAATCGTTTTTTCTTCCACCCTTAGGGTTCTATACCAATCCCCAGCCTTTCCACTTAAGGTTAGGCTTAAAGCATTGCTCTTATGCAGGTCATTGTGTTCTCCTAGAGAATTGCATATTTGTTCAAACACTTTGATATGCTTTCTCACATCCCCGTCTCCACTAAATTTTTGTGTGAGCTTGGCTATTTGTACTGCCTTACTTCTAGGCTCTCTATCAGGCGCGTTACGCATAATCTCAGCAATAGATCGACCGATAGCTTGAGAAAATGTTGCTAAGTCACCTAAGTGAGCAGGCATCGTGGGTGGAGGTGCACCAGAGACTACATGTGGAGTAGGTATTGGCATCGGGCTTGGCGCATAGGAAGCCCTTGGGTTCCACATTGGGTACGATGTTGTGCCATGTGGTGGTCCAAAGTTCATATGTGTGGCCCTAGGCATAGCAGACGTCGGAATGTGACATGCTAATGCTAGCCGGTATAGTCCCATGGCAATAAGAGCTTGGGTGTTGTGTTTGTGGAGCATAGGTTGGTGAAACAATGGGAGGAGTAGAGACTACATGAGTACGATGACCCATAGGTGCATACGATTGGTACACACTTGTAGGTACTGTTGCAGGCATTGAGCTACCATGTAGCGGTGCTTTACTAAGAAATGAGGTCCATGGCGTGTTTCTCGGCATGCCCATCATTGGGGTAGGCATGGTAGCCGTGTTGTTATCAAGGGAAAGATGAGCTAGACTTGGAAAGGTGAAGCTAGAACTTGTGGGCTCATATTGCACTGAGACCCCTGGAGAAACAACATATGGAGGATCCATCGGACTTACCAAGGGAGTCTCCATTTGCGATAAGATCGGTTGTTTAGCCTTTCCTGTATCTAAGAATCTCATGAGACCCGTTGAAGGCATGTTGATCCCCTTGTTTTGTCTCTCTAACTCCATGACCCTATGGATGACCTCACAAAATCTTTGTTGTTGATCCTCCACACTAGTAGCACCCATTGTGGATTGTAGGACATCTAACCAACCCACATGATAGGTGTGACCTGTGTATAGGTCGGTCAGAGTCTCTGTTTGTAGTTTGTACTCCCAGTTCTCATTTAAGAACACTCCATCTATGATTGAGGTGCTAGGGGTGTCCTTTGAGCTAGATACAATGTTGCTTTCTAGGGGTTGGCCCTTAGCGGTTGCTAAGTCAGGAGCACTCGATTGCTGTCTTAGCAAGGATATTGACATAGGGGCTTTCGCTTTTAACTCTCTTCATTGCTCTGCCTTGCGTAAGCTCTCGACTTCCTTTTCCCTAGCCGCAATGGTATATCGCTCAACTCTTGCACTTCAGCAAGGCTTCTACCATCGGGTAATATGACCTCGGATGGAAATAACTCTGAAGAGTCAGGAGGTGCAGTGAATGAAGTATTCACGTGCACATTCTCTAACGGCATAGGGTCTACGTTGGTCACGAATGGAGAATTTACTTTCCCACCCCCCTCATTTACATCATTAGCTCCATGTTCGGAGCGAGTGGCTCTACTAAAGGTTTCCTTCAGGAGGCTAAGCACGCTCGGCCCGGACCGCGGGCCCATGACATGCATGTCTTGGCTTGAGCTATCGGGATTAGGCATTGGAAAACCCTCCATGACGTCGTAGTCAGAGGAAGAGTCACTACCTGCTATGTTCGGGTTTTGGTTTGTAATACCTTGGGTCCCCGCAGAGGGCCCGGAACCTAAAGTAGGTGGATATTGAGAACTCGCGTAAGTCGAAATTCTCTCTAGTTGCTCCTTCTAGCACACGACCAAAGCGTAGATGCATGTGCCTCTGGCACCCTACAAGCGTCGGCAAATAACCTCAAAGGTTAACCGCTTACTTTATTAAGCGTCCGTTTTCACTCGTGTTTTTTTAGGTTTTTAATGTTTTTTAATGATCGGTTTTTTGGATTAAAGTGTGTGATAGCTCGAAATGAGTGTATCACTTAGAGGGTCGCTCTGTGCTTTACAACACAATTTTCGGGCATCTGAAGTTCCGTTGGTCCTTAAAAAAATCAATTTTTAGCTACGTGTGAAGCTAAAATTTGTAATGTTAAAAGGCACACACACACACACTCTATCTACCTACTCTAACTAATACACCTACTGTTACACACTAACACACTCTATTAGCTCTCATAGATCTACTTCCTACTTACTATACACAGAAAACTAACAACCTTAATACACAGAGAATAAACACAGTACCTTTGAAAACTCCATTAACAAAGAAAACTAACAACCTTAATACACAAAGAATAAACACAGTACCTTTGAAAACTCCATTAACAAGAAAAATACACAGTATGACACAAAATCCTTCTTCTCAACACACACACCCTCCTTCCTTACCTTTCCTACAATAGAAATTGCACCACAAAAGAAGCACAGAGTGCCATTCAAGCTTAGTGTATGGCATTCCCTGGCAGCGGCGCCAAAAATGTGCGCGTATGTCTCACGTGTCAATGCAAGGAACTTGCCGATACACCGTGTGCGAGCCACAAATGGCTCCAAGCACACAACAAGCCTAAACTAGTAAGCTCAAAGATGGTGTTGGTGTGTCACTCACCGCTCTACGCTTCCTGTCGTGGAGGATTCCTCACCCCGAAGAAGAGGGAGACGCCGCTACGCTGCGCTCAACCGCCTTGCCGCCGTCGTGCCTTCGTAATGCTTGATCGCACACACACTCCCTCTCTCTCCCTCTCTCACTCTCTCTCTCTCTCTCTCTCACGCACACACACACACACACACACACACACACACACACACACACAAGGAGATGAAGAAGAAGAAGATGGAGATGGAGCAAGAGCACTCTTCAATTGCACAAATGAGAGAATGAGGGAATTTTAGGTTTAGTTGACTTTTATATGAGTTCACCCCATTCACACTTGGGCGCCCATGCTTAGCCAACTAATCCCTTGAATGTTCCAATTAGAGTGTGCCTCTCATCGGTGATCACTCTTACCCTTTTCCTATTGGACCAACAAGCCCGGTACCTGACTCTACCAAACAAATAATACAATGTCCGTCGTAGGTGATAGGATGTCTGTGAGCCGTGAGGGTTAACAATACATGTTTGACATTCTGAAACATAAACTCGATGTTACTATGCATACAAAGTTTTATGGCCCCAATACTACATATATCGAGCTCATAAGAATGACCCAGTTTTATATTGTACCATGTGTAATAGTATATGTGGAGAACCACTCCTTATGAGGAGTCACATGAAGGCTAGCACCTGAATCCACTATCCAATTTTGGGCATAACACTCGTCAAGAGCTAACAATGCATCAAGACTCAAATATGAGGTGAAGATCAACACATCTGATATCTTTGTCACACCAAGAATAGTCTCAACAATTGGAGACTCAATAATATAAAGTTCTCCTATCTTCACGATGCTCTTGAGTGTGTCAAAATTTGCTTTTATTTTGTAATGCAGGACACTACGGGAGCACGTGCATGCAAGACACAATATGGTGGAGCTCTTGGTAATAATTACTCACCATTCCTTATTCATCATTATGTCCAAAGAATAAAGGTAAGTGGTTAGTGATTGGCAGTCGGCCAATTGGCATGAACCCTAACACCATAGAGGGGAATGGACAAATGAAAATATGCATGAGTGCTACTACATGCCAAATTATGATGGGAATGTACAATATGTACCCATAAGACAACAAGGAAAATATGTCTATAGGTATCCACCTAACTAGCCCCAATATAGACCAATGGTGGGGATGGAAAGATCGCAACCGATACCCGACTGCCATTCGACAATGCTATTTGTATTAGAATGATAACCAAAAGAGTCCAGAGAGGAACATGCTCTAGTGCCCATAACTGCTTTATGAGAATCCTAGCTCTTCTGGAATAGTTGGGGAATATTGGTATGAACGACAACTAGCTCCTATTACAAGCCATTCTACTACACACAAACTGAAAACCCTCCAATTTACTTTATTGAGAACTAGGGGGCTAGACCATTGGTGATGAGGGCTCATCCACCACAACAAAGAAGTGGGGGATGCCATAAATATGGAGCATCAAACCACTAGAAAATGAGTGTCCACATGACAAAGAAGGATTTGTACCACTACCAGTCTATTGCATGGGGTGTAGCAAAAGGGGAGGTCATTTCCCTAAATATTTCCCTAAGAATCCCTAGTAACAAGGGAAAGATTCTTATGAATCTGGTACAAGTGGTCCCATCAAGTTCATTGGAAAGCAAACCAATGATACCTATTAAGATGGTAAGTAGAGCATGGGAAAAACGACAAGAACAAGGAAAAACAATAAAAAAAAATCATACAAGAGTAAATCTTTAGCAAAAATGCAAAGAGCCAAAAGACAAAGATATGAATAAAGGAAACAAAAACTTCAAGCTCAAGTAGAGGCTAAATCCAAAGAGATCATGGAAAAAAGAGACATATTTGAATATGAAAAGATCGTGGAATTGGCAGTCAAGTCTGCAAGACCTGTCTTGGTAGATAAGATCCATGAACCCATAATTGCAGCCCTTGAAGCGTATCAAGCGGTCTTGCACATGCGAAAAAACATGGAAAAATAGTGGAAAATTCATCCCCACATCTTAAGCCCGAATCAACAAAACTTGAAGCTTTTGAGAGATTAGTTAAAATCACCTAGGAAATTATGGGGTCTTAGAAACAAATTTTAGAGTAATTGGAAGGAAAAGAAGATGTAAAATCAAAGGTCTAGGAGATAATCCGGTGTTGGCTACGAGAGCATTGTGAGGTTGTACCATAATTATTTCGCGCGTTCGAACTCCTCATTCGCCTTTTACAGTGAGAGAGATCTCAACTCAGAACTAGAATCTGAGGAGTATCCAATGAATATAATATCAGCGAAGCCAGTATGTACCATTGTGGCATTGGGAATTTCTTTAATTTGAAAGGTATTTTGGGAATTTCCACAACTTAAAGGGGTATTTTGGTAATTTTCCCAAAAATGAACTGCCTATAGCCATCCACGCCGGCGTGGATGGCTACAGGTAGTTTCACGTCAATGTTTTCTTTGCCTATTCCCATGCTACAAATCCCATGCTACAGTGCAACGATGAAAGGTTGCTTCTCTCTCTCTCTCTCTCTCTCTCTCTCTCTCTCTCTCTCTCTCTCTCTCTCTCTCTCTCTCTCTCTCTCTCTCTCTCTCTCTCTCTCTCTCTCTCTCTCTCTCTCTCTCTCTCTCTCGTGCATAATGTGAGAGGTTAGATCAGATGGAGCCGTGGCCATTATCGAGCAATAGCATGCACTTCGTACCAGCATTCAAATCATCTATTCAAATCAGCCTCAAATTCAGTAATATGTCTCTCATTTGGACCAGTGATCAACAAATCATCCACATATAGAACCACAATGCGAAGTACATCACCCTCACGCTTTACATACAATGTGCTTTCTGTTGGACTATTACAAAAGCCTCGTTTGACCAAATGAGTGTCAGCCTTCTCATACCAAGCACGAGGAGATTGCTTCAACCCATACAAAGATTTGTTACATTTGCACACCTTTTCCTCTTGTCCTTTCTTGACAAAACCGCGGGCTGCATTACATAAACTTCCTCAAATATATCACCATACAAGAAAGGAGTAACAATGTCTGATTGATGTACATCCCAACCAAAATGAGCTACCAATGCATATAGAAAACGCACAGTAGTCATATGACAAGTGGGAGAAAAAGTCTCTTCATAATCTATGCCTTTTTGTAGTGCATAACCCTTTGCAACAAGTTAAGCCTTATAGAGATCAATCTCACCATCCAGCTTGCGTTTCAACTTGTAAACCCACTTCATACCAATGGCCTTTTTGCCAAGAGGCAAATCACATAAAGTCCATGTGTCATTTTCTATAAGTGCATCATATTCTGATTACAGGGCAACCATCCAATTTTCTAAATTATGTGCTTCATCAAATGATAGAGGTTCCTCCACATCATGTAAGCTAGACACGGCCAAAGCATAACAATCTGATGCATATGATGCATGGCACGAGCCTGACCAAGTATGACTAGACAAAGGTGCATCCAATTTACTGTCACGCAATGTATGCACCAGCCATTTTGGCATACCTCTAGCTTGGTCATTTTCAACCCTTTCCTCATCAAGTACATCATGCATATCTGCATCAGTAATAGGCTGATCTGTAACATTTTCAGAAACCCCCATAGGCTGTACATTTGCCTCATTGAAATTTACATTCATACTTCCACCACTGAAAAGAGGCAACAAAGTGTCATAAATGTCCCGTGAGTTTACATTAGTGTCTCTAGTACATGAGAGCAAGGGCTGAACAAAATCTTCCACAAATAGAACATCCCATGAAACCAAAAGACGCTCCGTTTGTGAATGATACAACCTATAACCTTTTCTTTCAGCACTATAACCAACAAAAATACATTTGACAACCTTATCATCCAATTTTCTGTGCGTTTTTTGTGGCACCAACGCATATGCCAAAGAACCAAAAATACGCATGTGCTCAATAGAAGGCTTTCTATAATGCCATGCTTCATATGGAGTAATAGACTGCAAAGCTTTTGTAGGACACCTGTTTAGTACATAGTGGCACACATGATGGCCTGAAGCCAAAAAGAATGCGGCAAAGCTTGACTTTTGACCATACATCGTGCCATTTCCGTAAGTGACCTGTTTTTCCTCTTAGCAATACCATTTTGTTGAGGCATATAAGGCACTTTACATTGGTGTTTTATCCCGTGACTAGCCAAAAATGCATTAAATGCATGAGACATATACTCCCCCACTTGATGGGAATGGGGGTGCCCAGAGTTCATTTCAAGACATTGTTAAGGCGGTTACGCCGCTAGCGGAAGCTAAATAGCGAGAACTCAACCAACAACAGAATTTGTCAGACGAGGACGGAGCTTGACCCGCAGGCGCATTGAAACAACTAGGTGGGTGTCAAATCACCTACTCGACCTTCTAATGACAATCACTACTAAGGAAATCAAATCTAAGTTCTAAAATACGCAAGTGACTGAAATCCGTACTACGAACGAATGCTATACGAAACAGGATCTAGAATCATTGAATCGATCTCAAACTCAAGGGGAAGTCTATACACTAGGTAAGAACAACACCCTAAAGACTTGAACTGCAAAATCAACCTATAACCACTCCGTGCGGTAAACGCGTATGAAGACAGGTCGAAAAATACAGGTGACCGAAACTTGACCCCGATGGTACTAATGTGTAGCTCTACTCGTTGTGGTTCTATAGATATGCTGCACGCTCTATTCCGACACACGAGTTGGAAGAAAACTCACACCGAAGCTCGTAGAAACTTACCACACGTAGAAGCCGATAGCGCGCACTCTTGGTATCTGTGCGTAGCTCTCACCGTTGCTAACACAATGGCGGTGTCGCTTCTCCAATGGCGGCCCCGTAGCTCGCGTAGCAAGAATATAAGACTCTCTCTCTCTCTCTCTCTCTCTCTCTCTCTCTCTCTCTCTCTCTCTCTCAGACACAGTCACGGCGCTCAAAAACTCACTTTGATTAATTGAATCCCCCTTAGGTTACAAAACTTTGGCTTATATACCTCAGCCTTGGAGGTGAGAACATCTCTAATTATTTACATCAACAGGTGAAATTACTTCGGGATTACAAGCTGGAAACTCAATTGAGTCCCGTTACTTAATGAATGGCTCAAATCAAAATTAATGTCGGAAAGACATTTATTACAATCAATGGTTACAAAATGATGGGTGTGAGCAAAAATGTGGGTGTGATCCTCTGCTGGCTCAACACTTCCTCTGCTGGCTCAACACTCCCCCCCTCCGCGTTCATGTCGTCCCTGACATGACTTTTAGGCTTGGTCAATAGAGTCCTGTCGTCTTGAGCATCTGCAAATGTGATTCGTAGCGTAGGTTGCCGATGGTCAAGGTTGGGCCGAATATTTTGCTTTCGTGAGTGAAAAAGCCGGTGTAGAAAGCTTCTTCGAATGTTTGCATGTGGAAGCTAGGCAAAAACATAATTCTTTGGTATAAGAGATGTAACACCTTTGGTGATGGCTGCAATGAAAGATCATACATCATATCCGTCACTGTGTCGGCCGTCGATAGTAGACTCGAGGTCGTGGCTTTATCTGGCGCGAACACTTCAATGCATGCTAAGAGAGTCCTGCAGATTTTCTTTAGCATCTGACACGAAAGGTCAGGAGAGCCAGTAAAGAGTTTGATGGTGCCCGTTAGGGTTTTCACCATGTAGGCTTTACCTATTCTCTCTCCTGCCTTTGGTCCTGGCATCCTTGGGTAATTAAGCCAATTTGGCTTCTTTTCAGCAATCCTGCCATGCTCTTTCCAGCTTCTGACTCTTGGCACCGGGCAGAAGGTTGCATCCTCCCGAATCTCCTTTGGAGCCTCTACCAAGTAGATGAGGTAGGCTGGGTATTTGTTCAGCCAACCTTTCCTCCATCTAGGTTGAGAATCTACAATCTTCTTTGATTGTTCATCTTTTGTGATGTCGCCTTCGTAAAGAGCGACATACTGCTCCTCCTCTATTCTCTTTTTCGTCTTTATCACTTCAAATTTCATCAGAGGGAAAGGCAGGCTGGGTTGCATCCACTCTTCATGGAGCACTTTTGTGTCTAAACCTTGAAGTCTAATGGAGATGAGGAGTCTCCTTTCCCATTCCATTTCCGCCTTGGCACTTTCCTCTGTTGACTTTTCTATTTGGTCCTGGAGCCTTTGTTCTTCTTCTTCAGAGATTCCTGAAGTTGAGGCCACTTCTTGAACTGGGGCTGGATCTTCAATTGTGGTTGCCTCTCCACTTTCTGGTAGCTCTATGGCTGCTCCCCCTGCTTCTTCTTGTGGTGTCTCTGTTTCTCTTCTTTGTTGCTCTTGGAGGTCTTGGAGCTGTTTGCGGAGGGCCTCATTTTCTGTCCTTAGTGTTTGGTTTTCTGATGCGAGCCTCTCCTCTGCAGCCAATGATCCCTCCGCCATGTGCAATCTTTGCACTTGCTCTAACCTTAGCTCTCTTTGCAAACTTCTGACCTGATCTTCCAGAGCTGGTACGAGGGCTCCCTCTTGTTCTGTTCCTGCTCTGCTAGCTCTAGGGGTGGTCCTGAGTCTCGTGATTGTCCTTTCTTGAAGTTCGACTCTTTCCCTTAGCTCAATGAGCTCATCCTTGGCTGCCTCCAGCTCATCTTCTATTCGCTCCTTTGCTTCCTGTGAACTTGTTACCTCTCTTGAAGCTTCGGCTAGTTGGAGTATCAAGCCGTCTCTCTCGTTTTCTGCGTCATAGAGTGATGCTTTATGACTTTCAGATTCAGTCATAGCATTCTCTAACTTCTTCTGCAACTCTGCTTCCTTTTGTTTTGCTGTCTCAATTGCTACTTCCTTTGCTCTGGATCTTTCTTTAATCTTGCTGAGCAGTTCATGCACCATGTGCATGTCTTTTTCATCTTCATCTGTCGACTTGACAGCTCTTTCTGCCACCACCTCCAATGGCTTCGGCTCTTCTAGTATGTTCTGTTCATCCATTTTCTCTTCACTCTCCATTGTACCCTTTGTCTTTTCCTTCGTCCCTTCCCGATCATCTTGTTTTCGTAGGGATATCCCATAAACTGCCTCCAGGGCCTCTTCTTCACTGTATCCGATCGCTACCAGATCCTCATAATCATCTTTCTTTTGCTGAACTGGATCTATCTCCTTTTCCTTGGTCCCGGCCTCCGGCTTTTCCATAACTTCTGTTTCCATTTCTATTGTGGTCTCCTCCACAATAATTTCCGTCTTCTTCGGGCTTGGTACATCAGTAAAGGAGGGCTGATTGTCCTCAGTCATCTTGGCTTTCCCTTTGTTTGCTTGCCCGTCTTTCTCTCGAAGTTCAGTAGACTCATCTACTTCCTTCTTCTCCTTGTCGTCCTTTTTCAGCTCAGCTTTTAAAAGCTGTACTTTCTCTTCGGTATAAGGCTCGACAGGTTGCTGCTCCAGTATGGCCTCCGACTCCTCATAAGCTCTAATATATTGATCATATTGATCAACATGTGGCCTGGCTGAGCTGGTTCCGACTTTAGCGGGGTCTGGCACCCACATTTCTTCAAAGTCCCCCTTTAGAGCTCTTTCCGCTCTAAACTGCTCCACCAGCCTTTCCATTCTTGCGGCTTTTTGACTTTTGGTTTGCTTGGGATCAGCCTTCTCCTTCGCTTTCTTCTTGAGCGGCTCGTCCACAGCCTCTTCAGGTTCTGAAACTATTTCTAGTTTTCGGCGTGCTCTTGTGGATGCCCTCTTGGATACTTCTTGTTGTTCTTTCTCTTCATCGGCTTCTCTAAGCCACTCATTCTGGGAGGGAACCCGTGGCCCTTGATCCCTCGCTCCAATAGCTTCATAAGCTATTCTTGTTAGGATTTCTCCTCCTCCTATGTACTTTGGCTTCTGGTTGTGCATGGCGATTACTTGCTCGTGGATGTATTGAGCATAATTCACCTCTTTTGGCATGTTGCTCTTCAGTGCCCATGTGATGGTTGTCGCAATGGCATGGGGTGGTGTAGTATACTTCTGCGGTCTTTTACTGCACACATGGAGAAACTGGTTGTATAATCGGCAAAGGGTTGCCGCTCGTTGATCTGCCATATCTCCGTAGGTTGTATTTTGTTTCTTTGATCCATAGACCTCTATGGCCTCCCTTCTTTCTCTGACAGAACTCCCTTTGTTGTGCAGCTTCAATGCATCTGCAATGAGCTGTGGAGTGATCTGTACTTCAACTGTTTCTCCATCCATGGCTGTCAACGTGGCTTTCCCATCCTTCTGAATGGATGTTGCCAACTCATACACTCTTCTTGTGTCTACACCTGATGGTCTCTAGGTGAAGAACCTGTGTAAGTCAGCCTTTTCCAGGTATCTGCTGATGTTCTCTGATCTGCTATAATCCACTAATTCTCGTGGGATCATAGGTACATCGACCGATTGCCCTTGAGGATCTCTGAAAGTCCCCTGGTAGATCTTTATTCCCTCTTTTTCTAGTACTGCTTCCTCCACCCAAGTCTTGGTTGGCTTGAGGGTTTCTGTTGGAATATCAAAAGGTTCTGCTTCTGCAAGAGCATCCTTGATGGTTGGTCTTTTTCTCTTAGTTGCCGATGACTTAGCGGAATCCATGGATCCTGTAACTCCAATTACAGAAGTTAGCGTCTTTTTAGTACTGAAAGCCGAAATGAAGCTTTTAACTATTCAAATGACTTGAAAATTGAAACATGAGCTATTCAGGGCCTAAGGATGCAATGTAGGTGAAAAAATATGCAAACTGGGCTCAAAAACATGCTTGAGACATCATACGCGTATGATGTCTTTTGTGTCAGAATGACTTCATATTGGTTGTGCTTGTAGCTGATAGTGTATACATGAGTATCATATGCTTGGATTTGAGTTTGGATCCCATTTGGTCAAGTTTTGGCCAGTTCGGTCCAGTTCAGGCTCTTGGCAAAATTTTGAAAGGGAAATGGATTTTATGATCCAAATTGGATAAAACTTGGTGGTTCACCTTCAAATGGCATGTAGATCACTTCTGTTTGGTGGTTGAAGCCCTGAGGTGCCAAAATCACATAGTGAGACATCATACGCGTATGATGTCTTTTAGTGCATTTTTGGACCAATTTTCTCTATAAGCTTGGTTTTGGCTTTAGATAGGCTTATTCAGTGGATTTATCAAGTTTGGATAGAATTTGGACTAAAAATGGCTCTGGAGACATCATACGCGTATGATGTCTTTTTCATCAATTTTTCATGGGATTGGTTCTGTGGACTCTCCATGTGCTAGTGAAGGATTGTTTATACTCAAATCTTGGTTTGGACTTGAATATGTTGGATTTGGGACAAAAATAGGCTTTGTATGAAGGATTTTCTCTTAATTGGGCTAATGGGGTGATCCACCTGACCAAATGGTTCCAAACTTCATATGTAGCATGTATTAGATATATATAATGGATGTATGATGACAAATGAGCATTTTTTGCTCTGTAAGTGCAAATAGACATCATACGCGTATGATGTCTTTTGTGTCAAAATGGTGCTTTTTGGTTCCAGATAGCTTGTAGATGTGTTAATCAACAATCCTACAAAGTTTCAATGAGTTTGGAGTTATTTTGACAAAATTAGGACCAAAAATCAATTTTATGGCCCACTTTGCGCCTTTTTGGTTTTCCTTGGGTTTTCTAACTCCAATTCTCATGATACTTGGTTCATAGGATGTGATTAACATGTGGAATGAGGCTATGCACTCAAATGTTGAAATGGATGTGAAAATCATGCTGTGAGACATCATACGCGTATGATGTCTTTTCTTGAAATGTTGGTTTTTTTGTGCAAAGAATGCTTTGTGCTAGTGCCCTAAGCCCTGCTAACTAGTTTTCAACTTAAAAAGTCATCAGTTTAGCTAAAAAGCCCCCTTATAGGCATTTCAGTCTCCGAAGTCGTCTTTTTGCCTTGGAGTTGAATTTCTTCAACTTTTCTTCTCGAGAGTTGCATTTCCAGCTCATTGGATATGTTGTGAAGCCACCTATTTGGTTGAACTTGACTTTGGCTCCCCGTTCTCCATCTTTCTCCATTTGGTTGCCCGAAAACGTCTTTTTCACCATCGGTCAGTGAATCAGCTTTCTTTTGGGTTTTGCTTGCAAACATAAGTCATCCATGTATATTTGAAGCTGCTTGTGAAGTTTCATGTCATTTGGTCGTCAATTTTAGCCGTTATGCCAAAATGACGCTTTGTGTGTCCGCAGCCGAATCGGTTGTTCCGACCTACTTTTGGTGATCCAAACCCGGAGATACTCCATGGTTGCATTGCCCTCGATGTTGTTAAGCTTCCTGAGAAGTTTTGTGTCGTTCCGACAACTTTTTTCTGTTTGCCTCTTGCAGGCTCTGTTGACCTAGGGTTTTTTCAGTCGTTCTTTCTCGAGCTTTGAGTGTTAGAAACTCATCTCCTATACTAGGGTAACCCACCTCTAAGTTCTTGCAAGGTTTGGTTAGGCGGTTGTGCCCCTACCTAGCGTTCTTCCCCATTCCCCGTCTGCTCTTGTTTCTTGGTTTTGGTGAGTTTTCGCGACAAAAGTTAACGATAAGCATCAAAAGCTTATGGCAACGAGTCTACCTCTCATGTCTGGTGTCCTCTGAGCTCTCGTAGCAGTCGTAGAAGGCGGTAGAAGGTCGGATGCTCCTGTGTGCTCTTTGCTCTCTCCAAGAAGGTAATAGTGGAAATGAGCTTGATAGTGAAGTGAAAAATACTTAACTTCGGGCTTCCCGGATCACTTGTTACCAAATTTGACATGTGCTCCTATCTCATCGTGAAATGCACTTTAGGATTTGAAATTTCTCAATTTGAACTCCTTTTGACCTGTTTCTGAGAAATCTGTCCACTTTGCCAAAATATTGTCATTTCGGGCTTTCCGCAACTTTTTCAGAATTGTACCCAATTTTTACCATGGGTTGCCCTTGTCATTAGGACCATCACCGTCTATTCTTTTCTTTTTTCCGATCTCATTTCACCTGCTTTTTTATTTTTCTTTTACTTTTATTAAGAAAATCATAAAAAATAAAGGAAAATAGCAAATTGAAGCCAAAAAATTCCAAACATACACGATAAATAGCTGGTAACCTTGTGTATATGAATATACACTTCTTTGTGATTTCTGGACTTGGATTACCACTTTTTTCCACTTTTTAGCTCCAAAAACACTCTTATTTAGTGATATTTACACATCTAGAGACCCAAATTCATCATTTGATCTCTTCTTGTTGCAAAACAAGGTATATAAGGGCATAAATACTATCAATATCCGCAATCAAACATAAAAATTTGCAAAATCATGTAAGACACTGCCCTTGTAATATAATTTTTGTTTTTCTTTGTTTTTCCCGCTTGTAGCTGCTTTGTAGCTCCTGTATACCTCCCCCCCTCCTAGTCTGAGTCCTCCCGGATGACTATGAAGTGTCTGTGGGCGAAGCCTTGTAGTTGTTTTGGTCATAAATTCCCAATGTAATTGTAGAGCGACGATACAACATTCTTTCCAATAAAGCTGCTCTTTGGTGGTCGGGTTTTGGGTTGGTTTTGGCAATTTGGTAGTAGAATCAGTAGATGGATTCTTCGTTACCTTGTTGTCTTTTTTCACAATCCAAATCTGCTTCCGCTTTGCTTGTGCTTGCCACAAACTCTTTGCGACCCAAACCTGCTTTGTTCTGTGTGTTGATTTCCTTGGCTTGAAATACCTAGGAGTTTCCGTGGCTTGTACTGAAGGGAGTTCCTGTTTACAAATCTTTGGGATCCAAATTTGCTTGCTGTAGCTTTGTGCCGTCATGAACTTCTTTGGAATCCAGATCTGTTTCACTGTCCTTGATTGTCGGGGATCACTCTGTTGTCTGGTATTGAAGACTCTGTTTGTGTTTTCTGGCACCACCTTTTTTGGTCTCCATACCAACGTTGACTTCGTTTTTTCCCAAGGTTGAGCTGTTATATTATTGCTTGTCTTCCTTATCCAATGTTGAGAGTTCCTCGTCGACGAGCAATCCAGTTGTGTAGAAACTTTTGGTTGCCATTGCTTCTTCTTTTTCTCTGTTTGTTGTTTGCCCTTGTCCGTGGATTCTTCCTTTGGAGTTAGCTCTGCTCCTTTAGTGAACTTAACTGATTGACTTTCACCTTCGTATTTGATAAGCACTGATTTAGAACTCCAGTCAATCATTGCATTGTATTGCTTCTGCCATGGTTGTCCTAGCAATAATGGATGTTGTGTAGCTTGGTCTTCAACCACGTAAAACATATGAGGATACACATACTGGTTAATCTGTATATGTAAAACTGTGCATCCGACAGTTTTGATTGAGTTCTCAGAGTAACTTTTTAACTCTTGCTTGGCAGTTTGTAATTTCGTGTCATTTGTCAATTGTCTATACAAACTGAGTGAAAGTAGGTTAGCTTGAGCTCCTGAATCCAATAGTGCTCTGGCTTTGATTTGGTTGGTTCCCACTTTGCATTCAATGATGGGTTCTTCTTTGTCCTTATCCATTTCTGTTATACTGACTGCGTTTATTCGTATTGCTCCTTCATGGCGCTGTTTCTGACGCAGTAGTCTTCTTTTCTCCATTCTTTCCTTTGCCTCGGCTTGCGCTTCCTCCACAATCATTTTCTTTTTCTGGACACGCAGCTTTTCTTGATGTATTTTGAGAAGCATGTCTTGTGTTAGCGGCAATAGATACTTTTTCACTCTGCATCCACTAATCCAATTGGGCATTTCTTCTCCGTCTAATGTAGCAAGCTTGACGGCTCCACTTGGTGATAGATCTTTAATCACCAGAGGTCCCATCCCTCGCTTTTTAAGCTTCTTAGCATGTTGTTTCAGAGTGTAAACTAGGACATAGTCCCCAACCTTAAACTCTTTAGTCCGCACATGCTTATCAAAAAATTCCATTTGTCGCCTTTTTTGAGCGTAGATAGAAGCTACTGCTTTTAGGCGAAGCTAGTCTAGCTTTTCCAGGTCATCTATTCTATCAGAAAGCTCGTGCCCTGTCCACTCTAGATCCTTAGCCACCCTTAAGGTTGAAATCAAGAATTCTATTGGTAAGATAGCATTTAGCCCAAAAACCATGTTATATGGGGTCGTTCCTATTGATGTTTTATATGCTACCCTATATGCCCATAATGTTGAATGTAACTTTTGTTCCCAGTCAGTTCTCGACTCAGATACAATCTTCGTGAGGACCGTACATATGGTTTTGTTTGTTGCTTCAGCTTGTCCATTTGCTTGTGGATGATACGGGGCTGATTTCCTATGGATTACCATGAATTCATCTAGAAGGATCTTTATCACTTCATTTATAAAATGTGTGCCTCGATCACTCACAATTTCTATTGGCAATCCATATCGTACAAAGACGTATTCATACAGAAATTGTGCCGTGGTCCTGGCATCTGCTTTTTGAGTTGCCTTTGCTTCGACCCACTTTGTTAGATAGTCTGTAGCCACAATGATGTATTGTGCATGAGTCTTATATGCAGGAGGTGAAATGGGTCCGACATAATCAATCCCCCATTTTGCAAAAGCTCTTGCCCCCATCATTGGTCTAAGCAACATATCATCTCTTTTAAGTGGTACTTTGGTCCGCTGACAGTCATCACACCGTTTAACGTATTCCTCAGCGTCCATATGTAATGTTGGCCACCATATTCCTGCGGCTAAGACAAGTTTTGTTGTCTTATCACCTGAGAAATGGCCTCCACCTACTCCTCCATGAGCTTGCTCCAGGATTATCACATACTCAGACTCTGATGCGCAAATCCTAAGCTGGTTGTCTTTACCTCTCTTATAGAGTTGATCTCCTATTAAAGCGTAATCTCTAGCTTCTGTCTCTACAGATTTCTGACGAGCTTTTGACGTTCCTTC
Organism: Adiantum capillus-veneris; assembly: GCF_014529385.1. Taxonomy (NCBI): domain Eukaryota; kingdom Viridiplantae; phylum Streptophyta; class Polypodiopsida; order Polypodiales; family Pteridaceae; genus Adiantum; species Adiantum capillus-veneris. Next base: position 80,886,737 of record NC_140954.1, read on the forward strand.
TGGGAAAGTTCTATTTGTGAGATATTCAACAATATACTGACTCCATTCTGGAGCGATCATTATCTGATATAATGTCGAATACTCGGCTGGCGGTTTTGATGAACATACAATACATACAGTGACATATTCATGTACGCTTTCTTTCATTCCTGGCCAATAGACTCCCAATTGTAACAAATTCCTATATGTGTTCCTTCTTGAACAATGAAATGCACATTCCTGAACATGTGCTTCGCGCAGATATATATTATATTCCTCAGGATTGATGCATAGTCGTAAAACATGATCATTTCCCAATTGATACAACCTTCCTGCAATCAATTGAAGATTCTTGGATTGCTGAATAGCAATATGTTTCAGGTTGTATTCTCTTCTATCGAACTCTCCTCCATAGGTTAATAGGTTAACGACATTTTGAGACCACTTAGGTATCATTTCTATGTTGAACAAGTACGCGTCTGGCATGTCGTCATCTACTCCTATAGGGTCTTCTCCATTCGTCAATCGCGAAAGATGATCAGCTCTAAGATGTGTTTTTCCTTTCTTTACTACTACCGTGAAGTTGAATTCCAGTAAGATAATGAACCATCTCACTATTCTCCCGGTATTGCATGGTTTATTCACTAGGTAGAGCAAGGCTTGGTGATCCGTAAAAAACACAAACTTGTTGGCTAGAAGATAATGCCGAAATTTCTTCACAGCATAGATCATTCCTAATCCTTCTCGCTCTGTTGTGGTGTAATTCTTCTCTGCATGGTTGAGCTGTCGACTGGCGTAACAGATAGGAAAATCCATGTTTCCTTCTTCTGGCTGAGCCAGAATACATCCTATTGCATATGCCGAAGCATCTATATGCACATGGAATATCTTCTCCCAATCTGGTGATTTCAAGACTGGAGCAGTAATGAGTGCCTCTTTCAATTTCTTGAACGATTCCTCACACTCCTCTGTCCATTCAAAGTTCACTATTAGCCTGTAAAGTGGTTGGCCTATTATAGCGTACATGTAAATGAATCGTCTATAATATCCACAATGTCCCATAAAGCTCTGTACTTGTTTCGCATTGGTTGGTCTAGGCATATCCACTATAACTTTTATCTTCTCTAAATCCGTGGATATTCCGTTTTGTGAGACAATATGTCCCAGAATTCTGCCCTGTCGGACCATAAACACACATTTCTCAGGATTGAGACAAATGCGATATGTCCTACATTTCTCAAATACTTTTCTTAGGTGTTCTAGATGCTCATCTCTCAGTAGAGAATGTACACATAAGTCATCCATGTATATTTCTAGAAACAACCTTAAGTATTCTTTGAAAGCATGCGTCATCAGCCTCTGGAAGGTTGCGGGAGCATTGGTTAGACCAAAAGGCATAACCCGATAAGCATAAATTCCCCACTCCGTTGCAAAAGCTGTTTTATGTTGATCTTCCAGTGCTATGGCTAGCTGGTTATATCCTGAAAAACCATCAAGAAAGGAGTATGCTGTTTTCCCTGATACACGCTCTAGAACATGATCAGTTATCGGCAGGGGATAATTGTCCCTGATTGTTGCAGCATTCACTTTCTTTAAGTTGACACACACTCGAGTTTTCCGTTCTTCTTAGGTACTACCACAATCGGAGATACCCAATCGGTGTGTTCAATCTCGTATATGAATTCAGCTTCCATTAGCTTATCTATCTCTTCCTTGATTCGCTTAGCAAAAGTATCATTATATGTGTATGGTCTCTGTCTGCTAGGCTTTGCGTCTTGTTTCAGTGGGATTGAGTGTTGGCATATCGATGGGTCAACTCCCTTTAAGTCCTTATAAGACCATGCAAACACATCCCTGTACTCTCTGAGAAGACTCAAAAGTCTCTCTTCCTCGCTTGGAGACAAATCTGTGGCTATGTACACCGGTCTAGGCGTCTCACCTGGAGCTGCTAAATCAACTGTTTTTGCATCCTCCGGTCCGTCATAAGATTCGTTCTCCTTCCTCTCTCGAATAGGTGGGGTTAATATCACCTTCCTATCCTCTATTGTGAATTTCCTATAGTGAGAGGGAACATCCATGTTTTCCTTGATTTTGACGTTTTCGTCCTCTCCACTCTCAATTTCTGTCGTCCAAACTTCCTCAGAGTTTTCTTGAGCTCTCTGTACTTGTTTCTACGTTCTAACTTGGACTCCGTGTATTCTCTGTTGCGCTTGTTCTTTTCTGATTTTTCTGTTTCAGTTTTCGTTCCATTCTTTTGAACTTGATTTCTTGAGCCTCTTTTGTCTTTTCGTAAGCTCTTTTGATCACTGCCTCTCATTCTTCCAGAAATCTTATCCTTAACACAATCTTCAGCCTTTACTAGCATTAGGAATTGATTTTTTCCTCTTATTCTAGTCATCGGATTGGTTCTAACCCCTTTTGTTTTTTTCTTTGCTCTATAGTGTTTCTGGCGTTGTTTAGTTTGGTTCGGAAAATCATAAAATCGGACATCCGTTATAGTTTCTTCGTTTCCGCTTGAATTGTCCGTTGACTCGTTGTCTGCTTCATTTCCCCACTCTGGATGATTGGGAATGTCATGAAACACCTCTTCTTCATCTTCCTTTTTCAGTGTATCGTTCTTTTCAGTTTCTTTTTGAGTACAGTTCTCAACATGAAATACGGAACCACGTCGTACCCGTCCTTATCGCAAAATTTTGTTGTGGGACCATCCGGAATTGCACAAACATCTAGGGTTGCTAGAATGTGTGTCCATTCTAATGGTTCAAACGTGTCCTCTGGAAAGGGTTCTCTATTAAGTTTCGTCTTCGATAGCCCTTTCTAAAACACATCTTCTCTCGTTAGACTTCCACATCTCGAAGCTCCACACATCCATAACTCCTTGGGTTTACCTAACCAAGCTGGAAATTCGGATCCCGCCAAAGTAGCTGAATCAAACTCCTCTACCGGTGTTCGGTTCACATCTTTGTAGCTATGGTCTTTCAGGTTCACACGTGTAGTGGTTTCCATATTTCTCAAGTATATGTGATCGTAGCCCCAATCTTGGACCATTTTCAACTGTCTCATGAATGGTCTTCCCAATATGATATCATAGTTATTCTCCTTGGCCAAAATCGACAATAGCAAAAGTATGTTCGTATTCAATGCCGCAAGAAGTCACTACAACTTTCTCTAATAACCCATAGGTTTCTCCATGTGTCCATCTGCTAATTGGAGTTTCAACCTAGTCTTCCTTATTGCTGGTTTTCCCCATTTTTTCCAGATTTCTTTTGTAGCAATGGCTACCCCAGCTCCGCTGTCTAGTATTGCCATCGTGTTCACTCCTTGGAATTCAACTGGTAAGGTTGTATTCCCCTCTTCACCTTCGCAATACTCTCCGACCTTGTTTAAGGGTACAGGCTTAGCGTTCTTTTGTGGTTTGCTCAGCTCCTCTATGCTCTCTTGCAATCTCGATGTTGGATCTTTTATCCCGAATTTCTCCAAGCATTTTCCTACAGTGGTCCACATATGTGGTCTTAGCCTCAAAAGCTCAGCTAGAGTGATAGTGCATGTCACTGGTGTTGACAAAATCTCTATCAATCCTTGCGAGTCCATGACTTTTTCTGATGAGATTCTTTCGTGAGGGAAGTGCTCTAATCTCGGATTTTGCTTCATACTCTCCTAAGTATGAAGGTAAGGTATTCAGTGAATGAGGTTTGCTCTCCATTGTTCTAACAGAGCCCCCATCTCCCCAGTAAGATTGCAGATCCAAGTCCACTTGAGATCCTGCCTCAAATTCCACTATGGGAGGATTCCTGATGTCCTTTTCCCAATTTGTCTGATTAGCTTGGCAACTTAGCTCGTTTGCAAAGTTTGCCTCTCTCACTTGTTTCCAAAATTCATTGTAATCTCATCTTCTTCCGTAAATCCTCTGTATGACTGGATGAAAACTCTCTATCTCCTGATCAGTTGTGTTCCAAACTATGCGGTCATCCTTTTGTGTATTTTCAGGCTTTTGTGCACTGGGAGTCTTTTCAGCTACCCGTGAAACGATAGTCTCTTGCTGAATTGGGTTTTCCTTTCCACAATTCATTGTTTTCTTTTGGTGGTTCTAATAAGGCTTGTGCAGTCTCGATCATTCTCTGGCACATTTCAAGTCTCTGCTTTTCCAATTCCGCGTTTGGGTATGTCATCCACCTCTGTTCTTGTGTTTGGTTGTTCTTTAACCTAGCTTCGTAAGCTCTCATCAGTGCGTCCAATGGTTCGTGTACTTTGTCGACTAGCACTGATCCCCCCTGAGCTTAAGCTCGTTGTTTCTTTGATACTCTTTTGTTTCGTTCTTTCCGGGCTCATCTCTCGTTTCCCGTTTTGACTCTCAAGTTTTTCTAATCTAGCTTTAGTTTGCTTTAGTTCCTCAGCTAGAATAGCGTCTTCACGTTCTTTTCTCAACTTCATGCGTGCTTTTCTAGCTTTCCATGTGTTTTTCTGACTCCGCGGTCCTTGACTAACCACTTCAGTCGCTAACTTTCCATTCTCAGGTTCTCTAGTGGTTTTCTTAGCTTGAGCTCTAGTAACAACTTGCGTTGGTATCAGAGTTTCATTTTCAGACCCACTGCTGGTAGGAATAGTTTTCTAGCATATTCAATGTCGTCTTTTGCACTTTGTTTGGATTCTTTGAACAATCCTCAATGAAGTGAGTAACCCCACACTCAGTGCAATAAGCGTTAATTCTAATGATTTCCGTATGTGGGCAAACATTCATCAGATGGTCACCTCCACACTTGTAACAGGGTCCTAGTGCTGGTCTTGGTCCCATTTGATTCGTCCTTTGTGGATAGGATGGTCTTTGTCCTGTTAACCCTCCATGAGCTATGAACATCAATGTTCTTGCGTCCAAATTGTATCTCTCTTCATCAAAGCACTTGTAACATGTTGGTTGTTCCAACCATTCCCAAATCAATGCCCCTGGTTTCTGGTTGTTTGGTCATCCTTGTTGGGTAATACACAGTTGGAGACAAAGTGTGCACCAGATTCTTCATACTAGCTTGAACAGGCACTAAGGCTTGTTCTTTCCTGATTCTCTAAGGCTGGTGCATATTCTAATGCCCACTGGTCTTGCTCCTGGTAAAGGTGGTTGTTGTCCCAATACCGATTGCGGTCTTTCTATCCCCATAGGTCCTGGTACATTTCCCGTTGGGTATCGAGGTACTGGATGTATCTGAGGTGGTGCTAATTGAGCAGGAGGTGCATACTGGCGCTCCCTTACATACCCTTTGTTGTAATAACACTCCTCTGTTGGATGATTTGTCCATTTTTGTTCAATAGCACACCATTTCAGTGTTTTTGGCAATGGTTTTTGGTATGGTGCCATCCTTTTTAGAGCATCTTCTATCATTTGCTCTACATTTGGCATGGTTGTTGTTTGAACATTCTTTTTAGTGGTAGTCTCACTCGCTATGGAGGAGGAGCTACTGGATGCAAAATCTGTATCCGCTGACACTTCTCCATAAACCGTACAGTTATCCACTAAGTACAATGCCTCTCTCGTTACTTGCTCGAAACTTGTACAAGCTTTCAAGTGCAAGTCCTTCTTGAGAGTGTCGTTCCTCAGTCCCTCAATAAAGAGAACAGATAGTCTGTCGTCTTGTGGTCGTTCACGTACTGGACATCTCTCAATGTATTGTTTGAAGCGAAGTGAAGCTTCCTTCACTTTTTCGTGTTCTCTCTGTTTAAAAGCATATATTTGTGAGACCGTATTGTGCTTAATCCCTCGTTTTGAGAATTCCTCAGCAAACTCTCTTAGCAAATGGTCAATGTCATGGAATCCCCCTATGTTCATTGGTTGAAACCATGTCAATGCCGTACCTTCTAGAGTAAGACCAAATCCCTCGTATTGTGTATGGAAATCTGTTATCTGCTCAGCTCTTAAGACTTGCTTAAAGAGTGACACATGTGCATACGGATCTCCTGAACCACCATACTTCTTTGGCATACACTTCGCTACTTGAGATGGTCTCATACGTCTATGGTCTGCTACCAATCTCATTGCTCCTGTGTCCCGGCTAAAGCTTTCTCTAGCATCATGGACTTCATGGGTTACCCTTGTCGGTTCCCCTGCCCTGAATCTACTACTGGGAGGTAAATGTGATGGTTCCGCTTCAAACCTTGGACCTGGAGTGGTATAGGTGGGGATTGGAACTGCACTACCTCGATTCGTCTCCATTGACTCTCTGGAATGTAATGATCCCATTGGTCCGAGCTTCGAGTCCCAAGGTTGACTGAAAGAGTCAGCAACCTGAGTTCTTTGTCCTCCTGTTGTCATTGAGTTTTGCACTCCAGTTGTTGGTGCTGGTCTATGTGAGCTAGAAGTAACATAATACTAATGTAGTGGTCCCCCAAAGTATGTATATTCTTCTAATTCTTCCTTGCCCATTGTTGAGTATTGCCTGCCATACTTATCGTAAGCGGCAATTTTCACTTCCGATCCCTCTGTGTAGGTAAAGACATAGAGTCTTTTTTTGTCTGTCAACTCTCCGGTGTAGGGTTCTTCACATCTATAATAGAGATCTTGCTCCCCATTATTATATTTGTATAGCCCCACATAGATGTTATCAGTGTTGATCCTTGTAGTTTCATTCTCTCTTCTTAACCTCGCATTAGGGAAGTTCATTATTGGTGCTTTCTCCTCGAGTTCTTCATCTATTTTGGCTTTGGTGCCCATCAATCCCCACTTGTCCACAATGTTAGGGTTTAGGACTACCAAGTACATGGTACCCTCGTCATCTAGATATCTATCTCCGCTATAGCTCACAGGCACTAAGTCCTTGAACTCACTAGGTCTTTCTTCTATCTTTACACAATAGCGGTCCATTCCATCTTTGTAGATCTTTGCACCTTGCTCATTGTCGTACTGATATTTTATGAACAATAGCTTCATTGTGGCGGAAGGGTTTGATGATCCTGCTGCCATATTTTCTCTGTTGTTCCTGTTCGAGTGTTCGGTGAAAATCTCGTAAGACCTCTCCGAAGAAGTATCAGAAACACTTCCTTCAAAGATCGGCTCTAATGGTTGCACCCAACTTTGGTTTACACTTCCCTCGGTTGATATGACACTTGCTGGTTCCCCTTGTTTTGGTTGATTATTCCGGAGATTCCTGCCCGATCTCAAATTCATCAATTCCCCTAAAGGACTTTAACTTTTCCGTCTCGGCAATTTGTTTTCCTCAAGTTTTTGTGGTCAGAATTGATCCAAACTGATTGATACTTGGTCAACTGTTTAATCTTGTCAGTTGGACAACTTCTGTTTCATCAAGTGAGAATTTTGTCGCAGTTATGCTGAAAAAGACATTATACGCGTATGATGTCTTTTTTCACAGATTTTGACTATTTTGGTTATGCTCACTCTCAGTGGCCCCTTTATGCTCTGTTCACTCACAAAATTCAGTTTGAACTCTGTTTGAGCAAGTTATGGCTAGTTCAGGCTTTTCTTGGCAATTTTCTGCTTTTGACTTGTTTTTGGGTCAATTGTTATCCAAATGGGATGAAACTTGAAATATAGCCTCTAGATAGCTATTACAATGGATCTGTGTTGGCAAAGTATCAAAATATGTCCAAAATTAGGTCAAAGACATCATACGCGTATGATGTCTTTTTGATCAATTTGGGTCCAAACTTGATATTTATGCTTTCTACAGTGTTTGTAACAATCTTGTCAGGTCAGATTTCAAAAATAAGCAGTGGAAGTGCCAAAAGACATTATACGCGTATGATGTCTTTTGTCCCAGATTTTGACTATTTTTGGTTTTAAGCCTTCTCCAATGTTTATAATTGAGTTTCAAGTGTTTTTGTCAGGTTTGAATGTAAAAACAAGATCTGAATCAAAATTTCTTGTTCTTTGCGTTTTTTTTGCTCTCTGACTTGGTCTTTTGGGTTTCTTTGAGTGTTAATGCTCTTGTTTTAAGTTGAAATTAGGGTATAACCCCCCTTTTGAACACTCTGGTAAAGTCAAAATTTCTGTTTTGGTCTCTGTTTGGTCATTTAGACATCATACGCGTATGATGTCTAAAGTTGCAGATTTCCAGTTTTTCAGCACAGAACTCTTCCAATAGCTCTTTTAAGTGCTCAGCAACAATCAGTTACACAGAAAATTTTTCTGACTTTTGTTTATTGCAAGTTTCACTACTAACTCGACGGTTTAGTGATTTAACATGCAATCAACCATATCAAGAAAATACTCCAATGATTACTAGCTCTAGATCAGGATCAAATGAAGTCCTACCTAAGCTATTCCTAATCATAAAATGGGTTTGGTAATTGTGACTTTAAAGATATCCACTGTCACTCACGGACTAGCAAATTCTTCTTCTATCAACAACTACTCAACACCAACAAAACAACAAACAAATCTAAGCTAAACTAAAAATACTGTCAACACAGAAGACCCAGGAATACCCCACTTCCTAGTATCTCTCGAGATCTTCGGAGTCCACCACTCCTAGATCTTTTCTAACTAAAGTATACAAAGTAGTTTATACGACTCACCTCGTAGGATTAGTCTAAGGTCACCTACTTAGGGCTCTCGTCACCGGCAGCGGCGCCAAATGTTAAGGCGGTTACGCCGCTAGCGGAAGCTAAATAGCGAGAACTCAACCAACAACAGAATTTGTCAGACGAGGACGGAGCTTGACCCGCAGGCGCATGGAAACAACTAGGTGGGTGTCAAATCACCTACTCGACCTTCTAATGACAATCACTACTAAGGAAATCAAATCTAAGTTCTAAAATACGCAAGTGACTGAAATCCGTACTACGAACGAATGCTATACGAAACAGGATCTAGAATCATTGAATCGATCTCAAACTCAAGGGGAAGTCTATACACTAGGTAAGAACAACACCCTAAAGACTTGAACTGCAAAATCAACCTATAACCACTCCGTGCGGTAAACGCGTATGAAGACAGGCCAAAAAATACAGGTGACCGAAACTTGACCCCGATGGTACTAATGTGTAGCTCTACTCGTTGTGGTTCTATAGATATGCTGCACGCTCTATTCCGACACACGAGTTGGAAGAAAACTCACATCGAAGCTCGTAGGAACTTACCACACGTAGAAGCCGATAGCGCGCACTCTTGGTATCTGTGCGTAGCTCTCACCGTTGCTAACACAATGGCGGTGTCGCTTCTCCAATGGCGGCCCCGTAGCTCGCGTAGCAAGAAGATAAGACTCTCTCTCTCTCTCTCTCTCTCTCTCTCTCAGACACAGTCACGGCGCTCAAAAACTCACTTTGATTAATTGAATCCCCCTTAGGTTACAAAACTTTGGCTTATATACCTCAGCCTTGGAGGTGAGAACATCTCTAATTATTTACATCAACAGGTGAAATTACTTCGGGATTACAAGCTGGAAACTCAATTGAGTCCCGTTACTTAATGAATGGCTCAAATCAAAATTAATGTCGGAAAGACATTTATTACAATCAATGGTTACAAAATGATGGGTGTGAGCAAAAATGTGGGTGTGATCCTCTGCTGGCTCAACACTTCCTCTGCTGGCTCAACAACATTTTCAGCCATAGCCAAAAATTGTTTGAAGCACATAAATACTTCGGACTCTTGCTTTAGGCAAAAATACCCATGCATGCCTGGAGTAGTCATTAATAAAAGTCACAAAGTAAAGGGATTGGCCTAAGGACGGAGTTTACATGGGCCCACAAACATCAATAGGCACAAGCTGCAACTCGAATGTGGCCTTAACTGAACCATCCTTTGGAAACTTAGAACGCTGCATCTTACCCAAGATATAGCCTTCATAAACGTTGGTACAGCTAAGTTATGTCGGTCCAGGATAAAGGCTATAGCCTCGCTATAGAATCATGCAGATACAAGTCAAAGCGGTGGAGTCGGTGCCCGATGCCGATAGCAGAAAGCTTCATCTTGATGTGTCTACTACATGTGGCTCGAAGTTGGTCGAAGGCCGTTCCAAAGCTTTGCCAGGTTGAGAGGCCTCAAAGTGTTGAAGCTCGATGGAAAACGTCACGAAGTGTTGCTGTGATATGTATGCCAAAGCTACCTTCTGCTTGAAGACCATTGTCAAGCAGGACCCTAATAAAGGTGGCTTAGTGTTTGGGATGTTCGGTTTGCGTTCGTGCTGCCTTCTCAATGGGGGCACTGTTCGAATCGACAAGGCATTTTCTCAACAAGTGAAGGAAAGTTACGTGAACTTTTTTGGTCATCGACATTGAAGCCATGCCATGGATGTCGGTGGAATATGATCGGCAATGAGGGCCGTGGGAAGGCGACCCAAGTCACAAGAATAAGTTTTTTTTATAAAAAGAATGCCATGCTTTAAAAAAAAAAAAAAAAAAAAAACGAGTTGCACTCGCCTGGATTGTATGGGGCTGAAGGGCACCATCTGGATGGCAAAGGAGAGGCAGATCTGGGGTTGCATGAGACGAACTGGAGGAAAGTGGCGCCATGCAGGTGATGAGGAGGAGGCAGCCCGTTATACTAAAAGTGGCGCCAGATTGGAGAAAAAAAAAAGGTCACCATCTGTGTGGTGGCGCATGCAGTGGACGGGGAGGCTCGTTGTGGAGCCATGTAAGAGGGGGAGCGGTTGAGAGGCCGTCAAGGGGCAAGGCCATAGGACCGAATTGAGATGTAGAGAGGGCTCCATCAGTTGCCAGGGAGAAGGGGCCCAGAAGGAGAGCCAAGGGCCGGCTAGAAGCCGATCCAAGGCATTGCCATCATTGTACCCGGAATCTTGTTCTTTTGTTATGCATAAGTGACTTTATGGTATGGTTGGTTTAGTATTCGCGTTGGAGTTGTCATCAGTCTTCTCATCTGCGTCTCGTCCTTTGCCTTATGCCCATGGTAGTGGTGGCTCCGGGTCTTTGGTGTGTGTGTGCAGAGAGAGAGAGAGAGAGAGAGAGATTGATTGATTGTGGTTGCAGACTGAGTGTGATTTTGTATGCGGTCGAGGCTTACGAGGTCTCCCGGTGTGAGTGTGTTTACAGATGTGGGTGCATTGGTGTGTGCGTCGGTAAAGGTGATTGTGTGTAGCCGAAGTTGCTCGTAAGTGAGGCTGTTTGGTGCAAGTTACAGATAGTGCGCGTTTGTGTGTGATTCTGTGTCGCTTGGGGTGTTGGATACCTGCTGGGCTATAGAGAGGCATCGAGTTTGTGTCCTGTGTGTTGTTCCATTTCCCCCATCCCATCAGTGGTGCCCCCACTGAGGAGCTATTGATTGCTCCTTGGTGAAGTTGACGACGGTGTTGCGGTGTTTCCAGGTTCAAAGAACAAGTGCTGCTAAGAAAGATGTGGTCGGGTTTTCTAAATTTTACAGGTGTTGAAGATGCTGAAGTGTGTCTATAGGACTATGGTCTATTTCTGCTTGAGAGCGGCCTGTCAAGAGCAAAGGGAGTGGCCCAAGCTTTCCCGCTCCTGGTTCGTGGCAAAGCAAAGGTATGGTATGAGAGCTTGCAAGCTGAAGAAAAGCTAGATTGGGGTACATTGGAACTTGGCATTTTGAAGCCGATATGTGGTCAACCCGAAGTGGAGTGAAGTGAAGCAGATGATGGACGACCTAAAGCGAAGCCTTGACGGTGATTTTCGAGCATTCGTGTGGGAGTTCGAGGCCATATGGAGCAAATTGGTCAAGGTAACTGCTGTAGAGAATGCTGAGTTTTTGAAGTTGACCAAGTTTATGGACTGCTTGCATGTCAAAGTTCGAGATAAATTCGAGATGGATGGGCCATGCGCATACGAGGAGGCAGTAGCCTATGCACAGAGCAGGACGAAGAAGCTTTTAAAGAAGCAACACGCAAAGCAGGTTCTCGCGAGTCCATTGGTGCCAAGGCCAATTGCTAGGGAAGAGGCTCATGTAATCCGACCCTTTGTTGATGCACATGTGGTAGCAGCGGATGCGTGTGATGACAGAGTAGAGACGATACCGTGTGGGCCTATGAGCCCTCAGCAGCTGCAGAGAGGAGTCTACCAAGTACCGTCTGACGTGCTTGACCAAGTGGCTTCCGAAAAGCAAGCAGTGGAGAAGATAGTTGAAGTGCCAAAGTCAGTGAGCTTTGTAGAGAAAGCCGAGACGTGTTCGAGCTATAGCAGTGCTTTGGATATGGATAGCACATGGGAAACATAGTCTGTTTTCTCAAGGTATGAGACCTATGATGTTATGTATGTCGATAATTTGGTCAAAGAACGTTAGGTTACAGGTGAAGAGCCAGTTTGTGAAGACCAGGGGGTTGGGCAACCCTCTCTCGTGCCTTGTGATGGTCAGACCATGCTGACTGAAGAGGAATGTCTTGATGAAGATGGTTGGGGACTCGATGAGCCGGTGGTCAAGCTAGATGACGAGTCGCAGGTTTTGGTTGCTAAAGCTATGGCGAGCTAGGATACACGACATGCGAGGCTGTGTGCCTGCTCCAGTACCGCTTGAAGTGCCTACATATGAGGTTGCCTTGCTTAAAGACAATGATGCTATGGGGATCTCTCTAGACAATGGCTGGGAGACACAGGATGCAGAAGATATGCTGGGTGTGCATGTTTGTTTTGGGCGTGGAGATGGTCCATGTATACAACTTTTTCAAGTGATGTGCTATGAAGGCCTATACGATTGGTTGGCTGACAAAGTTACAGGTGCAAAGCAGGGAATACTTGCCTATGTGTTACTGATGGATGACGATGAGAAAAGCCATGTTTTTGATCCAGGTGGAGTTTACATCATGCTTGGGGAAGGCTGCAGCTTTCCATTTGACCCATGCGGGTACTACAGCCAGTGAATCTCTCTCTATTTATCTACTGCTATCTATTTCATGCTTCTGGTACATAGTATCTATCGGTTTTCTTCTTATGCACTGATATCTTATCTAAATAATGCTATGGTTGAGCATAAATGTTCAACGAGGGGTTGGGCAATGATGGTACAGCTAAGTTATGTCGGTCCAGGATAAAGGCTATAGCCTCGCTATAGAATCATGCAGATACAAGTCAAAGCGATGGAGTCGGTGCCCGATGCCGATAGCGGCAAGCTTGATCATGATGTGTCTGCTACATGTGGCTCGAAGTTGGTCGAAGGCCGTTCCAAAGCTTTGCCAGGTTGAGAGGCCTCAAAGTGTTGAAGCTCGATGGAAAACGTTACGAAGTGTCGCTGTGATATGTATGCCAAAGCTACCTTGTGCTTGAAGACCATTGTAAAGCAGGACCCTAATCATGGTGGCTTAGTGTTTGGGATGTTCGGTTTGCGGTCGTGCTGCCTTCTCAATGGAGGCACTGTTCAAATCGACAGGGCATTTTCTCAACAAGTGAAGGAAAGTTACGTGAACTTTTTTGGTCATCGACATTGAAGCCATGCCATGGATGTCTGTGGAATATGATCGGCAATGAGGGCCGTGGGAAGGCGACCCAAGTCGCAAGAATAAGTTTTTTTTATAAAAAGAATGCCATGCTTTAAATTTAAAAAAAACGAGCTGCAGTCGCCTGGATTGTATGGGGCTGAAGGGCGCGCAAAGGAGAGGCAGATGGGGGGTTGCATGAGACGAACTGGAGGAAAGTGGCGCCATGCAGGTGATGAGGAGGAGGCAGCCCGTTATACTAAAAGTGGCGCCAGATTGGAGGAGAAAAAAAAGGCCGCCATCTGTGTGGTGGCGCATGCAGTGGAGGGGGAGGCTCGTTGTGGAGCCATGCAAGAGGGGGAGCGGTTGAGAGGCCGCCAGGGGGCAAGACCATAGGACCGAATTGAGATGCAGAGAGGGCGCCATCAGTTGCCAGGGAGAAGGGGCCCAGAAGGAGAGCCAGGGGCGGGCCACTTGAAGTAGGAAGGAGCGCTGCCAGTGGGGGGAGTCGCTACACAAGGCAAGGTGGTGGGCTGGCTGAAGCAGTGAGTTGCCGGGGTTGATGAGCAAGGGAGAGTCGCCACTTGTAGGGCGATGTTATTACAGCTAGGTGCAGGCATTTTTGCAAAGAAGGAAGGAGGGCGATCTGGTGAGGAGGTTGCAAGTTGCATGAGAAAGGAAGGGATGCAAAGCAAGTTCGAGGGGCTGTCCAGGTCCGTCAGTTGTGGAGCAAAGGGAGTACTCGAGGATGTCTGTCATCGGAATTGAAGTAGGCTAGAAGCCGATCCAAGGCATCGCCATCATTGTACCCAGAATCTTGTTCTTTTGTTATGCATAAGTGACTTTATGGTCTGGTTGGTTTAGTATTCGCGTTGGAGTTGTCATCAGTCTTCTCATCTGCGTCTCGTCCTTTGCCTTATGCCCGTGGTAGCGGTGGCTCCGGGTCTTTGGTCTCTGTGTGCACAGAGAGAGAGAGAGAGAGAGAGAGAGAGAGAGAGAGAGAGAGAGAGAGAGAGAGAGATTGATTGTGGTTGCAGACTGAGTGTGATTTTGTATGCGATCAAGGCTTACAAGGTCTCCTGGTGTGAGTGTGTTTACAAATGTGGGTGCATTGGTGTGTGCATCGGTAAAGGTGATTGTGTGTAGCCGAAGTTGCTCGTAAGTGAGGCTGTTTGGTGCAAGTTACAGATAGTGTGCGTATGTGTGTGATTCTGTGTGGCTTGGGGTGCTGGATACCTGTTGGTCTATAGAGAGGCATCGAGTTTGTGTCCTGTGTGTTGTTCCATTTCCACCATCCCAACGTGTTTGACAGGTGCTTCAAGAGGAGGCAAAGAAGCAACCATATCAAATTTCTGCAAACATAGCAAACTGGTAAAATTTAATTGACCAAAACGTGCATGCCAAAGTTTTGCATCTGAAATAGACTTTGAATCCAAAACTGCATTTGCAAAATTGTGCCCACGATTGTCATACAAATTGAGCTTATATAGCCCATGGATAAAATGCCAAATGCAACAATTGCATCACCAAAATTGAGATTATGTACTATACATTTTTCATCCACAAATTTGACTACAAGACCAAGTCTAGCAAGTGCAGATACAGACAAAAGATTCTTCTCGATCCCAGGTACATAAAGTGCATCAACAAGTGTGAAAGAACTGCCATTTGCAATAGTAAGCACAATCTTTCCAACTCCCTGAACTGGATAAGAGGCATTGTTGGCACAAGTAACTCAATTCCCATGAGGGTCAGACTCAAGAGAGGTGAACAAATCACAATTTGAGGCAATATGCTTTGTAGCACCACTGTCAAAATACTACACATGTGAATCTGCAGCAACTGATATGCATGCATCATGGACATCAGGATTATAAATACACTCTGCACTAAAAGCCCATTCTGCGTCAACATCAGCATCACTGTCTCCTTTCATAGAAGATTCAACAATAGATGCATTTGTAGTGGAACCAACATTTGTAGTGGAACCCCCCTCTTTCTTCTTAGCCTCTTTGGCCTTCAACTTAGGACACTGCTTAATCAAGTGATCATTAGCTTTACAATAATGGCAACGCATCTTCGTTTTGCCCTTATCACCAGAATTTTAAGAAGAATTGTTGCCAGCAGAAGCATTAGGAACATGTGATTTTCCACTCGTAGAAGAACCATAGGAAGTGGCTGCATTGCTGTTACCACGCTTTCTTTGAGCAGCAATAAAAGTCTGTTCAACTGCACGCTGTCTACTCCTGTTTTTTCTGAAAAGTGACTCTTGCAACAGCAATGTGCATAATGCATCAAACTTGACAACTTCAAGATATCCTTGGGTCATAAGTCTCCAAGTACTAGCAAAAGTTTGGTAAGAGTCTGGCAAGGCATCAAGAACAGTCTGCACAAGGGAACTATCTGAAATGACTTCACCTGTAGAAATAAGTTTCTCATTGATATCCTTGACACTATCAGGGAAAGTGTGGATCCATATCATCTTCCTCATGCATAATCTTCCTCATTGATATCCTTGACACCAGCATCCTTTACATTCAACGAGCGTGTTCTGCCGTAGGCAAAACAACTCTCACAGCAACAAGACTTGCAACATTCTCAACATTGCCTACATCCTCATAACCAGGGCGTACATCAATGCCCTGCACAATATTCCAGACGCCCTTTGACACAAGAACATGTTGCATCATGTATGCCCACATAGGGTAATTGTCCCCATCCAATCTGTCCTCAACAGCAAACATCTTAAACACATTTGTGTTGTTGTTAGCCATGGTAAATGTTGCACTTGATGTGAAAACTGCCCGAAAAGAGGAGAAACGAAGTGGGAACAACACGTGCTATATAGCACAGACCGTAGAAGACTGTAAGGGACCTGCTAGAAGATGGCAGTGATAAAAAATTTTGTCAGTGCAAAAAACGACACTGACAGAAATTTTGCACAAAATGACAAAATAGCATGTGCAGTACAGCCTGGAGTGGAAACGAAGGCCGAAGTGAGCCCAAATCAGAAATCTGAGCAGACTCGGCTCTACGAGTTGTCCCAAAAAATTTGTCGACCTGCGAACGCTTGCCAAAGCTCACTGGAATCGGAGTAAGTGAGCAGGCGTGTGTTGGAGCTGTTGGGGACTAAGCCCGAGAGGATGCAACGTGCTCTGATACCAATTGTTGGAATTAGGGTTGCAAGAAAACACACATATCTTGGAGAAGACAAAGGAAGCTCAAGGCACACAAGAAGAGAGAGTGTATTACTTAGTGTGCAATGGAAAGATAGATAGCCCTAGTATAACGGGTGTATATACAATGCAAAGGGGAAAAACCTCCCAGTGAGGGAAAAAATGTCTCGGCGGTCCTAAGTGTGTTCACACACATCACTACCACATGTATATAGTAATAGATGTAAAGAAAACCTCTATAAAAGGTCTGGACGTTGAGTCCGTAGCCTCTAGCAATAGAAAATTACCCTCATGGCTAAAAGATGATACTCCTACATGGATGTATGCCATGTTATAACATGACAACCTACACAGGGGGGAAAAAAAATAGTGAGAAATACAACCCTATGATACTCAATGCAGCAATAACAAAGGAGGTACTAGTGTTGAGGATACAAGACAAAATACTCATTAAAGATTTAATGCACCAGGAAGAAAAAGAGGCATATTATGATGCGACACATTAGTTTGAAGAAGATAGAGTCACCACATGTGAGTTGGATTCAAAGAAGGAAAGATCCAGGGCTAAATTTCTCGATAGAATCAAGGAGGATCAATTTTTGTATTTTGAATCAACAACCTAGCTGACAAAAGAGACATCAAAGTAAAAAAGAGAGAAAACAAGTGAACAATAATACCCATGCCCTCGTGACAAACAAGAAAGCACTAACTTGTTGTAGTAGGAGCGAAGGATTGCTTAAGGGACAAGATAAGTGGGTGTTATCTATTGATGCAAACTGTGGTTTAAAATGAACCAAGTGAAAGAAAACAATTAAACCAAAATCAAAACCAAAGTTTGAGAAGGAGAAAAACAAAACCAAAATATCCAAGAAGGAGACTGTGAAAAGCAAAGTATAAAGCACTAAAATGGACACTCAAAGAGGTCTAGACAATGGAATCAAAAATCAATAAGGGGAATCATGTAGTCAACATTCCATCTTATTAGAAACAATACACTCTCCAAGACAGGAAGATCGTGATACAACAACCAATGCGGGAGCTAAGGAACAAGGAAAATCCTATTCTCGACTTGAATATTTAAAACAGATTGACTTAGACCTTCCTGGAGAAGCAGCAAGACCAACATACATAGCCACTGATCTCATTCAGGAGGAAGAGGACATCCATATCAAAATACTGAGAGAATATAGGGATGTGTTTGCCTGGTCATAGATTTGAAGGGGGTAGATCTTGAGATCTACTAGCATACTATACTCATGAGGAGGATCTAAAACCAACGTAGCAAAGGTCATACAAATACAATGAAACATTTGCAAGGAGAATAAAGGAGATATATAAAGTTACAAAAGTTGAGTTCATCTATGAAATAAAATACACTGATTGGGTTTTTTATATTGTGGACGTATGTCAACCTCAAAAAGGTGAACACAACCACCATCGGAGACAACTATCCCCTACCTATGTCAAAACATGTATTGGAAAGAGTAGTAGGGAAAGTGCATAGCTTCTTGAGTGGATTCTCCGGATACAACCAATTGACTATACATCCTTGAGACCAAAATAGAGTAGCTTTTGCTACTACAGAATGGGGTATTTTTACCTATTGTGTCATGTCATATGGAATGACCAATGCTCCAACCATTTCCAAAGATTTATGAGTCACACCTTTGGAGAATATATGTGGATATTATTAGAAGTCTATATGAATGACCATCGCCTTCACTCTTCTTTCAGAGAATATCATTTCAAACACCTTAAGAAAATTTTGAGAAGTTCCACTTATATAAGATTTTGAGAAGTTCCGCTTATATAAGATTTTCTCACATCATGAAAAATGTGTGTTTATGGTACAACAAGGGAAAATATTGAGACAAATAGTGTCAAAAAACAAGATATCTACAGATATGGAAAAGACCAAGGCCATTATTGATCTTGCCAAAACAACCCCCATAAAGGAAGTGAAATCATTCAAGGGACATTACAGGTATTGTTGTCAATTTATATACATGTATGCAATTGTTGCCAAACCCCTTTATGGATTGATCAATGATTTCCAATGGACAGAGGATTGTGAAGCATCATCTCAAAAATTGAAGGACGCTTTATTCTTTGCACCCATCTTGAAAGCACCAGAGTAGAAAAAGTATATTGTGTATATGTGGATGTTTCAAACTTTACTATTGGATGCATCTTAGCACAGCCAGGTGAGGGAACCATGGATTTTTGTGTCTACTCTGTCAATAGAAAACTCAATATCATGGAAAGAAATTAAATGACTACTAATAGAGAAGGGTTGGCATGATATATATTGTAGAGAAATGTTGGCATTATCTTTTGGTAAAACAATTCACCTTTTTTTAAACATCCAAGCTCTCCTTTATCTAGTGAAATACGGGAAGGATTGTTAGATGGTTTATCGTTTTGCTTGAGTTTGATTTCTAGATTGTTGTTAAGAAAGGTACAACTCATGCCAAGGCTGCTGACCATCTATCAAGAGTGATAACTTGTGAAAACCCGACGACCTACAAGATGCCTATTTTCTTTTTGTCAAGTTGATCCCTGCATGGCCTGAAGAGATAGTGATCATGACTATTGTCTCACTGGATTCAAACATTTTCTTATCCATCATAGCCAGATTGATAGGTCAAACTACTATATATCAATTATTGGTGAGGCGAATCTATCAAAAAACACTAGCAAGAATAGCTTGGTGAATAGTACGATTATCTAGAATGTGCTCACAAGACTAAAATAATTAAGAGTCTCATGGCCTTCTACAGTACAAGATAGAATAGCCTTTATAGACACGTGTAGGCATTGCCAAAAGCTCAAACCTGTATCTCATGCTACTCTATTTTGAGTAATGTCAACATCCTCATGGAGCAAACATTTGGTAGAGTATTTGTCAAAATACACATTCCTTGAAAACATGAGCAAGAGGTGCAAGAGAGCAATCAAGGTAGAAGCCCAAAGGTATGCTTTTATTGAAAACTAAATGCATAGGAGAGGACAAGACCAATACCTTCACCTTTGTGCAAACAAAGCCGATTACATTTTTATACTTGAGCAAGCACATGTTAGGTTAGTAGAAGGACACTTTTCAACAGCCATCATTGCTTGATTGATTATGGCTACAAAAATTTGGTGGCCTACTCTCAACTCAGACACCGAGGAATATGTAAAGAGATGTGATGCTTGTCAAAGAGACAGGGTACCTCAATGTAGAGATCATATGTCATTAAGGCCAATGATGGATGCCCAAGAATTTTCCAAAAGGGGAATAGACTTTGATAGTCCAATTCACCCATCAGTGTCTTGCACATAAGCCCAATATATCATTGTGGTGATAGATTACTTAATAAAATGGGCAGAAGCCAAGGCAACCCAAAAAAATGATGCATGCACCACTGCATAATTCTTATATGAGCACATCTTCACTTGCTATGGATTTCCGATAGAAATTGTGAGTGATAGGGTCACTCAATTTTTGAATAAATTAATTAAACTCCTTCTTAACAATTTAGTTCCACACAACCCCAAGCTAATGGACAAGCTAGAAATACTAACGAATTTTTTATTCCCACACTTTGGGTAGCCCAGACACTTGAATGGAATGCCCATGAGCTACCAGTCAAAATAGATGAACTAGAACACTGAATAAGGAATGGTTAATAACTATGGCTCACATATATGGGCAAAAATGAAAGCAAAAATAGTTCTTTCATTCGAAAGTATTGACCTAAGAGTTATAGTTTTGGTATAATGGTTGAAGCGGCATGTACCAAAACTCAAGAAAAAAGGGAATGGCACATTTTTCGTTGAAGACAACTTTCCTAGTGAAAAAATGAAACTTGCTGCTCTTGATGGAGAGGCAATGGCTACTTGAATCAATGGTAGTTGTTTAACACTAGAATGGTAACTCTAATCTAACTCTTACTTATGCTAAGATTCTTCGATTAGTGGAGTCCTTATCTAACTCTCTCGATTAAGCGGAGTGGGTGTACTCGTGATTGAGGGATTAGAGTTGCCCTCTAATGGTGTGCTTGTGTGTGTGTAGGTTTAAGAAGCCTTGAGCTTAATTTGATTATGTGTGACTTGATTTGGACACCATGATGGGCATGGTTGGGGTGGCCGACTTGAATGCGATCTTGTGTGCTTAATCGTCAATGCATGTAATTAGAGTTGTGCTTGAGAGATTCCAAGATTAGTGTGTTTCACTTCGTTGCTTGGTGTGTGTAGATGATTGCTTGAAGTTGATGCTTGATGTGCGATTAGCATTAGTTGATTTGGGATTATTTTTATTTGCATTGGAAGATGCACGCTCTTGAATCCTCTCAATCTTTGCATCCGATGACGCTCTCGCACATTCTTTGTGTGATGCCTCCAAGCCCTAGCCGGGTCATGCTCTCTCTCTCCGGATTGATAGATTTGTGGGAGATTGCCTATGCTATGGCGAGCCTCCAACATTGGCACCGTTGTCGGGGACGGGTTGCCTACGCTAGTAGAGTTGAGGTTGCAAAAGATAAGAGTAATTTGACCGATTTCTTGTAATTAGGTAGGATTTGATTTGTGTGTAGTGTAATTAGGTTTAATTGGATGTGTATAGAGTCATTTCACCCTCAAAACCCCTAAATTCTCTTTTGATTTTGCTAATTTTTCACTAACCTTCACTAATTTTGCATCCCATTCATGCTAATTGTACTAATTCCATGCTATTTTCATGATAATTGTGCTAACCTAACCACTAATTTTGATTTGGAATGTATGCTAAATCCCCTTAATTGAGGAGGATCATCACTCTTAATTGCTCTAATCTATGCCTAATCATGTGATTGAGTGTTGATTTTGGTCAATTTTTTTATCAATTTTGGACCGAATCGGAGTTGCACACATGTGTGTGCATGATGGAATCGTCGCGTGGAGCAAGGATTAGCTTGGATGCAATCAATTGTAAGTGGATTGACCTACTCCGTTTAATTTTTGATTAATTAAGTTGATCCCATTAAGTTGCTAAATCATTGCTAAAATTAGGTGTGTGCGCCTAATTGATGGAATTTATGCCTAATTTGATGAAATTGGAATGAAATTGGATGCCTAGATGCTTGAGGAATGGTAGTTTTGCATAAATTGTGTGTGCAAATCACTAAATTGATGTGTATGTGAGGCTATTCCGGTCATGGAGTAGGCCTAATTGCCAAAATTAGGGCAAGATTTGAATGCGTGTGCCCATTTTAACTAACTTTGATGAGAAGATTTATGGTCAAATTGAACACCTAAATGCTTGTAGATTGATCATTTTGCAAGAAATGTGTGTGCAAGCATTAGGAATTGGCCTAATTTCGTTGCTAATTGAGCAAAAAAATTTGGATTTGTGCACCTAATTTTTGTGTGTGCAATGCTAAATTGAGTTAAAATTTGATCACTTTTTGATTAAAATTGAATTAATTTAGCATGTATGTGTGATCAAGTGTGCAATTGATGAAATGCAATGAGTGTTTAATGAAATTTTTGCACAAATCGATGGCCTAAATTTAGGTGTGTGTGCCTAATTAATGGCCAATTATGCCTAAATTGGGGATGAATAATTGATAGCAAGTACTAATTATGATGATTATTAGACCTAAAGATTGGTGTGTACATAATTGATCAATTTGGGATTTTGATATGAATGACTCAATTCGTGCGTAATTGGGGATGATTGAGGTGCAATACCATTACCACATATGCTAAATTGATTAGATATGGTGTACTTTTAGTTTTCCACAGTCACGTATGAATGACGAATATAAATCGGGTTGAGCGATTAAGGCTATTGCATATGAGCAATTAAATTTGCAATGATTAAAAAATGGCTTAAATTGACCAATGTTTTGTGCCAATTGGGTTTGTCTAAATGTGGATATCTGCGGATAAGAGCAACTTAAGTTGCAATGTTTGGTCTGGTTGTGCAAATGAGATGACAACCTTAATTGATTTGCTTATGAGCATTGCCCAATTTAGTAAAAAGTTCATTGAAAATGGAATTTTTGCTCTTGAATTTGAAGCAATACCGATTGAAAATGGATTAATATGCATGCCCAAATTGCCAATGAGAAGGTTTGGATGCCAAAAGAGTGTTCTCGTGGATTTTTAATTACAATCGGCGTCCATTTGAACGTGAAGCAAACCAATTATTAAGCAGATGTGGTAATTCACTTTATAAAAAAAAATAAAAAATTGTGTGACTTAAATTGCATGTCCAAATATCATTTTTGTGAAAAGATTTTAAGTCGTACAAGCAGTGACACCATTTTCTCAGGCTCAACCTCACTTCTCTGTCGAAGAGCTTTACATGTTGTTGACCATGGGATCGAGCCCCAACCAAAATTTGAAAAGGAAAATTTAAAGCCCACGAAGCAAGTTTTTTTTTTGGCTTCCTCACTGGCAGCCCACTCCCACCTGCTGACTCGCCAAATGCTTGTCCCAAGTTGGCCTGAGCCGGTTTGGCATTATCGCCACACACACGCGCTGCTGATTAAGGCTCACACACACACATAAGGCCCACTGGCCCACCAATTTTGAATTGGTGCTCGTAAAGGCACACTGCCCTGGCCCCTGCCAATTAGGCACATAATGCCAAAACGACACACACACACACACACACACACACACTCTATGTGGTTACGGGCTCTACTCGCTGCAGCCTTACGCGCTCTACTGGCTACAAACACACGCACACACACACGCTAACCTGCATGCAAACTCGCAATACACTTTGCAGCAAGTGGCAACCGGCCATGGTTTCTGTTGTTGACCCCAAGCCCACTATCGTGCAACTTGTCTTCTTCCTCGCATACCCATCAGCTGTGTACAGCAAGTTGATTGCCGCCTTTAGCTCACCCACCCAGCCTTAATGCTCTCCAGTATCCTCGCGACCCACGTCACACACACACACAAAGTGTTTTAAAGGCCTATCAACCTGCTTCACAACACGATGCACATGCGGCCTTACCTCACTCTACAGAGTCCAAACCTGCCTAGCTTGGGACTGTCAGATCCACACACACACACATGCATGCACTATTTTGAGGCCGCATTAATAGATCCGAAATCTGTCTGTGTGGCATTGCCATTGTCGATTGTATTGCTCTCGTCTCTATGTGCAGAGGATACACCCGGATAATAACTTCCCTGCTGCCTCGTTACAGCACCATCAAACCCCCTCTCTCTATCTCAGTTTGCAGCAGTTTGAGCTGCAGCCCTGCCTTGTTATCCCACCATCAATCTCTCAGTTTTAAGCAAGGACCTCTCTATCACCCACCTGCTCCGGCAGTAGTAGCTCGATGCCTGCTTGCTCACAAAAGCCATGCAAATCCCCCGAGGGCGCATCCTGTGACCTTTTTTCCCTCATAACTCAACTCCGAGGCTCCGATTCTTCGTCCACTATCGACTGCTGTCGATTCCAAGGCAAGAAAAAAACAAATTTTTTATTTTAAAAAATGACTAAATGAAAATGAGTCCATAAAATGGGGGCTCGTTCCCACCTTCGGCACTCACCCACCACACACATCACACGATCCCTTCCCTCTATGTCTTCTTGTTCTTTGTGCTACTCACTCACACAAGCAAAATCGAGTCCAAAATAAAATAAAAAAGGAATCTGTAAAAATTTTCATTTTTTGGGATTCTTGTAGGGAGGACTCCTGTCCACCTTTGACTTTCAATAAAGGAAAGAGAAAACTTGGCTTGGCATGGGTACAATCTCAAGATTGAGAGTGGAGAGTAAAGATGAAATTTCACACTTAGGGTTGGTTTAAATTCTTAAAAATTGGCATTTTTAGGCTTTGACTTGGATAATTGCAAGCGATGAAAATATTAAACCTCACATCTCTTCTCTCTATTTTTTAATGGCAACAGGAGGGCATATGCATTCAAATTTTGCTCGTTCCATCATGATGGTTGAAGGTTTCCTCATGATGTTTTAGGTACTTGGGTTGAATGAAATTTCTTCTCTTACATTAATGATTGAGATTTTGGCCAAAGATACAACATTGGGCGTGATTGACAAAACAAAATTCAAAATCCACTTCTCTATCTTATGCTATGTAAACCATATTTGTTATCAAGGAGAAAAGGAGTGGGCTTCAATTGAGTGTGTGCTTTGATTGTGTGAGCACTTTTATGTATGAATGAAATTTCATTGCACTATTTTTTGCCTTATGCATTGGATTAGTGCCACTTTCGATGATAAACTTGGATGCACTAAAAAGAAATTCTTCTTGATGATATGCCTGAGAGCTTACCTTGTTGAAAGTACCATTGACATTGCTTTTCGTGCTTGATCAAGAAGTCTTGTACATTAAAACTTGAGTTTGGTATTGAATGTGAATTTTAGTGCTTGACTTGAATGTCAACATGTTTGCATAGCACTGACCATTGAGATTTTTTGAATGACCATGGGTGAGAAGTATCATTTTAAGCTTGTGGTTGATCTTGCATTTTTAGTGCTTGTGTTAAATTTCAAATGCTTAAGAGCACTAATGATTGAGCTTTATTTTGAAGGGATGTGGTAGGTGTGTGATTCCAAATGATCCAAGAAGGGGTCATCATTGCAATCTATTGCAAAATTTGGCTAATTAGAGCCATTCCAAATGTTTGGATTAAAGTTGTAATGCTAGTTCATAGCTTGGTAAAAAGTTAAATTTTTTTCAATTGAGCTAGTATTTACCCAAACTTTTTGAGCTTTCAAGTACATAATTTGGCTAGTGAGAGCCATTCATTTTCATTTCATCAAGTTGAAGTCATCTCTAGCTCATAGATTGCTCTTAAAATTGAAAATTTCATGTGAGCTAGCTGTTAGCCAACTTTTTGAAAAGCTTTAAAATGTAAAATTCGGCTTCAAGAGCCATTTCATTTCATCAAAGTTGCATTATGTTTTAGCTCTTGGCTTGTTTTAAATTCTATACTTCAAGAGAGTTAGAAACTAGTCAACTTTGAATCATGCATGAGAGGTTGTAAAAATTGCACTATTTGCTTATGTAGAAGCATTTTATCTCTCTCATTATTGTTGTGTATGCATAAATTTGCTACATTAGAGCATCATGTGCATAACCAAAGGCATTTTTTTCCCTTGGGTTTTTTCCCTTTGGCAAATTTGGGTATGCAAGACCCTAGCTTTAGATATTCATTAATGTTTTTTGGTGTGCTTTTGGATTTCAATAAAAGGCTTTGGAGTTTGTGTTTACACTTAGCTTCAAAAAGCTTCTTTTGCAAATAAAAGTGATCAAGAGACTTCTCTACAAAGGGGATGCTTGCTCAAGGGTGCTCAAAGAGCATGAATAGGTGTAATCCTTCCATGATTTTGCTCTTTGTTCATCTCACCACTCTCTTGCTTGGTTTAAGTGAAACTTTGCTTCTAAGCTATGGGTTATTTCATGTTAGAAAGCTAGGCATAGTAAAGTTTCAACACTTTGCTTTGTGAAAATTAACTCACAAAAAATTAGGTTTTATGAATGCAAATCATAGGTAATTGACCTTGACCTTAGGTTAATGTAGGTTCATTTCTTGCTAGTCCTAGATTCTTAGTGATAGTCGTAATACTCCACTCATTTTTGTCATGACCTAGGGCTATGATTAGGCTTTAGTCTTTTTTAGTCCAATTGCCACTAGTTCTCATAAAGGAAGCAATAAAAATGTGCTAAAAAATGAACCATGAAGCAGAGAAGTGTCCAAAAAAGAGCAAAAATGCTACTAAGGAACATGAAAATAAAAATTCTATCGCCTAGCGCCTTATTGGCACTTGGTAGGCGAGGGGAATCACCTTGGCTCGCTTGGTCAAGGCCCTAAACCGATACCTGGGCTGATAGGGGTTAGCCGTCGCCTTGGTAAGCTAGTAGGCTTTTGGAACACCTTCTTGAGGGTTCAAGGAGCTGAGAGTCGCACCTAGACTTGCCTTGGGGTGGTAGCCTTGTGATTGTGCTTTAATTTTTCAATGAATGACTAAATCAAAACTTCCATGAGCTTCAACAAACTTTGACAATGTACTAATAGATTAGAGCTTTTTTATAGCCCATAGACATGATAGACTTGAATGATTTATTAAGATTGTTCACATAGTTTTTAGGCTAGTAAGTTTATGAGCTTGCATTAGCCTACGGTCATAATTGATTGCTTGTGTTTCATGCATAAAACTGAAATTTCAAGTGGTTTAATCTTCACAATAGTTTGAGTATTTTTTTGCTTTATGTTGTCTAGTTTTTTACTATGATTGACCCATCTTTTAGAAGCAAAAAATCACTTTGCATGATTGTTCATTTGTGCTTTATTTTTTATTCATTATTGGTGGCCTTTGATGCTCATTACTTGTTCTTATGTTTTGCAGCTCAACATTTCTTCCTTGGACTTGCTTTCTACCATGTCACCGTGTCTTGCTTCACCGGCACACGAGGACGTGCGCCAAATTAGGAAGGGGGGAATGTTAGAAGCGGCTAACGGCTACACCAATTATGCACCAATTTGTGGATATGTTATGGATGTACACAATATTTACTTTTCATTGTATAGAGCTTGGGCTCATTTAGGAGTTCCAAAGTTGTATGAGTCTAAGCTAGAGAGCTCACTTTATCCCATAGTTGAAGGGTTTGAGGCCCAAAACTATAAAAGAGCCCTATGCTTAATGAGAGGTCATTCTTGAGTGGTCCTTTTGAGAACTCTCTCCCTAGAGGAGGTCTTTGTGGCCTAGCCTTTGAGCTTAATGCCCATGCTTAGAAGGCTAGTGCTAATCACATGTAATTAGTGTAATCCTCTCTTAATTAATCTAGTCTTCATTATGTTGTCAATCATGTTTATCTACTCTCCTTCATTGTTTTGAAGTGTTGATCTTCTCTAATCTAACTCTTACTTATGCTAAGCTTCTCCGATTAGTGGAGTCCTTATCTAACTCTCTCGATTAAGCGGAGTGGGTGTACTCATGATTGAGGGATTAGAGTTGCCCTCTAATGGTGTGCTTGTGTGTGTGTAGGTTTAAGAAGCCTTGAGCTTAATTTGATTATGTGTGACTTGATTTGGACACCATGATGGGCATGGTTGGGGTGGCCGACTTGAATGCGATCTTGTGTGCTTAATCGTCAATGCATGTAATTAGAGTTGTGCTTGAGAGATTCCAAGATTAGTGTGTTTCACTTCGTTGCTTGGTGTGTGTAGATGATTGCTTGAAGTTGATGCTTGATGTGCGATTAGCATTAGTTGATTTGGAATGATTTTTATTTGCATTGGAAGATGCACGCTCTTGAATCCTCTCAATCTTTGCATCCGATGACGCTCTCGCACATTCTTTGTGTGATGCCTCCAAGCCCTAGCCGGGTTATGCTCTCTCTCTCGGGATTGATAGATTTGTGGGAGATTGCCTATGCTATGGCGAGCCTCCAACAGAAAGCAAAAGGTGGAAGACAAAGAATCGAAAAGAAAGAAGGTGCGAACCCATATAGAGAGCTAATCATCTAGAATGGGAGTACAAGGCATATGAGCTTGAAAGGGGGCTCCAAGGAGATTTTGATGAATTTTGACAACCAAAGCCCAAAAAATTGAAGACCAAAAACCCTATGTTTAGACAAGATGAATACTTCCAAGCTTGGCTCAACCATATCTATGAGGAGGAGTAAGATGCTAAACAAGAATCTTGAACAATAGAAGCAACAGTCACCACTCAAGGAGTCCGAGCTATTGATGAACAAAAGAAAGAATTTGACGAAAAATAAATCTCTACAAAAAGAGAGCAAGCATCATACCTCTTGAAGTGACCTAAACAAAGGCTACACCACTTGTACCTCCCACAAAGGATGAAACACATCCTTCTCCAGGAAGGTCTACTCAAGCTCAATCTCCTACATCTTCTAGATATGCCGCACAAGATTTCAGGTGCTTGCAACTTAGCATCGAAGGTGCTTCAATGGATACTCCACACCAGAGTTGTTACTTAAAACTTAGGGAGAATGAGGAGCAAGATGATGCTCAAAGGAAAGACAAACGCGGAGAAAAGAAAAGAGATAAGCAAGAAGGCACTAGTGCACCAAGCTCGACTCCTCTCCATACTATCAAAGAATATGTCGGGTTTTAAAAAGTGGAGTTGAGACGCGACAGGCCTGTGTAGATTCTAAAAAAAGCCTGTGTAGATTCTAAAAAATGACCGTCGGTCTTTTCTTCTTCATTCTGTTCTTACGCCGTCATCACCAAGGTTGAGCACCACGATGAGAATGCCAATTTTGGTTGATGAGGATTCCCAATTAGCAAAGATTAAGCATGGCTTACATGCTAAATTTTATGTATTTTAAGGATGGGTAAGATAGAATTGTAACTTAGAAGTGATAGAGAGAGACATAAAGAGGGTGTATGTACATGTAGAAGTTCATATGAGAGCTATGGAGGTGAGAGGGAAGGATAATGCTGAAAAGGGTGAGAGAAGCCATGGAAGGTGCAGCTTTGAGTAAGGGATAGAGAGGAATGCATGCGCGCACGTGTGTGTGTGTGTGTGTGTGTGTGTGTGTGTGTGTGTGTGTGTGTGTGTGTGTGTGTGGAAGTGTGGCAGTGTGAAGGGGGGTGAGAGAAGACTAAGGGTGACTTGTGAGAAAGGTGGACAGATTGAAGTCCACCAAAAAAATCATATCTCAACGGTGGTAGCTCCAAAAATTATGAAAAGGTTTGAGGAGATTATTCAGCTTGTGGTCTTAATTTTTCATTTTGACCACTTCTTCAAAATCAGAGTGGAGGTGGATGCCAAAAATTCCATCAAAATACCTATTTTTCCTCATTGCAAAAGTCTTCAGTGGCCCCCCTTTATGTTGAATTTGCATAAGACTCCAAATATTCTTAAGGGATTGAAAACATGAAAAGAAATAACTAGGTGAAAGGTATTTGTGTGACTTTTTCTTGGAGTGGGTTCACATCAAAATTCAAAAATAATAATGATAAGAAACCTATATTTAGGCCCTCCATACGATGAAATATTTACATACAAATGGACCATAATATTTTTTATTTTTTATTTTATTTATTTATTGGCTCAATTAGCCCAATGACTAGCTAGCTGAGGGTTTTTAAGGAGATATGGGAAAAGCTCCCTCACTCACACACGCCTATGTACAGTGTAAAGGAGAGGATAGCCATAGTGTTCATGTAATTTTGGTATGGTGAGGTAGCTCATTTATGGCAAATATGGATAGCCAAAAAACGGCTATCAGTGTTATAGAATTGACATTTTATTATTTATTGTTGCAGCTGACAGGTGGAAAAGTCTGGACCAAGCTTGGCCTATGCGAAAAGACTGGACCAAGCTTGGTCCAGTCTTTTCCACCTGTCAGCTGCAACAATAAATAATAAAATGTCAATTCTATAACAATCAGCACATTCAATGATGTTGCTTCATGTGTATCAGGAAATGTAGGAGACGCATGCGTGATGCATATATGGTAGTGACACCAATTACTAAGGCACTTGTAGTGGATAAGTATGCCAATGACGATGATGTCACCTTTGCCTCCAGTTTACTTGATATCTACTTTATGCTCACAATTTCTCAAGTTGTCAGATGATGATGTTGTTTTCCATGTCATGCCATGCCGTAAGTGGCTCAAGTGTTTTTCTAGTGGAAGTCTTGGTTGTGTGCATCTTGCTGATGGCTCAACATGCAACATCACTAGTGCGAGAGGTGTATCTTACGTGTTTCTTTGTGTGCATTACATTCCTAAGTTGAGAGAGATTTTGATATCAACAAAACAATTGCGAGATAATGGATGTCATGTATTGTTTGGAGAGTAATATTTTAAGATGCATAGGGGTTCTCTAGTGATTGCAAAAGGTGCCCATAATGGCATGATTTACCCTTTTCATGTTTCTCATGTACAAGATGGTAGTGTCTTTATCACTTTGCAGACATGTAGAAAGATGTGATGTGTATCTTTTGCAGATGAGCTTCATGACAATGTGCATGACATGTCTATGGATTGTGTGGCTACAAAGGTAGAGTGGGAGTGCTCTCGTGAGTCTCATAGCAGGTTGAGTAAAAAATAATGGGTATGGAGTTCTTTGATATGCTCATGTTAGAAACTAACATGGTTATGCCAGGACACATGCATCAAGTCCCTATGGATGAGGGGGAGTGGTCCTCGAGGAATTGGAGTGGCACATCCATATGTGACTAGTCCTAATGGTGATGATGCATTTGATAAGGATACTGTTAACCACTTACGAACACCCTATCACCATTGATGGATGGCTTATCACTTTATTTGATATGGATATTGTTAACCACTTACGACCACCCTATCACCATTGATGGACGGCTTATCACTTTATTTGAGTCATGGACCGGGCTTGTCAGTCCTATAGGTGCATAGGTGATCGCCGATGAGATTTCATTTTTACATTATTTTTGCTATGACCGGCCACTATGGACGCCTATGTGTGAATCGGTCAGATGCATTTAAAAGGTCCATTTTGACCTAAAATCCTCATTCTAGAGGTGCATGCTAAAGAAGTGCTCTTACTCTACCTCTACCTTCTTCTCCATCGTGTACTCATGAGTGAGTGTGTGTGTGTGTGTGTGTGTGTGTGTGCTTGAGAGAGAGAGAGAGAGAGAGAGAGAGAGGGTGATCGAGCATTGCGACGGCATCAGCGGGGGCTCCCTCTTCTTCACGGCACGAAATACTTCGACGGCAAGCGTAGAGCGGTGAGTGACACACCATTGGTTCCTTTGAGCTTACTAGGATAGTCTTGTGTGATTTTTGCAGCCATTCGTGGCTCGCACACAGTGTTCGACAAGTTCCCAGCTTCCGACACGTGCGGTAGAAGCTCACATTTTTGGCGCCGTTTGTTGGGGATTACCCTGTACCAAGCTTGAGGAGCACTCTATGTTGCCTCGTGAAGCCGTTCATTTCTGTCCTTTTCGGGTTTTTTTTTAGTTTTGATTAGATCTACTAGTACTGTAATGTACAGCTTTGTGCAGGTTTTGTTAGATCTGTTTAAACTCTGTATTGTGCAGGTTTTTTGCAGTGGGCAGTGTTGAGCAGATTGTTAATTTTGGTAGTGTGCAATTAGTTTTGATAGAGCTGCAAGGTGTAGCTGAGCGCGTTAGGCAAGCTCTGTGCGAGTGAGCTCGACGCCCACGCAACACAACCTTATCCACAAAAATATTTTTTGAAAAAAATAAAAAAATAAAAAGAAAAGGAAAAAAGAAAAAGCTTATATTAAAAGAAGGGATCGGGATCGTTGCCTAAGCCCTAGCCCAAGCCTCAGTCCTCAGTCTTATGATATAATATAGACATTACTATATATATATATATATATATATATATATATATATATATATATATATATATATATATATATATATATATATAGACTATCCCCTAAAGAGGAAGGGAGGACATGTGGGACAAGTCCTTCAAGGCCTTCACCATTTCCTTCACATTTACACCCTTGGACTTACTAATTTTAGCCTTCTTCTCAACTAGAAAAAGACTATTTTTAGGATTCCGAGGGCCTTAAGTAACCAAATTGGGGGTTGTAAAGCACGGCACGTCCCTCTAACTAAGACACTCATTTTGTAAATCACAGCACGTCCCTCTAACTAAGACACTCATTTTGAGCTATCACACGTCATATCCCGTGGCTTGGTCAGAAAAAAGGACCCAAAAAAAAGAAGTAAATTTGGGTTGCAAAACACCAAAAAAAACTAGGTGAGTGGCCTTCACAACACTCACCAACACTTCTAGGGTGTTGAGGTCACATGCACCTATGCTCCAGTCGTGTGCTAGAGGACAATCATATAGAGAGTATCTCCGTTTATACGGGCACCCATTATTTCTCCACACTAGGCTCTAGGCCCTCAAGAATCCAAGGTAGTACCACTCAGGACCCACATATTGCATCTAGTGACTCTTACTTCGACTAGATGTCATGGAAGGTTACACGATGCCCAATCCCTATAGTTCAAGCCAAGACATGCATTCCATGGGCCCACAGTCCGAGCCGAGCGTGTTTAGCCACTTGAAAGAGACTTTTAGTAGAGCCACTCGCTCCGAACATGGCTCTAGCAATGTAAATGAAGGGGATGGGGAATTAAATTCACCATTCATGACCAATGTAGATCCCATGCTCCTAGAGAGTGTTCATGCAAATATTCCATTCACTGCACTCCCTAACTCTTCAGAGTTAGTCCCCTCCGAGGTTATATTTCCTAATGGTAGAAGCGTTGCCAAAGTGCAAGAGGTTGAGCAATATATCCTTGTAGCTAGGGAAAAGGAAATAGCTTATGCAAGGTAGAGCAATGGAGAGAGCTAAAGGCAAAGGCCTCTATGTCAACATCCATGCTAGTTGAGAAATCGAGTGCTCTTGAATTACCAACCACCAAGGGTCAAACCATAGAGAGCCACATTGTATCTAGTTCAATGGACACCCCTAGCACCTCAATCCTAGATGGAGCATTTCTAAATGAAAATTGGGATTATGAATTACAAACGGAGACTTTAATCGACCTATACACAGGTCACACCTATCACGTGGGTTGGTTAGATGTCCTACAATCCACATTGGGTTCTACTAGCGTAGAGGAGCAACAACAAAGAGTTTTTGATATCATCCATAGGGTTATCGAGTTGGAGAGGCCTGACAAAGGGATCCACATGCCTTCAACGGGTCTCATGAGATTCTTGGATATAGAGAAGTCTAAGCAACCAGTTTATCACAAATGGAGATTCCCTTGGTAAGCCAATGGATCCTCCATATGTTGTTTCACCAGGGGTCTCAGTACAATCTAAGCCCACAAATGATAGCTTTACCTTTCCAAGTTTAGCTCATCTTTCTCTTGATGACACCACAGCTACCATGCCTACCCCAGTGAGATGGGCATGACCAAAAACATGCCATGGATCCCATTTATTAGTAAAGCACCACTACATGGTGGCCCAATGCCTACAACAAGACCTACAAGTGTGTATCAATCATATGCACCTATGGGCCCTCATGCTCATGTAGGTCCTACCCCTCCCATTGTTTCAACAACTTATGCTCCACGACCACAACATCCAAGCCCTGATTTCAATGAGACCATGCCAGCCAGCATTAGCATGTCACATCCCATGTCTGCTATGCCCAGGGCCGCACATATGAACCTCGGGCCACTGCAAGGTGCAACAACTTGGAACCCAAGGGCTACCTATATGCCAACCCAATGCCAATCCCTACTCCACATGTAGTCTCTCGAGCGCCTCTACCCACTATGCCTGCTCACTTAGGTGACTTGGCAGCATTTTCCCAAGCTATTGGTCGATCTATTGTTGAAAATATGTGTGGCACTCCTGATAGAGAGCTTAGAAGCAAGGCAGTACAAATAGCCAAGCTCACACAAAAATTTAGTGGAGACGGGGATGTGAGAAAGCATATGGAGGTATTTGAACAAGTATGCAATTCCCTGGAAGAACACAATGAGCTACATAACTGCTCTAAGTGGGAAGGCAGGGGATTGGTATAGAACCCTAAGGATGGAAGAGAAAACGATTACCTACTCTTAGGATATTGTTCTTGAAAGAGTGCATACGAGAGGGAGTGCTTTGGGGTGTAGCTTCTCAGCTCCAAAAAGCCCAACATGAGGAAGGTGAATCAGTGAGAGACTTTGTTAGTCGCTTGAAGAATTTGAACTCTCATTGTAATCCAAATGAGCACTTCAATAATAACCAATTGCTTGATAGATCCATTATGGGACTATGACATGAGGATATCTACAATGGCCTAGTCATTAGAGGTATCTACACTTGGGAAGCAATCACCACCAATGCGATCCAGTTGGAGGACAATTTAATGATTCAAGGAGAAAAGTGTTTGTTGAGCCTAAATCTACTAGCTAGCAAGCATCAGGGCATGAGCCAATGACCATCAAACCCCTTGTGAAGGATCAAAATCTATCTAAGATGACTTTGGCAGATCTCACCAAGGCCATTAAAGAAAGTCTTACAATCATGTTCCACAAAGCAATCATACGTATCCCAAAAGGGAGCAACAATGGTGCTCACTTGCGTTGGTCCAAATAGTACCAGTGAATGCCCTATGTTTAGAGTAAAATTCAATGGGAATTGTAATGCATGTGGGAGGTATGGTCATCAAGCCAAGGATTGCATGGTGTTTAAATGCATGATGGCCAATAGACCAACCTTAGCATGGGTGGACACACCTCATGTGCATGCATTAATGTCGATCCCACCTCTTTAACAACCGTCACAACACATGGTCCCTAGGGTCCAAAATGTTGTTCAAACAACACCATTACCACCTCCTATGTTAAGAACGCAACCCCCACATCCAAGAATCACTTTGGTGAATCAAGTGGGTTGTGAGTCATCTATTGCTTGTGTGGATTGCGAGGATGAGTTAAACCTTAATATTGCCTATGGGATTGATGCACTTGAAGAAAGTCCACAATACTACATGGAGGACTATTGGGGACGAGTGAACCATGTCTATCAAGTAGCTACTCTTGCGGCAAGAGACCAAAATATCAATTTCATTGCCAAGAGACCCCCTCTTCAATGCTACGAGTTTGGGGGTCCACATCGTGTATCCGAGTGTCCTATTAGACGATAAAGAATTCCACACTAATGCAAACCAATCAAGCGAGTACAACTAGAATGCCGATACTCATGTGTAATCGATGTGGCATAGATCATTTGATTTCCCAATGTCCTAATAATCCAAATGCACCAAAGATCACGCCATTGAACTTAAATGAGGTTATCGAGGAGCCATCACAAAGTACACCTGTGGTACCAGTAAATGTACTCAATGATTGATGCTCCAAAACCAAAATTATATTCTTGAAGAAAGAGACACAACATCAATTGCCCAATCTCAAAAGAAGAAGAAAACACGAAGGAAGAGATCGCAAAAAGCAACAAAGTCAGTCCCCAGTTCAAAGACCAACATAGGGGTTAGTGACGACCCCGTGTATATGAACGACGCTAAAGAGGATTTTGATTTGAATGAGACCATGGAGACTAAAACGGTCACTAGGAAACAAACAAACAAGGAAGATCATCATGAGCCACAATGGCCACGACCCAAGGAACCCAAGAAGAAGATATGAACTTACCCAAACCCTATAGAGGAGATCGAGCGAGTCAAGCAATTAATTTGTTTGGTAGAAGAGAGACCCAAATGGATCTGGAACCAACACCTTGGCAGATCCAGATTATAGACACAGTGTTCCATATGCGAAATCAACCTCACAAAGACCCTAAACCACTAGCCATACTTAGTGTCATCCACGAAGAAAGTGACTTTAAGTCATTGAGAAGTGGGCGTACTCCCTTCTTGTTGGAGAGAATGTTTACAGAGGGCTTACCTAACCCTATTGAAGAAATGGAGATCCCATCTTCCTCATGTCAAGGGACCGAAGTCCAAAAAGTTAGAACCACCATCATGTCTAAATTATATGGAGACCCCAAGCTATTCTTAGCTCTTCGAGCTTTCTTCAATGCAAAACTGAAAGTCGGGCTACCACAATTTGCACAGATGGATGGAGCTAGGGAGGTGCCAATAGAGAAGGAACACTTAGATCCACAATCCAACCTAGATGAGAACTCTGTTGTTGAAATACACGGTTAACAAGTTGGGAAAATACTTTGAAGGCGATGAATTCAATGTGACCATACCAATCACTACCAAGGGATTAGCTGTGAAGGGAATTCTTGATGGTGGCACTGGGGTTAGCATTGTAACTAAAAATTGTTGGGAATCTATGGGAATACCTCACCTTGGGACTACAAACATAGTGGTAAAGATGGCCAATGGGACTATTGTTAAACCTATTGGGATGCTAGAAGATCTCAAGATCAAGGTCCTTGGACACAAAATAAGGCATACCTTCATTGTTATGGATTTTTCCAAGCACACTATGTCATATGAGATGATCTTAGGACGTCCTTTCATGAGGGAAGCAAAAATGGTGCATGACTGGTCTAAAAACCATGTCTACTTGCAGTTCCAAGACTCTGTCATTCAAGTTGATCTTGTAACTGGTTGAGCACATCTTCTAGGAAACATATTTATAATTGATCATAGATCTGACACCACAATTCACTCGGCCCCATTGCAGTATTGTTACACATGTAAAAAGGACACTGATATTGGGGAAGATTCCCCTTATATGGATGTTCTACTTGGGATGACTGAGTCTGACATTGTGGATTAGGTCCACCTAGAAGAAACCATAGACACTTGGGGAAATAGGGGGACGACCTGGGTAACACCTGAGGGAGATGAAATGCCACAACTTGTACGTTTAAATATGGTAGGAGAAATGCATATAGCTCGCGGGGACCTACAAGGTGAAGGCTTGATTGACAATGAAACCAGTAGTGTCTCAAAAGACTATAGCTCACAGGATTTGGATTCTGGATCATCAGGTGAAACTGACTCTGAGGACGAAGAATTTGAATTGAATATTATCGCAAATATGGAAACGAACTATATGGAGTCCAACAGTGCCATAATTGACAATCTATCCAGGAGAGGAGAAGACACGAGTAGTGATTTATCTAGTGACTCTTCATTGAAGGACCAAGCTAAAACTGCTTTTATAACCAAATTTGGATTGTTCGCATTTTGTGTTATGGATTTTGGCTTAACCAATGCCCCTGCTACCTTCCAAAGGTTAATAAACACTGCTTTTAGGGAATATTTGAGGGAGTTTTGCGAAGCTTTCTTAGATGACCTTTGTGTTTATTCTTCTTGGAAAGAACATCTATCATGTTTACGAAAAGTGCAGATTGTATCGCATCTCATTAAACCCTTTCAAATGCCAATTTTGGATTAAACATGGAGTCATTTTAGGGCATATAGTGTCCAAAAAGTAGATTTCCACAGATGAGAGCAAAATTAAAGCCATTTCCAATTTTCCGCCACCTACAAACTATAAAGGAGTTCAAAGGTTCATGGGCCCTATTGGTTATTACCGACAGTTATTTTAAACTTTTTCAAGATAGCTTGCCCATTGTACAAGCTTCTTATTGAGTTCCACTGGACCGCGGAGTGTGACCACGTTTATGAGTTATTAAAAAAGGCCTTGACAAGTGCTCCCATCCTACGATTGGAGTGTAATTTTCCATGTTCATATTGATGCATCAAACTTTGCTATTGGATGTGTTCTAGCTCAATCAGGAGAACATAAATTGGACTATCCCATTAGCTTTGCAAGTCGTCAATTAAATGAGGTTGAGAGGAACTACACCACTACTGAGCGGGAATGTTTAGCTATGATCTACGCAATAAAGAAATTTTGCTGCTACCTTCTTGCCAACCAGTTTTTTTTCTATGTGGATCATCAAGCATTGTTGTATCTAGTGAATAAACCTTGTTCCACGAGAAGAATTACACGATGGTTATTAATTCTTCTTGAGTTTGATTTTATCGTTGTGGTAAGACCCAATAAAAGACATGTCATGGCCAATCATTTGTCTTGCATATCCAACGGTCAACCCCCTATTGGAATCGATAATGAATTGCCCGATACTTCCCTATGCCTAATCGAGACCATGCCTGAATGGAGTGAGAAGATTGTGAACATTTTAGTTAATGGTTTTCCACACAAATTGCTTCATAAGGATATAGCTAGAAAACTATTAAAGGAATGTGAACCTTATTCTCTAATTGCAGGAACTCCCTACAAGCTAGAGAAGGACGATATTCTTAGAAGTTGTGCTCATGAGGATGAGTATTTAGACATACTGCAAGAATCCCACATGGGTATAGCCGAAGGACATTTTTAAGGACAACTAACTGCTAAGAAGGTGTTGCAATCAGGCTATTGGTGGCCCACCTTATTCAAGGATGCATCACTTTTTGCAAAGGGATGTGATGAATGCCAACGTTACAAGACCACACAACGGAAGGATGTATGCCCTTACATCCTATTAAAGTGACCCAACATTTGAAAAATGGGGTTTAGACTTTGTAGGCCCAATTAGTCCGGCAGCCTGTAACACTCAATCTCGATATATAATTGTTTCCACTAACTATGTGACAAAGTGGGCAGAAGCTAAGGCGATACGTAAGGCTGATGCAAGGTCAACCGCTAAATTTCTCTTTGAGAACATTATTACGCGATTTGGTTGTCCTTTTGAAATTGTGAGTGACAATGGTACTCATTTTATAAATGGAGTAATAAAGGAACTCACGACAAACTTCATGACAACCCACCATAAGTCTACACCTTATTATCCACAAGCAAATGGCCAAGCTGAGAGCACTAACAAGACTTTAATTTCTACCTTTACCAAAATAGTGGAAGCTCATCACACAGATTGGGAATTGAAGCTTATATCAGCTCTATGGGCTTATCATATTGCTTACAAAGTGATTATTCATTGTACACCATTCAAGATGGTATATGGCCAAGAAGCGGTTATGCCATGGGAGTTTGTAATTCCTAGTATGTCGGTAGCTTCACAAGAAGGTTGGGATAGTAACCCTTTAGTTGAGCGTTTATATATCCTTGAGAGGCTAGATGAAAAAAGACAACTGGTTGTGCAAAATGCACTTGTGGAGAAAGATAGGAGAAAGAAATGGTTTGATCGTCATTTAAAGAACAAGGATATCAAGGTTGGGGATAAATTCCTTATGTATGGAGTGCGTAACGAGAAGAAAAAGTTGATATGCGAGAAAAGGACCATATAGAGTATGCGAAATCACCCCACAAGGTACCATTCGTGTGGAAACTCTTGATGGAGTTGAAACCATTGGTGGCAAAAAACGCAAAAAAAACCAATTTTATATCTACTAGTAAAGCAATGTCATTAAAAAACCACAGTAATTGATTATGGCGGCAGTAAACCAAAGGCTTTTGAGGGAAAAAAAACCCAAGCATAGTTAGGCTCAAAGCTGAGAGGCCGTTCCTTGCTCGACCATCTCCACGAATGAAAGTAGTTACACACTCTAAGCACACAGTATGCTCAACAACAAGTTAATAATTTGAGCCACAAGTTTTAAGGTGAAAAAATAAGCAGTAAATATTCCTAAGTGACATGTGTGTGTGTGTGTGTGTGTGTGAACAGGGTAAGGTCTTGATTATTTAAAAAAGTAAAGCATAACAGAAAGTGATATGTGTGTGTGTGTGTGTGTGTGTGTGTGTGTGTGTGCGTGTGTGTGTGTGTGTGTGTGTGCCCGCCCTATCCTAGGCACCATATTCAATGATTTGACAGTAGGATCATTGAGTATGGGACTACTACCTTATTAATGTGATGAGATTAGTATGACTGATTCTCAACTCAAGCCAATTGTTAGGTGAGATAGCTTTAGTGATAGTGTTAACTAGGTTGGCTCTTTTGAAACCATTGAGGCAATATTTGTTAATGAGACGATTGATTTCTTCCCATGCCATGAAGCAATCAAAAGATGAATTCAAAATCATGTAGAGTAAACTTATACAAGTATTTAGTGCAGCTTTAGACAATCGATTACATTTCTTTCTTATAAACTCAGTAGTGGAGATATTTAGGTTATCCCTTTTCCAAATAAAATGGAGATCAAAATTACCATTGTAGGGGTTGTGTAGCACAATCCAGAAGTTCAAGAATTGTATAGAGGTGGAAAAGAATCTTGAGAGAGTATCAAAATTGTTCCCAGAGTTTGTTCAATTATGAGGCAATTTGGGTAAATCGATGTGATTTCATCGTGAAAGGATCTATTAGTATTAAGGCTAAGAATATCATCCATATGTCTACAGATATGAGTAAAAAGAGAAAGATTGTGGTCGATATATCTTTTTTCCATGGTTTTAAGAAACCATTTATACTCAAAGTAGGCTAGGTATAAGTTACATATAAGGGGTGACCAGGAAAAGCCCATTGAAATGCCAAGGCTCTCGTTATAGCAATTGCCACCAAAATGTACTTAACAATCATCAAGAAGCCATGAGATAAAGTCATATAGCTTATTCTCCCAAAGTGAGTGATATGTGTTCTGTTAGCCTTCTTTATCCTTATGGGTTTATTTGCAAGAGAAATGTGATAAAGACCTCTCAGTTTAGTATTATTAAATGCAATCTTGATCATTTTAACCCAATTATCACCAATGAGGGGAATGTTTTTGTAACATTGAGTAATGTCAATAGAGAAAAGATGGAAATTTTGTTTGGGGAGGTTGAGTGTTACTTCTTTAAAGTTTTTTACAAGCCAAAATGGATTGTAATGGGTAGATAACATCCATGTGCTATCGGTAGATAACCAGTTATGTGGCACAAGAGCAATTTTTTGGGAAAAAAATTGTTCAAAAGTTTGGTTAAGTCTAGTAGGACTGTCTTCTCCAGTCGGAGAGTGTTGACTCGCTCAGTCAAGTACCTAAGTAAAGTTGAAAGGGCAAGATATGGGTTTTTTGGGAAAACCGAAAAGTGATTCAGACCCTTGCCAATGATCTTTTGAACTGTATGATCATTAATAATTTTAAAATCACAAGTGCAAATAGGCTTACCCAAATCACCAAAATCTTCACAAAAAAATCATACTCTTTACAAGAACATTTTGGAATAGCACTGTGCAATAAAAAGTCATTGTTGTAAACCAGATTCTTAATAGGCTGGTGATATGTCCATCCTATCATGACATTTTCTAACAGGTTATGGTTACCAAAAAGTACATCAAAACATTCACAAAAGATAGATTTGAGTGAAAACCAATTAATGAGTTCCTTGTGGTATAAACAGTGTACATAAATACGATTTGCCACCGAAGATTTGCTAGGAATACACTTTCTCCCATAGGGGCCAACAATTACCTGCATATCAAAATAAGTTACATGTCAAGGAGGTGTCGAATAGGGGTGTTGGCTTTCACCGAAAACTTTAATTTAGAATTTAGGACACAGAGAAACTTTGCAAATAGAAACTTGTAACGAGAATTGACACTTCAACACACACGTCTTGGAAGCTAGAGCGCTACAAAGCAAATGCTGACACCTATTGGCCCCAAAGACAGGCGCCCCTTTTGGTATTTCTTTATTGTTATTGCGAATAGATTATCTGAACACTTTCACCTATCTCTCACCGCTGTCCAAACCTGTCCATGGCTATAAATATAGGTTTTTGACCCAATTTTGCTAGCATAATGACGTAAAACCCTATGTAGGTCAAAAGTACACGTCAAGGGCACTTTTCCCCACATTCTGGAAGCTTTACGGTGAGCTGGAGGTCAATTTCAGCATGCTATAATTTTTTGTTTTGCCACTGTTGGGTGCATACAACCCTGTACACGCATCCCAAGGCATTTTTGAGGCTCCCCTTCCGATTCCCTGCAGTTAACATGCGGAATCCTACACTTGCAAAAAAACACAGCATGATGTAATTCTCTGTTTTGGATCTCTTTGGGCGGAGCAAACACGTCTACTCATGTCTTTAGTGCTCTTGCACACAATGGGACAATTTCCCTTTGAAATAAACGAGTTTTCACGTGAGAAAAGTCCTCATTTTTGCAATCCTTTGCGATCGAATTGTGCATACCTGTGGGGGATTAGCAATTAGCTAATATGGTTCCTGTTCAGAAAGCTCTTGCCTTGGCAAACACGCATAAACCCTCAGAACTGTACATGGTGAACTGAGTAGCCCATCTAGTGGGGCATTACCATATGTGCCAAAGGGGAGAGAGAGAGAGAGAGAAAGAAAGAGAGATACGGAGAACAAGTCATTGTGTTGCATGAGACAAGGGAGAAGACAAGTTTTTTATTAAAGTTGTGATAACCTGCACCAACTACACACACACACACATATTGTAAGTCACAGTGAGAGAGAGAGAGAGGCAGCCCCAAATGACTTTTTGCACCAATTCTTGGTTGAGGTGGTAGTGGGAAGTCGTCTGCAGCTTCTGATGTTGCCAAGTGTCCACTATGCCTCTTTTGAGTTAATTTCCTAGTACTCACCGACTTATAAGTGTAGCGAGGGGCCTAAATGACTTTGAATTGACCCTAAACACCCTTTTACTGCTCGGATTCCAGTGTTGATCGGCTCGACCAACTCGTGGCGACAAGGCCATCTTGTTTGCAGGGAAAAATCTCGACCATCAGTCATTTCACACTGGCCATGCAATGTCCGGCCATTTGTGACTTCAAAAAGACGGCCCCAAAAATGAAATAAAAATCATTGAAAAGAAACCAACATCTACGGTTAACTGTTGGCACGTCCTTGTGACATACCCCCCTCTTGAAATCGCAAACTTCCTTCATTGCATGCCATATATACATGCCATTGATGATCTTGTGTTGTTAGCACGCTTTTATCATCGCATGTACCCACAAGAAAGGTAGATACACATGAATTAATGAGACCTTTATACTATTATCATTTCCATCTAGGATAGAAGTGAGCATAATACCTTTAAACTACCTCCTCCCTATCACTGCGAACACATTAAATGATGTGGATGCCCTATTAAAAAGGAATTGGAACAGTGAGTAAATCTAGTGAAACTACAAGACTTTCCTCTATTAAAGCTAAACAATTTTATCTAATAACAATTTTAACACCTTTGTAGTTGGCATAGGTGGATTGATTAGATTTAAGTTCCTTAAGAATGTCAAGCATCAAGCTTCAAAAGGCATTGAAAGCAATCTAAACAACTACAAGGGATTTAGCTTGCCCACCCAGCTAGAAGCAAATAAGAGATAAATGTAAGTCTACATGTTTTTCGGAAAGAGATTTTTCAAATGATTGAGAATGTACAAATAGCATGATCAAACCACATAATGTTGGAATCACAGGAGGCCTTTGGGTCAAGAAATTTGCAAGCACATTTCAAGTAAGGTCAAAAGAAATTCTACATAGATTCTGTGTAGAAGTCGGGATTGCTCTTGGCTATTGGGGTAAAGGCGCTCCACCTTCGCCCGCTCGGACGTCCACTGTCCGGCCGCCCACCCACGTGTGTACATACCCTTATTCTTCATTACATATAAGAGAATAAGGAGCTCCTCATCTTTAGTCTTGTGAGGCTGCTCCACCCACACCGGCTTGTGCCCTTCAAGTTCAATTGAGCTTGAACTGTGCAGTCGACAGGGGCAGCCAAGCCAAAATCCACACTGCAAGCTTAGAAATTTCAAGCACATTCGGGCAGAGCATTGCCATTCTTGGGGGAGAATTTGGAGTAGATTGGCTACAAATTCAAGGGAGCTTCGAGGCAAGCAGCTCAAAATCGAGCAAACGAAAAGCGAGAATTTCAAAAGCTTGAAGTCAAGCAAGCAAATGGTCGGTAGCACTTCTCAAATTGAGCAGAAGAGGCAACGGGCAGTCCTCTCCTCGGCCAAGCAAGGAATACGCACGCACACACACACACACACAATTGCAACCTCGAGCAATCGGGGTAGTGAGTGATTGCAAAGCTTGGAAATTGAGAGAGAGGCAATTTTGAACAACTTGCAGTTGAAAGCTAGCAGGAACTGGCAGCGCTACAGTGCAGAGTCGGGAGCTAAGAAGATACCATGTGGTGGTGGTGTTGAGCACACACACGCACTCCCCTGGTCATTTTAGGCAGCCCTCTGCAGTCAACAGTTTTTCGTCAGAGAAGCAGAAATCGAATTTTTTTCTTTAAAAAACTTAAGTTACACACCTTGTGTGCAAGGGTGGGTGCACCTTGTGTGTACGGGGTGGGTGCACACCCCGTACCCGGATCCCCCGCCTCGACAACCCTACCAGCCCGGATTAATGACCCCTTCGACTCCCCGACCCTTTGGTTCTCATACCCCGGGCCACACACATGCGAGAGAGAGAGAGAGAGATAACAAGCGAGTGGGAGGTAGAGAGAGAGCCCTCTCTTTAGGCGTGCGCTCACACACACATGCAGACGTGTACAGGTAACGACTAGTAAGCCCGGACATCACCCGGCATCGATCCGATTTTGTCAGTCTTTTTGTCATTTTTTCTCAACATCTCAACGTTCTTCTCTATGTTTCACGTTTACGGCTTGGAGCATCAGTTTCGACACCGATTTTTGGCTATTCGACTAGCGTGCTTTCGCCCGGTGGTGAAAGCCAA
The DNA here is from genome assembly GCF_014529385.1 of Adiantum capillus-veneris. Classification (NCBI taxonomy): domain Eukaryota; kingdom Viridiplantae; phylum Streptophyta; class Polypodiopsida; order Polypodiales; family Pteridaceae; genus Adiantum; species Adiantum capillus-veneris. The sequence goes on from NC_140954.1 coordinate 80,931,244, forward strand.
CATGGACCGTTTTCTCGACTTCAAGCACAGGTGGCCATAGCATTGGCACTTCTGTCCGATAGCAAAAGACGGCTCCGACAGCCATCCCCGGCTTTTCAACTTTGACGATTTTCTCCAGTTTCTGGCTTCGATGGCACATAAATTTTCGGGTCCGATGGCCCATTCCGGAGCAGGTTTTTTCCTTGAGCGCACATAGCTCTTGGACGGTGTTCTCAATCGACATGTTTATCGATCAATGAGGTAGTACTTGCCGGTCTTCAGTGGTTTGGCTCATAGGTTGCAGCGCAGCTTGTGTGGAGCACTAGAGAGCATTTCTTGCACAATTGGGTGCAGTTTCAGGCTATGTATGCTTATGTGGATACAGATTGAGCTAGGTATACCTCGTAGGTAGCAGATTTACAGGTTTACATGTGTTTTTTGGACAAGTACACGTCCATAGAGCCACTCGGTCAAGAGTGAGCCACTTTGCCAGGCTTTTGGCAGCGTATGTAGACCATTTGTGGATCTGTTTACTAGACACTCTATGTCTAGTTTTCATGAGATTTGGTGAGATTTTTTGAGTTTTTGCTCAGTTTCTAGGGGAAACTCTACCAAATTTTTCTCAGATTCTCGCCATGGTTTGCACGTATTCACAATTTTCTCTTTGATGATTTAGTGGTCGAGTTGATTCCCACTCTAGCAGTTATCTACAGTTTTTTGGCTTGCGGTTTGCATTGAGTTTTGACTCATTTTGCAAAGAAAATTTTGTTTGTTTTCCTCGTCTTCTCACCATAAAAAAGTTTGCAGTGTTATGACATCTCGTACAATGGTCGATATATTTCCACTTTTACAGTGATCGAGTGTTTACTCTCACTTTGACAGATTTTGACAGGTTTTGTCAGTTTGGACACAGTTTAGTGTTCCTGTACCCACTCTCGCAGGAGTGAGGATTGTGATTGTGTATGCTTGTGTGCCTACAGATAGACAGTCACAGGTTTCACAAGTTTTTGCAGGCAGTTTCTCTCATGGGATACGTTTTGAGCTAGTTTGCTCTCTAGTTACGTATATGGTTATGCACTTTACGCTCAGTTGAGCAGTTTGTCCTAGTTTATGCTTGCAGAGTTTGAAGATTGTAGAGTTGATTTTACGCATATGTGAGCATCACTTTTGATGCGAATGATCATGCTTTTGAGCATTGTGTAGTGGTCGAGTTACCTCCCACTTTGTTGTCAGTTTGGCATGGTTTATGGTCAATTTACAAGGGAGATTCTGTCAGATTTTTCCCGAATTTCTCGCCATAGTTTGGTTCTTAGCCATTCATTTATAATATGCTCGTAGTGGTTACATGTTTGTTTTGATTTTGCTTCATGTTCTCACATCGATGCATATTTCGAGCGTGAGACTACACCATGCACGTTACAGGTTTTCAGTATTGAGCTACTGGTTGATTTATGCTTGATTAGCATAGTGGTCAAGTGATCTCCCACTTTGTTGCCATTTTGACGTTCACTAATGGCAGCAGACATGTGTGTCATTGAGAGAGGGCGGTCTCATACTTGCTAATACTTGCGTTGTTGGCATTGCGGTCACACAGTGCACATTAGACACCTTTGTTTCAGACGTATGAGACAGCAACGGAGATGTATGCGAGATGCAGATACGGCTTTGACACATGTTAGAGAGGCAATTCTAGTGGCAGTCTATGCGAGTGTGGTGATGTCATGCTTACCTCCAGTGTACCTCTTGCAGATTTGTCTATGGTTAGCACACTTTCTCCACAGCGGTTACTAGATAGCGATGCAGTTTTCCATATCACACCATGTCGTGAGTGGTTTAGCACATTTTCTAGTGGGAGACTTGGCTGTTTGCATGGTGCATCATACATGCTACGACATGTGCGCTTCGTTCCTCAACTGAGACAAAGCTTGATCTCAGTGAGCCAGTTGGTAGCTTTTGGTTGTCAAGTACTGCATAGAGAGTAGTCTCTCCAGATGCATTGCGGTTCACTAGTGATTGCCAGAGGAGCCCGCAACGACCTGGTATATCCTATGCATATGTTCGAGGTTCAAGACGGTGTAGTCTCCGTTTTGTTGCAAGCATGCTTTGAGCGAGAGATGAGACGTGTCTTTTTTGTCAGTGATCTCCATCATGCTCAGGGGATAGGGCATTTAGATGTACAGGACATTCTAGTAGACTCTGTAGAGAAAGAGATAGAGCGGCAGTGCTCTAGTGAGACACAGTAGGTGTTGTCAGACTTTGTGCAGGTAGAGGTAGAGTAGGTCTGCTCCCTAAAGACACAGACAGAGATGACAGATATGGAGTTTTTTGACATGCTCATGTTAGAGGCTAATGAGTTGGTGCCAGGATACACAGTTTTGCCTATGGGTGAAAGGGATGTAGCTTCCCCAGTGTCTGTGTTGACACATCCATACGCGATGGGTAGTCCTGAGGATGCTGCTTTTGCAGATAGCACAGGGGAGGCGAGTACAGCCACTCTTGTGCAGATTTCGTCAGCGCTCGGGCATCTCATGTTCTACTTATTACTGTCGGGGCCCGACCTAGCAACTCCAATGGGAGCATCTGCAGCGGGGATTGTCAGTTGTACGGTGGTGGCTAACACTAGCATGACGCTTCGTGGAGCTTTGCAGACCATACAGAGTTGTTTGCGGGATTTACATGCAGGCTCAAGCATGGGTATGCACACTAGCCTACCACTAGAGCCGATACGACTACGTGTAGATCGGCAGAGTGAGCCAATGGACATAGGTTGAGAGTCTCTCTCACCTAGTTTCTTGTACTTACTAGTAGTTTGGCTAGTAGTTTGGCTAGTAGGCCTCACTTATCGATGCATCGCCTTTAAGACAAAGATTGTTGGGGTAAAGGCGCTCTGCCTTTTGCCTAGCCCAGACATCTACTGTCCGCCCGCCCGCCCACGTGTGTACATACCCTTATTCTTCATTAAATATGAAAATAAGGAGCTCCTCATCTTTAGTCTTGTGAGGCTGCTCCACCCACACCGGCTTGTGCTCTTCTCCCTTTCCCCGCACGCACGCATCCGTGCGTGCACTTATCATTGGCAAATTCCATATTTCCTTTTTTGCAAATGTATAGGCCAGCATTAGAGGCACATTTCAATGATCAATGAAATTGAGGTTAAAAGGGGCCATAACGAGCTCCCCTTTGACCAAAAATTGTCCACCTTTTAGTATTTGATCTGCAGTCTTCGACTGTGGATACAGGTAGGTTGGCAAGATAGACCCACGTTTCACTAAGAGTGGGTGCTGAAAAAGCTTTGTTGGAAAGAATCCATACCTGATGGTCCACTCTAGAGTCACTAAGGGTGCACAAACAACTTTATTTAATAGCTTCCAGAGTAGCACTGTCTCTACAAAAGAGGCCACCAATTTGTGGGACAATAGGGGTAGCAGGGATACTACATGATTAAGGCCACATAAGAAAATTAGCAAGTTCACACTAAAAGAAGAAAATTGAGCAAGGTCTTGACTGTATTGTAAGGCTAATACAAGTAGTTGGGAGATATATTGAGAGATCATAGCTACCTCATCAGCATTATCTTTGTCCAAAGTAGACAAAATTTTGACCCAATCATTAAAGGAAAGCATATGTAAGATAGATGACTTTTTGTCACAGCTGCTAGGGACAAATCATAGATAAGATGTGATGCATCCAAGTTCCTAATACATCAAAGGACAAGGAAGCTAGCCACAGATTGAGGTTATGAAGCCAACTCAAGACCTTGGGAGAGGGATAAGGCATGTTACAAAAGTTTGAAAGATTATAACTTGTTTATTTTGGATAAGAGATCACTTTGCTTTTAGCTTTTCTATAACAAGAAAAGGTCTAGTTCTAGGTGAATGGGCTTTTTAAGGGGGCCTTGCGTGTTTCAATGGGTCATGGATGAATCTCATGTAAGCAGTCATCTTGTCCTTAATGTGTACTTAAATAATATTTAGAATCAAGGAAAGTAAAGATGGATTAAGCTGCAAACCTAAAACCGGTAGTCTAAAGACCATGGCAGCCGTGAGTAGGAATCCATAACTATAGTCCAAGATGGACCACCTAACACCAGTTAACCTAAACAAGAATTATAGACAGTGCATCCACCTTAGACCTATAGCCCTATAAATCTCTAAAGCCAGCATCCTAGTCTTCCAAAAATCTGGGAGAGCCTTGTGTTGAGGACGTGTAGAAGGCCACTACCCCTTTTGATCCAAGTGTCTCATCCCTATTTTTGTCCCATAGAGTTTTGTGTTTATGTGTTATGAAGCTTTTTTGGTAGAGTCACTTTAAATTTTAAAAGGTTTTACAAACTATATCTCATTATGATCTCTCAAAATCCAGTCAATATTTAGCAGGGTATCTTGTGATCTTGGGTGCTCAATGCCTGCTAAACTCACCACTCTCTTTTTTATGGTGAAAAAATCCAAAAAAAAATATGTATAATATTGATTACACCAATAC